>NC_060143.1:378139043-379486900 GCF_021461385.2 Schistocerca piceifrons | reverse complement strand
GTAAATAGTTGCCACTATTATAGTTCCAACCCTCGTAAATAATTTTTCGAAACGAAGCTTGAAGTTTGGGACGGAAAGTTTACAATCCATGTATAATTATTACTAGTTTTGGCTTGCGACAGTGATACTTAAACTTATAAGGCGATAAGCATTCTAAACTTGAGCACTGCTCAGCGACTAATCGAAAAACTCAAGTTGCCAATAAGTAAAAGAGACAGGAAAACAAACAAATGGATGAGGGAACAGATCAGGATGTAAGACGTATTTCTGACTCCAATGAAAATGAAGTGGAAGTGGGCTAGACATGTAACCAGGAGGGTGGATGGTAAATGACTGAAAGAAATTCATAACTGGATTCCAAAACAAAGTTCGGACACGGCGAGGTATGGAAGATCGGTAAATCATCTCAGAAAATCTGTAGTAGCGTCAAGTTTGTTGTGCAAGAGGAAGTTTGGAGGGGATCTCTGTCCACCAGCTGATATGAAATGAAATGGCCGGTGATTTTGATTATTATTATTATTATTATTATTATTATTCGATCTTCTGCCTTTCTGACAGGCTTGATGCGGCCTGCCGTGACTTCCTCTCATGTCCAGACCTCTTCATGTCAAAGTAGCTCTTATATCATACGTGTTCAGTTACTTGCTGGATGTAGTCCAGTCCCTGTTTTCCACCAAACTTTTTACTCTCTGCAGTTCCCGCTAGTACCATGGAGGTTAATCCCTCATGTCTTACCACTTGTCCCATCATTCTGCCCCTTCTTATTCTCAGTATTCTCCATGTGATTAACTTCCCGTTGCTGCAAATTTTTAAAAAGACACCATAGGCATCATTGACTGTAAAACTGATTTATTTGCACTATTGCATTTCTAATCTTATGGCCGTAATTGAGTACTACATTGCAGAACCTAAGAAATATCGGGCAAAAGTTACATTCAGGGTGCTCAGAAACAGTCTGAATAACTTGTAAATGTGTTAGCAGGATAGGATGTGCTGATAAATAATTGTTTACAGAAATTCGATACGTTGTGCCGTTTCCGAATTAATTAGCATTGAACTTAGCCAATTACACCGCTGCACGCGCAGATTCGAGCGACGTACCAGAGATATTGTCTCCAAACGTTTTCATCGTTTAGTTTCCTAAAACCGAACAAGAGGGCGATGCAGCAATTGGACATGGGGCGTTAGTAAGGATCGAAACGGAGCCAAAAGCTGAGCAGTCCCGTGTGCTAGTATCTACGCTAGGAGAACAATTGACACTAACTTTATCTGGTACGGCGCTTGAATTTGCGCGTGCAGCGATCTGGTTGCTAATTAATTCGAAAATGGCACAACGTATCGAATTTTTTCTTCACAATTATTTCTTATCACAGCCTACCCTGCAACATCTTTACACTCTTTTCAGTCTGTTTCTGACCATGCTGTATAAAATTGCACCTACATCTTTTCGTGCATGCGGCAGTTCTATTACAAAAACGCCAAAAATAACACATCACTTATACTGTGCTTTAGCACATGTGAAATCTGAAGCTCGTCCGACATGTATACATGAGCCTTCGAACTGAAAGAATACAGCATTAAACAAGCCCGAGGCTACGTACGTCGAGAAACTGGCATATATTAAACATTCTGTTACCGATGTTAACACCATTAATATAAATCGCACCAAGATATTGTCCTTGTACACTTTTTACATTGTGGTTTTGCCACTGAGGCAGTTAGTGGGGAAAACCACGTTCACAGATAGTATTTTTTGCTCTCGTCAGAGATCATACATCCCAGAGTAAATATTTGTTGCTAGATTATGATAATACCAGATTTCATTCCTTGACAGAATTTGTGATATGATATAGTCACATGGAGTGAGGGATGAGATAGAAAATTTATTTATTAGGGTGCGGTTCAAAAATGGCTCTGAGCACTATGGGACTCAACTACTGAGGTCATTAGTCCCCTAGAACTTAGAACTAGTTAAACCTAACTAACCTAAGGACATCACAAACATCCATGCCCGAGGCAGGATTCGAACCTGCGACCGTAGCGGTCTTCCAAACTGCAGCGCCTTTAACCGCACGGCCACTTCGGCCGGCTAGGGTGCGGTGTTATCGATAAACATTGTAAGTGCTATGGAATTGCAGACTAAATTTTTACAATATATTTTACATATTAGATAATGGTACGGATAATGCCCTGTAATTGTTGTCAGTTATCCCATCACACATTTTTTTCTCAGTTCAGTATACTTCGTTTATTAAGTTGTTTTTGGTTCAGTCCATCTACGAGTTGTGTTGTGAATGTGATTTGAGCGTTTGTGTTGTTAATATGCTAAAACGTGTAAGTGGTGTGTGTTATTAGTACTGCTATGTTTTTGTGACCATTCAAGCTACTAAAAGTCTTTCACGATGGGTAACGCACGTACCATAACGTCACACCATAAAACTAAATAACTTATCCTACCCCTGAAACCATATGACTGTATCACAATACAGAATGCTGAATTCTGTCAACGAATCTAAAAGTTATATTAAGACACTCTAATAATAATTATTTACCTTGGTATGTATGCTCTCTGACGACAGCAAAAAATACCACCAGTGAATACGCTCTCCCCGCGAACTGCAGCAATTGTCATGTAATAGTGATTTGCCAGTATTTATGTTAAAGCTGTTAACATCGGTAACAGGATATGCAACATACGCCATTTTCGTGATGTGTGTAGCATCCTGCTCGTTTAATGTGGAAGTGCTCTGGCTTTTAAAAGGCTCAACATAGAAATAGGACGATGGCTTGTATTTATGTCAGATGAATTTTAGATTTCACATGCGCTAAAGCACATTGTAAGTAATGTGTTACTTATGACATTTGTGTAACAACTGCCGTATGCATGGCATTATCAGAGCTGTGTTCGAGCACGTTTCGAACTGTTCGAACCGTTTACGTCTAAGTTTGGGAAATCTTGGGTTCTGTTCGATCTTTTGATCGACGTGCGATCTAGTGCCTTTTGTTGGTACTATTACAACGACCTTTCTTAATGTTTTTAATGATTTATAGATTTTAATAATAAAATAATTTAAAATAATTGTGAAACACCGACTGAAAGATCTTCTAGGATGCTGGTCATGCATAACAATGGTACCTAACAAATAAATGAAAGATTGCAATCATGATTCTGTCCAATTCTGGCGCTTTCGCTTATCCTGCCATCAAGTGACGTCTGATGGTACGGTCTCCAAGATGGGTCTTGGTGTTGTAATTCATTCTCGCGATAAAAATTACAGTCACTTTAATATGATATATTTCGCTTGTTTGGCATTTTATTTTTGAGTAATTGTCTTGATTGTTTCATCTTAATTTTTTTGTCTTATTTTCAAACTAATTAAAATCTGGTAACATTTTTATCTGCTATTCTAATACGTAGACAGGCATTAAACTGCTCGATTGCAACCTACTTGGTAAATCACAAACGCCTCTCATAAAGAAATAAAATATTATACTTGACTCGGTCAGGTAATACGTCTATTTTCGTCTTGCCTGTATCAGCGTAATTACTGATATGAGTATTGTAAATTGGTTCAAACACAATAGGAGTGAGTGCAGTGGTAGGATTTATTGCTTTTTTCGTCCAGTGTTTCCCGAAAATCACATTCTAAGCAGATCCGCAACTTGTTTTTATGGCTAGTTCCTAGTTTCTTGCGTATTTCTTGTGCTCGCGCCACGCCGGTCAAGTGTCACGTGATTCTTCGAAGAAGCTCGATACTGTATCGAACTCTGCGACGTATCGGGAAATGTCGAGCCTGTTCAAACGCGAATATCGTTTGCACAGCCCCAGACATTACGTTAATGCCATTTTATATATTTACTCTGTTCATTATTTCTTAGTTTTTGCAGTATACCACTTGACACTGGCTTTAAGACGAAATTGCAATTGTGCAGAAAAATAACTTTTCCAATCGAATTGTTTCCCACATATTATATTGCCGGCCGCAGTGGCCGTGCGGTTAAAGGCGCTGCAGTCTGGAACCGCAAGACCGCTACGGTCGCAGGTTCGAATCCTGCCTCGGGCATGGATGTTTGTGATGTCCTTAGGTTAGTTAGGTTTAACTAGTTCTAAGTTCTAGGGGACTAATGACCTCAGCAGTTGAGTCCCATAGTGCTCAGAGCCATTTGAACCCACATATTATTCTTTTCGCTGTCATGCGTAGTTTTGCTTTAAAAGTAGCAGAAGTCTTTCTCTTCGTCTTCGATATGGTCTCAAAGTTTGATCTTAAGTTTGTCGCTAGTCACGTTTGCTGCTCTTAATTATTTCGTCTTCGTGTGATTATTTCCAATCCAAATTTTGTGTTCGTTAGGCTGTTCATTCTGTTCAACAGATCTTGTAATTCTTCGTTATTTTCACAGAGCATAGCATCTTACCATAGATATTCTTTCACCTAAAATTTTTATCGCATTCAGAAACCATTCTTTTATCTCCGCCATTGCTTCTTCCATCTATGGTTTGAACAGTAGAGGAGAAAGATTGTCTCTGTATTGCTCCCTTTTTAATCCGAGCACTTCGATATTCTTTTTCCGTTCTTATTCTTGGATCGTGCACATATTGTACACCACCCGCCTTTCCCTATAGATTACACCTATCTTCTTGAGAATTTTGAGTATATGGCACCATTTTACCTTGTCGAATATTTATAGCCATCCGAACTCATAATCGAACCCTTTTTATTTTCTCCCTCAGCTGATAAATACTCCAATCTGGGTACCATTACCAAATGCGTATCCACATGTGTATATATATATATATATGGTGATGTAATCAAGGCTAATGCATGGTAGAAACTGTTCGATACGTGTAGGGATCTAAACTAATTAACAAGATCGGAACTATGTAAATTTTATAAGCTTGCTTACAACATTATTTTCACTGAAGTTTGTTATATTTACGTAAAGCGAATCTGTTAACTCAAAGTAAATTCTTGTGTTGTCCTCAATGTAAATGTTTAGATTCTTTGCCTACAGTTGAAATCGCTCTAATCTCTATCACTTGGTGAGAAGAGACGATGCTAAGGCACACCTGTTCCGGTAGCCGTAGTGTGTATTGGAATTTTGTAGCTCGTGTGAGCAGATTAGATTATAGTGGAAACTTAATCGTTATTGTGTGATCAGTTATTTTGGTTTTCAGAAATACAGAAGCTAATTGGGAACTGATCCTTTACATCTCGTCACATAAAGTAATTGGCTCTGAGCACTATGGGACTTAACATCTGTGGTCACCAGCCCCCTAGAACTTAGAACTACTTAAACCTAACTAACCTAAAGACATCACACGCATCCATGCCCGAGGCAGGATTCGAACCTGCGACCGTAGCGCATAAAGTAATTGCTCAGTTATTTCACTAATAACTTTTATTCTACTTGAACCGTGATTTATTTTCAAAGAATATTTTTAAGAATTTATTTTATTTACTAGCGACTCATCAAGAACATTAACACATTTAATCACACTAGGTAAGCATGGAAGTAGTTGCCAGGGAGTAACTGATGAAATCATAAGCAAATTCCTTTTAACAAATGGGGATTTTATTCACTTTAACTTAAAAGAAACAGGCGTAAAATTATAATCAGAAAGCACCTTCTAAATATCAAGTTACAATTTATTCAGAGGCAGAAAGAAACAAGTTTTGACTGTATGAGCATCCACATGGACATCCACGAATAGCCTCTTTCCTTCCATCTTCCCTTACGTCATGACCAGCCAATCATATTAAAGGGCCAATTAAAAGTTTTACAGCCGTGACGTCAGACATCGATAGTCTGTAATAAATAGAAGCACCTATCCCCATGCAAAACCAGTCGTGCCCTGAGGAAGGCCGTTGCAATTCGGCCGAAACGTCGGTTTTAGTTTATTATTCTTATTAGTTTTTAGCAATGATGCGGCACAATACCCAGAATAATTTAAATCACTTTAATCACCAAAAATATTTTATTTGCAACAGCTAGCTTCACCTTCCAGCTACTTCTGTACATAATCACCACTCCGGCTTAGACATTTGCCGTAGCGTTGTACCAACCTTCCAATACCATCGTATCAGAAGGCAGCCGCCTGCACTGTTCACCAATTCTCTACGCTGGTCTGCAGCTCGTTGTCTGTACACTTTCCATCGGAAAATCTGCAAGAGCATCTTCATTGCCCTCGCATGGTGCGCCCGAGAATTGTCATGAAGAAAGAAATGTATGACAGTAACGTTATGAGGGCTGCATGAAATCAGGCGTATTTTCTAGGCATCTTTACGTGCTCACTGTGCACTCAAAACCGAAAATAGTGACGTGACGGTCATACAAGAGACTCTGCCCAACACATACATATGCGCAAAGCTACATTGGATTTTCATGACTAAACGGTCAGTCACCCATTGAGCCATTACGATTTTTTGGCAAGTTCCAGATTTCTTTGTACAGGAAAAACTAGAGACAAAAATCGTACCTTGGAGAAGACAATGTGTCACTGGAAGCATGACTACAATTATTAAAGTGCCATGTCTCAGTATAGATGATCGTTTTTCTTTCATTCATTTGTCAGTTTGATGGGAAAAATTAGTGAGGAAGTACGTTCCCTCACATCATTTTCACTTCAAGCATTAGACCTTCTTTTGTTTTGCCTGTTACGGTATGCATATCCCAACTGGCTTAAATATTCTTATCTGGAGTGTTAGTCTTTCTTCGTGCATTCTTTCAGGATGTTCATTCCAGTTTCTCTATTATCTTGTATTTTATTGAGGATGGTGACTGTATCCAGTTCTTCCCTAATTTCTGAATTTCAAAATCTGTCTGCTCTTGTGCGTCCCTTTACTACTCCTAGGAACCTCATTCCTGTTGCTTGTATGTGATAGTCTTGATGTTTACTTATAACCCATGCATCACTTCCCAAAACAAGCATTGGAACTGCCATTATCCTATAAAATTATATTCATGTTTCTTTCCTCCTTTTATTTTTCACACATCTGTTTATTGTTCCACGTATATTCCCAAACTTCGTTAGTTTCTTCTAGATCTTTGTCATACTCGCACACTTGAAACGTCGCCTTTGAAAAATTATGAATGACACTGCTGGAAAAAGTCTTACGTTATTTGATTTTCAAACAGCTGAGCAAAACTGAACGTACTCAGACATTACTCTCTGTACTTATTTTGATCATCACTAAACTGACACACAACATTTTTTAGTGCAGCGCAGTCTGAGTTTCAATAATCCCTACAAAAGAATGGCCCTGACTAACAATAACCTATACCTTTCATGAACCACTTACCTCATAAAAAACTTAGTTACTCGAACTAATGCAATACAGCGAGCGCCAGTACTGCCAGCTTCATAAAAGATTCTAACTACTGAAGGCACTAACTACTGACACGCATAGTAAGCAAATGAAAGATTTTAGTAGAGAACAAAAAATGTATTTACCTTAATAGCGTTCAAAAGTTATATATATATATATCTCAATTCATGACATCTATCTCTACAAATTTCCTTTTTCTGGCGGACACACGTCCAGATCGTCCGCTTATAGTGACCTCTCAAAACTCTGGCATATCTCTCTCTCTCTCTCTCTCTCTCTCTCTCTCTCTCTCTCTCTCTCTCTCTCCACATCCACCACTGCTGGCGGCTCACCTCCAACTGGCTACGCGATGTTCACATCCAACTGTCCAACACTACACTAGCGAATATTCCAACAATGAGTCCAACCAGCCACAGAATGCACACAGCGAAGTCAGCGATTTTCATACACAGCACCACATGGCATTACCAACATAAAAACCTAAAGAGCCTACTTATGTGATCAAAAATATCCGGACCTCCCCCCCCCCCCCCAAAAAAAAAATACGTTTTTCGTATTAGGTGGATTGTGCTGCCACCTACTGCCAGGTACTCCATATCAGTGATCTCAGTAGTCATTAGACATCGTGAGAGAGCAGAATGGGGCGCTCTGCGGAGCTTACGGACTTCGAATGTGGTCAGGTGATTGGGTGTCACTTGTTCTTACGTCTGTACGCGAGATTTCCACTCTCCTAAACATCCCTAGGTCCACTTCTTCCGATGTGACAGTGAAGTGGAACCGTGAAGGGACACGTACAGCGCAAAAGCGTACAGGTCGACCTCGTCTGTTGACTGACAGAGAGCGCCGACAGTTGAAGAGGGTCGTAATGTGTAGTAGGCAGACATCTATCCAGGCCATCACACAGGAATTCCACACTGCATCATGATCCACTGCAAGTACTATAACAGTTAGGTGGGGGGTGAGAAAACTTGGACTTCATGGTCGAGCGGCTTCTCATAGGCCACACACCACGCCGGTAAATGCCAACCCACGCCTCTCTTGGTGTAAGGAGCGTAAACATTGGACGATTGAACAGTGGAGAAACGTCGTGTGGCGCGAGGAATCAGGGTACAGAATGTGGCGATCCGATGGCAGGGTGTGGGTATGGCGAAATGCCTGGTGAACGTCATCTGCCAGCGAGAGTAGTGTCAACAGTAAAATTCGGAGGCGGTGGTGTCATGGTGTGGTCGTGTTTTTCATGGAGGGGACTTGTACCCCTTGTTCCTTTGCTTGGCACTATCACAGCACAGGCCTACGTTGATGTTTCAAGAACCTTCTTGCTTCCCACTGTTGAAGAGCAATTCGGGTATGGCGATTCCATCTTTCAACACGATCGAGCACCTGTTCATAATGCACAATAACATCCCTGTAATGGACTGGCCTGCACAGAGTTCTGACCTCAATCCTATGGAACACCTTCGGCATATTTTGGAACGGCGACTTCGTGCCAGGCCTAACCGTCCGACATCGATACCTCTCCTCAGTGCAGCACTCCCTGAAGAATGGGCTGCCATTCCCCAAGAAACCTCCCAGCACCTGACTGAATGTATGCCTGCGAGAGTGGAAGCTGTCATCAAGGCTAAGGGTTGGCCAGCATCATATTTAATTTGAGCATTACCGATGGAGGACGCCACGAACTTGTAAGTCATTTTCAGCCAGGTGTCTGGATACTTTCGATCACACAGCCTATGTGACGTCATAACCTAAATAATTTAAATGTGTGATCTGTGCTTTTGTTCTATTCTTGATCATAATTTTTGTCTGTACAGGATATTTCCTTTTGATAGCTATTGATCTCGTCGTCTTTTCTGAACTCGTCAAATGGTACTCTTCACAAATCTTGTATTGTATTGTATTGTATTGTATGTTAGCCGGGGACCTAGAAACGACGGAGAGCCTCCGTCCCCGCCGCAGTCGCAGTGGTCCACAACCCCACGACGACTACCGCAGCCCACTTCACTCCTCTGCCGCCCCACACCGAACCCAGGGTTATTGTGCGGTTCGCCCCTCGGTGGACCCCCCCCCCCCCCCCTCCAGGGAACGTCTCACACCAGACGAGTGTAACCCCTATGTTTGCGTGGTAGAGTAATGGTGCTCTACGCGTACGTGGAGAAATTGTTTGCGCAGCAATCGCCGACATAGTGTAACTGAGGTGAAATAAAGGGAACCAGCCCGCATTCGCCGAGGCAGATGGAAAACCGCCTAAAAACCATCCACAGACTGGCCGGTTCACCGGACCTCGACACAAATCCGCGAGGCGGATTCGTGCTGGGGACCAGGCGCTCCACAGGGTGGGCTTCACAAATCTTACCTAATAAATGTATTTCCCCTTTCTAGGTCATCTTCATTATACGCCAGCAGTGAGGTCTTTTGCATATAAAAAAACAGTTAGAGGGGGAATTGCTGCTTCTCTTAATTCCTCCGTTAAAAATATCCTTCCATTTCCGAATTTCACTATCAAATGATAGAGCACAACAATCAGTCGTCCTTTTCTTGCAGGTTTTATTCGACAGATCTAGATTTCAGCTAGTGCCTAGCCATTGTTAATGCACCATTTCATCGTATCAGTGCATGTTCTGGTTCGTCAGTCCCCTTTTGTACGGGCTTTTGTCACAGTTGTTTCAAAACTACTGTAACAGAAGCCCGAACAACAGGGGACTGACGGACTCAAACATGCATTGATGCGATGAAATGGCCGAAATCTAGATAAGTCGAATAAAACCTGCAAGAAAAGAACGACTGGTTGCTGTACATCATTTGAAAGTCATATCGCAGTCGTTGAGTGTTCCTCGTAGAAGTTAACCTGACGCAAAGAAATGTTATAAGGTATGGGTGAAATGCTACATCCTTGTCTTACTCGTTTGTTTGCGGCTATAGACTGTATTAGAGTGCTATTTATATCAAACATTACAGTTCTGTGTTTGTAGACGTTTTAAAACATTTATTAGGTGTTGGCGATATCGTCTTTTCTTCATAATTGTCTACAATTTCTTCCTGTCAACATTACTGAATACCCGAATAAAATCAAGGAATGCTAAATTGGTTTCCCTATTACACTCTCTTTCGATTATTTGTTTTATTGTAAATACTGTATCTGCTGTCTAGCTGCCCCTCCGAAATCCCATTTATTCTTCGCCTACTAAACGCTCAGCTATAACCTTTAACCTGTAGTTCACTACTCTTGCATAAACTTTGTACATGGTGTCAAGCAAGCTGATTCCTCTATAGTTCTGGCAGCTGTAGCAGCTGTTACCTTCCGTCGTGTACCGTTATGTGACTCGCGGAACAATTATCAATCGGGAGAAAGGTCAAGGGCGTTTCCTATAGCATCTGTCAGCGTCATTAAGGAAGGCAGAAAAACAAGCAAATACTTCTGAGCGGCAGTCGAAGCTGCCGCCAGCATTATCTCTAGCGCTTTAGGGACAACAGTTTCCGACGAGCCAAAAACACGGCAACGTCCTGGAGGCCCGTGGAGGGGACGGACTTGGCGGTGGAAAATTACGCCAAGCAAAACACAGCGTTTGTGTTTGTGTTTGCGCCGGTCGCTAGCTGCACGCTGTTCGCCCGGGGCAGAGATCACGCGTCTGGCGCGGGTCTCTGACTCACGCCCAGTGGAAGCTGCCCGCGCCAGCAGTCTAGCCGAGCACGCGGCTGCCTGCTCTTTTTGCGCCTTGTTGCAGATAACCGCCCAGCTGGGATACGTCACTCGTGGCTTACCCCGCACATGACGCACGGTCGCACGAAGAGCGGGAAGCGAAACAACAGATGTGCTTTCGCTTTGTCCCCGCAGTAAGAGCGAACAGCCAAACTCCACGGAAAGCGTATTCACAGTGAGAGCAGATCGCCCGCCTGTAGCACGAATGTCGGCAATGACGTGCTACTAATTACGCTCATCTACATCTACGCTGTACATCCATACACCACTATCCACCCAACGGCGCTGGCGGAGCATACCCTGTACCCTTACTGATCGTTTCCTTTCCCGCTCCACCCGCAAAAGAACGAAAAAAAAAACTGTCTGTATGCCTCCTTATGAGCCAAAATTTCTAGTACCTTATCTTTGTGGTCCTTATGCGCAGTGTATGTTGGAAGCAACAGAATCGTTCCACAGACGGGTTCAAATGCCGATTCTCTAAATTTTCTCAGTTTTCCTCGAAAAGAACGTTGCCTTTCCTCCAGGGATTCCCATTTGAGTTTCCGAAGCATCACCATAACACTTGCGAGTTGTTCGAACGTACCGTTAACAAATCTAGCAACCCGCCTCCGAACTGCTTCGATATCTTCGTTTAACCCGACCTGGTACGGACCCCAAAAACGCTAGCAGTACTCAAGATTAGGTCGCACCAGCGTTTTTTATGCGGTCTACTTTACAGGTGAACCACTCTTTCCTAAAATTCTCCCGTAGATCGAAGCTAACAATTCGCCTTTCCTACCATAATCCTCATATGCTCGTTCCATTTCATATCCCTTCGCAATGTTACGCCCATATACTTAAACGACATGACTCTGTCAAGGAGGACACTACCGATGCCACGTCCGAACATTAGCCAGAGGTTTTGTGTAAGTCATCTTGTATCATCCTGCAGTCACTCAGCTTCGACACCTTACCGTACACCACAGCATCATCAGCAAACAACGGCAGATAGCTGCCCACCCAGTCTGCCAAATCATTTGTGTATATACAGAATAATAGCAGTCCTATCAAATTTTCCTAGGGCAGTCCTCACGAAATACTTGGCTCTGACGAATAAGAAGTCTTCGAGGCACTCACGTACCTGTGAACCTGTTCCATATGCTCGTACATTCGCTGACAGACTACAAAGTGGCACCGTGTGAAAAACTTTGCGGAAATCTAGAAATATGGAAACTACCTGTTGCTCTTCATCCATACTTCACAGCAAATATTGTGAGAAAAGGGCAAGCTGAGTTTCGCACGACCGATGTTTTCTAAAACGGTGCTGGTTCGTGGACATAAACTCCTCGGTCTCAATACAATTTATTTGATTCGGACTGACAGTGTGTTCGAGGATTTTGCAGCGAATCCGTGTTACGGATATTGGTGTGTAATTTTGCTGGTCCGTTTTACTTTTTTTGTCTTTCTTATACACAGGAATCACCTGGGCTTTTTTCCAGTCGCTTGGGCCTTCGCGTTGGGTGAGAGAATCGCGATAATTACAAGCTAAGTAAGCGGCCAACGCCGTAGATTGCTCATTGTTCGTTAATAGCAGGTACCGATCAATGTTTTCTTCTACAATTTATCGTTAATTTGCCGTCTCAGTTACACATGTATCTGTATGTATAATAATAATAAAAAAACTGTAAGCCGTCATGTTTGTCTTGTAATTTGATCGTAGCTTGGGGCACCGTAAACGCTTTAGTTCATCAAAATCCGATCACGAAGAAAAGGTATCGTAACTCTGTTTCATTCCCTCGTTGCTGCTGATACAACAAGCAGTGTAATATCTGAGATAAAAATTCAGTCTTGGTTGCCGAGGTTTTATTTGTAAATTTTAATGACACGTTTTTCTTGTGGTAGGCATCTTCAGATAACTTACAATGCAAAAAATTACAAAAATGGGTATAAGGAAATGTCCTGATTCCATTCAGTGCAAGAACGTGCTCTACGGAAAAAGATTTTTTATGCAAAGTTACAGAAACTTGTCACGGTGCACGCTGTCAGAAAAAAGATTACACTTAGGATATCAAAAAGTTGAAATCCCCAATGCCCATCAGGTGGGTTCATGAAAAGAATATGTTGGACAAACGAGAAGAATGTTTGAATCCAGGTTTCAAGAACACGTTCTCACAAAGAGAGACCAGACAATACGAAACTCTCCATTTTCAGTACATCTCAAGGCATCTGCTCATTGCCCATCTGCTATAAATAATACGGAAATTTTGCATTTTGCCTATAAGGGACGGAAACTCAATGTACTTGATGAATTAGAGATCGCTAAACGCATATTTTGGGTATCGATGGTCTCGTCAATGATCATCTGAGCGCCAAAAATCAGTCATTTTTTGATATAACGATGTCCCTTTTTAAAGAAGTTTAGCTTCGATGCTGTGAAGTATATTGGTATCTCTTTTTTTTACTCCTTTATCCTTAAGGCATAATTTCATTCTTGTTTTTTATATTTATAACGACATTTTCATTAGGTATAATTATGTTATTGGATAGGTGCCAGTTAACTTTAATGTTATTTTTAGGGCCCTCATGTTGGAAATTATGTGCGCTTTGATTTATAAGGCTATTTAGTGTTCTTTGTATGAATGCGGTCCTGCACAATGGATATAGTGTAGACTATCCAACGCCATCTGTCTGATTCTACTGCACTACTTGCACTCCAGGTCCGATTACCACACTTTTCCGCATTCTGTTTGTCAGCAGGGTCACGTACCCATGTTGTGGTCCCACTCCATGAAACTCTGCTGTGCATTTATTCCTAACTTGCGCGGCGTCCTTTACGCATGACAAAGGGTAAGGCATTTAAGTCCGCCCAGCTAGCCCTGCGATCTAACTCACTGCTTCCCGAGAGGGAAGGCGTACAGGTCCCCGGCACGAATCCGCCCAGTGGATTAGTGTCGAGGTCCGGTGTGCCGGCCAACCTGAGAATGGTTTTTAAGGCGGTTTACCATCTGCCTCCGCGAATGCGGGATTGTTCCCTTATTCCGCCTCAGTTATACTATGTCGGTGATTGATGCACAAACACTGTATGCACGTACACGTACACGTGCCGAACCGCACAATAACCCTGGGTTCGGTGTGGGGCGGCGGTGGGATGGGTGGAGTCCTGGGGCCCGTTGTGGGGCTGTGAACAACTGAGGGCTCCGGCGGGACGTAGTCTCTCCATTGTCTCTAGGTCCCCGGTTCTGTACATCGGTACACAATACACAAAGGCAGTTAAAGAATTTTTCGCTATTTTTTTCACAGTCTACTTAGCCGCCCTTCTTACATCCAATTTATCAAACTTTAAAATTTTTGCACTGGAATCTTTCATCATTCCGGTTCTTTTGAACTTTCTGATATCCTAAGCCTGCAGATGGCTAATTGCATTTTGCCGATGTATTAGCATCGTGCAATCATTTTTATGGACGACGTGCGCCGTGACCAGTTTCTGTACATTTGCATAAAAAATCTTTTGCCGTAGAGCACATTCTTGCACTGAATGGGATCAGGACATTTCCTTATACCCATTTTTGTAAGTTTTTGCATTGTAAGTTATCTGAAGATGCCTACCACAAGAAAAACGTGTCATTAAAATTTACAAATAAAACCTCGGCAACCAAGACTGAATTTTTATCTCAGATATTACACAACTTGTTGTATCAGCAGCAACGAGGGAATGAAACAGAGTTACGATACCTTTTCTTCGTGATCGGATTTTGATGAACTAAAGCGTTTACGGTTTTGTTGCACAACATGGGATCAGCATAAGTCCTTGCACCTATTTCTGTAATTTTTTTCGCAGTAGATAATCTGAACATGCCTACCACAGGCGAAACGGGACTGTATTTTTACCTCAAAAGATACTGTGACTGAAAGTTTTGTCCTTACTAATATTATAAATGCGAAAGTAACACTATCATGTTTTCACGGCTAACCTGCTGACCCGATTCCGATGAAAATTATATGGAGATAACTTGAACCGTGAGGAAGAAAATAGGCTGTATTAGAAAATGTGAAGATTTGATTTGAAGAATATTATGCGAATTAGGTAAAACTACTCTTGGAGATAGCTTGTTTGCTCTTTGACTTTTGATCATCATCATGTTGGTGAAAATGCTTTTTTTGGTTGATACGTGCTACGTTATACGATTCAAAGTAATAATGCAGTGCTTATACAATCTCCAGTGTGATTAATCTGTATTTCCATACTATTTGCTGCATAACGTACACTTTATATTATATATAAGTACTTCAACAGCAGAATAAATAGATGCATGCTCCTGGCCATGCACCTCTGTACACATTGCTATTGCTCGGCAACAACGCTGTGCATGCCGATGCATAGTGTTTGGGACAGGCAGACAGAAGAGGGCAGCTGATGTTACTGCATGTAGAGTGGCTTACTTTTATCACTCGTCATAACGCAGCTTCTGATATGTGAGTGCAGCTGCAGGGTTCTCTTTTTTTTCCTTTATTGGATTTTGATTCCCCCCGAATGAGGCAGGCTGGCAGCAGCTCAGTACGTTGCTCTTCAGCCTACAGAATTTTTAAAACATAAGAAGATAAGAAACAATAAAAGCAGGCGATAAAACGGTAACGAAAATTGTAAAATGGAGGAAAATTGTGGAAAGTTAAAACATAAAACAAATGGTAGGCAATGATAATAAAATACAAAGAAAGTAGACAGGGAATTAAAATACACGGCGACAGTCTGGTTTCTGTTCACAAGAGATATGAAAAACATACCCTGCGGCAGTATGATGTCCGTTCCCAACATGTCGGAAAAGACACACAACTCTTAACAAGGGAAAAAAAGGGGAGGAGGAGAGGAAAAATGAAAGGTGGGGGGGGGACCAACGAAGGGAGAGGACTCAGAAGATGGGAGCAGGGCAGATGCGAAAGGGAATGGAGAAAGACAGAGGAAGGAAACGCAGAAGGGCTCGGGGGAGAGAAGGGAGGCAGAGAGAGGGTAGGCAGGGAGAAAACAGGATGGAAGGGGGGGGGGGCAAGAGGGAGCCCAGGGAAAGGACAAAGGAAAGGAGGGGGAGGTGAGAATCAGAGTTGATAGGAGGGATAAATGGAGGGAGAGAGGGCATCATCTGGGAGGGGGAATTGACAGAAGCCATCTCGGGAAACGAGATGAAGGGTGTACAGCTGGAGGGTAGGGGGGACTCAACAATGAAGGCGTGGCAGAGGGCGGGTGTTGGAGAGGAGAGGAGCAACCAGGGACTGGGGGGGGGGGGGGGAATCAAAACGGCGGGAGGTGTAGAGTGTGTAGATATGTTCAAGGATTAGGAGCAGATAGGGGAAAGGAATCAGGTTGTAGAGGATCCACGTGGTGGACGGGAGGCAGACACGGAAAGTGAGGCTAGTGCATGGCGCTCACAGATCTGGAGGGACTAACAGAATTTGGGCGGGGCGGATATCCAGGTGGGACTGGCATAACAGAGGATGGGACAGATTAAGAATTTGTAGGTGTGGAAGGTGGTAGAGGTGTTCAACCCCCATGTCCGGTGAGAGAGCAGTTTGAGGAATCAGAGGTCTACATCTACATCCATACTCCGCAAGCCACCTGACGGTGTGTGGCAGAGGGTACCCTGAGTACCTCTATCGGTTCTTCCTTCTATTCCAGTCTCATATTGTTCGTGGAAAGAAGGATTGTTGGTATGTCTCTGTGTGGGCTCTAATCTCTCTGATTTTATCCTCATGGTCTCTTCGTGAGATATACGTAGGAGGGAGCAATACACTGCTTGACTCCTCGGTGAAGGTATGTTCTCGAAACTTCAACAAAAGCCCGTACCGAGCTACTGAGCGTCTCTCCTGCAGAGTCTTCCACTGGAGTTTATCTATCATCTCCATAACGCTTTCGCGATTTCTAAATGATCCTGTAAGGAAGAGCGCTGCTTTCCATTGGATCTTATCTCTCTCTTCTATCAACCCTATCTGGTACGGATCCCACACTGCTGAGCAGTAGTCAAGCAGTGGGCGAACAAGCGTACTGTAACCTACTTCCTTTGTTTTCGGATTCCTTAGGATTCTTCCAATGAATCTCAGTCTGGCATCTGCTTTACCGACGATCAACTGTATATGATCATTCCATTTTAAATCACTCCTAATGCGTACTCCCAGATAATTTATGGAATTAACTGCTTCCATTTGCTGACCTGCTATATTGTAGCTAAATGATAAGGGATCTTTCTTTCTATGTATTCGCAACAGATTACACTTGTCTACATTGAGATTCAATTGCCATTCCCTGCACCATGCGTCAATTCGCTGCAGATCCTCCTGCATTTCAGTACAATTTTCCATTGTTACAACCTCTCGATATACCACAGCATCATCCGCAAAAAACCTCTGTGAACTTCCGATGCCATCCACAAGGTCATTTATGTATATTGTGAATAGCAACGGTCCTACGACACTCCCCTGCGGCACACCTGAAATCACTCTTACTTCAGAAGACTTCTCTCCATTGAGAATGACATGCTGCGTTCTGTTATCTAGGAACTCTTCAATCCAATCACACAATTGGTCTGATAGTCCATATGCTCTTACTTTGTTCATTAAACGACTGTGGGGAACTGTATCGAACGCCTTGCGGAAGTCAAGAAACACGGTGTATACGTGGGAACCCGTGTCTATAGCCCTCTGAGTCTCGTGGACGAATAGCGCGAGCTGGGTTTCACACGATAGTCATTTTCGAAACCCATACTGATTCCTACAGAGTAGATTTCTAGTATCCAGAAAAGTCACTATACTCGAACATAACACGTGTTTCAAAATTCTACAACTGATCGACGTTAGAGATATAGGTCTATAGTTCTGCACATCTGTTCCTTCTTGAAAACGGGGATGACCTGTGCCCTTTTCCAATCCTTTGGAACGCTACGCTCTTCTAGAGACCTACAGTACACCACTGCAAGAAGGGGGGCAAGATCCTTCGCGTACTCTGTGTAAAATCGAAGTGGTATCCCATCAGTTTCAGCGGCCTTTCCTCTTTTGAGCGATTTTAATTGTTTCTCTATCCCTCTGTCGTCTATTTCGATATCTACCATTTTGTCATCTGTGCGACAATCTAGAGAAGGAACTACAGTGCAGTCTTTCTCTGTGAAACAGCTTTGGAAAAAGACATTTAGTATTTCGGCCTTTAGTCTGTCATCCTCTGTTTCAGTACCATCTTGGTCCTTTGGATTGGATAGAGCGGAGATGAGGGATCCAGGTGAGGTGATGGTCAATGGTGAGGCAAAGGTAGGTGAGGGTGGGAGAGAGGCAGACAGGATGGGCGCAGATGCTAGGGGAGAAATTAAGGAGCTGGTGGAGCGAGTGGTACAACCTACGATGATTGCCTGGGTCTTGGAAGGATTGACTTTCAGGAGGCATTGGTTACACCATGTGGCAAAAAGGTCAAGGGGATTCTGGAGAAGGCGTTGGGACGATTGGAGGGTAGGAGCAAGGGCAAGGAATGCAGTGTCATCGGCATACTGCAGGAGGTGAACTCAAGTGGGAGGGGGGGGGGGGGGTTGGGGCATATCTGCCATGTACAGGAGGTAGAGGAGAGGACAGAGCCCTGGGGCAGACCTGCAGAGGGGTAGAAGGTGCAGGAATCGGCGTTATGGATGGTAACGTTGGAGGGGCGGCAGGAGAGGAAAGAGGCAATCAGATGGACATAGTTGACAGGTCTCAAGTTTGAACAGGAGACCGGGATGCCAGACACAGTCATAGGCCTTTTCAAGGTCGAGGGAGACAAAAATGGCAGAGTGACAGAAGTTGAGCTAGAGGGAGAGGAGATCAGTGAGGCGTAGGAGTTGGTCATTGGCAGAGAAGGGCGGGCGAAAGTCACACTGAATGTTGGGAAGGAGGTGGTGTCGGTATAGGTGGTGATGGATGCGCCAGGTAAGGATGGATTCCAAGAGTCTGCTGAACACTGAGGTGAGACATATAGAGCGATAGGAAGAGGCATCAGATGGAGGCTTGTTGGGTTTGGAGAACAGCAGGATATGGGAGGTTTTCCACAGGTCGGGGTAGAAGCTGGTGGCAAGGATGACATTATAGAGGGTGGCAACGACTGGAATGAAGGAGGGAGAGCAGTGTTTGAGGTGGCGGTAGGTAACACCATCGTGGCCAGGAGTAGTGTTGCGTTTAATGCGAAGTGTGAAGCTGATGTCCTGTGTAGTGATGGGAGTGTTAAGTTCAGATGGTGGTGTGTGGCCCAAGTACTGGAAGCTTGGAGCAAGGGGAGGAACAGAGGTATTTGTACGGTCGATGACGTCAGGGAAGAGGGAATAATCAAATTGAGGATCATCTGGGATGGAAAAAACATTGGGTAGGTGAGAAGCAAAGTGGTTGGCCACACTGAGGTTGTCAGGAAAGGGACATTTATCAAGGAGGAGAGGGTACTGGGGGATGGGGCGAGTCCCAGTAAGGCAGTGGAAAGCACGCCAATACCTGGAAGAGTTTATTGGGAGTGCGATGTTGGCCTGTGTACATGTCTGTCGCAATGCGCAGTGTTTCTTCACAGTAAGCAGGGTGCGGATGTGTCGTCATAATTGCCGGTGGCGGGTGAGGTGTCTCGGTCACGAGTGCAGACAAAAGAGCGGTAGAGGCGGCGGGATTCACGAAGAAGAAGGACAGCCTGTTGGGGCAGAGCTGGGCAGTGACGGTGGATGGCTTTGGTGGGGATATGGGTGGCGACGGCGTCAGACAAGGTCTGGTGCAGGAAGGCAGCAGTGCAGGAGATGTCATCAGGAGATTGGAGGGTAAGGGTGTGGCCTTCGACCTGGGTGTGAATGGAGTCCCGGTAGGCATCCCAGTTGGCATGGGAGTAATCATGTACAAGTTTAGGAGGGATGTGAGGGCGAGGAGCGGGTCTGGGTTGGTGACCATTAGAGATAGGAGAACGGGAGCATGGTCACTGCCAATGAGGTCAAGGACATCTGTGGTGACGTGCCCAAGGAGGGTGGGAGAGGCAAGGATCACATCAGAAGTGGTATTGGATTCGGGTCGGGTGTGGTGGAGGAGGGGAACCAGGTCTCCCTGGAGGGTGGTGATACACCGATGCCACCACTGGAGGTCGGCAGGAGCTCGGCTGTGGATATTGAGGTCGGCGGTAACCACATAGGTGCAGCCGTAGGCAACAGCTGGTCTATGCTAATAATAAAATTGTAATACCGTCGTGCCTGCCTGTGTGTTTGGGCACGCTAATCTCGAAAACTACAAGACGAATTTTCATGGGGTTCTCACAGGTAATCTGTATGTAGCTTGGGCACCAAATAGGCTTTATTTCATCAAAATCAGAACGTGAAAAGTGTAATATCATAATTTAAAGTTTTATCATCGGCTGCTCAGCTTAGTGCAGCGGATATTTAATCAGCACAGGTTAGTCAATGTGAAAACCAATAGATGGCGCTGTTAGTTTTATCATCTCAGTGACAGATTATTTTTGGATGTTTACATCAATGACAGAATTAAGTGGTGCGATCTTATCTTTATAAATACAGACTAGCAGTGAATTTACGTGCCTAGGAATACGGATTAACTGATTCTGCTTCGTGTTAAAAATTACTGTAAACGCTTTGCTTTTTTCGATATGTTTTATTTATATTCTTTGCTATGAAAAACGAGTTTTGATTTGGGTGCCTATTCATTACATTTTCAGTTCATTTTGTTTACGAATAAAAATGCGTAGAAGATGATCGAGTCTTCCTGAATGCACAAGAGTGGCTAAAAACAGAGGATTAAGTGGTCTCAAAAATCCAGCGATGATCATGAGGCGACATTCGGTGCAGGTCTAGAACATCAGGCTTTAACTCATAGTTTTAAAACTACTTTCGAAAGGGAAGTGCGACGTAACTCTGATAGAAATCATAATGCTCTACCTCACTCCTCGGAACCCTTAACTCACAGAGGCTTAAAGATAGTTCTTTCCAACATAACATCTAGTAGAGGAAATTTTGACGAGAAGTGGCGTAGGCAAGCGAGTTTTTACACCCCAGATCCCTCTTCCCCCTAGCAATTCACCATTTTGCTTTGAACGTATACAACTCCCAGTCAGCTTATGCTACGCGATGGCTATAAAGGAAGCACAAGGCCAAACACTGAGTTTTGCGGGTTTAGATCTTAGTGGCATTTGCTTTTCACACAGCCAGCTCTTTGTGGCTCTCTCCCGTGTTAGTGAAGCAACAAACTCTTCTTTCACGTTCCCAGACACACTAATTTAAACACTATATACAAAATAAATCTCACATTTATGAAGTTTGGGGCACAGCTGTAAATAAATAACGAGAAACGCCGGCTCTTTCTGTTAGTTTTTATAATATGACTAGTTTCGATCAAGGTTGATCGTCTTCAGATACATGTTTTATTTAAGCAACCCGTCGCAATCATTTGGAACTACAAATCAGTATTCTGAATCGCTCCATCTGGATATGACAGGTTGCTTACACAGCTGTAATGGTCACAGTGATACTTTGGCTCACTTGACGTGGCGGTACGATTTGGCATAGCCAAGTGAACAACACGTCTGAACTCAAATTCGCTAATGGTATTGCGATTTCGAGATCCTGCTTAGTGTTGAGTTTAACCTTCGTGAACCAGTCAATTCCATTTTCGCATCCCGACCAACACGAGAATATCGCGAAACGCTAAACATCATTATCGGTAGTCCACGATCGTGCCACTGTCGAATTCCGACACCTGTTATTAAACATATATCCATCAGTGATACAGTCGTCTATTCGTAATTTTTGCTTACTACATTTCATCTCCTTGTTGAACACCACATAAAAATTCGGACAGCAAAGAATCTCATCAAAGTCTTATGTTCTATACTGAGTACCAAAATTCTCCATTAACGGGTAATTTTAATTTCTTTTTTTAGTTTTGTAGGTTCAACTTTCTATTGGTTGAAACAGAAAATATAATAGTACACACAGACCAGGGATGACGACTGTGATAAACTTCTCTACATCTCTCGCCAATAGCATTCATTAAATCGCAGCTGAACTAGGCAGAACGTGTGTAGACGATTCGAAAATATTAAATCCAATTCCTCTCTCTTAAAGACGTCTCCGTACACCTAAATAATTCACCAACCTTCCATCGTACGTCCCATAAAGTCCTCGGGCGTATAATAAATACTGAAATATATTTTTCTCCCATAAAATTCAGTGTATTCAAATCCAGAGGAACTATTTCTTCAGCTCTCAATATTCGATAAACTTTTGTTAATGTTACGAACTTTGTACATTAAAATGAACAAGCCTATTCCGATTAACTGGACTCGATACAAAATCAGTTCCAATAACAAATAGATACGAATTATGATAAAGATCTCAGGGAAAACACAGGCACAATGTGTGCGGGACGATGGAGTTAGACACGTCGTAAGTTGCATCCAGATATTCGACAGCGCGGCCTGTCTTCAAAGGTGTGGGACCGATGTCCATAGTAGTCTGGTCCCTTTAATCCCCCAACCAACCAACCTTCAAAGGTGTCACACATTCTCCCCGTGATAGTCGTTACACTTAACAGACACACATTTTACCATATAATAAAACGTAAAAAACGAGTTGTACATACACTGGGTCGGCGATTACGGGTACCGAGTGTCACCGACAATTTCTTGGAACTTCACTTCTTAGACGAGGCATAACAATCTTCTCACAAACAAAAGAATTCAAATGCGATTTCTGAACAAGAAATCAATTGCGTAAGACTTCCTTGCATACAGAATGTAGACAACGTTACTCCTTCAGAGTTTGTGCTCTTACGCAGAAATGTTCTCATTTACATATCCAAGTAATGTCAGTTTGACGTTAGTTACATGCCGCCTTCATGGTCTTGCAACGTTTAATGGGCAGCAGTCTATAGTTTTCTGTGTCCTTCGGTCACAATCAAGCAGTATTCTATAAGAAACGACGTCGTGTTCCGCCTGGACTGTTGTTTAATGTTTTTGTTTACGATCCCGATTCTCGTTGATGTACCATTCTCAAGTAACACCTGACTGTTGTGTGGCGTCATTGCATATAAATCTACAGGGTGATTCCACAGTTATAAGTGAAAATTCTCTTGATTCTGTAACGCAAAACATCGTGTTACGAACCCTCCAAAGAGACTCACGTGCAGTGACGGGCACGTGGGTGGCCGCCCAAGGCCAGAAACAAAGGATGAATCGAGAGAAATTAACGAATATGAAATCATATGAGACATTCGAGACCTTTTGATGAGAAACAAACTGCTGCTCTATCAATAATTTACATATAAATTTTATTTCGAAGGATTTCAAGATACAACAGCGAATAAAGGCACCTGAATAATTACAGGAACGAAAGAAACCTTGTAGTAACAATCCCTACTTACAGGAGAACCGAGATCTGTAAACAGAGCTCGGCTGTCGTCGTTTCTAGAGGAATTAATAAACTGTTCAAAATGCGGCGGGACCGCTTCTCTAAAATGGTTCAAATGGCTCGGAGCACTATGGGACTTAACAGCTGAGGTCATCAGTCCCCTAGAACTTAGAACTACTTAAACCTAACTAACCTAAGGACATCACACACATCCATGCCCGAGGCAGGATTCAAACCTGCGACCGTAGCGGTCGCGCGGTTCGAGACTGAAGCGCCTAGAACTGCTCAGCCGCACCGGCCGGCACCCGTTTCTCCATGACCCCTCAGGGAGCGGATTTGCGGCTTTACTCCACAACATCAAGGCTAAACTTCTTTAAAAAGAGACATTGTTATATAAAAAAAAGTACAGATTTTTGGTGCTCAGATGATCATTGACGAGACCATTGGTACCGAACATATGCGTTTAGCGATCTCTAATCCATGAAATACATTGAGTTTCCGTCCCTTATGGGCAAAATGCAAAACCTTGTTGTTACTGACAGCAGGCGGGCAATGGTCACATGCCTTTAGATGTACTGAAAATGGCGAGTATTGTATTGTCTGGTGTCTCTTTGTGAGGTGTTCCTGAAACCTGGCTTTAAACATTCCTCTCGTTTGTCCAACATACTCTATTCACGAACCCACTTGACGGGCATCGGGGATTTTCAAATTTTTGACATCCTAACCGCATTTTGCCGACGTATTCGCATCGTGTAATCATTTTTACTGACAGCTGCACCGTGGCAAGTTTCTGTCACTTTGCATAGAAAATCTTTCCCGTAGAGCACGTTCTTGCACTGAATGGGATCAGGACATTTCCTTATACCTATTTTTATAATTTTTTGCATTGTAAGTTATCTGAATTTGAGGAAGAGACAACGGCTTTCGATGGTTCAAACGGCTCTAAGCACTATGGGACTTAAAATCCGAGGTCATCAGTCCCCTCGACTTAGAACTACTTAAACCTAACTAACCTAAGGACAACACACACATCCATGCCTGAGGCGGGATTCGAGCCTGTAGCAGCAGCGCGGTTCACAGTGGCCGGCTGGCTTTCTATAGCATAGCATTTGATTACTTAGAGAAATGGGTTATTTCATTTAATAAATATCAGGTATTTGACTGGATGATGCTGTCTGAAACCCCAGACGGGGTGATGACTGAAAACACTATTATATATCTGACTAAAAATTGTTGAAGACTCCAGGCGAGAATTGTTTTCAGAAATATATGTATCTGAAAGGCTGTTTAGAAACAAAGCATAAGTCGGAAGAACGGTAGTCTAAACACTCTGCGGAAGAAGGATGGATTTACGTTTTTAAGTAAACCGAAAATCTTGAACTCAAATGCCAGCTGCTAAAATTATGTGATTATTTGTTTTCTATTCCCGGAGACATCGTTGTTGTGGAAAGAGTATTTTAGCTATGTCGGCCCAACGGCCTGATGAAAGAAATCGATTAGTGCCAAGGATTGTGGAATCAGTCTTGCAGTGCCAGCCCAGTGATCTGGGGTGCCAGTTTACTACAAGCTGATTTGCATAAGAGTTTTATAAATATGTAGAAAGGAAAAAGAGACTTGCTGAAAAAGGTGAAATCTTCCGAAAAATATGGTGTACCAACTACTTCTGCCTCAACAAGTTCCATGTAATCGTGTTCTAAATAAAAAGTAAATATGTTAAATACATTATTTACTTCAGTGTCTCCCGCCGAGACCCCGGCTATATTCCCGGGTTCGATTCCCGGCGGGGTCAGGGATTTTTCTCTGCCTCGTGATGACTGGGTGTTGTGTGATGTCCTTAGGTTAGTTAGGTTTAAATAGTTCTAAGTTCTAGGGGACTGATGACCATAGATGTTAAGTCCCATAGTGCTCAGAGCCAGCCCAGCTAGATATGGTTCGAATGGATCTAAGCACTATGGGACTTAACATCTGAGGTCATCAGTCTCCTAGACTTAGAACTGATTAAACCTAATTAACCTAAGGACATCACACTCATCCACGCCCGAGGCAGGATTCGAACCTGCGACCGTAGCGTTCGCGCGATTCTAGACTGTAGAGCCTAGAACCGCTCGGCCACTCGGGCCGGCAAGGAGGACTAAAAAAAATGGTTCAAATGGCTCTGAGCACTATGGGACTCAACTGCTGAGGTCATTAGTCCCCTAGAACTTAGAACTAGTTAAACCTAACTAACCTAAGGACATCACAAACATCCATGCCCGAGGCAGGATTCGAACCTGCGACCGCAGCGGTCTTGCGGTTCCAGACTGCAGCGCCTTTAACCGCACGGCCACTTCGGCCGGCGGCAAGGAGGACTGTTTTCATTTTAGCAGAATACGCAATATTCATAGATTACCATAAGAACCATGCTACAGGAATTATTAAATTATTTAATAGCGACTAATAAAAGTCCCGATTGAAGTCGTCTGTAATGTAACATCATACGCTGCCTTGATTTTCTTTCCTATGCTAGTCACTTGTTTAACCGTTACACCTTTGCAACAGTTTAGCTGTCGATATTAACTGCAAGGTATTTAAGAAATTAGTGATTTGAGACATTTTGGTGTGGTACTGAAAATTCACGTGTGTGAGTTTTGGACTTGGCGGTATGCAGCGTCTGTTTATTCGCCGATTCACTCGCTTGACAGGAAGGGCTGTACAAACCGCTGTTATAAGCAGTTCTTCGTGCGACAGTAAACTTTAATTTTTTTTCAAATACTTGCAGTGTGGCTTAGCAGATAGGATTTTGACAGTGCATTTGTTTCGGTGCATTCGTCCTGAAATTTCAGGGTAGGTTTCTGCATGTTGGATTGGACCATTCCCTTGTTAGTCTGGAACCCATTTGTTAAATTTGTGACTGTATTCAAAAATTTTAACCATCCGCTGAGAGTGCTTGGAGTAGAAATGTGCGATGAGACAAGTAAGTGGTGTCGTGGGATTGAACACGTAGCATGTCGTTGTCTCATAACGTATTCAAACGTTCATAAATACTCGGATACTGTAATGAATGCTACAGCGTAGGCTATCGATATATTCGTACGTCAGCAGACAGGCATTCACACTATAAACACAGCAGACATTTATGAACTGAGTCGGCCGTAAAGCGAGCACCTTGCCGCCTTAATCACCTATGAGTAACGGCAACTGCCAGAGCACTGTACCAGGAGTCGTACACGGACTTCTGGCTCTGTCCCAGGTCGGAAGCAGCGGTACGGAAAATGCGACAAAAGTTTATCACGTTGTAATCTGCGCGATCTGGTGATAAAGCTTACGTTGCAAAATGGTTCAAATGGCTCTGAGCACCATGGGACTTAACATATTAGGTCATCAGTCCCCTAGAACTTAGAACTACTTAAACAGAGAGGCAGAGAAAATCCCCAACCCCGCCGGGAATCGAACCCGGGAACCCGGGGCTTACGTTGCATACCGCGTTAGACAATAGGAGTTTAGCAGGCAGTTCAACGACGGATTGTTGGAATTACTCCGGATTCTGGTCATATAGAGTGATGTAAACCATCATCGACTGTTTTCTAACGGGAAATACAACTGTATTTCTTTGTCACCACAATAGAAAAAATTTTAGTCCTCTGAAGTACAGCCTGCTACGGAAAGGAGACGTAGGTCATTCCGATTGCCCTGTCGTCAAGCCGCCTTCTTTTTCTTCGTCTTCTTCTATATAACTTAAGAAGAAAAATTTTGGATCCACTTTAGAACAGTGTTAGAGTTTTTCTATACAGGGTGAACTTAATTGCGGTTCGATCTGCAAAACGCTGTAGAAAGAGAACCACTCCTCAGAATGACGTAAAATTTGAACATCATATTATTGACGCAGGGGAAAACATCATGGAAGCAAAAAGAAAAATAACAGAAGTTTTACCAATGCATGGCGATATAAGCGTCTTAACGCAAACAGGGTCGGCAATAAATGACAGATTAATCGTAATGCGACAGCTATGGTTTGAGTTGCACATTACACTATCCGTACTATTCAATGTGCATTACTGCAAAAGTAAGGCAGTAGACAGCTGTGGCACTGCTAGTTAGGAAAGCCCGTCCAGCACGGCAAGGTCGTACCACATAGGGTGGGAAAAATCGGTGTATAATTGTCGTGAGGCCAAAAACAGCATATAAAGCAAGATGACTTGGGTTTTTCATTGATCTGGGTCCAAAAATCGCATAAAAATCAAAATGATATCGGTTTCTAAATATCGTGAAACTGGCGCAAGACATGTTCGATATGCTGTCCACCGTTTACTGCCACAAGTTGAAATCGAAAACAGTATGTTCCACAAAAGATCAGAGTGTCTCCGGGGTCATGTTCAGAATGCGAAGCGCAATGCATATCTTCAACTCAGCTACGTTTATAATTGGAGAACTGAACACAATATCTTTCAGGTAACCCGACAGCCAGAAGTCATAGGATTGAGATCACGTGATCTGGATTGGCAGGCTGTAGGGAAATGACGGCTGGTAGTTTAGCATATCCGAAATGCCTCTGCAGCAGCTGCTTCACTGGCTGTGCAATGTACGGAAGAGCACCATCTTGCATAAAAATGGCACTACCCAGACGTCCTTGCTGCTGCAGGTTTGGAATGACGTTGGTGCGCAAAAGACTCTCACGGCGTTTAGCAGTGACGGTATAGCTAACAGGACCGGCAGGACTCATCTTGTAAAAATACGGCCCTACGATACACGATACCCTCACAACCAGCACTAAAGTCACCTTTGCAGAATGAAGTCGTACCGGTTGATGTACGTGCGGATATTCCGTTGTCCACATTCTGCATATTGACATGTCCTAGGAGATGTCGGTCGGCTTCGTCTGTCCACAAAATGTTCCACGGCCATTCGCGGCAGCTTCCGAGCGTGCAAGGAATTCCAGAGTGAACGTTTGCCTTCCTGACAGGTCAGCAGGATTGAACTCTTGAACATGGGTGACTTTGTATGGATACCAATGCAGGATGCTTCGTAGAATTGTATGCACCATGCTCGCAGGCATTTCCCGCGCATTTCGTCTTCACACAATACCGCTCGACCTCCTATAATGCTGTGGCCACGTCTTCGACAGATGTCTAATCAACTGCTTTTCTTCCTCTGCCACACCGAACTTAAAAAGAACCTGTCTTTTCGAATCTTGCAGTAATTTTCTCCGGACCCTTATCAGACATCGGACCCTGCCATTTTCCGTACACTTGAGTGTCCGGAACTTCTGGAGGGCTACTGGCGCAGAGTCAACGTTCTTATAAAGGAGCTTTACCAGCAGCGCGCGATCCTTTATGGAGACAGCCATGTCAGGCGTCTCAGACGCAGAGTGAGTGACAGTGGTGTGCCGTGCGTCTCTTGGTGTGTATATTCTGGTTATTACAGCTCCATCTATTGAACAATTTTCGTTAAATTCTTTTGTTCATGACGTTTCTCTCAGCGCCAATAATATGTTGTTCAAATTTGACATCATTCTAAGCAGTAACTCTCTTTCTACAGCGTTTTGAAACTGGATCTTTGTGGACACCATGTATTTACATTTTTTACCTTATTTCTCATCAACCTTGCATCTAACCAAATATTTATTTGTAATGTGACTGTCGTCAGGCGTAAGAGGTTAGAAAATAAAAAAAAAATTGCACTTTCATTTAGTAATACCAAATGGGCTGTTTTTAATTCATCAAGCCATCCATAGTTTTACGAGTTTAAAAGCTCATAATCCGAACTATTTGTGGTAGTCAGTGCAGGCCTCTTCAGTAATGTTGCCAGTATATTTATCCCTTGAAATCTGTCTTAAACCTGCGGTCAACTCACATTAATGTGACCATCAAATATGTTCGACGTCAACGTGCAAGAACTACTCATGGACGGCAAGTGGCTCGAACTATAGCTGAAATTTTCACGAACACGTTAGAAACACGCTTTTTCGTCGATTTCTAGTAGATACCAAAGAAAATTCGGTATAAACGATATGTGGAAGACATTTTAGAACTTTTTGAGGGGTCTGTTACCGATGCAGATATAATGCATGACCAGCTTAATAGCTTACACCCCAGTGTAAACTTTACGAGAGAAATAGAAGTTAACAAAAGTACAAGTTTCCTAGTCCTCCAAATTTCTAATATCAACAGCCAACACAAATTTGGAATTTTTCGTAAGCCAACCACCACGGATTGCACAATAAGTAATGATTCTTGCCATCCAGAGTGCCACAAGCGAGCCTATTTTAACTCTATAATACACTGACTAAGTAACCTGCCGTTAGACGATAATGAAATAAGACAACAACTAGATATCTTTCGAGTACTAACAACCGTTTCAGAGCGTAAATGATCACTGAACTATTTGAGTTAAAAAAGACAGTGCAGATATAACTTACGACATTACACCGGAAAAAGGAAGTGGTAAATAACAAAAACACTAAGTCTGCCACATTACCATACTTAGGTGCAACCTCGGGTAAAATCGTCCAGGTATTCAAGAAACCTAACGTCGGGATCAGTTTTCACACAGACAATACATTAGGCAAAAATCAAACAATGGTAAATCCAAGATGGAATGCAACAATATTATGTAAAGGAAAGTTTCTACTCACCATATAGACTCCCGCAATTAAAGCTATCAGTCATTAAGGCTTTCGTCAACAATAGACCACACGCACACACACACACACACACACACACACACACACAACTAAAGTCTCAGGCAACTGAGAAAAATTCAGTATGTTATCTAAATTTCGTACAAACCAAGATATGATATAATCATACTGAGCTCTATTTTTTATTGCAAACTTTTTCGAATTTCGCGCAGTATCATACCTTAATGCAAATATCACAAAAAATATAATCATTAATGGTATGATCGGCACTTTATCACGAAACTGACATACAAAGCTAAAAATAACGCATAAACAAAACCTCTTCACTGAGTAGTTTCTTCAAAATGATGCGAAATAGACTGCAGGGCATGCGCTTCGATTCTGTTAGCATAGCGCATTGCCACCAGCGGACAGTGAGTATTTAACAGCGGCCTCCCCTTCTGAACGAACGAATAAACTCGCCTAGCGCTTCGGAGGAAAATTCGGCACTGCGCATTGGGTACCGTATCTTACGTTGACTTTTCTTCTTTGCGGTACCATTGGATACTCAATAATTTGCACAGCAGTCACTACATTTCCGACCTGTTAAGGCCTCCTTGGTTTTGGCGTTTGAACGAATAACATTACACTACTTGTTGCCCATGCTGTGGTGACCTAGTTAAAAAGTTTTCCTGAACAGCACTTTTTCCAGATCACTTACTCACTGTAAACATCTGATAAGGCACTACCGAGAGACTGGCACCTCACCACTTGTCATGCAGTACGATTGATGGCCTTGAAATACCATGCAGTTTTGTACCCATATCTGTCATCCAAGTATGAAACGTCCCCTTAGAAAAATTATAAATGACTGTGGTTAAACGGACACACAATATTTTTAGCGCAACGCAATCTGACTTTCAATAATCCCTACAAAAGAATGGCCCTGACTAACATTAACCTATACGTTTCACAAATCACTTACCTCACAAAAATCTTCGTTGCTCGAACTACTGCAATACAGCGAGCGCCACTACTGCCAGCTAAATAAGAGATTCAGACTACTGAAGGCACTAACTAATGACAGGCATAGCTAGCAAATGAAAGATTTTGATAGGGAACAAACAATGTATTTATCTTAATAGTGTTCAAAAGTCATTATATATATAATCAGTCCATGATATCTAATACTACAAATTTACTCTTTCCGAAGAATACACGTCCAGATCGTCCGCTCTCAAAATTCCACCATCTCTCTCCCCACATCCACCACTGCTGGTGGCTCACATGCAACTACGCAACGCTACGCATTGTTAACAGCCAACGGCCCAACACTACAATAGCAAATTCCAACAATGCCACCCAGCCACAGACTGCACACAGCACAGCCAGTGATTTTCATAACAGCGCTACGTGGCGGTGGCGTTACCAACATAAGAACCTAAACAGCCTACTTACTACTCGATGGCAAGCTGGGGTGGAGTCATTCTTGCAGCCAGAGAGTCATCTACATGTAGTAAATCTCACACCCTTCCAAATAAGCTGTACGATAAACTCATCCTGGTGCCCTTCGAACCACCCACATACACTCTGAGATGTGTGATGCGTTGCATTATCCTGCTGGTACAAGACATCATACCATGGAAAAATAAAGTCCAGGTGAGGGTGTACAGGGTCCCCAAGGATAGATGCATACTTTTGTTGATCCATTGTGCCTTCCAGATCACCCAGGTAACGCCAAGAAACCATGCCACCGCCATAATGCTCCCAGCTGGTTACAGTGTGTTCGCTTTCAGGCGTTTCACGCCAAACACGCCAGCGGCAGTCTTGTCATCTAAAAAGGGTATCTGTCGATACTCATTAGACGTCCATTTGCGGTACTGGCGTGGAAATTCCAGCCTTCGTCGCCGAGTAACAGCAGTCACCATGGTTGCATGAACCAGGCCCCTGCTGTGGAGGTCCATACACAGCAACATTCGCTGAACTGTCATTGAGGAGACACTGTTGGTAGCCCCTTGATTCATCAGCGCGGTCAGATACTCGTCTTTTCGCCCATACACGTCTCTGCAACCGTCGTTCAATCCTGTCATCTATGACTCGTGGTGCACCACAGTTTCCTCGGTGCCAGTGTTGGAGAGCGCCATTTCAGAAGTCTTCCCTTGGACCAAATGCCAATGAACATTTCTCTTTTGGACGTCAGATAAATCACTCCGTTCCCTCATTACGACAATGACTGCACTGTTTTCGCGTCCTCCCGACACGATTTATACGGGGTGATCCGTTGATAGTGACCGGGCCAAATATCTCACGAAATAAGCATCAAACGAAAAAACTACAAAGAACGAAACTCGTCCAGCTTGAAAGGGGAAACCAGATGACGCTATGGTTGGCGCGCTAGATGGCGCTGCCATAGGTCAAGCGGATATCAACTGAGTTTTTTTTTTTTTAAATAGGAACCCCCATTTTTATTTCACATTCGTGTAGTACGTTAAGAAATATGAAAGTTTAAGTTAGATCACTTCTTTCGCTTTGTCATAGATGGCGCTGTTATAGCCCCAAACATATGGCTCACAATTTTGACGAACATTTGGTAAAAGGTAGGTTTTTTAAATTAAAATACAGAACGTAGGTACGTTTGAACATTTTATTTCTGTTGTTCCAAAGTGATACATGTACCACTGTGAACTTATAACTTCTGAGAATGCATGCTGTTACAGCGTGATTACCTGTAAATACCACATTAATGCAATAAATGCTCAAAATGATGTCCGTCAACTTCAATGCATTTGGCAATACGTGTAACGACATTCCTCTCAACAGCGAGTAGTTCGCCTTCCGTAAGGTTCACACATGCATTGACAATGCGCTGACGCGCGGGATTAGCCGAGCGGTCTGTGGCGCTGCGGTCATGGACTGTGTGGATGATCCCGGCGGAGGTTCGAGTCCTTCCTCGGGCATGGTGTGTGTGTGTGTGTTTGTCCTTAGTATAATTTAGGTTAAGTAGTGTGTAAGTTTAGGGACTATGACCTTAGCAGTTACGTCCCATAAGATTTCACACACATTTGGACATTTTTCGACAATGTGCTGACGCATGTTGTCAGTCGTTGTCGGTGGGTCACGATAGCAAATATCCTTCAACTTTCCGCACAGAAAGAACTCTGGGGACGTCAGATCCGGTAAAAGTGCGGGCCATGGTATGGTGCTTCGACGACCAATCCACCTGTCATGAAATATGCTATTCAATACCGCTTCAACCGCACGCGAGCTATGTGCCGGACATCCATCATGTTGGAAGTACATCGCAATTCTGTCATGCAGTGAAACATCTTGTAGTAACATCGCTAGAACATTATGTAGGAAATCAGCATACATTGCACCAATTATCCTTCCTCCCATCATGCCCCACCATACATTAACCCGCCAAGGTCGGTGATGTTCCACTCGTCGCAGCCATCGTGGATTCTCCGTTGCCCAATAGTGCATATTATGCCGGTTTATGTTACCGCTGTTGGTTAATGACGCTTCGTCGCTAAATAAAACTCGTGCAAAAAATCCGTCACCGTCCCGTAATTTCTCTTGTGCCCAGTGGCAGAACTGAACAAGACGTTCAAAGTCGTCGTCATGCAATTCGTGGTGCCAAGAATATGGTACGCGTGCAATCGATGTTGATGTAGCATTCTCAACACCGATGTTTTTGAGATTCCCGATTCTCGCGCAATTTGTCTGCTACTGATGTGCGGATTAGCTGCGACAGCAGCTAAAACACGCACTTGGGCATCATCATTTGTTGCAGGTCGTGGTTGACGTTTCACATGTGGCTGAACACTTCCTGTTTCCTTAAATAACGTAACTGTCCGGCGAACGGTCCAGACACTTAGAAGATGTCGTCCAGGATACCGAGCAGCATACATAGCACACGCCCGTTGGGCACTTTGATGACAATAGCCATACGTCAACACTATATCGACCTTTTCCGCAATAGGTAAACGGTCCATTTTAACACGGGTAATGTATCGCGAAGCAAATACCACCCGAACTGGCGGAATGTTACGTGATACCACGTACTTATACGTTTGTGACTATTACAGCGCCATGTATGACAAAGCGAAAAAAGTGGTCCAAATCAGACATTCATATTTCTTTACGCACTACACGAATATGTAACAAAAATGGGCGTTCCTATTTAAAAAAACGCAGTTGATATCCGTTTGACCTATGGCAGCGCCATCTGGTTTCCCCCTTCAAGGTAGACGAGTTTCGTTCTTTGTAGTTTTTTCGTTTGATGCTTATTTCGTGAGATATTTTGCCCGGTCACTATCAATAGACCACCCTGTATACCCTTCTTCACTGATAGTGCTGCCACCCGCCTGCAGAGAGTGGTTATTGCATGTTGACGTCTAATGTAAGGGATGGTCACGTTAATGCGACTGGACTGTGTATCTGAAATCCAATTTATCTATGAAATGTAGTGAACACAGAGATCCGTAATAAGTGTTATTTACAAGTTCAAATGGTTCAAATGGCTCTGAGCACTATGGGACTAGCATCTGAGATCATCAGTCCCCTAGAACGTAGAATTACTTAAACTTAACTAGCCTAAGCAGATCACATACATCCATGCCCGAGGCAAGATTCGAACCTGCGACCGTAGCGGTCACGCGGTTCCAGACTGAAGCGCCTAGTACCGCTCGGCCACACCGGCCGACGATTCCTTTCAGTGTGCTAGAAACAAAGGGCCTTGTGTGTGAAGTGATGGAGCACTCTTCGCTCCCAACAGAGTTGTAAATAGAGAAACATAGATGAGCAAAAAGGAAAACGTGCAGGAGGTGGAAGTGCGTCATGGCGTACGCAAGGCGAGACGACGCTTAGTTACAGAAGTGCGTAGTCACTGCTGTTCTTTGTAGCTACCTAACAAGGGAAGGTCGTCAGCCGTACAGGTTAGCCAGTCGAATAGATATTCTCTCGCCATGGGGGGTTATTACGCTTCAATTATTTTTCGTTGTCCTAGGTCCATAAAATGCATGTCATGGCGAGGGAGTAATTTGAATATTCGCAGACGTTGACGTCAACTGGTGGGGATATCAAACGCAAAGGAGACCTTTGAACTGTTTTGCATTAGTGACGACCAAGGTATTATTTTGAGTATCATTGTTTTGTCTTCATTACGAAGATGCGTGAAAGATTATTTCGTGTCTCGAATGCCAAAATAAAAAAGAATTCCTCACGACTTCTTAACTCTCCAGCGAACTTTCAAGAGTACGACTAATACGTCGTCACTTTATCATAGAAACAAGACTAAATTACGAACAATGGTAAGAATTTCGTACCACACATCATCGTTTTAACTTCTCTTCTATTATTTGTATCGTCTAACTGCATGGAGTAGTTCGACACGCCATTTGATAAACGAATATTTGTGGAAGTATAGTTAGTCAAAGGACATATTTGGCACATACATTTGTATTCAAAATTAGGATACCTGCTAATGATAACTCCAAAAACCACTGCGAAATGCATGGCAGTGTGTACGTCCCATTGAGCCAACAAAAACGAGTTTTGAATAAATAAATCTCTGAATTCAGAATCTAAGTAATAAAACATATTTTACATTACTGGAAAAGCAAAAGTTGAGGTATAACAGTTGGTCACCACTTTCATGCCATTTCGTAATATGTCATTAACTATGCTAGTGAAATGATGCAGCCTCGTGATAAGTTCATTCTTTTCCTTTCCACTATTTTTTTTTAAATTCTGTCCTAATCAATCAGTTACGTAGCTATCCTCTTTAATAATTGTTCATGCTAGTGAATTTATGTAGCTACGTGATACGTTCATTCTTTTCGTTTCCATTAATGTTTTTTTTAATACTGGCCTAATCAATCAGTTATGTAGTTATCCTCTTTAATTATTATTCATAAAGTAAACGTAATATAACTATGACTGAATGTAGTACATGTGGTAAAATGTAAGAACAAGACATTCGTTGATACAAGATGCTACGTTAGCAGGGACATTCACAGGAGATTCTTTCACATTGATTTTCATGTGGATTATATGTGAATAGTGTAAGACTATTTGTGAGTTTCCCACTTACAAATAGGAAGCTGAAGTTTTTAGATGTAATTTGTTCTATGCAGTAAACCAGTTCCGCAAGGAGTATTGTGACACCCTGTTTTAAACAAGTTCATTAAATGAGCATCTTGAGCTTGAAGCTTTTCTGTCCGTGTTTGCTTACAAATAGATTTGTTTTTGGAGAGGGTCTGTCTTGAACAAGACACAGTTTTTCTATTTATTTCCCATACACGTTTCGCTGAACATCATGAGTGGTTTTTTTTATTGTCTTGTACATGCGGTACATCGAAACATGTATGGGAAATAAAAAGAAAAAGAAGAAAAATTGTGTTTTGCTCAAGGCAGACCTTCCCCAAAAGCAAATCATTAAATAAGCCTTCTTTCTTGTATTATTTGCACGACAGATCGTCCTTTACAATTACCTTATGGAGACTGCTTGGATAATATGCAAGTCCTAAGCGCTTCGAAGTGGTTGTTGTAGTACGCTGTTTCTTCGGACTCAATTACGAAAATCGTAATTTGCGTCGAATGACAGCTTAAATGTGGACATAAAGTATTCTGTACATCTTTGTAGGGAGCCAGTAGCTGGACGATTCCTCGTGATCATGTTTCTTGATTAAAAGAAAGAAATAAAGTAGAGTAATGCGTTGGAGTGTGACTTTTGTAATACAATGCTTCCGTAGGTCATACATTGTTTAGTTACGTTTGGTTGTGATCCTTAGCTTTAGAAATCGATGTTTCATTTTAATTTTATTATTTACTTGATCGAGTTCGTTGCTTGTTCTTTCAACACATGTCATATGTGCAGTTACCGTTTATCTGTAATGGTGTTCAAAATTATTGGAGGTATTGTTTCTGCTTGGGCTCAATGGTATTTTTAAGTGTCTAGGGCGGCTTAGTTGATGGCGTCTACGCTAGTCTCGTTAAATGCTTCTACTCTATTCACGTCGCTATTTCTTCTTGTTTTGGCAGGGATACCAATAAATGTTCATACTGTATTTTGAACCTAACAGAAGGATCCTCTTAGTGTCACTATCCTACAGTACAGGAACAAAATATGAATATTACATACTTCCTCCTGCTTAGACAAATGGAGCTAATCGTTTGTACAACATATTCCTAAGAACCAGATCTCGAACAACTTTGAAAATTTTCTTGATATCTTTATCTGTTTCCGAAATACAGAGGTTCAAGGTTGCGCTACTTGTACACGTAAAATACGCAAGTAAAAGCCGGTGTGAGGGGGAAAACGAAGATCATGAACTAACGTAGCACGGGAAAAAAAATGGTTCAAATGGCTCTGAGCACTATGGGACTTAACTTCTGAGGTCATCAGTCCCCTAGAACTTAGAACTACTTAAACCTAACTAACCTAAGGACATCACACACATCCATGCCCGAGGCAGGATTCGAACCTGCGACAGTAGCAGTCGCGCGGTTCCGGACTGAGCGCCTAGAACCACTAGACCACCGCGGCCGGCGTAGCACGGGAAAATACGGTGTAAAGTATCTCCGTGTGCACGTAAAATCTGGTCTGACGTGTAAAATTAGTTTTGCGTTGTTTCAGTTCCACATAAGTAAACTAACAAAACCCTTCTTACCCGTAAAGTTCTCCAGGGAAAAGAAGAGAACCAGCGGAAAAATACTCCTATTGGAGCACAAAAACGGCGAATATGCTCCTGTTTATTAAGACAGATTGAAAAATTGGTCTCCAGCTGCCTCGTTCTACCTTCCTCAGCATCTTTAAAAATTTTCCCAAAAATTTTGGCATGCGAACATATTAGCGCCTTTTTATGTTGGGAGAGAAGGAGACAGTGGCAGTGGGAAAGAGACGGAAAAGTAATAAATACTGGACGGTAGTAGACAGTCGTTGTTGTATAGAAAGGGTGGAGGAGACAGTGCCAGTGGAAGAGGAATAAAGAGGAGGAGGAAGTGGAAATGGGGAGAGCTAGTAATAATGAGACAGTCTATGGCCATGAGAACGAGGAAAAGAGAGATAGCGATACAGGGAAGGGACAGCAGCGGTTGGAAGGAATGAATGAGACAGTGATAGTAAGAGAGAGCAAGAGGGAGACAGAGAGAGGAGACAACGAAGGAGACTGTGGCTGTGAGACAGAGGTCGTGACAGTTAAAGACACACAAAGAGTTAATGGCAATTAGTTGGGCTGTTTGATTGAGTGAGAATAGACAGTAGCACCAGGAGGTGGTCGCTCCCTATGCTGCCCTAGCGATTTAGGGAAGGCTTCTGTGTCCACGGAGTGCTATGGGTGCACAGTATATGATCTGGTACTGACAAGCCGTTATAGCTAATGAAGTCTGGAGTGATGTTGAGTAGTCTCATGGGGCTTGTTTCGTAGTTTTCAAGTAGTTTTAATAGGGCATTGCCATTCCATGTCACCAAAAGACTGACGTGGTATTCAGATCTTCCGTAATGCTGGTTGCGTATTCTAGGAAATCTGTTGGTACTGGGTCACGTGGTGGAATATACTATTCGGATTCGATGGAGAGGCTTAAATTATGGAATGATGGAATTTTTTGTATTCAGTGAGATAGTCTGACGTAGTGAAAGAATGCTACTTCCGTACGTGGCTTTGTTAGATGGGCGACATCTTTCCTGTGACATAGAGGCAGCCTATCAGCAGCTCGTGGTCTTATGATTAGCTTGGCTGACTCTCGATCTCGGCTCCCCGGTCGGGTCGGGGATTTTCTCCGCTCTGGATTGGGTACGTACGTTGTCCTCATGATCATTTCATCATCATCGGCGCACAAGTCGCCGAAAAGGTGTCAACTGAAAAGATCTGCACCAGGCGGCCAAACAACACCAGACTGGAGCTCCCGGCCAGAAAGGCCATACGCCCATTTCGTTTCAGAGACAAGCTGCTATCTCTTGTCTCAAGAATGCAAATGACAGAAATCTGCTCTTCAATGTTAGTGATCTATGAACAGTTGCTTGGTGTGGAACCATTAGCATTAACGCAGCCATTAGTGACGGTTCCGTTACTTTTCGTCGTCGTTTTCAAGCCTATTTTGGGCTTTGCTAGTGTTCAGTTTTGTTTTAAGAGTCTGTTGTGCTTGTTTTTTAATCGGACTGTTCATTGTTAGTACTACCTGTTTCAGTACGTGGCTCTGACAGGACGCGATTTCCTGAGTTAAGTGTTCGTGGTTTGTCTGACTCAGTCTGTTTCATAGGTTGTTTGGCGTTTTGCACTTGACGCAAAAAAAGGACTATGAAACAAGTGGAATTCGACTAGCCGCTGTCACTGTCCGCTGGCGAAAACGAGCTCTTAGTAGCTAGCATAGGTGATCTGGCCACTCGAATGGAAAAAAAGGGTTGAGCTTCTGGGTAAACTAAGTAACAAGAACTATTTACTCTGAAGTAATTTATTCACAGTGATCAGTCACAAAACGGTCAATTGATTAAAAGTACAATTTTCATGGATTTAAAGAATTGAATGCGTAATATTATATCAGGCAGCATGGCCGTGGGGGAGTTGAGGATGCTGTTGGTTTTACTGGACAGATGTCAATTCATCATTTGTTTACAAAAACGGAATATGAACATTACACTTCATAGTAAGAGGCATTTCACTTACAAGTATTAGTAGTTACCAAAAAAATATATCTTCGACCCAAAACTAAAAAGATGCATGACAGTCATAGATCAGTTATCTTGCACACTTTGAACTCTCACCATAACCTTGGCGTAACTGATACACTGTACAATAATTAAATGGTGGCAGCTTAGATCCCTAGCCTTCACATGTATGGAACCATCTGTTACACAATCTCGGCGCTACCAACGCAGTAAGTTTTTAAAATCAATCAAATGGTGGCAAGATTCATAAATAAATCTCCCAGTAAAACTTCACAATCCTTTTCATCACTTAAAAGATACAGGGTTAGGGGCGTATGCAAAAGATAAGCCAAACTGGACACTGATTTTAAAACGAGAGATGAATTAGAAAGACACTTGGCATTCAAAACAAGCCTCTCACTTATACTAGATGTTGTAAGTGCGACCGGAACTGTCGCGGGGTTGAAGTTACGGAAAGCGCGGCGGGACCCGCGGAGCAGTCCACGAACAACAATACAACGGGAGAGGACGGACACGACGAACGAACAACAACAAGATTGACACAACGGAGTAACAAGGAAACCTAACAACCACTGAACAAGGAAGTAAGTAAACTGTCTAACGCGAGGCGATGGGTCCAAAGACGTACGCAAGATTAGACTGGCAGGCTGAGCGACAGGCAGGCGCTTAAGTACTCGATCTGGGACGCCGGTGTTGGCCGCTGCAACCACGTGTTCCACTGTGGCGCCCTCAAAAAGCTCAAATGGCTCTGAGCACTATGGGACTCAACTTCTGAGGTCATTAGTCCCCTATAACTTAGAAATAGTTAAACCTAACTAACCTAAGGACATCACACACATCCATGCCCGAGGCAGGACTCGAACCTGCGACCGTAGCGGTCTCGCTGTTCCAGACTGCAGCGCCTAGAACCGCACGGCCACTTCGGCCGGCGTGGCGCCCTCACTTTAAATGCGGGCCAGGAGGCGCGCGCCGCCACAGCTTACGGCGCGATGGTGCAGAGACCTCTAGGGGTCTTCGACGTCCATGACGGCTGGCGGGGATTCAAATTCCGCGGCGCGCGGTAGCAGATCCCTCCCCCCTGATGCTTGCGCGTAGGGGCGGAAACGCCCCAGACGGTGCCGAGGCGGGCGGCAGTGGGGAGAGGAGCCGGGCTCTTCAACCGCTATTGGCGGGGAGGAAGGGACGCCCGAGGTATCCGTGACAGCCGATCCAGAGTCGAGGGCGTGGGAGGGAGCCACCGATCCACCCGGAGGCGGAGAGGGCCGGCGGCAGGCACGCGGGGTGGCGGCAACCGGGGGCTCGGACGGTGACTCGAGGACCACGTTCGTACCTGAAGGAGGTAGGGACAGATGCGGCGGCGCGAGTCCCGTGGCGGACGCGGGCAGAGCTGATTATAATGGCGGAGCTCCAAGCCTTTCGATGTCTATACCGACGTCACACGCCGCCCATGGGCCGCGACGACCGTGGCGGGTGTCCAACCCGCCTTGCGCCCGTATTCGCGGGCCCACACGGCCGTGCCAGGGGCGTACCGCTGCGAGGGCCGGGAGTGGGGGCGGGAGGAGAATGGCATTAGCAAATGTAGGAGGGTCCGCAACTGTCACCCATTAAGGAGCTCTGCCAGACTGCGTCCGTCAATGGTCGTAGTGCGATAGGTGCTCAAAAACAGGGTGAGGACCGACGTGGTTGGAGATGTGTCGACCGCCTTAGTCAACTGTTGTTTAAAAGTGCAGACAAGCCTCTCGGCCGCGCCATTGGACGAAGGATGGACAGGTGGGCTATAGATATGTTTGACACTGTTGGTCTGACAGAAGTCGTGGAAGGAGGACACCGTGAATTGGAGACCATTATTGGAGACCAATGTGTGTGGCAGACCCTCGATGACGAGAACTTGAGCCAGGGCCATGAGTGTAGCCTCCGTGGTGGTGGATGCCATTCGGACTACAAATGGGTATTTGGAGTAGGCATCAACGATGAGGAAACACATGGACCCCTAAAACGGGCCAGCAAAATCGATATTGATGCGATCCCAGGGCTGGCGAGGCACAGGCCAGGGTGCAAATGACTGAGGGGGACTCTCCTGGTGACGCGTGCAGACAGTGCACCCACGGACCAGGCGCTCAATATCGCCATCAATGACGGGCCAATACACATGCCGGTGAGCCAAAACTTTCATACTGGACAAACCTCAGTGCCCACAGTGTAACAAACTGAGCACCCGAAGCCGGAACGCCGGAGGGATGACCACCCGATGGGCATCTGACTCTGTGGCCAACAGAAGGACATCATCGACCATGGAGAGCCTGTTGGACAGGCGGCGCCAGGGGCTGAAATCAGACTGCATCCGACGAGTGACGTAGGACAGCCACCTGTGGACCCCATAGTTGAGAACCTGCCGCAAGACAGGGTCGCAGTGGGAAGCCGCAGCAATGTGAGCAGCCATAACAGGCAGACTGTCCAGCGCAACCCGGCGGGCGGAATCAATGTGAAAGCAGAGGACCTCCTGTTGGTCAAAGGCTGGATCGGGGCCTGCTGAGAGACGTGACAAAGCGTCCGCGTTAGCATGGCGGGCGGTGGGCTTATACTGGATGGTGTAAGCTTAATTATGTAAAGACAATGCCCAGCTCTGGAGACGTTGAGCCGTCCACTCTGGAAGGTGAGAGTGAGGTCCGAAAAGTGTAACCAAGGGTTTATGGTCCGTCAGGAGGGTGAACTTTGCCCCAAAAAGATAGGTGTGAAATTTTTGGACAGCGAACATGATTGCCAGAGCCTCCTTTTCAACCTGGGAGTAGTTCCGTTGTGCTGGGGTCAACGTCTTAGAGGCATAAGAGATGGGCTGTTCGGAGCCGTCGTCATCCCGGTGCGCAAGGACGGCCCCAATGCCGTATGCTGACGCATCAGCCGCCACAACCAAGGGGCAGTCCGGAGACAAGGGAGTAAGGCAAGGGGCGGACCAGCATCGCCTTTAAAGGGAGAAAAGCTTGGTCACAGGCAGGGGTCCAATCAAAAGGTACCCCTTTGCGATGCAAGTGATTGAGGGGTTGAGCAACAAGGGCAGCCTGGGGCAAGAACGCTAAGTAATAAGTAACCTTGCCCAAAAACACTCAGAGTTCAGATAAGTCTTTGAGATGAGGAAGGGCCTCAATCGCCGCGACATTACGACCTGAAGGGCGAATGCCATCTTTGCTAAGCCAGTGGCCTAAGTATTCCACTTCCGGTTGAAGAAAACAACACTTGTCCAGCCGATAGCGTAAACCAGCAGACTGCAGAGCGTGAAATTTGCAAATGTTCCTGGCGGGAACGCCCGGTGACCAAGATGTCATCCAGATAATTCACACAGGCAGCGATAGGCTTCGTAAGCTGCACCAGGAATTGCTGGAAAATGGCCGGCGCCAAAGAGACACCAAAGGGAAGGCCCTTGTACTTACACAGTCCGAACGGTGTGTTGATAACCATTATGTTCTGAGATTCGGCATCCAAGGGCAACTGGTGGTATGCCTCAGCCAGGTCGATCTTGGAAAAATACTCTCCCCCCGCCAAGCTTGGCAAGAAGGTCTTCCTTCTGGGGCATGGGGTAAGTGTCAATGAGGGACTGAGCATTGACTGTAGCGCTGAAGTCCCCACACAGCCGAAGGAACACATTCGGTTTCCATATGACCACCAGTGGTGTCGCCCATGCACTGTAAGTTAAAGGCTCCAGAACGCCAGCGGCCTGGCGCCCATCAAGTTCCTGCTTGACCGCTGGTGGTAAGGCTACCGGAAGGGGCCGGGCCCAGAAAAAGCGAGGGGGAATGGAACCGTCTCTGTAGGCGACCAAACAGCGAGAGGGAGGCGACAAATCAGGAGAGCCCAGCCGGGTATATGTCGTCATATTAATCAGGGAGACGGTGGCCCCAGTGTCGACCTGAAAACTGATATCCTCAGTGAAAATGCGGAGTGTGAGGAAAAGCTTCCGTGCTGACGGGTCGTCCCGTGGGGCGACCGATTGCACAGCATGGACTGTATCTTGAGGCCCAGTAGGGGCAGGACTGGACCAGGTCGAGCGACTACGACAAACCGATCGGATGTGTCCCTCCTTGTTAACACAGCGTGCACGTTTTTCAGCGATGGGGACAATCAGCCCGCGAATGTGCAGTAAAGCACTGTGGCCAAGGTGGAAGTTGGCCGCGCGACCGGCGACGAGTGGCGACCAAAGGCGCCGATGCCATAGAGCCGTCGGACAACGAGGAGTCCCGACGGCGCTGGCCTCTGTCGGTCAGGCCACGTCGACGTCACGAGGGCGGAACCCGCCGTGACGCCGAGATCGCCGCCACCTGCGGTCGCGCCATAAGACGCTCGTTAGCTGCTTGAGCAATTTCAAAGGAGTGGGCAATGCGGAGAATCTCTTCCAAGGAGGGATTGTCGAGTTTCAGCGCCGCAGTACGGACCTCAGGATCGGGAGCCAGCTGAACCACCACATCCCGGATCAGGGAGTCCACATACGAAGCCTTACACTGCTAATTGGTACACGTAAAATCGCATCGACGGCTGAGACCCTGCAAGTCCGTGATCCAGGAATGATATGATTGACCAGGCTGTTTATGGTACTGGTGGAACTCCAGCCGAGAGGCGACCACATGGTAGCGTTGAGAATAATAGTTTGTCAGCAAAAGGCCGCTCTCCTGGAAAGAGAGGGCCACAGGATCGGACAACGGTGCCAACTTGCGGAGAAGAAAGAACGTGTCCGGGGAGGCCAAAGACAAAAACAAAGACCGCTGCAAGGAGTCGTCCGTGACTTGAAAAGCCGTGAAATGTTGTTTCAGCCGATGTAAGTAGGTTTCCCAGTCCTCGTTAGCGTCATTAGAGGGTGGAAACGATGGCGGACGTGGGAAAGCATCGGACACACGAGAACTCTGAAGCTGTTGTGGTAATGCGTCCCGGGCATCGACTTTGTCCGTTAGCAACTGCAACGACTTTTGTAAGATGTCTAACTGCAGCTGCTGCTGCTGCATGAGCTGCTACTGTTGCTCCAGCAGACAGACCAACTTCGCCTCCATACCAACAACGACCACCGTTTACCTCGTCGCCAAAATGTTGTAACTGCGACCGGAACGGTCGCGGGGTTGAAGTTACGGAAAGCGCGGCGGGACCCGCGGAGCGGCCGTGAACAACAACACAACGGCAGAGGACGGACACGACCAATGAAGGACAGAACGAACAACAACAAGATCGACACAACGGAGTAACAAGGAAACCTAACAACCACTGAACAAGGAAGTAAGTAAACTATCTATGGCGAGGCGATGAGTCCAAAGACGTACGACATATTAGAGTGGCAGGCTGAGCGACAGGCAGGCGCTTAAGTACTCGATCGGGGAAGCCGCTGTTGGCCGCTGCAACCATGTTTTCCACTGTGGCGTCCTCACTCTAAATGCGGGCCAGGAGGCGCGCGCCGCCACAGTTTACGGCGCGATGGTGCAGAGACCACTATGGGTCTTCCACGTCCATGACGTCTGGTCGTGCGGTAGCGTTCTCGCTTCCCACGCCCGGGTTCCCGGGTTCGATTCCCGGCGGGGTCAGGGATTTTCTCTGCCTCGTGATGGCTGGGTGTTGTGTGCTGTCCTTAGGTTAGTTAGGTTTAAGTAGTTCTAAGTTCTAGGGGACTTATGACCACAGCAGTTGAGTCCCATAGTGCTCAGAGCCATGACGTCTGGCGGGTATTCAAATTCCGCGGCGCGCGGTACCAGAAAGAGAACAATGTACCAACATACACAGTTTAACAAGGACCTAAGCTGATGCGATGAAGCACCATTAACTCAAACTATCGAATGACACAAACAAGATGGAAGAAATACACTAAAACGTCAAGACCATAAAGAACCACAATATCAGCCAAAACAACGTCGCTCATAATCGCCCGCAATATCTGCCCAGCGACGTCACCCAAATGCTTTACTAATCAATGATAATGTCTGCCGAATAATGTTGCTCGGACACTGAGTTATGACACTCCTATGTAATCGTCACAAAACGTTCACCATCCTGCAGCAGTAGAGAGGAAAACAGACCTAATAACCTCTACCAGAACAAAACGCACATTGTAGCACAACGAACAGGTGAAGATATCGAAACGACGTTTTTTTGGAAATGACAGACCATCGAAAGGGCTGTTTTATTCTGTGATTAACACTCGATACGTTTTTGTCCAAGCGGAACGGAAACAAGACTGCCTATAACGTACACAATGAGGCCTTGCCCGAATTTTCAAAGCCAAGCAAAGAGAGAGAAACAGGCAAACGGGGTGCGGAAGTGACCAGCCTGAGGTCTAGTTTTGCATGCAAATATTCAATTGCTTGAAAGTACTCAGGGTAATTAAGGAAAACTTAATTACTGAGTTGAGGAAAAATCAAAATATCTCACGAAAAGCTGCTGAGAAGTGTCAAAAAGTTACTCTATTCAAGGCCTAACTACATTGCACATAAAAAGATACATTGGTGCTATACTTAAAGGCTTTTCTCGAATCAAGTATTAAACTTAGGAGTTTCTAGAACAGAAGACGTTAGGAAGGCAAATGAGGTGTCAATAAGATCATACTTTCTGAATAAAACTTGAAAATAAAAAATGAAAGGAACTGGTCAAATACTCAGAGATATGATTTGCATAAAAGAAATAAATAGACAGAGAAACATTCGACGTGCTTTTAGCCCAGCGGTCTAAGGCGCTGCAGTCATGGACTGTGCGGCTGGTCCTGGCGGAGGTTCAAGTCCTCCCTCGGGCATGGGTGTGTGTGTTTGTCATTAGGATAATTTAGGTTAAGTAGTGTGTAAGCTTAGGGACTGATGACCTTAACAGATACGTCCCATAAGATTTCACACACATTTGAACATTTTTTTTTTTTTTTTACGTGCCTTTGAATGATACTCGAAATCATGAAGAGAAAATGAGGTGCATCAAATATCTCTCTAATGTTTTTTATTTCGTACTTTTAAACAAATCATTTCACAAAACGTTTGACTTTTTTCAAAAATTTTGTATGTTTCACTTATACAGACTATTTAGACTAACTGAAACGCTCGGCCTTAACGTTGTCTGCTGATGAATTACGTCCCCACAATCAATTAACAGTAAAATTTCATGGTTGTTCACTGTAATTTGTTAGGAATTCAATGAGTGTGATATACTGAGGTAGGCATGTATACAGTTAATCATTAAGTACTTTGGTAATACTGTAAAAATATACTTGGCATTGCAGTGTAAACAGAATGCTTAAAACTTAGTATACAGAATTGTAGCTGAGTTAATCAAAATATAGAAGTAACGAGGAACGCACCCAAGACCTTACCTCAACCCCATGTGCTAGTCGTAAACGCTACAGTTACGCCACTGCTAGCCTTGCGGTACAGTATTCATTCTTTTGTATTTAGGGAGTCAGTCATTCTTCCGCATGTTTTTGTTGCTGAAAGTTCTTGATCATTTAAAAAACATTCGTCTTTAATTTACTGATGAGATAATCGATTGGTCCTCGGCTGATTCACCTGCGTTTGATGAATTTGCCTGGTGATCTTCGTAATTGGTGATATAAATTATCGCCGGCCGCTGGTGGCCGAGCGGTTCTGGCGCTACAGTCTGGAACCGCGCGACCGCTACGGTCGCAGGTTCGAATCCTGCCTCTGGCATGGATGTGTGTGTTGTCCTTAGGTTAGTTAGGTTTAAGTAGTTCTAAGTTCTAGGGGACTTATGACCTCAGCAGTTGAGTCCCATAGTGCTAAGAGCCATTTGAACCATATAAATTATCAAATTCTCCAGGAAGATTCCTCCCTTTGCAAATTTCATGCGCAGCTTCCCTTTGTCGCCTTATTTTCCTAAGAAAAACTAATTTTGTAGCCCTATTCTACATCTACATCTACATTTATACTCCGCAAGCCACCCAACGGTGTGTGGCGGAGGGCACCTTACGTGCCACTGTCATTACCTTCCTTTCCGGTTGCAGTCGCGTATCGTTCGCGGGAAGAACGACTGCCGGAAAGCCTCCGTACGCGTTCGAATCTCTCTAATTTTACATTCGTGATCTCCTCGGGAGGTATAAGTAGGGGGAAGCAATATATTCGATACCTCATCCAGAAACGCGCCCTCTCGAAACCTGGACAGCTACAGTATTCTACAATATAGCGGCGCCGTTTTATAGAACCATCTGGTCGGCTCTAAGTAGCCATCTTGTAGCGGGAGATGGTCGCTCTCACGCACGACACTCGAGATCTTCGCCCAGTGCTACTGCTTGTTACTGGTGTGTCGCGTATCCAGACGTCGCTCGCTGTCTGTCGCTTCTGACCTTAGTCAACCACATGCGCGATTTTGTATACTTCTATGTGCCGAAGCTTCAGTGCTGTCGCAGTTCTATAGAAGACCGTTGTTTTCCCCTGTAGCTGTTTCTGGTTCGCAGCTGGAAGTTGCCGACAGCACAGGCAGCTGTCACTGAGCTTCCTTAGCCGACTCTACAGTAGGCGTGGTCGTGTTGCAGCAGGTGGCATACCGTCGCCTTCCTCCGAGCTTTGAAGTGACTGACCCAACAGTTACAGGGGGACCCACAGCGTAATGTGGACTACGAGCCGCTTTGCAACTCGGCGGTTTCAATGTAGACTGATAAAGGCTAAGTAAGCGACAAGTGATATTAAAATCCTACTACTCACCGGAGACTGACCCCCACGGCTTGGGTGCGTAGTCTGGCACTTGTCACTGAGTCACTGAGCACGAAAGAGCAGCTCTTTCTGCCAGAGGTTGCTGTGTGAATCAGCGCTCGGAGCTGGCCATGTCTAGAAGGGTACATCTACATCTACATTTATACTCGGCAAGCCACCCAACGGTGTGTGGCGGAGGGCACTTTACGTGCCACTGTCATCACCTCCCTTTTCTGTTCCAGTCGCGTATGGTTCGCGAGAAGAACGACTGTCTGAAAGCCTCCGCGCGCGCTCGAATCTCTCTAATTTTACATTCGTGATCTCCTCGGGAGGTATAAGCAGGGGGAAGCAATATATTCGATACCTCATCCAGAAACGCACCTTCTCGAAAGCTGGCGAGCAAGCTACACCGCGATGCAGAGCGCCTCTCTTGCAGAGTCTGCCACTTGAGTTTGCTAAACATCTCCGTAACGCTATCACGGTTACCAAACAACCCTGTGACGAAATGCGCCGCTCTTCTTTGGATCTTCTCTACCTCCTCCGTCACCCCGATCTGGTTCGGATCTCACACTGGTGAGCAATAATGAAATATAGGTCGAACGAGTGTTTTGTAAGCCACCTCCTTTGTTGATAGAATACATTTTCTAAGGACTCACCCAATGAATCTCAACCTGGCACCAGCCTTACCAACTATTAATTTTATATGGTCATTCCACTTCAAATCGTTCCGCACGCATACTCCCGGATATTTTACAGAAGTAACTGCTACCCGTATTTGTTCCGCTATCATATAATCATACCATAGAGGATCTTTCTTTCTATGTATTCACAATACATTACATTTGTGTATGTTAAGGGTCAGTTGCCACTCCCTGCACCAAGTGCCTATCCGCTGAAGATCTTCCTACATTTCGCTACAATTTTCTAATGCTGCAACTTCTCTGTATACTACAGCATCATCCGCGAAAAGCCGCATGGAACTTCCGACACTATGTGCTAGGTCATTTATATATATTGTGAAAAGCAATGGTCCCATAACACACCCCTGTGGCACGCCAGAGGTTACTTTAACGTCTGTAGACGTCTCTCCATTGATAACAACATGCTGTGTTCTGTTTGCTAAAAACTCTTCAATCCAGCCACACAGCTGGTCTGATATTCCATAGGCTCTTACTTTGTTTATCAGGCGACAGTGCGGAACTGTGTCGAACGCCTTCCGGAAGTCAATGAAAATAGCATCTACCTGGGAGCCTGTATCTAATATTTTCTGGGTCTCACGAACAAATAAAGCGAGTTGGGTCTCACACGATCGCTGTTTCCGGAATCCATGTTGATTCCTACAGAGTAGATTCTGGGTTTCCAATGGCGACAGGATACTCGAGCAAAAAACATGTTCTAAAATTCTATAACAGATTGACGTCAGAGATATAGGTCTATAGTTTTGCGCATCTGCTCGACGACCCTTCTTGAAGACTGGGACTACCTGTGCTCTTTTCCAATCATTTTGAACCTTCCTCTAGAGACTAATAGAGTACACGGCTGTTAGAAGGGGGCAAGTTCTTTCGCGTACTCTGTGTAGAATCGAATTGGTATCCCCTCAGGTCCAGCGGACTTTCCTCTGTTGAGTGATTCCAGTTGCTTTTCTATTCCTTGGACACTTATTTCGATGTCAGCCATTTTTTCGTTCGTGCGAGGATTTAGAGAAGGAATTGCAGTGCGGTCTTCCTCCGTGAAACAGCTTTAGAAAAAGGTGTTTAGTATTTCAGCTTTACGCGTGTCATCCTCTGTTTCAATGCCATCATCATCCCGGAGTGTCTGGATATGCTGTTTCGGTCCGCGCCTGCGCGCCACATTAGCCACGGTGTCTGCCGCCCCGGGCGCGCTGCCAGAGCCGGTGCGCTGTCGGCTGCCTCCTGGCGAGGGGCCGAGGCCGGCCGACGCGTCGCGGTCGGCGGAACTGCAGAGGGCGGGCGGGCGACCGGAAGTGCCCCCATTGTCCCCTGTGTGTGACGAGAGACGGGCCTGCTGCGCTGCGGGAGACGGTTATCACACGACACTGTTCAGTCTGACTAGCACCAAGCACGCACAGTGTTCAAATGTGGACGGCTGCCAACAGCTCGAAATGTACACTACTGGCCATTAATATTGCTACACCACGAAGATGACGTTCTACAGACGCGAAATTTAACCGTCAGGAAGAAGGTGTGGCGATATGCAAATGATTAGCTTTTCAGAGCATTCGCACAAGGTTGGCGCCGGTGGCGACACCTGCAACGTGCTGACACGTTGTAACGAGGAGAAATGCGTACCATCACGTTTCCGACTTTGATAAAGGTCGGATTGTAGCCTATCGCCATTGCGGTTTATCGTATCGCGACATTGCTGCTCGCGTTGGTCGAGATCCAATGACTGTTAGCAGAATATGGAATCGGTGGGTTCGGGAGGGTAATACGGAACGCCGTGCTGGATCCCAACGGCCTCGTATCACTAGCAGTCGAGATGACAGGCATCTTATCCGCAAGGCTCTAACGGATCGTGCAGCCACCTCTCGATCCACGAGTCAACAGATGCGGACGTTCGCAAGGCAACAACCATCTGCACGAACAGTTCGACGAAGTTTGCAGCAGCGTGGACTATCAGCTCGGAGACCATGGCCACGGTTACCCTTGACGCTGCATCACAGACAGGAGCGCCTGCGATAATGTACTCGACGACGAACCTGGGTGCACGAATGGCAAAACGTCATTTTTTCGGATGAATCCATGTTCTGTTTACGGCATCATGATGGTCGCATCCGTGTTTGGCGACATCGCGGTGAACGCACATTGGAAGCGCGTATTCGTTATCGCCATACTGGCGTTTCACCCGGCATGATGGTATGGGGTGCCATTGGTTACACGTCTCGGTCACCTCTTGTTCGCATTGACGGCACTTTGAACAGTGGACGTTACATTTCAGATGTGTTACGACCCGTGGCTCTACCCTTCATTCGATCCCTGCAAAACCCTACATTTCAGCAGGATAATGCACGACCGTATGTTGTAGGTCCTGTACGGGCCTTTCTGGATACAGAAAATGTTCGACTGCTGCCCTGGCCAGCACATTCTCCAGATCTCTCACCAATTGAAAACGTCTGGTCAATGGTAGCCGAGCAACTGGCTCGTCACAATACACCAGTCTCTACTCTTGATGAACTGTGGTATCGTGTTGAAGCTGCATGGACAGCTGTACCTGTACACGCCATCCAAGCTCTGTTTGACTCAATGCCCAGGCGTATCAAGGCCGTTGTTACGGCCAGAGGTGGTTGTTCTGGGTACTGATTTTTCAGGATCTATTCACTCAAATTGCGTGAAAATGTAATCACATGTCAGTTCTAGTATAATATATTTGTCCAATGAATACCCATTTATCATCTGCATTTCTTATTCGTGTAGCAATTTTAATGGCCAGTAGTGTATATATATATTAGGTTGTAAAATTACAGTGAAGAGTGTAATATTTCTGGCTTATTCAGCCATCATATTAGGCTCCAGGAAGCTATTCCCAGGGCAGTGGAGATGCAAGAAGCATAGAGATGACGCAATGTGGGATGAGGTACCGGTGACAGATGTTAGATTCGGTACCATTCCCGTGAGAAAGACCGCCCGCATGATGCTGCTGCTCTGTGATTGGCTGCTGTGTTCGGCGGTAGGGCGCCAAAACGTTAAACTTTAGTTGTTATTATTAATTAAACCTGTCATCCAAATTACTTCATTTTTTAAATAAACATCTCTCAACAGCCAGCTATCAATCAGTCATTTCAAAATTATTATAATCAAAGTATTACTAAAACAAAAGACTGCCGATATTACTGCCGATGCACTTCGGTGGCGTTCGGGTCACGCCTTGCTGGCTTGGCGTGCGAAGTGTCTCGGGCAGTCCGGCTCTCCAGTTCTGACCGTTCCAGTAGACAGACATGTTGTCTGTGGCAGGATGTATTTCATGCTATTTTAGACAGATATAATGACTTTGGAAACATATGTTCAATACGTTGTGATCAAGAATAGTTTATCGTGTCTATATCAATAACAACGCGAGTAGCATCCCAAATGAGTTATAGTTTATTCGTAGCAGCAGTTCCTTGCGAAGTTAATTTCAGCCTCAAGAAAAAGAATCCACGACGTGCGTGCTGTTTTCTGCGCTGGGGACATCATCATCATGAAGACAGCAGGTTAGTGAAGTGTACAAGAACGTGTACTGCATGCACAGTACAAATTTGCTCAGTGACACGTCATCTGCAGTAATGCAGAGGAGGTAAAGAAGGCTGAAAGTATTAACACTATCTCACTTTTATTCCTTTTTTTTCTTGCCATACATGGCATCCCTTGCGGGGAAATCTTCGATGTTTGAGTGCTTTGGAGATATGAGGCATGATTATTAGAGAGCATACTGGAATTTAATTAAAGAGAATTTTACACCAGATGCGTTTCGATTATATTTATAAAGCATCTTCCGTAGTTATTCTGCAAATTGGATACATACGTTTGTACATTGTTGTATGTTTTAGATTAAAAACAAAGTTTTATTCATAAAGTTGGAATGGAAATTACCTTGTTCCTGCCCCTTTTTGTGTATTCTCCCAACCCCTGTTTCTTCTCTGCTTGTTAGCAGCAGTCGATGTCGAAAGCCGTTGGGAGAGTATGTAAACATGAGGCATAAACACAATAGGTAATGTGCACTGCAACTTTATAAACAAAACGTTGCTTTTAATCTAAAACAACCAAAAATGTACGCAGTAGGTATCCAGTTTGCAAATAACCAGGGAAGATGCTTTATAAATGAAAGCGAAATTATTCTGGGGCAAAATTCTCTTTAAATTGCAGTAAGCTTAAGGCGGAAAAACCAGTAATAAATGAAATGTCGTGTGGCCAGGGCCTCCCGTCGGGTAGACCAGTCGCCTGGTGCAGAGTTGACGCCACTTCGACGACTTGCGCGTCGATGGGGATGAGTTGATGATGATGAAGACAACACAACACCCAGTCCCTAAGCGGAGAAAATCTCCGACCCAGCCGGGAATCGAACCCGGGCCCCTTGGCATGACAGTCCGTCGCATTGGCCACTTTTTTTCCACAGTAATAACTGATGAACAAATATGTTCGCAACTAGGCACCATCAACTCAAATGTGAACGCGGCTAAATCGGAAAAATGAAGAATTACACGGTGCACCTGTCAAAAGCCTGAATAACCACCTTTTGCAGCGCAGACGTCTTCAAGATGTGCAAGAAGAGAGTCAGCGAGGTCCTGGAAGGTACCTGCAGGGGTGTGGAGCCATGCCGACTACAGTTTCGTGGTGAGCTGCGCTAGGTTTCTCGCTGGAGGATCCATGACGCGGAAAGCCCAATCGAGTTGACCCCACAGTTTCTCGGTTGGGTTTAAATACGGGGAATTAGGTGGCCAGGGTAGTACGGTAAAATTCTGCTGCTCTTCGAAGCATGCACGTACACTGCCACCTCTGCGAGACGTGGACAAAGTCCCCAAGGATTGACGCGTACTTGTTGATCCACTGTGCCTTCCAAAATGACAACCCAGGGAATGCCACAAAAACATAACCAGAGACCACGACGCTTCCTCCTTCGCTCTCGACCCTTTGCTCTCAGACGTTTCGCGCTGCACATGCCAGTGTCCATCGGACCGATGGGGCGTAAACATTATTCATCTGAAAAAGCCCCCTGTCGCCACTCAGTGAACATGCCGTTGCGTATTGGCGTTGAAATTCCAGCCTTCGTCGCCGAGGAAGAACTGTCAGCATGGTTGGAGACCCATACGCAGCAACGTTCGCTGAACTGTCGTTGAGGAGACACTGCTGATAGCCCCTTGGTCTGGGGGGTCAGCTGCTGAAAACTTACACGTCTGTTCGCCCATACACATCTGCGCAGCAGTCTTTCACCCTTGTGATCGTGGTCCGTAACGCACTACAGTTGCCTCGGTGCCAGTTTTAGACAGCGCCATTCGCCACGCACGGTATACTTCAACCAAGGCGGCAAATGTGCAGTGTACAAACTTATCTCTTTCGGAAGTGCTTGTACCCTTGTAGCGAAAGCAGAAAATCAAGCCTGTTTGGACGTCAAATAATAGCTTTGTTGCCGCAATACAACGACGTGCGTCCCACCGACACCCTTTATATAGAATGAGATTTTCACTCTGCACTGGAGTGTGCGCTGATATTAAACTTCCTGGCAGATTAAAACTGTATGCCGGACTGAGACTCGAACTCGGGACCTTTGCCTTTCACAGGCAAGTGCTCTACCAACTGAGCTACCCAAGCACGACTCACGACCCGTCCTCACAGTTTCAATTCTGCCAGTACCTCATCTCCTAGAAGAGCTTCTGTGAAGTTTGAAAGGTAGGAGACGAGGTACTGACAGAATTGAAGCTGTGAGGAGGGGTTGTGAGTCGTGCTTGGGTAGCTCAGATATTAGAGCACTTGCTCGCGAAAGCCAAAGGTCCCGAGTTCGAGTCTCGGTCCAGCACACAATTTTAATCTGCCAGGAAGTTTCACCCTTTATATACTTTCCACTGCTAGTGCTGAAAGCTGCCGTCTGTGAGTGGTTATTGTACGTTGACATCGAACATAGATGGTAGTCACATTAGCGTGACTGGACCGTGTAGTAACAGAAAACGTGTTACCTTCATGTCACCTAAATTGCAAAAAATTTAGGAGACTGTATCTTCCCTTTCAGAACTTACTTTTATTGTGACTTTTTTTTAAAATTTGCCCTCATTTCGAAAACTAAGAGCAGCTTTTCCATGATTTTCTAGTCTGTATAGTTCATGACATATAATACATGTTTTGAGGACGCATACGAAGAACAAGTTTTCCACTTAAGAAAAAAGTATTTATTATGCTAAAAACCTGAGAGACAAGAGAAGTGATTTCCTTACCATGTAGAAGAACGAACGAAGGCTTACTCAAAATCAAAAGAAACGAGTAAAGACATCATTCCATCGGGCTGTAGTTTAAATTGCTTTATTTGGCACTAATAATTTCAGGCATGGACCGTTTTAAAATGCTTGAGTAACAGATGTGCTGCATCGTTCTGGTCTCGTCACACAAAAGTCACTTGTTATGCGTTTCCTCTTCCGTCGTTAGCTCTAACAGATTTTGTTTAATGTAAGTGCACCACCTGAAAGTCACAGCAGCGTGTGCGGTGCGCTTGATTTTGGCACATTTGTGTTCTTCCTCAATTGCGACACTCCTATTTTGTTACTCAAATTCGCATGTCCTGCGAGTTTATTACCGGTGGGAAGATTTCATCTGATAATCTTGTTTTTAGTATACGCTAGTTATCTTCGCAATCTTGTGTGGCTGACTTCATTATTACTGATGCTGAACTAGAAAATAGCCATTTTTTACTTCAGTATTGCTCATCTGAAAGTAATGTACCTGCGGCAAGTAGTGGAATTAACAGCACAGCTTACCAAGGCCGGGGAGTAGGCGAATGACGTGTCCTCCAGCGAGAGCTAAATGTTTATTTTAATTTTTATTTAAATAATTGAGACATGTCCAAAGGAATTGTTGATAATGATATTAACTCAGTAAAGATAATTCGTACTTAAAATTCTTAAGTTTTGTGTATGAGGGCGTGCCGAAAAGTAACGTCTCTGAATGTTTTGTGTGACACTTTTAAAGGTTTTTAAACAAAACAAACGATATTAACAATCTACATCTTTATTCTTCATTTCTACTTAGCATTTGTTTTTCAACATAGTTACTCTGGCGACGAACACATTTCTCGCAACGAGAGTCCAGTTTGTTGATGCCGTCACTGAAGAATGTTTGACTCCGTCGATGACGCTACAACCCGACCTCTGCTTGCATCATTTCATCACTGTCAAAAGGAAGTCTCGAAGGTGTTCTTCAAATTTTGGAAACAGATGAAAATCGGATGGGGCCAAGTCGAGACCGTATGGAGTATGATCGATGACAGTAAACCCAAGACGTCGGATTGCTGCACATGTCGCAGCTTTGTCCTGCTAAGGAGAGGGTGCTCCACGTGTAGACGAACTCAGCTTCGTTTACAGTCTCAATTACAACACGCTGTTTCTTACGCACAGCCTAAGTTACGTTACAAATCGCCGTGATAAACGCTTCAATTTGGAGCTCTGTAGCCGCCAGTGGGTTGTAATTTGCTTCAGCGAAGCGACAAAATCGACCTAATAGTATTCATCACAACTGACATGGAGAATACCTCAACTGGTATTGAAAACATAATAAAAAATTTTGGAAGCATGACCTTTCAGCACGCCTTCATGGAATGGAAACAAAAATCCATAACTTTACCTTCACAGAAAGATGATGTTGTGGACAGTACAAGGTGTTACGTGGTCGGAGGTGCGACTTATTCTACATCTCCCAGGTAGATGTTTTTGTCATACACATGGGCTACATCATAGAGTTCAAGAGAAGACTGTTCTCACCTTCGATTCACACACAGAAAATCTCTCGCAGACGGAAGCGAGTACTACTACAAGTTGCTAAGGTAAATTAACGTAATCCTGTGTGAACGAGAAATGCGATTTGCAAAAAAAGGGTTTTGTATTTAACTTTTGTTTTCTTTTTTGGGTCATCAGTCTTCTTATTGGTTTAAAGCGGTCTTCCGCGAATCCCTCTCCTGCGCCAGCCTCTTCATCTCAGAATAGTACTTGCTCCCAACGTCCTCAGTTAATTGTTGAATGTATTCCAACCTCTGTGTCGCCCTCTATAGCTTCCTCGAGATCCATCCTTGACCCATCGTGTCATCTCAGATGTTACCCGCAGATCACGAGTCACATATTTCCCGGGGTTGACGAGATATACCGGTCCTGGAACGAACTAGTGACGTCACACTAGTCGGCTTGTCCGCCTCACTTCGCGAATTCTATGCTCCATGCAGGGCCCACGGGAAATCAATATGTAATTAAAAAAGTACCCACTTAAGGTCTTAAATTTCTCTTATGCTGTCGAGAGGCCACATACATTTAAAGGAGCAGTCAAGCATTATAAAACTAGCCTGAAATAGTCACTCGCTTCCAGCCAAGACGGCTGCTGGCACTCGTAAGACCTGTAGTGTCACGTGCTGTGACGTACGCACCACGGCCTGTCTTTCCCGTGGCCTCGCATATTTCCTTATGACCTACTCATTTCTGCCATAAACCTCTTTCGTCGAAATGGTGCACGAAGGAAATAAGTGTAGAAGAGTGAATTAGAGCAACTACACCCAAGAAATACCGAGAAATGGTATGAGCTTTGATGGAACAACAACTTGAGAAGCTGTATTGCAGTATTGACGAAAAGTATGACCATTACACTGACGTTCTCACCTCCTGAAAAACGAAAAGAAGTTTGACCAATATGGCGACAGAATCAGTTGATGAAAAATAAAATTTCGTGTTGCGAGGGCCTCCCGTCGGGTAGACCGGTCGCCTGGTGCAAGTCTCTTTAGTGGACGTCACTTGGGCGACTTGCGCGTCGAATACAGTGGATGAAACTTCAGTTTAAAGACTTGGGATTCACTTCGGAACTTATGGCTGTTTTTAACACTCGTAAGGAACCATTGTTGGTAAGCAATACTTGCGACATGTAGAATTATATTTATCGAGGATCAGCAATGTATAGACACTGAGTGTACCTGTAGTTTTCTCCCCCAGCGTTGGCGCGAGTTCTGCATTGATGGTTCAAAACATTATGACCGTCTGCGTAATAGCGTGATGATACACTTTTGGAAGGCAGTGCAGCAACGATTCTGCATGACATGGATTGCAAAAGTCTTTGCGGGTTTTGGTATGTGTGCACAGAGCTGCCTCCAGCAGGTTCAGATGAGCTGAGCGCGATCGCTAAGACGTCGACGTAAGTCCACTACCATACTCCTCACTGTGGTGTAATTATGTCCTTTTGCCACGGACGGTTATCCTACTGGAAGATGCCATCGCTCTCGGGTAAGACATCCTGCATGAAGAGATGCAGGTGGCCCATGCTGGGGGACGTTCTAAAATCTGTAAAACAAAAAATTCGTGTCACTCTCTCTATTTCTCTCCGAGCTCTTCATCACCACCGTCCCCTGTCTCCATCTAACTTACAGTTTATTAACGTTAGCCAATGCTGGCGTTTTTTACGTTGCATAAACATTCATTTTGTTTCTCTAGCTTTCAGTGCATTCTAGATAAATGGCCAGTAGTGTACATTTTGAGCATGGTGGTGCCTTCCGCCAAACAGTGAGCCTTCTCATTCCAGTGCCAGGTTGTAAAATGTTTTAGCCAGGAGTTTGCTCCATGGAAGATGTTATCTGTTTTTGCTCACAAGGTGGCTGGATATCCTAGGGCGGGACCACAAAGACATGGCCAATGACCGGTGGGCTATTGACCCTTGGCTCTCCCACGACAGTCCTTCCGCGAATTGGATCTAAAGAGCGGTCGACTCTACTGCCTCTGGCGATCCGCGTGCCTCCTCACTATTCAGAATGATTCCAACATTTTCCCGCTTGTACAAGGCAAGCAAATTCGCATTAAAAGTAAAAGAATAGTAAGGTTGCATTTATGATTCACTGAAAATCACTGGTACTGCTGTTTATCATATTCCTAAGTGTCAATTAAATATTCCGACCAAGCGGACGCTAATTACGAATTTGCATTCGTTAAGTGACTGTTTCTGGAAAAACTATCCCATAACACCCATTGGTGCCCACGGTGTCTTCGATTAGAGCCATCAAGAGCCATGGAAGCCTAGATGGATGTCTCTCGTAGCATAATAGTGCCACCAACGTACTGTGTCCGTGACGCAGTCCATGTTCGGAGAAGCCGTTCGGCTGGATAACGTGAGTCAACAGACCAGGTGACACGTTTCCATTTCTCTGTGGACCAATCTCAACGATCCTGTGCCCCGTGCAGCTGTAATTGATGATATAATTGATGACGATTTTGCGTCAACATGGGAACATGTAGCATTCATCTGCTTCGGAGCCCAATGTTCGAAATGTATGTTGAATGAAGTGGTCCAAAACATTTGTGCCTGCACCACCACTGTGCTCAGTCGTCGCACCTGCCACAGATCGCCGCCTATCCTGCTCTACAGATCTGGAATGCCTCCAACTTCAATCGGCGTCCTTCAATCACTTTCCTTAGATGATCATGACAAACGTACACGAACAGCCAACCAACTCCGCCGTTTCCGAGAAGGCCTTTCCCAGGCGCTGGGCCATAACAGTATGTCCTTCGCTAAAGTCGCCTACGTCAGTGGATTTTTGCCATTTGTGGCTCCTAGAATGATTCCTCTCTGCTCTGCTTATACTCGTATATTTTTCCTACCGCGCCATGCACTTGCAACGGCACCAGGCAGCAGTCAGTCTTGCTGTGGGCAGTGGTCATAATATTTTGGTTTATCAGTGTAGCCTATATCAATAATCAACAGCCTACCGCGCGCAGCAGAAAGTTATACAGACAACTAATACAAGCGATACAGATGTCTTCACACTGTGTCAGACACACCCGTGCACCTACGTAGGAGGACTGGACCGGACCGGAAGTAATAATCCACATTGTGCACCCTTGGTGACAACGGAAATCGGTGTGGTAACTTAATTTCAAAGGTCGCCTTCATATAAATGAACATCGTTTAACAGAGAATCATGTGCTGTATACAGATCTTGTCATTGGTCTCTGCGTAAACAATTCAGGTACAGTTCGAGAGCCCGTCAGGTTTAATGATTTCTGTACCACGACAGTAAGTAAGCAGTTATAACAATAATAAATGGAAAAACTCCCTCAAGAAAAAAGACCGTGAGGTACGGATGAAGACTTTCTCCCCTACTTTTCAATATGCACAAGGAAGAAGAATCGACTTAAATAAAAGAATGACTAAGAGGGGGATTAAAATGTAGGGTGAAAAGATATGATAAGATTAGCTGATGACATTGCTAGCCTCAGTAACAGTGAGGAAGAAACGCAAGACCTGTTGAGTGGAACGAACAGTCTATAGAATATCCAGAATATGGGCCGAGAGGAAAACGAAGAACGCCCAAGGTAATGAGGAAGGCATAAATTAGATTAATGAAAAGTGGTGGCTTCGAAGGAGATTGGGTGAAGGATTTCTACCTTGGATGTAAAATAACGCTTTGTTACATAACCGTTTTTCCCGTAACTGATGTAAAACCCAAAGTAGAGAGAGAAATCACACTGGAATAAATTAATCTCAAGCGATAAATGAAATATGAGTCACTACCGGTGATTGCCAAGAGTTAACTGTTATGTAGATTACAATTTACTATATTGAATTGCATCCACACGTAAATAAGAAGCCTCTGTGAAAAAATCTTGCACTTGCTTGTAGGCAAGGGGACGTTCCATGGATCATAAACTGGCAGGGAAAACAGCCACAGCAGAATTCGCGGAGAGTCCTCTGGGCCGCTTGTACGCGTACTAGGGACCTCCCTGGACAGTCTGGGGCTGTGCTTTGAGGAAAGTCGACTCGGCGCCGGATGCACTAAATTGGAAATTTGTGGTAAGTTCCTGTGGGACCAGACTGCTGAGGTGACCGGTCCCTAGGCTTACACACGACCACACTACTTAATCGAACTTAAACGAACTTACACTAAGAACGACACACACACACACACACACACACACACACACACACACACACACACATGCCCGAGGAAAGACTAACCACCGTCGGGGGGGGGGGGGGGGGCGGGGGGGGGGGGGGGGGGAGCGGATGCGCTAAGAGTCATAATGCATATTGTATCTCTAGGCTGTTCGGGGACAACGGAGACACTTTTTACTGAACTGTTTGTGACCTGGGTAACTTGCTGTTTTGGCAAAGTCCTGAAAGAACAACTATTGTGAACAGTTCTGCAGGCAGTCGGAATTCGCTGAAATTCATGAGCCGTTAAGATAACATGTTGGAGAGTGTAATGGGCTCAGAAGTTCATGGTGCCTTTGAAGATTCTTAGAAACCACCAGCGAATTCAGGAACTCAAAAAAATCCCGACTATTTAAAGAAACGTAAAAGCAGGTACCACTGGATACTGTTAATAACTTATGAGTGGGAGTGTGAAATACGATTCTGCTACCCTTATTGGCCAGCACACGAAAGTGGACAGGGAGGGAGAGGGCAGGATGCAGTTATTTAGCTCCAGATACATTGAATTTCGTCACTGGTTAACCACCTGAAATGAGACTAAGTTTCGAATCCTGCCTGGGGCATGCATGTGTGTGATGTCCTTAGGTTAGTTAGGTTTAATTAGTTCTAAGTTCTAGGGGACTTATGACCTCAGATGTTAAGTCCCATAGTGCTCAGAGCCATTTTTTTGAGCCTTCCCCTTAAAAAAAAGTTCGCTTAGGACGTTTTTGTCACAGTTTAGGATCAGATTTGTTTAAATCAAATATTTTTAGTTATATCGCCTCATTCATCTGAGGCGGGTATCATATTTCACTATCTCCAAACACTACGCAACACGTACCAGTCATATTCGCGCATCTTTTCAATGAAGAGACTTCCGACGGGCGTGTGAACCTTCTCGTGGAGGATAAGTGGTGAGCTTCGAGCAACTGAAGTCACGTTTTTTGTATTTATCTCCACAGTTTCGGCAAGAAGTAGCAGTTACTCCACAAGGTACTCACGCTGTCATGAATATTCTTCGGCAATCATAAAGCTCGTTTCACCATGGCTCAACAATAGCAACAATTTGATGGAAGAATTTTTGTAATTAAGAGCAGTCCAGATCGCAATAAATTTATTTTTATTCGCGATGTGGACTGCTATTTAACTTACTTTCATAGATCGTATTAGATGTTTCAGGGAAGTCTGCACTGTGTGATTCATGATTTAAATAATGAAAACTGCACCTGTTACTTATGTTTTGATGTTTAGCACAACACGTTTCGCGAATTTATTCTCATATTCAAGTGCATTTGTGCATAGTGATGATTTGCATGTATGTGATATTCAATATAATGGACGAGGTACAGTATCTTCTAACCGGAAAAATACGCAAGAGACGCAGAAAATCACACACGCGAATAACACCAAACATATTCGTAGAAACAAATGCACTGTAAGATTGTTATATTTAACGAGGTTATTGGATGTGTTAATATTTGTAAAGCAAAATGATATATCTGAAGAATTGTGGTCAGAGAAACAGTTGTTAGGCAACAGTATCTGTGTGAAGCGCTGTGAAGCCGTAGAATCTTGGATAGTAAGTAATGGATAGCTGGGGTGTGCAGCAGCCGGGGGTTGGTTGAGTGTACAGTGTAATGGATGGTCGCACTTTTCGAACTATGTGAATTGCAGATTTATTACAGAGGAGGAATGATGACTCAGAACAATGGTTGGATAGCAACGTTGTGAAATGAAGAACATAATTTTTTTTAAGTGTGTTCATGCATTACATCGTACACTCAATAAATCCCCAGCTGCTGCACACCATAGTTATCCACTACAGACTGTCAAAGATTCTACGACTCCAAAGTGCTGTCATCGCAGGCAGACACAGACACTGTTGCCTAACAACTGTCTCTCTGACCACAATTTTTCAAATATAGCATTTGCCTTTACAAATATTAACACATCCATAACATCATCAAAAAAGAGCCATCTTATAGCACTTGAGAATAAATTCTCGAAACACCTTGTGCTAAGCATCAAAACATAAGTAACTGGTGCAATTTTCGTTATATAAAGCATGGATTGCTTTTTTTCATTAAAATATTAAGTAAGAGCGCTGTGGTTCCTCAAAGACGTCAAAAATTATAAAGCAAGAATGCATCTCATTTAAAGAAGAAAATCTGCTCCAACAAGCCTGCGACGTTCCTTCATTTATGCTTCTGTTCAGCAGTCAAGCAGTCAAAGGGCAATCACGCAGAAATTCATTTCTTGTTGAATAATTACGTTGATGGAATCTTTCTGGTCTCAGAAGGTTTGATATGTTCATCACTTGTTGACTTTTCCGGCCTTCCTGGCCTTGGATAAAGTATACGTTAACGGCAGAATTATACCAAAAGAAGTCATAAAATGAAGTGTCAAACTCTATATTGATTTTGGCGTATTTAGATGTTTTGTGCTAACTTGCGGTATGCCGTTTCACAGCAACGGTGCAATTGAAGATTCATCACAAATACGTCACTCTTATAACTGTCAGTTAATGACGCATCAGCGATATAAGCATCCGAGGGATACTACGATAACCGACACAAAAGACGAAAGTCGCATGTCTTCATTGTAGCGTAGTGGATAAAGACGAAGATTACAAAGTCGAAGGAAATAGTTTCGTGTCTTGCCATGTGGTTTTTTTTCCCTTCATAGCGTTTTTAACACATACTCTCTTAAATGTAATACCCGGATGCTCTGCAATGTTCGCTGTTATTTACATTTCCGTTTGGTTAGAAAACGACCGATGAAATAAATATTTGGCTGCTTATTTTCGAATTTGCGGCAATTTCAGAGCGTTTGGTTAGGCAGGAACCTAAAAGGACAGCTTAAATCACTGCAAGTGAAAAGCGCAGCAATGAAATCCATGTTGTTCTTTGACACAAAGATTTGGCTGTTTATTTCCTAGTTCAAAAATGTTCAAATGTGTGTGAAATCTTATGGGACTTAACTGCTAAGGTCACCAGTCCCTAAGCTTACACACTACTTAACCTAAATTATCCTAAGGACACACACACACACACACACACACACACACACACACACACACACACACACACACACACACACACACACACCAATGCCCGAGGGAGGACTCGAACCTCCGTCGGGACCAGCCGCACAGTCCATGACTGCAGCACCTTAGACCTGTTTCCTAGTGCACGCAATGTTCACGAAGAGACATATACTTCGCAGGCTACAGCCAATGGCACTTCCGGCTGGTATATTCTGCCGATGACTACATGTCTTGGCTAACCATGTACGCTCACACGCCCATTACGAAAACGATTACACCTGGGAGAAACTATAATACTCCACTGCTAAAGCGCGAAAACTTCACTGTTGCACTGTGGGCGCCTGTCTGGTATTTCCGCCCAAGTTTTCATCTTAATCTAAGGCCTTTGCACCTAAACAGCTACAGTACCTGAGGCCTGTTCAAACTTCATTTCAAGATCTCTACTTGAAAACAGATGACTACGAATGAAATAACATAAAATGCACTCCTCTCTCTCATGTCTTCTGCTGCAGCTCAACGTAATTTTTGGTATTGTTACGCCATTCACCATCACAATTACGAACCTATGCATTACTTGTGGCATGGGTCTCGTATTTAAAATATTGTTTCCTTTCTCTAGGAAATGGGAGGAGACAACAGCAAAACGTAAAAAAAAGTTCAAAAGTGTATGTCTTCAATTATAGCCACCAAAATAACGTAAATACTTAGAAGTAAATTATTTAGCAAGTATTTACAGTTTTTTACATTTTAATGCAGCACATTTCATGTAAAGTTCTTTTACGTCTGCTCATTTTCAGGTGCACCTGAAGCTGCCGACAAAAAAATTAGGAGCTGTTGATAGTGCACCGTAAGTAAATCACTATTATTACGTGACTTTCATCCATAATTAGCCATTTTTATATGTAAAGACATGGAAAATTTGCGGCCCTTAACTTAATTTATACATGATCATGTTGTTTTCAGTAACTGTCGAAAAAGTTACTTGAAAAAACACAAAAACCTAGTGACTTTTTGTATCACTGTACAATGGCAAAAGATGTTGACTTTCAATCATCTTCAGTTGCTCAGGTGTAGATGGGTAAAATGCCAAAACGCGTCCTACCGTGAATACACTTATTTAAAAAGTGATTTGGTTGTTGTATTTCTTCAAGTAACTCCTAACTGTCCGCCGCTCGTGGTCTCGTGGTAGCGTTCTAGCTTCCCGAGCACGGGATCCCGGGTTCGATTCCCGGCGGAGTTAGGAATTTTCACCTGCTCCGAGATGACTGGATGTTGTTGTGTCGTCTTCATCATCATCATTCATCCCCATTACGGTCGGAGGAAGGCACCACCTCCATTAGGACCTTGCCTAGTACGGCGGTGCGAGTCTCCCGCAACGTGGCCCTACGCTCTGTCAAGAAGCATTGGACTTCATTTCCACTCCAAATCCTAATTGCTGTGGCATAAAATCCGTTCAAATGTACTCTGCTATTTTCCATTATCACACGACTGGTTCTCTGCGTAAATGACAAACACTGCTCATATCGGTCCAAACGAAGTCCTTTCCTGTAAAACAAAAAGAGAATCTAACTTTTTTCTAACATTCGAGTGTAACGTAACATACATTTTGAAAACAATGGTCGGCCGCTTTGGCCGAGTGGTTCCAGGCGCTTCAGTCCGGAACCGCACTGCTGCTACGGTCGCAGGTTCGAATCCTGCCTCGGGCATGGATGTGTGTGATGTCCTTAGGTTAGTTAGGTTCACGTAGTTCTAAGTCAAGGGGAATGATGACCTCAGATGTTAAGTCCCATAGTGCTTAGAGCCATTTTTTGAAAACAATGAGGTAATCGAATTTTTTTCCTTCTTCACACTAAAGCTTTTGTCCATTCAGTTAAAACTTGTGAAATTTTTGTCGTATGCTTTGTTCAATTGTTTGAGTTTCTGTTAAAAAGCTCTACGGAATATTTGGAATATACGTTCATGATTTTCCCTATTTGAAACAATACTTTTTAAACATATTTCAACAATTAAAATAAATCAGATGGAATACTTTTGCAATTAGACTAGGACATCTATTGTAACAAGAATTCAATGTTGTCCGCTGTCCCTTTAAAACTCAGTCTTAAGCTTGTAACAAGAAATGGCTCACTGTGACGACTAACAACACGCTACATACCGTTAAAGTGGTCTACGAGTGGATGGCATTCTATCTTCTCTTCTCGAAGGGATTCTACTATCCTTTGCCGGTTACCTTACTGCCAGTACCTGACTCACTGCCATATCGTCAGGAGAGAGGATCCATCCCGTTGCCGGTGTGACTCTCCTTTGTCGATGGCCTATATTCTACTGTTACGCCGCAAATAGTTAATTTGGTGCAGCGGAGGAAACTTTAAGACAGCTTCCACGGCTGATGCAAAGAGTGCCGCATAAGCGGGTTAGACAAGAGCAGACCAAAGGTTATTACATTGGGGACCGCTGCTGATTCAACTAGAACAGGGGTATGACGCCAGGCGGTACTATATAACAAGGCGCATCAGGAGTGATAACACCAACGGCACAACGGAAACGCATAGCCATTGCAGTGGTGGCCCAGTTACTTCACACCCGAGCCACGAACTTCTTGTGGCTTACATCATAAAAACCAATACTGTAGCAAATCAAGGACAGGCCAAGAACACGTCATTTTCAGTCAGAGGTATCGCAGTCTGCTAGGTACCACTCTTGAGTGGGTACCAACGTCGGCACGTGAGTCTTACCAGTCTCCATGGCTCATCCAGTCAGACTCATTGTAGTCTGCAGCTGCTAACTGCAGCCCTACTGCTGGTACCAAGTCCGATGCTGTGGACTTAGCGCTCTCTAAGCTGTAGGCCATTTCAGCTGCCGCTCGCCTTGAGGTCTGGAGGTCTCTGGCTCTCATACAGGCCCATGCAGCTATTCATCCGCCTTCGTTTGGCGACGCAAACTACTGGCTGCCTGCCTCTGACCTGGGCAGACATTGCTGGTGAACCATATACACTGGGTCCACACGTTAAAATCGCGCACCAAGTCGCACATAATCCAGGGCTGGTTGGCCACTTGTAGGCAACGCAGCTGAGCCAGTGGAACACCGACTTTTTGGTGACAGTGGCCTGGCACTGCTGTTGGCATAATCGCTTCGTCACCTGTGAGACACTGCCGAGCCCCTGACCATAACACCTTCCACCTCAGTTGATATACGGCTTTCATCCCGCAGGTATTGGCCACCCTGTGAATCGGCACAACTACTCTAGTACTGAGTAATAAATGTGTGGCGTATCAATGCTGTTTCACTGATGACACGTCGGACGTCTACCAGGCACCCACTCACCGCCCCATTGTCACCCTGCTTAGGTGGTGGACTGACCTCCAAGTACCTCATTCCGTTACAGACCAAAAACGCCGACTACCCTGGTCGCTGTACCACTCTTAGCGAACACTGAAGCATGACAACTTTGTCTCTATTGTTAGGCGACGACGTCGAAGCGGGGGAGCTGGTTTTACATTTATTATAGAGAGTGGTTTAAAGTCGGTGTTTGGCCGGCAAGGGCAAGGTGGCGTAAAGTTACTTGTCAGTCTTTGCACCAATTTATTAACGTATCAGAAAAACAGTTTTACAGCCCAATTCAAAACTTAAAGCAACACTGTGCGCTAATACAAAAACATCCGGTAACACATTCATAGTCTCTCACTCAGACCAAAACACCAATTCGTTACAATAAGTATTTAAAAACTCAAGAACAGGTAACAGCCCTAAAGGACACGAAACACTGATGTATGAAATTACCCTGGGGCTGCTCACAAAAATAAGTACAATCAGGAAAAATTCTAAAATGCATAGCAGTATTAAAATAAAGTTGGTCTGCCAAGGCTAGAGCTCCACATACAAGTTTGCTATAACTGTGCGAATTCTTACCTCAAGGCTTGCTCTAAATAGGGATGGACACAGTGTCTAACAAATAACACAATTACAATCCAAAGGTAATATTACCAGGATAACAAATATCGGGACAATTTTAAAGTAGCAAAAAATGACCAAATGCTTTCAAAAATTTCTCAAGGGAGCCTAGACCTTGATTCATAGTGGACTCTGGCAACAGCATTACCAAGAATTCAAGGCTTCTGAACAGTGATTGCGAAAGGGAACTAGAGCGGTAATACAAGAACTACAGAAGAAAATATGCCAAGGGTTCGTTTCAACTGTATGTGCTCACATCACCTGGCAGCAAGTGCAACAAGAGGACTCAGTTCATTGATTATTACGACGCGACTACACTGAATGGTTAACACGACGTACTCAGAAACAGGAGTAATTTTAACACAAAATTAAGACGCCCGCAATAATTAGTAGTGATCCTAGCACAGACTAGAAGCGTAGCAAGAGCTTAGGGAAGCACCATATCACACACACACACACACACACACACACACACACACACACACACACACACACAGCTCAGGAGACTGCCCCATGCTGTGCCTTCCAGAAAGCGACGGGACGGACGGCTCTATAGCAAACAGAGCCGGGCGTGCCGTAATTCCACCGCTGGGCCAGCACACCCTTCTTATCGCCGGCCGAGTATACAGTAGCTACCCAAGCATTCCGTCAAATCCATCCTGCTCACTTGCTCGCCGGTACTTCCTCGATCCCTCCTCTCATGTGCAGTCTTCTGCAGTGCTCGCCATTCCGCCTTGCAGCAAACCACGATCTCTCTTCATGGCTCCGGAGGACGCGGGTGAAATGTTACGGCTGTCGACTTACTAAAAGTAACTAGACCGCTCACTGGCGGTAGTCTAACATTCTCATACTGAAGCTGCCATTTGCAGTACAGTGCTGTGTTTGCACGTAACAAATGATCTCAAATATCTGATAAAACTTAAGGACTCTGTATCCCTGCTAAGAACAAGTGCAAAAATGATATGGCTAGTACAAGACGAGAGTTTATTCAAGTCCACGTTAGTTAAAGAATAAATTACGATAAAATTGTGCAAATGAAGGGAGATAAAACTGCGTTACACGAAAATAAGGACTGAGAAACAAGCGCAAAAGACAAACGCGAAGGATATGCAAGGGAACATTAACTAGGAACATAAAGTGAAAAACTTAATGAATTAAAAATTAATTTCACTATCTGCTACATACATTTCATGCAACTGTCTTGAAACGATAACTTGCCGCATTTTCACTCCTACTTGCAAGAAATGAACCCTACAATCTTGATGTACAGGGCGGGGCAAATAAAAGTGGCCCAGACGAGTGCATAAGATTTGTGGCAGCATTAACGGAGCAGGAAAAGACCCACAGTTACTTTTAATAAGATGGAGCAACTGCCCGTACAGCCGGCCGAACTTTGGAGCACATTTACACGATCTTCACGCCAGACAGATATGTTTGCAGATATCGGTGTTGGTCACGGCCCTAACTAGCCACCCATGTCACCCATGCCACCTGACCTGCCAGTGTGCGATTACTTTGTGGCGAGCTCTCAAGTCTAAAGTGTATCGCAGCAACCCTCACAGTCTTCAAGAACTGCAGCAGAACATTTCGAATGAGACTTCAGCAATTCCAGCAGTCCAGCTATGATCCGCCTTCAGAAACTTGCTAACCAGGCCCAAAAGTGCCAAGAGATGAATGGTGGTCACTTTCCACATCTGCTATCACTAGGTTAGTAATGCATTTCCTTTGCTGTGTTTCTTTGTACCCTGGGACTCTATTCTCCGGTCGACTTTTATTTGCCCCACCCTGTACAATTTCCCGTCTTTTGCGTAGACCTAGCACAGAAAACAAGAAAAGTACAATCATTTAACACAGAATGAAATTACAATGAAATGAATACCCCTGGCTGCACACAGGCGTTGACATAAGTCAATGGGGACAGTTGAAAAATATGTACTCCGACCCGGGATCTCGTGCTTAATGACAGACGCTCTATCCATCGGAGCAACCGAGGACACAGAGGATACTGCGACTGCAGGGACTTAACTCTCGCACGCCTCCCGTGAGACCCACGCTCGCAGCTTATTGTCCCGCACTATATTCATAGTGCCCCTGCCAATTGTACTCATTACTCGCGGCTTTACTGCCGATTCCCGTAAGAGTTCGGCCGGCCGGCGAGGTCAGTAACCGGTTGAAGTCAGTCGACTGAGCATCCGATGAAAGACTCGGGTATAGGAAGATGCGAGATTAAAGGGAAACCTTTGAAAAGCAGCTAAGCAACCTGAAGAGGACCGTTGTAAGCTCGGTCGAAACGTTCAGCATATTACTTGTTTCAGTGTTTCATAACGACGCGGTCTGATATACAAAATTATTTTATTCAAATTGACACCAGCTTCGGAACCCTACGAACTTACAGTAGTGGACCGTGTTTAGTGGTTGTATTGAGGGGCTCATTTATTTGATATAGGAATCTTGAACGGCCTGTTGCGTTTCGGAGTGAACGATCTTGGATTTTGTAATTTTGTCAACGTCAATGAATGGTATATAGCCAATCGTGTACTGTTGTTGAAAGATCAACAAACTTTTACTGTAGAAGACCGTATCATAATTTATGAATAATATTGTGTGGCAGATGATGAAAGACACGCCACGGATAGTTAGCACCCACGGTCGTCGGTCTGATGTAAGTCGCCTCCCTTAAAGATCTGATAGCCGAAACATTACGAATATGGTAACTTTAATTAGAATTTCCAAGGGAGTGGTTATTACACTCTTTAACGGGGCTTCGAGCAGATAATACACGCCCCCGCTATCCGTAAATACTGAGGTGACAAGCGGTATGTGATAGCTATATGCACATTACAGATGTCGGTAGTACCGCGTACGCAAGCTATAAAAGGGCAGTGCGTTGGCGCAGGTCTCATTTCCACTTAGGCTATTCATGTGAAAAGATTTCCGACCTGATTATGGCTGCACGATGGGAATTAACAGACTTTGAACGTGGAATGGTAGTCTACGCTAGACACATGGGACATTCGATTTCGGAAATCGTCAGGGGATTAAATACTCCAAGATCCAGTGTCAAGAGTATGCTGAGAATACCAAATTTCAGGCATTACTTCTCACCAAGGATGACGCACTGAGCGACAGCCTTCACTTAACGACCCAAAAGCAGCGGCATTTGCGTAGAGTTGTCGGTGCTAACAGACCAGCAACACTGCGTGAAATAACAGCAGAAATCAATGAATGTCACATTCGACGAACGCATCAGTTAAGACAGTGCGGTGAAATCTGTCATTACTGGGCAATTGCAGCAGACAACTAACGCGAGTGCCTTTGCTAACGGCACGAAATCGCCTGCAGCGCCTCTCCTGGGCTCGTGACCTTTTCGGTTGGACTACAGAAGACTGGAAAACCGTGGTCTCGTCACATGAGTTCTTATTTCAGATGGCAAGAGCTGATAGTAGGGCTCGTGTGTGGCGCGCACCCCGTGAAGCCATGAACCCAGGTTGTCAACAAGGAACTGCGCAGGCTGGTGGTGGCCCCACAATTGTGTGTGCTGTGTTTACACGGAATGGACTGGATCCTCTGGTCCAATTCAACCTATCATTGATTGGAAATGGTTATGTTCGGATACTATTGGCAGCCATTCATGGGCTTCACGTTCCCATACATGTCACCGGGCTACAAGTCTTCGCGTTTGGTTTGAAGAACATTCTGAACAATTGGAGCGAATGATCCCCAGTCGCCGACACGAATCCCATCGAACAGTTACGAGACGTAATCGACTGGTCAGTTCGTACACAAAATCCTTCACAGGTGACACTTTCGCAATTCCTGACAGCTGTAGAGGCAGCATTGCTCAGTATCGGCTCAAATGGCTGAGTACTATGGGACTTAACTTCTGAGGTCATCAGCCCCTAGAACTTAGAACTACTTAAACCTAACTGACCTATGGACATCACACACATCCATGCCCGAGGCAGGATTCGAACCTGCTCAGTATTTCTGCAGGGGTGTTCCAACGACTTGAGTCCATGCCCCGTTGAGCTGTTGCACTACACCGATACGATGTTAAGAAAGTATCCCGTGACTTCTGTCACCTCAATGTAGTCTACCACCAGACCACAGGGACTTGCGATGTGGGCTCGATGGAGTGATTGCTGATGCCTTGAAAGAGTAGAGAAAGCAACTACTTCATTGAGCCATCATTCTGTTCGCTTTCATTAGTCGCAAATCACAATGAGGCGTAGGTTAATTTGACGAATGTGGACAACGAAAGCGTCCGTGCCGCGTCTCAGATAATGCCAAACCGTTCTGCTGCCATTGTATCATTACTCGTCTTTATCTCTCTCGCTCATCTCGTTATTTAATGTTTCTTATTGCCTGAGAATTGTTTCATACAATTATCTGAGCAATGTCTTCTGAATTTGTCCTTGCATTTATTTTTTGTTATTGATGATTTAAGCACTCTTTGCCGGCTTTTCAGTGCTACTATTGCTGTTCTGTCTGTGTTATTTAATTGTATGTGAACTGGTAGACCCTAATGTAAAATACAAGGTGCGTTCCATAAATAATGCGACAAAATTCATAAAAAATCATTTATTGAATATATTCGTACAAATAATGAAAAATTTTCTATATAGCACCCTCTTGCGTCGATAAACTTCTGGAGGCGGTGTTTCCATGCCTGGAAGGCATCCTGGAATGCCTTTTCCGGAACGTCCTTTAGAGTTGATGTAACATACACCTGGATGCTTGCAATCGTGTCCCAATGTTTTCATTTCATGACTCCTATTAACCGAGGAAACAAAACAAAGCCAGCAGGAGCCAGGTCAGGACTGTAGGGAGGCTGGGAAATGGGAAACCAATGTGGTCTTGGTCCTGGCCAGCAAGTAGTTGACAATGACGGCGCTGTGACTCGGCTTGTAGTCGCAGTGAACTTTCCACGTGTCCTTGATGTCGCTTCAGCAGCGCGAGACCCTCCTTTCCAGTCTTTTGAGCACTTCCAAGTAGAAAGCTGAGTTCACTGTAGTCCCAGTAGGTACGAATTCGTGGTGGACAATGCCTCTGACGTCAAAGAAGACAATGAGCATGGTTTTGATCCTGGACTTGCTCATGAGTGGCTTCTTTGGATGGGGTGGCGATGGGGTGTGCCACTCTGAATTCTGCCTTTTTGTCTCAGGGTCGTACTCAAAAATCCATGACTCATCGCCAGTGAAAACTGAGTTTAAAAAATGAGGGTCATCTCCACACATTTCCAACATTTCTCGGCATTGAAGCACTCGCATGTGTTTGTGTTCGTCGGTCAACACTTTTGGGTCGAATTTGGCACACACCTTTCTCTTGCTGAAATCTTCGGTCACAATGCGGAAAACTGTTGTTTTTGACATGTCTCGAGCTTGTTATGTCAATTGAAGGCTCAGCCGTCTGTCAGAGTTAAAACAAACGCCCACACGTCACATTTTCGTCGACTCGTGCGGTTGATGCCCGTCCACTGCGAGGTTCGTCGGTGATCTCCTCTCGGCCCTCCATGAACGACTTGTGCCATCGGAAAACTGGTGATTTGGACAATCAATCAGTCCGAAAGGCATGCCGAAGTAACGGAAACGTTTCGGTGGCGGACTTCCCAGGTTTAACGCAAAATTTGATAGTATACCGTTGCTCTACAGTCTACACAATGGTCCATTGTGCCGTTTTACATAAACTCAAAACGGGGTTGACGGAAACGCACGTCCTGGCTCTCCGGCAGTTCGCAGTCGAATGAGACAAAGAGCGCTTTGAAGCTAACACCCTCCCCCCTCCCCCCGCTCTCCACTTAGCCCAGCCGGTTACAACATGCTGTGGTGTACTGTTGCGTCAGAAAAAAATTGGTCGGATTACTTATGGAACGCTCTCTGTATATCCATATTTGCAAGTTACTTATAGCTAATTCCACTTCTCGCTTATCAACCTCCATAATTTGCGGTCTCCCAATATGCCTCTTGGATACCCCAGGGAAAACGAAAAACAAAGTCGACCAACGCATCTCAATATCTTCTTTGACCACGCATTACTATCAATTCGTTCCAAATGGCCTTACTGCACTGACATCTGCCTCTCAACAGCTTCCGTTATCTTCCTTTCAGTTTTCATCATTTTTATGAAGTGGACTGCTATTGAAGACTCCAGCACTTCGTCTTCAGTAATGCATAGCAGTTAATCTTTTTTTCTCTCTCTCTTCCTTATTTTTCAAACTTGTGACGCATGTACACATCTACGTGTCGTCTTGTATGTAATCTTTTTATCTTCGTTTCTCGCCTTATTATTCCATTATTTCAGTATCGTGTACGCAAGATATAAAAGGGCAATGCATTGATGAATCTGTTGTTTGTACTCAGGTGATTCATGTCAAAAGGTTTCCGACGTGATTATGGCTGCACAGCGGAAATTAACAGATTTCGTGCTAGACGCATGGGACATTTCATTTCTGAAATCGTTAGGGAATTCAATACCGAGATGTAGTTGCGGAAAACATGCTTTCTCGTTAGGGAATTCAATACCGAGATGTAGTTGCGGAAAACATGCTTTCTTTGCGCAGTGTTATTTAAAATATCGTCTACACTCTTCCAAGCTGCAAGTGTAGCCATGCCTAGATATTTAGAAGAACAAAAATATTTGATGTTAAAATTCTCAGCATCTAAATCGTGTTCGTCACCAACCTTTATCGTATACTCAGACTCTAATGCATTTATGCAAACTGAAGGTGGAGGGAGGAGAAAGGAAAGGTAAGGGAAGGAACTAATGATATCAGCTGCATCGGAACTTTATGCGGAAACAGTGGCATGAGTGATAATGCGTGCCGGACCGCTACTCGAACCCGAGATCTCCAGCTTACTAGGGAGTTGTGTTGATCACTGCACCACAAAGACACAGTGTTTATTGCAAATTCGAGAACTATCTCAGCAAGCTGCCCAGCGAACCCACTTTCCCACCTAGTGATAATCTGTGCCGGACCGGGACTCGAACTCGATGTCTCCAGCTTACTAGGGAGTTGTGTTAACCACTGCACCACCCAGGCGCAGTGTTTATCGCAAATTCGCGAACTATCCCGGATCTTCAGTAATTAACATAAAATTTTGAATTTCAGAGCTCTGAGTTCATTTCATACATTGGTGGCAACTGTCACCAGCTCAAGCCACTCAAGCGCTTAATGAATCAAACAGTTCCCTGTCTTACACGGGCCCTCATACGTTCGGTAATACAGTTAAGCCGCCCATATATTGAACTTCTGAGTGCGCGTGCTGACATTGTCAATACTAGAAAGAATGATGAGCAACAGTGATGGTTCCAAAAATAAACGTAATATTGTCAACATGTACTGAGCGCATGAGGTTGAGAATTGACCGTGTGACAATGTTTTCGCCAGTCAGAGCCGGTTGACAGAGCTTCATGATCCAACCACACGGCTTCAGTGTGCACTCTTCATGCTGTGTACTTGTTATATTACCTCAGATTCAATTTTTCAAGTAATCTTTTAGCATGAAATAGTTTTAGTAGTATGGTGCAAGAGTAATCATAATTATCAATTTGGGGTCGTCAATATAGGATTCACCACAGCATTGCTTTCTTCATTAATTTAAAAACCTAGTGGACCTATTAGCTTATTCATTGTATCAAAAAGGCTTGTACGTCATGTATATGCAATGACTAGTAAGAGTTTTGAGAAATATATCTCAGCCTAACCACAACACCATAAGAAACGTACGTTAATTATACGAATACATCGTTGCAGGATATTTATAATTACTTCATAGGTTTCAATAACGTTCTGGCCAACTGTGCTGACATTACAGCACTAAAATTGAATCATTTTGATGACCTACCTGTCACCGGAAATCTCAAAGTTATGCCTAATCTCTCGTCGAACTCGACTGCCTTTCTCATTAACTATTTTGCTTCTGTCTTTTGTGTCGTGTCAGCATTAGTAATTTCTCGTAAGATGCACGACTCGTCCGAAATTAGTTTATGAAATCTATCGGGCCCACCGGTGGGATTCTAGTTATTAAATTAACATAACGACAAGTCGCTCCTTGTTTAGCCATTGTCGTCGCCATTTCCTCTTCTTCGTTGTTTTCTGTTATTTACCAGTTATATCTAATATAATTACGACACACGATTTTTTTTTTTTTTTTTTTTTGATACTCGACATCTTAACTTGCAAAACCGCATTGCCAACTAACAATATTATTGATAGTGTGAGAGTTGTTCAATATACTGAAGATTTGACAAAGTAGTTTGTCAGATCTAGTGACAAAACAATATACAATGCAGAGAATGAAAGCAATGCAATGTGGGAAGTCATTAAAGAGGAAACAGGGAGGCTTAAAGAAAGGCGTAATAACATGCTTATAAGTGAGGGATATGAAGTAATATATGAACCACAACACCTGGCCAACTATGTGGATTACCATTTTTCAAGTATTGCAGAGAAATTACAATAAAAATTCGCAAAAACCAACATATTAGTTGTACATAATTATGTACTAGGTACAATGAAGTTACTACTAACCACAGAGCATGAAGTCAGTAAAACTGTACAAAACCTAAAAAATAGAAAGTCAGTAGGCTTAAATGAAGTAAAAAAAAAGCGTGCCAAATTCAAAAGAAAACAAAATCTGGAAGATAGATGATGTTTTACCGAAGCTGCTATTAACAGCTTCCAGAACGAAAACTCTGCCTCAAAAATCTGGCAGAAAATCCAAAGAGATTCAGGTCACGTGTAAAGTACAGCAGCGCCAACACGCAATCAATCCCATCAATGCAGGATACCAATGGTGATATTACCGATGACAGAGCCGCTAAAACGGAATTGCTGAACAAGGTTTTCCGAAATTCGACCACCAAAGAAGACGACGTAAATATTCCAGACTTCGAATAAAAACAGCTGCCAACATTAGTAACTTGAGTCACTTAGAAAAAGACACTCTCGGTGTGAGGAAGCAATTTAAATCATTTAATAAAGCCAAGTCCTCTGGTTCATGTTGTATACCAGTTAGGTTCCTTTCAGAATATGCTGATATAACTGTCCGATACTTAATCATATACGAACATATACTCAAAGAACGATTCGTGCCTGAAGACTAGAAATTTGTACGGGTCACATCAATAATCAAGAAAAGAAATAGCAGTAATCCGCAGAATTACAGACTCATATCACTGACCTCATTTGTAATAGGGTTTTGGAACGTGCACTGTGTTCGAACATTATTACGCAACGCTATTTTGTAAACAGCTCTCAGTGTTGTCGGTGTCTATAGACAACTAACGCTTTTGCCGGCAGTCGTTAAGGATATGCGGTTGAAAGCTGGCAACAGCGCTGCTAGCTGTTAGGATCTTCTTTCTCTGATTCGACTATAGATCTTTATTTACGCGAAGGAATGAATGCTATCAACAGGAAATCAGAAATTTGTTTCATATTTCCAGATTTGCAGAAGGCTTTCGAAATGTCGGTGCCTCTAGTTGCTAGCTTCCCGAACATACAACTTTGCCAAATCCTCCCGAAAAGGCCATGAAGGCCCAAAGGTACCGACTGGCCGTCGTGTCATCCTCAGAACACAGGCGTCACTGGATGCGGATATGGAGGGGCATGTGGTCAGCACACCGCTCTCCCGGCCGTATGTCAGTTTCCGAGACCGGAGCCGCTACTTCTCAATGAAGTAGCTCCTCAGTTTGCCTTACAAGGGCTGAGTGCACCCCGCTTGCCAACAGCGCTGGGTAGACCTGATGGTCACCCATACAAGTGCCTGCCCTCTCCGACAGCGCTTAACTTCGGTAATCTGACGGGAACGGGTGTTACCACTGCGGCAAGGCCGTTTGCCTACTTTTGCCAGATTGTGGGTAATTAAAAATACCGATTTATCATTTACCTAAGTAACTTTATTAATAGCGACAGATATCATATACTTGAATAACAATGCGAAACATGTAGCAATAGAGTTGCTCGAAGTAAAAACTGTTTCTAATCGCTTCGACAAGGCTCTATCATCTCCGTAACTATAAACAGTCAATGAATGCTGTAACATCACAGAGCACAACACAAAAGAACTCTTTGACAGTTCGCGGGAATATAGCAGCTGACATCATTCTCAGCTGACTCCACTCGGCGAAATCGTCGCTACAGCAGCTATCGTGGGGGAAGTGCAGTGCCCTACAAAAAGCGTGTTGGTGCTGGTGCTGCTGCTGACGTTGGTGGTGGCCGAAGTCGTGGTCCATCAGTTGGTTGCAGTTCCTGGAACACATATGGGGGCTTGAATCAGTAGAGACGGTGTAAGTAGGCTGTTTAGGTTTTTATGTTGGTAATGCCACGTAGCGCTCTATATGAAAATCACTGACTGTGCTGTGTGAAGTCTGAGGCTGGTTGGCATTGTTGGAATAGTCGCTATTGTAGTGTTGAGCAGTTGGATGTGAACAGCGCGTAGCGTTGCGCAGTTGGAGGTGAACCGTCAGCAGTGGTGGATGTGGGGAGTGAGATGGCGGAGTTTTGAGAGCGGATGATCTGGACATGTGTCCATCAGAAAGATTCAATTTGAAAGACTGGATGTCATGAACTGATTATATATATATGTTTGTTCTCTATCAAAATCTCTCATTTGCTAACTATGCCTATCAGTAGTTAGTGCCTTCAGTAGTTAGAATCTTTTATTGAGTAGGCAGTATTGGCACTCGCTGTATTGCAGTAGTTCGAGTAACGAAGATTTTTGTGAGGTAAGTGATTCATGAAAGGTATAGGTTATTGTTAGTCAGGGCCATTCTTTTGTAGGGATTTTTGAAAGTCAGATTGTGTTGCGCTAAAAATATTGTCAGTTTAAGCACAGTCATTTATAATTTTTCTAAGGGGACGTTTCAACGGTAGAGGGTGTGCCAATTACTGTTATGTCCACAATGCGCGCTCCTCGTTGTAGGACTCTAGGAGGACCTATGTACGGTGGGTGAACGAAAGGTTTGAAGCCATCCGTACGAAACATGACGAGCGTACTTGTTTCCAGGTCATGATTTACAGAGGTGGAAGGTGTACCACGTCGAGAATCTCGGCGAGGATGATCCGAGAAATGTGTTCCTTCAACTGACGAATGAAGTCGCCATGTTGCGGTCAGAAAGTTGGAAGAGATGCACGTCTACAAATTATCCCGGTAGGCTAGCGCTTCACTGTAAATCCGCTGACGATGAATCTAAGTCGGGCTTGTGGGTATTTCTTAGACCAAGTAAGACCACTGATAAAGCTATAGTCCAGTTGGTATCATGGCACACTAGTTTCGCCTTTAGGGAATGGTGTCAGCGTCCGTAATACCGTTACTGGCCGGGTGATAACTTCTTATTTTGTGGTGAACAGTGCCGCTGAATTTGTTCAAGTGAGCGAACAGTTCAGATTCAAACTGGCGACCGCAGTTCGTTGTTACGAGTAGCGAGAAATCAAATAGAGCAATTCACATTGAGACGAAAGTACAGGCTAAGGTTTGTATGCAGATGTTGTCTATTGGCACTGCAACTGCCCAGCGAGTAGATCCATCAATCATGGTCTACATCTACATCGTTACTCTGCAATTCACACTTAAGTGCCTGGTAGAGGGTTCATCGAACCATTTTCATACTACTTCTCTACCATTCCACTCTCGAATGGCGCGTGGGGAAAAGGAACACCTAAATCTTTCCGTTCGAGCTCGGATTTCTCTTATTTTATTATGATGATCATTTCTCCCTACGTAGGTGGGTGTCAACAAAATATTTTCGCATTCGGAAGAGAAAGTTGGTGATTGAAATTTCGTAAATAGATCTCGCCGCAAAGTAAACCGCCTTTGTTTCAGTGACTGTCACCCCAAATCGCGTATCATGTCAGTGACACTCTCACCCCTATTGTGCAGTAACACGAGACGGGCCGCCCTTCTTTGCACTTTTTCGATGTCCTCCGTCATTCCTACCTAGTAAGGATCCCATACCGCGCAGCAATATTCCAGCAGAGGACGGACAAATGTAATGTAGGCTGTCTCTTTAGTGGGTTTGTCGCATCTTCTAAGTGTTCTGCCAAAAAGCGGAGTCTTTGTTTCGCCTTCCCCACGATACTATCTACGTGGTCTTTCCAATTTAAGTTGCTCGTAATTGCAATTTCTAGGTATTTAATTGACACCCCTTAGATTTGTGCGATTTTTCTTTTAGTACCCATGTGGGTGACCTCGCAGTTTTCTTTGTTTAGGGCCAATTGCCACTTTTCGCACCATACAGAAATTCTCTCTAGATTATTTGATCATTTTGTAATTGGAATTGATCGTCTGATGATTTTAGTAGACGGTAAATTACAGCATCATCTGCAAATAATCTAAGGGGGCTGCTAAGATTATCACCTAGATCACTTATGTAAATCAGGAACAGCAGAGGGCCTATGACGCTACCTTGCGGAACGCCAGATATCATTTCTGTTCTACTCGATGATTTACCGTTGCGAGGTGCCGGGGCTAGCAGTGTATTTAACACTACATTCTACTAGAATCTACATATGTAAATGATGCTCTAAGCCCCCCCTATTCTGACTCCGACTTTTGCTGTTGCACAAGGATTAAAAAAAATACGCGAACTGACTCTAATCAACCCTGCCAGTGGAGCAGAAGAGAGTTTGGCACCTGCAATAATTGAATTTGATAAATAAGTGAAGTAAACGAAGGTTTCATTAACATAGTGAGGAATGATAGGGTTGCTCTACCGATTAACAGAATGAAAGTTCTGTCCAAAATAACAATATGATTTATTAAGACTAAACACAAAATAATAAACAAAAACACATGAAACATTTACAATACATCAAATTGGCTCAAATTGGATACTCATACAAACACTGTAAAGGTGAAGTTGTCCCTAAACTAGATTGTGAGGTTTAAGACGAAGTGGTATGTGGAGCCAATTCCTTGCTACTCAAATCATAAGAGAGACACACAGCTAACCCAACATTAATTGCTGCTACTCAAGACAGGACAAAGTTAGAAAAAGACGAACAGGCGCGCTCTGCTGAGCTCTGATAATCACCTAGGAAAATCCCTATCTGCCGGTGCTGCAGACATACATTACCAAACTGTCTTCTTAACTGCCATAACACGATCTGGCGTACCGGAGGCGATGGCTGGTTGCTTCGACGTCCTCGATCGAAAAGCGAGAGCCGACTACCTAGAGCACCCGTACAGGCCAAACACACAACATTCCCACCCCCACGACAGTGGCCGTGGTTAAACGTTCCAATCAGCAACTCGAAACCGGCGGAAAATTCCACTCCATTGCCGGAGCACTACCATTCCACCAATGGAGATTCTTGGCGCCAATTTCTGCGCTGATTTTTGCTACGTCACGGAGCTATGCCCTGAGCAAGCCAATCACAATTTTGCAGAAAGTGCGGGAATTTTCCCGCCACAATTGCCTGGGTACACAAGTCATTCCCACGCCTCGCTGGTAGCCCGCCAGAAAGTGTTTTCGCTAAGTTTCTGCGAAGTAACGGAACCTCTAGCCCAGCCGCTACTTCAGGCCCTGGCGGGCATGTCTCTTGACAATGTCGGCGTCTGGAAAGCATTCACTCGACTGCCTCACACACGTCAGCTTAACCCTCTCGAGATCAGAGGAGCCCGCCTGTCACCGGGCCACCTGGGTGACGAGAGACGCTGCGTGGGAAGTCCGCGTGTGAAGGAATAGGAACTTTTCACTGCATGCAATTAGAGACAAAAATCGTAAGACAGAAATATGAGAGGGGGCTCATGCCACCTCTCACCGTCTATCACTAAGAACTGTGACCTCTCTGAGAGGAAATCACGAATCCAGTCACACAACTGATACTCCAGGTGTACGCAATTTGATTAATAGTCGCTTGTGAGGAATGGTATGAAAAGCCTTATAGAAACCTAGGAATATAGGATCGATCTGAGATCCCTTGTAGACAGCACTCATTACTTTATGGGAATGTAACGTTGACCATTAGATGGAGGCAAGGGGTCTAAACCGTCAATATGCACATGTTCAAACCGTGTAGTTGAATCTGGAAATTCGCCCACAGGTGCTTGCACGTGGCGGGAAGCACTTCACAAATTCCACAGTACTGACATCACATAGGGCTAAACGTCGGGTGTTGTTGCTACGTTGTTGCAACGGCAATAGGGTGTGCTGGAGCATCTGCAGTACTCTGTTGAGATTGCACCAAGACCTACGCATATGATCATGGCAGTACGGTAGGAAGACACAGTGATAGGCTCTCCTCACGTCGATTAATTGTCTCTGAGGTCTATTTGGTGGGATACATCACTAGTCTAGGTCTCTTCTCTCGCTGGACAGAACTTTACGTTTCCCAATATTGCAGTTCGACGAGGGATGATAGCACGTGGAGTGACTCCACAAGTGTGTGAGGTCATCCATACAGGATCGAACTAGGATCGACGATTGATAAAACTGCTCTCTAATAGAGAGGAGAAGTTAGAAATGAGACCATACATTTGTTAGTGTGGCACGATACTGCTTTGTGTATGCAGATCGGCCAATGCTAATGAGTTGTAAAAACCCAAACAGGTGAGTATAGAGCGTCCCTTTCTGTCCTGAGGCACATGAGGCGCAGGTTCTGTCACTATATGTGATCTTCTTCGTGTACTCACAACAACGTGGTCTGCCACAGGGAATCCCTCCAAACGGCTGCCGCGTCCGGAGAGCTAGCAGGCTGTCGCGTGTGGGTCGCGTGTCAGGGTCAACGGTCAGCCTCACTTTCGCTTGTGGCCCGGCGAGGATCCCGCCTAATCCCTCAGGTATACGGCCCGGTGACTGTCAGCTTGCAGGACCGAACGCTCGCCCTCTAGCAGGTAGCCGAAGACCTCTTGTTTTTGCGCTGGCTGGCCTCTGCATTGCCACGATACCTGTCATCTGCACAGTTCTGACAAAAATCTTATGCCCAACTTTTTCCCATGACCTTCTATGTTAAAATAAATTTACATAATGACACATTGATGGTCTGTCATTTCAGACACTCTTATTTTACTTTTATAGTTATTTATCTGTAGCTATCATTATAACATCTAATCTAGACACGGAAATAATTTATTTTGATATATGTGTAGAGACCGATCTCAGTATTGTACATGGTGTGTGATAACTGATGCTATGTAATGGATGAACAACTAAATGTGCGGGCCCTCACCAATATTACTATTACTTACATAGATCGACAGTAGACATGCTCAAGAATTAACTACCATATGCCAACGATCTACATCCTATGTCTTCTGAATAAATTATGTTATTATGCAGGCTGAAGTTTTACTGAACTATAAAGAACATGCAACTATTCTACGTTCGCTCGCCGGTCGTCCCTCCATCTCGGGTCTGTGATTTGATGACCTGAAAAATAACATCCCAACAGGCGCGCGCCAAACACTTGTGGTAGAAAACCCCCACAATATTAATCTAGTTATTGTTAAATCCTACAGTTTGACTTATCCTAGTATATCGTACCCTTTTTTTATTTATTATTTTTTTGTTTACCTTATACAATACTCTTACATAATTCCTGTTACGTTGAGATGTCTCGCTGCTCGCCGCTATTGACGACAGTGGTGTGCGCGCCGTACGACATGGCCTCCGAGTTCTCACTACGCCTCACTGAAACTCCAGAGACTGGGTTAGCCATGGCTATACAAGACAATAAATTTATCGTTGCAACTTCTTTTTCTATGTTATGCAGTATTCGCGATCAAAGCACACCTTTCCAGAGGCAACGTAATATGACCAAGCCAGGACTGGTTCCTGTTGAGGATTCCGTCGCCCACCACACATCAGCTACACAGTATGTCACGAATTTCCAAGTATAATTCCTTGGTTATTCATCTGTGACATTCACAAGCAGCACGCTAAATCCCCAACCAGCACATTGGCGTGGTAGGCTTTATGCCCGCATTTCTACCGTCTAGGCCCTAGGGCACCGTTGGAGTCAAACGCTCACGGGTTCACCCCGACTTGCAAGACAACGATGCTGGCGCATCACTGTAAAAACTATACTGCACATGTTCATCCTCGAAATCACGCAATATACCACAATCTTGCAGTGCACTGACGCGTGCCTGCAGGCATTGGTATGAACGTCTCACGAACTGGTTGTGGCCGCTATGGAGCGTATCACGACTTCTCAGAACGCTTCTAAGAGCACGTTCTTGTATGCGCCCGTTTGTGCGACATCTCCTCACTCATCATTATCCCTCAACATGGACACCAGACAGGAAAGGACTAAAACATTGCTCATGGAAAGGTAGTGTCTCAAACTCCATCGACATTGGAAGTCGCGAACAGAAACAAAAAAAGGATAGCAGCAGTAAATTCTTATGTGAGACAATGCAGCGTGTTAATAATTTAACAATCTTAATCTATTAATGCAACAATTATTGTTCCCCGAAGAAAGGTTCATATATTTGCCTATTCTACTATGTACACCACTTAAACTACTATTATTCCACGAACTTCTTTGTGTGAGAGATGTGGTGGAATCCTATGGACTAGCGCCAATCCCTTGTTAGACTCCCCCTCCTCCGACGTGCATTAGGATTTGCAGGTCTAATTTCAATCTCCTAGTTCTCCTGTTGTCCTTGATTTCGCTCTCTCCAATTACGATCGCTTTGCCGTCCCAGATTCCTTGTCTAGATTGACCCTGTTCCCTGACGTTCTGGTTTCCGTGCCTCTGGTTTCCATAACCTTGAATAGCGTAACCTTGATTTCCGTAACCCTGGTTTCCTAACTGACGAGTGCGATTTTGCGATCTGTTGCCTTCTTCCCTTGCTGGCCCGTGGTATTTGTTATTTTGCGCCTTCTTCCTGTCCTTTGCGTCTTGTTTATCGAAGACTACTTAGAGTTCGCGCAATAGACTCTTGAATGCTTCTATGTCAGATCCACACTTCCCGACAAGTGTCTGTTGATACCTAACAGGCAATTTGGAAAAGCAAAATTTAATGATTTCTCCGTTGCTATATGGATTATCTAAAAACTGATTCTTCTTGAGTAAATCATCAAAAAATTTGGTTGCGTTCCTATGCCCGGACACTTCCAGTTCAGGACAAAATATTATTTCCTCTTTAATCCTGTCTTGCGTTTCCTTTGACCAGTAGGTCCGCAGGAATGCACCAACAAATTCCTGATAAGTCCGACACGTCACTGCCACACCCCGCATCTTTTCCGCGGCTTGGCCTTCGATGTGTCCACACATGAATTCTAATTTTGCGTGGGTTGGCCATGATGACGGTAATGAATTAGTAAACTGCGTCACCCAGCTCTTCGGATGCATCGCCCCTCCATTATCTTTGAACTTCTGGAATTTTAGTATCGACAGGAAGTGATTGTGATCAAAATCCTGTCCGATCCTCGCACTTCTGTTGTCACTCGTTTCCGATACTTGCACGTCTGCTGAGTGTCCTGATCTATCTTGCTGATAACAGTGATTTGCTACCTCTGTATCACAGTGGACGTGGCATTCAGCATTCACTCTTCTAAGTGGGCTGCAATTATTGGAGCTATTACTCTCTGTTTCTGCGTGTGCATCGTTAGTTCCGCACTCTGTCACTGGGCTTGAGCACGGCGGGCTTTTCCTCGGAGACACAATTCTGTGTACTCCATCATTGGTATCCGAACGCGCAGTGCTCGTGTGCCCGTTTCGCTCTAGTATTGATATCCGACTCTCCACTTCTTTCTTTCGTTTCGTGATGTTCGTAACCACAATATTACCTTGAGTCTTTAAGACCGCTAGGGATTTTGAGTGTGCTTGTGTCGCACGTCGCAAGCGCCTTGCGAGTTGAGAAGTTACTTTTGCGATTTTCATTGCCCCTGTTGCTGCCGTTTTGGCTAGGCCTGCTACTTTTTGTGCTACCATTGACATTTGTTTTGCTTCTCCACATTCTTTCTTTATTGTTAGTAATTCCTCCCGAATTTCCCCTATATGCGAAATTATTGCCTCAGTGTCCTTCTTACGCTGTTCGTCAGCTTCTTCCTTCTCCCTCTTACGTTGTTTCTCATCTTCTTCCTTCTCCTTCTTACACTGTTCGTCAGCTTCTGCCTTCTCCTTCTTACGTTGTTTCTCATCTTCTTCCTTCTCCTTCTTACGCTGTTCGTCAGCTTCTTCCTTCTCCTTCTTACGTTGTTTCTCATCTTCTTCCTTCTCCTTCTTACGCTGTTCGTCAGCTTCTTCCTTCTCCTTCTTACGTTGTTTCTCTTCTTCTTCCTTCTCCCTCTTACGCTGTTCGTCAGCTTCTTCTTTCATTGATCGTAGGAAGCTCAGTATTGGGTTTACGTCATCTTTTTGATCCTCTTCAAACGTGGGAGATGTAACTCGGGACACCTGGGCGCTAGAGCTCTGACGTGGCCGAGCTAGCCCCTGTCTGCTCTCATTCGTTTGATTATAAACTTCTGCTACCGTCTCGACCTGTGTGCTTGTCTCTGTTTCATCCTCTACTTCACTATCATAATCACGGCCGCAACGCTGCTCTGAGATCGCGTCCAAATCACCTTCCTCATCAATGACCCTGGCGTCCTGTCCTGCTAAAAATGTGCCCATCTCATCTCCGAACCTATTCCCGTCAGTAAACTGCCCCTTATCCATTATGCTATCTTCTTTTGTTTTAGCTTCGCTCGATAATAGTCGTGCCTTACTTCTCGTTATCATTCATGAAAAACAAATTTATCTAAAATGCACAATAAAATTAACCTACTCCATATATTTTTACACATAGACATAAAATTTCAACAACGCCTCTCCAACACTGTAATTATACGCACGATTTGTTGTGGTACAGAAACCACACACAAACCCGACAGTGTGATGTGATACGGACACACCATCAAAGGAACACAAAAACAATGAACAAAAGAATATATACACTGAAAACAAAAACTGTAATCATGCGCCGCTACTTAAAACTAAATGCGGAACTACCAGAAAAAAAAACTTGGGTATTAATCAATAAAAAAAAATTAAGCAAAAAAAAAATTCTAAATGTCCCTACTACTAATAATACTTGCTTATCAGCGATTCACAGGAAAGATCCGAGGCTAAGGGTCCCCATTTTATGCGAGGTGCCAGGGCTAGCAGTGTATTTAACACTGCATTCTTCTAGAATCTACATATGTAAATGATGCTCTAAGCCCCCCCCTATTCTGACTCCGACTTTTGCTGTTGCACAAGGATTAAAAAAAATACGCGAACTGACTCTAATCAACCCTGCCAGTGGAGCAGAAGAGAGTTTGGCACCTGCAATAATTTAATTTGATAAATAAGTGAAATAAACGAAGGTTTCATTAACATAGTGAGGAATGATAGGGTTGCTCTACCGATTAACAGAATGAAAGTTCTGTCCAAAATAACAATATGATTTATTAAGACTAAACACAAAATAATAAACAAAAACACATGAAACATTTACAATACATCAAATTGGCTCAAATTGGATACTCATACAAACACTGTAAAGGTGAAGTTGTCCCTAAACTAGATTGTGAGGTTTAAGACGAAGTGGTATGTGGAGCCAATTCCTTGCTACTCAAATCATAAGAGAGACACACAGCTAACCCAACATTAATTGCTGCTACTCAAGACAGGACAAAGTTAGAAAAAGACGAACAGGCGCGCTCTGCTGAGCTCTGATAATCACCTAGGAAAATCCCTATCTGCCAGTGCTGCGGACATACATTACCAAACTGTCTTCTTAACTGCCATAACACGATCTGGCGTACCGGAGGCGATGGCTGGTTGCTTCGACTTCCTCGACCGAAAAGCGAGAGCCGACTACCTAGAGCACCCGTACAGGCCAAACACACAACATTCCCACCCCCACGACAGTGGCCGTGGTTAAACGTTCCAATCAGCAACTCGAAACCGGCGGAAAATTCCACTCCATTGCCGGAGCACTACCATTCCACCAATGGAGATTCTTGGCGCCAATTTCTGCGCTGATTTTTGCTACGTCACGGAGCTATGCCCTGAGCAAGCCAATCACAGTTACTATTTTGCAGAAAGCGTGGGAATTTTCCCGCCACAACTGCCTGGGTACACAAGTCATTCCCATGCCTCGCTGGTAGCCCGCCAGAAAGTGTTTTCGCTAAGTTTCTGCGAAGTAACGGAACCTCTAGCCCAGCCGCTACTTCAGGCCCCGGCGGGCGTGTCTCTTGACAATGTCGGCGTCTGGAAAGCATTCACTCGACTGCCTCACACACGTCGGCTTAACCCTCTCGAGATCAGAGGAGCCCGCCTGTCACCAGGACACCTGGGTGACGAGAGACGCTGCGTGGGAAGTCCGCGTGTGAAGGAATAGCAACTTTTCACCGCATGCAATTAGAGACAAAAATCGTAAAACAGAAATATGAGAGGGGGGGCTCATGCCACCTCTCACCGTCTATCACTACGAACTGTGACCTCTCTGAGAGGAAATCACGAATCCAGTCACACAACTGATACTCCAGATGTACGCAATCTGATTAATAGTCGCTTGTGAGGAATGGTATCAAAAGCCTTATAGAAACCTAGGAATATAGGATCGATCTGAGATCCCTTGTAGACAGCACTCATTACTTTATGGGAATGTAACGTTGACCATTAGATGGAGGCAAGGGGTCTAAACCGTCAATATGTACATGTTCAAATCGTGTAGTTGAATCTGGAAATTCGCCCACAGGTGTTTGCACGTGGCGGGAAAGTTTGCTTTGCTGGCATTCGACGCATATAGGAGTCCACTGTCCACAGTGTTTCTGAACTACAGGCCAAACAAGCCGCCGTAAGACTAGGCGGAACGTTGGCCTGACGCCAAGACGGCGCAAGTAGTGCACGCGTTCTAAGGCGATTCTGTGGAATGTAGCTGGCAAGAATTGAGCAGGTTTTCCAGCAGATGAGTCACGATATAATTTGACATCTGCGTCAGGGACGCCAATATGTTGTAAGTCTAAGGCTAATGATGTATCCTTGGGGAGATTATGGAGTTCCTGTTTGGTCTCTTGTGTCTTGGCGAGTCGCCGCGAAATCGATAGTGTTTCGAATGCTGCTGACACAGAAAAGACAATCTGTTACTACATTGTCAATTCCAGGGACTTGTCTGATGTCCGTGTTAATGGCTCTGAGCGATATGGGACTTAACATCTGAGGTCATCAGTCCCCTAGAGCTTAGAACTACTTAAACCTAACTAACCTAAGGACATCACACACACCCATGCCCGGGGCAGGATCCGAACCTGCGCCGTAGCGGTCGCGCGGTTCCAGACTGTAGCGCCTAGAACCGCTCGGCCACCCCGGCCGGCGACGTCCGTGTTAAATTGGGTGACAAATAAAAGTTGATTATGTTTGCGAGGCGAGCAATTGTTTTCGAGAATGCACAAGTGAGCGGCTAATGGTCCACCTTCTAGTTGTGTGCTAAAGTGCCTGATGGCCTCGTAAATCGCAATTAGTTCCCTGTATTTTCTTGTGATGGAGACAGCTTAGGCGAGATAAAAGCCAATGGTTGCCATGTCCCATCGTGAAAGTGCTATAACGCTGCACCTATAACTGTTTGACTCGAGTGTACAACTAATGTGAGTGTGCTGTGTCCGCTGTGCTCTGTTTTGCCACTTCGAAGGCAGAGCTCATGGCATTCGTTCACTGATTCAATGAGCTGCCCTTGATTTTCGGACCAGTGAGTCTTGCGGTCGACAGTTGTTGTAGCTCAGCCGAGTGTAAAAGATTTCGACAACAGGAAGCTTAGCATGTCAGAAAGCGACGTAATTCTTTAGCAGTACTTGGTCGAGCAAACTGTAGGATGGCTTCGACTTTTTCCGGCAATAGTGGCGAACCAGCATATGGAAACTGGTCCTAGAAGATTAATCTGGGACTGACTAAACACACACTTAGCGGCGTTGAGAGTCACGCCATACATTTTTATCCTGCTATTTGTGTTGCTCAGCGCTGGACGAAAAAAACGAGAATATCGCCGAAGTAGCAAAGCAGTGGGGAAGACCTTGCAGTACCGATTCGACAAATCTTTGCCAGGACTGCTCAACACCCCTGAAGCCAAATCTCATAAAAAGACTTTCAAACAATCCAAAGGGAGTGAATATGGATGTATTTGGAATACCTTTCTCTAACACTGCGATTTGTGTAAACACCTTAGCACAATAAAGCATACTGAACAAGGCTGCTCCGAATAAAGCGTGATTATAGTATCATAACTAACGCACTGGGTACCAGTCTGGCATTGTTCGGGCGTTATGTGTACCATAGTCTCCACACGGACGCCATGCACCACCTTTCTTCGGCACGAGATGTACGAGAGACGACCATGGGCTACGGGATGGACGAATGACGCCTTCCTTCAGCATGCCGTCAAACACCGTCTTCGCAATGACTGAGAGGTCGGGAGCTAAATGTCTGCGTCGACACGAGATAGGTGGACCGTCAGTAGTCTTTATACGATGTGCGGTATTGTAACGTACCGCTGTAGACGCCCCAGGCGGACACATCATGCCTGAAAACTGTTGCAGTAGGCCCGCGTACTCTACGTCACCGCTAGCCGTTTGCAGTCTTGGCTCTTTGCACAGTCTTCGCCCAGTGCTCAGTTGCGCTACGTCGGAAACCTGAAGCTGTCAGGACCGTGACGCTGTTGGCAGTTTGCGCGTTGGCCGTATATGGTAGCAGATGGTAGAATACCAAAACGTCGGCTCCAGTGATAAGCTCCGAGACGTCCGCAGTTGTAAAATCCCTTACAATCACACGACGCTGTCCAAGATCCAGTTCCATACACTATGTGCCATGCGTAGTAATAGAAGAAATGAAATGGTCGTGTGGCACTGATGACCGGGAGGTCTCTCCGTGGAAGTTCGGCTGCCGGGTTGCAAGTGTTATTTCACGTGACGCCACACCGGGCGACCTGCTCGTCGGTGATGAGGAAATGATGATGAGGATAACACAACACCAAGTACACGAGCGGAGAAAATCTCCAAGCCGGCCGGGAAACGAACGCGGGCCCGCTACATGGTAGGCAAAGACATTACCACCCGGCTAAGCGGGCGGACTTTAGAAGAAATACCCGCCACAAACGGAACAAGGTTAGTGATCGACTGTCGTGTAACAAAGTCCGTGGAAATATACTCAAATCTGACCCTGTGTCTACAAAATGCTTCAAGCCCGACTATCCGCCGCTTATAAACAGGCGCTGCGATTGTGCTCGGCAATTGGATGATGCACCGATGTCCGACTGCCGCTAGCATTTGGGAAGGCACAAGGTACACTGCATTTGCGCGCCGTATCACCAAATCTGCGATAGTTGGAGTCGAAGTTGTTGCGGAAGAACGGCTTCTTGATCTTTCGCGGTATCGGTTTCCATCGCTACAACGCTCACGCCAAGATAACAACTCGCTAATCTGTTTGGTGAGCACATAAATCTTGCCTGCAAGACTATATTAGTTTGCACGTGTTGCCATTGTTTACGATATGCTGCTACACGAGTCTGTCAGAGTACTCACTGGAATGGAGGTCATTGCGTCCATGATCTTGTCAGCCCAGTTGACCACTGCGTCCAAGAGCACCTCTGTTTGTGAGGCTATTATTGCCTTCACTTGCTGTGACATGGCTCATAACGCACTTAGCAAGTTGTCAGGTAGTGTGCCAATGTCGATCTCGATTTCATGTGCCTGATATACTGACAAGGAACCCCTGAGTGCGAGGCTGCAAGCTCAAACTTTATTGAGGCTCATTCAAATGTGTTGCCTTAATAATTATGACAGGAAAAATATTAGCTGCTAATGACTCACCACATGCACCAGGAGGGCAGCAGAAAATGAGTATCCGGGAGGTGCAGAGATCAACCTTCTATGGTATGTATACATTGTACTTCACACAATGGACATCGTCTGCGATCAAGAAATGTTCAAAACAAACTATCAACTTTCACCATGAACACAGAATGAAAAACGCCGTGTCACACGGATCACAAAGCTTCACACCATCAAAGTTGTAGGCGAACTCCTTGGAATTACAAACCGTGTAGGACGTTCAGCTTGATATCCGCTCTTGAAGAACGCATGTAGAATCACATTGGTGTAACGGTGTGATGAGCACTGATGAAATGTGATGCCATGAAACCGAAAGCGAAACAGTCTGTCGTGCAGCTCACATGGATGTTCAAAAATGGTTCAAATGGCTCTGAGCTCTATGGGACTCAACATCTGTGGTCATCAGTCCCCTAGAACTTAGAACTACTTGAACCTAACTAACCTAAGGATATCACACACATCCATGCCCGAGGCAGGATTCGAACCTGCGACCGTAGCAGCCGCGCGGTTCCGGACTGCGCGCCTAGAACCGCTAGACCACCGCGGCCGGCTCACATGAATGTGATTATCCTTTAGGACGTAGCTGCAGATAGTGCGATAATGTGTCTTATAGGCACTAAATAACAAACATAAAGAGGTTGAATTTGTCGAGTGGTTCCACGTGGTATGAATTGCAATGTCACACACTTTTCAGAAGGGAAAGTTTGGTCTAAAGGAATATTAATTTTATAGATAGACAAGGAATCAAACAAAAGCAAGTCATTTTGGCCAGCTGTTAGGCAAAACCAGTGCTCTTTCCATAATTACAGTTCTCTTATGTCTAATTTTCCGTTTTCGCTTGCCGTGGCGTAAATATTCCCTATTGTCCTTCCAATACCACGCACACAAGAAAGAACTGTAAGGCGAAGAACACTTCAAACCTCTCGCAGCACTATAAATAACTTCCTAGCCAATTTACGATTTAGTCTAACAGTCGAAATAATCGTACATGAATGCGTTAAGGCACTGATGTTAGTTGATCTTGATACATCTCTCTTGGTACCTGTAATTTCCATTCTTTTCATATACCTTCCCTCTTCAAATCCCGACTGATCGAAGTGAAAAAGAAATTGCTTATTGAGCGATGCGATAAGTTTATCTCATCTACAAATTTTCGGGTCGATTCCACAGTATGCTGTGCATCGTCGAATTGACGGTTTGTTTGAATTTTCGTTACCTTACCTGTTCCATTACTGTAGCGAAGTTACGCAACCATCCACAGCTTCCCTTCAAATCACTGTTATCTATCTCCCGCGCAGTTTTATGTGCATAACGCAGTAGGCCACTATCATGCACATCCTGTAAATTGTATCGAGCATACTTGAAAAGCGAGAACACCAGTTTTTGTAACAAGTGCGCTTTGTCCTCCCTTGAATATCCGTAGTTTTTTCCTTGCGTTCTACACGGTCATATTGTTGCGGATTTATTCGAAATCTCGTCATAATAGTTTTTTAAATATTCTGCGGATGATGTTCCATGTACGTAATTATGTTTAGTACCCGCTCCTAGGACAACGATTGTCCTTTACTACGTTTCACTGGAGGCGGGGTTTGTGGCTCCCTGTCCGGCAAGGTGTTGAACTGCACGGCTCGACCTCTGTTTCAGCATCACTTTCACTTGATAAGCACGCATCGTCATCATTGTACTCCTCATGTACATCGTCCGCTCAGTCGAGCATATTCCACCGACTCATCTTGCAGAAACGTTAATTTTTCATCATCCACTTCTTTCTCACTCTGCAAAACTCCTTGGGTACCTTTCTGACGAAATATCAACTTCGATAACTGTTGCTGTACATACAATGCAGTGTTTTCTTTGTTTATCGTTGCCATTGTTCTACTTTGTATAAACATCACTAGGACGGTAACAGTGTTGCGAGTTACTTATCGACTAAGCAGTTCAATTACGTTCACTAGGCTCAGGCTGTCCTCACCATTAGATTTCAGTTTGAAAGTGGAAAATGATACTTCAGTTAATTATAGACGGCATCTCTACAGACTGCGCAGCCAACACATAATTTCTAGGAACGAAGGTTGATTCTCAGTTGAAGTATCGTGCGCACGCGAAGATACTTGGAAACAGAGTGTCATCAGATTCGTGCCCTAATAGTTCTGTCAAAGCCAGTGTTTTTTAGTTACGTACTATTAATGTAGACTCAGTTCATAGCTTTGGAATTCTTTTGTAGGGAACAAATGCACAAATATGGTTTTCAAACTACAGAAATTGACCACAAGAATAATAACCAAAAATAGTAGTTAAGTTCATTGTAAAGATCTGTTCAAAACATTGGTGGTTTTAACTTCACCATCCGATTTCATTTACAAATAAATTGTACACACCAAAAAAAAGTTGATAATTATTGCTCTGTCCATGACCGCGGAAGAGGATCTAGACTGAACTTACATTTATCAAGAAAGAATAAACACGAAACTCACAACAGCATTTTCTACCAACGAATAAACAAGACAGCAAATCTCCCAAGTGAAGCATTTATCATTTCAGATAACTCTTTCACGATATGTTTTTTCCCTTCTTTTTTTCGCTGGAAAAACTTACTCCCAGAGCTATGCAATGTGTAATAGTAACATCTTATCCTCTTTTCGAGTTCAACATCTCACTTGTTGTAGAGCGATGCTTACTCAATTTTTCAGGCTAGCAAATGGGAAGTCGCAGAACACAAAATGGAAACAAGACATCGTCTCTATAGACTAGACATCAGCTGATTGGGTATGTAATGTAACATTATGAAATAACGTGTGTGTAGTGACTGGGAATGAGAAATGAGCAGTGTAGCACTAGCCTTTTACACTATTACACAACGTTTTGTAAGACAGTATTGTACGCTGCGCAACCCTGACAAAGTTGCTCTGATTGAAACAGACTGGCCTTTGTATTCGGGAGGGTGGAGACTCCACTCCTTACCCGGCCATCTTGATATAGGTTTTCCGTGGTTTTTAAAATTACTTCAGGCAGATGCCAAGATAGTTCCTACTACAAGGTCACGGATGTCTACTTGTCCCACCCTTACCTAACTAGACCTGTATCACTAACTTCGTCTACTTCGTGATCATCAATTCTTAGGTTAAGTTTCTCGCTTTTCTCATTTCTGCTAAGTCTCATTACTTTCGTCTTTCTTCCATGTTCTGTCGTCATTAGACTGTTCATTCCATTGAGCAAATCGTGTAATTCTTCTTCACTAGTGATTATTCCATTCAGCAAATCGTGATAACTCTTCTTCACTTTCAATGAGGATAACAATGTCATCGGCGAATCTTATCATTGACAAACTTTCACCTTGAATTATTATCCCACTCTTGCGCCTTTCTTTTGCTTACGTCATTGCTTCTTCGATGTGTTGATTGAACAGTATGGGCGAAAGATTACATCCCTGCCTTACACGCTTTCTGATCCGAACACTTGGTCTTCCAGTCTTATTCATCCCTCTCTTGCACGTATTGTATATTACCCGTCTTTCACTATAGCTTACCCCTACTTTCCTGAGAATTTCGAACATTGTCGAACTTTTTTTCCAGGCTGAAAAATCCTATGAAAGTGCCTTGGTTTTTCTTCACTCTTGGGTTCTCCTGCTTAGCTGAGTGGTAACGTGTTTGTCTACCATGCAGCGGGCACGGTTTCGATTCCTGGCCGGGTTGGAGATTTTCTCCGCTCGTGGACTGGGTGTTGTCCTCATTATCCTTTCATCATCAACTGACACCCAAGTCGCCCAATGTGGTGTCACCTGAAATAAGACTTGCAACTCGGCGGCTGAACTTCCCCGGATGGGCCCTCCCGTCCATCAGTGCCACGCGATCATTTCATTTCAGTCTGGTTTGCATTATCAAATGCAACGTCAGAACTGCCTCTCTGGTAACTTTACCTTTCCTAAAGCCAAACTGATCGTCATCTAGCAGCTCCTCAATCTTCTTTTCCATTCTTCTGTATATTATCCTTGTCAGCATTTTGGATGCATGAGCAGTTAAACTGATTGTGCGATAATTCCCGCACTTCTCTTCGGTATTGTGTGGATGATGCTCTTCCGAAAGCCTGATGGCATAGAGCATCTCATACATCCTACATACTGACGTGAATAGTTGTTTTGTTTCCACTTTCACCAATGATTTTAGAAATTCCGATGGATGTTATCTGTCGCATCTGCCTTATTTTAAGTCATACAGAGCTCTCTTAAATTTTGATTCTAATATTGAATACCCTATCTCCTACCTATAGACTGCTGTTTCGTCTTTTAACACATCATCAGACAAATCTCTCCCCCCCCCCACCCCCCCATAAAGGCCTTCAATGTGCTCTTCCCAACTGTCCGCACTCTTCTCTGCATTTAACAGTGGAATTACCATTGCACCTGTAATGTTACCGGCCTTACTTTTAATTTCACGAATCATTGTTCTGACTTTTCTGTATGCTGAATTATTTCTCTCGACAATCATTTCTCTCTCGATTTCTTCACATTTTTCATGCAATCATTTCGCCTTAGCTTTCCTGCACTTCCTGTTTATTTCATTCGTAAGTAACCTGAGAAAGCAGTATATTACACGTTTTCCCCAGTAGTTTTCTCCTATCCTGAGAATTTCGAACATTCTGCATCATTTTACGTTGGCGAACGCTTTTTCTTCGTAGGCAAATCCTTGAACGTGTCTTGATCTTTCTTAAGTCTTGCTTCCTGCATCAAGCACATAATCAGAACTGCCCCTCCAGCGACTTTCCTTTCCGAAAGCCAAATTGACTGTCATCTAACAGATCCTCAGTTGTCTTTTTCATTCTTCTTCATTGTTGACGGTTATTTCCAGAAAATGCTCACCTGTTCTCTTTATGTTTTATCGTATTTCTGTTTATTCCTGACTTCGCAGAGGAACTGCGGTAACATACGAATTACGTCATTATCAGCGAACGAATCACAGAACAGAATAAAAGATATTAAAACGCCATGTGTTGATCAAAGTGTCGCATCGACTTCGCGTAGCGCTGGAGAATGGGCAATGAGAAACTCCATATGGACACACTGAGGGGAAAAAAACAGAATTTTGCGACGTTGCTAATGATAAGTATAAAAAATTCCGACGGTAGATTATTCAAGTAATACGTAGTGGTGGTAAGCAGCAATTTTCAGCATATAAAATATACAGCCAACCTGTTATACATTGGAAATATGTGTAAAATTTTGACTTATTATTATCATTACTATTATTATTACGCTTGCCTTACAACTTGCCATCTGGTTCGTGATACTGATATGTACATATATTAATTTGTTCTACAATATATTATTCTAATAGTCCTCCAGAGCAGTAAACAGTTTGTGGCACATTGTTGCAAAATTTGTGTTTTTGACAGGTAATAAAAAGAACAGACTCATGTGGGTGTGGATAACGCAATACTGTTTGCGGCCACTGTCTATGGCCTTTCTACGCACCGAGCGAGGTGGCGCAGTGGTAGCACACTGGACTCGCATTCGGGAGGACGACGGTTCAATCCCGTCTCCAGCCATCCTGATTTAGGTTTTCCGTGATTTCCCTAAATCGCTTCAGGCAAATGCTGGGATGGTTCCTTTCAAAGGGCACGGCCGATTTCCTTCCTCATCCTTCCCTAACCCGAGCTAGCGCTCCGTCTCTAATGACCTCGTTGTCGACGGGACGTTAAACAACACTAACCTAACCTAACCTATGGCCTTTCTACCGATGAGTTTCGCGGGCACGAACTCTCAGACTGGGTCATCTGAAACGCAACGTAGGAGCCAGGCCGACTCAATTGGCTGCATCATTAGGAACTACTACGTGACGTTGTCTCTGAGGCTTACGACATCCACTGCTTTTCTTGGCGGCGAGTGAGCGTGCTGAGGTACTGGTTAAATCTGACCGAGACTGCTGCTGGCGCCCATAGCGCTCTTTGTGCACTCACAAGCTGACCACACTTAACAAACTGACGCACAATTCATTTTCCCTTCAGATAATTCAACAGATTACACGAGATAATAGAGGCAATCACTTGTTTGTGCTAGAGTAATATTATGCTTTTTGATTTTGTCTATCGAAAGCTAGGAAAAATCTAGAAAAAAAAGGTTGTTGGAATTGTTTGCGTGCTTCCATTGTACCCCTTCTTGAGGGGGGGGGGGCAGGGGGGAGGGATGGACAGCTCAGAAGAAAGCAGATACATCCGATCACACAAGTCAACAATTATTTATTCTTATTAGAGATAGCGAGAGCATTTACTGTACAATTGCCAGCATCGGCTTTGCCTCACACATCACGAAGTTATTGCTAACATAACAACATTCTTCAGTTTGCGTCGTGTAAAATCAGTATCACGCCTGTTGTGTGCTCTTCAGAAGTAAATAGCATTTTTGTTGGTTTTGTACGTTGAGTGAAAATATCTGCTAAAAGAAGATAATGTAATGAAGAAAATACTATGGATTCACGTATATTACTAAGAGATAATGTCCAATTGGCACAGTGTGTTGTGTGTCGTAACGTCCTTAGTAGTGACACATTGGGGGTATGTGCTTCTTGAACCTCATCTAACAACAGCTCACACGGCGTTTAAAAATAAACCAAAAGAGTTTGCTTTTTCTGGGAAAAGAAATTCTTTAAATCGCATGAAACTGGACTCTTGTGGGATCTATGAGCAGGAAAATGAGGAAGTTACTGAAGCGTCATATGAAATTTCTCTTGTCAAAGACGTAAATCCTCAAACATTAGTGACACATCAATCAAACCTTCCATTTTTAAAGCAACCACAATTGTTTTCGGGGGAGATAGTCAGCGAAAAGTGGACGAGATACCTCCTTCAGACAACAGTGTGCAACGTGGGATCGAGGAAATGGCCCTGATTGTGAAAGAACAGCTGGTGAAAAGACTGAAAACGTCTCCATTTTGTGCACTGCAGTGTGACGATTCAACTGATATAGCTGAACAATTTCACTTAATAATATCGTGCTGATTTATGGAAGAACTATTGGTTTCTAAAAACTTGGAAAGAACATCAAAAGGTTCTGATGTATTTTCTTCCGTTACTGAATTTTTCATTGAAAATGGTCTGTCTTGGGACAGAGGTACGACAATTTGTACTGATGGAACACCAGCCATGTTAAGTTAACCTTCTCACAACCTAAGTATTGCCACAGAAACAAAATCCTAATCTTACTGGCTCGCATTGTATGACCCACAGACAAGCCTAAACTTCTAAAACTAAGTCAAGTGCTGTGATTATTCGTTTTTTCCGAGCCCCACGAGTCCTATGTAATGATCTCAGTACTGAAAAACAATCTTTAATCTTTCACACACAAGTGCAGTGGCTTTCGAAGGGTAATATGCTTAGGACGCTGTATGAATTGAAATCAGAGGCAGAACTGCTTATTTTGAATATAGGGAAAGCTGAAGTTAATCATTCATTCACTGATGACTGCTTTATATTTTCCCTAGAATACCTTGAAGACTTGTTTCAAATCCCAAATAATGTCAATTTGAAACTACAAGGTAGAAACACCGCAATAATGGATGCCAATGATGCCAAAAGAGGCCTTCTTGGAGAGACAACTGTGGAAGCGTCGCATGATGCTTCCGTCAATTTATCATTCCCTCGATTCAGTAATGTTTTAGACAGGCAACAGTGCGACGTCAACGAGCAGAGAGTTATCATCAGTGAACGCCTGTAACGACTTCTAAGATTTCAAAATCATTTTCCGCATTTGTCTTCAGAAGACTGGCAGTGCAAATTAGTAATATCACCCTTCACAATTGACGCGCATGCACTTCTTGATGAATTACAAGAGGATGTAGTTCAATTGAACGGCGTTTCAAGTGCTAAAGAATAGTTTCAACAAAAGGATGTGGAAGAATTTTGGGCAAGTTTCCTTCCTATTTATCCAGGAGTGGCAAAGGAAGCCATAAAATTCCTCATACAGTCACATACCTATGTGAGAGTGGATCCTCGACATTAGCCATCACTAAAACAAAACACCACAGTCACCTGAATGTGTAGAGTGATCTTGGATGTGCTCTAGTCCAAACCAAACATTCAGAAACCGTCTCATTGATGCTCTGAATTTTTCTCGTGACTTCCATCACATCTCATCTTTACTACTGTGATGTAGTTCAACACGGCACAAATAGTGAAAATTCGAGATGCCTCGAGCTAGTGATGAATGCTTGCGTTAGATACGTGTGCAATATACGGTTGTATGATCATATCAGTCCTTCATGCTCCCAGCTAGGTTGGATACGCCCACATAAGGCACGCGATCTCCACACGATGTGCTTACTTCATCGATTTCTTAGCCACTGGTGCCCCAATACTTATCTCCTCACATTAAACACTTATCATCATTCCACAACCGCAATACCAGATCGGATACGTCTAGCATCTTGGCTGTACCTTTACGTAACACAATATCTTTCTCCGTGTCATTCTCCATCTCAGCCATACGACCATGGAACGCGCTCCCCTGTGATCTGCGTCTTATCCAGAACCACTCAACATTCAAGAGGGAACTCAAAACTTACGTATTAGGGACGGTATAGCCGCCATTGTTGTGCCCCTCTCATCTCTTTCTTTCTCTTCTCCATCATAGCTTCGAATTTTACCATTCTATTTCTCTTCCTCTAACCTTTCTACCTCTTATATATCTCTTTCACCCCCATTCTATCGTCTTATGTCTCTGCTCGATGAGCACAACTCGCAAACTGCAAGAACATAACGAGAAAATTTCCAACTAGCAATAGGACTGACATTCATAAAAGAAAAATATGTTTACTTTCATATACATAGTCATTACTATTATTATTATTATTATTATTATTAGTATTAGTATTATTATTCTTGATTGTTATAATAATTTTTTGATTGTTATAATTATCATTGTACTACTGTTATTATCTCTATTTTTTTCTTTAACATTAATACTGTATAACACGTTATATGTCCTTAATGTTCTGTAGAAACTGAAATTCGTTCAATCTGAGTATGCGTGGTTTGGTGTAAGAGAGGGCCTGAAGGCCCTAATCTTGCCAGGTAAAATAAATGCATAAATAAATAAATAAAAAATGTTGGATGTGAAAAGTGTTGTCCAATTAAAAATACTATCATTAGGCGTTCCAGTAAGACAAAGACATTTCTATTTTGGTTACCAAGCCCTTTGAAACAGTTTTATGTAACTCTACATGTGATGATCCCTTTTACTGAAGTGTGGATTGCAGATTATTGTCAAATGAAATTTACAGAAAGAAGCAAATAAATAAATTAACAAATTTATTAAATAAATAAACGTAGGGGACGTGAGGTACTCCGGGGCTGCAAAGGTTGGGAACCACTGTCTTCAAGGGGTTGTCTAAACTACTTAGATGATGATAATGATGATGATACATTGTCATGAGAGATGCTGCAACTGTATATTTATAAAAACTATTTATTTTAACAATGGAGCAACAAATTGTCGTAAATGATTTCTAGTTTAGATCACTTAATGATTGTTTTCAGATCTGATTAATAATGAGTTGTGAAAAGTCAAATTCTTTTGTGAAAGAACTGTCATAAGCTGCAAAATAGGAGGAACATATCTATACCAGTCTTGTAACAGCACTCAGTGGTCTGCAACATGCTTACTGGCAATATCTTGAAGACCAGTGAATGCCGTTACAAGTCTGATATAGAGCTATTCCTCATGTAATAACTCATAATATGTTGGGGGGGGGGGGGGGGCAATGTAAATGTCGTATGGGAAAGTAGGTTGCGATATCTCACGACGTCGGTTGAGCCGTCGGTCGAAAAGGGAGCTCTACTTCCGCGCGTGTGTGAGATTTGCGCATATGTGAGAGATGGGTCGTATGTGTATTTGGAGAGCGTAGGTGAGTTTAAGGGATGCGTGTGTAAGGTAGTGTAATGTGTGTGTTGTATGATGATTATTATGATTATGATGATAATGATAAGAGAACAACAGCCTGCACCTCTCGAATAGCACCAAGGGGACATCCGATGGATGTCACCGTCAACAGTGGCACGTGGTCTCACTTTATGAAACGCTGCAGATGGCTTTGGAATAATCTGGGACAATGCGCAAAGACAGGTGATCGGAAACTATATGCCACTGCCCTTCCTTCCCTTGGAAGCCAAATACAGGCAGTGGAAATTCCATGCATCGCCAGGATTCCAACCGGCTTGTCTTACGTCTCAGTCGTGCCATGTGTTGGCGACATCAGCTATGGATGTGGGTAACACGTTGGAGACCACTGAATGCTGCTAAAAGTTTGATGTAAAACTATTCCTCTTATTTTACGGCGTATGACTGAGTTCTTTGTCAAAAAATATTTGACTTTCCACAACTCGAAATTCGTCAGATCTGAAGGTGCACAATGAAGCCTTGTCACCGCAGTGTTCTTTTTTCCGGGACTGTTAGTAACACAAGGCATGTAAGAGAACTTCGGTGAAGTTAGGAAAGTTGCAAGTGAGATAGTGTATTAGAAACTGCCTATGACTAACAAAAGTGATAACAGAATTACTATTGGAGACAACTTTCATGTAACTGAAATATTCGTGCTGCAGGCCCTCCTACTCAGGACAGCTTTACATGTTTCTCACACTCATCAGTAGGTGAAATGATACCTTCCTGCTAAGGGATTTAGTCCAGTCAACGAAAAAAAGTCAGTGGAAAAATTGATACAGCCACAAGTTTTTGTACAGTGGTTGGTGGGAGTGACAGGAACAACGTACTAAAAATCATGACCAGTGGGATGTGAGCATGGGGGGAGAGGGAGGGTTGGGGAGCTTTTAAACGATATTTCTATGTTTTTCTTAAATAACTCGAAAACCGCGGCTTCCAGCGATAATATGTCCCAGTACAAAATTAAATGCAACTTCCTACAAAAAATTTTCGATTCATCTTATCTCTACGACTAACAGTTTCTGCATTGCAGGGGATGCAAAAATCGGATTATTGAAAATAGGGTTTTAATAGTACAAAATTAATGTTTATTGATAATGAAGTGGATTGATAACAAATGGCTTCAAATGGTTCAAATGGCTCTGAGCACAATGCGACTTAACTTCTGAGGTCATCAGTCGCCTAGAACTTAGAACTAATTAAACCTAACTAACCTAAGGACATCACACACATACATGCCCGAGGCAAGATTCGAACCTGCGACCGTAGCGGTCACGCGGTTCCAGACTGAAGCGCCTAGAACCGCACGGCCACACCGGCCGGCTAATAACAAATATTAAATGCGTGTACCACGGTGCTAGAACCGTATCAAGGCATGTATTGTTTTCTGTTGGTGTGACAGGCTGGAGGGAGAGTTACAGGGTAGATGCGGACGTGTGAGGGAAGTAGGTTCCCGGATTGCGGTCATGCAATTTTCTCCTTCGTTGATCTGTAAACTAAAGGGCGAGCAGGTGATTGCCCAATCTCTCTACTACACTACTTCACAAGGAGAAACTAAAGGGTATTTCACAAAATTATACCGACATCTCCGAGCTTGCCTCTTGAGTCACTGGCGACACAGTGCACAGAAATGTCCACGGGATGTTTATTTTCCACAAAGTGCGTTGACATTATGCGGAATACTGATATGAGTTACTGATAATACTAATGCAAGAAACGCATATGAAGAGTGTCTACGTTAATCTCTGCACACTGTACTACACTGCTAGAGGTGAAATTGATTCCTAACTATCCTCTACGGTAGCTGGAGAGTTCTTCTAGGAAAGACAACTTTTCCCACCATGAGCGCTGCTCGCTTTTCATTTCAAAGCCAGATTACACCTCACTAGCATTTCCTGTCCAGTTCTCGTACGTGAACATTTTCGATTCATCTTTTCGCTACGACTAACAGTTTCTGCATTGCAGGGGATGCAAAAATCGGATTATTGAAAATAGGGTTCTAATAGTACAAAATTTATGTTTATTGATAATGAAGTGGATTGATAACAAATGGCTTCAAATGGTTCAAATGGCTCTGAGCACTATGAGACTTAACATCTGAGGTCATCAGTCCCCTAGACTTAGAACTACTTAAACCTAACTAACCTAAGGACATTACACACATCCATGCCCGAGGCAGGATTCGAACCTGCGACCGTAGCAGCAGCGCGGTTCCGGACTGAAGCGCCAGGAACCGTTCGACCACAGCGGCCAGTTTCATCATTGAAGAAGGACTTGAAAGATGAAGGTTCTGCGAGGAAGTTTGGAAACTAACGTAACACAGTAATCATAATGTTGCTAAGAGAACTGTATGTGCTATTTAGAATACTTGTCTAAAAAATAAAACAATAATCACAAAAATATAGGCCATGATTGCAGTTTTAATTTAAAATTTTGTTTTTGTTATTTTAGTCTTGAAAATATGAGATCTTATTTTGTGAAAAATGCGGTCATGATAGAAAGCAATTTTCAAAATCAGCATTACAAATTGCTTGTAGAACAGCTGTTTTTGAGAAATAATCAGACGAAAATACTGTCTCTTATTTATCATTGTGCGTTAATTATATGTGGCATTCGAAGTCGTCCTCTTGACTGGAAAGAATAATCATTGACACACTTCATAGTGAGCGATTACCCGAGGATGGCACAGGGGCTGAAATCACGATCGCAAATGAAATAAAGAAATTTAGTAGTAGTCCATCCGGAACGTGTTGTCGTTCCTAAAACATTGCACAACTGTGGACAAAAGGAAACAGCAAATAAGTTTTTTTGTATATTCGATGCATTAAGCGTTTAATAATAGGAAAGCTCTGAGATGCTTTAAGTTTGAATGAGGATACACACTACCTGATTCTATGCATGGTAGTACATCTCTATCAAGATTACTCAATAGTGTATCAAGTTTCTTTTTTTTTTTTTAAGTTGGTCTTCGGGACTGCCACATACAGCCATCTTAACACTGAAATGTCATTTCTGACGATACGAACGTAAGGATAACACAAAACACAGTCCCAAAAGCCGATAAAATCTTCGGCCAGGCTGGTAATCGAACCCGGGCTTCTTCAGTTAGCAATGCGCCGCCCTCACTGCACAGCTACCGAGGCGGACTGTGTGTATCAGGCTCATCGTATGACTTGGGATATTAGGTATCAAAACAAAACAGCAGTAACTGGAGGCAGGGATAGTCTCGGTTTCACAAAAAAATCTCACCTGGGAGCCCTCAGCTGAATCCAGATCGCACCACTGAAGAAATTCCAACAATTGTAGTGCCATCATCACAGACAAGTTGCATTTCTCATGCGAATGTAGTAAAAGAATTCATTTGCAATAGTGATAATTGTACGTAACATTTGAGATGAGTAAATCACAATGTTCATGCTTGTTTCACTGACGAGGGGACCTTCTGGGAGGTGCATCGAGTTATGAGCTCCCACGTCGCCTGCTTATAGTGTGGGTAGGCATCTTTAACACCCTAAAATTGTAGGTTTCAATGCGACCTCGTTTTCGAAATATTGTCTGTTAAAGTTTCGGCAGCTCGTTACATACAGAAAAGTTTCATTATTGTGGGAAGTGAGCGAGTAGTCGAGTGGCAAGCGAGCGAGACCCATCTAAGCTACTTTTATTTTCTTTTTGTTTTTTCAGATGCTTGTTTTAATTTATAATTACTTATGAAAATGTTGCAAGGAATTGATTAAAAAGAATTACAAGCCTCTATAAATCAAAATGACGAAGTGGATGCCACATTTTGTTTCAATCTTTTGCGTTTATTTTTATTTTATCAGGAAATTAACCGTAATCAAAACATTGGCATACATAAATTTGCCTAATTACCTGAAAATTGAGAGAAGTTGTTAAAACATTTCTTCAAAAAAAGTCATAAACCCGTCATACAAATGTTGGGACAGGGTCCTAGAAAATTTTATATTTTTCTGATCGTTGACGCGTCGTGGCGCCTAAATCCTGTTTACGGTCTGTGACCGTTGGCGTTTTCCTATTTGTACCTGCCGTTCCACGAATAAAGGGACTCTACTGTCTGAGTACGTGAGTAGCGACGGTTACAACTGCCGAATAAACGTTTCTCGTCAGTTGAAAGCTTGGCTTTGAAGCGTGCAGACGTTTATCCTTTAAAATGGAACAAAAAGTGAAAGTTGTTCACATGTTTTCAGTCATTGCAATTTTTACAATATTGAACATTTGGTGGAAGACCAAGGAAGTCTTTTGTGGGCTCCACCTAACAATGAAGAACGGCAGGAGTTAACAAATTTTGATAAAATTTGACATTCATTGTGTAATTTTGATTTGTAGAGGCTTGTAATTCTTTTTAATTAATTCCTTGCGTAATTTTGATGATTAATTATAAATTACAAAAGGCATTTGGAAAAAAAAGTAGCATAGACAGGTCTCGAACCAGGGTCGCCTGGACGGGAGTCTCGCTCCCTTGTCACTCAGCTACTCGCTCACTTGCCATAATAGTGAAACTTTTGTGTATATAACGAGCTGCCGAAACTTTAAAAGGCAATATTTTAAAAACGAGGCGGCATTGGCACCTACAATTTTAGTGTGTGATAGGTGCCTATCCACACTATAAGGAGGCGAAGGCGAAGTGGGAGCTCATAACGCGATGCACCTCCCAGAAGGTCCCCTCGTGAGGTTCCATAGTCTGAGTCGTGTGATGCAGAACTTAATCCGTGGAGTAATTTCAAGTCTGGTGATTAAGAAGTGCGTAGCATGGATACACTTTCATGTCGTTGAGACCATGGCCGGTGTACGGAGGTCAGTTTGCGCAAGATGCGTCTAATCTGCTCGCAAGCAGGATTCTCACTTTTGAGGCTTTCCCTAAGCTGAGAAAAATCGGCTCTCTAGAGGGCATGAGCGATAGCACAATTATTGTACGGACGTTACCGTCCTGTTTATCATGACATTAGTGGAATCTTTGCTAAATGTGAGCAAAAGCCAGTCACTTAGTAAACGCAGTGCTAGTAGGCGAAGATTGAATGTTGAGCAATTTTCCGGACTTGTTTACGAGACGAGGTTTCAAGAAATTGTGACGCAAGAGTTTCGCAGAAATACTGTGGGAGGTTTAGCATTATACAGAACTCGGAACAGCAGCAATGGCTTTTCAACAAGGGTAAAGGTGCTGACCGGTGGATTTACAATACAAGTGAGTAGAGCGAGCAGGGATTTAGTAGGCAATGGATTTCTTTTGTAAATGGTTAATTTGGAAAGGGCCGTTGGAAAGCTCTGACCGTACTTATATCTAGTGTGGTACTTTCTACTGGCTGTTCTATTTTAGGTTTCATGAATGATAGTTAACGTGAGCCAGATTCGATATACCTTCCGAATTAGATGTCTTTCGATTAAAGTGGCTATAACCTATATTCTTTGTGTAGGACCTAACGTGTTTACTTTGGTGTGCAGTAAACTCTCGCATATTAAGGAGTGTCCTGGAGCTTAAATCTCCATAGATTCAACCATGTTTAAAGAAACCAGAAAATGGTTAAGCGGAGAGTGAATTCTGTGGTTGGAAGGCAGTTTACTGACAAGGGACGCCTTTGACATAGCTGTGAAGCAGCCAAGCAGTTTTCCAGAATTATACTTTTTCCAGAGTTTTTTATAGATATGCTATAGTTCTAGAGTTCTCTGTACAAATTCTGAATAGTTTTATAGGATTTCGTGAAAAAAATCACGTTTTTGAATAGTTGACTAACTCTAAAGGTGATGCCCGAATTGCGAGAAATAAACGTTTTCTTCAGAGTTCTTGGTAGATATGCTACAGTTCTAGAGTTTTCTATACTAAATTTGAATAGTTCTACATCTACATCTACATTATACTCCGCAAGCCACCCAACGGTGTGTGGCGGAGGGCACTTTACGTGCCACTGTAATTACCTCCCTTTTCTGTTCCAGTCACGTATCGTTCGCGGGAAGAACGACTGCCGGAAAGCCTCCGTGCGCAGAATTTCGCGAAGAAAACGCAAGTAATCAGAAAAATTTTAATGTTGTAAATAATTATTTACCAATTTGCGGAAGTAAAATTGTGATCACAATTCTGAATAGCTCCCCAAGAACTCTACAGAAAATCATAATGATATTTTTTGTACAGGTAATAGTGTATGAGGTAACTGCAACAATGAGCGATCTATTTTCACTACAGAAAATGCACGAAATCGCACTAGAGCTCTGATGACAATTCCGATTACAGTTCTGGATAACACCCCAAGACTTTTATCGAAAAACCCATTGTAATTTCTTGTGAAGGTAATCGTTTATAATTATAATAATGTGGGACCCACTTCACTCGTGACAACAGTGAAAGTGAGATTACGTACGTCCATCACATCGTGATTATGAGCAACATACGGTTCACGCTTGCATCTTGAGGTGTGAAACAGCGGCAACGTTTAAGTGAGCTACCCTGTTCTATAAAGATATAGAGAGGAAGCTTGTCCTGCTTTACGCCGAACAATTACACTGGTCACGTCTCGCATATCCTGCTGCGGCACCGCTTCCTACCTTTTGGTCGTGTGTCAGCGGCCTTGACTCTCTTGTTTGAACAAGATAACTGCAATACTTGTTCCTCCCACGATAAAAGTTATCTGCTCCCTATTGTCGCCAGATCCGTTCGTAGAGGACAGCAAATGGCCAGTCTGTGAAGGCAAGGAAAGCATCACATTTTGTCTAAGCAACAGCATTACTCTGTGTGTCATTGATTGTAAAAACTACTCTCAGATGTATTGGAAAACATTGCTCACCTGACAGTCTGCCTCTAACACATCGCCGGCCGCGGTGGCCTAACGGTTCTAGGCGCTGCAGTCCGGAACCGCGGGACTGCTACTGTCGCAGGTTCGAATCCTGCCTCGGGCATGGATGTTTGTGATGTCCTTAGGTTAGTTAGGTTTAAGTAGTTCTAAGTTCTAGGGGACTGATGACCTACGATGTTAAGTCCCGTAGTGCTCAGAGCCGTTTGAACCATTTTTTCTAACACATCGCGCCAATGGTATTTTCAGTTATATTCACCGATCAACCAAATAAGTTTTATTCGTAGGCGTTGGATTAACTCTATAACGAATATTTTTAACGCTATTAGAATCATTACGCTAAACATTGTTTGACTCGTTCACTACCCTTGAATAGCAGAAGCAAAAAAAGGTTACCATCCTTGCAAAGTGGCTGAGTGGGAGGAGATCTCGCAGATCTGTTGATTGTCATGAATTTGATTTATTTTGCTTTAGAAATTGTGTTTTCATCTCAAGGAAAATGGTATGTATGCTGCTTCACATTAATAAGTAATTTTGTATGGGCTCTAATGATCTGAATTTACACACTGGACTAGAATTTACATGACATTGTCTTTATCTCCTACGACAATTACGACAATTTGCTAACACAAAACAGTTTTTTTTTTGTCACTGACGGGCAAGTTGTAAAGAACCAGGCTACGGTTGAAAAGGTCGCTGGTTCGATCCCCAGTTAGTCATAGGACTTTTATGTTTCACTCAGTATTTATTTCACCTCTGGCAGTGTTTATTAATGTGAGAAATACCTAGTTGCGCCATCTCCACGTTAAAGTAGGCCCCCATGGCGTCACTGAGTCAATTCAGAGGTAGTCGAAGACAAGGGCATGCTGCGTCCGGTACGACAGTGTATAGTAAAGTCTTTACGTTTTTAAGAATGCATTGATTCTTTAAAACCATATACTGAACGTTAATTGCTCATCGAGAAGTTTTCTTGGCTTTTGTCTCTAGTAAAAACCGTAGATCTTCCGAGGCGTTTGCCAACATTGGAAACCACTAAGAGTTATTCTGGACTGATAGTGTCATAATATAATTTTAAATCGCATTTACAGTAGTGCCGAGGTTGCATAAAGTTCCCGGTCGCAGGTTCGAGTCCTGCTTCGGGCATGGATGTGTGTGATGTCCTTAGGTTAGTTAGGTTTAAGTAGCTCTTAAGTTCTAGGGGGCTGATGACCTAAGATGTTAAGTCCCATAGTGCTCAGAGCCAGCCATAAAGTTCCACACGTTGATTGTTTACGCATAATAAAGTCCCAAAAACGTCTGAGTTAAATTCTTCGTTTGTGTGGCCATAATGTCCCCAGTTGCTTTATATTTAATGAAGGTTATCTCAACTCGTCTGCGCAGCTATAAGGAAGTCCGTAATTTTTGCAACCAAACTCAGTTAACTTACGTAAATCTCTAGACGAGGAAACTGGTATAAAAAACAGAATCTGCAGGCTAAATTTGACTGAAGATAAAGGAGTAATTATTAACCAGAACAGAGCACAGATAAAAATTTTCATGTATATAATTATGTCGATCAAATACTAAGTATGTGAGAAGAAGAGTGACAAGCCAGTTAAATACTTTCGTGCATACTTACAGATTTTGTCTGACGAATTAGCCAGGTTATTTCAGCACATAAATGCCAAAATAATATCAGCCCCCTAACATAACTGGAGCAAAGTTACCGCCAGTGTCTACAAGTGACACGTACGGAACAGCCGCAAACACGAGTACTTTCAAGACTGTTCAGTCACATGTTACTTGTGCGCGTTTGAGTTTTGTTCTTCCTGTGGCGAAAGTGAGGTTAACCGGGACCTATTAATTATTGACGTAGACCGTGTAATTCTGGATTCGGAAAATGAGAGTAACAGTAGCAATTTTGGAAAAGTAACAATTTGGAGGAAATGTATACAAATTGCTAGGACTTTAACGGAAAAAATAGAATATGCTATGTATTGTTGTTATTAAAGTACATTTCAGATGTTGCTTATTTTCAATGGGACAGCTCCTTTGATGAAATAGTTCCCATTTTTTTATACAACTGAAATCCATCTGGCTTGTGGTCAAAAAGTGCTGCATCTTCCAGTTATTTCTGCAGGTAGGTTCTCCTTCATAGTTAAAAAGGGATGGCAAATCCACTGGGTGTGAGATAATACTTGTAATTGCTCCTTTCCCTTATATCACTGTAATCTTCATTGCCTGAGACGCTGAACTCGTTGGTTTTTGTGTCTGCTGTAGCTACTTATTTAACAACAAGTTCTTATAATTTGTGTTTCAGGTATTGTGTTGGTGAACAAGTAACAAAGCACCTTGCGAAACTATGACGACATGCGATTCTGAAGTCCATTAACAGCCACGTCCTGTACAGTTTGTTTGCTGATTTATGTACGCGCTCAATTTCACTTTTAGTGGAATTTGGTCCTTCCATGATCATGTTCTATTGACTGATATTATTTTGGCATTTATGTGCTGAAATAACCTGGATAATTCGTCAGACAAAATCTGTAAGTATGCACTAAAGTATTTAACTGGCTAGTCACTCTTCTTCTCACATACTTAGTATTTGATCGACATAATCATATACATGAAAATTTTTATCTGTGCTCTGTTCTGGTTAATAATTACTCCTTCATCTTCAGTCAATAGACTCAATTTCACTTTTAGTGGAATTTGGTTCTTCCATGTTCATGTTCTATTTGGTTTATTCTCTCAGAACGTGTTGTGAACATATATGTTGTTATTGTGAAAGTCTGGTAACGTATGACTTACGTGTGATTTCAGGCATTAAACCGAGAATGAAGAATCGTTTTCGTTAAGCACTTCCTGTAACATTTAGTAGAGGTTTATCACCTCATGAGAATGCGAGAACACTGCTGTCTAGACTTGAGTGAGTACAATGAAATGAACACCCTTAGCTGCATATAGACGTTCATACAAGTCAACGGGGACAGTTGAAAATGTGTGCCTCGACCGGGACTCGAACCCGGGATCCCGGGATCTCCTGCTTACATGGCAGACGCTCTATCCTTCTGAGCCACGGAGGACACAGATGATAGTGCGAATGCACAAACAGTGACCGAACTCTTACGGGAATCGGCAATAACGCCGCGAGTAATGAGTAGAATGGGCAGGGGCACTATGAATATAGTGCGGGACAATAAGTTGCGAATGTGGGTCTCACGGGAGGCGTGCCAGAGATAAGCCCGTGCAGTCGCGCTATCCTCTGTGTCCTCGGTGGCTCAGATGGATTAAAGTGTTTTTTTTTTTTTTTTTTAAAAAAAAACTGAGTCCAGGAATCAATGATCAACTTGAACGGATGTCTTGTGACGTCTGCCCAGACCAAACGCAACGAACTATAACGAACAAAATGAAGGTAAATGAAAGATAGATAGAGCGTCTGCCATGTCTGCTGGAGATCCCGGGTTCGAGTCCTGGTCGGCGCACACTTTTTCAACTGTCCCCGTTGACACATATCAACGCCGGTATGCAGCTAAGGGTATTCATTTCATTCCAACGAGCTGCATGGTCACCGATGGTATCTGTTCTTTCGGACATATATACTTGAGTGATTCCCATGCAATATCTTCTCTTTGTTTTTAAAACAAGTCTTGCTGTTGCGCCTGTGGATGCTGCAGTGTTGTTTTTAATGTTTTGGCATGCCATAAAGTCTTCGTCTGAAATTCCTCCCTACACTGTTCCTCTGGACCTTGTCCATAAATTCCAATTGTCGTGTACAGTGACACCTCACTTTTCAGTGACATATCAGAAGAGAAGCGTCATTGATGCAGTTGTAAGTATCCGTATATCAAGTTCCATTGCCACTCTGTTGCGTGACTGCGCGGCAGATGCAGAGTGTAGAAAAGCTTCTGCCATCACGTGTCGGCAGGCCATCACCACACACACCACTAATAGCATGCGCTGTTTGTAAACAGGTTTGGAGCCACGCCTGTTACGCTGAATGCAGAACGAATCGTTCTCTTAACCTGCTACCGATACTGCTGCTATCGGGATGACCTTAGAGCCACGCATGACAGGGAGGGCTAAATGTAACTGACTCGGAAAATATTTGTAAGACTGACTCGGAACTGACCCACAAGAAACGAGAGAACTATCCATCACAGAAAATTGTGGAAACTTATTTAAATGTACCAGTCGGTTGATGTCTCATGTCTGCTAATGCTCATCTCACTTGTACCGAGTACTTCATTGTGCCGCCGGCCGCGGTGGTCTCGCGGTTCTAGGCGCGCGGTCCGGAACCGCGCGACTGCTATGGTCGCAGGTTCGAATCCTGCCTCGGGCATGGATGTGTGTGATGTCCTTAGGTTAGTTAGGTTTAAGTAGTTCTAAGTTCTAGGGGACTGATGACCACAGCTGTTAAGTCCCATAGTGCTCAGAGCCATTTGAACCATTTTTTTCATTGTGCCGTTAAGTCTGAGAGAGTGAGAGCAGCAGACGGGTTTACTAACAAGTTGAGTGCAACACAAAATGGCGCTCCCGATAAAGCAGCACATGTTATTGCCGAGCTTTATGCAAAGCACAATCGGTGAAAAGCGTGTGCGAAACCGTTTGCACACGAGTTTAAGACTGGAACGTATTGGCAAAACCTCCAGCAAAGACTGCAACTCAAAACTTGCTGACAAAATAGTGCGAAACTGGTTCTGTAGCAAATAACAAATCGTAATTACAGTAAGAGGGGCAATCCCGAATCAGTCTCACTCTAAGGTGACAAAAATCATGGGATACCTCCTAATATCTTGTAGGACCTCCTTTTGCTCGGCGAAGTGCAGCATGGACTCAACAAGTCGTTGGAATTCCCCTGCAGAAATAATGAGCCATGCTGCCTCTATAGCGGTTCATAATTGCGAAAGTGTTGCCTCTCGGTTATGTCCGACTGGCTGGCCAAATCAGTCGCTCGAATTGTCCAGTGCGAGCGACGTATCGCAGTGGTTTGCACACTGCGCGCATCAGGGAGAACGACGGATCAAACCCGCGTTCGGCCATCCAGAGTTAGGCTTTCCGTAATTTCTCTAAATCGTTTAAGGGGCTCCGGAAAGGCTCAAAATCATGAAAAGTTCAATTTTTACTTTTTTGCGTTTTCTAAATCTCCAGACTATTACCTTTTAATAGATCTATAATTTATTCAATTCCGAAGACTGCAACTATTTTTAAATTTTTTTTGAAATGTGTTTTACATGGGCGTGACCCACTGTGGCGCTGTTAAACTGCTGTCAAATGGTGTTATTATTAACGTCCGTGTTCATCAGGTACATTTTAGTGATGTGAGATAAAGTATGTGTTGTGGCTAACCTGTGATGGTTCAATATATATCGCTGGTGTGATTGTCGATTGTTTCATGTTTATTTACTCTGTCGTTATCTCGAAAATATTCGTAATTAATTCTGTTTCTTGAGTCTCTGTTTTGTTGAAGTATAATAATGAGTAAAAGTAAAGTTATTAGAAATCCTCTGAATGCTTTTAAGAAAAGGAGAAATGTTGGAAAGCCAAAGGTATGTGTTATTACTGTAAACAAAGACGATAACCAAGTGAGTGAACCTAACCTCTCAAGTACACCTGCCCATAGCAGTCAAAGTGGGAAAGAAAATACTTCACAGAAGAAGCTTGGTTCAATGAGTGAAAACTATGAATGTTTTATGGGCGAATCGGATTGAATGAAATATTTGATATGTCGGTTCTCAAAGGAATTTTTTCAAACTGTGTAAGACGTATTCATTGTAGTGAAGTTGGTCTGGAACTCTCCATAATAAAGCACGTAGGACTTGCTAGTGAAATACGACTGAAATGTGATAAGTGTTCATACATGACCACCTTTTGGAACAGTGTTGCAGTAACTGCAACTGAAGAAAATGGTAGCAAAATCTACGAACACAACATTAGATTTGTTTATTCCTTGCGTTCAGTTGGTAAGGGTGCTACTGCAGGTGCAATTTTCTGTGGCATCATGAATCTTCCAAATCCCCCAACCAAGTTTACGACCTATAATAAATTAATAGGGTCTAAAGTAGAAGATGTCTGTATAGAATCCATGAAGAACGCTGTGAAAGAGGCAGTAATGGAAAATAATGGCAACAGAGATTTGACTGCAGCGTTCGATGGTACCTGGCATAAACGGGGACACACATCTCTTCATGGTGTTGTATCTGCCACCAGTATGTATACAGGGAAAGTTTTAGATGTAGCAGTAATATCAAAGTATTGTAGATGTCAACAAAAATATAAAGGTACACATGAAAATAATTGCAAAGCTAACTATAGTGGCAGTAGTAGAGGAATGGAAGTGACTGGTGTTGCCAGTATATTTCAGCGTTCTGAGGCGTGTGATAAAGTGCGATATGTTAATTACCTTGGTGACGGTGATTCTAAAAGTTTCAAACATGTTCAAGGACTGAAGCCCTATGGTGATGATGTTGTAGTGCAGAAATTTGAGTGTATTGGACACGTACAGAAGCGAATGGGAACAAGACTTCGGCGACTGAAAGCTTCGTACAAAAAACAAAAACTCAGTGATGGTAAAGGGTTGGATGGGAAGGGAAGGTTAACTGACAGTGTAATTGACAAAATACAGAACTATTATGGAATGGCTATTAGGCAAAATACACAAAGTGTCGACGAAATGAAGAAGGCTGTTTGGGCTCTTTTTTTTCATACTTCTTCAACCGATGAAAATCCCCAACATAGCTTGTGTCCCAAAGAAGAAGACAGTTGGTGTAAATATTGTAAGTAGGCTGTTTAGGTTTTTTTTTATTGGTAACGCCACCTCTGTATGAAAATCACTGGCTGTGCTGTGTGCAGTCTGTGGCTGCTTTGCATTGTTGTAATACTCGCCATTGTAGTGTTAGGCAGCTGGCTGTGAACAGCGCGTAGCGTTGCGCAGTTGGAGGTGAGCCGCCAGCAGTGGTGGATGTGGGGAGAGAGATGGCGGAGTTTTGTAATTTGTCGTGAACTGCTATATATATTATGACTATTGAGGTAAACACATTGGTTGTTCTCTATCAAAATCTTTCATTTGCTAACTATGCCTATCAGTAGTTAGTGCCTTCAGTACTTTGAATCTTTTATTTAGCTGGCAGTAGTGGCGCTCGCTGTATTGCAGTAGCTTGAGTAGCGAAGATTTTTGTGAGGTAAGTGATTTGTGAAACTTATAGGTTAATGTTAGTCAGGGCCCATTCTTTTGTAGGGATTATTGAAAGTCAGATTGCGTTGCGCTAACAAAATATTGTGTATCAGTTTAAGGACAGTCGTGTATAATTGTTCAAAGGGGACGTTTCAATATAACAAAGGATTGCTAACTGGTGAAGTGTACACTCATAAGCATAGTCTGCCTCATGCAATAATGGAGGTGATAAAACCTATTTTCAGAGACTTAGCAGCACCTGAACTGTTGAAAAAGTGTATTCACGGAAAAACTCAAAACCCCAATGAAAGTGTAAATAGTGTTATATGGTCGAGAATCCCCAAGACTGTATTTGTTGGAATAGAAACACTTCACTTTGGTGTGTATGATGCTGTTGCGGCTTTCAATGATGGCAACATTGTAAGGTGCAAGGTATTTAGAAATATGGGAATGAAGATAGGTTCTAACATGGTACGAGCGATGCTTGCTTTAGACAAGGAACGCCTTCGGGCTGCAGACAGGGCTGTAAAGAGTCTAGAAATACAAGCAAGAGTAAACAGGAGGAGGAACAAGAGGAAGCTGGAGGAGGAGTTTGCAGAGGATGAAGATAATCCATCCTATGAACCTGGAATGCACTAAAAAGTTAATCCAATCTTTGTCGCTCGATTCCCAAAACTTTTATTTTCTCATACTAATTACATGTTTTCTAAGGATCTTCCAAACATATTTGTTTCAAACTTTCAGTAAATGTTACACAGTACCTTCTGCATAATTTAACACAGCCTTTTTCCAAAAAACTGTATATTTTTGAATATATAAATAAAAAATTGCAAAAAAATGTTGTGAATTTTCATTACAATTGAAAAAAAAATCATCTTTAATAACTGAACTAAAATTTTGTAAAATACCTGTGTTAAGTTGTAGCCCATATTCCAATAAATAATCTGTAAAAAGTTCAACTTCCTACCTCAAATACTTTGTGAGGAAAGATGTAATTTATAAGCGTTATTTTAACATTGCAAGTATAGGGCGTTCCGGAGCCCTTTAAGGCGAACAGCGGGATGGTTCCTTTGAAAGCCAAGGGCGATTTTCTTCTCTATCCTTCCCTAATCCGAACTTGTACTCCGTCTTTAATGACTTCTTTGTCGATGTGGCGTTGAACACAAATCTCCTCCTCCTCCTCCTCCTCCTCCTTGAATTGTTCAGAATGTTCTTCAAACCAACTGTTGGTTCCCAGTGACATGGCGCATTGTCATCCACAAAAATTCAATCGTTATCTGGGAACATGAAGGCCATGAATGGCTGCAAATGGTTTCCGAGTAGCCGAACATAACCATTTCCAGTCAGCAATAGGTTCAGGTGGACGAGAGCACCCAGTCCATTCCATGTAAGCACAGCCCACATCACTATGGAGCCACCACTGCTTACACAGTGCCTTGTAGGCAACCTGGATCAATTGCTTCAAGGCGTTGCGACACACTGGAGCCTTATCATCAGCTCTTGCCAACTGAAATCGGGACTCATCTGGCCAGGTTATCACGAGCTCAGGAGAGGCAGGCAATATCATGCTGTTAACGAAGGCACTCACGTCTGTCTTCTGCTCCATAGCCCATTAATGCCAAATTTTGCCGCACTGTTGTAAGGATACGTTCGTCGTACGTGCTACATAGATTTCTGCTGTTATTTGACGCAGTGTTGCTTGTCTGTTAACACTGGCAACTCTACGCAAACGCCGCTGCTCTCGGTCGTTAAGTGTAATCGTCGGCCACTGCATTGTCCGTGGTGAGAGGTAATGCCTCAGATTTGGTATTCTCGGCACACTCTTAACACTGTGAATCTCGGAATATTGAATTCCCTGACGATTTCAAAAATGGAATGTCCCATGCGCGCAGCTCCAACATCCATTCCGCGTTCTGTCTGCTTATTTCCGTCGTGCGGACATAATCACATCGGAAACCTCTTCACATGAAGAGTCCAAACGACAGCTTTGTCAATGCATTGCCCTTTTATACTTTCTGTACGCGTACTACCACCATCTGTATATGTGCATATCGCTATCCTACATGTGCACATCGCCATCCCAGTGTATTGTAAATACACCCTAAGACAAAGTAAGCTCACCACGAAAGAATGACCCGAATGGGACGGGAATAGGTAGATGTGATGTACGTGCACATACAAACAAAAGATAGCAATTTTACAAAAACTGGCTGATTTATTCAAGAGAAAGAGCTTCACGAATTGACCAAGTTGGTAACTCGGTGGTACATCTAGCCCTTATGGAAGTAGTTATTCAGATTGACATCCTGAGGGGTATAGTGCCAAATCCTGTCCAATTGGCGCTTTGGATAGTCAAAATTCCGAACTGGTTGGAGGGCCCTTTCAGTGTTTCAGATGTTCACAACTAGGGAGAGATCCTGCGATTTTGCTGGTCAATATAGTGTTTGGCAAGCACGAAGACAAGCAGTAGAAATGGCCGTGTTGGGGTGGACGTTATCTTGCTGAAATGTAAAAAAAGGTACGGCTTGCTGTTGAAGGCAAGAAAACAGCGCTTAGGATATCGTCGAAATACTTCCGTGCTGTAAGGGTGCCGCGGGTGACAACCAAAGGGGTATTGCTGCGAAAAGAAATGGTACTGCAGAGCATCACTCCTGGTTGTCGTGCCGTGCGGTGGGCGACAGTCAGGTTAGTATCCCATTACCGTCCGACGCGTCTCCAGACAGCTCTTCGCTGGTCATCGAGGCTCTTTTCGAATCGGGGCTCACCGCTGAAGACAGTTCTGCTCCAGTCAATGAGATTCCAGGTCGAACACGTATCTGACGACGCACCGGACAGCGGTGTGGACAGTTTTATTTTGCCTCTGTTCTATTTTGGCCTGTTCGCGTTTAACAGTCTACCTGTCTCTGGAACAAACTCACTGTATCTCCAGGAGGGTACGGAAAGCATCCTCGTCCGACCATCCAACTTTAGTTTTCTCGTAGTCTTCGTGAGGTAGCCCTAGGCATATTCTAGATGTTGGTTCACTGACGACACGGCCTACTTCCTTCTCCATTCCAATCATTATTTAAGTTTCACACTGGACTTCGCCGGGCGTCAGATCATTCTGCTGTGCCTTTCAAATGGCGACATTGTCTTAGATCATCAACGGAACGTCAACTTAAACTTGCAGAATTCACGGTAAGAACTTTTCGACGTTGACGTCGGGAGAAAGTTAATCTATTTGTACCGCGGTCACTAGAGTGTAACAAAGGAAATTTGTGCTTCCGTGTCTTCGATCGTTATCTTATAGTTTGCTTTATTTTTCGTATACTGCCATTGCTTAATGAGGACTTGGAATTTTTTCCGTGAGTGTTGTTCTACTAAGCCAACGGTCTTGCCGCAGTGGCAACACCGGTTTAGTGTCAGATCACCGACATTAAGCGCTGTCGGGCTGGGCTACCACTTGGATGGGTAACCATCCGGTCTGCCGAGCGCTGTTGTCAAGCGGGCTGCACTCACCCGTTGTGAGGCAAACTGAGGAGCCACTTGATTGAGGAGTAGCGGCTCCGGTCTCGTAAACTGACATAAGGCCGGGAGAGAGGTGTGCTGACCACATGCCCCTCCATATCCGCATCCGGTGATGCCTGTGAGCTGAGGATGACACGGCGGCCGGTCGGTGCCGTTGGGACAGCCAAGGCCTGTTCGGACGGAGTTTTTTTAGTTTTTTAGTTCTTCTACTAAAGAGGCCAAATATCTGAATATGAAAAAGGCTTTAGGTTTTGCGCTACTGTGACAGAAAAAGTACACTGTGTATAAATCCATACATATTACAAATGTGTGTGTGTGTGTGTGTGTGTGTGTGTGTGTGTGTGTGTGTGTCTGTTTTGCATGTCACCTCCTAAACCACTGGACTGACTTCAAGCAAACTTGGCACACATGTACCTTTCTGTCAAGCAACAATCGCTCTGGGGGTAAGAACTACCTACCTGTCACAGCTCAAGAGATATGACGTCATAAACATTAAGCACAAGGCCAGACGCAGCGAGGCACGGGCGTGGACGCACAACTATAAATATATTCCTGGGTAACGCCAGGTTTCGCTACTAGTAAGAACGTAAACATACGTCAAAATATTCATTAAAAACCTTTTAACAGTGAAAAGTCTAGTCTATTGGCGAAGAGAACAACAGCTGTTTTCGCCGTTGTTTGATACTTAGGAAGATAACAAAACACACGAATAAGCTAAAGAGGCTCTATGTATTCCCTTCTAAATATTAGTCTTTTATATGTAATGAGATCGACAGGAAGTGCAAAATGGCTAAGCAGGGATGGCTAGAGGACAAACGTAAGGATGTAGAGGCACATCTTACTAGGGGTAAGATAGATACTGCCTACAGGAAAATTAAAGAGACTTGAGAAAAGAGAACCACTTGTATGAATATCAAGAGCTCAGATGGAAAACCAGTTCTAAGCAAAGAAGGGAAAGCAGAAAGTTGGAAGGAGTATATAGAGGGTCTATACAAGGGTGATGTACTTGAGGACAATATTATGGAAATGGAAGAGGATGTAGATGAAGATGAAATGGGAGATTTCATACTGCGTGAAGAGTTTTACAGGGCACTGAAAGCCGAAACAAGGCCCCGGGAGTAGACAACATTCCATTAGAACTATTGATAGCCTTGGGAGAGCCAGTCCTGACAAAACTCCACCATCTGGTGAGCAAGATGTATGAGACAGGCGAAATACCCTCAGACTTCAAGAAGAATATAATAATTCCAATCCCAAAGAAAGCAGGTGTTGACAGATGTGAAAATTACCGAATTATGAGTTTAATAAGTCACGGCTGCAAAATACTAACACGAATTCTTTATACATGAATGGAAAAACTGGTAGAATCCGACCTCGGGGAAGATCAGTTTGGATTCCGTAGAAATGTTGGAACATGTGAGGCCATACTGACCTTACGACTTATCTTAGAAGAAAGATTAAGGAAAGGCAAACTTACGTTTCTAGTATTTGTAGACATACAGAAAGCTTTTGACAATGTTGACTGGAATACTCTCTTTCAAATTCTGAAGGTGGCAGGGGTAAAATACAGGGAGCGAAAGGCTATTTACAATTTGTACAGAAACCAGGTGGCAGTTATATGAGTCGAGGGGAATGTCAGGGAAGCAGTGGCTGGGAAGGGAGTGAGACAGGGTTGTAGCCTATCCCCGATGTTATTCAATCTGTATACTGAGCAAGCAGTAAAAGAAACAAATGAAAAATTCGGAGTAGGAATTAAAATCCATGTAGAAGAAATGAAAGCTTTGCGGTTCGCCGATGACATTGTAGTTCTGTCAGAGACAGCAAAGAACCTAAAAGAGCAGTTGAAGGGAATGGACAGTGTCTTGAAAGGAGGGTATAAGATGAACACCAACAAAAGCAAAACGAGGATAATGGAATGTAGTAGAATTAAATCGGGTGATGCTGAGGGAATTAGATTAGGAAACGAAACGCTTAAAGTAGTAAATGAGTTTTGCTATTTAGGGAGTAAAATAACTGATGATGGTCGAAGTAGAGAGGATATAAAATGTAGACTGGCAATGGCAAGGAAAGAGTTTCTGAAGAAGAGAAATTTGTTAATATCGAGTATAGATTTAAGTGTCAGGAAGTCGTTTCGTATTTGTATGGAGTGTGGCCATTTATGGAAGTGAAAAGTGGACGATAAATAGTTTGGACAAGAAGAGAATAGAAGCTTTCTAAATGTGGTGCTACAGAAGAATGCTGAAGATTAGATGGGTTGAGCACATAATGAGGAGGTACTGAATAGAATTAGGGAGAAGAGAAATTTGGGGCACACCTTGACTAGAAGAAGGGATCGGTTGGTAGGACATGTTCTGAGGCATCAAGGGATCACCAATTTAGTACTAGAGGGAAGCGTGAAGGGTAAAAATCGTAGAGGGAGACCAAGAGATGAATACACTAAGCAGATTGGGAAAGATGTAAGTTGCACTAGGCACTGGGAGATGAAGAAGCTTGCACAAGATAGAGTGGCATGGAGAGCTGCATCAAACCAGTCTCTGGACATAAGACAACAACAACATGTACAGGTTTTCACCCGCTGTTAAATTTCTGGAAGAAAGTCGTATTCATGTGTTGTTTTGTGACTGACCTCTCCTCTAGTATTTTATTATACGATATTCTTTATTGTAATTTAGCTGGGTATTTGTTTCCCCACACTCACAATAAATAACTTGGACACTCCCCCGTCTTTCTCCATTTTTAAAGCCTCACGTGCCTTAAATATAATTATGTTTATCAGATTAAGCCTATTTATATAGCACACATTTTGACCAGCTTTTTTTTTCTTTTTTTTTTTTTAGTTCGTTTGCATCTTTGACGATACGCTTCTTCTTTTAAGCTCGGTGAACGGCATTTCATCGCGCTGAACACAATGCTGACATCAGCAGTCCATGCTCTCTGATCACGGCACCTCTGCAAACGCAGCCGTTTGTGTTGTGATGTGCCCGCATCTCGTGGTCGTGCGGTACTGTTCTCGCTTCCCACGCCCGGGTTCCCGGGTTCGATTCCCGGCGGGGTCAGGGATTTTCTCTGCCTCGTGATGGCTGGATGTTGTGTGATGTCCTTAGGTTAGTTAGGTTTAAGTAGTTCTAAGTTCTAGGGGACTGATGACCATAGGTGTTAAGTCCCTTAGTGCTCCGAGCCATTTGAACCATTTTTTGTGTTGTGATGTAAACGGCAGACGAAGCAAGGGGACGGTTATTCCCTAGTCCGGCTGCTAGTCATCTCCCGCGAATAGTGCGGGGTGACGCAGAATGTTACAGGGTGTCCGTGACTTGTTCTCGGATATCAGGTGCAGAATCGAAGGGGTTACGATGTGCTTGATGCACTGTACGACTTTACTCCCTTGTGGTTGTCAGACGTGGTCGACCGGAACGAGTATCCTTGCTCTCACTACTACAGTGGAGTCCATTATCAGGGACTGTCTCACCCTAAGCCCTACACCTGTGGATATTACACGATTCGACCACCCGGCGAAATATGGTCGTATAATGAGGCCCTCTTCAGACCTACTTCAGGTTCTAATAACGCTGTCTCACATGAGTACGAGATATCTCCGTATCCTTCACAGATATCACTCAGCACCTGACGCTGTTCACGACCTTTGTATACCTAACGGTCCGTGTAACAAATCTGTACACGAACAAAAGTAATGCACTCTCTAACAAAAAAAATTCGCCAAACAGCCGTGTAAAATAAGCAGTAATTTTATTTTATTTTCGTTACCGCCTTCATGCGAATTGGTGTTCAACTTGTCACATAGAATTGCAACTCTAATAATTTACATATCTGCCGATGGGGCGTACGTGTATGAAATTACACTGACAACCGACCATGTCATGTGGATGCTTCACTTTTTTATTTTTGTCAGGCAGTGTAGTTACACAACACACATTATGGGGTCGTATGCTAGAGCATGGAGTATATGCGTATAAAGGTAGCGCTTTACTGTTTCACATACGTAGTTCACATCAGAGATAATAAGTTGCTACGTCATTCGACGTTAGCATAACACGAAAAATAACAACCTCCGCAGGAAAATGACTTCCTTCAAAAAACTTCTGAAGACTGATGTATTTGTATGTATATGTTTTCTTGGGCGAATAAATGTTTCAGTTTCGAATTGTTTTCCTATTATTTCACTTCTGAACAATCTGGAAAATTTACGGTACAACAAAATTCTTAAGGCTTTCGTGGCCACTTGTTGACAAATTGCCTGTTGATTTCTGTCTCTGGTTCTTCTGCTGAAGTTTGTCCACCACCAGCAATGGAGGGTGAAGCTTTGACAATGCCAGCACTCATGTGCTGGCGAAACGTCAGAAAATCCATCAAACAAACGTCGCCCGGAGAACCCGACACAGAAGCCAACAGACAGTTACGATACAACGTTTGTCAAGAATACCCACAATGAATTTTGCTTTTGCCATTAAAGAACTCTGTAACTGCTTATTCTTTCAATATAGTACTGTATTCCCATATTTTGTAACACGAATGGCATTTCATAGCCTCACTTACAGCGTTCAGTATTGGGCTAAGCAAAGAGAAATATTGACGTTCCGCCTAATGTGAATACACCATAATTTGACGGTGACGTTGGCTTCCTTTCCATCCCGCTCCCCCGTTGAGATCTATTGTGAATTGAGCATCAACATTTCCAGTACACCGCCAACTGCTTGATGGGCCATCCTACATTTTTATTGAAGATTTGAACAATTTTCAGCAGCTTTTAACGTAATCGAGGGCGTTGAAGACCACAGGCCTTATTCCGACGATGCCTCTTATGGGTCACTGTACCCTACTTTAGTACTGACAGTGGTGGCCGCATTACAGGTATCTCACAAGTAGAAGGCAAATACCTATATGGTGAAGAGTACGGAATACTACCAGAAAGCTTTAAGCCCCTCCTTCGCCTTCATTCATTCTCACAACAACATTTTATATTTCTCGCCTTTTGATTATCGAGCTCGTTATAAGAGGTTAAAAAAGGAAGACTTGTGATTTAACTTGTAATCAATGGAGAGGTCTGTACAGTCGGAGTACATTCTCTGGTCAAGCATGACGTTTGTCTTAGATAATTCATGGAACGGGCAGTGAACCTACATCTCCGCACAACCGACGCTCGGGTATAAAGAAATGATAATGGAGCAAACATAACTGTCATTTCATAATTGATACATAGTGTAAGTAAACATGAAAACTCAAGTGTAAGAAATACTAGCGGAATGGAATTGTTACTGAGCACTTAGCAACGAAAGGAAGAATAGAGGCCAGAAACATTTAACTTCATTTGTGGACCTGGAGGACCTCGTTTTTTTTTTTTGGTCATCAGTCTACTGACTGGTTTGATGCGGCCCGCCACGAATTCCTTTCCTGTGCTAACCTCTTCATCTCAGAGTAGCACTTGCAACCTACGTCCTCAATTATTTGCTTGACGTATTCCAATCTCTGTCTTCCTCTACAGTTTTTGCCCTCTACAGCTCCCTCTAGTACCATGGAAGTCATTCCCTCATGTCTTAGCAGATGTCCTATCATCCTGTCCCTTCTCCTTATCAGTGTTTTCCACATATTCCTTTCCTCTCCGATTCTGCGTAGAACCTCCTCATTCCTTACCTTTTCAGTCCACCTAATTTTCAACATTCGTCTATAGCACCACATCTCAAATGCTTCGATTCTCTTCTGTTCCGGTTTTCCCACAGTCCATGTTTCACTACTTTACAATGCTGTACTCCAGACGTACATCCTCAGAAATTTCTTCCTCAAATTAAGGCCGGTATTTGATATTAGTAGACTTCTCTTGGCCAGAGATGCCTTTTTTTGCCATAGCGAGTCTGCTTTTGATGTCCTCCTTGCTCCGTCCGTCATTGTTATTTTACTGCCTAGGTAGCAGAATTCCTTAACTTCATTGACTTCGTGACCATCAATCCTGATGTTAAGTTTCTCTCTGTTCTCATTTCTACTGCTTCTCATTACCTTCGTCTTTCTCCGATTTACTCTCAAACCATACTGTTTACTCATTAGACTGTTCATTCCGTTCAGCAGATCATTTAATTCTTCTTCACTTTCACTCAGGATAGCAATGTCATCAGCTAATCGTATCATTGATATCCTTTCACCTTGTATTTTAATTCCACTCCTGAACCTTTCTTTTATTTCCATCATTGCTTCCTCGATGTACAGATTGAAGAGTAGGGGCGAAAGGCTACAGCCTTGTCTTACACCCTTCTTAATACGAGCACTTCTTTCTTGATCGTCCACTCTTCTTATTCCCTCTTGGTTGTTGTACATATTGTATATGACCCGTCTCTCCCTATAGCTTACCCCTACTTTTTTCAGAATCTGGAACAGCTTGCCCGCATCTCGTGGTCGTGCGGTAGCGTTCTCGCTTCCCACGCCCGGGTTCCGGGTTTAGATTCCCGGCGGGGTCAGGGATTTTCTCTGCCTCGTGATGGCTGGGTGTTGTGTGATGTCCTTAGGTTAGTTAGGTTTAAGTAGTTCTAAGTTCTAGGGGACTGATGACCATAGATGTTAAGTCCCATAGTGCTCAGAGCCATTTGAACCATTTTTGAACAGCTTGCACCATTTTATATTGTCGAACGCTTTTTCCAGGTCGACAAATCCTATGAAAGTGTCTTGATTTTTCTTTAGCCTTGCTTCCATTATTAGCCGTAACGTCAGAGTTGCCTCTCTCGTCCCTTCACTTTTCCTAAAGCCAAACTGATCGTCACCTAGCGCATTCTCAATTTTCTTTTCCATTCTTCTGTATATTATTCTTGTAAGCAGCTTCGATGCACGAGACTCATATATTCTACACACCAACGTGAATAGTCGTTTTGTTGCCACTTCCCCCAATGATTTTAGAAATTCTGATGGAATGTTATCTATCCCTTCTGCCTTATTTGACCGTAAGTCCTCCAAAGCTCTTTTAAATTCCGATTCTAATACTGGCTCCCCTATCTCTTCTAAATCGACTCCTGTTTCTTCTTCTATCACATCAGATAAATCTTCACCCTCATAGAGGCTTTCAATGTATTCTTTGCACCTATCTGCTCTCTCCTCTGCATTTAACAGTGGAATTCCCGTTGCACTCATTATGTTATCACCGCTGCTTTTAATGTCACCAAAGGTTGTTTTGAATTTCCTGTATGCTGAGTCTGTCCTTCCGACAGTCATATCTTTTTCGATGTCTTCACATTTTTCCTGCAGCCATGTCGTCTGAGCTTCCCTTGCACTTCCTACTTATTTCATTCCTCAGCGACTTGTATTTCTGTATTCCTGATTTTCCCGGAACATGTTTGTACTTCCTCTTTTCATCAATCAACTGAAGTATTTCTTCTGTTACCCATGGTTTCTTCGCAGCTACCTTCTTTGTACCTATGTTTTCCTTCCCAACTTCTGTGATGCCCCTTTTGTAGATGTTTCATTCCTCTTCAACTGTACTGCCTACTGCGCTATTCCTTATTGCTGTATCTATAGCGATAGAGAACTTCAAACGTATCTCGTCATTCCTTAGTACTTCCGTATCCCACTTCTTTGCGTATTGATGCTTCCTGACTAATGTATTGAACTTCAGCCTACTCTTCATCACTACTATATTGTGATCTGAGTCTATATCTGCTCCTGGGTACGCCTTACAATCCAGTATATTTTTGCGACTCTTTGGTACAATAGTTAAAATATGACGTCTCAAATATGTAAGAGATGCATTTAGCGGTAAGAGACGAAAACAACAAACAGTAGGAATGGAAAACTTAATATGGAAAGAAGACTCACATTTGCAATGTGTCATCATCGTCGTGGTAGTTGTTGTCATTGTTGTTGTGTTTAATTTTATGCAGAAGAATCAGCCAATAGCGTCTAAAAGTATTGCAGAACAGAAATAAAATTGCAATGGACAAAACTCAGTCCTAAATTTGTTAGTTTAAATATACTCGCTGGCCGATGGTAGATAAAACTTCGAAGGAGTTACTGAGTGGAACAGATAGGGTACTCACCACAGAATGAGAATAGAGGGTGAAAAAATAGAAGTAAATTTGGATCTTATTACCGTTGCTTTGTTAGAGGTGTAGTTCAAGGTCGGAATGAAGAATGTGGGGGAGAAGTCAGCGGCGTACATTCAAAGGGAGCAGTTGCCTTGAGCGGTGCAGCGTGACCATAGTAAACATCAAAATTATGAGCTAAACGGTAGAATAAATGAGAAAATTGTATTGGCAAGAATACAAAAGGACGCTATACAGCGGATTAAGGGAGATGTCTAAAGCACAGCGACGCGCGCCCTGAGGAAACTATCAAGAATTAGGATCTAATGGTAACATACAATGATAACATAAAGGCTATGTTTATAAATCTGTATTCTGAGGTACAAGATTCCATGGGAGTGAATCATGGAAAAGTTGAGGAAGAATACGAAAAAGAACGAGAAACACTGGGTGCGAACCTAAGGGCGGAAGTAATTTTCGCATGGTGTGTAGCTGCAAAGCAACATAGCTCGTTGAAACTTGGACCATACGTAGAACGAACTGGTATAGTATAGTACTGAACGTAGTTGAAAGAAATACGCAACGAGCAGAAAATTACAATCTCGCCACAGTTATTAAATGGAAATAGGAAGCCTGGAATTACTGGTGATGGACAAGCTTGTGATTGTTTTACAAATTTAATTTGACTCAAAACAAATTTTACTATAAACTTCAATTCGAACATTTGCCCTCTTACCGATACAATATACAAATCTTCACTTTAATTGAATTACATAAACACGAGTAAGAATCATATTTTTGCGACCGCAACCAAAATCATTGATAGTAGGTACGGTGAATAATCAATCAAAAACAATCGTTCTTGTTTAACCATATCTCAAAAGACTAATAGCATTATCCAACCAAACTTACCCAGCCACACCATACCACAACTTCATAAACAATAAGAGGTCTTAAAGCTTAATAAAACATAAAGGCCCACAGTGAAACATGCTACTACTAAATATACAAGGCGGGCCAACCAGGGTCGCAAAACTCGCACACAGAAATAATAACAAGTTGCATGCTTATTAAAGATACACAAATGATTAAAAATAGGTGTTAAATAAGAATGGCTACTAATAAATCAACCAGAAAATAACTTACAGAAACGCTGATATTACAACAGGGTGGCCTCACTTAACTAACGGACATAATGACGCAGAATGATTCCCAAATTGCACATAACTTTAGAGAACGGCGTCAAGGCCCATAGCAGTGTTTGGAAGCAATAACGCTACTGCCGGCACACAATACAATAATACAAGCGTTCACTGCCCACGGCTTGTGCACAGTATATATCTATATATGATCCGACCGGCACCACAATGAGCGGTCCTGACAATCCATAACCGCGCCGACGCCAGGGAACAAGCAGTCTTAACAAATGGCCTGCAGCACAAATAGTTTGCAATGAAAACAAGGTCAAATCACAGCCACACTGGAATAAATAATGACACCCCCAAATTCTTACAGAGCAATACTCTTAACATTACCAGTCTCCCAGTAAATTAGCGGGAAACTTTAGAGATCACTTCCAGTTGCCTTAAGGCACTTTCAACATTAAATAAACATACCAAATGCTGCCGTGACACATGATTAAACCATCAACTGTATGGCTGCCGAGCACATACACAACCACAGCCAGTCCCAAAGCTGGCAATATGCACTAAAACAAGTTAAAATTGGCATGAAAACCACTTAAAACACACACTCCACGGATAAACAGAAACGGAATGTGGGACATAAGTCTCTTTAAAAATAAACTGTGGAATCAAGTTCAGAACAGTCTCAGACAGCAACCCATGCCACCATAAATTTCAAAATGCTTCTTAGTTGAACACGGAATAAAGGTCATACGTAACTTGGAGCTTGCAAGTTATGAGCTTGAAGCTGTTCAGCGTTCGGTGACGAACCCACCGCAATTTTGCACGTCAAGGCGCCCAGTGACCGGCGCCGTACATCCTGCGCGCACCAAAAGACAAGGGCGCCGACACGGCGAGGCCCATGCACCACGGTTAGGGACGCGGGCTTGTTTTCAACACAAGTTGGCTCGTTGAACGCCGACAGGTGACTCACTCGTCACACGTGCACCCGGAAAACCGCCGGAGGGGGGGGGGGGGGGGCAGTCAAAGACAGCAGGACAGCCGAATTTCGATTCAGCGATGGAAATGGAACCTCCTAACGCCAGCCGCCACGGCTGAATTACAAAGGGTGAGACATCGTTAGTAGTAGGGTTTATGGTCACCACGGATGACAATTCGTGCTCTGCAACGTGCTCCAAAGCTGACCACAAGTTTGATAAGGAGTTCTTGTGGTAGTGCGATCCATTTCTCCACCATACCGGTTCACAAGTGCTAGCTGGTCATTGGTGCATGCGGAAGTGCTCCAGTGCGCCTGGCCAACGCTTCCCACACGTGCTCGACGGGTGAGGCGAACGGGCGAGCCATTCCGTTCATCGAATATCGTCTAGTTCCAAGACTTTCCCGCCGGCCGCGGTGGTCTCGCGGTTCTAGGCGCGCAGTCCGGAACCGCGCGACTGCTACGGTCGCAGGTTCGAATCCTGCCTCGGGCATGGATGTGTGTGATGTCCTTAGGTTAGTTAGGTTTAAGTAGTTCTAAGTTCTAGGGGACTGATGACCACAGCTGTTAAGTCCCATAGTGCTCAGAGCCAAGACTTCCTCCACCGGTGCAAATCGATGCAGGCGCTGTAACATCCACGAGATAAATTTTAGCTACAGTGCGACGAGAGGAAACTCTAACAGTTATAAACATTATCTATCCGACATATGAAAAACATATTTTTATCTTTAACGTGAGCAATGTTGTCTGAACCATTTCATAACTATTTACTCTCTTTGTCTACTGTTACGTAGCAGTTAGCTAGGATGTAATTTTATTACATATATTTATTAATTTTTATATTATTCCAAAACTCTGTTATAGGTAATGTAATTTTTTTATACTTCTGATGAAGGCTGCCTTAGAGCAGTTGAAACCTAGGTAAAGTTGAAAAAATTTTTACCTGTGCAACCGAAGAGCTATATTTTCAAGTAAAAAAAAAATGGCTCTGAGCACTATGGGACTCAACTGCTGAGGTCATTAGTCCCCTAGAACTTAGAACTAGTTAAACCTAACTAACCGAAGGACATCACAAACATCCATGCCCGAGGCAGGATTCGAACCTGCGACCGTAGCGGTCTTGCGGTTGCAGACTGCAGCGCCTTTAACCCACGGCCACTTCGGCCGGCTTTTCAAGTAATATTATAAATTTCGCCTACGGTTGCTGCATCATCGGCCATGTTCAAAATTGTAATATCGATGTGTATCATATAAAGACAATGATAATTGTAAATTCCTTTTATGATCTGCGTTTGTCTTCCTTTGTTTTTTCCTTTTGTTGATTGGCTTTTGTAGGTTGCGGACGCAAGACGCATATCAAACTGAGGTCTGTTAAGAAATTGTAATTATTTGTTAATTATTACTTGAGAATAGAGTTCATTATTATTATAAATATGAGTAAATAATTATTTGTAACTTTAATTCCTTTCTCAATAAGCATTATCTGTGTTAATTATTTCTTTCCGCTGCAAGGAGCGCAGCCATTGATGATAGCGATTTGTATCGCGTTTTTATCTGTGTTTCTTAGGAAAAAATCAAAGGTTTGCTTGATGAAAATTAGTCTACATAGTGCACAATATGAAAGTAAAGTTTAATAACCATTTCAAATACTTATCCTGTTAAAAGGAAAGTTGGTCTAACAATAGAAATTCTCTATCAGTTGTCTGCCGCCATCTTAACAATTATCTCAGCGGCAAATTCAAATTACGCAGCTCTGCAGACAAATGCCGAAGGTAATAAAAATGTGTAAAAATAAATGTGCACCGGTGGTCCCGAACTCATTTTAATGAAAATAATTCGAATCAGATTGGTTCTTTAAAAACAGTGCTCATAGCACGATCCATACAACAAACTTTTCTAGCTGATGTATCGAGCCGAAATTAATTACGCACGAGTTGCGTATAGAATCTGTTGTATGAACTGTGATTTAGTGACACTTAAACAACTTACGGACAACACTTTAACACAACAGTAACTTTGAGTTCTTTAGTAACTTGACCAAACCTTTAGCCGGGAGAAAAATTATTTAGTAATTACTCACTGTAACAAGATTATCATTTTCATTTACAAATTAGTTAAATACCAAACCACTGAATAACACAGCGAACGCTACAGCGCGCATTGCCATCCAGAAAAATGAAAATACGAACAGGAGGAAGAAGTGCAGTGTCACCGTAACGCTGACCGAAGAGTGCAATGTGTTAAAAGGTTTGGAGGTCAGCCAGCCCTTGCAACGTTATGCCTCCCCACACCGTGACACCCAGACCACGAAAACAATTAAAATTGATCATGCTCAGCAATTTTCCTCGGTGCATTAATACCCTCATATGGCGAGAGGTGGCAGCACGTCTTTTCAGCGATGCGTTTGGTCCTGACTTGATTTTTATGTATGACAATGCGCCAGCACATCGAACTGCGCAGGCAAAGGAACTCTTGGAACGAGAGGATATTTAGGGATTGGACTCCCCTGCCCGTTTCCACGCCAGCGTTGAAGCACTTTGCAGAGCATTCATCGTCCCCTATGGTGGTCACACAGCCTATTATGAACCATGCCCCACCTTTTACTAATGACGAGGCGTTCATTATACATCACGATGACATCGTTGTAATTTCTGTTCGTCCTATCGCGCATTTCTTTCAGTTGGCTTGTGTATTTTAGTGTAGCAATAATTTGTAAGCACGGTCCAAGTTTCATTGAGGTAAGTTACTTGGCAGCATTACATTGTGTGTAAGCTACTTTCATCCTTTTAAATTTTGCTCACCAATGTCAATGAAGCATTTGAAATGTGGGGCCACGTTATACCGATAACATTTCTGCTTTCAGTGTGTTAACTGTATATTATTTTGTTATTCGGGTCTAGTTATAGCGTGAGACGTCTCCATCCATAGAGGATAGCTTAGCACTGACTGAAATGGAATAATTATGTGGCCAGACGAAATGTTAAAATGTATAGAACAGATTACTGAATATTAGTTATGCAGAGATGAAACCAACAGAGAAACTTTGGAGGAAGACATCAAACTGTTAGGAGGACATTAAAGCAGACGTAACTTCCGAGGAACGCTCAAGACTCTTTAATGCATTTTAAATTGCAGAACTTGTACTGGCGTTGCGGAGCCTTAACGACACGTGGGATGAAGGACTCCCAACGTGAATAGATTATGTGTTGGCATAATCACTCTCCAGCATATTTGTCCGTATCCTAATTCTGCAGACAAATTACGGGGCCTGACGCAGCTTGACTCAGCATATTCGTTTCTAAAATAGCGTTCGTCAAGTCTTGAGAACGGCACTTGTCACGGTCATTGCCGAAAATCTTAACACTGAATGAAATTTTAACCGGAGTTGTGCTTAACTGGCTTACAGTAGATGGTTCGGCGTTCTGAACCACTGTGAAAAAGCCATATTTGGTGATACACTCGAGGCTTTAGAGACAAAAGATTGAGAAAGGGGACCTCGTGAACGGACGAAATTACGGGAACTACTCCGAAATAATCAGCAGGAACCTTTTAGTAATGTATCAAGAAAGTTGAAGGTGTAACTCCCTAAGGAGAAGTGTTTAACACTAATGGAAAACTGACTGTGTGTATTTTGCTCATTGTCATTTGTAAATGAGTTGCAAAAAGGAGTTTCATTCCGCTTTCTGGCTTAGTTGGGCATAATTTCTTAAACAGCAATGTTTTTTATCTGTTTAGGTATCTCTGTTTCTAAAGTGTTTCGTGATGGTCCGATGTTATCATTGTCGATAACCATCGTGGGAACGGCGAAGGCTCGCTTGCTTTTGATATGCCGGCGATCATCTATGATGGTACATGAAGGGCAGCCAACATACTGCAGCTCACCGTCCAAATGAACAGCAAGCAAACAGAGTCTTTTAAGTTACCGCAGTTCTGCAGACAAAGCTGCATATAGTGGTTAGTAAAGTACAAGCGCTTTCTACCGAGTACCTGTCGGCAGTTCCCAAGTAGTAAATTACTACCCTTTGATCGATATCCGCGCTACAGCTGCTACACTGCAATCATACTACGACAGGCGTGGATCAGGCGTTTGCATCTGGGAGATCTGGGCTGTGGTACTTTCTTATGGTCTCTTACCCATTCCTCCCTCCCCCTCCGCCTATCCCAGTGCAACTTGCTGTGATCCCAACTTTTAAGAAGCCACAGTTCCTTATGATTCTAATTATAATTACAATAATAAAAAATGTAAAATGCTCTCATTTGCGTCTACTTCCACTACTACTCACATTAATAATAATAACTATTATTATTATTTATTAATTAAAAAGTAATATTATTGTTATTATTATTGATTTCCATTGGTGCTTAGTACCCCGCTTTAGCATAACAATCAAGAAAAGTGCATTTCAGCGAAATATACAGTTTGATAATTTGATAAATGTGTGTTTCATGCAATTAACTTAACCACTATGATAGCAATAAATTCTCACAAATTCGACAGCTTCATAATTTGTCTACTATACTACTATATAAAGGTAAGTCGTTTTTTCAGAGTTGTTACCAAAAATCTCGAAAAGTTGTTGACCAGTTTACTCTGGATTATTACATGATACTCAAAGGAACGCACGGAGTGGCATAGGCCACATGTTTTAAATATGTGTAATCTAAAAGTATATATGCAATATATAAAGGATAAATGTTACCAGAAATGACGAAACGTTACTTAAAAATTTGCTTCAAATTTTTACACGATGCTCTGATGAATATTTAGACAGACACAGGCTATGTATTTTTATTATACATAATATATAAATATATAGCTAATAAAATATCTCCAAAATAACAGACACAATGCGCATGAGAAGAAGACACAATGCGTATGAGAAGAATCCAATTCATGGGGCATTTAGAAAGAATGGACTCAAACAGGTTAACACACAAAATCGATACTTTTTAAAGAACAAAACTACAAGACCGAACTGGTACAAACAGACGGAAAAAGACCTGAGAGAATTAGAGTCTCCAAATCTACATGATAAAAATGAAATCAGAAAAATCACGAACACACGGGGTTTTGAGGAAGAAGAGAGAAAAACTAACCGACATACGTGGTCTACGCAACGAAAGCTAGCCCATTCGTTGTTTATGAAGGAATACTGGGCGAAAAGGAAGGCCAACAAATGTTGATTACGCGTGTTCCTAAGTGATCTATCCGCGAAGAAGAAGAAGAAGAAGAAGAAGAAGAAGAAGAAGGCCGGCCGTGGTGGCCAAGCGGTTAAAGGCGCTACAGTCTGGAACCGTGCGGCCGCTACGGTCGCAGGTTCGAATCCTGCCTCGGGCATGAATGTGTGTGATGTCCTTAGGTTAGTTAGGTTTAAGTAGTTCTAAGTTCTAGGGGACTGATGACCTTAGAAGTTAAGTCCCATAGTGCTCAGAGCCATTTTTGAAAGAAGAAGAAGATATAGCTAATACATAAAGGGGAAACGTTGTTACTGGAAGTATCGAAAACTTCTTGACTGATTTACTTCAATTTTTTGTACTTTACCCTAATAAGCTTTTGGGTAGACATAGGCTGTATATTTTTAAATATATACAAAATGGAAACGTTGTTGGCATAATGTATCTATCAGGTATGTTAATTTCATCTGGTGAACCAATAGTGTTCATATGGCGCACTGTTTGTTGTGACACAGCAGTACATTATTATAATCTGTTTTCGTGTCCGTCACTGCACGTACAGCTCCCAGTTAAACACAGGAGAGACTAGATATTGTCATCTGCTACAGGCAAGCAAGTGGAGGTAGAAGTGCCTGCGACGCAATCCGACAACAACCTGGGGTGTTCCAACCAATTCGTGATTCTGTCAGACGTATAGTGGAAGGCTGCATTGCAATGGATGACAGTTACATGGAGCACGTGTTGTGAAAAGTAGCACAGAGACGTGGTGATCTCTGTCATTAGTGTTAGCAGACCATGAGAGAGAGACAGAGTGTCACTAACTATTGCCACCAACAATAACTCCGGAAGTATGATAGTAGGTGAAAAGTTTGTGGGACAAATGTTGCATGGGACAACGGGGGACATAATATGACGCTGGTTTTTTTGTTGCTAGGTGGTGTCGCTGCAGAGATGTGAAAGTCAACTTTGTTTTCGGAATTTTTTTAATGGGATGCTACAGTTTGGTACTCATTTTCTGATAGCGGCTATCGAGACGAATCGAATGATGTGTAACAGTTAAGGTCTTTGAAAGTCAACGGAGGTCACAAAAGTGGCATGAACGTCCGTTTACAGAAGGTTGCAGCACTGCATTGATAACTATGGTCATCACTTCGATAAGTGGTATTCCTTATGACATCGGTACTTATCGAAGCACATGCTCTGACAATTCTGTCTCGCACATCTTCAGGAGTAGTTGTAACGTCTTTATAAACAATGTCTTTTACAAATCCCCACAAGAAAAATCCAGAGGCGTCAAGTCTGGCGAACGAGCCGGCCACGACACATCTCCTCCGCGTCCAATCCAATGATTTGGGAATTGTCTCTGCAACTCATTCCTACCCATCAGTAAAAAATGTGACGGACACCCATCGTGTTAATACCACATTCCGTGCAATGTTCCTAAAGGTATTTCGTCCAATAACAGACCTAATGTTTCTTGCAGGGATGTGATGTACTTCCTACCATTGAGATTTCCTTCGATGAAGTAGGGCCTATAATTCTGTCCTCCAGAATCCCACATCATTCCTTCACCGACCACGGTTTTTGGTATGTAACTTGCCGCATCCAACACGGATTCTCAGTTGCCCAATAATGCATGGTATGCAAATTAAGATTTCTATGGTTTGTGAATGTAGCCTCATTAGTAAATAAAATCAAATTAATAAATATGTCATCGCTCTGAATCTGAAGTTGATTCGGCAGAATTCAGTGCGACGCATACAATCCGTACCAGTTAATTATTGGTGGAGACTGATATGGTAAGGATGATATTTATGGTAAGGATGATATTTATGGCGATGCAGAACACGAACAACACTACCCTGGCTCATGTCAGATTCGCTTGCGATTTGACGCGAACTAACACAAGGATCTCGAACCACAGTGGCAAGAGTACCAATTTCCGTTTCCTCGTTCGTGACTTTCCTTTGCCGGATATGTTCCGACATGTTAAAGATACAGTTGTTCTCAATTTATTATACCCATATTTAAATGTACTACGTGTAGGGCGTGCACATTGAGGATATCTTTTAGCGTATAAGTCTCTAGCTCTCACTGAATTTCGTTGGCATTCTCCGTAAATGCGAAGCATATCGACATGTTCTTCGAAGGAATACATCATTCACATTCGCTCGATTCGAATAGTCTTACCGTTCCTATTAGTGTTATATTGCGAAACCATCGAATGGTGTTTAGATGTCAAACGCACTTTAGATGGATACGCCCTATTCGGCGAATATTTACTATTCGCACGATATACGACAGAATTGTCAGAGCATGTGCTTTGATAAGTGGATAAGTGCCGAAGTGATAATGAATACCACTCAATTCATGGTAAGAAGACTGCAGCACTGCATTGATACCAATGGTCATGACTTCGAACACCTTCTGTAAATGGACGTTCATGCCACCTTTTGTACCTTCGTTGGCCTTCAAAGACCTTACTGTTACAGGTTATTGTAATCGTCCCTATAGCCGCTATCAGAAAATAAGTACCAAACTATAGCATTCCATTTAAGAAAAACAAAGTTGACCTTCAGATCTCTGACGAGAACGCACCTAGCAAAAAAAAAAAAAAAAAAAGGTTACCAACGTCATATTACGGCCATCGTTGACCCATGCAACACTTGTCCCACAAACTTTTCAGCTACTATCATACTTTCGGAGTTACTCTTGGTGGCAATAGTTAGTGACGCACGCTGTACGCGCGCGCGCACACACACACACACACACACACACACACACACACACACACACACACACACACACTGTGTAACAAACGTTGTATATACAACGCGCTGTTTTATTTTCTTCCTGATGATTTGTTCTCAGAGAAAACAGGACGTTTGCAAAAATCTAAATTTACAGTAACAATAAACAAGCAACTAGATGTAAAATCATAAAATTTTAAAAATTTTCTATAAAACTTCTTAAAACGTTCAATATTTTCTATATAATTTTAAATGCGATTGAGACAATATATTTAAAATTTTGAAAGGTTTTAAAAATTTTACAATTTTCATTTGATTATCTGCTTACAATCGTTTACCCTACTCTGATAATGTGGCATATATTTAACTAGAAACAGGGCTCAAGGTCAGAGGGGGGGTGGGGGTGGAGAGGAAGAGAAGCTGGAAGAGAGAGAGAGAGAGAGAGAGAGAGAGAGAGAGAGAGAGAGAGAGAGAGAGGTGCAAGTAGATTCGGACGTATATCCAGTTCCCATACATATCTACATATTTAGCTATTACGAAGCATTTCCAAGTTCGCTAGTACGATATAAAATCGAAGTGGTCACTCAGCATTAGGATCTATCAGTATTTTCCTGAGCACTAGGACCGTAACCAATCTGTTAAACCCTGCCTAGTCGTCAAAGATGGGATGTCTAGGAAACTTGCTTTCTCGAATCACTGGATAACATTCAAACAAATCGTATTAATGGGTAACAGAAGAAATACTTCAGTTGATTGATGAAAGGAGGAAGTACAAACATGTTCCCGGAAAATCAGGAATACAGAAATACAAGTCGCTGAGGAATGAAATAAATAGGAAGTGCAGGGAAGCTAAGACGACATGGCTGCAGGAAAAATGTGAAGACATCGAAAAAGACATGATTGTCGGAAGGACAGACTCAGCATACAGGAAAGTCAAAACAACCTTTGGTGACATTAAAAGCAACGGTGGTAACATTAAGAGTGCAACGGGAATTCCACTGTTAAATGCAGAGGAGAGAAAGCAGGTAGGTGGAAAGAATACGTTGAAAGCCTCTATGAGGGTGAAGATTTGTCTGATGTGATAGAAGAAGAAACAGGAGTCGATTTAGAAGAGATAGGGGATCCAGTATTAGAATCGGAATTTAAAAGAGCTTTGGAGGACTTACGGTCAAATAAGGGAGAAGGGATAGATAACATTCCATCAGAATTTCTAAAATCATTGGGGGAAGTGGCAACAAAACGACTATTCACGTTGGTGTGTAGAATATGTGAGTCTGGCGACATACCATCTGACTTTCGGAAAAGCATCATCCACACAATTCCGAAGACTGCAAGAGTTGACAAGTGCGAGAATTATCGCACAATCTGCTTAACAGCTCATGCATCGAAGCTGCTTACAAGAATAATATACAGAAGAATGGAAAAGAAAATTGAGAATGCGCTAGGTGACGATCAGTTTGGCTTTAGGAAAAGTAAAGGGACGAGAGAGGTAATTCTGACGTTACGGCTAATAATGGAAGCAAGGCTAAAGAAAAATCAAGACACTTTCATAGGATTTGTCGACCTGGAAAAAGCGTTCGACAATATAAAATGGTACAAGCTGTTCGAGATTCTGAAAAAAGCAGGGGTAAGCTTTAGGGAGAGACGGGTCATATGCAATATGTACAACAACCAAGAGGGAATAATAAGAGTGGACGATCAAGAACGAAGTGCTCGTATTAAGAAGGGTGTAAGACAAGGCTGTAGCCTTTCGCCCCTACTCTTCAATCTGTACATCGAGCAAGCAATGATGCAAATAAAAGAAAGGTTCAGGAGTGGAATTAAAATACAAGGTGAAAGGATATCAATGATACGATTCGCTGATGACATTGCTATCCTGAGTGAAAGTGAAGAAGAATTAAATGATCTGCTGAACGGAATGAACAGTCTAATGAGTACACAGTATGGTTTGAGAGTAAATCGGAGAAAGACGAAGGTAATGAGAAGTAGTAGAAATGAGAACAGCGAGAAACTTAACATCAGGATTGATGGTCACGAAGTCAATGAAGTTAAGGAATTCTGCTACCTAGGCAGTAAAATAACCAATGACGGACGGAGCAAGGAGGACATCAAAAGCAGACTCGCTACGTCAAAAAAGGCATTTCTGGCCAAGAGAAGTCTACTAATATCAAATACCGGCCTTAATTTGAGGAAGAAATTTCTGAGGATGTACGTCTGGAGTACAGCATTGTATGGTAGTGAAAAATGGACTGTGGGAAAACTGGAACAGAAGAGAATCGAAGCATTTGAGATGTGGTGCTATAGACGAATGTTGAAAATTAGGTGGACTGATAAGGTAAGGAATGAGGAGGTTCTACGCAGAATCGGAGAGGAAAGGAATATGTGGAAAACACTGATAAGGAGAAGGTACAGGATGATAGGACATCTGCTAAGACATGAAGGAGTGACTTTCATGGTATTAGAGGGACCTGTAGAGGGCAGAAACTGTAGAGGAAGTCAGAGATTGGAATACGTCAAGCAAATAATTGAGGACGTAGGTTGCAAGTGCTACTCTGAGAGGAAGAGGTTAGCACAGGAAAGGAATTCGTGGCGGGCCGCATCAAACCAGTCAGTAGACTGATGACCAAAAAAAAGGGTTTTTATTATAAAATGAGCAATTACAATACTTAATTTTCTGTTACACAGATATGTCGCTAGCAAAGAGCGACATACGACATAATCATGTTTCTTCAGTCTAACAATTCCAAGGTCGGGTTATATAGATTGTACAAGCAAAGCAAGTAGTGTCGATACTCTTATATAACTCGCTAATCTCGAAGCTACTATTCATCTGGATGGCGATCAGTCGGGCGCGGCGCTTATGTTCTTTACACATAGGGGCCGCTGCTGTTGCGTTGTCGTCCTGGAGTGTGGTCGATCAGCGTGCAATAGGCTGACGCCTTCTCGCAGCCATCCATTCTCTATCACTCCCGACCGGAATGCCGGCGCTTGACCTTACGCTGTTGCAAGGTGCCGGGGTGGAGAATAGTTTGTACCTTTTTAATTCAGATGAATTTTGCATGAGGACTAGACATGCACTCGATGCCCTCCTTATCCACTACCTAATTAATTATGTGCACAATGGTAACGGAAGGAAGGATTGCACACTCACAATAATTTAATAAAAATCGTAATCTACTCAGAAAAAAAGAGAACTTCATCATAATAAAAAACAGGAAATGCGATTTGCATATATCTACGAAATGATATGCGGATTAAATATTACAATGAGATTTATTATACAACAGAACATAAAAGCACATGATTATCGACACAAACAGTAGGTTAGAGGATAGGATATTCTGAACTATTATGCGAATAAAAGTTGGCTCGAGAACAAGGGCTCCTACCCTCTGTGACGCAATAGCTTGACGATAATGACTGGACGTCCTAATAAATCAAATATTACTCTCTCGACTATATTGCAGTATCGCGATTAGTAGTGAGAGCTCACATGGAGAAACAAGCAAGGTGGACTTGTAGCAAAGGGAGCGCGCGTGCTGCTGAGGGATTCAGTATAAAACTGATAAGGTCCTATAATGCCAGAGCCGCAAAATACTGTACCAGTACTTAAATCTGCAGCACGTCATCGGTAGGCAGCGTCCTGTTGATGTAGGCGCCGACTTCAGCCGGCAGCAACTCTGTGTCAACCCCTGGCCACGAAGGCTGTCCGCGAATTCTTAGTTCTACCGAAAACAAGCGACCAAGTCGCAAGCCCGTGTGACTCTGACGAAGATCAGATCCTGAATCTCCCGCCCACGCAACGCAAGAGTGAAGCCAACATTGCTCTACTTCCTACTCTCCTCGAAAAACCGCGAATCAGCATTCAGTTCTGATTCCAAAATTCCCCCACACTGTCTCAGAACATCGTTCACGCCAATAGCGACTGTTCCCTCCAATTTCGAGCAGGGCTTTATGATGTCAGCTAGTCTCAGTTTAAGTTGACCAATCATGCCTCTGTTATTCAGCTGAGTGCACCGAACTTGCCGTTTGACCGGCTACGAAAACAACCTGCCTAGACCACCGGCCATCCAGCACCAGACAGTCGTACCCAGCAGGGCACGGTCCACAGGTATTCTCAGAATCAGAATCAAGAGGACAATGCAGTCAGTCGGTGCCAGGAGACATCGTTCGAGACGCGCCGGAACGATAAACACACAAACTGCGGCGACACTCCATACAGTAGGCGAAACTCGACCGACGTCAGTCGTTCCGCCAGGCGCGCAAGTCCATTATGCGAACCCTCAGAATTCGGGGAGGTGCAGTCCCAAACCGGAAATGCAGTGTGCCACGTCCTCCGATGCTCACCTCGCACAGGCCACACAGGGAAGTAACCCAACATGCAGAGGAATCAAGTGAAAAGTAAGTTTGAGCTCTCAGTACAAATACTCTCATTACAATAACCTTATTCGGTCTGTTACCACCGTGCAATGACATAGAAAATTAATAAAATTAATGAAAATGAGAGGCGATATGCAAAAGAGGGCATGGAACCTCTCAACGCAACACAATCACTGCAGACTAAAGCTATGGCTATGTAAACGTGGGAATTCTGTACTTCTCAGCCGTTACCGCTTATGTTTGGTGAGTCAGATGACTTATTTTAGTGTGGCGGAGGGGGCTCTTTCACTTCTTTTCCCTGTCGTGCCTTACTCGACATCCTGTGGTTTGTCGGCTCCACCTATGGACCAACGAATAGTATTGGATTTGTTACTGACAGCAGGTGCAGCCAGCGTATGAGTGTGCGCCTTTACCTGTCTGAAACATTACCACAAGCACATCCACGTGGGCAAGGCCTCTTATAAGCAACTGTAAAGTTCGCTACGTTAGACATAGCTTATAATTTCTAGAATCTTCAATTTCATGCTACTGTATTCTCCGTAAACTCTCTGTGTGTGGGGGGGGGGGGGGGCGGTGACCATATAACCCCCTCCTTTCCCCTTGAATCCGTATCCGTTGCATCTGGGCCAGTTTATTTTAAGAAACGCCTAATTATGTGTGTTGTTCTACATGTCAATCGATTTTTTTTTGAACCGATAAAACTTGTGCTTACTTTGTGACCGTGTGGGCAGTGTTGAGTGTGCATCTCCGTACTAAACAGGGGGATGCCTAATTACGGAAATAGGATACTACCCAGGGCAAACGCAGTTTTCTTGTGTAACACACCGAGAGTTGAAGAACGAAATTATAATTGCTGAAAATATAATCGCATTTCCGTAATTACATATTTAGAAGCAAACAGGGAAAGCACGTGAGCATCAGTCACAGAATGAAAACAGAGACGAAATGTACCCCGTTACTAGGAAGTCAGAGTCTGTAGACCACTAGTTGTATATCGTAAAGAGTCACAACTAAGATACTTTTCTAGTGCGGCGTAATATATCAAAATATCTTTAAGGGTTCCACCTTGGCCCAATGTTGTTACTTCTTTTTACCTTATGTATCTGAATTTTTAACGACATCTTGGCAATGATATAAGTCCAACAGGGTAGAGCTGCTTGGATAGTTAAGATTTCTTTGTAATCAACCGATATCGAAAATCACCTCATTTTCAACTGACAAACAAGCGGAAAATATGTGTCAGTTTCGTGGAAAAACACTAGCCGCGCCTTAATTAATATACCCATGAGTCATGGCATATTCGGCAAAGACAACAGCACGTCCTGTCATGGAACCTATGGAAGCCATACTGTTAGGTAGCTGCATCACTCAGGTTTTAAACAATGCCAGATGGTAAAAAATATCGTCTGTGATATTATTTCGGGCTTTTTTAATTGTGTGTTTTGTTTGTTTACGGTCGTGTTTAGCGCTGTTAATAGGTCCATCTGGTAGGATTGCGTTAACCGTTACTGCTGTGGTCAGATACTCAGAAGGAGAGCGAGCGACAATATACACTACTGGCCATTAAAATTGCTACAACACGAAGATGACGTGCTACAGACGCGAAATTTAACCGACAGGAAGAAGATGCTGTGATATGCAAATGATTAGCTTTTCAGAGCATTCACACAAGGTTGGCACCGGTGGGGACACCTGCAGGTGGTGACATGAGGAAAGTTTTCAACCGATTTCTCATACACAAACAGCAGGTGACCGGCGTTGCCAGGTGAAACGTTGTTGTGATGCCTCGTGTGAGGAGGAGAAATGCGTACCATCACGTTTCCGATTTTGATAAAAGTCGGATTGTAGCCTATCGCGACTGCGGTTTATCGTTGGTCGAGATCCAATGACTGTTAGCTGAATATGGAATCAGTGGGTTCAGGAGGGTAAGACGGAACGCCGTGCTGGATCCCAACGGCCTCGTATCACTAGCAGTCGATACGACAGGCATCTTATCCGCATGGCTGTAACGGATCGTGCAGCCACGTCTCGATCCATGAGTCAACAGATGGGGACGTTTGCAAGACAACAACCATCTGCACGAACAGTTCGACGACGTTTGCAGCAGCATGGACTATCAGCTCGGAGACCATGGCTGCGGTTACCCTTGACGCTGCATCACAGACAGGAGCGCCTGCGATGGTGTACTCAACGACGAACCTGGGTGCACGAATGGAAAAACGTCATTTTCTCGGATGAATCCAGGTTCTGTTTACAGCATCATGATGGTCGCATCCGTGTTTGGCGACATCGCGGTGAACGCACATTGGAAGCGTGTATTCGTCATCGCCATACTGGCGCATCACCCGGCGCGATGGTATGGGCTGCCATTGGTTACACGTCTCGGTCACCTCTTTTTCGCATTGACGGCACTTTGAACAGTGGACGTTACATTTCGGATGTGTTACGACCCGTGTCTCTACCCTTAATTCGATCCCTGCGTAACCCTACATTTCAGCAGGAAATGTACGACCCCATGTTGCAGGTCCTGTACGGGCCTTTATGGATACAGAAAATGTTCGGCTGCTGCCCTGGCCAGCACATTCTACAGATCTCTCACCAACTGAAAACATCTTGTCAATGGTGGCCGAGCAACAAGCTCGTCACAATACGCCAGTCACTACTCTTGATGAACTGTGGTATCGTGTTGAAGCTGCATGGGCAGCTGTACCTGTACACGCCAACCAAGCTCTGTTTGACTCAATGCCCAGGCCGTTATTACGGCCAGAGGTGGTTGTTCTGGGTACTGATTTCTCAGGATTTATGCACCCAAATTTGCGTGAAAATATTACACAAGTCAGTTCTATTATAATATATTTGTCCAATGAATACCCGTTTATCATCTGCATTTCTTCTTGTTGTAGCAATTCTAATGGCCAGTAGTGTGGCGGTCGGGGTGGCCGAGCAGTTCTCGGCGCTTCGGTCTGGAGCTGCGCGACCGCTACGGTCGCAGGTTCGAATCCTGCCTCGGGTCTGGATGTGTGGTGTCCTTAGGTTAGTTAGGTTTAAGCAGTTCTAAGTTCTAGGGGACTGATGACCTCAGCTGTTAAGTCCCATAGTGCTCAGAGCGAGTAGTGTATGTAGCCATGTCCGGGTCTAGGTCCTAGTGAAGCTGGTTTTCCATTATCACACCACGTCGTGCATGGCTTTCAAGGTCGTGTCTTCTGTAACACGTTGTTGGTTTTCACAAACACTTCAGCAATACAGTATTTGGAGGGTAGGAAGAAAACGATTACCTCGAAACCGAGATCTACTGCAACAGCCTTTGTTTGCAAATTCGTCTGGAGAAACGATTTTTATATACTTTTGTTTGGCGATTACTGTTTGATTCGGTGAAGTTTGACATTGGTGGGTGATATTCCTGTCGGTAGACCCTCGGTATGGAAACAAAGTTGTTAGTATAACTTCTAGCATCACACCTTGAAGTGCAAATGAGAATTCATAATTGTCCGCTGTATCGATGCCTCGACCTTCCTGGGCACTCATCTTTTCACGAACTTAATGACGGTGCTGAAGATGGTCAGTGTTGTCTACGGCAACGAAGGAATGCCATTTCATATAATGGACCGACTGCTGATGTGCATATTAGTTCTCATTAAGCTGTCAGTGCGACCGCAACTCCGGCACCACATCGTCGTGTCCGGCCATTTTCATGCCTCTGATGGCCTCTGTCATTCCGCAGTGCGGTCACAAAAATATTGTCATGGTGATAAGACAGCAAAAGACGAAGAAAAATACATTAGAAGGGTACTGCTGTAGGTCCGGGAGCTACTGGTCCAACTTTTCCGCTGTTTGGCGGCCGGCCGACTACTAATTTCGTATTGTCTTGCGCCGAGGCGACGGTAAACACGGTGAGCCCCAGGGAATTCCTAATACTTCATCCTACGGTCGCTCATTGCGCATCTTGTTGTCCGTCACCAGTCAGTTCACGCTATCCGAAACCTGGGACGGAAATTTTTGCAACTTACTTCTAGTAAATTGTTGTCCTGGATTCTGACTACGGTCTCTCGACGCCAGAAAACTTTTCGTGGCCATTATCACTTTTCACGTTCTTAGACGTAGTGCCGTCTGTTACGTTCGCTCATTCATTACTGCATGAAGTTCACCTCACAGATGTGTCAATGCGTCTGTGAGATGTTCTCAGTTCTATTAGGTTACGAGAACCATATTGTAATAACTGCTTAGGGCACCCTTTGATACTCACGTCGACAAGTCAGATTTCCGAAATGAATTTTCACTCTGCAGTGGAGTGTGTACGCTGATCATGTCAGATTAAAACTCTGTACCGGATTGGAAACTGGAACTTTTGTTCTTTCGGGGGCAAGTGCTCCAAGGCCTAAGAACACTTGGTCGCGAAAGCCAAAGATCCCAAATCGAGCGTCCAGGACACAGTTTTAATCTGCCAGTAAAAGCACTCCGTCGTCAGGCCACGAGTGGCCTACCGGTACCATCCGACCGCCGTGTCATCCTTAGTGGAGGTTGCGGATAGGAGGGGCGTGGGGTCAGTACACCGCTCTCCCGGTCGTTAAGATGGTATTTTTGACCGAAGTTGCTACTATTTGGTCGAGTAGCTCCTCAATTGGCATCACGAGGCTGAGTGCACCCCGAAAAATGGCAACAGCACACGGCGGCCTGGATGGTCACCCATCCAAGAGCCGACCACGCCCGACAGCGCTTAACTTCGGTAATCTCACGGGAACCGGTGTAGCCACTGCGGCAAGGCCGTTGCCCCTTTAATCTGCCAGTAAGTTTTTTAAAAAAAGTGGTTCAAATGGCTCTGAGCACTATGGGACTTAACAGCTATGGTCATCAGTCATCTAGAACTTTGAACTAATTAAACCTAACTAACCTAAGGACAGCACACAACACCCAGTCATCACGACGCAGAGAAAATCCCTGACCCCGCCGGGAATCGAACCCGGGAACACGAGCGCGGGAAGCGAGAACGCTACCGCACGACCACGAGATGCGGGCAGTAAGTTTCAGTTCCTCGAAACAATCCCCAGGGCTGTGACTAACCCATTTCTCAACTATATCGCTTCTTTCAAGAACAATAGTCACGGATGGTATGCGAGAGAACTTCTGTGAAGTTTGGAAGGTAATATACGTGGTACTGGTGGAAGTGAAGCTACAAGGACGGGTCTTGAATCGTACTTGTGTAACTCATTGGGTAGAAAACAAGTCCGCAAAAGGCAAAACTCCCACGTTCGAGTTCCGATTCGGCATTTTAATGTGCTAGATTTGTTATAAATACGCTAACGTTATTCAGAATTGCAAAAACCAAGGATGTATGTTGCTGAAATGAGCTCTGTACCTCAGGTAAATACATAACAATACATTTACGATCAGCTTACTGAATTTATATCATCGTTAATGCAGCTCTATTCAGAAGCAATTTATGTATAGAGTTGAAGTTTTCGGTAAGATATAGCGGGACAAGTGGCGAAATTTCTGACGTACACAACGTTTACAGCTTCCGATATACGACGCCGCTTTTTTTTTTATGGAACTGTTTGCTTTTTGCTGTAGCACTGTGAAGATCTTCCCAAGAGTACTTCAGCATTGCTTGTGTTAAACTTTATCAAATAATAATAAGATAATAGCGCTCAGATGTTGTCCCATGGTCAGGAAGAGAGATTCCACGAAGAACTGCCCTGCTGGACCAAATGTAAGCAAACATCTAACTCTGGAATGGTTCGGTTGTTTATTACTATGACTTTGGAATAAAGTAGTCAAAATGTCCTTGACCGTTGATATATGCTCAGTCTAAAGCGATTCCAGATACGAAAAGAAAATAACAGTATATATGAAACACTTCGTAATGTTCTGGAAAGTTATATTTATTCGATCACGAACTGGATTTGGCTTCTTAGGCCACAAGGGACTTGGTAGAACAGGGGAACAGAATGGACAGTGGCTTGAAAGTAGGATATAAGATGAACGTTATCAAAAGTAAAACAAGGCTAATGAAATGTAGTCGAATTAAGATTAGATTAGAAAACGAGATACCAAACGTAGCAGATGAGTTCTGCTATTTGCACAGCAAAATAACTGATGATGGGCGAAGTAGAGAGGATACAAAATGTAGACCGGCAACGGCAAGAAAAGCATTTGTAAAGAAGAGAAATTTCTTAAATTCGATTATAGATAGTGTCAGAGAAAGTCTTTTCTGAAAGTATTTGTCTGGAGCATGGCCTTGTATGGAAGTGAGATGTAGGCAGTAAATAGTTCAGACAAGAAGAGAATAGAAGTTTTTGAAATCTGGTGCTGTAGGAGAATGCTGAAGATTATATGGTTAAATCATGTAACTAATGAGGAGGTACTGAACAGAACTGGGCAGGAAAGGCGTTTGTGGCGTAAATTGTCCACAAGAAACGATCGTTTGATAGGAAACATTCTGAGACATGAAGGGATCATCCTATTTAGTATTGGAGGGAAGTGTAGGGCGTACAAATTGTAGAGGATAATCAAGAGAATAATGCAGTAAGCAGATTCAACAGAATGTTGGTTGCAGTAGTTATTCGGTAATGAAGAGACTTGCACAGGATAGCGAAGCGTGGAGAGCTGCATCAAACCAGTATTTGGACTGCAGACAACAACAACAACAGCTAGTGCGCTGCTAGCATAGCGGCTATCAGATTCCTGAAGCCTTATACAGTTTCATCTTATAGGGTATCACTTGATTGTGTGAGATTAATTTCCGGTGGAAGGATGCGACTCCTAAGGTCCTCTGAATCCCCTTGTAGATTTGTGTGTAACCTGAGAGCAAGGTGACTATTTTATTTACTGCGCAAGATCACACATTTAAAAACCAAAATAAGTTGTAAACTGAGAGGATAATTTCATTTCTGCAACTAGTATTGGTCAATGTACGCCATCTGCTGTTAGATATGCAGAACAAAAACTTCGCGAAGAATTATAAAAGCCTCCATACTTATATTGTAGAATAAATTTCAGCTTAAAGAACCGCTACGCTAACATTTGAAAAAAGATTTTGGATGTATAGTTGGTTTCATACAGAGCAGGATCCAAGTCACAACGAAAGCTACATTTCAAAAAGAACGAGTAAATAAAATGGGAAATTACACAATAGTGTGTCATTATCATGAAACGTTAAACGGAAAGAGAGAACGTAAAGCTCTGTTGATATCCACTGCGATCCGATATAGACTAATGGTCGCCTGTTTATACCGATAAATATATAAATAAGCTACACTGTGTAAAATGCGAGGCAATCGATCTCGATGCTATTACGGTTATCAGGGAGATATGACAGCAACCTGTAATTCTTTGACTTCTAATGTTTGCAGTGATGACTGCATCTTCTGAAGGTTTTGTCGTAGAATAAATCTACAGAATAACAAACTAATATACCATTGGTCAAGCACAAAAAGCAAAGGGATTAAACACAGGTAACTCATAATTAATAGACTTAAAATCTGTCATCTGTGACAAATTGCGTAAAAGATAACTCATCTTGTCAGTCTGAAAGAATAAAACCATTGACTAATGACGGCTGTATAATCGAGGTGTTTTCCAAGTTCACTGCTCTCATAAGTAGCTCTCCCTTACCCACACCCATGTTAAATCTGCGTAGTGGTATTTGTGTTACCCCCACGATAAGCAGCTTATAGGTTGGTGGCATTTTCGGGTAGGGTACAAATTTCGAGACGGCTTTCGAGCGCTCTGCAGTCGAACGTGGAAAAATGGGTTCAAATGGCTCTGAGCACTATGAAACTTAACTTCTGAGGTCATCAGTCCCCTAGAAGTTACAACTACGTAAACCTAGCTAACCTAAGGACATCACACACATCCATGCCCGAGGCAGGATTCGAACCTGAGACCGTAGCAGTTGCGCGGTTCCAGACTGAAGCGCCTAGAACCGCCCTCCTCATTTCCAAAGTTTCCCCAGAAATAAGTTAACCAGCACTATGTTAGGTTAAAGAAAGGAAACGAAATAATCGCATGCGATCACTGTAACCTCATTGCTTCATCTAAACTAACTCAACTCCCCTGTAGTCGTATTACTAATCGTAAATAAATGAACAGAGTCCCGCTGAACAGCTTGCCACTTTTCAAAAGACACACTGTATGTATCGTATGTCACACGAACCATTTGAAGACGAAACTTTCTGGCAGATTAAAACGTGTCGGACCAAGACTCGAACTCGGTACCTTTCCCTTTCACGGGCAAGTGCTTTACCCTCTGAGCTACCCAAGCACGACGCACGACCCATCCTCACAACTTGACTTCCGCCACTTCATGGTGTTGAAAGCAAACTTTGGTCAACTACATAAACATCCGTAGAATACCCAAAGCCAGACAGATGTTTTGACTGGAGTGTGTGTGTGTGAAATCTTATGGGACTTAACTGCTAAGGTCATTAGTCCCTAAGCTTACACACTCCTTAACCTAAATTATCCTAAGGACAAACACACACACCCATGCCCGAGGGAATACTCGAACCTCCGCGGGACCTGCCGCACAGTCCATGACTGCAGCGCCCGGACCGCTCGGCTAATCCCGCGCGGCTGACCGGAGTTCTTATAATGAAAGTGTACAAAATAAAGTTCCTGAAGCTTCAGTTTCACATTAACACCAAGAAGCACAACTGAGTTCCCCGGTGTTTAGCAACTCCATTTAGTTACTGCATTATCGAGCTAATGCAAATGTTGAACTGCAGCCGCTTAGTTCCTCGCCCACGTCATGTAGAGGAACTAAGGGCGAAAGACGAGAACAATGGTATTAGCTGAAGAGGCGCAGTATCAATATTCACAGCAAGAGAAATCAACTGAAGTGTATGGCATCCCTAACAGTTTCCTTGTACAGATGTGCATCAACTGTAATGGCACAGTAGGAAAAATGATAAACAGAAGAATTCGGTCATCATTGATGGATGATGATTGTGTTCTGGCGTGACCACAAGTGTTAGAATGAAGACGAAGAACGCAAGACAAGAGAAGGTAGTGAAACGATGACGGCCAAAGGTGCGCGGAATGGGACCGCACCACGACGGAAGCGCCCTCGAGCAGAAGTGAATATAAGCGCCGCCCCTGCCAGCCTCGGCCGCTCAGATCGGCTCAATATACGGACATTAGTGGAACATATTCGAGGAGCACAGCACGGCCTAGCAGAATGTGATACAAGAACAGCTAGTAGTGATTCACAAACTGTTGTTCGAAACTTGTTTATAGCAAGTACTCGGATTTATGTTGCATGTCGCCCATCGCTTGCGATACCTTTGTACATTAAAGTTAAGTATTGTCTATCTGATTTGTAGAAATAAAACTATTAATGTTATTTGCTTGATTTATTGTATAGCATCCCGGAACGCAGTATCCCTGAGACACTCTAGTGGGCAAGACTCAACAGGTAGGGATCCAATTATTGGCCATTGATTATTTTCTTACACACCAGTAAGCATAAACGTATCCGTTGCTTTAATTTCCTAGACATCATTTAGTTGCACTTAGAACTGTGCGACAGTTATCATCTTACGTCTTACTTTCCTAAAATCAGTGACGTTAACAATGCGTACTTCGTGAGACAGTTATACTGCCTGACAAAAATGTGAAGCGCACAAGAAGGGGAGGGTATTTGATGTTATTTCAGTGATTACAACATATGGGGCCACTCATCTGTATGATACATTGCTTTTGGCCTGGATACGTGCACTGAGGCACGCTGCCCCACAAATTGTAACTCACCCTCGATATGTACTGGAATGGTGTTGACATCCAAACTGGTCCCACACATGTTCTAGTTGGGACAGATCTGAGAATCTTGCTGGCCTCCGGAATGCCTCTACATCACGTACATAGCTCAAAGATACGTGCCAAGTGTGATCGAACAGTATCTCGTTGAAAAATGACACCACAACTGCCGCGTGGAAGGTAACGCATGACTATAGGATCTCCGTGATGCACTGTTGTGCGCCGGCCGGAGTGGCCGAGCGGTTCTAGGCGCTACAGTCTGGAACCGCGCGACCGCTGCGGTCGCAGGTTCGAATCCTGCCTCGGGCATGGCTGTGTGTGATGTCCTTTGGTTAGTTAGGTTTAAGTAGTTCTAAGATCTAGGGGACTGATGACCTCAGAAGTTAAGTCCCATAGTGCTCAGAGCCATTTGATTTTTTTGTACTGTTGTGCAGTCAGAGTTCTCCTCAAACACTACCAGCTGTGACCTGGTCAAACTCGATGACTGCGCACACAATGATGCCAGGAGTAACACTGCTGTGACTCTCCGAAACACTGGAAGTGTGGGAGGTCTCTCCATGTCACTAACTTTCTCACCGACGATGGTAGTTCAGAACTGCGATTGACTACTGAACACTGTGTGACTCCATTCATCAGCAGTCCATGCTTCCTGGTCATGGCCCCACACCAGACGCAGCGGTTCGTGTTGTGGGTTAGCGGCAGCCTACGCATGGAACGTTAAGACGCTAGCCCAGCTGCTGCTAGTCTCCGACTAATGCTGTGAGTTGGCATAGAATGTTGCACGGGGCCCATTATTTGTTCCCTGATGTGAAGGGGCTAAGACGTACTTGGTGCACACTACGGCAGTCCTCAAAAAATGGCTCTGAGCACTATGGGACTTAACTGCTGTGGTCATCAGTCCCCTAGAACTTTGAACTACTTAAACCTAACTAACCTGAGGACATCACACACATTCATGCCCGAGGCAGGATTCGAACTTGCGACCGTAGCGGTCTCCCGGTTCCGGACTGTAGCGCCTAGAACCGCTCGGCCACTCCGGCCGGCTCTATGGCAGTCCTCTCTCGTGCTGGTCGGATGCGGTCGATCGGAATCTTGATAAGAAGTTGTAAGGTGGCAGAATAAATGAAGGTCAGATTCGCACCTTACATGAGAGCTTTATACATCGCAAGAGGAAGGTGAATATGGCACCTAACTTAATTCGGCGGTAATGGGCAAATTTGCCTAGCAGCGTGTAATGCAAAAAGAGATGTCATTCAATAGTTGGTAATTAACACACCGTTCCTATAATGCATGTTTGAGCGGAAGGTGAAAGAAACAGCGAGAGGCATTTTAGTTTGGAATTCAGAGGGACGACACAGAGACAAGGCCACGCTACAGAGGGTACCACAGAAACCACATAAAGGGGTGTCCCAGGCGGAAAGTCAACGGCCGATCAGGTGATTCAGACATGGAGATCGAGTATAACGGCCCATCTGAGGGAGGACAGGAAAGAAAGTTTTTAGAAAACTCCCTTTCGGAATTCCAAATGGATACGAAACAAGACCAGTCATGCATATTTGATCACGTGTCTAGCAAGTGGTACACACATGAGAGAGCCAATGTACGCATTTAGGCGTCTGGAACGGGCACAAAACGTCCCATTGGCGGAAACGCGCTAGGAAGGAGAAAAGAGCCAAAGTTTCGACGCAGTTTGATGGTAGAGTCCTTGCCATTGGTAGAGTGAGTTTCCACAAAATAAGAGGAATGCCCCTATTGGTCGAAAAAATCCGTGACGTGAAGAACGAAAGAACTCGGGTGGAGAACAGTTCGGCTATGAGTAAGACAAGACGGAAATTTTCTGAGACTCTTATCTGAACTGGCGTCAAGTGCAGAATGGAGCACATAACGTTCTGTACGACGCAGAGGAGTAATTTGTTTGAACTCTGCGTTCGCAACGGCTGATATCCAGCTAGAAATTAGCTATAGCATCGTTTAGCTCCAGCTGTGGAGAAACGAACCGGCCAGTTAGGTAACTGTTCTTGTGAAAACTGAGAGGGCATTATAATATGGACACTGCTCCAACCACGTGCGTGTATATCGCCACATTCTAAGACTAGGGATGAGTATATGTTCTCTCGTATAACGAGAAACATAGGGGAAGTTTCAGCTGGAAAATTCAGCAATGGTGTAATCAGTTTTATAGGAATTTCAGCGGAAGAGAGCGGCCTAGCAGACGACGGCTCATCGCAGCTTAAAGTAAATACCGCGTGCAGAGGCGTAAACTTGTTGGTTCACCAGCTTCCGTCCACTGTAAAGTAGAGCGACCTTGGGTAATCTTTTGCTCAATTTGTCAAATAACTAACCATCCGCTGTAGACTTGATTGTCATCCTAAAAATAGTCCCGAACTTTGAACCGGAAACGGACGATTTCCGTAGTACTGACCAACATCATAACGTAAGTGCAGGAACAATTTTGTAAAGAACTTTAATATTTTCGTGTTTAGGATAATTTAACCTTCTGAGAGTTAATATTTAATATTGTTGTGTTTAGGATTATTTCACTTTTTGATGTCGATGAGATGCGTTATCCTGACAATTGTTTTTTGTTGTCGCATTGAAAACTGTGTAAAAGTGTGTTTTTGTGCTAATGTTGCGACATTAAACATGTCATTTCAACTTACACAGTTGTCTTCAATCCTAGAATAAGTAAACCACAAGTATTGCACCCTTACAAAGTATACCTGCCCCCATGCTCCCATGTGGTCCAACATCGGCCCACTGTCCCATCCGAATGCCCCACAAGTATGGAAATTAACGATTCGACCAGCCGTCCAAATGGAGGCCAACAGTGAGGCCTCTTTCGAACTTTTTCACGTGCTGAGGCCGGCCGTGGTGGCCGAGCGGTTCTAGGCGCTACAGTCTGGACCCGCGCGACCGATACGGTCGCAGGTTCGAATGCTGCCTCGGGAATGGATGTGTGTGATGTCCTTAGGTTAGTTAAGTTTAAGTAGTTTTAAGTTCTCGGAGACTGATGACCTGAGAAGTTAAGTCCCATAGTGCTCCGAGCCATTTGAACCATTTGTCACTTGCTGAGAATGCTGTCTTATACGAGTACACGGCATCTCAATGTCCTTGAAAGTGATCACTCAACATGTGATACTGTTTACGCTCCTTATTGTACCTTATTAAGCCTGATTACAACGCTAAACACGAAGAACGCTAAAGCATTCTGGCGGCCGGTGTACCTGTCACAGAGAACTGCAGCTCTAACCATTTATATCCCCGTCGATGTAAGAAGTTTCACTAACATCCGATCCCGTCACCTGGGTGCTTACTTGTTCTGTAGGTAGTGTACTTCGTGCATGGTTTTACAGGGCTAGGAGACTCAGTGGTTTGACTCAGATCATGTTTCGGGAGGACCAACTGCAGTTAAGTTCATGTGAACTTCAGAGGCGTCTTTTGTGTGTGTACGTGTGTGGGGGCGGGGGGGGGGGGGGGGGGGGGACGTGCGCGAGTATCTAGATGGTTTTGTGTTACGTTGTTCCTAATGCGCTCAGTTACTGTATCGTTTTTTTCTGAATGGCTTTTGTCTTTTTTGTTTTTGCATGCAAAAAATTCTGCCCGTCTACTAACACGTGCACTCCGCTGCAGTTATTACGTAATTTGGGCACATCTCAGACATCGAACAATAACTGTTATTCAGCGACTGCTGGATAAACAAGCTGAAATTCTCGCATCCATTAAAAAGAAGAATGACACCGCTCAGAAGGGAGAATAGTTCGTGATTGTAGCCTAGCTCTGTGCATTTACCTGCAGGATGTCACGCAAATTGTTAGTCAGATATTTCTCACGAAACAAACAGACCTCTCTCTCTCTCTCTCTCTCTCTCTCTCTCTCTCTCTCTCTCTCTCTCACTTCCTGTTGCTGCTTAGGCTTCAGCAATACTTTCTCAACAGCAGGCGTTGACGAAATCCTCGCGACTGAGTGTGTTTTCCGCCGGTACGCGGCATATCTCACGGGAGAAATCAGCGCTTACTGGAGCACGTAGAACAAGCCTGCGGTTCTCACACAGCCTGCAGTGGCAGGTTGCTTACACGAGTGCTGTGGTGCCGGTTGGCGCAACGGGCAGCATTCTGCGACAGGAAATCCCCCACAGAGGCAGCTGGCCGGCGGTTCCGCGTCCCTGCCCTTTCCTGCTCTGTATTGCTTCACTACGGAGCCACGCTATCCAACGTCCAGTGGCCCATGGTACGCTGTGCTAACAGCTGCCGCAGAACCGTTTCGCTAAAAGGTGAGAGTGTCACACGAGAAGAACTGACTCTTACGCGGTACATCCATATTTTTAGGTGAGCAGGATCGTTTTGAATACTAACGCACAATGCATTACGCTCGTACGAGGTGTGTTTTTTAAGTACCGTTTTGAAATTTAAAAAAGACGTGCTAAGATACCTCAATTTTATTTTTTCATGAAAGCCTGTACCTTAATTACTTTTCTACATAATTTCCGTCAATATTGAGGCACTTGCCATATCGTTGTAACAGTTTTTGAATACCCTCCTCATAGAAGTCTGCCGCCTGACTTGTTAACCACTGCATCACCACTGTTTTGACTTACTCATCATCTTGAAGACGCTGACCGCCTATGCGTTTCTCCAAGTGCAGGAACAGATGGTAGTCACTGGGTGCAAGATAGAGGCTGTACGGAGGATGATCTACATCTACATCTACATTTATACTCCGCAAGCCACCCAACGGTGTGTGGCGGAGGGCACTTTACGTGCCACTGTCATTACCTCCCTTTTCTGTTCCAGTCGCGTATGGTTCGCGGGAAGAACAACTGCCGGAAAGCCTCCGTGCGCGCTCGAATCTCTCTAATTTTACATTCGTGATCTCCTCGGGAGGTATAAGTAGGGGAAGCAATTTATTCGATACTTCATCCAGAAACGCACCCTCTCGAAACCTGGACAGCAAGCTACACCGCGATGCAGAGTGCCTCTCTTGCAGAGTCTGCCACTTGAGTTTATTAAACATCTCCGTAACGCTATCACGCTTACCAAATAACCCCGTGACGAAACGCGCCGCTCTTCTTTGGATCTTCTCTATCTCCTCCTTCAACCCGATCTGGTATGGATCCCACACTGATGAGCAGTACTCAAGTATAGGTCGAACGAGTGTTTTATAAGCCACCTCCTTTGTTGATGGACTACATTTTCTAAGGACTCTCCCAATGAATCTCGACCTGGTACCCGCCTTACCTACAATTAATTTTATATGGTCATTCCACTTCGAATCGTTCCGTACGCATACTCCCAGATATTTTACAGAAGTAACTGCTACCAGTGTTTGTTCCGCTATCATATAATCATACAATAAAGGATCCTACTTTCTATGTATTCGCAATACATTACATTTGTCTATGTTAAGGGTCAGTTGCCACACCCTGCACCAAGTGCCTATCCGCTGCAGATCTTCCTGCATTTCGCTACAATTTCCTAATGCTGCAACTTCTCTGTATACTACAGCATCATCCGCGAAAAGCCGCATGGAACTTCCGACACTGTCTACTAGGTCATTTATATATATTGTAAAAAGCAATGGTCCCATAACACTCGCCTGTGACACGCCAGATGTTACTTTGACGTCTGTAGACGTCTCTTCATTGAGGACAACGTGCCGTGTTCTGTTTGCTAAAAACTCTTCAATCCAGTCACACAGCTGGTCTGATATTCCGTAGGCTCTTACTTTGTTTATCAGGCGACAGTGCGGAACTGTATCGAACGCCTTCCGAAAGTCAAGGAAAATAGCATCTACCTGGGAGCCTGTATCTAATATTTTCTGGATCTCATGAACAAATAAAGCGAGCTGGGTCTCACACGATCGCTGTTTCCGGAATCCATGTTGATTCCTACAGAGTAGATTCCGGGTTTCCAGAAACGACATGATACGCGAGCAAAATACATGTTCCAATATTCTACAACAGATCGACGTCAGAGATATAGGTCTATAGTTTTGCGCATCTGCTCGACGACCCTTCTTGAAGACTGGGACTACCTGTGCTCTTTTCAAATCGTTTGGGACCTTCCGTTCCTCTAGAGACTTGCGGTACACGGCTGTTAGATGGGGAGCGAGTTTCCCATCGAAAATATGTGATGAAATCTTTGGTCTGATTCGCCACATGCTGACGGGCATAGTCTTGCAGCAAAACGATGCCCTTGCTCAACTTCCATGGACTGCTGCTTTGAGTCTGGTGTGACGTAGGCCACCCAAGTTTCATCGCCCGTAACAATTTGGCTTAAGAACTCATCACCGTCGTTGTGGTACCGTACAAGGAAAGTCAATGCACTGTCTAAACGTTTGGTTTTGTGCACATCCGTCAACATTTTCGGTACCCAACGTGCGCACAATTTTCGGTAGTTCAAGAGCTCGGTCACAGTGCCATACAAAACACTACGGGAAACATTAGGAAAGTCATCCCGCAAGGAAGAAATCGTAAAGCGTCTGTTTTCTCTCACGTTATTGTCCACTTCCTGCACCAAACTTTCATTAACGACCGAAGGACGCCCACTCCGTTGTTCATCATGCACATTTGTGCGGCCATCTTTAAGTGCTGTCACCCACTCATAATGTTTTCTCTGTAAACTGAGCAGATCTCACGATGAATATCGATCGCTTTTAGGCCTTTAGCACTAAGAAATTTTATAACAGCCCGTACTTCACAGTCGGCGGGACTCAAGTTTATCGGAGGCATCTTAAACACTCTGTACACAACGTAAACAAGGTACAATCAGACTATAATGGGGTCAGTGGGTAGATTAAAGTACAGGCTTACATGTAAAAATAAAATTATTGAGACATCTTTGCACGTCTTTTTTTAAATTCAAAACGGTACTTTCTTAAAAAACACGCCTCGTATCACTCTCATGAATGAAGTAACACAAGACACTGCTGTAACATCATTTGCACGCGTCCATCTGTATACACCGGCAAATTTCACAGACTGTTGTAGAGAGTATTAGTTGGTTTTGTCTAATAGATACAATGATTCACGAGGAAGATTTTTGTGTATAATTTACAAATATTTCGTGCAAATTATTTGAATTATGACGAAGTCAAGTTAAGCTGTGAAAACGATGCCATCGCCACCTAGTGAACAGCCACCGCAACTTGAGAGTGTCGTAGTGCCTCCAGAACGCAGCAAGTGGGATCTAATTTGCATGTGATGTGGCGGTGTAGCGGCGCGTGTGCTGTGTGCTAGGAAACTGAAAGGGTGTGAGATCTATTCCCGGCGGGTCACTTCATTTCACTCTGCGTTTTAATCTAGCATTCACCTCTCAATGAAGTGGAAATACGCATTTCGAGGTATGACGACAATTTCAGACTGCCAATTTCTGCTTCCTCAGATTAGCAGTCACAATTCACACTCTTAACTCATAGCAAATTCTTTGAAAAAAAAAAGGCGTAGTAAGTTACTCAGATTCGAAGTATAGTAATAAATATGACCAAATAACGAAAAGGTAACACCTCGTCATTCGCTGCGTGGCACGGCAAAGAAGCCTGCCATAAGGAGTCCACAACAGAGTATTGCGGCAATAAGCCCTAAACATGAAATCATGAGTGTTGTTTTCTATTTTTCTTGTATTTACACACACGATTTACATACAATATTTACATCAGTTGTAAACATCCTACCTATATCACGATGTGCTCCCATCATTGGCATGAGATGTTCCACCAAACACTAATTCAATATAGAGTACATAACATTCATGCCTCCAGACACCTTTCCTTCGTCCGCAGCTTACATCGCTTAAGTTACGAGTAGATGAAAGTGATGATATTCACTTACTTACCGTTATCCTCCGAAATTTGTTGGTAACTTTATGTTGTGACCCGGAAACAAAATACGCTACGCAAAAGAAGTCGTGTAATCGTAAATACTTTATGCAACCCGTGTGAAGCCTGGCTGGGTCGCTAGTTTTACAATATTTATTGTCTTTGACCCAAAAAATTTCACAGCCACACATATTTGTCTTTGTATCTAAAAATGGCGTAGCAGTCGAAAACCAGTTTCTAAAATAATAATTGTTTTATATTATTACACTAGTTTTTACTATTAAAAACAGTCTTAATCACAGTTTATTTAGTACGGTGACCGGTTTCGACCACTACTGTAGTTGTCTTCAGACCTACAAGTCGTATACAAAGCTTTAATTAGAGGGCTACATACATTAAAGAAAATACATAAAATTAGAAAGCAATAAAACGATGAATTACCAATGAATAAGAACCTCGGCTCACGCCCGGTACTCACAGCTTTACTTCTGCCAGTACCTCGTCTCCTACCTTCCAAACTTTACAGAAGCTCTCCTGCGAACCTTGCAGAACTAGCACTCCTGAAAGAAAGGATATTGCGGAGTCATGGCTTAGCCACAGCCTGGGGGATGTTTCCAGAATGAGATTTTCACTCTGCAGCGGAGTGTGCGCCGATATGAAACTTCCTGACGAGGTACTGGCAGAAGTAAAGCTGTGAGTACCGGGCGTGAGTCGTGCTTCGGTAGCTCAGTTGGTAGAGCACTTGCCCGCGAAAGGCAAGGGTCCCGAGTTCGAGTCTCGGTCGGGCACACAGTTTTAATCTGCCAGGAAGTTTCATATCAGCGCACACTCCGCTTCAGAGTGAAAATCTCATTCTGGAATAAGAACCTCGTTTTGCTACAGAATCACTACTGGAGAAACCAGTGCACGTCTTATTATATATAATGGAGGCTCCGCCACTTCTGACGGAATGATGTCATTACTAACCAACAGGTTATAGGTCGAATAACGAAGTAAAATTTCTTAGTTAAAAAAACATTGTCAAGAAAGAAAATAAACACACACTAAACTTAGCTTATTTAACAGCTATTGTCGATTAAGAAGCGTTAAAAATATTTAAACATGTAGGATAAATGAACTTCGTTTTCACAGAACTTGAGTCGCCCTCTCAAGGCCTGTTAGTTTGGAACCATACCGTCATTTGGAACCATACCGTCAGAAGTGGGCGAAGCCTCCATTATATATAGTAAGACGTGCACTGGTTTCTCCAGTAGTGATTCTCTAGCATAAGGAGGTTCTTATCCATTGGTAATTCATCGTTTTATAGCTTTATAACTTTATGTATTTTCTTTAATGTATGTAGCCCTCTAATTAAAGCTTCATATACGACTTGTATGTTTGAAGATGACCACAGTAGTGGTCGAAACCGGTCACCGTACTACATAAAATGTGATCAAGGCTGTTTTTAATAGTAAATATTTGTCACATATTGATCACTGTCACTCCCATAATGTATTCAAAAGTAATTATATTACAGTAGTGCCGTAAGTCTTTCTCGTATGTTTTAATATGGTCGCGCCTTGTTGACCGTGTTACTGGAAGTTCACTTGGCTTGCCTGAAACAAAAGCACATTTCTTCCAAACAAGCAGAGTTTCCTTACGAGGCGAGGTCTTGCCTCAGCTATCTCTAAACGAATTCATTATCTCTGTCATTGTTTTCCCGGTCTGGGCACGTTCGTGGAGTCACCCACCCGCCTACACACGGGCACGCGCTCGCCACACCGAACATGCCGCTGGCTGGTGTTTATACAGGCATCAAGTGTTCCAGAATACACACATTTCGAGGACGTTCCATATATACTAAATAACCAAAAACTGTTGGCGATCGGGTTTGAACTGGCAGCCCGCAGCACGCTAGCCAGTGGTGCTAAAGTCGTCTTCACACGAACCGTGCTGTCGAACGTCAACGTAGAGCGTGCCGAGTTCAACGTGCTGCTGAACGCTCAAAGCGACGCGACTTGTACGTATGGTACCTGTTCTGTATTACGTATATTCTGAATTACACTACTGGCCATTAAAATTGCCACACCAAGAAGAAATGCAGATGATAAACGGGTATTCATTGTGTGGTGTCACCGCCAGACACCACACTTGCTAGGTGGTAGCCTTTAAATCGGCCGCGGTCCATTAGTATACGTCGGACCCGCGTGTCGCCACTGTCAGTAATTGCAGACCGAGCGCCACCACACGGCAGGTCTAGAGAGACGTCCTGGCACTCACCCCAGTTGTACAGCCGACTTTGCTAGCGAAGCTACACTGACCGATCGCTCTCATTTGCCGAGACGATAGTTAGCATAGCCTTCAGCTACATTTGCTACAACCTAGCAAGGCGCCGTATTCAATTGATAATTAATATTATGAAGCATGTACCGTAACGAGAGATGTTCTACAATTGTGGATTAAAGTTAAGTATTACTTCATCTACGTACTTTATTTGCAATTCTCAAGATATTGTCCTGTTCCAGACCTCACGCCAGTCAGCGTGTAATTAAACGCGTGCATTTCGGCCTCCTCTAGAAACACAGTGTTGGCTCTTCTGCCAACACTACACATTGGACAAATATATTATACTAGAAATGACATGTGATTACATTTTCACGCAATTTGGGTGAAACAACCACCTCTCGCCGTAATAACGGCCTTGATACGCCTGGGCATTGATGGCGTGTACAAGTACAGCTGCCCATGCAGCTTCAACACGATACCACAGTTCATCGAGAGTAGTGACTGGCGTATTGTGACGAGCCAGTTGCTCGGCCAGCATTGACCAGACGTTTTCAGTTGGTGGGAGATCTGCAGAATGTGCTGGCCAGGGCAGCAGTCGAACATTTTCTGTATCCAGAAGGCCTGTACAGGACCTGCAACATCCGATCGTGCATTATCCTGCTGAAATGTAGGGTTTCGCAGGGATCGAATGAAGGGTAGAGCCACGGGTCGTAATACATCTGAAATGTAATGTCCACTGTTCACAGTGCGGTCAATGCGAACAAGAGGTGACCGAGACGTGTAACCAATGGCACCATCACGCCAGGTGATACGCCAGTATGGCGATGACAAATACACGCTTCCAATGTGCGTTCACCGAGATGTCGCCAAACACAGATACCGACCATCATGATGCTGTAAACAGACCTGGATTTATCCGAAAAAAATGGAGTTTTGCCATTCGTGCACCAAGGTTCGTCGTTGAGTGCACCATCGCATTCGCTTCTGTCTGTGATGCAGTGTCAAGGGTAACCGCAGCCATGGTCTCTGAGCTGATAGTCCCTACTGCTGCAAACGTCGTCGAACTGTTCGTGCAGATGGTTGTTGTCTTGCAAACGTCCCCATCTGTTGACGCAGGGATCGAGATGTGGCTGCACGATCCATTACAGCCACGCGGATAAGATGCCTGTCATCTCGACTGCTAGTGATACGAGGCCTTTGGAATCCGTATTACCCTCCTGAACCCACCGATTCCACATTCTTCTAACAGTCATTGGATCTCGACCAACGCGAGTAGCAATGTCGCGATACGTTAAACCGCAACCGCGATAGGCTACAATCTGACCGTTATCAAAGTCGGAAACATGATGGTACGCATTTCTCCTCCTTACACGAGGCATCACAACAACGTTTCAGCCGCAACGCCGGTCAGATGCTGTTTTTGTATGAGAAATCCGTTGGAAACTTTCTTCATGTCAGCACGTTGTAGGTGTCGCCACCGGCGCCAACCTTGTGGGAATGCTCTGAAAAGCTAATAATTTGCATATCACAGCACCTTCTTCCTGTCGGTTAAATTTCGCGTCTGTAGCACGTCATCTTCGTGGTGTAGCAATTTTAATGGCCAGTAGTGTATGTATACGCGACTGCGTCGCGCTCCGCCGGCACTTGTCGGCTGTACGAGGTCTTCTCATGAAGTCCCGGAACCTTGTGTACAAAATTTTTCTACGCTTACCTTTTAATTATTGTGTATGGTCTCCTTCGAAATACTCTACAATTGATACACAGCTCCCAATGCCGTTTCCCATTTCCGAAGCAGCCTTGCTGGATCGCGCAAGGCGCCGTCTGCGATTTTTCTTTCATCTCGTCTATCGTTGTAAATCTTCGTCCTTTCAACAGTGTCTTCAATGTCGGAAATAAAAAAAAGTACTTTGGGGTCAGATCTGGAGAGTACGGATGACGAGACAGCACAGTCATTTCGTTTTTTGTGCAACAGTCAGGCACTAACATAGATGAATGTGCGGGTGCGTTATCGTGATGCAAGAGCCATGAACTGTCTCGCCACATTTCAAGCCGTTTCCTTCACACACATTCTCGCAGCCGTCGCAAAACATCCCGATGGTAGCATCGACTAACAGTTTGTCGCTGTGGCACGAATTCATGATGAACTAATCCTTCAAAGTCAAAGAAACTAGCAGAAAACTGACAAGCTTTTTTTTTGGTCTTGGAGAATCTTTCCCGACCCACTGTGAAGATTTAGCCTTCGTCTCAACATCATAACCGTAGACCTGCGTCTCATCACCAGTTATGATTTTCTTAAGAAACATCTCGTTGTCATTTGCGCGATCTAAAAGCTCTTCATAGACCACAAGGCGGAGGTCTTTCTGGTCTTGACTCATGAGCTGTGGGACAAAATTGGCGGCAGTACTATGCATTCCAAGATGTTGTGTCAGGATTTCATGACATGATTCAACTGAAATGTTACATTCTTCTGCAATTTCTCGGGACAGACAGTTTTCGATTGGCACGCACAATTTCGTTGACGTTCCTGACATGAGCATCGTCGGTAGACGTCGAAGGGCGTCCTGGACGAGAGTCATCTTTAACTTCCGTCCGGCCATTTTTAAACAGTGTGAACCATTCGTAACACCGAGTGCGGCTTAAGCACTCATCACGATAAGATTGCTGCATAATTTGGTGTGCCTCTGTGAAGGTTTTCTTGATTTTGCGCAAAATTTAATGAAGACGCGTTGCTCCTCTAAGTCTGCCGTCTAAAAATTCGTAGGACACAGCTTTCTACTCAGTACAGAGTAATGTAATAAAATAAAAATAGTTGTGACTCTTTTTCTTTACTATCAGTGTAATGTAACAGAATGAATATGAGCCGTGACTTATATAAAAAAGAAACACACATTAATGCAATGGCTCTGCATAAAGGAGAAATAATCAATGTACGAATATTATTAACGGTGTAATATGTTGTTTAATTTAGCCCGACGCGTATAAGCACTCAGTGAACTAGCTCAGTTCTCAGGGGGTTACGGAACTGTAAATACTCGTTTATTTAATTATTAAAACACCATAGATATTCCTCAATATATGCCTAGTCGACGTCAAGTTAAAAGTCGTGTGCTTATAGCACCAGAGAATGTTTCACCAGTCCGTTCACTGTACAACAATAAATTCCGTAACTCAAAATCGTGGTTTCGTCTTGATTCCCAATATGAGATAACAAGCGTAGCTTTTGCAAATGAAATCTTGTACCAGAACTAGAATTCTGTGACTAGGCCTTCCTGCCTGGGATGTTATCTAGCAACTTTGAGAAAATCTGAAAGTGAATCTTATTAAATTATTTGCAGCGGCTTCCAGGCTCGTAGAATCTGAAAGAAAGGTATAGTTCCCTAACCGGCGGCACGTCTCGACGATGAGCTAAAAGAAAGTTCTAAATTATTTTTTAAGATGGCGCCTAACAATGAAGAATTTCTGTTAAGACCCATGTCTACTCTAGACAAGCAAGGTTTAGGATTACAAACGATTTCAACGCGGACACAATTTTTAAGTTACAAACAACTCTATTTTTAGTTTTGTTAATGACCTACATTGGCTGATACAGCAAGATGAACCTTCGTTAAACGTTCCTTACGGTTCGCGTCCAGATCATAAGCCAAAAAGAAGAATAGTAATAATAATGACAAAAGAGGTCAGAGTTCAAACATTGAATCTCAATTCCATGGAATAGGCATATATTGTAGCACAATATATTGTTCCTTGGTAAAACTCGCAAGTTACTCATACAATACTTACCGTAAAAACATGTAATCTATACACTTCACATGTCCACCCAGGAGAAACAGTACAACAGCACTGAACAATAACTAACAGACATACAATAGTGAAACTTCCCAGGGCATGCCGTATTGAATTCCCGCGCAGACTGTTGGCGAAACGCCGTGATGTCATTAGGAAGGCTGGAAGCGAGAAGCGCGAGGCGAGAACACTACGCGTTCATTGTTTATGCAATCAAATTCCCAAATCTCTGCGTTGAAATAAATACAACGCAGTTGTTTATTAGATATTTTTCTTGCTGGTCGATTTGTGGTACAGGAGAAAAATAAGGAATAATTGTGCTACTGCTGAATGTAAAATTGCTTCTTATAAAAATACGGATGTCGTTTGCCATCGATTTCAGAAAGGTAAGAGAACTACAGAGCAAACGGGTGTCACGCTGTAAAAGAAGTGATCCTGTTAATGTGAATAATGAGGGGTTTTGTTGAAATCATTTCCTTCTCGAAGATCGGTAACGGGACTTAAAAAATATGCTTTTAGGGTTTTCTTTCAAAAGATAATTAAAAGCTGACTGTTTACCATTACGAAAAATTCTATATTGGCACGGTGATGCATCCAAGGTTGTCGGGAACAATAGCGAGGACAACGTACATATAATTGCCAGATACTCATTCTCTTTAGAAAAACGTTTCGATGTGTTATCGGCATTGGAACTATTCACGCATTTTCTTTCTTTTTTCGTGAAAAGAGTACGCTGTCTGCATTTGGAAGCATTATCTCTGAAGAAAATTAAATTATATCAGTCGATCAACACAGAGGTAGTACCTTGATCTCGATGTTACTGCTAAACACGAACTAAATTAAGAACTAAGATAAAACTGCTAAGGAGAGGAAACTGCGCTGTGAAAAAAAGTAACAGGATCCTGCACGCTATGTGGAACAAAACAAAGGTAGCTCTTGTACATCCACACGACTACACTGCAATTAACTGCCCGGCAGAGGGTTCACCGAACCACCTCGAAGCTGTTTCTCTACCACTCAAAAAGCGCGCGGGAATAACGAACATTTAACTCTTTCCGTGCGAGATATGATTTCTCTTATTTTGTTACGATAATCATTTCTCCCTATGTAGGTGGGCGCCAAAAAATAAATATTTTCTCATTCGAGGGAGAAAGATGGTGATTGAGATTTCATGACAATATCACACCGCAGGGAAAACGTCTTTCTTTTAAGGATTGCCATCCCAATTCGCGTTATCACATTCGTGGCACACTCTCCCCTATTTCGCGATAATACAATACGGGCTGCCCTTCTTTGAATTTTTTGATATCCTCCGTCAATCCTATCTAACGCGGATACCACACAACACAACAATAATCCAGAAGAGGGCGGAAAAGCATGTTGCAAGCACCCTCTTCACAAGACCTGTTGCATTTTATAAGTGTTCTGCCAATAATTCGCAGACTATGGTTTGTTTTCCCAGAATCTTAATTATGTGATCGTTGCAACTGAAGTTATTCGTAACTGTAATCCGTAAGTATTTAGTTGGATCTGCAGGCTTTAAATTTGTGACATTTATCGTGTAACCGAAATTTAGCGGATTCCTTTAAGTACTCTTGTGGATGACTTCACATGTCAGTTGCCAGTTTTCTTCTGCAGTAAAACAACAAATCAGTTTTTCATACCATGTGAGATTCTATCTTACAACGACAGGTCTTTGGATTCAGTCTCAGAGAAACTTCTTCTGGATTCAGTTATATTACCATTAATGACTGGACCTTCGTAATCTCCAGAGGTGAGTTCACTTGTCCTCCAGTTGACATGTTCAATGAAATAAACGAGTTTGGTGTGACATTTTGCAGTTTTCAGAGCGACGTGTTGCTAAGTGTGACGGAGTGATGCAAAAGATGTTTTCCATAATAACGTTAATGTTTCCTGAAATGCATCACAAAGTGGTTTCTTCCTACGTGAAGCCAAGAACCTTCATTAGAATAGCGCATCTGAACATACAAGCTAAAACAGGAAACATAAAAACTTGCCGTAAAGAAAAATCTCTAATGAGTTGCTTAGTGATCGTCGAGCTACAATGAGTATTTACGAACGAAGTAAGATGTTCTAGTTCTTAATACTGCATTAAGTTTTTGAAGGTGGCTGTTACTATAAAATACTAGTGTTCATGTAGTAATTTTGGTTTAAGCGATGCTTAATAATCTGCATCAGCACTTTACAACTGGCAGGCGTTAGAACTCTAGCGGACCGTGGGAGACAGTATTCCAATGTCCACGAGCGGGAGACCGGAGCAGTATACCCGCTAACATCATACGCGTTAGCCAATAGCAGCGCGACCCCCCGGAATGGCCTACCTCATTGTTTCTAGTTGCCTTGGAAACTTCCGGCAGTTACATGTTAAACACAGGCGAGTGCAACGATGCCAACCGCATTTCGCTCCGACGCACCGTTGGTGCGAAATTACGAATGTTCCGGAAATTTTTGAACAGGCCTGTATCTGACTCGCACATCACTCTGTTTACGAAATAGACGGGAGTAAATTCGTACGTTAGCTCTATTAAAACGTTCATTTGCTTACTCGTTCATATGCTACCCATGTTGTTCTGCTTGTAGTATATATAAATAAAGACTCCAGTATCCTAGGAAAGTACCATGTCCAGTCAATAAGGACATCGCCTTATAAAAGTTCCGTTACAAATACTGCGATACAATTTACAGTAATTCTTCACATAAGATAAAAATTACTTAATCACTTTCAATTTAATTCTTACTTGATCACTGTCCATATTCAGCAACAAAATCTTTACAAAATGTGAAACAGAAAACCTAAAACAAGAAAGTTCAAAATATCTTACTGTAAATAGTGCAAGCTATCTTGTTTACGCACTTATATTTATCATTATTTGTCGATTATTATAGAATATACTTTTAATAAAGTGTAAGAAAGTCTCAGAACCTACTATAAAGCGCTAAGTTTAATATTCATGTAAACTGCTGCAACTGTTTATTTACCAATGGTACAAAGTCAAGAGGACATTCTGTACAGATACAGTCCGCTAGCCAGTACACACTGAATGGCACAGGGCACTTCTTGCCGGTATTATCGATGTTCTGTGCTGTTGCTTTCGCGTATAAAGTGAGTCGGAAGTTCCTTTCCATAAGCTTTGGTCAACGAGCAGCCACAAGTTCAGTTGAGGAAGATTTCTGTAAACGACATCCCCAAACGGATGAAGAGCCACAATAGCATTTTCTATCTTAAGATGACTTAACGTCAAAATTTATATAGCTGGAATGGTTCTTTGTGATTGAAATTAAAAGTAAAATTATTATGTTACAGCCAACAAGCGCTGATCACTCCATCGTGAAAGAATAATTTCAAAGACTTCTCACTTAAGTTCCCTGATATCGGTAATTAGACTTACGTATGGTCTGTACTGGTCTTTTATAATTGTAGCCGCGCCTGGCTGAATTCGTTCAGTGACTTACGTCTTGCCTACTTCACTAGAATTACAAACACTGGAGCGCTAGTCTAGAACTGGCCAGAGTAAGGAATTGTATGCAGTTATCTTTGCAGTTGCACCGATTATTCCCGGGAGTTTCTCAACAAGTCTAGATCTTCCACTTCTAATACTGTAATTTGGTTCTTTCTCTTCGTTATGAATATTATGAATCTCAGTTTTGGTTGGTACATTCCACGGCCAGTTTGGGTTCCGTATGTGTTGTAAAACAAAACAAAACGTTTTCGCATTCACACAATTTTCCTGTGTGATAAAGTGGGATTGGGAGAACACCATTCCCCATCGACTATTCAAGGATGGCAGTATTTTATCACTCTAGTCTCCAGATATATGCGTTCCAAACTCTGTTGGTTTTTTTATAATCTATTTTCTCTGTTGTTGATGTGTCAAAATTCCTTATTTATAAGTATTGAATCTAACAAGAGGACGCCAGGACGTTCGGATCACGGATTGACTTCAAACATTATACACATTTAGTAGTCCTGTAGCACAATATGATGCATAAGTAGTTAGGTGTCCAACTTGCACATTGTGTTGTTGTAACGGACTACTAAAAGTGTACAAAGTTTGAAGCAAATCCGTGATCCGAACTTCATAGTCTCCCCTTGTAAGAGAAAATTGTAAAATAATTTAAAAGCATTGTTCTAAGTATTTATATTGTGATTTTCCCGTGTTGGTAACCAATTGTGGGACCTTTCATCAACTTTATAGTTTTTCTGGAGGACGATTCTTTTCCTGGATTTGCAAAACTGGCGGAAGAGGTGTACTCAGAATATTTTTTTAAATAACATTCGGGTAAAAGAAGGGTTCAAAAATGAAGTTAAAAAGTACATCAATGGCAGAATCCTCTGTGAAAGTGAGGAGGAATCTCAACTGGTACCTCGAAGAGAACGGTCTATTGACACACAAGTCAACATGGATTTAGAAAACATCGTTCTTGTGAACACAACTAGCTCCTTACTCACACGGAGTGTTGAGCCCTATTGACAAGAGATTTCAAATTCATCCCGTATTTCTGGATTTCCAGAAGGTAAACCACACAAGCGGATTGTAGTGAAACTGCGTGCTTATGGAATATCGTCTCAGTTACGTGACCGGATTCGTGATTTCCTATCAGAGAGGTCACAGTTCGTAGTAACAGACGGAAAGTCATCGAGTAAAAGAGAAGTGATTTCTGGTGTTCCTAAAGGTAATCTTATAGGCCCTTTGCTGTTCCTTATATATATATATATATATATATATATATATATATATATATATATATATATATATATATATAAACGATTTAGGAGGCAATCTGAGCAGCCGTCTTAAGTTGTTTGCAGATGATGCTGTCATTTATCGACTAGTAAAGTCATCAGAAGATCAAAACAAATTGCAAAACGAGTTAGAAAAGATATCTGTATGGTGCAAAAATTGGCAATTGATCCTAAATAACGAAAAGTATGAGTGCTAAAAGGAACCATTAAACTTCGATTCCACGATAAATCAGTCATCTAAAGGCCGTAAATTCAACTAAATACCTAGAAATTACAATTGCGAACAACATAAATTGGAAGGGACACATAGAGAGTGTTGTGGGGAAGGCTTACCAAAGACTGTGTGTTATTGGCAAGACAGAGAAAATGTAACAGATCTACTAAAGAGACTGCCTACACTATGCTAGGCCGTCCTCTTTTAGAATACTGCTGCGCGGTGTGAGATCCTTAGCAGATAGGATTGACGGAGTACATCGAAAAAGTTCAAGGAAAGGCAGCACGTTTTGCATTATCGCGAAATAGGGGAGAGAGTGTCACTGAAATGATACAGAATTTGGAGTGGACATCATTAAAAGGTAGGCGTTTTTCGTTGCGACGGAATCTTCTCACGAAATTTCAGTCATCAACTTTCCCCTCCGAATGCGAAAATATGTTGTTGACGCTGATCTACATGGGGAGTAACGATCATCATAATAAAATAAGGGAAATGAGAGCTCTCACGGAAACATAGAGGTGTTAGTTGTTTCCGCGCGCTCTTCGTTATTGGAATAATAGAGAATTATTGTGAAGGTCTTTCGATGAGCCCTGTTCCACGCACTTGAATGTGGTTTGCAGAATATCCATGTAGATGTAGAGACGAAGTTCAGGAATACTGTTACTTTGGAAAAAAAAGATACTAAAGCGAGAAGAAAATACGAATGATGTAAAAGTGGCATTCCTCCACAAAAAAAAATTAAGTCGTCAGTCTTCTGAGTACTTGCTGGCCCGCCACTAATTCTTCACTTGTGCCAAGTTTTTCATCTCAGAGTAGCACTTGCAACCTACGACCTCAGTTATTTACTGGATCATCTTGGCCTTTCTTCTCGTCAGAGTTTTCCATATATTCTTTTCCTCTCCGTTTCTGCGGAGAACCTCCTCATTCCCTATCAGTCCCCCTAATTTACTACATTCTTCTGTAGCACCACGTCTCAAATGCTTCTATTCACTTCTGTTCCGGTTTTCCCACAGTTCATGTTTAACTACCATACAACGCTACATACATTCTCGGAAATTTCTTCCTCAAATTAATGCTTATGTTTGAAACTAGCAGACATCTCTTGGTCAGGAATTTCAATTTTGTCAGAGCTACTAGCCTATTTATGTCCTCCTTGTTCCACTTGTCATGGGTTATTTTGTTGCCTAAGTAGCAAAACTCCTTAATTCATCTACTTTGTAATCCCCAGTCCTGATGTTAAGTTTCTCGCTGTTGTCATTTCTGTTACTCTTCATTACTCTGTCTTTATTGGATTTACTCTCAGACCGTATTCTGTACTGTGATGTGTTTGGAGCTTATGGGTGCTCAACGGCGAGTTTATCAGCACCCTATTTTGTACTCATTAGACTGTTCATTCCATTCAACAGCTGCTGTAATTCTTCTTTTTCACTTATGACAGCAATGTAATCAGTGAAAATTATCTTTAATATCTTTTCACCCAGAATTTTACTCCTACTGTTGAACCTTTCTTTTTTTCTTTGCGTCATTGTTTCTTCGATGTAAACCGAGCTTTTTAAACCGAGCATATCGTTCTTAGTCTTCCATTCTTATTGTTCCCATATTGCACCTCTGCACATTGTCAAACTTAATTTCAGATCGACGATACCTATGAACATGTCTTGACTTTCTTTAAGTTTTTCCTCCCTTATCAACCACAGTGTCAGAACTGCCTCTCTGGTGACCCTACGTTTGCGATAGCCAAACTGATTATCGTCTAAAGATCCTCAGTTCTGTATTGGTGGTAAACGGAGACCTTAACTTAGAAATTTCCGATAATTTACATGCAGTGCACAGTACCGTACAGAAATTAATCATGGACTGTGAGAAAACTGGGAAAAAAAGGGAATAAAATCGTATCATATATGATGTTTGAGATGCTGAAAATTAGAGAGATTCGTGAGATAAGAAATGCACAGGCTTGCCATAGAATCGACAAGGCAAGAGGTTTGTTGAAAACGCTAACTAGAAGAAGGGCATTTGTTAAAACACTTGGATGGTACTAGAGGGAACCGTACATGGAGAAAAAGCTGTAGGGGAACCAGTAGTAACTGAGGCGGTCTATATTCATCTACATCTACATAACTACTCTGCACTTCACACTTCAATTCCTGGCTGCCTTTCCACTCTCTTAACATTGCATGGAGAAAATGAATACTTGTATCGTTCTGTAGGGGCTCTAAGTTCTCTGCTCTTCTTAAGATGGTCATTTCTTCCTATATAAGTTGGCGACAATAAAATATTTTCGCACTCAGAGGATCCTTTCATTGGAGGATCGATGTTCGTCGCTACATAAACAACGAATTTCCGCTGGATTTTGTGTAGTGATGAAAATGATGTGGCTCTGCGCCCCCTCCCCCTCCTCAGGTAGCCTGATGTAACGCTTTTTCCTTTGGGGTGCACTAAGGACCGCATTTACGTAGCCCCACTGCGAAGAACACTGGAACATCTCAGAGAAGGTGTCAGTGCTGTTGTGATTACCATTGGTAGGATGTTGCTACATAACGCAGAGAGAAAGAGACTCATCAGATCATTCTCATATAAGGTATGTTTCTGCTCGTATTCCTTTTATCCGTTGCTTTTCTGTGCCAGTATTCTCTCGCAAGGAAGTTTTGTTTCTTTTCTTCTTTATGTTGTCAGTAATTGGGCACCTTAATCATTCCCATATCATTGTTCCATCATTTAACCTGTTGTGCGTGACTGAAGCTAGTGAATGTGAGTTTTCCTGAGAGTAGCCAGTAGCTGTCTATCTGCTGCTGCATTTCGTTTGCTACTTTAGTTTTACCACTACTTGTATGGAAGCAGAAAGGCAGAGAGATCTAGTTGCATCATCAGAGCTGATTCAATAGCAGGTAAAAAGAGTGAAGGTGGGAGGTAACGACGTTCGCATTTTTTGTGTCTTGCCCCACCAGACAGGAGCGGAAGTGGTTAGACTATGTGTGGAAAGGGTTTCTATTCTGCTGGAGCTTGGTGAGTATGGGCTCGTCTGTGGGCAGCACACGGGTGGAGGTATTTGAATTATTTAGTGTGAATTTCAATCATTTTTCGTTTCAGTCCTTTTCGTAAATAGATATGATCACGCTAATTACCGTAGGAATAATTTCGAATGAAGGTTTTTATCATTCTCGAGGTTCTTTTAGTAAGAACACTTCGGGTATGAGAGACCAAGGCTCGACATGTAGGGTAGACGAAAAAGACTTGGTCTTCCTAGACCGATAGTATAATGGATTTATTCACAGTGTATAGGGCGAAATTACGAGAGGCGGGAGATGAATGTTAGATATTCTTGAGTATTTAGAACCTGAAAGCCGGTGTCTTTGCGTGGCCACTCTGCTACGTGGCCAGTGGTAGAGAGTGAAAGCCCATTCTTTGTTAAAACGTGCACTTTCAGTACGTGAGTGTTGTATGAAATGCATTTCAAATTCCTACTGAATTTTTCTGTTGTACATCGAACCTCTCTTCACTGTGGGAATCTAGATTTCTCAATCGCGTTTTTTACAATCGGTCGGTAAAATGACCTCAGTCTGTAGCTTGGACTATGTATTTTTTTAGCCAAATTATTTTTTGGTTCAAGAATTGATAAGTTCAGAGTATAATATTTAGTTCGTCCTTTCAGTAATTTTCCAACAAACGTTCACGCCTTCAGCGTTCGAGCATCGTTTGCACGCTTTATTATATTTCTGTAAATTTTGTCGAAGCTATAACCGGGGTTTTCTCTGTATGTACTGTGCCATGTGCGACCACGTGTTGATCAGTCTGGGTCTCGTCTCTAGCCAAGATACCCTCAGCTGGTAGCCGTTGAGTTTCGCGGTAGTTTTGGTAGTAATAATGCAGTATTCATTTCTGTGTGTTGTGGCGTGAGCGAGTGTAAGAGTGTTAGATTCGCTTCCCTAATTGGTTTAGAGGAGAGGACAATACCAACTACTATTTTTGTACTTGTGTTGTTTTGTCTATACTTAATCCACGTCCAATCAAATTGTGTAACAAACCATTAGGACCGTATGTTGAAAAGTAATTCTCGAGTTATATATTGCAACCCCGTCCCTTTTCCTAGTGTATTTAAGAAAGAGTGAGTTGAAAACCTCCTTAATAATTAGCGTCCTATTCTGTCTCCTTGGTTAATGTGCTGAATGTAAAAGACAGCTATCGGTTGCGCATTCCTTTTACACTGAAGAGCCAAAGAAACTGGTACACCTGCCTAATATCGCGCAGGGCCCCCGCGAATACGCAGAAGTGCCGCAACACGACTTGGTATGGACTCGACTATTGTCCGAAGCAGTGCTGGAGGGAACTGACCAAGAATCCTGCAGGGCTGCCCATAAAGAGTACGATGGGGTGAAGATCTATTCCGAACAGCACGTTTCAAGGCATCCCAGATACGCTCAATAGTGTTCATGTCTGGGGAGTTTGGTGGCCAGCGAAAGTGTTTAAACTCAAGAGAGTGTTACTGAAGCCACTCTGTAGCAATTCTGGACGTGTGGGGTGTCGCATTGTCCTGCTAGAATTGCCTAAGTCCGTCGGAATGCACAATGGACACGAATGGAAGGTAGGTGACCAGACAGGATGCTTATGTACGTGTCACCTGTCAGAATCGTATCTAGACGCATCAGGGGTCTCACATCACCCTAACTGCACACGCCCCACACCATTATAGAGCCTCCACCAGCTTGAACAATTCCCTGCTGACGTGCAGGGTCCATGGATCGTCTCCTTTCCCGTACACGTCCATCTGCTCGATACAATTTCAAACGGACTTCTCCGACCAGGCAACATGTTTCCAGTCATCAACAGCTCAATGTCGGTGTTGACGGGCCCAGGCGATGCGTAAAGCTTTGTGTCGTGCAAGAGTACACGAGCGGGCCTTCGGCTCCGATAGCCCATGTCGATGATGTTTCGTTGAATGGTTCGCACGCCGACCCTTGTTGATCGTCCAGCATTGAAATCTTCAGTAACTTGAGGATGGGTTGCACTTGTGTCACGTTGAACGATTCTCTTCAGTCGTCGTTGGTCCCGTTCTTGCTGGATCTTCCACCCGCAGCGATGTCGGATATTTGATGTTTTACCAGATTCCTGATATTCAGGCACACACGTGAAACGGTCGTACGGGAAAATCCTCAATTCATCGCTACCTCGGAGATGCTGTGTCCCATCGCTAGTGCGTGTACTGTAACACCACGTTCAAACTCAAATCTTGATAACCTGCCATTGTAGCGGCAGTAACCGAGCTAACAAATGCGCCAGACACTTGTTGTCTTATAAAGGCATTGCCGACCGCAGCGTCATATTCTGCCTATTTACATACATCTGTATGTGAATGCACATGCCTATACCAGTTTCTTTGGCGCTTCAGTGTAAATGATTATCGGATGCAAACTGTTAGTGGGGCTGTAGCTAAATATGAAATGAAAGTAGCTCTCTCCAAACTGAAGTAACTAATGTTTAACCTCTTCTCTACTTGCGTATTTAATGATAATAATGAACAGACACGTTTCAGGATATAGAACGAACTGACCAACATTTGGACCTGTGGCGTATGACCAGAGAAGCACTCATGTTTTTGGCGAGGAGAGGATAAGGGTTAATGACCCCCGTGGCAACGCCACCCCAGCCCCCCACCCCACTCCCTTGGATCCCCGCTTGGTCATGACCCCTTTGCATCACCTCCTGCTTCGGGAAACCCCCGCGAGAAGGAAAGCCGGGGAGACGGCCGCTAGGCGCGTGCCCTTGGCTGCCATCTTGACCACCATCGGCGGCGTCCTTCCCCGTCCCGCGGACCGGCTGTTATTTCCGCAACGCAGCGCGGCCCGGTCGTCGATAGGTCCGGTTCCTGGCCACGTGGAGCCAGCCACTCGCAGACACCGGCGTCTTCCATCTCGCACCGCGCGTCACGTACAGCCGGCTCTCCACGTGCAGCTGAGTGCCGTCGCGAGTGGGAGCGCTTTTTGCCGCGCCATTACAAATCTGTTTTTAACTCTGCAAGCCAGTACCCTTGGCGGCTTCATTTCGAAACTCCCTCAGAATGTTTTTCTTCATCGGAAGCCACAACAGAAACGTTTGAGAATGTTTTCTGAATGTTTTGTGCAGGAGCCGATATAAATTGAGATTGTGGGCTGGGGAGGTGTGTGAAGGATTTGCTGACCCAACAGGGGGGAGATTGGGGGGGGGGGTCCATACGGAGATCCAAGGAGGATCATGGGGGCAAAAGAACAATGTACTAAAACCATTTTGCACCCATCATACAAAACTGACACAACAGAATTCTTCGTTTTTGAGTTTTAGTGTGACAGAGTTGAAGAAACGATTTGACCCTCATCAGAAGTGTGTTTCTATAATTTCATTATTTGATCGTTAGAGGGCAGCTCTGTCACTTTCACTGTCTGGAGTGGGAACGTACTCATAACAACAAGAGCGTTGCAGCATTAGTTGAACAGTGAATTCCATAGCGAATAGATCGTTGTTAAGAAGTTCACTGAGTTGTGTTGTTCTGTTGGATTGTAGCCACAAAAAAGCTGCGTGATAACTTTGTGTCTCTTTAGCTGATGAAGGAAAGCGTAGAATGGTTAAATAATATGGCGTGTGCCAAATTTGAAGAATACTTTCGGAGAATATCGAGTCACGTCAGTTTTAATGAATAACTGAAATATCCCATCTCTGTGCTTTGGCCACAAAAAGTTCCTAATTGTCTGATTTACCCATTGTTAGCTCTCCAAATAAACAAGATACTTTTGATTATAATGTGAGTTTTCTTATTTGCGATAATGTATTGTTGGTATTTTGAGTAGCTTTACTTTGAAGAATTACTTTCAATCTCACTTACTTTTGTCGGTTTTGAAGAAGTGGATTAGGATATTTTGAATTGTCATTTTCTAAGAATATCTACAGCAACATGGCTACTCTACAAATCACAACTAAGTGCATCGCAGAGGGTTCATCGAACCACCTTCACACTAATTCTCTAATATTGCACTCTCAACAGCATGCGGAAGAAAAGAAAATAATATCTGTATCTCTCCGTGAGAGCTCTGATTGCCCTTATTTTATTATGGTGATCGTTGCCCCATATGCAAAAGGCGTCAACAAAATATTTACGCATTCGGAGAAGAAAATTGGTGATTGAAATTTCGTGAGAAATTCCCGCCGCAACAAAACATGCCTTTGTTTTAATGATTTACACCCCAAATTCTGCATCACGTCAGTGACACCCTCACCCTTGTTTCTTGTTAATACAAAACATGATCACATTCTTTGAACTTTCTCGGTGTAATCCGTTAATCCCATCTGGTAAGGATCCCACACCATGCAGCAGTACTCGAAAAACGGAAGGACAAGCGTAGTGTAGGCTGCCTCTTTATTAGATCTGTTGCATCTTCTAAATTTTCTGGCAATAAAATGCACTCTTTGGTTCGCCTTCCTCACAACATTTCCTGTGTGTTCTATCCAATTTAAGGTATTCGTAATTGTAATTTGTAGATATTTAGCTCAATTTATGGCCTTTAAATTAGATTGATCTATCGTGTAACCGAAGTTTTTTTTTAACCAATATGGCCTTTTTTACAAATTTCCCTTTGCCTTTTTATCGTACCATACCTCTTTATTAAGTTCTATCCACATGATAAATGGAATTTCAGTTACAGTATAACATGTGTAGAGATTGTGCGAGGTGCCGGGGCTAGCAGTGTATTTAACACTAAATTCTTCTAGAATCTACATATGTAAATGATGCTCTAAGCCCCCCCTATTCTGACTCCGACTTTTGCTGTTGCACAAGCATTTAAAAAAATACGTGAACTGACTCTAATCAACCCTGCCAGTGGAGTAGAAGAGAGTTTGGCACCTGCAATAATTTAATTTGATAAATAAGTTAAATAAACGAAGGTTTCATTAACATAGTGAGGAATGATAGGGTTGCTCTACCGATTAACAGAATGAAAGTTCTGTCCAAAATAACAATATGATTTATTAAGACTAAACACAAAATAATAAACAAAAACACATGAAACATTTACAATACATCAAATTGGCTCAAATTGGATACTCAAACAAACGCTGTGAATGTGAAGTTGACCCTAAACTAGATTGTGAGGTTTAAGACGAAGTGGTATGTGGAGCCAATTCCTTGCAACTCAAATCTTAAGAGAAAACACATAGCCAACCCAACATTAATTGCTGCTACCCAAGACAGAACAAAGAAAAAGACGAACAGGCGTGCTCTGCTGAGCTCTGATTATCACCTAGGAAAATCCCTGTCTGCCGGTGCTGCGGACAAACCTTACCAATCTGTCTTCTTAACTGCAAGAACACGATTTGGCGTACCGGAGGCGATGGCTGGTTGCTTCGACGTCCTCGACCGAAAGGCTAGAGCCAACTACCTAGAGCACCCGTACAGGCCGAACACACAACATCCCCGCCCCCACGACAGTGGCCGTGGTTAAACGTTCCAATCAGCAACTCGAAAACCGGCGGAAAATTCCACTCCATTGCCGGAGCACTACCATTCCACCAATGGAGATTCTCGGCTCCAATTTCTGCGCTGATTTTGCTACGTCACGGAGCTATGCCCTGAGCAAGCCAATCACAGTTACTATTTTGCAGAAAGCGCGGGAATTTTCCCGCCACAACTGCCTGGGTACACAAGTCATTCCCACGCCTCGCTGGTAGCCCGCCAGAAAGTGTTTTCGCTAAGATTCTGCGAAGTAACGGAACCTCTAACCCAGCCGCTACTTCAGACCCCTCCGGGCGTGTCTTTTGACAATGTCGGCGTCTGCAAAGCATTCACTCGACTTCCTCACACCCGTCAGCTTAGCAGAGCCCGCCTGTCACCGGACCACCCGGGTGACGAGAGACGCTGCGTGGGAAGTCCGCGTGGGAAGGAATAGCGACTTTTCACTGCATGCAATTAGAGTGGAAAATCGTAAGATAGAAATATGAGAGGGGGCTCATGCCACCTCTCAGTTGGGTGACATATTCTTCTAACTGATGTGTGTAACATTGTTGATGTATTTTACACATATGTATTAGTTTGACTTTTGAATTTATATCTCTATTATAAATGGAATTTCAATTACTTTTTGTGATTGCATAGACTTTGGATGACATTTTTCTTACACATTTTTCTTTGACTTTTTATTATACCATTTGTCTTTATTAATTTTTAGCTGTCTGATAAATTAAATTTCAGTTACATTTTGTGATTGTGTAGACATTGGACGACATAGTCTTATAACTCATGTGTAACAGTTTAGTTGGGACTATACTAAGCATGTCCTTCACTTCAACTAGAAAGAAAAGGGGAAACTGTCTGGGCTACTAGCAAATAATTTAAGAGGGGCACCATCACAAGTGGTAAAGCACCAGTGGTTACAAGTGACAGATCAGCAGTTCATTTAGGGTAGGGAGGGCAGAAGCAAAAGATGTTCAGAGACAGGCTGAAAATGACATTCTCATTGATAGAATAGGCAGCCATAAAGCAAATTTTAATGTACATAATTCATGCTGGCAGCCTCTGATTGAAACTAGAGATACTCAAAAATTGGCAGGAAAATTAGGTTCATCCAGTTGTAATTCAGCCAGTGCACAAAATCAGTTATCGTTATTCCATCAGAGTATCCAAGGACTACGGGTTAAGCATAATGAGTTACTTATTTGTGTTGAAGAATTAAAGCTGAGCAAACCAGTTAATATAATGTGCCTCTCTGAATAACATGTGAACACTGGTATAGATATGTTAAATGTTACAGGAATCAAGTTAGCTTCTTACTTCTGTAGAGAAAATATGGAGAAAGAAGGAGCTGCCTCATTTGTCAGAATCTGTTTTGATTTCAAGACTATTTATATCAATAAATTTTGCTCAGAGCAACACTTAGAAGCGTGTGCAACAGAAGTAATATTTCATAATACATCCTTTATAATAGTAGGTATAATAGATCACCATCAGGAAATTTTAACCTCTTCATAAAAAATCTTGAAGCTCTGCTGTCCCATTTCACGGTAAAAATAAGTAAATAGTGGTTTCTGGTGATTTTAATGTGGATTTATTGAAAGTTCTGTCAGTGAACAATTACTGCAGTCAGTAACACTATCGTTCAATTTAGTTCCTACTATGAACTTTGGTACAAAGGATATGTAAATGCTTCGAGACTGCTATTGATAATATCTTTGTAGACAAATCTAGGGAACAAAGGCATATCACAAAACCAATAGTAAATGGGCTGTCTGACCATGACATGCAATATCTTGTGTTAAATGTTGAAACTTGTCAGTATTAAAAATCTATTAAATCTGAGTACAGGAGGGTAATAAATAAATCAGAAATTGAGAAATTCAGGAATCTGCTCGAAGACATGATTTGGATAGATGTTTACAATACTTCTGACTCAAATGGAAAATACAAAACATTCATTAATAAAGTTACCTCCGCTTTTGAAAATGGTTTTCCCCTAAAGATAACTCAAATCACACAGAAGTCAAAAAATAAACAGTCGATTACGCAAGGAATAACGATACCATGTTGGACAAAAAGGACACTGTATCTACTGTCTAGGAACAGCTCTGATGTTAGAATTGTAATGTATGACAAAGAATACAGCAAAATATTGAAGCTGGTAAACCAGGAATCGAAGCAGCTTTATTATGAGAAAAAGATAATATCATCAAGCAACAAAATAATAACTGTATGGGATATAGTGAAGACAGGAACAGGTGAGGTCACAAAGAAAGAGGAACAAATAGCTCTAAAAATAAATGAGACTTTGGTAATAAGTGCATGTAGTGTTGCAAACCTCTTAAACAAGTACTTAATTTCTGTTACCGACAGCTTGGGGTTATCAGGATCGGTGAACAGTGCAATGGAGTATCTGAGACCAGTCAATAAAAATAACATCAGTAAAATGGAAATGACGCTCACGTCTTCCAAAGAAGTAGCATCCATAATAAAATCCTTAAAATCTAAGTATTCCAGTGGGTATGATAACATATCAACAAAGTTAATCAAAGAGTGCTCATGCGAGTTGAGTTCTATCTTGAGTTATTTGTGTAATCAGTCTCGTTGTCAGCGGAACATTTCCAGATTGGCTAAAATATGCTGAAGTTAAGCCTCTTCACAAGGATGGGGGTAAAGATATACCATCAAACTATCGACCAATTTCACTTTTGCTGGCTTTCTCAAAAATATTTGAAAAGGTTATGTTCAAGTGCCTCCTTAAGTATCTGACTGCAAACAATATATTGTCCAAGTCACAGTTTGTATTTCTTAAGGGTTCTGATATAGAAAAATCTATTTACACTTACAGTGAGAATGTAATTAATTCATTAGATAATAAATTACAGGCTACTGGCATTTTCTATGACCTGTCAAAAACCTTTGACTGTGTGAACCACAGCATTCTCTTAAATAAATTAGAATATTATGGTGTCACTGGCAATGCTGCAAAATGATTTGAGTCTTATCTATCTAACAGGAAACAATGGGTGTCGTGAAATTCCTGTGCAGTAAGCAGTCAGTCTTCATCTGGCTAGGAATTAATTGCATGTGGTCTTCCTCAAGGTGACATCTTGCTCTTTCTTGTGTACATTAATGACCTCTCGTCTCTTACATTGCCAGATGCTACGTGGTTTTTTGTTTTTGTTTTATTTTATTTACACATGGTACAAACATTGCAAATAGGTAGCAAGCCAAATACAGATTTAGGAATAGCTGCTAATCAAATGTTCACTGATATTAGTAATTGGTTTAAAGCTAATTCACTGTCATTAAACTTTGAGAAGACCTGCTGTATGGAGTTCAGAGCCTGTAAGAGATTTCCTTCCAGCACGTGTATGACATATGAAGACATGCAGATCAAATAGGTTGACAGTGTTAAATTTCTGGGATTATAACTTGATAATAAATTCAGTCGGAAAGGGCATACCACATAATTGCTTCAGCACTTAAACAAGTCTGTATTTGCAGTGAGAATGGTTGATTATATATATAAATATAACAAAACTTGCATACTTTGGTTACTTTCATTCTACTATGTCATATGGGATCATATTCTGGGGCAAGTCATCAAACTGAGCAAAAGTTTTTATTGTGAAAAAGCATGTGATAAGAATCATGTAGAAACCTGTTCAAGGAACTTCATATTCTAACCACTGCTTCTCAGTATATTTAGTCCTTAATGAAATTTGTTGCAAGTAATACATCTCCACTTCCTACCAATAGCTCGATACATAGTATCAATACTAGGAACAAGAAAAATCTATATGAAGACCTAAAATCACCTGCCTTGGTCCAAAAAGGGGTCCAATATTCAGGAACACATACTTTCAATAAACTGTCAGCAACCATTAAAAACTTTGTTTCAGATAAAGCGCGGTTTGAACAGAGTTTGAAAGACTTTTTGATAGGCAACTCCTTCTACTCTACAGCTGAATATCTTAACAGACTGTTAAGCCAGCTTAAATAAAAATGTTTGTTCGATTTCAGTTTTGACAGCACTTGGTCACAACAGTCAAGATTAGGTATTTTGTGTATGGTAAATTTATTAATTAATGTTTCATTCTGACTGTGTGCTAATTCTGTAAATATTAGCTGTTCCAGTTTACTGCATTGTATTCACCTATTTCGACAATCTCCTGACACATGATCAGGGTAATAAGTATTATATTCAAAAGTTTTAGGTTTTTATGTTACACATTCTGATATGTTCCACACCCAAGAGAATCATGTCATTTTTTGAGTCTACGGAACAAAAACTGAATTTAATCTAATCTAATTTGTAAACCATGTTTCTTCACCAAAAAAAGGAAAAGAAGAAAAAAGGTTAGATTGTAGCATAAGCATAAATTTTCGATGTTACAAATGCACGTATTCTATAGTCCTTTTGTTTTCCTTCAGTCCTAAAAACTGTATATCCTTAACATTAATTTATTTTAATATGTATTTTTGTCGGATATGACTTCACTGCTTGTAATTTCGTGGACTGCTCTGTAGATTGTGTTTTACAGGCTTACATTTTTTACTGGATTGTAAAATATTGTATATTATTACAGTCATCAATCCTGTTACTCTTTTACTTTTTATGTAATTTATTCTTTTATATAATATCAATCAGTGTAGCATATTTCAATTTTGTAATCTGTTTACCACAGAAGTGTTCAAGGGCAACTTCTTTTGATTTATCAAGACTGTCTTCTGTGACTTTGAAGTTCTTTGACTTGTATTGCTATACATCACGTGTTGTCCTTTTGTCAATGTGCCACTGTGTTGTAATTTTCATTTTTATTGGCAATTGCGGTTTTCAGTAGTAACATATGTCAAAGCATGTATGACATATGATAAATCTGCGATAATTTTTGTGAGTATTTCCATTGATTCCACTGTTTTTTTTCTGTTTTGATTTTATATCGTTTCGCAATGTGTAATTGCCTACTTCAGTATGTTGTACACCTGTCGTTGAAGATGGTTTAAGACCGATCCTGGTAAAGGAATAAATGTTATTATCAAAGACAGCACAGTGTTACCAATTTTGTAAAACTCGTACATGCTGTTGACCAGCGTTTAAACAAGATGTTTAGAAATAAAACATTATAAGTAAGCACAAATTGAACATCAAAAGTGACATATGTATATGTTTTATCGTAGAAAAAGTCAGAACTCCAGATAATCTACTGCTGTATGTCAGATCAATACACTACAAGTGACAGAAATAAAACAAAGGGCACTTCTTTGGGGGGCGGGGGGTTATATTATAAATGACTAAAACACTATTTGATCCTGATGTTATATCCGTTCTCCTCAGTGCTGATAATTTAGTCTTTGTGATATTTCATTATGCCGAATATGGTTTTCCCTGCTATATGAAAAGCTTGACATTTTGCATTGTCACTTTTGTAGCAAGAGCGCCATTTGTACCTTTACCAATATCAGTTTCAAAAGATAGGACGTTAAACCCCAATCTTCCTTCAATTTCAAGACTTCTTAACCAACATCTGGAGAATACTGCAGCATAAAAAGTTAGGGCTTCAGCAATGGCAAGGAATTCCACATTTTATTGGCGCGCCGGGATACACAGGCTTGCGTCCTGACCATGTGGTGTCACCGCCAGACACCACACTTGCTAGGTGGTAGCCTTTAAATCGGCCGCGGTCCGCTAGTATACGTCGGACCCGCGTGTCGCCACTGTCAGTGATTGCAGACCGAGCGCCGCCACACGGCAGGTCTAGAGAGACGTCCTAGCACTCGCCCCAGTTGTACAGCCGACTTTGCTAGCGATGGTTCACTGACAAATTACGTTCTCATTTGCCGAGACGATAGTTAGCATAGCCTTCAGCTACGTCATTTGCTACGACCTAGCAAGGCGCCATTATCATTTGCTATTTATCTTGTGATGCATGTACCGTCAGACCGATGGTCACCAATTATGGATTAAAGTTAAGTATTCCACAGCTACGTCCTGTTTTTGCTAGTTCATTTCCGTGTCCTGTTCCAGACCTCACGCCAGCCTGCGTGAGCTTAAACGCGTGCCTTTCGGCTACCCGTCACTGTGGATTGGCTGTCTTGCCAGTCCACAACAGACCACTTACAGAAAATATACCAGCCAGCTAAAGGCACCGGCTCACAGGTAGACCGTACCTGCTGCCAACAATAAATCCGACATGTTCGTGAGTCTAGGGAAGCTGAGTTAGGCTAGATCAGTGAGCTCACTACTACACTGGAGAGACTACACGAAGCAAAGCCTTAACACGTTACGGTACAGCCACCACCGAGGGCGGGACAATCTGTGAAATTTCAGAAGAAATACAATTGTAATTGTGCGTACCATGTGACTCTATCTGGGTTTAGTTTGTAGTTCACTGCTAGCATTCATCTGTATCTACAAATCCTTCCCTGCAAAATCAAATTCGCGATTCATGATATAAACAATGAAACTCTGCAATATCAAAAAAAAAAAAAAAAAAGGTTCAAATAGCTCTGAGCACTATGGGACTTAACATCTATGGTCATCAGTCCCCTAGAACTTAGAACTACTTAAACCTAACTAACCTAAGGACAGCACACAACACCCAGTCATCACGAGGCAGAGAAAATCCCTGACCCCGCCGGGAATCGAACCCGGGAACCCGGGAGTGGGAAGCGATCTGCAATATCTCACTTTTTATAAGTTCTCGTTTTTTGGTGCGTAACTTGATGCGTTTCGAGAATTTATACTCACGTTCAAGTCGAAGTATTTACATTGATGTTTTATGTGCTGTTCTTCCTGTGTGTTGTTCCTCTATCGCCCCGCAATCGTCTTTTTGTGATTCTACTACAATCGCAAAGTCTTAAAAATAAATTTTGTGGTTTTTTAAGTCCTAATATAGTAAAGCTAGTATTGTAAAATGATATTTTCTTTGCCTGTCTGCTTACAGGTACTGTACCTCATTCATCGTGGAGAAATACACATAAACGCAAACCCCAAATCACACTGTTGATAAACCAGTATGTGTTACAAATATATTAAGACAGCACGGCTTCGCAAAGAGTTTGGATGCGGTCAGAAATGTTCAATTTATCTTGCACGGAACATCTCTGACTACATCCAAACTCTTTGGGAAGCCACACCGTTGTAACATCATTCTGCCATATTTCAATTTCACATTAAAAAAAATCGTAAGTTATGATTTATGTGGATTTCTGCACAACGAAAGACGCACAGTACTTGTAAGTAGACAGACGACAAATACTATTTTTTATCATTAGCATCTAAAAGTTCGCAAGATTTATTTTTCTGACTATCCGATTGTTGTTGTTGTTGTTGTGGTCTTCAGTCCTGAGACTGGTTTGATGCAGCTCTCCATGCTACTCTATCCTGTGCAAGCTTTTTCATCTCCCAGTACCTACTGCAACCTACATCCTTCTGAATCTGCTTAGTGTATTCATCTCTTGGTCTCCCTCTACGATTTTTACCCTCCACGCTGCCCTCCAATACTAAATTGGTGATCCCTTGATGCCTCAGAACATGTCCTACCAACCGATCCCTTCTTCTGGTCAAGTTGTGCCACAAACTTCTCTTCTCCCCAATCCTATTCAATACTTCCTCATTAGTTATGTGATCTACCCATCTAATCTTCAGCATTCTTCTGTAGCACCACATTTCGAAAGCTTCTATTCTCTTCTTGTCCAAACTATTTATCGTCCATGTTTCACTTCCATACATGGCTACACTCCATACGAATACTTTCAGAAACGACTTCCTGACACTTAAATCAATACTGGATGTTAACAAATTTCTCTTCTTCAGAAACGCTTTCCTTGCCATTGCCAGCCTACATTTTATATCCTCTCTACTTCGACCATCATCAGTTATTTTGCTCCCCAAATAGCAAAACTCCTTTACTACTTTAAGTGTCTCATTTCCTAATCTAATTCCCTCAGCATCACCCGACTTAATGAGACTACATTCCATTATCCTTGTTTTGCTTTTGTTGATGTTCATCTTATATCCTCCTTTCAAGACACTGTCCATTCCATTCAACTGCTCTTCCAAGTCCTTTGCTGTCTCTGACAGAATTACAATGTCATCGGCGAACCTCAAAGTTTTTATTTCTTCTCCATGAATTTTAATACCTACTCCGAATTTTTCTTTTGTTTCCTTTACTGCTTGCTCAATATACAGATTGAACAACATCGGGGAGAGGCTACAACCCTGTCTTACTCCCTTCCCAACCACTGCTTCCCTTTCATGTCCCTCGACTCTTATAACTGCCATCTGGTTTCTGTACAAATTGTAAATAGCCTTTCGCTCCCTGTATTTTACCCCTGCCACCTTTAGAATTTGAAAGAGAGTATTCCAGTCAACATTGTCAAAAGCTTTCTCTAAGTCTACAAATGCTAGAAACGTAGGTTTGCCTTTCCTTAATCTTTCTTCTAAGATAAGTCGTAAGGTCAGTATTGCCTCACGTGTTCCAGTGTTTCTACGGAATCCAAACTGATCTTCCCCGAGGTTGGCTTCTACTAGTTTTTCCATTCGTCTGTAAAGAATTCGTGTTAGTATTTTGCAGCTGTGACTTATTAAGCTGATAGTTCGGTAATTTTCACATCTGTCAACACCTGCTTTCTTTGGGATTGGAATTATTATATTCTTCTTGAAGTCTGAGGGTATTTCGCCTGTTTCATACATCTTGCTCACCAGATGGTAGAGTTTTGCCAGGACTGGCTCTCCCACGGCCGTCAGTAGTTCCAATGGAACATTGTCTACTCCGGGGGCCTTGTTTCGACTCAGGTCTTTCAGTGCTCTGTCAAACTCTTCACGCAGTATCAAATCTCCCATTTCATCTTCATCTACATCCTCTTCCATTTCCATAATATTGTCCTCAAGTACATTGCCCTTGTATAGACCCTCTATATACTCCTTCCACCTTTCTGCTTTCCCTTCTTTGCTTAGAACTGGGTTTCCATCTAAGCTCTTGATATTCATACAAGTCGTTCTCTTATCTCCAAAGGTCTCTTTAATTTTCCTGTAGGCGGTATCTATCTTACCCCTAGTGAGATAGGCCTCTACATCCTTACATTTGTCCTCTAGCCATCCCTGCTTAGCCATTTTGCACTTCCTGTCGATCTCATTTTTGAGACGTTTGTATTCCTTTTTTCCTGTTTCACTTACTGCATTTTTATATTTTCTCCTTTCATCAATTAAATTCAATATTTCTTCTGTTACCCAAGGATTTCTACTAGCCCTCGTCTTTTTACCTACTTGATCCTCTGCTGCCTTCACTACTTCATCCTTCAAAGCTACCCATTCTTCTTCTACTGTATTTATTTCCCCCATTCCTGTCAATTGCTCCCTTATGCTCTCCCTGAATCTCTGTACAACCTCTGGTTCTTTTAGTTTATCCAGGTCCCATCTCCTTAAATTCCCACCTTTTTGCAGTTTCTTCAGTTTTAATCTACAGGTCATAACCAATAGATTGTGGTCAGAGTCCACATCTGCCCCTGGAAATGTCTTACAATTTAAAACCTGGTTCCTAAATCTCTGTCTTACCATTATATAATCTATCTGATACCTTTTAGTATCTCCAGGGTTCTTCCATGTATACAACCTTCTTTCATGATTCTTAAACCAAGTGTTAGTTATGATTATATTGTGCTCTGTGCAAAATTCTACCAGGCGGCTTCCTCTTTCATTTCTGACCCCCAATCCATATTCACCTACTATGTTTCCTTCTCTCCCTCTTCCTACACTCGAATTCCAGTCACCCATGACTATTAAATTTTCGTCTCCCTTCACAATCTGAATAATTTCTTTTATTTCATCATACATTTCTTCAATTTCTTCGTCATCTGCAGAGCTAGTTGGCATATAAACTTGTACTACTGTAGTAGATGTGGGCTTCGTATCTATCTTGGCCACAATAATGCGTTCACTATGCTGTTTGTAGTAGCTTACCCGCATTCCTATTTTCCTATTCATTATTAAACCTACTCCTGCATTACCCCTATTTGATTTTGTGTTTATAACCCTGTAGTCACCTGACCAGAAGTCTTGTTCCTCCTGCCACCGAACTTCACTAATTCCCACTATATCTTACTTCAACCTATCCATTTCCCTTTTTAAATTTTCTAACCTACCTGCCCGATTAAGGGATCTGACATTCCACGCTCCGATCCGTAGAACGCCAGTTTTCTTTCTCCTGATAACGACATCCTCTTGAGTAGTCCCCGCCCGGAGATCCGAATGGGGGACTATTTTACCTCCGGAATATTTTACCCAAGAGGACGCCATCATCATGTAATCATACAGTAAAGCTGCATGCCCTCGGGAAAAATTACGGCTGTAGTTTCCCCTTGCTTTCAGCCGTTCGCAGTACCAGCACAGCAAGGCCGTTTTGGTTATTGTTACAAGGCCAGATCAGTCAATCATCCAGACTGTTGCCCTTGCAACTACTGAAAAGGCTGCTGCCCCTCTTCAGGAACCACACGTTTGTCTGGCCTCTCAACAGATACCCCTCCGTTGTGGTTGCACCTACGGTACGGCTATCTGTATCGCTGAGGCACGCAAGCGTCCCCACCAACGGCAAGGTCCATGGTTCATGGGGGGGGGGTATTGTTATGAAACCACAAAATGACTACTGCAGGGCAATAGAATCAGAACAACATAAACGACGAATATTACATAAAACACCAATGTAAAATTAGCAACTGATATTGAGAATAAGTTCTGGATATGCGTCATACTATGCATGAAAAAAGTAACTCGTGCAGAGTTTTTACTTGAGCTATGAATGACACAGTTGCAGGCTTTCTAAAAACATCAGTTATCGTGAATGAAATTAAACTTTTCAATTATTCTTCAGTGCTTACATTTATAATTTTCGAATCGCCGCTGAAGATAGTCCTATATTATACTTTTCAAAAATATAGCCGTTATATAAAAGATTTATTGCTTTCACTTTTCGCGTTTAATTTCCTTAATGACGGAACCATATGACGACACAAAATGAGCATAGCATTGACAGGAGAATGTTTTTCATAAAGTTATTTCGCCATATGGCCGATAATTCATTTGATGGTAAGCCCTTATGCTCTATGCCTAACATAGAAAGTTACGTACACGTCATTACTGCTAAACCATTGCTTTGTTCCTCATTCCAAGGACTAAACTAGCTACAAACATAATGAAAAAAACTAACATTTCTGTGAATCTCTTAACAGGTTCTGTTATGTTAACAATTTGCAGACAAACATTTTAGGAAAGTAAGAGATACATGAAATACAATTAATAGTAACATACTGCTGCTATGTATCTTCATGCTAGATTAAAGGCACAAATAAAGTAACAGCCGTTTGCACAGGGCAGCTATACTGCTATGAGGCCGAGATTAGACAACCTTATTATTTTGCCCATGTTTGACATGTTTAAAATGTATTGAATGAAATAAAATAATAAAAACAAAATGTACTGTTTACATGTTATGTTTGGTTAATTTTAGGTGACACTTTGCTGTTTGCTAAATGTAACTAACATATCGAAAGTGTTTTTATAGTTGGAAGGAAAGCCACAGCTCACTACAGTATGGAGAAAATTGAAGTTTAAGGTTTCTTATTTGAGCGCAGCGCCACTTGCAAGTAGCCTGCACCGAGCGAGGTGGCGCAGTGGTTAGCACAATGGACTGTCATTGGGAAGGACGACGGTTCAGTTCCGCGTCCGGTCATCCTGATTTAGGTTGTCCGTGATTTCCCTAAATCGCTCGAGGCAAATGCCGGGATGGTTCCTTTGAAAGGGCACGGCTGACTTCCTTCCTCGTCCTTCCCTAATCCGATGAGACAGATGACTTCGCAGTTTGGTCTCTTTCCCCCAAACAACCCTATCCCAACCCAAGTAGCCTGCAGCTCAGAGCAGTTCGTGGAAGTAGACGCTCGTTCCTCGGTTATCGCGATTGATTGTTATACTTATTGATGGAAGAAAATGGCGAAGAAGAAGAAGCTCAAACACGTCTCATATTTAAGACAAAGGTAAAAAAAATTCCGTTGGGACACTTATTAATCATCTATCAAAAGAGTATGACTCATTTTACGTAATACATACTGGTCCGAGCCTAATTCAAAACATTTGTATAATTTCAATTTTAATCCAATGGGCTGTCTTCCTTTAAAGTAACACCTTTGTTAATTCTAAGTAAATTCGCTGACTGCGAATATATTGGCATTAGCTATGTTAGGAATACACATAACATCTATTGGTGGCATACGAAAAACTGTGCCGAACGGAGATTTCAATGTGAATTTACCGCGTATAGCGATCGGTCGTGTTAACCACTTAGGCTGTCCGGCCGTGCACTTTAATTTATTTCTGATTAGTTGTGGACGGCTGCCAATCGTCATTAATGACTTTTCATCCAGATGTGCTGGTAAATAATACCTATGTGATACTTTCAGGTTGAAGATATGAATGAAAATTCCAGCACTGATGCAAAAGATGACACTCGTGCAGTATACCCCTAACGGTTGTTCCTGTTGGAAGGAAAAGTTGATTTATTAGCTCACAGTCTCAGAAGAAAAAAAAAAGTAGTACAATAAAATTGCTGCAAGGAAAAAAACTGAAATTTGCAAATCAATGAGGCTTTATTTTCGCCTGAAGCTAAAAGCAGTGGCAGTTCACGGCTTGCACATGTGAACAGTAATGAATTTAAAAGATTGCGTAATAAGCTTTTAACTAAAGATTTATCAAAACTTGTTTCATTAGCATTTCCTTTCATAAAAGTTTTCATTTACCTGGTTATAGACTGACGGAAAATATCGCAACACCAACAAATATTTCTTGTCGTTGTGGTCTTCAGTTCTGAGACTGGTTTGATGCAGCTCTCCATGCTACTCTATCCTGTGCAAGCCTCTTCATCTCCCAGTACCTACTGCAACCTACATCCTTCTGAATCTGCTTAGTGTATTCATCTCTTGGTCTCCCTCTACGATTTTTACCCTCCACGCTGCCCTCCAATGCTAAATTTGTGATCCCTTGATGCCTCAAAACATGTCCTACCAACCGATCCCTTCTTCTGGTCAAGTTGTGCCATAAACTTCTCTTCTCCCCAATCCTATTCAATACTTCCTCATTAGTTATGTGATCTACCCATCTAATCTTCAGCATTCTTCTGTAGCACCACATTTCGCAAGCTTCTATTCTCTTCTTGTCCAAACTATTTATCGTCCATGTTTCACTTCCATACATGGCTACACTCCATACAAATACTTTCAGAAATGACTTCCTGACACTTAAATCTATACTCGATGTTAACAAATTTCTCTTCTTCAGAAACGCTTTCCTTGCCATTGCCAATCTACATTTTATATCTTCTCTAATTCGACCATCATTAGTTATTTTGCCGGCCGGTGTGGCCGTGCGGTTCTAGGCACTTCAGTCTGGAACCGCGTGACCGCTACAGTCGCAGGTTCGGATCCTGCCTCGGGCATGGATGTGTGTGATGTCCTTAGGTTAGTTAGGTTTAATTAGTTCTAGGTTCTAGGCGACTGATGACCTCAGAAGTTAAGTCGCATAGTGCTCAGAGCCATTTGAACCATTTTGAATTAGTTATTTTGCTCCCCAAATAGCAAAACTCCTTTACTACTTTAAGTGTCTCATTTCCTAATCTAATTCTCTCAGCATCACCCAACTTAATTCGACTACGTTCCATTATCCACGTTTTGCTTTTGTTGATGTTCATCTTATATCCTCCTTTCAAGACACTGTCCATTCCGTTCAACTGCTCTTCCAGTTCCTTTGCTGTCTCAGACAGAATTACAATTTCTTCTCCCTGGATATTAATACCTACTCCGAATTTTTCTTTTGTTTCCTTTACTGCTTGCTCAATATACAGATTGAATAACATCGGGGAGAGGCTACAACACTGTCTCACTCCCTTCCTAACCACTGCTTTCCTTTCATGCCACTCGACTCTTATAACTGCCACCTGGTTTCTGTACATATTGTAAATAGCCTTTCGCTCCCTGTATTTTACCCCTGCCACCTTTAGAATTTGAAAGAAAGTGTTCCAGTCAACATTGTCAAAAGCTTTCTCTAAGTCTACAATTGCTAGAAACGTAGGTTTGACTTTCCTTAATCTATTTTCTAAGATAAGTCGTAGGGTCAGTATTGCCTCACGTGTTGCAATATTTCTACGGTATCCCCGAGGTCGGCTTCTACCAGTTTTTCCATTCGTCTGTAAAGAATTCGTGTAACAAATAATTAATATACATTAATGAAAATTCAGGAATACATTTGTCTTGTTAACATATTTAAGTAACATTGCAATACAACAGGTTAATGTAAGCGCGATATAAGCAATTACAAATGTGAAACGCTATACGTTATTAACTTGTGTAACCGCCAGTATGTTGAATGGAAGCACGTGTTGCGCATTGTGTTGTACACATGCTGGATGTCAGTTTGTGGGATGAAGTTCCATGACTGTTGCACTTAATTGGTCGACACAGGGACGGTTAATGCTGTTTGTTGATGAATCTGACGTACGATGATATCCCATATGTACTCGATGGGAGACAGACCTGGTGACCGAGTAGGCCAAGATATCTCGACTTTGTAGAGCATGTTAGGTTACAACAACGGTATGCAGGTGAGCGTTATGCTGTTGGAAAAAAACCCTGGAATGCTGTTCATGGACGGTAGCACATTACATGGAATCACCAGATGGACGTACAAATCTGCGCTCAGGGTGTGCAGGTTAACCATGAGAGTGTCCCTGTTGTAAGAAATCGCACACAGACCATAACTCCAGGTGTAGCTCCAGTGTATCTAGCACGAAGACTTGTTGGTTGCAGGCTCTCAACTGGCTTCCTCCTAACCAATACATGGCCATTACTGGCAGCGAAGCAGAACTGGATTTCATCAGAAAACACAACATACCTCCACCCTGCCCTCCAACGAGCTCTCGTAGACACCACTGAAGTCGCAAATGGTGGTGCTTTGGGGTCAATGGAATGCCCAATGACCGCTACAGGACGTGTGGCTCGGAGCTGTCCTTGAAGTAACCGATTTGTGATAGTTCGTTGTGTCACTGTGGTGCCAGCTGCTGCTCAAATTGCCGATGCTGTACGATGCGCCGGAGCCAACGCCGAAACGCCGAACACGATGGTCTTCTCTTACGGTAGTGCCACGTGGCCGTCCGGAGCCAGATGTTCTTTCGGCTGTACATTCTCATGGTCACCGCTGCCAGCAATCATGTACAGTGGCTGCATTTCTGCCAAGCCTTTCTACAGTATCTCAGAAGGAACAATCAGCTTCTCGTAGCCCTATTACACGACCTCATTCGAACTCATTGAGGTACAGATAACGGCGTCTTTGTCGCCTTAAAGGTGTTCTTGACTGAAGCCAACTCACCGCGTGTAATATCAAAGGTAACCAGCCCTCACTATGGTTACAGCGTGTACTTAAATCAGGCCTGATTTGCATCTTCATAGTGGCTCCACTAGCGCCACACTTATGTGACTGGAGCTTCGACCATAAATATAATAGACTGGCCCTGACGTCATTTTCGTGGCTCCAACATCTCTGGGCTAAAGTCACGTGAATGTTGGCAAAATATGGTTGTTTCGTGTTGCGCTTATGGCTGTACTCTGCGTTTTCTATGATAGTGCAGATACGTTTATTGAAATCTGCTGAAGTGACTTTTATGTTTTTTACACTTGAAAGAGAGTATCACGTAAATTAAAGTGTTGAAAGTGATGCCTGTAAAGTCAGACTCATATTAAATTTTGGAAAGTGATAATTCGGTTACAGAAGTAAGTATAACTGTTTCTGGTTCCTACTCATAGGTTCCCTAAGGATGAAAACCGAAGGTAGCTTTGGATACAGGCCCTGAAACGGAAAAACTTTAAACCATCTGCACATACGCGCCTTTTTGTATATACAAGTGAGATTATAATAAGGTAAGAGCACCTATAGTCGACACATGAAGAGAATTTTTTTCTACCTTCTAATACTATTAAATAAATGTAGGCTCCTAAATTATTTTCTGAAACTTCAAAGTCTCACCTTTCATCTAAAATATCACTTTTCTAAACTGATAGTTTAAACTTTTGTAAAAACAGTAGGAACTGAACCTTTGAAGTGCACCTAAAATTGATATCTAAAATGGACCTGCTCCTAAAGTCGGCAATATTGGCACCTATAGTTGACATAATTCCTATATCCCATTTTCTTTTATAAGTGACTAGAGCTCAAAACGCGGCGGATCCAATATTTAAAGCTTTGATACGAGCCCACTCTTACTGTTTAAAAGAATTTTAACGACATTTTACTTTAATTGATAGTTTATAGTAATTTCGTCCCGCTGCCCACCAGAGGGGCGTTCGATGTATTTGTTAGATTTTATAAATGGTACTGTGAACAAATCCAGGTCAAATGTAATTCTGACATAATTTTTCGCAAATAAAAAAGTAATTTTTATTGGAAGCGTTTGGCAGTCAATTGAGAAATGTGGGTAAAATACGATACAAACATAGGATGGCAGACCGCTGATTTGAAATCTTGCCACGTTTTGCCAACAGTCACGTGGTTTATGTTGGAGCCACACCAACCCTATAGCTTCTGCACAGCAAGGCCAGTCTAATAGTATCTATGGTCGAAGGACTGGAGCGAAATTTGAATAGAAAGCGTCTCAGATGTAGACACACGCCTAAGAACTTTCGTTTACGGGGCACAAATCCTTCTTGGTGGGGCAGTTTTTTTTCGTCAGTGTATTACTTCCTTTTCGTATGAATGCCCATTTCCAGGCGCAGTAGTAAGTAGCTATCTTTTCTCGTTTACTCGGCTTCTGAAAGGCGTCTGGCGCAACGCTTGACTTCATACAAATCGAAGGAGCGGTCCTCAGGTTTCCTTTCTGTATATTGCGTATACTGAGCTATTACGTTACGTTGGCGCCTTTTCTGTGTCACAAATACGAACGCGCCAGACCGTACAGCATGCAGCACCTTCAGGCTGCGTTACTTAATAACTCGGCAGGAACAGCTCCCTGCTTGCCCCTGCGCTCCCCCCACGTCTCGCCGGCCTGCTGTGACCTTGACCGCCATGCGCTCGCTCCGCCCCCCCCCCCCCCCCCCTCCGCCCAGGGGACTGAAGCTTTGCCAGTCTGGCAGCCGCGCTGTCACAACCAAGCCCACACCGCGCTTCTGCCGCCTCTTTACTGTTGCGTTGCGATGTCCGTGGAACATGTGTAACGACTTATCTTATTTTCAGTTTAACCAATCAAACGACGTCATGATATACTGCGTTCATCTTAAAAATAATCTTGATGTAAACGTTGCACAATGTATTCGTTCGCCGTTCGCGTTTGCTGGAATATCATTGGGTTTCGTTTCACGTGGAGGTGGAGCGAAAGCCAAGCAGTCTCGAGTACGAAGTACGATGATAAGGATACGTTATGCTGTGCGTTACGGGCACATTGACTGAGCGATAATACAGGATAAGAATTTTACCGGCGCTGTCGACTTGGAGAGCACTGGCCAGCCAGCTGGTGCAACTAACCTGCAGTGGCGTTAACAGTTGCAGTTGCGACGTAGAAAGAGACAAGCAGAGAAACACTACAGCTTCGAACGTCATTTAATTTTTAAACAGAATGAAATTATATTCGCCAAAACTCTGGAAATTTGGCAATGCGCTTCTTCGGGGAGCAGACGGAAAACATAATGTGCTGTCGGACTTAGCTAACATAGTATTGTAATTAAGAACCAGAGCGGAGAAAATTCCTAACTTAAACGTGGGGTAACTTTTCTGCGTGAGCTTTGTATGACGCAAAGACGTATTGCAGTGAGTTCACCGTATAGTTAAATATTGAAGCCACTGAAGGAATTACCTACAGTCTGGTAGTTTCTAAATTCCTTCCGTGTTCGAATCCCGAGAAATTCATTTCAGTAGTGGAACAGTCATGCTACATTCATAAAGAGCTGATCAACAATGGAATCCACGAATCCCAAGCGCCACTTATTTATTTATTTTTTATAATGCACTGTCCTGCATCACGCCAGCGTTGGGCAGTGACGAGTGGCAAAGCTTTGTGCATTAGTTCCAGTACGTCTGGTAGCTTAAATGCCGTGTTATTTCTCGTGACAAATCCCTTAATTTGTCTCCACATCAATTTTATTGTGTTCAGATTGTAGTTGTACGATAGAAACTGTAAAAATGCAGCATTTATGCGGTGTGCTCGATGTCGTCAAAATTATTGTTTCCCATGTTTCCATGACGCCTATCACTCTGGCTGTTGTGAGACTACACCTGTGGTATAAAGCTGTGGACATGATCCACTCCAAATACAGTGTTCGATTTTACACTTTTGCCCCTTTATTTACAATCTTTTATAAAATATCGATAATATCTTATATTTTTGCAATGAAAACTGCAATTATAATTAGAAACTAGAAGACCTGCATTGTTCGTAGAAAAAATATAAGATATTTGCTACTCAGGATAAATTTGGTGAATTTCATATTTAAGTGATTTAGGTATTCAAATTGAACAAAAATAAAAAAATCGATAAACAGACTAAAATGAAATTCGAACCGCGACCCTTGGAAAATACGATTACGCCTCTCCAACGCTATCTGTTGAGCCGCGCGTCTCGTTTACAAAACGTCGTTAGAACTTAGAACTACTTAAACCTGATTAACCTAAGGACATCACACACATCCATGCCCGAGGCAGGACTCGAACCGGCGACCATAGCGGTCACGCGGTTCCGGACTGAAGCGCCTAGAACCGCTTGACCACCGCGGCCGGCAGTACATAAGGTTCCTCGGAAAACGTCAGAGTCGATTTTCTATGTAAACTTGTGAACAACATTTTAAGAACAAGCTGTTTCTCGCCATTTTTAACGGTGTTCGAAGCGCTTGTTCCACAATGGAGCAGGAAACAGCGTCAACCATTTTCACACTGCGACAATCAGACCTGAACAATGCGGAGCCTGCGACTGTACACTGATTTTCAAATAAAAACTGCATAGCTAACGTATGATTAAGAAGAACGTTGATGGCTGTTACTACATCAGAATTTCTGAATTTCATGTATAGTAACGTGGTAATAAGATTCCTAAGATGTAGTAAGAAGGATCTACTTCAAAGAGCGCATCACCAGTGCGAGTACTACGGCAGCAGACCGATTGCCGCGTTTATTTACGACAGGGTAATTATCATGATGGACGAAGTATAGCATCAACAGTCTTTCGCATAAGCGTTCGCCAGGGAGAGGGGACAAAGAGGGGCCACATGCTCTCTTCGGGAATCTATTACGGTATTTTTTCTGAATTTCTAGTAATGATAGTTTACTACTCTACAAAACTGTGTAAGTTACAGAACCTTTTTCTTCTCTCCTTGAATCGAGACCTTCTCAAACCCCGTTGCGTGCGACCGGGTCGATGGTTTTCTCCTCTCGAGGATTGGGTGTTATGTTGCCGTAATGTTCGTAATTGACATTCCACTGTTGAGGGTATACGGACACGTCCAGAATGCCAGTAAGAACTTGCGACGATGATTTCAGAGATTCATCACCACGAAAGTCAATTTTACAGGTCAATTTGAGGGTGATTTTGGGAGATTTCCCACGTTCTTCATATAAGACAGTGGTCCCTAAACTTTCTCAGACCAGTACTCCAGGATGGATTCCGATATTAGCTAGTTCCACCCAGCCGTGCCCCCCACCCACCCTCCCTTTACCGACTTTACCACCTAACTAAACTTTAGAGTGAATAATTTTCTTTGAACGTTTAAGTTTTTAAAATGATGAAAGGTAAATTTTAGGTTTTTTAGCTGCTTTATTAAATCACGAACTAAGGAATCAATTAAACAATTGTTACTGCTTATTTCTAACAATCGTTATTTATAGAATAATGGAACAATCCTCAGTGCATCGCGGGTGGTAACCACAGCTCCTCAGGAAAGAAATCTAACTCTCCACACAAGCTACAAAACACGCTACTTCAGCACCAATTCTCTCCCTAGCGATACTTGATTCACCCACATCTTGCATCCACATTTAAAATCAACCTAATTAAAACGTGTGTACAATACTGTGTTATTGTTCGTAAATCATTTGATTGCTGGACTCATTACCTCTTCCTGGAAAGCTTCAGACTGCCAATGATTTATGTCTGATCACTGCTGCCAAGAATAATAATAATAAAGTCAATAATTCGCCATAAAATGTTACCTGCAAACCAATAATAGTGCAATTTACTGATTTCAAGGAAGCATTTGATTGTATAGACACAGAAACAATAGATAAGGTCATTAGAGAATTTTGTGTTAAATCAAAATTAGCAAACGTAATTCGTGAAACACTTACAGGTACAACATCTAAAGTCAAATTCACGGGAGAAGTATCTCAGCCATTGGAAAAAAAAAAAAAACTGGTGTTAGACAAGGTGATGGTTTATCACCTTTACTGTTTAATTATGTTCTAGAAAAAAGTATGGATATGGAATTCGGAGCTAAAAAATCACAAAATTGAACCAATGACTCTCGGAAGGAAAACAAATGGAATTAAGGTAAGCTGCTTGGCTTTTGCGGATGATTTTACAATATTTTCAGAAAACCAGGCAGAAGCAGTTATTCAAATAAACCTTCTGGAAAAAATAGCAAACAGGACTTTGTCTCAAACTTTCAGCTGAAAAATTCATGACAAATATTAAAAAATGCGCCAAAATTCATAGACACAGATGGGTAAAATAGAGCAGGTAAATAAATGTAAATATCTTGGAGAAACTGTACAACAGAATGGACTAGAAAAATCTACAATAGATGTAAAAATTAACAAAATGGACAGAGCATATGGTTTGACCAAAAATATTTACAACAAGAAATGTATATCTAGAGAAAAAACCAAAACTAAAACACTACACCACAGTGGTACGAGCAGAATGTTTATATGGATTCGAATGCCTAAAGATGAACACAGAGGTACTGGAAAGGAGGATTATTAGAGAAATAATGGGTGCAATAAAAACTGCAGATGGTTGGAAAATATAGAGAACATATCGAAAGTTATGGCCATCATCCTGCAGCCATTATAAATCAAGTCACAAAGGAATTAAAGATTAGCTGCCAATGGGCATTGATATCAATGGGGTAAGCTGAAAATTTGTGCTGGACTGAGATTTGAACACAGGTCTTCTACTTACTACGCAGATTCGCTTACCATTAGGCCATCCGGATTCAGTGGTCACCGCAACAGCACAGACTACCTTAGCACGCCTCCCGTCAGACAGGAAAGGGTATCTGATGAACCCTTAAAGTAACCATATCGAATCCGTTCATAACAATAACGACCCTGTACCGATGCGGGACAAAACCTAAAGAAAAAGAAGAAAAACGTGGTCGGATTTGAAGTTTTGTATGCAAACTAAGTGTTGCAGATGCCATCAGAGTTGAATAAGTCCTTTATAAAGTTCAGTCCCAGGTTATTCACTTCGAGTACTGGTTTTCGGAGTGTCATGTTTCAAATTAACTTGTATAAATAATGTTTCTGCAAAAATACTTTGTTGCAATTACATTTGTTAAATGAAATGAATATCTGTGAAACAAATGATGTGAAGTAATTATGTATATGGTTTATTTATTTTTTAAATTTTTTTCCTCACCTAGTTTACATAGTCACGGGGTGAGGTTTGCGGCACATGGTACAAGCATGTTTTTACGCCTCTGGTATACAGGGAATGAGACCCACATCTCCAACAGATACATCTGTGAGGAGAGTAGCTTCAGTCGCATTATTTCCCGTAATTTTAATCTGCAACCAGCCTCTTTGTCGGAGTGGTAACACCGGTTCCCGCCAGATCACCGAAGTTAACTGCTTTCTGGCCTGGCTAGCACTTGGATGGGTGGCCGTCGGGGTGTGGGCAAGCGGAATGCACGCGCAGCCCATCTGAGACCAATTGAGAAGCTGCTTGATTGGGAAGTAGCGACACCGGTCACGAAAACTGACAACGGCCGGGAGACCACGTGCCCCTCCATATCCGCAACCAGTAAAGCCCATTGTCTGAGGATAACATGGCGGTCGGTCGATACTGTTATGCCCTCCGAGGCCTGTTTGCACGGAGTCTACTTTAGTCTGCGAACAGGTAGTGTTACAAAGTTTCGGCCGCTTCAAATCGCTTAGTAGTTTTCTAGTCATAAGTCGACACACCATAAATATAACTTTGCGAATATACAGATTTTCTGTTAAAACCGACAGCGATGGAGAAAATAAGACAGCACATTGTTGAGTGTACAATTTTTATTTTTAAATTATGTATGCAGGGAAACAGTATACAATGGGAGAAGTAATCTGTGTTGCAGTTTGAATGCCCTGCTATCGTAGTTAAAATCGACTGTGAAAAGAAAACTAAACCGCACAGTTGTACAGCACAGCGTTTTCTTCCTCGCAGTCAATTTTAACTTAAACCTGTACACTGTTGTTTACAAATAATATATAGTCATGTCTCTCCAAATATTTATTAGAGTATCCTGCGAAACAATGAATTAAATGAGTCAAAAAATTTTCGAGATCTTTTTCATTCACATTCTACAGGATTTATTATAATTTTAAGTTCCAGAGTAGGTGAAGTCAGAACGAGAAGCCGAAGTTTATGTCCTGACGCAATTCCCCCAGACCAGGACGTATTCCCTTTCCCACGAAAATTTAGCAATTGTGAAGCGTTGCAGGGTTATCAAGTAGAATTAAGAAATTCGAATAAGTTCTTCTTTTTTGTATTTTACACTCTTTGAATCCTGGTCATTTAAATTTTTGAAGAGTGTGTAGGGTATGAAATAATAATATGGAAAAAGAACCATTTTTGTTACAAATACTTTATGTAGATCATAAATGGCTGTCAAAAAATCAGTCAGCTTATTTATTCCTTGCTGAAACCTGCGGCTCGCTGAAAATTCGTGGACTCAGCAGCCCTCCGCTTTAAATCTTCATGTCTTTTCATAAAATCATAGTAAAAGTCTTTACTCTCCTTCATTTCAATGTTATTGAACCGATGCTTCATTTCCAGTTGCTCTGCATATTTGCACACTGGAAATAAATAATTCATTCTATTCAAAAGGCATAAGCTGACATCTAAACTATCAAAAAGTTTGTAACGTATCGTTTCCTTTTATCACTGACTGTTCTCGGAAAAAAAAATTTCTATTCCTTAAAAAGATTTCATGGCCACCTCTTTGTTTTGTCTATTGCCTAATGTACTCCTCGGAACCGAACATTCCTCTCTCTCTCGCCTGATTGTCATTACAAGAAATCTGACTTTTCTACAGCATCCTTCTTGTTAATTTCATCGCCGGCCGAAGTGGCCGTGCGGTTAAAGGCGCTGCAGTCTGGAACCGCGAGACCGCTACGGTCGCAGGTTCGAATCCTGCCTCGGGCATGGATGTTTGTGATGTCCTTAGGTTAGTTAGGTTTAACTAGTTCTAAGTTCTAGGGGACTAATGACCTCAGCAGTTGAGTCCCATAGTGCTGAGAGCCATTTTTAATTTCATCCCATTTACGTCGTGTCTTCTCGATCTTTGTCCGTTAAAGAAAAAATGAAATGAGCGTTTGTCGTCATTGGCGGGGAGGCCGCTTGCAGGGCAGGTCCGGCCGCCTTGGTGCAGGTCTTACTAGATTCGACTCCACACTGGGCGACCTGCGCGCCGGTTGGGGATGACATGATGATGAAGACAAAACAACACCCAGTCCCTGAGCGGAGAAAATCTCTGACCCAGCCGGAACTCGAACCCGGTCCCGTAGGACGGCAATCCGTCACGCTGACCTCTCAGCTGTCGGGACGGATAAAGAAAAAAACACAAAAAATTAGTTTTTATACTATCTATTTTGTCCGCTACAACCCTAAACTGCTATGTTCGATGTCACTCCCACGTAACACTGTGCTAGTTGAACGTTCCAATTGTTATTACGCGTGATACACATTGTTGTACCCTACAATATGTACAAAAACAACTAAAGATGCAATTAGAAGAAATATTGCTTACTCGCAAACAAAACACAACACTGCAAAGCTAATTCGTACACCGAAAAACACTACCTAGAGTTACATGTTACCACTCCGAACCACACTGTTGTTCTGATGCAAAACTTGCGTGGGTGGTTTTGTTCCCCCATAGTTAAAACTGTGATAGCGTCCGCCTTCTTAGCTAAGTGGTTACGGACTTGCCTAGCATGCAGCGGGTGCGGGTTCGATTACCGGCCGGATTGGAGATTTTCTCCGCTCGGGGACTGGACGTTGTGTTGTTCTCATCATTATCTCATCATTTACCGACGCGCAAGTCGCCCAATGTAGCTTCATCTGAAATAAGACTTACACCCGGCGGGGACCTCCCGGCCAAAAATGCCACACGATCATTTCATTTTTTACTGCAGTGGCGCGACAGGTGCCGTCATAGGGCTGGTACGTGTCCCCGGATTTGTCCTGGTTTTGAGGGCGTCCGTGGGCGTCCCGGTGTGTGTGTGTGTGTGTGTGTGTGTGTGTGTGTGTGTGTGTGTGTGTGTGTGTGTGTGTGTGTGTGTGTAGGGGGGGGGGGTATAAAGTGTCCGGGGTAAACGACGATCTCTTTTGTGTCTGAAGAAATCACATTGATTGGAAATCAGTAGATTATAATAAATCTTCGTTAACTGTGACTTAATAGGGATTGGCGCGTATGTTGTTTCGTACGATTTACACCCATCAAAAAAGTTTTGCATCACCCCAGTTCGAAGAACTCCTGAAGATAGACGTTGACTGTGGATATTGTATCACAGGCACAGTCCCTTTGACTGTTCAGAGATGTCACTAAATCCGCCCAAATATGTAAACAACCATGCATGAGCAGCGCCTGTTACACGGAGGGGGTCCGACAGCCGATCACTTCCAGTCATTCCACCAAAGGAGTTACACGGCTCGTGTTGTCTGTAGTTCAACCATGCCCAGACGGTAAATACCGCGGTTCTATCGCGTCCGCATTTTTACTTTGTGCCAGGAAGGGCTCTCAGCGATGGAAGTGTCCAGGCGTCTCGGAGTAAGTCAAAGCAATGTTGTTCGGACATGGAGGAGAGACAGGAACTGTCGCTTATATGCCTCGCTCAGGACGCTCAAGGGTTGCTACCGCAGTGGGTGACCGCTACCTACGGATTATGGCTCGGAGGATCCCTGACAGCAACGCCACCATGTTGAATAATGCTTTTCGTGCAGCCACAGGACGTCGTGTTACGACTCAAACAAACTGTGAGCAATAGGCTGCAAGATGCGCAACTTCACTCCCGACGTCCAAGGCGAGGTCCATCTTCGCAACCACGACACCATGCAGCGTGGTACAGATGGGCCCAACATGCCGAATGGACCGCTCAGGCCTGGAATCACGTTCTCTTCACCGGTGAGTGTCGCATATGCCTCTGACCAGACAATCGTCGAAGACGTGTTTGGAGGCAACCCGGTCAGGCTGAACACCTTAGACACACTGTCCAGCGAATGCAGCAAGGTGGAGGTACCCTGCAGTTTTGGGGTGGCATTATGTGGGGCCGACATACACCGCTGGTAGTCATGGAAGGCGCCGTAACGGCTATACGATACATGAACGCCATCCTCCGACCGATAGTGCAACAATATCGGCAGCATATTGTTGAGGCATTCGTATTCATGGACGACAATTCGAGCCCCAATCCTGCACATCTTGTGAATGACTTCCTTCAGGATAACGACATCGCTCGACTAAAGTGGCCAGCATGTTCTCCAGACATGAACCCTACCGAACATGCCTGGGATAGATTGAAAAGGTCTGTTTATGGACGACATGACCCTCTAACCATTCTGAGGGTTCTATGCCGAATCGCCGTTGAGGAATAGGACAATCAGGACCAACAGTGCCTTGATGAACTTGCGAATACATGATGAACACAGGCATGCACCAATGCAAGAGGGCGTGCTACTGGGTATTAGAGGTACCGGTGTGTACAGCAATCTGGACCACCACCTCTCAAGGTCTCACTGTATGGTGGCACAACGTGCAATGTGTGGTTTTCATGAGCAATAAAAAGGGTGGAAATGATGTTTATGTTGATCTCTATTCCAGTGTTCTGTACAAGTTCCAGAACTCTCGGAACCGAGGTGATGCAAAACTTTTTTTGATGTGTGTATATTAAAAAACCATCGGCAAGCACGGTCAGACGCTCTACCATATACGTATTTTCCATCCCTGTGACAATCACGATCGCAGCCCCGCGCCGCCGCCCGCCCGGAAGAGGATAACACTCAGTTCATAACACTCAGCTCACAAGTCTTCATACATACGTGACGTCATTCTGGCGTCATACGCTGTATCTAAGACAAAAGGAGCTGTCTACCGACTTTCGTTATCGTTAGGTTCCCAAGAGGTGATTAACAAGTCGTTCAAAACAATGAACTTCATTTCAATTAGAACTGGAGGTCACGTTTTTTCTTTACTGTAACCTATGTTATCCTCGAAGTTAAAGTTCTGCATTCGTTTTGACTGGGCTGGGGATAAGAGAGAGATTAAAATATTGGCAAGAATTAAATCCGAGACTTACTGAAAAGTTATGCTGTTTTCCCCATACACCTTCGTCAACTCCCAGTGTGAGACGACTTTCCGATTTACAAGCAAAAAGCAAGCTGAAGCCCGCCAGCATTGATTCTATTTAACAGAAATGTTCGCTATTATTCATTAACGTTTCTCAGCAACGTAAGTAGGTTTTTAAAAAACTCAGAAAACGAGTTTCTGGAGTTGGTCTGTAATTAAAAACGGTGGATAGCCATTCTAGGAGATGAATTTAAAGTGGCATCTCATCTAACTTATATTCTATGAATATATACTGTCACAAATCACCAGCACATTGAGTATCTCTCGAAAATGTGTCGGTAGTACATTCTGTTGTAATAAAATGACGAAAAACGTCGTATTGATGGTTAAAGATGGACTTTAATAGAAGACATGCTTGTTTGGCAAAGAAGGGTCCTAAAAGAACTAGCTCTTAAATTTTCTTTTATACTATATAGATAGCTGCGATTAAGTTACCTTTTAATTTCTATGCAAATGTTAACCCTTTTTATGGTTTTTGTTGCGAGTAGTAGTTCGTTTTACTAGACGATCAACATGTTTTAAACATTTACCCCCATTTGCGTGTCCCATGCTTAATTTGTAAGTTATTGACAATAGCTCACTCCTTAGAGAGCACTCTTACGTGTATGTGACATAAAGTATTACAGAACACACTTGTACTAAATTAATAAGGAAGTCCCAGAACCTGTAGAAAAGTGAACTTGAAGAAAAAATTAGAAACGGCTACGTTGCCTTCATAACTCCTCACTAATAACACTACACCGAAACAACGTGTCGAAACCTCAGACTTCATGCTGTAACTTAGATTTCTTGAAAACTTTAACCGGCCATATGTCATTATGTGACGCTCAATTGTAACAAATCATGGCAGCAACGACGTATTTTTAAAAATTTTACATGTACCGTTGCCTTGAAAGGCATACTTTCATAACACGAAAGTTATGATACGAAAACTATCAACTAATGAATCCAATATGGCGACTCCCAATGTCCTCACGTCGAACGCTCTACCATGAATAAAAGTCGAGAGCCGTTCCTGCTGTTATTGATAGTGCATGAAGTGTCGAGAACTGAGTCGCCTATCGTGCAACCGTACGTTCACTCCACATGTCCGAGACGCAGATGTGATATTATTATGTTCGATACACTGTTTGGATCGGAGAAAAATAATCCGATTTCGTCCAGATGTCGTGTGTTCGCGAAGCCTTTGTCCGGGTCGGTAATTTAAGTGATGCCGGGCCTTGATGTTACTAGTACTAGAGCTTAGAAATGGTGTTTTCCGAACTGTTTCATGTACTAAGACGACCTTGTCCATTGCTTTTTTGTATTTTACCGACATTTATTTCGTCGATTAACTTTTAAGCAATTGCGTCAAATTAAGCAGGAGATAACCCATGGATACCGCGGTCATGATAAGTTTATTGTGACTAAGAAGCAGGGCAATACTCGTGTGTGTGTGTGTGTGTGTGTGTGTGTGTGTGTGTGTGTGGAAAATTCAGTTTGTTTTTAAAATTGCTCTGATTTGTTTGTCCAGCACCTCGAAATCATAAGAGATATGGTCGAATGTTTTTATGACATCACAATTGTCATTATTCTCTGCTGTAGTCAAGGTATGTTCATGAGTAGTAGAAGTCATTTTTGTTCCTATTAAATGTTAGAAATTGTACGAATGATGCTATTGCTTCCAGATTTTAGTGTCTCTTCTTTCGTATCACTCTAGTGTTGGCTCGACAACGTGGGCCATAAAACTCACATTTCAGTGTAGATGGGTTTTCCTGTGCTTCCATCTTTCCTCTTTCCTTGTAAGACTCTGACGATGCGTCGTTGGTCAAACTTTTTCCTCGAGGCGACGTGATGGATTAAGCTAAGGGACAGAAAAAAGCATTCTATCATAATCTAGGGATTGAGGTGTTCAAATTGTGCAGGACAGACTTTATTCTGCGCAAAAGGCTGATGAAAGTTGTAGAGTTACCTTGCAGAGTTGAAACTGTTAATTTTCTTGGAATGTCTGCGGCTACTGGTCATATATGTTTAGTAATAAAATACTTTTTAAAATACAGGCGTTTCTTCATTGTTACTTTCACTTAGACTGGCTCGTCCAATGTGTCGATCGGTGAAATAGCGCTGGAACCAACGTTGGCTCCAGTGTTGGTACGACACCGTTGCTTGTCGGTATTTCGACCAAACATCGAAGGACGTTGGGCCAATATCGATACACCGACCACATTGGCGTCAACGTCGTTTGTTTTCTGTCTTTGCCATTTCGAAACCGAGTTTGCTTTTTTGTTCGTTCGTTGTTGTCGTATTTACTTTCTAGCGGAGTTCTTCGAAATACCGCAGAAACAGTGGAGCAATGTTATTAACACTCAAAACCACAAATACATCGGCCGTGATTGTGCGTCAGGCATGTTTACGGTTCATCTACACGAATTCAACTCAATGTTGGCTCCAATGAGTAAGTGGCTATATACCGTTGTGCCGTCATCTATGTGTTCTTTTATGTCTTTGTTCCAGATTTTGTACTTGGTTTTCTACTTTAATGGTACATGCGTTTTTTTTGTTTTGTTTTGTTTTATCAGCAGATAGCCGTCTTCAATGATTTTTAAATTAACGCTTTTGCTGGTGTGACCATTTCCCCCCAGCAAGCATATAAATATTCCGTTTTTAAATTGAAACGCCATTTTTTCCTTACAGCATTCTACATTTATTAATGTTCCACATGCGTTTTGCCTTTCTAGATTAAGGCTTCTTCGGTGGATTTAATCTCAAGTAATAGAATTTTGTTTTTAGGTGCAATACTTGTAAATTAAAAACCTGTCTTCAGCATAATCCTTGCTTTAATGAATTATTACTTACACTGACACTTATTCGTCTGTTGGGCCGAAATCTGTGTTTCAGGTTTTATAACCACATTCAACTACCTATCTGCCGTCCTAGCCACAAACGCAAGTTCTCTCTCTCTCTCTCTCTCTCTCTCTCTCTCTCTCTCTCTCTCTCTCCCCCCCCCCTCTCCCTCTCTCTCTCTCTCTCTCTCTCTCTCTCTCTCTCTCTCTCTCTCTCTCTCACACACACACACACACACACACACACACACACACACACACACACAGACAGAGAGAGAGAGAGAGAGAGAGAGAGAGAGAGAGAGAGAGAACAGTCGTTTGGTTGGCCACACTCACTTAAACAAATGAGGAAAGAGTGACCATGTGAACTAACATAACAGTAATCGCTCACAGTTCTCTGTAAAAAAAATCTGCAATTCTTGACTGTTGAGAAGTGATGTTCCATGTTCCATAGTAGTTACTTTACAAAATATGAGAACTGTAAAACAAACAAAAAAGTTGTCGATATTGCGTTTCTAACCTATGACCACATAACCAGATAAGAGGAAATGTAGATTTCCACCGGAACAACGAATAACTTCGAGTATTAATTTGTTAATTTAAAAATTCTGACGTGAACTCTGTGAAACTATATTATTCCTGATTCAATGCACTGAAGCAGCGTTAACATAAAAGGCGAAACACATATTGAATATAAATAAATACAGATTGCAGTAGTAAAAATTTAAATTAAAGGAAAATATTCGTTTTTAAATTGAATCTGTTTCATCATTCTTGCTGACGCGCATTGTATCTATTTTTGTAATCGAAAATTGGTTTCGATGGTTATCTGTTACTTAGTTTTTGCAGTGCATGCGTTAATGACGTGTTTCACTGTGTAGAAAGCGTTGTTATAGCTTGTTAATGCTCAGTTAGTGTCCAGTTGCCTCCGTAATAATTGGCATTGCGTAATTGTGCAACTCTCTTGTTTGCAGGAGACGGAGGTTTGCGCATCATCATGAGTGAGATCAATTAATATCTTCCGAGGCTGTACACAAATTTCTGGTGAGTTGCCTTATTCATATTTTAATTATGAACATTATGTCTCTAAATATAATGAAATTAAAGCATACAAATTCTGGAAAAACTGATGTACTTGCTTTGGATTTCTTGTCACTTTAGTGCTGTCAGCGAAGAACTACTCGAACGGAGCCAAAATATTTCTTGAAATCGTGTTGGCCTGGGATCTGAACCACGATCTTTCCAACCATAGCTATAGTGTCTCAATTACTGCACGGACCCGTTTGCCAGCCATAAGGTACTGACTTGCAATTAGTGCACTCTTAACACCACTCTTACACTAAATGTACAGACTGTGTGCTAGATTCGCTGGGTTCCACCTGAATAACAAGGTGAAATATATAAATTAAACAAGAAACTCAGTTCAGCATTTTTTCCCCAGTAGAAGTATCGTCATTACGCCGCTCTGAAGATCCAGGTGATGGATTATTTAGCAGGTGATGGATTATTTAGCAAATTTTAGTCCTTGTTATCTTGTGGAATTATCACATGCGGAAATGCAGCTGAGTAATGAAGTAGGTAAAAAAGGTAAAGCTGTCATCAACATGAAGATTGGTTTCAAACCACACTGTGATATACTACCCATTGTGTCATAGGTGGTGATATGCCGTGCCTTGATCCGAGCACTGAACTCAGTTAGTAGTTTTAAGAGTATGCGGAACCACATTATATGGAAGCATTATTCACATTAACAAACGTTGTCAATGCTGAAAATAGTGATCAGCGACAAAAATCCTAGGAATGACCGAAGATCTAACCCAAGACCTTTGAATTTTTTGTCAGGTACTTTACTACCGATCTGTACTTAAGAAAAAAAACTTAATATATTCAGATGAAATGGGGAGTGTGAATGTTGTGCGAAGTAGATTACCAAACTTTTGTAGGGGCCTCTACAAAAGTGTTGGAATGTATTTATTCTGTAGTAGTACGTGTTGCTAACAACAAGAATGAACTACAAATGATTTATGATTGCACCATCACAAAAAGACAAAAATAGTTCTCATTTAAATCTCTCCTTTTTGTCCACGCTTCGGAATAAGATTATGTGTTCTTAGGTGCAAGTCTTCTACATGTTTAAATCAGAAATAAAACAAGAAACTGAGGACTCCCAATAAGTTTGAAAGAAAATTTTAAAAAGCTCCCATATATTACACTCCTGTAAATAATCCGATTTATCTAGACTGAAGAGGCCTGTTAGCTGCGTGACTTGGGAGTAATGGTCATTGTTGTCCTGATTTAATTCTTAACATAAAAATGAAGATAACTCATTCTTTCATAAATATCACTCTGTTCCAGAAAGTATTTAACAGTATAGTCATTATTCTTTAAAAAAAAGATGATAAAAATTTGAAAACTCTTTTTAAGTTGTTTATCATTTCACATCTACAAGATACTGGTTTACAGAAAATAAAGTTACAATATCGTTAACACCTAGCAGACAGCATCCTAGAGACTCTGAAGATCTTACAGATATTAGTTGTGGGTGTTACTTATTTCTACCGCTCCTAGGCGTTGTAAGCATATGTTCCACGCCCTGTAGATATTTTCTCCATTGATTTTAAACAGAATCATTATTAATAAAATTAAAGTCAACGTTGAGTACCAAAGTAATTCGCTTTAGAGAGCCAGAATGTATGAAATTCGTAAAAATTGTCATTCGGAAGGACCATTTCATGTGTTGGGTCTGGTGCAAGCAGCGCAATCAAGGGGCCTAGCGGTCACGTGACATCTCCCTCGCTCGTATGGTGCAATCTTTGTCTTAACCGAAAATTTTCGAAATCGTTGTTAAGGATTCGATCGTAGCTTTGTTACAAGCACGTCTATAGGTATGAATGCTGCTCGATTCGTTTGCAGCAGTTTAAGTTGTGCTCTTAGGTTCCTGCTTAACACACATCCGAAAGTCGCAAGTTTAACCTGTACTATTCTTAGGTTCCTGCCTAACCAACCTCGGAAATGCAAACTTATTCGGAGAAAACTGATTATGAAAAAACTATCAGATATTTGTGACAAGGAAAATAAATATCATTGTTGGTTCTGTCACTGGCAGCAATCCCATCTTTTGTTTATTAATCTGACTGAAGTCTCAAAATGGAGGAAACTCGTTAGTGAGAGAGCAACACTGTTTTACATATATAACATCGAATATTCCAGAACATGCTACTTTTAAATGAATAATGAATTTTCAGAATGTGTTACAAACGCAAAGATGAAAAAACAATCAGCGTATATGTAGGTTCGAACAAACTTGCTATAACTCCGCACGACCGGATAGCGCTCATACACATAGTGGTTCTTGGAAAACAGTTCATTGTAAATTTTCTTACGACTTTTGCAGACGATGTGTCATTAACTGTCATTTAATTACAACCAATCGCACCTAGAATGATAAATTTTCATTGCGCCTTTGCCTTAAAACGGCAAACTGTCATAACACGCAAGTTATAATACGAAAATAACCGAAATATGATGAACCGGAACCTAATGTGGCGCCCCAGAAACAACGAACGAGGTACATCGCGTGACTCCTTCAGATGTTAGCCTAATACCAGACGCACTTCTGATTTTTAGTCAGCCGACTTTGGACGTTTCCTACAGCATACCAAAATCTAAGGAGTGCAAGGCCCATCTTACAGAACGGAAGCAAAGAACGACAGTAGCGTTCTTCGTGGCGTGGCAGTGAACTTCTGATACAGTAAAACATGGATAGAAAATCCATATTCTTGGTTTCGAAATAGGAATATTAGATGACATTATTTTTCATTTGTGCTTTATGGGTGAGCCTCGTATCTAGTAGCGAAGTGCGGGCCTGGAGGCTTTTGTGAGTTTGTGTTTGTTGTGGTCTTCAGTCAAGAGGCTGATTCGATGCAGCTCTCCATGCTACTCTATCCTGTGCAGGCTTCGTCATCTTCCAGTACCTATTTCAACCTAAATTCTTCTGAATCTGTTTAGTGTATTCATCTCTTGGTCTCCCTCTACGATTTTACCCTCCGCACTGCCCTCCAATACTAAATTGGTGATCCCTTGATGCCTCAGAATATGTCCTACCAACCGATCCCTTCTTCTAGTCAAGTTGTGCCACAAACTCCTCTTCTCCCCAGTTCTATTCAATACCTCCTCATTAGTTATGTGATCTACCCTTCAGCATTCTTCTGTAGCACCACATTTCGAAAGCTTATATTCTCATTTTGTCTAAACTATTTATCTTCCACGTTTCACTTCCATACGTGGCTACACCCCATACAAATACTTTCAGAAACGACTTCCTGACACTTAAATCAGTACTCGATGTTAACAAATTTCTCTTCTTCAGAAACGCTTTCCTTGCCATCGCCTGTCTACATTTTATATCCTCTCTACTTCGACCATCATCAGTTATTTTGCTCCCCAAATAGCAAAACTCCTTTACTACTTTAACTGTCTCATTTCCTAATCTAATTTCCTCAGCATCACCCGACTTAATTCGACTACATTCCATGACCCTCGTTTTGCTTTTGTTGATGTTCATCTTATATCCTCCTTTCAAGACAGTGTCCATTCCGTTCAGCTGCTCTTACAGGTCCTTTGCTGTCTCTGACAGAATTACAATGTCATCGGCAAACCTCCACGGATTTTAATTCTTACTCTGAATTTTTCTTTTGTTTCCTTTACTGCTTGCTCAATATACAGATTGAATAACATCGGGGACAGGCAACAACCCTGTCTCACTTCCTTCCCAACCACTGCTTCCCTTTCATGCCCCTCGACTCTTATAACTGCCATCTGGTGTCTGCACAAATTTCAAATAGCCTTTCGCTCCCTGTATTTTACCCCTGCCACCTTCAGAATTTGAAAGAGAGTATTCCAGTCAACATTGTCAAAAGCTTTCTCTAAGTCTACAAATGCTAGAAACGTAGGTTTACCTTTCCTTAATCTATTTTCTAAGATAAGTCATAGGGTCAGTAATGCCTCACGTGTTCCAACATTTCTACGGAAACCAAAGTGATCTTCCCGGATGTCGGCTTCTACCAGTTTTTCCATTCGTCTGTAAATAATTCGTGTTAGTATTTTGCAGCCGTGGCTTATTAAACTGATAGTTCGGTAATTTTCACATCTGTCAACACCTTCTTTCTTTGGGTTTGGAATATTATATTCTTCATGAAGTCTGAAGGCATTTCGGCTGTCTCACACATCTTGCTCTCCAGATGGTAGAATTTTGTCAGGCTGCCTGTCCCAAGGCTATCAATAGTTCTAATGGAATGCTATCTACTCCCGGAGCCTTGTTTGGACTTAGGTCTTCCAGTGCTCTTTCAAACTCTTCACGCAGTATCATATATCCCATTTCATCTTCGTCTACATCCTCTTCCACTTCCATAATATTGTCCTCGAGAACATCGCCCTTGTATAGACCCTCTACATACTCCTTTCACCTTTCTGCTTTCCCTTCTTTGCTTAGAACTGGGTTTCCATCTGAGCTCTTCATATTCATGCAAGTGGTTCTCTTTCCTCCAAAGGTATCTTTAATTTTCCTGTAGACAGTATCACCCCGAGTGATATACGCCTCTACACCCTTACATTTGTCCTCTAGCCATGCCTGCTTAGCCAATTTGCACTTCCTGTCTATCTCATTTTTGAGGTGTTTGTATTCCTTTTTGCCTGCTTCATTTACTGCATTTTTGTATTTTCTCCTTTCATCAATTAAATTCAGTACCTCTTCTGTTACCCAAGGATTTCTATTAGCGCTCGTCTTTTTACCTACTTGATCCTCTGCTGCCTTCACTATTTCATTCCTAAAAGCTACCCATTCTTCTTCTACTGTATTTCTTTCCCCCATTCCTGTCAATTGTTCCCTTACACTCTCCCTGAAACTCTGTACAACCTCTGGTTCTTTCAGTTTATCCAGGTCCCATCTCCTTAAATTCCCACCTTTTTGCAGTTTCTTTAGTTTTAATCTACAGTTCATAACCAGTAGATTGTGGTCAGAGTCCACATCTGCCCCTGGAAATGTCTTACAATTTAAAACCTGGTTGCTAAATCTCTGTCTTACCATTATATAATCCATCTGAAACCTTTCAGTATCTCCAGGCTTCTTTTTTGATTCTTGAACCAAAATGATTAAGTTATGCTCTGAGTAAAATTGTACCAGGCGGCTTCCTATTTCATTCCTCACCCCCTTTCCATATTCACCTAATGTGATTCCTTCTCTTCCTTTTCCTACTATCGAATTTCAGTCACCCATGACTATCAAATTTTCGTCTCCCTTCACTATCTGAATAATTTCTTTTATCTCATCATACATTTCATCAATCTCTTCATCATCTGCGGAACTAGTCGGCATATAAACTTGTACTACTGTGGTAGGCGTGGGTTTCGTATCTACACTCCTGGAAATTGAAATAAGAACACCGTGAATTCATTGTCCCAGGAAGGGGAAACTTTATTGACACATTGCTGGGATCAGATACATCACATGATCACACTGACAGAACCACAGGCACATAGACACAGGCAACAGAGCATGCACAATGTCGGCACTAGTACAGTGTATATCCACCTTTCGCAGCAATGCAGGCTGCTATTCTCCCATGGAGACGATCGTAGAGATGCTGGATGTAGTCCTGTGGAACGGCTTGCCATGCCATTTCCACCTGGCGCCTCAGTTGGACCAGCGTTCGTGCTGGACGTGCAGACCGCGTGAGACGACGCTTCATCCAGTCCCAAACATGCTCAATGGGGGACAGATCCGGAGATCTTGCTGGCCAGGGTAGTTGACTTACACCTTCTAGAGCACGTTGGGTGGCACGGAATACATGCGGACGTGCATTGTCCTGTTGGAACAGCAAGTTCCCTTGCCGGTCTAGGAATGGTAGAACGATGGGTTCGATGACGGTTTGGATGTACCGTGCACTATTCAGTGTCCCCTCGACGATCACCAGTGGTGTACGGCCAGTGTAGGAGATCGCTCCCCACACCATGATGCCGGGTGTTGGCCCTGTGTGCCTCGGTTGTATGCAGTCCTGATTGTGGCGCTCACCTGCACGGCGCCAAACACGCATACGACCATCATTGGCACCAAGGCAGAAGCGACTCTCATCGCTGAAGACGACACGTCTCCATTCGTCCCTCCATTCACGCCTGTCGCGACACCACTGGAGGCGGGCTGCACGATGTTGGGGCGTGAGCGGAAGACGGCCTAACGGTGTGCGGGACCGTAGCCCAGCTTCATGGAGACGGTTGCGAATGGTCCTCGCCGATACCCCAGGAGCAACAGTGTCCCTAATTTGCTGGGAAGTGGCGGTGCGGTCCCCTACGGCACTGCGTAGGATCCTACGGTCTTGGCGTGCATCCGTGCGTCGCTGCGATCCGGTCCCAGGTCGACGGGCACGTGCACCTTCCGCCGACCACTGGCGACAACATCGATGTACTGTGGAGACCTCACGCCCCACGTGTTGAGCAATTCGGCGGTACGTCCACCCGGCCTCCCGCATGCCCACTATACGCCCTCGCTCGAAGTCCGTCAACTGCACATACGGTTCACGTCCACGCTGTCGCGGCATGCTACCAGTGTTAAAGACTGCGATGGAGCTCCGTATGCCACGGCAAACTGGCTGACACTGACGGCGGCGGTGCACAAATGCTGCGCAGCTAGCGCCATTCGACGGCCAACACCGCGGTTCCTGGTGTGTCCGCTGTGCCGTGCGTGTGATCATTGCTTGTACAGCCCTCTCGCAGTGTCCGGAGCAAGTATGGTGGGTCTGACACACCGGTGTCAATGTGTTCTTTTTTCCATTTCCAGGGGTGTATTTTGGCCACAATGATGCGTACGCTATGCTGTTTATAGTAGCTTACCCGCATTCCTATTTTTTATTCATTATTAAACTTACTCCTGCATTACCCCTATTTGATTTTGTATTTATAACGCTGTGTTCACCTGACCAGAAGTCTTGTTCCTCCTGCCACCGTACTTCACTAATTCCCACTATATCTAACTTTAACCTATCCATTACCCTTTTTAAATTTTCTAACCTTCCTGCCTGATTACGGGACCTTACATTCCACTCTCCGACCCATAGAACGCCAGTTGATTTTTTCTCCTGATAGCAAAAAAGTGTTCAAATGTGTGTGAAATCTTAGGGGACTTAACTGCTAAGGTCATCAGTCCCTAAGCTGAGCCGGCCGGGGTGGCCGAGCGGTTCCAGGCGCTACAGCCTGGAACCGCGCGACCTCTACGGTCGCAGGTTCGAATCCTGCCTCGGGCATGGATTTGTGTGATGTCCTTAGGTTAGTTAGGTTTAAGTAGTTCTAAGTTCTAGGGGACTGATGACATCAGAAGTTAAGTCCCATAGTGGTCAGAGCCATTTTTTGAACCCTAAGCTGACACACTACTTAACCTAAATTATCCTAAGGACAAACGCACACTCCCATGCCCGAGGGAGGTCTCGAACCTCCGCCGGGACCAGCCGCACAGTGCATGAATGTAGCGCCCAAGACCGCTCCGCTAATCCCGCTTTGTATTTTGATAAAAATTTCCTATCCGTAACTTTACGACTGTCATGGGTACGGACATCAATAAAATGACAGCAAAATGTATAAGACCTGTAATAAGTGAAGAAAGAAGTAGCGTCAATTTTAACTGTTCAGTAATGTCGAACACATTGTTCGATAATGAATGAGATAAAACGTTGAGAATGTTTAAAACGTGCTGTAAGTGTAATAGTCATGAATGACACCACTTCGTTCCAGTTACAGAGGTACAAAAATTAATCAGTGGTAGCAAATAAACAGTATTCCGTACGCTTCATAAATTACGTGAGGGAAGGGCTGTATTTTGTACTACGTTTCTCTGTAGTCCGTCTCCATAGCGTAGCGGTAGCGTTACCGCCTACCATGTAGGGGGCCCGGGTTCGATTTCCGGCAGAGGACTGGGTGTTGTGTGTCCTCCGTCATCATTGACTCGCAAGTCGCCGATGTGGCGTCACCAAAAAAGGACTTGCAATACGGCGGCCTCTCAACCCCGAATGGGGTCTCCCGGCCAACAATGCCATACGATCATTTCATTTCATTTCTGTAAAATGTCGTACAATTCTGATGTACTATACCTAACTCATTGAAAATATCTAACACAGATAACCACAAATCATCAGTGAAAAATAAACTATTATTCGACTTCCATACTTTGATAAAATAACATTTATTGGAATTTAATTTTCTAGTTTTCTACAGTCACAGCAAAGGCAGTATTGTTAAGTTTTTCGATTTGTTGCTTTAACTTTAAAATATAATACGCTATAGCATACTACAGTATACTATCTTACATAAGGTACTCAGTTATCTTTGTTTTCTTTCTGCATTTAAGGTGTGCGTAAGCATTTTGCATTTGACATGCTTTCGTTTTAACGCATGATTTGAAACCAACAGTCTGCCGATAAAAAGAGTTTGAAAATAAATGTTATGTTGTTGTTAGTAATCCCCAAATGCGTAGCAAATAAAAATGAACTTTGGACGTTGTAGCCGATACGTTTCTCCGAAAATGTAATAAAAATTACGTCGTTTTATACATTACCTCGTAATAAGCAATGTCGTATTAGGGGAATTCTTTTAAATACAGCGTCACATAGGATTTAGACAGGACCGTTAGATTTCGTAGTTATAGCCAACACGTCATTAAAAGTGACACCGCTATAAACGGTATCGACGGGGTAAAATGACGATAGTAAGATATTTGTCTCTACCTGTGCAGATCTAGCGAAATGAGCGAGCATAAGGGTTCTGGACAACGAGACATGTGGAGGTTTGGGTCGGTCCTGGAGGCGTTGCACGGATAACGGAAGTGGTTAAGGGAGCGCTCGGGATAAGCGGGAAATGCGGGTTCGAGTCCTGGTCCGGCATAAATTGTCGCGTGTCACAAACAGCTGACGTCAATAGATATTCGCAAAATACGAATCCATTTCGTAATAGACACTTGCTGTAGTTGTTTGTTGTCGTGAGTTTGTTGTGCAGAGGAATGGAAAAGTGGACAAAAGATAGAACAATTTTATAAATGCCATTCATCTACAACCAGAGTTATGGGACGTCTACATTAATATTTACAAAGAGTGCAATCTGAAAAAAAAATTGGCAAACTGTTTCCCATGAGTTCGGAATCACGCTTGATAAAACGCACACAAAATTCCTAAGTCTTACAGTTTACGCCAAAGCAAGACAAAGAAGTTGCTTAAGATGAGTGTAAGCGCAGGTGGCTCTTCATCAGTTTGGTTTGCAATTGATGTCATGAGTTTCATACTGTCTCGAGATGTACTCTTACATGAGGCAGGAATTGATAGTATAAAATTTGTGTTCTTATATCAGACTTCCCTTAATGAAATCTTTCAGTCCTTCTAACAAAGCATTGCATACCTCTTGGTACCGTGAAGTTCATTTATGAATAGTGAACTTCAAATAGGTACATTAAACTTGTACACGAATTACCAATAGCGAGAAACCGAAGGATGGTCACTAAACTGGTTTTAACTGGTATACGCTTTCTCAGTTTTAACAATTCTGGGACAGACTGCATGTACGAGTTGTTCGATATCGTGTTTGGACATTCTGATCAAATTCTGGAACAGGTATGTACCAGCAGTTGTTCACTAGTTAAGTTTTCTGGCCCATTCCGCTTGCTTGAAAAAATAACGCATTCACAAACCTCGATTTCTCTGATGCCTTGTGTGATGTACTCGTAAAAGCAGGAGAGCTTCACTCACATCCATTAGCTTGCATTCGTACATTTTCTGGAAATAGTTTGTCTCTTTGGGAAAACTTCTGTCCCGGAAATGTATTGCCACAAACATTTCTAGGAAATAATGGCCGGTAATGTAGTACATATGGCTGCAATTCGTGTTGCCGGACAACACTGTCAGGAAATATTGTCCGCAATATGCAATTTTTATAGCCCACGTAAACGTATTTAAAGAACAGTGGTCGCAAAAGGATTGTAACCAACAGAGACGAGTGTCATGTATTGTCAATTACTGTCGGTTTCAAAACCGGTGCGAGTTGTTGCTGTGAGTGAATACAGATCCATTTCAGTCAGATTCCGAGGGCACATTGACAAGAGAATTGTATGCAGTGGACATCTGGAGTACGGTACCTCGCAAAAACTGGTGCTCGCAGTCACACAGAGCTGCATACCTTCAGTTGGAAAAGAATAAAGAAACTGGAGAGCACCTGACTGGGGGCGTGTAGCGTGGTCGGACGAGTCTTTATTTTGCGAGGCGTCTGGGGCGCCGACGGCCCGACGAAGGCGTTTTGCCCATAGTGTGTGAAGGCAGCAGGTGGTACAGTGATATTATGGGGTGTTTTTCGGTGTTAATGCCACTGGACAGTGCAGCACTACAAATTTTCTATAGGATTAACATCGGGTGAATCAGCGGGCCATTGGGAGGTGAGCCGAGTAATTCAGGTTACAGTAAACATGAACCACGATGTTACTTCAACATTCTCAGCGCCCGTATGTTGCCTTTTCTTCTGCATCTCCATGATGAGTAAGTTGTGGACACCACTTTCTTCAAAAGGCGAAAATAGCGTTTTCACATTACTACACGCGTATGTTCCTAATCTGACGTGACGAACTCTCAAATATGTTGTCTCACCTCGAATGGCCCGCTAATTCATCCGATGTTAATCCTACAGAAAATCTGTAGTACTATACTGTCCTGTGGTATTAACGTCACCCCTGTCAAAAGCCTGAATAACCACATTTTCCGGCACTGACCGCTGAGAGACGTACAGGAAGTCAGTGGGGATCTAAAGTTACCGACTGGGATGTAGAGCAATGCCGACTTAAGTGCTGTGGCCAGCTGCGATACGTTTATCGGTTAAGGATCCATAGCGCGAACAGCCCGGTAGAGGTGATCTCACAGATTGTCGATTTGGTTAAATACGGAGAGTTTGGTAGCCAGGGAAGTACGATAGAGTTTGAACCACGCATGTACAGTGCAAGCTGTGTAACACGTTGCATTGTCCTGCTGGTAGAAGCCATCGTGCCGAGGAAAAACAAAATGCATGTAGGGGAGACATGGTCCCCGAGGACAGATGCACAATTGTGTTAATCCGTTATCCCTTCCAGGATGACCAACCCAAGGAATGCCATGAAAACTTTCCGCAGGTCATAACGCACCCTCCTCCGGCGTGGTCCCTTCCGACGGTTGTTGCAGGGTGTTCGCTTTCGCACCTTTGACGCCGTACACGCCAACGACTATCTGTGGGATGGAGCACAAAAAGTGATTTAACTGAAAAGGCCCCCTTTCGCCGCTAAATGCGCGTCCAGTTACGGTTCTGGCGTGCAAATTCTAGCCTTCGTCGCCTATGAACAGCAGTTGGTTCAAATGGCTCTGAGCACTATGGGAACATCTGAGGTCATCAGTCCCCTAGACTATGAACTACTTAAACCTAACTAACCTAAGGACGGTACACACATCCATGCCCGAGGCAGGATTCGAATCTGCGACCGTAGCAGCAGCGCGGTTCCGGACTGGCGTGCCTAGAACCGCTCGGCCACAACAGCCGGCTATGAACAGCAGTTAACATGAAACAGGCACCTGCTGCGGAGGCCCATGTTCATTGAGCGATAGGTGAGGAGGTACTGTTTGTAGCCCCTTGGTTTATCTGGTCGATGAGTTGATCAACAGTTAACCGTGTATTCGCACATAGTTGTTGTTGTTGTGGTCTTCAGTCCTGAGACTGGTTTGATGCAGCTCTCCATGCTACTCTATCCTGTGCAAGCCTCTTCATCTCCCAATACATCCTTCTGAATCTGCTTAGTGTATTCATCTCTTGGTCTCCCTCTACGGTTTTTACCCTCCACGCTGCCCTCCAGTACTAAATTAGTGATCCCTTGATGCCTCAGTACATGTCCTACCAACCGATCCCTTCTTCTAGTCAAGTTGTGCCACAAACTCCTCTTCTCCCCATTTCTATTCAATACCTCCTCATTCGTTATGTGATCAACCCATCTAATCTTCAGCATTCTCCTGTAGCACCACATTTCGAAAGCTTCTGTTCTCTTCTTGTCTAAACTATTTATCGTCCATGTTTCACTTCCATACGTGGCTACACTCCATACAAATACTTTCAGAAACGGCTTCCTGACACTTAAATCTATACTCGATGTTAACAAATTTCTCTTCTTCAGAAACGCTTTCCTTGCCATTGACAGTCTACATTTTATATCCTCTCTACTTCGACCATCATCAGTTATTTTGCTCCCCAAATAGCAAAACTCCTTCACTAAAAAATGGTTGAAATGGCTCTGAGCACTGTGGGACTTAACTTCTGTGCTCATCAGTCCCCTAGAACTTAGAACTACTTAAACCTAACTAACCTAAAGACATCACACACATCCATGCCCGAGGCAGGATTCGAACCTGCGACCGTAGCAGTCCCGCGGTTCCGGACTGCGCGCCTAGAACCACTACTTAAACCTAACTAACCTAAGGACATCACACACATCCATGCCCGAGGCAGGATTCGAACCTGCGACCGTAGCAGTCCCGCGGTTCCGGACTGCGCGCCTAGAACCACTAGACCACCGCGGCCGGCTCTCCTTTACTACTTTAGGTGTCTCATTTCCTAATCTAATTCCCTCAGCATCACCCGACTTAATTCGACTATATTCCATTATCCTCGTTTTGCTTTTGTTGATGTTCATCTTATACCCTCCTTTCAAGACACTGTGCATTCCGTTCAACTGCTCTTCCAAGTCCTTTGCTGTCTCTGACAGAATTACAATGTCATCGGCGAACCTCAAAGTTTTTATTTTTTCTCCATGGATTTTAATACCTACTCCGAACCATTCTTTTGTTTCCTTTACTGCTTGCTCAATATGCAGATTGAATAGCATCGGGGAGAGGTTACACGTCTATAGCCATCGTATAGTTCACATCTGTTATCTATGGCCCGTGATGCACCCCATTTGCCTTGTCGAAAGAAATATTCAGTGATTATAAAGACGAAAGTCGTTCGGAAGTGTTGTGTGGTTTGATGGTGAGAACCTGCAGTTTTACACGGTTTTGGGATTCGTCGAGAATATTTCACCGAAGACCTAAATAATTTCACGAACTAAAGTTGGACACCACATCCCATACACATGACACGGCATAGCTCTTGGCTGTACAGATCGATTTCCGTAGAGCGATAAATTATCTAAAGCGATTTGAGGTGGAGAGGTTCCAGCACGGAGACTCAACGAGATCTGCTGCTGCGAAACGCATATGGTATTACCGTATTCTTTAACTTACGGAAAACATTAAGCAATATAGACTTCATAACCACCGCAAACATTATGAAAAGTACTCAAATAAAAGGAGCAAACAGTAAAAGGAATCGCTAGACCAAACCATTAATAAAAATCAATATTAATACGGAATCACATTAATAAAACGCTCATTAAATAATAGAATAAAAATAAGAACTTTAAACAATGATCTTGCCCTTTTGTACGTAGGATAAATCGCTTCGTTTTCGCGTTATGACAGCAATTACACCCCCCCCCCCTCTCCCGACACGTTTTATATACCCTCCATTGGTAGTGTTGGCAGCTGCTGTCTGTGAGTGGTTATTGCACATTGAAGCGAAACATAGGTATGTCTAATGTGACTGGCCCTGTATTTGAAACGGCGCTTGAAACACAAAGGTTAACATCTTCGCAGTTTGATAGCTCCTACAGGTTGATATCATCCATGAGTGATGTCAGCACGGTTCATCGCATACTTGAAGAAACTTGTAGATACAGAAAGGTGTCCATTTTAATGTGCCATCTTCCACATTCTTTTTCTAGCTTCGTCTTTGAAGCAATCTTTGCTGTTATATCTATGGCGCATTGGTGGACTTCCGTATATTCACGGCTGTTGCGGCTACACAATTGTATCTGCCTGAGGTCTTTAAGGCGAGAGTGCCTTCAAACATTGTCAAGCGAGGGCGTATTCGCCACACATGGCTTGCCAGTTGGGAAGGAAAACAAGGCGTTCTGTTTCGTGTCATTCTGTACGGTCTGCTCTGGAGTGCAGGTGCATTTTGCTCGTGTCTGATGGGGTGTACTATCGAGCGTGGCTGTATTAACATACAGGGATATTCAAAAATACGGACCCAATTTAATTAATTTTTATTTCTTCAAATTTAAATTAGAAATAAATTATTTACACTGCGTTGAGAGTAAAAGGATATAAAGTTTCAATTGCTGCTGCTATCGCACTAATGACGGTTGTATAAACGACCGCTAGAGCGCTTCCGCCAACAGAAATCCAGTGCACGTCACTTTTACATACCATACAGCACCAAGTTTTCTGCGTTACTTAGTCCGCAATTTCAGTGCAGACGACATTACGTCTTCTGTTTTGTATTGAACCAACAACTAGGAAATGTACAGAACATTGATTTCAAGAATTTCGATCACTGCGAAGGATAAAGTACCTGCCGACCGCAACGGCGCGTTCTTGTACCGCTTAGATGTCTGACGTGCAAAAAGAAGGGGACACATTGGATATTTATAACATGTGTTTGTAACCGTAATACCTTTCTGTTTCCTCGTACATACGCTGTCGGAGAAAAATCACAACACCGAAAGATTAACGTTGTAAGATCAAAGGTTAATGTAAGCGTGAGATACGCCATTGCAAATGTGAAATGCTGAAACACTAAAAACAGATGTAACTACCAGGATGTTGAATACAAGCATGCAAACGTGCATGCATTATTATGTTTTATAGGTGACGGATGACAGTCTGTGGGATGGAGTTCCTTGCCAGTTGCGCTTGGTCGATCAATACAGGGACGGTTAATACTCTTTGGGGATGATGCTAGAGTTGTCACCCTATGATGTCCCATACGTGCTCCATTGGAGAGAGATCTGGTGATCAAGCAGGCCAAGGCAACATATAGACACTCTGTAGAGCATGTTGGGTTGCAACAGCGATATGTGGGCGAGCTTTATCCTGTTGGAAAACGAATGGCAGCCCAGCAGGTCGAACACCAGACTGACGTACAAATTTGCAGTCAAGGTGTGTGGAATAACCACGAGAGTGCCACTGCTGTCATACAAAATCGCACTCCAGACCATAGCCCCAGGTGTAGGTATAGATCCAGTGTGCCTAGCACACAGATAGGTTGGTCACAAAATCTCAACTGGCCTTTTTCTAACCAACACACGGCCATCATTGGCGCCGAAGCAGAAGCAACTTTCGTGACAAAACACAACAGACCTTCACTCTGCCCCCAATGAGCTCTCGCTTGGCACAACTCAAGTCGAAAATGGTGATGTTTTGGGATCAGTGGAATGCACGCTACAGAGCGTCTGGCTCGGAGCTGTCTTTGAAGTAACCGATTTGTAACAGTTCATTGTGTCACTGTGGTGCCAACTGCTTCTCAAATTGCTGATGCAGATGCAGTACGATGCACCAGAGCCATACGCCGAACACGAGATCCTTCCCTCTTGGTATGGCCTCGCAGATGTACGAAGCCTGAACTCCTTGCGACCGCACATTCTCGTGACCAGCGGTACCAGCAATCATATAAAGAGCTACATTGCTGCCACTATCGAGGAAGGAACATCCAACTTCTCGTAGATCTATTACATGACTTGTTCAAACTTAGGTGTTGATAAGGGCGTTTTTGTCGCCTTAAAAGCGTTCTTCACTTACATCAGCTCACCACGTCCAGTCTCAAAGGTAACTAAAGCTCACGGCCGTTACAGTGTGTATTTCAAGCAAACCTGATTTGCACCCTCACAGTGGCGCTAGCAGCACCACTCTTACGCGATGGGCGCGAAGTTTGTATAGACCTCATCTTTCAGATGTACACTCATGCTCATAAATTAAGGATAACTGCAGAATGTGGTGCCACACAACGTGGAACATAGGGAACACACACGACACAGATATGTAAGTCCACGGTATTGTTGATAAGTTGAGAAAACCATCCCGAAACACATGTAGTACAAAACGCCACTGTTTCCCGAGCATGTACCCCGACATCAATATGGGCTATGATCACCGTGCACACGTACACAGGCCGCACAACGGGTTGGCATACTCTGGATCAGGTGGTCGAGCAACTGCTGGGGTATAGCCTCCCATTCTTGCGCCAGTGCCTGTCGGAGCTCCTGAAGTGTCCTAGGAGTTTGAAGACGTGCAGCGATAAGTCGACCGAGAGCATCCCAGACGTGCTCGGTGGGGTTTAGGTCTGGAGATAAGGCAGGCCACTCCATTCGCCTGGTATCTTCTGTTTCAAGGTACTCCTTCATGATGGCAGCTCGGTGGGGCTGTGAGTTATCATCCATCTGGAGGAAGATGGGACCCACTGCACCCCTGAAAAGGCGGACATACTGGTGCAAAATGACGTCCCGATACACCTGACCTGTTACAGTTCCTCTGTCAAAAACATGCAGGGGTGTACGTGCACCAATCATAGTCCCACCCCACACCATCAAACCACGACCTCCATACAGGTCCCTTTCAACGACATTAAGGGGTTGGTATCTGGTTCCTGGTTGACGCCAGCTGAAAACCCGGCGAGAACCACTGTTCAGACTATAGCTGGACTCGTCTGTGACCATAACCTGGGACCACTGTTCCAATGGCCATGTACGGTGTTCTTGACACCAGGCTTTACGGGCCCTCCTGTGACCAGGAGTCAGTGGAATGCACCTTGCAGGTCTCCGGGCGAATAAACCGTGTCTGTTCAGTCGTCTGTAGACTGTGTGTCTGGAGACAGCTGTTCCAGTGGCTGCGGTAAGATTCCGAGCAAGGCTACCTGCAGTACTCCGTGGCCGTATGCGGGCACTGATGGTGAGAAATCGGTCTTCTTGTGGTGCTGTACACTGTGGACGTCCTGTACTGTATCGCCTGGACACGTTTCCTGTCTTCTGGAATCGTTGCCATAATCTTGCGATCACACTTTGTGGCACACGGAGGGCTCGTGCTACGGCCTGCTGTGTTTGACCAGCCTCCAGTCGCCCTAGTATTCTAACCCTCATAACGTCATCAATAAGTGTTCTTTGAGCCATTTTCAACACAGTCACCATTAGCACGTCTGAAAACGTCTGCACACTTACTCGCTGCACCGTACTCTGACATGCACCAACACACCTCTGCGTATGTGGACTGCTGCCAGCGCCGCCGTGCGACGACCGCAGGTCAAATGCACCGCATGGTCATACCCCGAGGTGATATAAACCCACAAACCGGCCACCAGAGCGTTGTTTCATCATGTATCAGCATTATCCCTATGGGCATGAATGCAGAAACACGCCTACCCACATTAGTTTATGTGGCACAGCTCCAACTTGTCAATGTACATTGCGTTTTTCAGTAAAATTTAATAAACACAACAGGTACACACGACGTAGACTTTAGTCATGAATAATATATTCCCCTTCACTATTTAAAACAGTCTACCAACGCTGGGGTAACTTTTCAATTCCGCAACTGTAGGAATCACGTGGTTTTGAGGCGATGAACTTGTTGAGCTCGTATGTTCGGAGCGCATATTCATCCGGAAGGTTGCTCAATTTAGAGCGGAAAAGGCTGAAAATGTGAGGGTGCAAGATCAGTAGAATAAGGCTTGTTCAAATGGCTCTGAGCACTATGGGACTCAACTGCTGAGGTCATTAGTCCCCTAGAACTTAGAACTAGTTAAACCTAACTAACCTAAGGACATCACAAACATCCATGCCCGAGGCAGGATTCGAACCTGCGACCGTTGCGGTCTTGCGGTTCCAGACTGCAGCGCCTTTAACCGCACGGCCACTTCAGCCGGCAGTAGAATAAGGTGGGTGCGGAATGTCTTCCGAAACCAACTCCTGTATTGTAATTTTTGTCAGTCTAGCAAAGTGGGGGGCGGACGTTTCCATCACTTCACACAGTCCTACTGGTCGTTGTTATTGGACTGCGTCTGCAAGACGTCTCAGTTGTTAACAGCAAAAAATGGTTCAAATGGCTCTGAGCACTATGGGACTCAACTGCTGTGGTCATAAGTCCCCAAAACTTAGAACTACTTAAACCTAACTAACCTAAGGACAGCACACAACACCCAGCCATGTTAACAGCATATGTCAACAGTGATGTTTACACCTCGGGGAAGCAATTCGCAGTGCACCACACCGTCAATGTTCCGCCAGATGCACAATACTATCTTTTGTGATTGCACGCAGTTCTTTGTACGGGGAGTTGCTGCTTTGATTGGGCTCAACCATTCCTTTCTTTCTTTTTTTGTGTGAGGATAAAGACACACGTTGATTTTTGTCTCAGAGCAAGCGAAACCGATAGAGCCGATTTTTGACCCTCCCCCATTGCATGCAAATGTCGCACGATGGTGGAATGATCACAGTTCGTCACCCTTGCCAGTTCTCGAGTACACTAACGAAGATCACCGATGTCAAGGCGATACTCGTTAAAACTAGAAAACCGTTTTCTTGCCATACTCTGTCCAATGGCGTTATCCTTATACACGGCGCAAATGTTTCTTGCTGCGTCTGCTGCTGTCAACCCTTTTTTGAAGTTTATTCTGTCGGAAATGTCCCGATTTCTCCGTTTGGCACTGCATTTTGTAGCGTCCAGAGCTTCAGTCACTATCTCCAAATGACAAAACGATACGATGGAAACTCAAATAGCAGCCGTCAACTACAAATATAAAATGACGGTCGATGAATAAACTCATAGCGTAGGAATACCAAGATGCAAACGAATCTATGCACCAACCTAATAGATTATTCATGTCTGTCTATATTTCATGAAAAAGTTTCTGAGATTGGGTTCATCTTTTTGAATAATTCTGTATATATTGAGAGGGAGGGAGCAATGTATGGAAGCAGCAATGGGCTTGTATTGAGGAAGTGGTTATAACAAGCACATACAAATCCTCTCTATAGTATATTCGAGGACATAAGGCAATGTGTTTATTATTTTACTACTTGCCAAGCTATACTGGAACAGTGAGGTCGCTTAGGCAGTGTTACTGAATGAGCAGCAGACGGGCACTTGTCGTTACGGTCAGTGTGGGGCAGAACCCGTTTTGTTTCTGATTCGTAATTGGAATTAGCAAGCCGATATCTCATTCACCTCTGTGCTGAAGGCACTACATAAATCATGTAACATTATTCTGATTGTTCTGTGTAGAATCCTTGTGCTTTTAGAGATCAAATAATAACCGTCAAGTTAAAAGAAAACTTCATGCCTTTATTACTACACTACTGGCAATTAAAATTGCTACACCAAGAAGAAATGCAGATGATAAACGGGTATTCATTGGACAAATATATTATACTAGAACTGACATGTGCTTACATTTTCACGCAATTTGGGTGCATACATCCTGAGAAATCAGTACCCAGAACAACCACCTGTGGCCGTAAAAACGGCCCCGATACGTTTGGGCATTGACTCAAACAGAGCTTGGATGGCGTGTACAGGTACAGCTGCCCATGCTACTTCAACACGATACCACAGTTCATCAAGAGTAGTGACTGGCGTATTGTGACGAGCCAGTAGCTCGGCCACCATTGACCAGACGTTTTCTATTGGTGAGAGATCTGGAGAATGTGCTGGCCAGGGCAGCAGTCGAACATTTTCTGTATCCAGAAAGGTCCGTACAGGACCTGCTACATTCGGTCGTGCATTATCTTGCTGAGATTTAGGGTTTCGCAGGGATCGAATGAACGATAGAGCTACGGGTCGTAACACATCTGAAATGTAACGTCCACTGTTCAAAGTGCCGTCAATGCGAACAAGAGGTGACCGAGATGAGTAACCAATGGCACCCCATACCATCACGCTGGGTGATACCTCAGTATGGCGATGACGAATACAAGCTTCCAATGTGCGTTCACCGCGATGTCGCCAAACATCGGATGCGACCATCGTGATGCTGTAAGCAGAACCTGGATTCATCCGGAAAAATGACGTTTTGCCATTCGTGCACCCAGGTTCGTCGTTTAGTACACCATCGCAGGCGCTCCTGTCTGTGATGCAGCGTCAAGGGTAACCGCAGCCATGGTCTCTGAGCTGATAGTCCATGCTGCAAACGTCGTCGAACTGTTCGTGCAGATGGTTGTTGTCTTGCAAACGTCCCCATCTGTTGATCGAGACGTGGCTGCACGATCCGTTACAGCCGTGCGGATAAGATGCCTATCATCTTGACTGCTAGTGAGACGAGGCCGTTGGGATCCAGCACGGCGTTCCCTATTACCCTCCTGAACCCACCGATTCCATATTCTGCTAACAGTCATTGGACCTCGACCAACGCGAGCAGCAATGTCGCGATACGATAACCGCAATCGTGATAGGTTACAATCCGACCTTTATCGAAGTCGGAAACGTGATGGTACGAATTTCTTCTCCTTGCACGAGGCATCACAACAACGTTTCACCAGGCAACGCCGGTTAACTGCTGTTTGTGTATGAGAAATCGGTTGGAAACTTTCCTCATGTTACCACGTTGTAGGTTCTAGGTGTTGCCACCGGCGCCAACCTTGTGTGAATGCTCTGAAAAGCTAATCATTTGTGTATCACAGCATCTTCTTCCTGTCGGTTACATTTCGCGTCTGTAGCACGTCATCTTCGTGGTGTAACAATTTTAATGGCCAGTAGTGTATATTCAAAATTAAGTATGTGTGAACATCAGAAAATTATTTTCAGACTACGGAAGGTAAGTTTGCGTCTAGAGTTCCAGGGCAACAGTTGTTTTGTCGTCTCGTTGTTATGCTCTGTAAAAACGTTGCATTGTGATGTCACATAATCAATACTAAAGTAGAAAATCCATTGCAATACATAAGAGTGTCTGTGACGGATTATTCTTGAGGATAGTCAGATCGCGTAATACTACCATTTCCTTTTGACTTAGAAGGCTTTTTTCATTAGGACAATTTCTAGTGAAACTTTAATGTGTACTGCTAGTACTGAAGTTTCGTACAATTTAACAAATACCATACAACCCTTTTCCTCTCCGAATTGAACCCGTTATCAAAGGTAGAAGCGGAGTTAAAAGGTATTAGCCGGTTGTATCCGGGACTGACGATATTTTTGTCTGTTTTGCGTATAAAAGATAATGCCTGTCAATTATTTTGACAGTTACTTTTCGTACAGACTGCGGCAGTGTGCTCTACGTTGAGCAACTAGGTTCGGGGGACGATGGTGGCTCAGGGCCTTTTACGCACGCACCGCGGTGACAAATGACGCGGTCTGCGCTGCAGTGCGTCACGTGTGTCCTTTGCGCAGTGCCATGCTGTTTGCACGGGGTCTCTTCACGTGACAGCGTCCCAGTTCCAAGAAACACCTCAGACGACACTTTCGCTAGTAACCTTGCGAGTACCTTTTGTTGGCGATGTTTTGAAAGGGGCCCGATTTGCATTTTCCTCTTCACTATAACTGTAGCAAAGTTCACTGTGATAGAACCATTTTGACGTATCTGTGTTACTGTATTCTCGTGTGGTAATTCTAAGTGAGAGAAAAGGGCCACGGTGCACCCTTCCTTCCCAGTAAGCAGTTACCGTCTACTCAATTTCGTTGTGCCACCCATGACAATCTGTACTTACGTTATTCCTAGGATTCCATATCTTAATCGGTAAAAATGAAACCCTGAAGCGCCAAAGAAACTGGTATAGGCATGCGTATTCAAGTACAGAGATATATAAGTAGGCAGAATACGGCGCTGCGGCCGGCAACGCCTATATAAGACAAGTGACTGACGCAGTTGTTAGATCAATTACTACTGCTAAAATGGCAGGTTATCAAGATTTAAGTGACTTTGAACATGGTGTTATAGTCGGCGCACGAACGATGGGACACATCACCTCCGAAATAGCAATGATGTCTGAGTTTTCCCGTACGACCATTTCACGAGTGTACCGTAAATATTAGGAATCCGGTAAAGCATCAGCTCTCCGACAGCGCTGCGGCCGGTAAATGATCCTGCATGAACGGGACCAACGACGACTGAAGAGAATCGTTCAACGTGTCAGAAGTGCAACCCTTCTTCAAATTGCTGCACATTTCAATGCTGGGCCATCAACAAGTGTCGGCGTGCGAACCATTCAACGAAAAATCATCGATTATGGGCTTTCCGAGCCGAATGCCCACTCGTGTAACCTTGATGACTGCACGACACGAAGCTTTACTCCTCGCCTGGGCCCGTCGACACCGACATTGGACTGTTGGTGACTGGAGACATGTTGCCTGGTCGGACGAGTCTCAATTAAGATTGTATCGAGCGGATGGACATGTGCGGCTATGGAGACAACCTCATGAACCCATGGACCCTGCATGTCAGCAGGGGACTCTTCAAGCTGGTGGACGCTCTGTAATGGTATGGGGCGTGTGCAGTTGGAGTGATATGGGATCACTGATACGTCTAGATATGGCTGACAGGTGACACGTATTTAAGCACCCTGTCTGATCACCTGTATCCATTCATGTCCATTGTGCATTCCAACGGACTTGGGCAATTCCAGCAGGACAATGCGACACCTCACACGTCAAGAATCGCTAAAGATTGGCTCCAGGAACACTCTTCTGAGTTTAAACACTTCCGCAGGACACCAAACTCCCCAGACTTGAACATTATTGAGCATATCTGGAATACCTTGTGACGTGCTGTTCAGAAGAGATTTCCACCCCCTCGTACTCTTACGGGTTTATGATAGCCCTGCAGGATTCTTGGTGTCAGTTCCCTCGAGCACTATATCAGACATTAGTCGAGTCCATGCCACGTCGTGTTGCGGCACTTCTGCATCCTCGCGGGAGCCCTACACGATACTGGGCAGGTGTACCTTTTGCTCTTCAGTGTAGGATCACTTTGTTGTCCGTCTCGCTGTTTGTCCGACTGTTAAGAACCATTTTTTTTTCAGGAACGGTTGGACGCATCAAGTTGAAATTTATGTCACATACTAAGATGGCGTTCCTTGCCGATGTAAACAATTCAAGCTTCTATGTCAATGCAATCAAAAGAAACTGCTATTAGTCTGAAACATTTTGATGTCTTTCCAGTATTGATCTGTAAGAGGCAGAAAAAGTCGTAATTCTCGATTCACGGGGTGGGTGAACTGTCTATATACACAACTCTGTACGGAACACTCGGTGTGCGGGACCTGCTTGCCCCTACTCGGATTTTTGCACATCGTAACTAGTCAGTCTTCTTGTATTATTATTTTTACAACATTGCGAAGCGCTTCGAACTGGTTTATTTTTTTATTCTTTTAACCTTTGGCATGTCGGGAAAGCAAAACCTTCAGATAATGTTTACGTTACTAGGGCTATTAACAAAACTCTCCGTAGTAGTTCGTCCGGTTGCCACAGTCTTCATTATTTCCACACCAGTACACCCGACTCGCTAAAGAATTAAACCCCGTTTATTGATAGCTTCATACGTCCGATTATCCGCCAGAATAGCCGTGCGCGTTAAAACGCCGCTTCCTGGACGGGGAGATGCGCCGAGCCCGGATCGAATCCGCCCGGCGGATTAGCGACGGGGGTCGGTGTGAGGGCCAGGCTCGATCTGGCCTTCTTGCAGTTTCCCACGTCCCACTAGGCGAGTGCCGTGCTGGTACCCAAATCATCGGCTCAGCCTTAAGATCCGAAACATTTAGCAAACTTTCGCTCACTTTAACATCAATAATACTACATGCAGGTAGCTGAGGTACAGATATTCCGTCCCTAGGGGTAACGGGGTGGCGACAAAAGCGGATGTAGGCACCTCTTAAATTAACAATGCCAAATTCATTGATAACCATGCCTAGCAAGTGCCGCTGTTGCAAAAAGACACAAGCAAAAGAAGAAGAAACGTCTGATTACTTTACCAATGAGCTATTCTGTTAAATATTTCACGTTAATGTAATCCAAAGAGCCCTTTGGAGAAAAGAGAACCACTTGTATGAATATCAAGAGCTAAGGTGGAAACCCAGTTCTAAGCAAAGAAGGGAAAGCAGAAAGGTGGAAGGAGTATATAGAGGGTCTATACAAAGGCGATGTACTTGAGGGCAGTATTATGGAAACGGAAGAGGATGTAGATGAAGATGAAATGGGAGATACGATACTGCGTGAAGAGTTGGACAGAGCACTGAAAGACCTGAGTCGAAGCAAGGCCCCGGGAGTAGACAACATTCCATCAGAACTACTGACGGCTTTGGGAGAGCCAGGCATGACAAACAAAACTCTACCATCTTGTGAGCAAGATGTACGAGACGGGCGAAATACCCTCAGACTTAAAGAAGAATATAATAATTCCAATCCCAAAGAAAGCAGGTGTCGACAGATGTGAAAATTACGGAACTATCAGTTTAATAAGTCACAGCTGCAAAATACTAACACGAATTCTTTACAGACGAATGGAAAAACTGGTAGAAGCCGACCTCAGGGAAGATCAGTTTGAATTCCGTAGAAATATTGGAACACGTGAGGCAATACTGACCTTATGACTTATCTTAGAAGAAAGATTAACGAAAGGCGAACCTATGTTTCTAGCATTTGTAGACTTAGAGAAAGCTTTTGACAATGTTGATTGGAATACTCTCTTTCAAATTCTAAAGGTGGCAGGGGTACAATACAAGGAGCGAAAGGTTATTTACAATTTGTACAGAAACCAAATGGCAGTCATAAGAGTCGAGGGGCATGAAAGGAAAGCAGTGGTTGAGAAGGGAGTGAGACAGGGTTGTAGCCTGTCCCCGATGTTATTCAATCTGTATATTGAGCAAGCAGTAAAGGAAACAAAAGAAAATTTCAGAGTAAGAATTAAAATCCGTGGAGAAGAATGAAAAACTTTGAGGTTTGCCGATGACATTGTAATTCTGTCAGAGACAGCAAAGGACTTGGAAGAGCAGTTGAACGGAATGCACAGTGTCTTGAAAGGAGGATATAAGATGAACATCAACAAAAGCAAAACGAGGGTCATGGGATGTAGTCGAATTAAGTCGGGCGATGCTGAGGGAATTAGATTAGGAAATGAGACACTTAAAGTAGTAAAGGAGTTTTGCTATTTGGGGAGCAAAATAACTGATGATGGTCGAAGTAGAGAAGATATAAAATGTTGACAGACTCTGGCAAGGAAAGCGTTTCTGAAGAAGAGGAATTTGTTAACATTGAGTATAGATTTAAGTGTCAGGAATTCGTTTCTGAAAGTATTTGTATGGAGTGTAGCCATGAAAGTGAAACATGGGCTATAAATAGTTTGGACAAGAAGAGAATAGAAACTTTCGAAATGTGGTGCTACAGAAGAATGCTGAAGATTAGATGGGTAGATCACATAACTAATGATGAAGTATTGAATAGAATTGGGGAGAAGAGGAGTTTGTGGTACAACTTGAGAAAAAGAGGGGACCGGTTAGTAGGGCATGTTGTGAGGCATCAAGGGATCACAAATTTAGCATTTGAGGGCAGCGTGGAGAGTAAAAATCGTAGAGGGAGACCAAGAGATGAATACACTAAGCAGATTCAGAAGGATGTAGGCTGCAGTAAGTACTGGGAGATGAAGAAGCTTGCACAGGATAGGTTAGCATGGAGAGCTGCATCAAACCAGTCTCATGACTGAAGACCACAACAACATGTAATCGAAAAAAAGTGTAGAAAAAATATGAAACTATGTTCAAAGTACGTTGGAAGTCATTAAGTGTATCCATTATCAAACACCAAATTAATATAGTCTGGCTAATCTGCGCTCTAGTTTAAGCATAAACTACTCTTCCACACATTCATTTTCTATGATGCCACACCTCCTGAACTATGTGACAAGTGTACGCTTAGAGGTATATGTGGATTTCGTCTGCAAACTGCGTTACGAAGAGAGTCGGTAGTAAAGAATTAATAAAGTAAAACGTTGTGTCTGATGCTGAAGTTTTGCTCCATGAAAATCGAAAAGTTAGTAAGTGATAATTTTTTTTCTTTTCATCGTTTTGTGGAGAGTGTTAGGGAGGAAAGGTTTCTTAAACATTTTAAGTTATTTGTCGTGTTTGTTTTGGGAGCCGCTAGGTGGTCTCATTCGCAAATACTAAATGAACAAATTCCGAGTATTTTCGCGCTTCGTCAGTAACGCTGCCTTAAGATAATACAGTTATTAACTGTAATTGTTATATTATTGTGTTAAATTTTTTAACCTTTTTGAACTCGGTCATTAATTTTTGTTGCCCCTGGAAGCTGTGAAATAGGCAACCTGCAACTGTTATTGGGTTCCGGGACAGTCGTTTCGTAATATCCCAAATCACGTAATTTCTTGAGTTATCTGGGGTAATACAGAACGTTTGAGTGTTGCCTCTGTCTGCAGTAATAGTCAAGCATGCGTCCAACAAACAAGTTAAAAAACGAGGAGCAGATGTTCGATCACAGCAGCAGCCAGCTATAAGGAAGACCATCACAACTCAACAAAACATATGACAATCTAATTAATAGTCTTAGTAACGTAAATATTATTAGTGTTTGCGTCCCGCGATGTCTGAAGGAAAGCACCAGTGGCTGGAAAGCGTCGCAAAGTTCTAAAATGAATAATCGATAAAGATTTTGATTGACTTCGATGTTCATGTTAATGCTGTCATCAACCCTTATGTTGGTTTGAACACCGTACTGTCTTACGAGGCACTGTCTTAGTGGTGGTGGTATGCCGTTGCCTTATTCCTACCTCGGTTCTGGCTTACCCAGTTAATTATAGAGAGATCTTATGCTTAATGTGGACTACCAACCACAATGCAACATAACATTTTTCACATTAACAGAGCATTGCCAGAGGTGATAGAAGTGACACGAGACAGATAAAAGTATCAGGACTCACTGGAGATCGAAGTGATACGTGACAGATACAAATATCAGGACTCACTGGAGCTAGAACTACAGACCTGTTGACACGTATTCTGGCACCTGGTGACCAAACCACCGAGCAACCTTTATTATACACATTACAAGCACATTAATGTCACCATCTGTAAAAAGCCTGAATAACCATCTTTCGCAGTGCGAACTGATGCGAGATGTGCTGGAAGAGAGTCTGTAAGGTTCTGGAACTTACCGACAGGGATGTGGTGCCATACCCAGCTGCGCTAGGTTTCTCGTTTGAGGATCGATGGCGCGAACAGCCCGATCGAGGTGGCCCCACAGATTTTCGATTGGGTTTAAATATGGGGTTTTTGGCGGCTAGGGGAGTACGGTAAACTCGTCCTGGTGCTATTCCAACCACACACGTACACTGTGAGCTGTGTGATACGTTGCCATCTTGACGAGGCAAAACTAACTACATGTAGGGGTGGACATAGCCCCAAAGGATAGATGCATACTTGGGTTGATCCACTGCTCATTCCCTAATGGCCTGCTGGTATAGGCCATCTTGGCGAGGCAAAACAAACTACACGTAGGGGTGGACATGGTCCCAAAGGATAGATGCATACTTGGGTTGATCCACTGCTCACTCCTTAATGACGTGCTGTTACAGGCCATCTTGGCGAGGCAAAACAAACTACATGTAGGGGTGGACATGGTCCCAAAGGATAGATGCATACTTGGGCTGATCCATTGCTCACTCCCTAATGACCTGCTGGTACAGGCCATCTTGGCGAGGTGAAACAAACTACATGTAGGGATGGACATGGTCCTAAAGGATAGATGCGTACTTGGGTTGATCCATTGTGCCCTCCCTAATGATGAGATCACCCAGATAATGCCACGGAAACTTTCACCAGATTATAACGCTCCCTCCTCAGGCATGGACCCTTTGCTTTCAGAGGTTGCACGCCAAACACGCAAACAGCCATCTGTCCGGTGGAGGACAGATTCATCTGAAAAGTCCGCCTGTCGCCACTCATTGGTACTGGCGTGCAAATTCCAGTCTTCATCGCCAATGAACGGTAGTCAGCATGGGTGCACGAACCAGATGCCTGCTGCAGAGACCCATACACAGCAATGTTCGCTGAACGGCCGTTGAGGAGGTGCTGATGGTAGCCCACTTGTTCATCTGGACGGTCAGTTGCTCTAAAGTTGCACGTGTATTCGCCCGTACACATCTCCGCAGTCGCCGTTCAGTCCTGTCATCCATGACCCGTGGTGTACCACAGTTCGTCGGTGCCCGTTTTGGATAGCGCCATTTCGCCATGCATGGCACGTGAACAGTTAACAAACTTAGCCGTTTCGGAAATGCTTCCACCCTTGGCCAGAAATCAAATGATCACGCCCATCTGGACGTCAGATAAGTCGTTTCTTTCTCTCATTACGACAACGCCTACACTGTTTTCCGCGTTCTTCCAACCCACACCCCCGACCCCCACCTACCGATACCTTTTATATACCCTCCACTGCTAGTGTTGTTACCTGCCGTCTGAAGAGTGGTAATTGCATGTTGACGTTGGACAAATGGTTCAAATGGCTCTGAGCATTATGCGACTTAACTTCTGAGGTCATCAGTCGCCTAGAACTTAGAACTAATTAAACCTAACTAACCTAAGGACATCACACACATCCATGCCCGAGGCGGGATTCTAACCTGCGACCGTAGCGGTCGCTCGGTTCCAGACTGTAGCGCCTAGAACCGCACGGCCACTCCGGCCGGCGACGTCGGACATAGGTGGCAATCACATTACTGTGACCGGACCGGGTCATACAGTGGCGGAAAAACCAATACTGACAGTTTGGCATATGGATTATGTGCACGTTTACCAGGCGACATAACACTGTCGGTGGCACCAGTTTCATGTAAGCCAAACATACATGAAGCAGCATCGAATAATCAACTGAATTTAAACCACTCTGCCGTCTATGTGACTGGAAAGACATGAAGTGGGAACACTGGAAATATAATGCTACTAGCTGCATTAAAACTGAATGGACAGCACGTGGACAGAGTATAAAAAAGAATGCAAAGATAAATATGGGTATCGAAAACTCTCGCCAGAAGCAGGCATTATTATAGAAGATGTGCAAAGATATCTAGAACTAGTAAATCTTAAAGTTGGGAAAATGGCGGCAAAACTGAGAAGACATTTTCGGTGTGCAGAGACAGATGAAAGTTAGAACAGTGTAGCTGCAGAACTGTTGACTAAAACGATACTAGTCAGTAAATTTTTCGCGTTTTGGACCTATGACATTTTCCATCCTCTGAAGCCTTACGGTCTGTATACAATGAATAACTTCGCACAGTGTGAAATCCAAACACGTGAACTTTCTCGGAAGTTATACTGCAAGGAAAGTAATACATATGCAAATAACTTGTAATCTACTTGTGTGTATTCACACAACAAGCCACTGTAGAGTGCATGGGTGGAGGAGGTGGGCTACTTTGTATTAATATTATCATTATCTCTAACTCTTATTACTCCTGTGCGAGGTATACGCTGTAAACAACGTAATTAATGCACAGGTTACGCAGACTGCCGCTTACCCACATTTGCAAACAGAGTTTCGCGTGCGCAAACAAGGTCGCTTGTGCAGCAAAGATTCACATTTAAAGTTATTTTAGCATTCTTCTAATAATTAATAATTAATTCTAATAATTAGAAGAAGAAATACGCCGGGAAAATTTCAGAAGTCACATTATTTTAGCATCTCTGTTACACTTTCGTGTTAGGCGTACCGTCCTCTTACGAAGCTGTCTGCTAATTTCCCAGTTATCTTTGACATCTCCTGCCAGGCGTACATGACGACTCAAAAATGTTTAGCAGTAGTCTATAGGACAGGGTGTCTGAGAAGTCACTCCCTATTTTCAAACAGTCATAATTTCTTTATTTGTGAACCAACTTTCTAACATCATTTGGGGCTTCCACATAAGCTCCAGAATTCTCTACGCCTTTTTAAACGAACTTGTACGTGCCATATTGCTGCCTCAACATATTAGGTGAAAGATTGGCTAACACATCAGATATTACTTTTTCTTTTGTAAACCTTCTTACTCCATCCCCAGAGAAAAAAATCGCAAGGCATTACAACAGGGCTGTGGGCAGGCACCACGTCTGCCAATCCAATGACCTGAGAAATGATCGTGCAGGCATTCGCGGACGTCATTTGCAAAATGTGCGGGTGTTCCATCCTGCATGAAGTGAAGCTGGGTGTTGTTCCATTGTGAAATTACTGGACATACACGCTCATGAAGCATTTTCATATATCTTTCGCCATTCTCTGTGTTTCGCAGAACGAAAGGACCAGCACCTTCGGATGACGAGATACTACACCATACTGTCACTTTCACACGCCCCTTTGCTTTTTCAACACATTCGTACGGGTTTTCGGCTGCCCACTAATGGCAGTTATGCCTGCTTACAAATCCGCCAATATGAAAAACTGCCTCATCAATCCACAGAATATTCTCAAAAAGTTCAGGCCAATCATCATTCCAACGCAAGAAAATTTCTTCAAACTCCAGTCTTCTGTCACAGTCATCAGGAAACAACTGCTGCATATAATGTGGCTTCCACAGCGTAAAAGTGAGATCTGTCTTAAGAATCGTTTCAACTGCGTGAAGTGAAAGGTCACTGACGCAGTGATTTCTTAGGGCTCCTCGTGAGCATTTCACAAGTTCTGTCAACATTCTCAGGTGTCCTCGAAACTGATGTCTTTCTGATCTTCTTGCATCGGCGACACTTCCTGTTGTTAGTAGTTTAGAATGACAATTTTTAACTGTTTTTGTATCCATTGTTACATGGATCCCTCGTTTATCACTCCACCAACTTTGTACTCGCACCACAGATCTCCAGACCTCTAACGAGCTGCTATTTTGGCCCGTTCCTCCATAGTCAACACAGACGGCGTTTCCCAACTGAAACAAAAGAAAAAATGTTAAACACAACCTCAGGAAGTGCTGTTTCTAACAAAAGTAGTTCTAAGAAGATTGGTTAATAAATAAAAAAATGAGAACTGTTTGAAAATAGGGAGTGACTTGTCACACACCCTGTAGAAAGCGCGCCCCTGAGCAAGCGAACGGCGCTTTCACACTGTTATCGTACCGAATTAACTTGCCATTCGACTTCCAGAATTGTAGTGAGGCGGAATTGACGTATATGGTTAAAGCTGATTAGTGGAAAAAGAGTAGCATACACGACATATCTGCGTTATACAGAATTATTGTTTTTATTCCTTCAAATATATGTCACAGTTTGTGTCTCAGATTTACTATTTGTATGGTGTACAGTAATGAAGCTGTATAACTCTCCTTATTCTACAAAATGACAAACGCCGATGGAAATAAGACGAGCGTGCTTCGATATAACATTTTTCCTCAATTAACTCCAGCCATTGACCCAGGTCTTTCGAAAAATCCAAAACGGGACTCTTCAAAAATGTTCGTCGGCTGATAATGGAAATACACGTATTTCGATATACATGTCGCCAATGCTTAGAACACAACAGCTCTAAGCACTGCTCACCTGTGCACATTCGTGACAGCGAGTGTCCATTACACAAATGATGCATTTATAATTGCCTGTCTTTGGCTGCATGAGCCTTGTTTGTCTCAGATGAACTAATTAGGTTCTGTACATGACTGGAAGGCCGAGAGACTATCCTTGGGGCTAGCAAAGCAAAATGAATTTCTTGACGTCAATTGCTTGCGTCAGTCGCACGTCGCTTGATCATTAGCGCTTTGTATCAGGTGTCAGAGACGTGCCCTCTTGTCTCTCTCTCTCTTTTGTAATTTTTGCCATATGAAGAAAGGTCATTTCGCACGTGTCATATTGCACATTGAGGGTAGCCAGTCAGAGGAGTTCATTTTTTTTTCGTTACAAGGCCGAGCCTTTCCAGGCGCGGAACACGATACAAATGGCCCTTCTCAGTCTTAACTCCGTTTTGGGAACATTTGCGGCATATCATCTTTCTCTCAAGGTCGACTGATGTTCCGTTTTAACGTTACTCAGTATGTACAACCCCAGTATGTTACAATTTACACATGTGTGTCGGATTTGGAAATAGTTTTTCTTATCAGTAGATCACCTCTTCGCTTTCAGGGATGGTAATTTGCGATACATTAAATGGAAACCAATCATCGTCCTGACGGCAGCTCATAGTGTTACATTATGAAACCATGGGGTGGTGGATTTCCGGGTTCCGCTTAATAGATGAGGGGCCCATTACACACAGGAATTGGCTTCATGGGTAGCAGGAGCTGTGTTTGGTTGGGGGGGGGGGGGAGGGGAGGGGGGCGGAGTGGGTGGTTTTTTAGGTTAAAAGATTTCGACAAACTACAGAAACATCGGTAGGCTAAAAGGGTGCAGGACAAACACAGGAAGGTGGACTTAGAAACAATCGGTATTGTAGTCGTAAACTGTCGTAGCTGTGTTGCAAAACAACCAGAGCTCCTAGAGCTAATAGAAAGCACTACAGGGCTATTACAAATGATTGAAGCGATTTCATAAATTCACCGTAGCTCCATTCATTGACATATGGTCACGGCACACTACAGATACGTAGAAAAACTCATAGTTTTGTTTGGCTGAAGCCGCACTTCAGGTTTCTGCCGCCAGAGCGCTCGAGATTGCAGTGAGACAAAATGGCGACAGGAGCCGAGAAAGCGTATGTCGTGCTTGAAATGCACTCATATCGGTCAGTCATAACAGTGCAACGACACTTCAGGACGAACAAAGATCCACCAACTGCTAACTCCATTCGGCGATGGTATACGCAGTTTAAAGCTTCTGGATGCCTCTGTAAGGGGAAATCAACGGGTCGGCCTGCAGTGAGCGAAGAAACAGTTGAACGCGTGCGGGCAAGTTTCACGCGTAGCCCGCGGAAGTCGACGAATAAAGCAAGCAGGGAGCTAAACGTACCACAGCCGACGGTTTGGAAAACCTTACGGAAAAGGTTAAAGCAGAAGTCTTACCGTTTACAATTGCTACGAGCCCTGACACCCGATGACAAAGTCAAACGCTTTGAATTTTCGGCGCGGTTGCAACAGCTCATGGAAGAGGATGCGTTCAGTGCGAAACTTGTTTTCAGTGATGAAGCAACATTTTTTCTTAATGGTGAAGTGAACAGACACAATGTGCGAATCTGGGCGGAAGAGAATCCTCACGCATTCGTGCAGCAAATTCGCAATTCACCAAAAGTTAACGTGTTTTGTGTAATCTCACGGTTTAAAGTTTACGGCCCCTTTTTTTCTGCGAAAAAACGTTACAGGACATGTGTATCTGGACATGCTCGAAAATTGGCTCATGCCACAACTGGAGACCGACAGCGTCGACTTCATCTTTCAACAGGATGGTGCTCCACCGCACTTCCATCATGATGTTCGGCATTTCTTAAACAGGAGATTGGAAAACCGATGGATCGGTCGTGGTGGAGATCATGATCGACAATTCATGTCATGGCCTCCACGCTCTCCCGACTTAACCCCATGCGATTTCTTTCTGTGGGGTTATGTGAAAGATTCAGTGTTTAAACCTCCTCTACCACGAAACGTGCCAGAACTGCGAGCTCGCATCAACGATGCTTTCGAACTCATTGATGGGGACATTCTGCGCCGAGTGTGGGAGGAACTTGATTATCGGCTTGATGTCTGCCGAATCACTAAAGGGGCACATATCGAACATTTGTGAATGCCTAAAAAAACATTTTGAGTTTTTCTATGTGTGTGCAAAGCATTGTGAAAATATCTAAATTAAACAGTTACAGGCACGGAAAGCTGGCTAAAGCCGGAAATAAGTTCAGCCGAAATTTTTACAAAGTACCATCTCGCGTTCAGAAAGGATAGGTTAAATACGGTTGATGGTGGAGTGTTTGTTGCTGTCAGCAGTAGTTTACCGTGTCGTGGAATTGAAGTTGATAGTTCCTGTGAGTTAGTGTGTGTAGAGGTTATACTTGATAACCAGAATAAATTGATAATTTGGTCCTTTTACCGACCCCCTGACTCAGATAATACAGTTGCTAAATAGTTTAAAGAAAACTTGAGTCCCATTTCAAGCAGGTACCCCACTCATCAATTATAGTTGGTGGTGACTTCAATCTACCCTCTATATATAGGCGAATATCCTTGTTTAAGGCCAATGATAGGCGTAAAACTCGTCCGAAATCGTTCTGAATGCTTTCTCAGAAAACTCTTTTGAACAGTTAGTTAAGAAGCCCACTCGAAATATAAATGATTGCTAAAACATACTTGACCTGTTTGCAACAAATAATCCTGAGCAAATAAGGAGCATCATGAGCCGGCCGGTGTGGCCATGCGGTTCTAGGCGCGTCAGTTTGGAACCGCGTGACCGCTACGGTCGCAGGTTCGAATCCTGCCTCGGGCATGGATGTGTGTGATGTCCATAGGTTAGTTATGTTTAAATAGTTCTAAGTTCTAGGGGACTGATGACCACAGATGTTGAGTCTCATAGTGCTCAGAGCCATTTGAACCATTTTTTTTTAGCATAATGAACACATACAGGTATTAGTGATCACAAGGCTCCAGCGAGACTAAATACCGTAACATCAAAACCCAGCAACTGAGAGATATGTACCAAATAAACTAAGAAGAGATGGTGCTGATACATTGTGGCAAACCAAAGGTATCACGACATTGTAGCAGAAGCAACGAAAGACACATGCCAGATGTCAAGGAACGCAAAATCCCCAAGATTGGCATAGTTTTCAAGAAGCTCGAAACTTAGCGTGAAATTCAATGCGAGATGCTTTTAATAGTGTCCTTAACGAAATCTTTCTAGAAGTCTGGCAGAAAATCCAAAGAGACTCTGGTCGTATGTAAAGTACACCGGCGGAAACACACAGTTAGTATCCCACAGTAACGATGATGATGATATGGATGACAGTGCCACTAAAGCACAGTTACTAAATACAGTTGTCCGAAATACCTTCAGATGAAGAAGATGAAGATGAAGTAGATATTCCTGTATTCGGATCAAGAACTGTCAACGAGAGTAACTCAGAAGTAGATACCCTAGTATAGCGAATTAGCCTGAATCACTTAATACAAGCAAGGCCTCCGGTTCAGATTGTTTACCAGTCAGGTTCCTTTCAGAGTATGCTGATACAGTAACCCCGTACGTAGCAGTCATATACAACCCCTCGCTAGCTGAAGCATCAGTGCCTAAAGACTAGAAAGTTGCGCAAGCTCTACCAATACCGAAGGAAATAGGAGTATCCTGCTGAATTACTGTCCCACATCGCTAACGTCGATTTGCCATAGGACTTTGTAACATATACCCTGTTCGAACGTTATGGGTCACCTCGGAGAGAACGATTTATTGACGAATAGCTAACATGGATTCAGAATATATGGTTGATGAAAAATTCAACTAGGTCTTTAGTCTCACGAAGTAATGAGTGCTAACGACGGGAGACGTCAAACTGGTTCCATATTTTTAGATTTACGGAAGGCTCTTGACGTCTTTCCTCACAAGCGATACTAATCAACTGCGTGCCTGCGGAGTATCGTCTCAGTTGTGCGACTAGATTCGTGATTTCCTGTCAGAAAGGTCACAATTCGTAGTAACTGACGGAAAGTTTTCGAGTAAAACATACGTAATATTATGGCTTTCGCCACTACTGCTATTACTATTACCACTGCCAGCATTCACTTAGAACTCTTTAGTGAGTAAAATACAGGTATTTTATATCAAGAACGTCTGAGGCAAATTTGAGCCCAGCACCTTACGACTTCCAGACCAGCCATCTTGAGTTTAAACCTCGACGTACGAGTATGACGAGAACGGCCTTGCCGCCGTGGTAACACCAGATCCTGTCAGATCAGCGAAGTTAAGAGCTTTCGGGCTTGGCTAGCCACTTGGATGGGTGACCGTCCGGTCTGCCGAGCGTTGTCGGCAAGAGTGGTCCGCTTAGCCCTTGTGAAGCCAATTGATGAGCAACTTGATCGAAAAGTAGCGGCACCGGTCATTAAAACTGACAACGGCTGGGAGGGCGGTGTGCTGACCACATGCACCTCCATATCCTCATCCAGTGGCGCCTATCGGCTGAGGATGACACGGCGGCCGGTGGGTACCGTTAGGCCTTCAAGGCAAGGCTTGTTCGGACGGTCTTTAGTTCAGCAGTACGAATATGACGAGCATTGTTGCCCCACCCCCTCCCTTCACCTCTTCATCTTCCGCAGGGGTAAACTGACTGGACGTATGATTAATTTACAGAGGAGTGGCCAGTTCCTTATGAGAGTGTTTTTCTTTTCGCGGCGGGGGGGGGGGGGGGGGGGGGGGATAGCTAAGCTACATGTTAGTTGACGCTCCTTGCTATGTACTGAATTGCAAGGGCCCACGCCTCATCAATCACCACCGATTGCAGAGGGCCACGCATAATCATCATCACCGATTTGATTACAATTTATTTATGAGAGGCTTGTCAGCTATAAATGTGATAGAATTGAAAGCTCCAGATGTCCAAGCCCTTTGAAAAAGAACAACATTTTTCGCAATGGGTGGGCGAGGCATGAGGCATTTATGTTAGCGTAGTTTCCAGGTAGTTTTTGGCGCAGAGGAAATAGTGCAGAATGGTAATCCGAGGGGCGTGGGGGTCAAGTTTCTACCTGGGAACTTTTTTATTTTTTTAATTGTCAGTTTTCGTGTTACTTACGGTACAATAATGTTCAACATATTGTATGTCTAACAGTTTTATAAAAAGTCAAGAAAAGGAAAGTCAACGAACGCTTGGAATTGCAAATAAATTTCCAGGAAGGGATGGTAAGGCGCGCATGAGAACTTCTTATACAGTGTGGTCAGAAACAGTTTGAAAAGCTTCTAAGGGTGTTGCAGAATTAAGAAAAAAATTTGATACGTTGTGTCATTTTCGATTTTATTAGCACTGAGGTTAGCTGGTCAGGCCTTTGCGCTCCCAAATCCAAGCGACCCGCGAGAGACAGTCTCACCAAGGGTGTTCTTCTCTGGGTTTCCTAAATACGAACAAAGAGAGCGATACAGAAATTACACATGAGGCTGTAGTAAGAGTCAAGGACTGAGCAGTCTCGTGCGCCACCGTCAATCTACGAGAGCATTGACACTAATTGTATCAGGCGGGCCGTCTGGATCTGGGAGCGCAACGGCCTGATAGACTGACCCCAACGCTAAGTAACGGGGAAACGGAGCAAGTATCGAACGTTCTTCCTAACAATTATTTCTCACAGTTAATAAAATATCCCTTCGACCACGGCATAATAGCCCAGATTATTTTATTTATTGTGACAATTCAGGCCGTGAAAGTTTACATTACAGTTATTTCTCAGCACAACCTACCCTGAAAAATCCTTACAAGTTCCTCAGACTGTTTCTGGTCACCCGCATAAAATTTGATACTTTTATTTTTTTTACAGTTGATGATTTGCAGCTACCGGTGCTTTCCATCGTAAAATGAGAAATGAGGGGCAGAGATAATTTATTGTCATCTTGCGCACTTTATAAACGGTACATTTGTACAGTTGCATTATGGCTTTAAAGTCTTAATAGCAAAACAAACTTGGTTTACATTAAAGTTTTCTCTCATCGCACAGTTTGGCATCAAACCACGCGTGACATGTGATTTCACCAAATGGACAATGCACCAAAGGCTGGCTATGAAATGTATTTTGAAACAGTCTTCTCGGAATTTGATTTCTTTTTCTCTATCTGTGAGATAAGAGAAGTTTTGAATTTTTTCGATCAAATTGTTTACGTAACGATAAGAATAGACATCACAGTTGCACCAGCGAGTACATTTGGGTGTGGGCAGTTGGGGGGGGGGGGAGGGGGGGAGATCAGTTTAATACTGCATGATGGCAGTCCTCCGTCGGCTGCAAAAATCTCGTCGTACAATTGTGGATTTGTTTGTCCTCCTCACGAGTCAGTTAGCAAAAGAAATTTGTTCTCCGGCACATAGGGCTTCATGACCTCAGTCAAAAGATTATTGTTTAAGGCTGTTATTAGTTTATCGGATTTTGATGAAGTACTGACAACATTCCTGTGTTTTGGCACCTTCTCGTGCACTAAATTTTCCCTTTTCCTTTATTATGAGCCTTTTATGCGAATATTAATAAATACAGTATACTGAACAATATTTCGGTTTATATTAAGTGTAAGTAATGTAAATACTGGAAAAAAATGTTTCTGTGTAAGGAGCTGATACATGGCTCTTCGATTACCGTTCTGTACTCTTCACCAGCCGCTGTCTGAGAACTTCTCTAACACAAAGGGCTAGTGCCTCACGTGACGCGCACCAAAACTGATATTTTGTTTCTAAATGCTTGGCCATCTTGAGCTCTCACTTCTATCAATCTTATTTCTGGTCAAGGCCTGAATATACCCCAATTTGGATGAAATGAATGATTACGAGTAGATGCAGTCCCCTTGTGAGATAGATATTCCCTAGATCTTTTTTTAATCCAACATTTTAAGGTTCCTAGATTGAATAATACTCAATTACTACTGAACAATCTGCCGGATGAGTATTTTGTAAGCTACTTTTTTTAGTAATATATAACGTTTCCTTAAAATTTCTCAATGAATCTTGGCCTGGCATTGACTTTTCCTACAAACAGGGTTTTATATTCTCGTTGTGCTTTAGATGGCTCCAGTCTGTTGTTCCAAGCTATTTGTTATTGTTAATGTTTCTTATCGCCCGCATCCTAATCGAACACTAACCGAACTCTTCGCCTATTTATACATAGTATGTTACATTTATTTACATCCAACTGCCACTCCCTGCATCAATCGTCCATCCTCTGCAGGTTTTCCTGCATGGCCTCCTAAGATTGCAACAACTACGTCGTCACTGAACATCCTCATGGTGTTCCGACGTTATTCACTTTACCACTGGTATACACTGTAAACAATAATGCCTGTGTAATACTGTCGTGAGATACTTCTGAAATTATCTTTGCGTCTGTTGTTTTCGTCAAGAAGTTATATCTGCTAGGAAGTTCGTAAGTCAGTAATTTGTTCCGATACACGGTAAGCTCGTATTTTGTTGGATAAACGTGCGAAAGCTTCCAACACCTTCCGAAGACGAAGGACACGGCACACTATAGTCCGGTGTCGTGAGTCAAAAATCAAACCTTTCTTCCATCATTATTATACTTCAGCAATAGGCTGTTGTGATTGATGCGATTTTATGAAGGCAGGTGGTGTACTGTCGAGGTCAGCCGACTCTTACGTACTGCATCTCGCGATCCACATTCCGCGTGTCAAACGTTTCACTGAAACTGTCTCGGAATGTTAGTCCCGTAAGTGTAGGTTCGATGAGCGACAGGTCTGGGCACTGCGAGACCAAGGCAAACTTCTCCAAGGCAGTCGAAGATAACGGCTTGGTTGGTTTCTGGTATGTGCCTATACACTGATGTTCAAAACTTAAGGACGAAAGTGGCTTTCGGTTGATGTGTTACTGTCAAGTAACAAGCCTCGATGCAACTTGAACCATACGTAGAAAGAATTGCTACAGTATAGTACAGAAAATGAAATAAATACGCAATGAGACGAACACTTGCGTTCAAAGACAATAGCTGCACATAGGTTACTGCAATTTATTATGGTCCTCTGGAAATTACAAACGGTGGGACATGCTTCGTAATAGGGTTTATGATCACCACGGACGACTTTGGATACTCTGCGACGCTCTCCAGTGGTGTTTGGGTATGTATGTGTGTGTGTGTGTGTGTGTGTGTGTGTGTGTGTGTGTGAGAGAGAGAGAGAGAGAGAGAGAGAGAGAGAGAAAGAGAAAGAGAGAGAGAGAATTCCTAAGGGACCAAACTGCTGGTCCCTTAGGAATTCTCTCTCTCTCTTTCTCTTTCTCCTCTCTCTCTCTCTCTCTACTCTACTCTACTCTCACAACACACACACACACACACACACACACACACACACACCCATGCCCGAGGGAGGACTCGAACCTCCGGCGGGAGGGGCCGTGCAGTCCGTGACAGGACGCTTTAAACCGCACGGCCACTCCAATGCTGGCCCCGCAAGGTTGGTAGAGAATTCTTGAGGTACGGCGTTCCATTCCTCCACCAAGGGTTGACGATTGCTGGATGGTCGTTGTACATGCGGATTTGCTGCAATACGTCTCTCCGCCTGGTCACACACGTGCGTTGTGGAATTTAAACCGGGAGGAATGGGTAGGCCAGTTCTTTTTGTACCGAGATCTCCTGGTTCTTGTGCTGTTCTATGCGGTCACGCAATGTCATCCATGGAAACGGAGTCAGGACCGAATGCACGTGTCAAAAGACGCGCGTGGGGAAGGAGCACAGTGTCTCAGTAACGTTAAACAGTGAGTGCACCATGTTCAAAGATTTGGAGGTCGTTACAGCCTTGTAACATTATGCCTCCACACAGCATAATACTTGGAACACCAAAACGACCGTGTTTGACAATGTTCCTGGGTGCATTACTTGTTCGCACCTCTCGTCATATGAGAATACTTCCAAAATCCGTACTCAGACTGAATCTGCTCTCACGCGAGTAGAGCACGCGACGCCACTCCTCGTTGGGCCAGTAACTATGCTCTTGATAGCATCGCCAACGGTGTCGTCGATGCTTAGCTATGAATGGGACACAGGGTACTGGTCGTCGGGCAGAGACATCACGCTGACACAGTCGCTGTGCCATTGTGGAGGGTGCGGTTGCATGCCTTGCAGTTTTGTTAAATGTGGTTGAAATCGCACAAGCTGTTTGGCGTTGGTACCTTCCTGCGTGTTACACAGAATAGCTGTCATCTGCTTCTCTAGCTGGCCGTGGTGACCACCTCCTCTTCTCCGCGCAGCAGTGCCTGTGGTTCGGAGAGCTCCCCAGCCACATGAAACAATGCTGTGAGCAACGCCGAACTCCAGGAATACAGGGGTCACACTTCCTATGTCTTCCAGTTTCCAAATATTATCTATTGGCCATGTTGTAATGACGAACACTGCAACAGTACACTAAATGCTCGCTGATTGACACAAAACTGTCTTTCCTCGTTTCTTCAACCATATCATGTTGCGGGGCCAGCTCCATTTGGCGTTTGGGTCACGCTGACATCACTCCATGTGACATCTAGCTTTCTGTAGACGACTGGTTGACGTCTGCCAACATGGTGCCGCAGTTTCATTCATTTCCACCGAATAGTTAATATGTTACGTTACTTTATCTATCTCGTCTGCAAGTTTTGCACAGCAGTGTAGTTACTAAATTCCGAAACATGTCATTTCGCGTCATTGCTCCCTGGTTCACAACTGTGAGACTTGGAACGGTGTGAGGGCGGGATGCTTTGTTACAAAAAAAGTTCTGTCGGCGTGGGGGTTCTGAATAAACTTCAGTTTTGCGTCTCATGAAGCTTCTCTTTATTTGGGTATTCCATATCGTTATGAAATCTAGGTTCTTCGGTCAAGGCTATTTGATGACCTATATATAAACTCGCAATCTATCGTACTTCAGCTAGCACTATGTTACTTGTTTATAGTTTGTGAAAGGTGCTTGGGAAGAACGAACAGGACCCCGTCTGAACTCGAATTTCTATAAAATAATAATAATTATTATATTTTTCGTGAAACTCATTTCGTGAGATACAGGAGATGCTACGTTGTTCGACTCCTCTAAAGTACGCCCTCCAAATTTAACACAAAACTTCTCCATGACTTAATAGCACTTCTTTTGTAATGTGTGTCACTGGAGTTGAATGTGCCTCCGCTCGCCTTTTATCTTCTTCTCTACTAATCCTATCTGGTAAGGCACTCAGTGTGACCATAACCTATACAATAGAAGTCCCCCACCGCTTTATTCTATCCACATTTGAAGGTTAATCTCAGGAACTATTGTAAGGATTTTGATACGGTTTTCACTGATGGATAAAGTTATTCACAAGGAACTTTTCTCTGTGTAATCTGTTACGGTCACAGATAGCAAATACCTTTGATAATAATTTCTTAAATTTAGTAGTAGCACTGGGAAAAACAGATAATGAGTAAAATCAAGAGTTTGTTGAACAAGCAACGTACATAAAGTTCAATCGTATGGGGATGTCTCACCCACTTCTCCTTCTGAAATAAACAAAATTAAACGTTATCTCAAAAATTAAAGCTCATCTGGATTAGATGGAGTTTGCAGCAGAGTACTAAAAACTACTTCTCATATAGTAAACACTGTCTTTTCTGAAATATGCGTCACAAACTCCGGGCGTTTTTCCATAGAAATTGAAATATGCCACTGTTAAACCACTCTTAATGAAGGTGATAGGAGATATGTCAGTAACTATCTACCCGTTGCACTAGTGACATTCAAAAATTTTTGGGAAGGTCAAGTGTTCTAGAACATATCCCACTGAGTAACAATAATATCCTCAGTAAATCCTAGTTTGAATTTAAGAAGAGTTACTTAACTGAGAACGCCATTTACACCTGCACTCACCAAATTTTACACGCTCTAAATAGCAAATAGCACCTGGCCTGCCTAAGGCATTTAAATCTGTGAATAGCAATAGTCTTCTGGATGAACAGAGGTTTCATGGAATTAATTATATACCAAGCCAATGAACAATGTCATGCCTAAATAACCAAATGACAAAGTTACACGTAATAGTTCAACCAAGGCGGAGATTCTTCTCACTGGTGGGGGGGGGGGGAGAATCACTTACGAGAGTCCACAAGGCTCAATTTTAGGTCCACTGTTGTTTTTTACGTTCAACATGCGACAAGCAGAATTAGTTCTTTTTGCGGATGACACTAATATTGGAATCAGTATAAACATATGTACGGCAGCAGAAGAAATGGTAAATAATCTTCTTAAAAGTATTGAGTGGATTTCAACGAATGGTCTCACCCTGAATCTCAAAAAGACACAACATATTCATTTCTGCACATCAAGAGGTACTAGACCTACGATAAATGTAATACATGGCGAGGAAACAACAACTAGGGTGGAAACTTCAAAATTTATAGGTGTCCGTATTGATGAGAATTGAAACTGGAAAAACTTCATTTCGAATCATTGCTAATATTGGGGAGAGACAAATCAGTAAGCTGAAATATTCTAACTATTTTCAATGAACATTGCCATATGGAATAATATGCTGGGGTAACTCAACTTCAAGACAGGAAGTGTTCATTGCTCAAAACCGTGCTGTCAGGATAATCTGTGGTGCTGATATGCGATCATCTTATAGATATCTGTTTAAGGAGTTAGGCATTATGACTAGACTTTTACATTGTATTGATTCCCTTATGAAGTTTGTTGTAAATAATTCACTGCAGCTCAGTAGGAACAATGATGTACATAATTAAAATACCAGAAGAAAAAACTGACATTTATTACTGCACATTAAGGTTGTCTTTAACACAAAAAGAGGTGCACAATACTGCCACTGAAGTTTTTAATCACTTACCCAAAGGTAAGACACTGAGTTTAGGTTTGAAAAAGTGTATCCTTGACCACTCCGTCTATTCTGTAGGAAGAATAAGTTAAGAAGATCAAGATGAAGTCATATTTGCACCTGAATGTGTAATGTGAACGTAAAATGATGTTCCACGTCGTTACGATTAATGGTGCACATGATCCACGGACAGGTACGATAGACAAATCGTCCGATGGTACGCACTTAGCAATACCCGTGTGGAGCCAGGGTAGGTAGGTAGTGTGTACTAACGAATCGGCCGAACTAGTTTTCTGTAAACTGCTTCTCCCGTGGATGAATTTCACAAGCTTCGGATTTTTTCAAGCGAATCTCTGGCGGCCAGCCGAAGTGGCCGAGCGGTTCTAGGCGCTACAGTCTGGAACTGCGCGACCGCTACGGTCGAAGGTTCGAATCCTGTCTCGGGCGTGGATTAGGTCAGTTATGTTTAAGTAGTTCTAAGTTCTAGGGGACTGGTGACCTCAGAAGTTGTCCCATAGTGCTCAGAGGCGTTTTTTTGAATCTCTGGCTTCTGCTTTGCTCGCATTAGATCGCTCCACACGAATACTTCCATACTTTTAGGGTCGCAACTGTTTACTGTAATACACCACCAGTCGTGTTATCGGAGAACAATAGTGCTATGTACTAAGTCTGCAGGCATCGTAGCCATTGTCACTAAAGTTAAAATCCTCTGGGATTTTTGGCCGTGTCATATTTTATTTATATTTGCTGTGCTACAAGTCCCTGCATCACCCATCGATTCGGCGGGGCTTCCAGAATTTGTACAGTTTCCCAGCGTTGTAGCTTTCCTATACACGGAATGACTTTTCATTGTGCATCGAAGATCAAAAGACGCACAGATAGTGCTGTAAAGAATCGGAAAATTGTGCACGGTTTTTCACGCAAACTAATGTTTACGAAGCTATTGCTTCTTTATTCTTGCTCACAAATGACGTCAGAATAATATACAAAGGGCGTTCAATAAGTAATGCAGTACATTTTTTTCTCTGTCAATTTCGATTGAAAAAAATGCAGAATTTGCTGTGGGACACTGTGAAATATTCTCGCTTCACCGTAACGGAGGTGCGTTCCAAGCCAAGAGCGGTCATCGAGTTTCGTTTGACGGAAAACCAGATCATCACAGATATTCATGGGCGCTTGTAGAACGTCTTCGGAGACCTGGCAGTAAACAAAAGCACGATGACACTTTCGGCGAGGCATCTGTTTTCATCGCAACAAGGCCGCACGAACCTGTTCCGATCTCCCGCGCCGGCCGTTGTGGCCGAGCGGTTCTAGGCGCTTCAGTCGGGACCCGCGCTGCTGCAACGGTTGCAGGTTCGAATCCTGCCTCGGGCATGGTTGTGTGTGATGTCCTTAGGTTAGTTAGGTTTAAGTAGTTCTAAGTCTAGGGGACTGATGACCTCAGATGTTAAGTCCCATAGTGCTTAGAGCCATTTGAACCATTTGATCTCCCGCGTGTCGGTCGGCCACACATAGCTGTGACTCCACCCATGTTGGAACGTACGCACTGCCTTATTCACGGCGATCAACGGATCACAGTCAAACACCTCCTGCACAACTACACTCATGCTCATAAATTAAGGATAATTGCAGAATGTGGTGCCACACAACGTGGCGCTACACAAAACTGGTGCTAAGAGCATAATCACATAGGGAGCACACACGACACAGATATGTACGTCAATGGTATCAGTGATAAGCTGAGAATACCGTCCCGAAACACATGTGCTACAAAACTCCACTGTTTCCTGCGCATGTACCTCGACATCAATATGGGATATGATCACCGTGCACACGTACACAGGCCGCACAACGGGTTGGCATACTCCGGATCAGGTGGTCGAGCAGCTGCTGCAGTATAGCCTCCCATTCTTGCACCAGTGCCTGTCGGAGCTCCTGAAGTGTCGTAGAGGTTGGAAGACGTGCAGCGATACGTCGACCGAGAGCGTCCCAGACGTGCTCGATGGGGTTTAGGTCTGGAGAACAGGCAGGCCATTCCATTCGCCTGATGTCTTCTGTTTCAAGGTACTCCTCCACGATGGCAGCTCGGTGGGGCCGTGCGTTATCATCTATCAGGAGGAAGGTGGGACCCACTGCAACCCTGAAAAGGCGGACACACTGGTGCAAAATGACGTCCCAATACACCTGATCTGTTACATTCCTCTGTCAAAGACATGCAGAGGTGTACGTGCACCAATCATAATTCCACCCGACATCATAAAACCACGACCTCCATACAGGTCCCTTCCAAGGACATTAAGGGGTTGGTATCTGGTTCCTGGTTCACGCCAGGTGAAAACCCGGTTAGAATCTGTAGTGTTGGCAGAAGAGCCAACACCGTGTTACTAGAGGAGGCCAAAATGCACGCGTTTTAGCTCACGCAGCTGGCGTGAGGAGGGAAGAACTATAGTGACGTGAGGTCTGGAACATGACAAGGAATTAGAATTTAGAAAGCGGACGTAGCAGGTTTGATACTTAACTTTAATACATTAATGATGAACGTCGCTCTTGAAGGTACATGATTTACAATATCAATATCAATAGAAACTGAATATGGCGACTTGCTAGGTCGTAGAAAATGACGTAGCTGAAGGCTATGCTAAACTGTCGTCTCTGCAAATGAGAGCGTCTGTTGAGAGGCCCCCACATGCCTTGCTCATACTGTGGCATCAAGCAATCAGGCCTGCAAGATGAGTGGTCTGCCAAGCGAGTGGATTCATTCTTATTTGTCGAGTAACATGAACTCTAGTACTCACAATTAAGTTACAAATTATTCTCCTGTATGAATATTACGCGACGGAAAAGCACATCTGACTATTAGTAATTTACACTACTCTGACTGTCCACTACGCACTGGCAATACCACATTTTCTTTTTTTTTTTTTTTTTTTTTTTTTTTTTTAATGGCTTTTATCAACACGTGGCCATCGCACTGAATATGAATGGCGCACACATTATAAATTCTGGATATCATGACAACATACAATTCGAAGGAAAAGGCCACCAATCTTTTTCTTTTAACTATCTTATTTATTCCGATACATTCTATAACCTAAACACACAAATTCTATAACCTACAACAATAACACATGAGAAATTCCGCCCAGTGGGCATGGCTTTACATTGGTGATTCTCTGTCTTATGGTCTCGTAATTATTTAATGCTACAGTGCACTTTCTGGATAGGATGGTGGATCTTTTGCTATATCTCACACTTCGACTCTCTCAACCATCATCACGAAACTTTCCTCCTGACCGAGCGGTACAAAAGGAACATGCATACCCCACTACCTCTGAAACTACCTTGCTACTCTCCCATGCAAACCACACATACTTAAATTACATGACATACACCACACTGCAACATGGAATACAACACAAGGAATCGTCACAACATTATAATCACATCACTTTCAGCTTTCCCACTTCCATTAAAATTCATCCCAGTTTCACATGACACTGACCCATTTCGTAACTTATCTTTCCTACTACGAACTCTGGACGATATATGCACGTCTTCCTGTGCAATGCAAGCCAAGTGACGTTGCTGGATAGACGGCTGACTCACCTTGCTTCTCTCTCAGAGTATTATAGTTTGAATCAAGCGTCACACAGAAACATAACACGCAAAGTAATATTAAGAACATATTCATCACACACGCGAGTCCTCAACTGATACCATGGACGAGTACTTCTCTTTATCCTTTGTCTCATACACAGATCGAGACTCACACAGTACTCACCACGTGGAAGTACTCGTCTAATTTCAAGTCCTCCACACGCCATTTCTTAAATATTTCCAACTTATAGTACACACGCTAGTAATTCAGCTTAACTTAAGCACTCGGAAGTATTTCAACTTATTGCTACATGGGGTTTCATTGTGACCGTTGGTCACTTCCGAAGATTACTACGATCCCATTAATATTACTTGCCTGACATTTAATTCTCCCCACAAAATTTCCTGAAATAGAGAAATTATTATTCTAAACTACTCTTAAGTATTTCACATGCATACCATGTCTCCACTCTTTTGTCCTTACGGAGCACGCCTAAGACAGGTCTTACCAACACTAGATCCAGTGGCAGAGTGCTGAAACATGGCCGTTCTTCAGGTCCTCTCGCACCTCTGCCGAAGTGGGGGATCACCTTGCTACTGTATTGGTCAGCCACATTTCAGGCGCTCAAAGCTCAGGTAAATTTCATCTCTTTGGTCCCACCAAAGGTGACCCAAGTACCGTCTCAAAGATGATCATATATTCACATCCACTATCTGCGGTTAGCAGACGACCATACATTCATTCATTTCACAGATCTCACCAAACTGGATGTAGGGATTTATTTTGTGGGAGTGCACATGTGATCAATTAAATAAATAAATTGTCATTCTTTCCCACACTGGTATCCGGCTTCCCTGTATTAATTGAAGTTGAGTTATTTTTACAAAAAATGTGTTGTTCTGACAAGAATGATGAAGTATGCTGTACCTATTTTCAATGTCGTGAACCATCGCTAGCAAAGTCGGCTGTACAACTTGGGCGAGTGCTAGGAAGTCTCTCTAGACTAGACCTGCCGTGTGGCGGCGCTCGGTCTGCAATTCACTGAAAGTGGCGACACGCGGGTCCGACGTATACTAACGGACCACGGCCGATTTAAAGGCTATCATCTAGCAAGTGTGGTGTCTGGCGGTGACACCACAAAATCACTGTGTTCAGACTATGCCTGGACTCGTCCGTGAACATAACCTGGGGCCATTGTTCTGTGACCAGGGGTCAGTGGAATGCACCTTGCAGGTATCCGGGCGAATAAACCATGTCTCTTCAGTCGTCTGTAGACTGTGTGTCAGGAGACAACTTTTCCAGTGGTTGCAGTAAGGTCCCGAGCAAGGCTACCTGCAGTACTCCGCGGCCATCTGCGGGCACTGATGGTGAGATATCGGTCTTCCTGTGGTGTAGCGTGTACTGTAGCGCCTGGACACATTTCCTGTCTGCTGGAATCGTTTCCATGATCTTTAGATTATGGCACACGGTGGGCCCGTGCCACGACTTGCTGTGTTTGACCAGCCTCCAGTCCACCTAGTATTCTACCCCTCATAACGTCATCAATATGTGTTCTTTGAGCCATTTTCAACACACAGTCACCTTCAGCACGTCTGAAAACGTCTGCACACTTACTCACTGCAATGGACTCTGACATGCACCAACACACCTCTGCGTATGTGGACTGCTTCCAGGGCCACCGTGCGACGACCGCAGGTCAAATGCACTGCATGGTCACACCCCGAGGTGATTTAAGCCCGCCGGCCCACCAGAGCGTTGGTTCAACATGTATCAGCATTATCCTTAATTTATGACCATGAGTGTAGATTCACACAAGTCTGCGCACCCGCGAGAAGATCACAGAACTTCATTGGACTGTTCTTCCACATTCACCCTACACCCCTTATCTCGGACCTTCCAACTTGCGGCAGTTTGGCTCAATGAGGGACGCACTCTGCGGGAAGCAGAACGTTGATTGGGGACGTTATTCATGCAGCAAGATGTTGGCTCCGACGTCGACCAGTGGTACCATGCGGGCATACAGGCCGTCCCAGAAAGATGGCGTAAGGTCGTCGCATTGAACGGAGACTGTGTTGAAAAACAGAGTTTTGTAGCTAAAGAAGAGGGGAGTAATATGGTGTATTGGAATCCTGAATAAAACCTACTTGCTTTCAGGAAAAAATTGTTACATTTCTTATTTTTAAGCCCCCCCGTAATAAATGAAATATCCAGTATAGGCTCCCATACATCTAAATACGAGGGGCGTTTGAAAAGTCCGTGCAAAGTCCGAGAGATGGCACCACCGGCGCGTATCGAAGTCATGTTTAGTTAGTAGCATCTCTGGAAAGAACGCACGCCAAGTTACAGCCATAATGGTCTATTTCTGTGTGTTTTGGCATTCGTGTGAATCAAGGGAGTCGAGTGATTGTCAGAAAATGGACGAAAAAGAAATTCGTGTGGTGATTAAACATTACTTTATGAAAGGCAAAACGCCTCAGTAGACTAAAGAGAAGCTTGATAAACATTACGGTGACTCTGCACCTTGGATTAGAACAGTTTATAAGTGGTTTCAAAATTTTCGGAGTGGCCATACGGGTACAAGTGATGCTGAACGTTCTGGACGCCCTGTGGAGGTTACGACTCCAGAAATCATTGATAAAATCCATGATATGGTGATGGATGACAGAAGAGTTAAGGTGCGTGATATTGCTAGTGCTGTGGGCATCTCGAGTGAACGGTTACGTAATATTTTTCATAAACATTTGGACATAAGAAAGCTATCCGCAAAATGGGTTCCGCGATTGCTCACGCTTGACCAAAAACGGAATCGTGTGAAGCGTTGCAAGGATGATTTGCAGCTGTTCAGGAAGTTTCTGCAGGACTTTAAGCGTCGTTGCGTCACTGCGGATGATACATGGATACATTGTAAGTAGGCTGTTTAGGTTTTTATGTTGGTAACGCCACGTAGTGCTCTGTATGAAAATCACTGACTGTTCTGTGTGCAGTCTGTGGCTGGTTGGCATTGTTGGAATATTCACTAGTGTAGTGTTGGGCAGTTGGATGTGAACAGCCTGTTGCGTTGGGCAGTTGGAGGTGAGTCGCCAGCAGTGGTGGATGTGGAGAGAGTGAGATGCCAGAGTTTCGAGAGGTGGCTATAAGCGGACGATCTGGACGTGTGTCCGCCAGAAAAAGGACATTTGTGAAGATGGATGTAATGAACTGATAGATATATGTATGATGACTTTTGAACACTATTCAGGTAAATGCATTGTTTGTTCTCTATCAAAATCTTTCAGTTGCTAACTATGCCTATCAGTAGTTAGTGCCTTCAGTAGTTTGAATCTTTTATTTAGCTGGCAGTATTGGCGCTCGCTGTATTGCAGTAGTTCGAATAACGAAGATTTTTGTGAGGCAAGTGATTCATGAAAGATATCGGTTATTGTTAGTTTGGGCCATTCTTTTGTGCAGATTTTTGAAAGTCAGATTGCGTTGCGCTAAAAATATTGTGTGCCAGTTTAGTGAGGATCAGAATAAGTAAAAGGAGAAATTTCTGAGTACGTTCAGTTTTTCTCAGCTGTTTGAAAAACAAATAACTTAAGAGATTTACCAGCACAGTAATTCATAATTTTCCAAAGGGGACGTTTCAACATTACAGTACTCCTGAGACCAAAGAACAATCTAAACAATGGGTTACCAAGGGATAATCTGCACCAAAAAAGGCGAAGACATTCCTTTGGCCAGAAAGGTTATGTATGGCAATTATCTTTTGGAATTCGGAAAGGATAATCCTAATCGACTATCTGGAAAGGGTAAAACTATTACAGGTGCATATTATTCATCGTTATTGGACCGTTTTAAAACCGAGCTCCAAGGAAAACGCCGTCGATTGGACCGCAAAAAAGTCCTTTTCCTCACGACAATGCACCAGCACATACATCAGCAGTTGTCGTCGCAAAATTAATGGAAACCCCCCCTATTCTCCAGACTTGGCTCCCTCGCATTACTATTTGTTCCCCAACTTGAAGAAATGGTTGGCGGGACAAAGATTTTATTCAAATGAGGAGGTGTTTGCAGCAACTAATAGCTATTTTGCGGACTTGGACAATTCCTATTATTTGGAAGGGATCAACAAATTAGAACAGCGTTGGACGAAGTGTAAAAGTCTAAAGGAGACTATGTCGAAAAATAAAAAGTGGTTTACCCCGAACACGTTAGTAGTTTTTATTTTTGCACGTACTTTTCAAACGCCCCTCGTAGATCCGTAAACTCATACAGCGAAAAAATGATTTGCAACAGCCAAGAAATATCATAAGAAAAAGAAGTGTATCGAGAGCTACATAAAACGCAGCAGTATCGCTATCCATTATAGCACAGGAATTACACAAGTTTAGGCTCATTTCAGTGGTCTCCATCCTCGTTGGATACCCGCCTGTGTGTGTGTGTGTGTGTGTGTGTGTGTGTGTGTGTGTGTGTGTGTGTGTAATGGAGCAAGACGGTTGAGGTTCGGCTTGGACAGACTGCAGCTAGAAGAACGGGTGAGCTTTGTGGCTGGTGCCCGTTGCGTCGGAACGCGCAGTCGGCCCTCTCCTGGAAGGGAGGCACAGTTACCAAGTACGGCGGAACCGTCCAGCCTCCGGCCAGTCACTTCAACTCCGGCGTTTGCGCAAGACTGAGGATGTTACATAAAAACGCCGCCGTGGGAGCAGATTTCTCCTCTTTATCGTCCGTGCCCAAGTGGGCCGTATGAGGCGTCGAGAGGAATGTCTGCCGCCCGCTCGCCAGGGTTGCGTCAAGATGTGACGGAATGGATACAGCTTATAAAGGAACGAGTATCACTCTCAACTGCTACCGAGTTAGCACATCTTAGGCACGACTCTGTAGCACAAAGGAAAGAGAAAGGCAAGGCTGAGTTTCGAGACGGCTTATCTATTAGCGGGTCCCAAAGTCGTAAACTGCTTAGGCGACGTATATGGCTAGACGATAGTTATTCTAAGTGCTTCGAAACTACGTTTCATTCATTACAGGCCTATTTCGTCAGCTGCTAATGGTTTCCTAATTATATACATGATGTCCGGGTCAAATCTTTTAATATAAAAGGCAATCTCCCGACTGACTGATTGACTCATCATCGCCCAGCCCAAACCGCTAAGGATTGAAACTTGAAACTTGGAGAAGGTGTGGATCTTATACTGAAGACGTAGTTAAAGAAAAGATTTTTCGAAATTCCTGCCATAAGGGGGTCAAATAGGGAATGAAGTATTTTTAATGTCGTTATTAATGCAATTTTGAAGCTACACCTACGAAAATTGGTATTTGGTTTCTCGGTCGAAAATAAAGACACACGTATTTCAGCATTCTTCGAAATCTAACCATGGGAGAGTAAAATAGTGGGTGAAAGCTTTTTTTGGAAATTTTTCACTGTTTAAGAACTGCTGAAGTATTTTGGAAGCTACATCTATGAACACTGGTATTTAACTTTTCGGTTATAAATTTTTTAAAATATGTCATTCAGTGTTTTTGAAAATTGAATCCCTAAGGGAGATTTTTGAAAGAAAATATTTTATTATCAAAGCATTTTTAAAGCTACATCTATGAATATTGAAATTTGATTCCCCAGAAATTTAAAAAATTGGTGTTTCACTGGTTTTGGAAATTCAACCTTTATGGGGGTTAAAGGAGGGATGCAAGTATTTATTGAAATATTTCATTATGCAACAATTTTTTAAGGTTAATCTATGAAAATTTGTATTTGGCTTCTTTGTTAGAAATAAGACATACGTTTGTTACTGTTTTTGGAAATTCGACGCCTAAGAGGGTGAAATAGGGGATGAAACGTTTTACGAAAATATTACATTGCGAAAGAGTTTTTAAAGCTAAATTCTTGAAAATTGGTTTGGCTTCTCGGCTAGAGGTGAAAAAATTACGTGTTTCACTGTGTTTGGAAATTCGACCCCTAAGGGGTGAAATAAGGTCACATTGATTCACTGACACATCATCGCCAAAACTAAACAGCTTGGAGAGGGTGTGGATTTTGTAATGTAGGCATCGTTTAAGAAGGGACTGACTGAAATTCCACTCCAAGGGGGGTGATATAGGGGATGAAAGGCTTTTTAAAGTATGTTGCTATTAAGGGAATTTTGAAGCTAGAACTACGAACACTGGTGTTTCCTTTCTCAGTCAGAAAAATAAAAAATACGTGTTTCAGTATTTTTGAAAATTCAACCACTAAAGGGGTAAAATAGTGGGTGCAAGTTTAAAAAATAAATAAATAATTACTACAGAACTGTTAAAGGATTTTTAAGGCTATGTCTATGACAGTTGGTATTTCACTTCCCGGTTAGAAATTAAAAAAATATTGAAGTATTCATCTAAGGAGGTGCAATAGAGGATGAAAATTTTTGAGAAAATATTTCGTTACATTAATTGGGAAGAAGAGGTATTTGTGGCACTACTAGACTAGAAGAAGTGTTCGGTTGGTAGGACACGTTCTGAGGCATCAAGGGATCACCAATTTAGTATCAGGGGAAAGCGTGGAGGGTAAAAATCGTAGAGGGAGACCGAGAGGTGAAAACACTAAACAGATTCAGAAGGCTGTAGGTTGCAGTAGTTATTCGGAGATGATGAGGCTTGCACAGGATAGAGTAACATGGAGAGAAGCATCAAACCAGTGGACTGAAGACCACCACCACAACAACAACAACAGCAGCAAAATTCTAAAGCTAAGTGTATGAAAATTGGTATTTCACTTCTCGAGTAGATATAAAGAAATACTTCTTAGGGGATGAAAGCTGCTGTGGAAAATTCTCCGCAAGAACGCAAAAGACATGATTAACGAAAACTTTGGACTCCAGCTACCAGAATCGCTTTTTGGTCAGAAGCACATTCGGAAAGGATCATGGCCTTAATTAGCGTGAAAAACTTAGAAGATGTTGAAATTTGTGGACAACATAAAGACGTCATTAAATAAAACAAAAAATTTCTGCAGGCCAGTCTACGCGAGCGCTATAAGCTAGTGTATAATAATATAACATGTGATAACTTGAGAATAATTGAGGTATTCATTGACGATGTGTATCTACAACTATGGTAACTCAAAACTTTTTTTACATACGTAACGCACGTCGATATGCGCACCTTCAGCGCCGCAACAGACTTCTGCTCTGTTTTCCACTTGTCTCTAAGTGTTTTGCACCATTGCAGGTGTAACATTTGCGATAGCTGCACGTATGCGATGGTGCAGATCTGGTAGATCATGTACTGGTGTGTCGTACACTTGATTTTGAGGTACACCCACGAAAAAAAAAATCAAGCGAGGTAATGTTTGGACTTGCAGGGGGCCAACCAGTCGATGGACTACCTCTCCCAATCCATCGATTTGAGAACTCATGTTCCCTCACAACGTTAGCAGAATGACATGGTGAGCTATCTTGTTCAGAGAACATGGTACGGGGAAGTTGTGGCACAATACAGCTACAAAATGTGTATGCATATTGTTACATTAATTATAGGCTCGGCGAAGAAGAATGACTCTATAATCCCGTCCTTAAAAACACACCACACATTCGGAGAATCACGTTCCCACTCTTATCACGAAGGCAGGGGAAGTGGGGGGAATGCCCCTTTCGGGGCAACTGTGATTGTTTACCGTGCCGGAAGTGTAAAATGTGGCCTCGTCTGAGAAACAGACAAAATCGTGGAATGCCTCGTTTTCATCCATTTTTTGCCAAAATTGTCTCCGCAAAATGCCGTACGTCGCGACCACTCCTCAGGATTGATTTTGTGATGAAGCTGCAGTTTGTATGCCCGTAGGCGCAACCTTTTATGGACGATATCATGTACTGTCGAACGAAGTAAACGTAAATGCCAACTTGCTTGTCGACTTGACTGACGAGAGCTCCGTTAGAAGGACTTCAGGATTAATTCAGCAGTAGCCTCTGGAACTGCGTGCTTGGTGTGGTGGCCCGACATTGAAAGCAAGCTCCCAGTTTCCAGAAGCCGCTTGCCCCATTTCTTGATTGTTACGTAAGTCGGAACATCGTTAGTTGGTCGCAGTCCATACTCACGCCGAAAACGACATTGTACCAGTGGAACAGACTTAACCTCCGCGAGAGAAAGCACATAGAACACTTTCTGCTGTGGAATCCTCACAGCTCCTGATACGTGTTTACGTGAACAAAACAGTAATGCGCATGCGTACGTGCTAACCCCCAAGCAAAAACAGAAAACATTTTGAGTTACTATACTTGTAGAAGCAAACCGTCAACAAATATGTCAACTACGTCACGTTATTAAATTTTATATTATTATGTGTTTAACCTCGGCTTCCCTTATATGTTCTAACACTTTATGTAGTCTCCGCGCATTTACTGTTTGCCAAGATCATGAAATTTCCTTAATAGATATGTTCAATACAGCATTCGACACCCTTTGACCTTTCAGGCAGCTGCAATCTTTTTTTCTCACTAGTTTTTGCATTCCGCTCCGGATCTTCTTTCCGGTGGATTTCGTACGATTTTTCTTCTAGTTCAGTCTTAGTTCCGTCAGTCAAATGAGCAGCCAACGCACACTACTAGCGTAACCTAGAACCGCACACAAGTTCCTCCTTCAGACTCTGAGTTTCATTGGTTGAGCTAGGAAATGGGGAGAGATGAGAACTCATTTCGACGCTCTGCTTGAACAAACTAACTTCGTGATCAGTCGCAGAGGAGCATGCTATGTCGGGCGGCTGTCTTGTCATCCTAGTGACACATGGCATCATCCGGATGCGGTAGGAGAGGCGTGGGATAAGCACATCGTTCTTCTGGCCGCTGTAAAGTCTCCTGCCTCTGGAGCCTCTACTTCTCTATTTCCTTCCACATCCTTGACCCACCCTCTCTTGTGTTGCGTCTGTAATGACCTTGTCGTCTGCGGGATGCTCTAGTGTTTTCGGCTTTCGTGCGATCATCTTTAGGAAAATAAGATGAATTTTTTCTTTTCAAACAATCATAGAACACATGAACCGTCTTTGGAGTCAACTGACACCATCTGTTTCAGATGAGCCCGTTAGTAAACATGCCGGGGACACTACGTAGAATTTAATTTTAAGTCATGACTAAACTCCTATTGCCATACCGAGGGTGATTTCAATTCTCGTGTACATCTCTCTGTCGATGTCGTGCCTCCGTTGCCAGAGTCATGCTACGAATTTACCAGTTCTTCACAATGGTCTGGACACGTGTGCGTTTCTCTCTCTCTCTCTCTCTCTCTCTCTCTCTCTCTCTCTCTCCCTCTCTCTCTCTCTCCCTCTCTCCCCCTCCCCCCCTTTTCTACAGGACAGTATAACGAATGAGTAAAGCACGCTTCTAAATAAAGTAGAATAAATATTCAGGTAAGCTTTCAAGGGACAGATCACACTAGTTTTAAAATTTGGATCATCCAGTGTAACACACTAATGTGGCGCAAAACCGAAACTGTTTTGTTTTGGTTGTAGTGCCTAACTACAATATAGAAGTCACAAGTACAGGCGGAACGCTTAGACTGCTGTGGTTCTACAGAATGCCCAAAATAAAAGAGGTCTCATGTCTTATAAACAACATACAGCCGGCCAGTGTGGCCGTGCGGTTCTAAGCGCTTCAGTTTGGAACCGCGTGACCACTACGGTCGCAGGTTCGAATCCTGCCTCGGGCATGGATGTGTGTGATGTCCTTAGGTTAGTTAGGTTTAAGTAGTTCTAGGGGACTGATGACCTCAGAAGTTAAGTCCCATAGTGCTCAGAGCCATTTGAACCAACATACAGACAATTCAGTCCTTTACTGTAAGTACAGAATGCACAGTGGTATAAGACCTGAGTTTCTCACAGAGTATACAATGATCAAATAACTAACGGGAATGCAGACGACTGAAGTGGTCACAGCGGCCGATATTTCGAGAGAAGCACACCCTGTCATTTACAAGGCAAACCTGCAGCAAGTAAGCACTGTGCAAGAGAATTTAATACGGCTGTTTTCAGATAAACTCCGAAAAGTCAACACACGCACACACACACACACACACACACACACACACACACTGTTAACACAAGATGAGCGATGTCAGAAGGTATCGATAATGAAAATTAACAATCAATAGATGAGATAGAACTATAACCGTCAGTTTTTTGAGAAGGAAGAGAGCAGGATTCCATGCAGAATTTAAACAAAAACCACCATCTCTATTTATATAGTTACTTGCTAATTTAATTTCAACAGCTTTCTTAATAACACCAATGTATTGTGGCATGACGTATGTTTGATGTATAGATGAAAGTGCATGCCAGATTCTCCGTATCCATTCCATTGGACAACCGGTACCAAGACACTGTTCTGTAATGGCGGATTTGCTCGGCTGTTGTAAGCGTGTGTGCTGCTTATGCTCAGTACACCGGTCATCCACAGTCCTGATAGTCTGACCAACTGCCACAACTGGAAGGGATATGGTGGACACCCGCCTTACGCAAACCGAGATCATCCTCTATGGAACCTAAAAGGGCCCAGATATTAGATGATGATCGAAAAACCACATCATGTTTCCGCGAAATACGATCAGTTCTGTTCGAAATGCTTCCTGAGAAACTGTGCACTGGGTGAGTCATGGTATTTACCGATGTGGCAACAAAGTACTTTTGCCTTATACACCGCGGTGGTCTAGCGGTTCTAGGCGCTCAGTCCGGAGCCGCGCGACCGCTACGGTCGCAGGTTCGAATCCTGCCTCGGGCATGGATGTGTGTGATGTCCTTAGGTTAGTTAGGTTTAAGTAGTTCTAAGTTCTAGGGGACTGATGACCACAGATGTTAAGTCCCATAGTGCTCAGAGCCATTTGAACCATTTGCCTTATACAGCCTAGCAAATTTGCCATTGCAGAACATTATCTAGGGACCGGTCATCCTATGGGAAGTAATAACACAGAGATTCTGGCATGCACTTCCAGCTGTTGGGTTAGTGTTATTAAGGAAAGTGTTGACAGCAAATTAGCAAAGAAACCGTCCATGTCAAAAAAGTGAGGGACAGAGTTTATGCTATCTTATCCACTGATTATTAATTTTCATCGATAACTTCTGTCGTCGGTCATCTTTGATTTGTGATGGCGCTTGTGTGTGTGTGTGTGTGTGTGTGAGTGAGTGATTTTTTCGGAGTTTCTCTGAAAACTGAGATTTTAAATTCTTTTGCACAGTGCTTACCTGCTGCGGTTTTGCCTTGGAAATGACAGAGCGCGCCCATGTCGAAATATCAGCGGTTGTCGACGCCGCCACCCGGCTACATTCCTGTAAGTTATTTGTATAGAGTAGGAAACAGTTATTATGAAAAACAATTTTCAGTAGTTCACTGGAGGTGCTGCAAATGTTCACCGTAAACTCTGAGACACTCAGCACGTCTCAACATTTCTCTGGAAACTTTTGCCAATTCATTTGGGCTGATTTCCGCAATCGCATTGGAATGTTTATTTTCAATTCTTCAGTTGTTTGTGGGCTGTTACTGTAGACTTTACCCTTAAGTTACCCCACAAATAAAAATCACAGCTAGACAGATGGGACGATCTGGGAAGCCATAAACCTGCGGAAACAGTACGTTCTTCTCCGAAAGCTTCATGGACGTATTATTACATTGAAAACCGTGAAATATGTTCCTTAGCGCCATCTTGCTGGAAAACCACATGCTCTCGTTCTTCCTCCGTTAGCTGCGCTATGAATGATGACAACAGTTCCGTTACACTCACCTCAGAGTTCACGATGTTGTTAAAAAAAAATGTAGCCTACAATCCGTTGGCCTTAAACTGTACGAGAAGCGTTTCAGATCATGCAGAGGCAGCTCAAAGCATTCCCAGGGATTGTCTGTTGAGCAACAGCATGTGTCTTGAGAGTTCACGTAAAGTGAAACCATGCTTTGTCTGAGTTGAAGTAAAGATTTTGGTCCAGATAACCATCAGCGACATGCGTGAATAATCATTCGCAATACTGTTGTTGTGCGTAATCCGTAGGTTTTAGTGCTTGCATAACTTCACTTTGTATGCCCGCATATGTAACAACTTCAATGTATTGTGGCATGACGTATGTTTGATGTATAGTTGGGATGATAGACGTCTCGCTGATTTCCGTTGACTTCTTACCGTAGTCTCATGAACACGTTCAATATTTTCTGGTGGACAGACTTTTTTTACATTGTTGCATTTGTCGTTAGCGACTGAGCATGTTGCTCTAAATTTGGTGATCAATTTTTGCACAACACAATTTGCAGGAGCATCTGTCTCTGGATATTTTATCCTGAATCTTTCATTTCACATTTTAAACGATTTACATCCAAAAAAGTTTCAGCAAGAAACTCTGTTCGTTGAAAAAGGCATTATGCAGAACTGTATTCACAACAAGCTTCAAACTGATTACTGACAACGAAGCACAATGATCACTAAATCGCCGCTCGAAATCATGTGACACCGGTCGGGCGCCATCCTAGCTTTAGGATGTAACACCAGTCAGATAACTTCAATTATAACGTTCATGGGACCTCTTTTTATCTTGACGGCCCCATGCATCCAGCCAAGGTAGAAAGATCGTCAGTTGAATACTTCACCGACATTGGCTTGTGGAGCAGAGGAGAAAATATTATAAAGTGAATCTTCCCATCATGTCTGTATTTCTGAAACCACCTTATCGTGTGTGGAGGAAAGTACGTCCGATACCGTTATCATACCCACCGTTCCCTGTTTCATTCGCGAATGGTGAGTGTGGATAACGACTGTCGATAATGTCCCATGTGAACTTTGATCTGATTTTTTCATGGAGATCATAGCACGAGATGCATGTGGGAGGAACAAATACAATGTCCATTAATGTTAATTCTGTCAAAATCTTGAGTAACCACCTTTTGCAACGTGCGGGAAGAATGTAAATGAGGCTCTGGAAGGTACCGAGAGTGAAGTGGAGCCATTTAGAGATACACACCTCGTGCCGATTCAGTATAAACCCACATGGATGTAATTTGTATAAGATCGTGGTTCTGCCCCCTAGCTTACATATCAGTTAAGGATACTACGATAGCAAACATGCAGCTATTTTCCAAGCCCTGCAGACAGTATTTCGGCGATGGTTTCGTTTTTCATGACGATAATACACGAAATTACAATTAAATCAATACAATGAAATGAATACCCTTAGCTGAATACAGGCGCTGATGACGTCAACGGGACAGTTCAAAATGTGTGCTCCGACCGGGACTCGAACCCGCGATCTCCTGCTTACAAATGGTTCAAATGGCTCTGAGCACTATGGGACTTAACTTCTGATGTCATCAGTCCCCTAGAACTTTGAACTACTTAAACCTAACAAACCTAAGGACATCACACACATCCATGCCCGAGGCAGGATTCGAACCTGCGACCGTAGCGGTCTCGCGGTTCCAGACTGTAGCGCCTAGAACCGCCCGGCCACTCCAACCGGCTTCCTGCTTACATGGGAGACGCTCTATCCATCTGAGCCACCGAGGACGCAGAGGATAGTGCGACTGCAGGGACTATCTCTGGCACGCCTGCCGCGAGACCCACGTTCCCAACTTATTGTCCCACACTATATTCGTAGTGCCCCTGCCCATTACACTCATTACTCGTGGCTTTACTGATTCCCGTAAGAGTTCGTGCAATGTTTGTGCATCCGCACAGAAGATGGTCATGTGGCCGGTCATATAGATAACACACGAGCTGTCTTCAGCAATCTCGTAAACACGTTCTTTCAGGGGGCAGCAATCAAAAGAATAGCATGGCCTCCGGTATCTGCTGATACGAACCCGATTCGACATGCTTGAAGCCAGTTGAAACTGGCAGTGGGTCGTCACAGGAACCTTACACATCGCATGACGTCAGGGAGGCAGCCGTAGACGATTGGATCTCTCCTCCATCATGTGCACTGCATAGCAAGGACGATCCAACAGTATTGATTGTTACTCAGAGTAGATTTTCATTTCAAGATGTGCATGTTCTATCAGGATGCCTTTGTTGCACAGCAACCCTGTTCCAGAGTGAACTAACAAATTTTCGAAACTATTCCTCGACACAGACGGTAAAAGAACCAAGTCCGACTCAGACAAATTGTCAACATCATAATCTAGAACACACAGGGAACGGCAATATTGCAAAAACAGGGCAGTGCTCGTAAGTCATTGCCACACAGAGACCAGAGGCAGGGCAAAGAGCGCAAACAGTGTAGTGCGACAGCACACATAACGCTGTTCTGAAAACTGTACAATACAGAATAACAGCATGCAACATCCGGGCCCTGCTGCTCCAGGGCGTTCAAGTACTGATGAGAAATGCAGAGGCAGGGTGAACCGTACGTAATTGAGACACCACGGTGTGGACACGCCCGCTGATACCTCAAGTTAAACTAGGGCAAATGGCCGCATAACCAGCTAGAATGATGTGATGTCTCGCTTTAAATACCCGTGTTTCCGACAGCTCGTCCTCAGTACCTGGTCATTCCGTCTCCATCACCGACCCCGAAGAAGTGACAGTCTCGCTAGTTACAGGTTAACTCCACTGGCGAACCGTGATGTGCTGCTCTCTGACTGTTTGAAGACTTCAGTTATGAAACTGCAGCATGGTGGCTGTAGTTAGACTTCATCACAGCCACAACGAAGGAAGCCCATCCACTATATGGTCGTCAGTCCGCACATCCTAGGCTGAAATCAAGGGAGCTTCTTGACAACAACTGAGGCTCTCATCGAGAATCCACATTCGGCAAGGATCTCGCGATGGCGGGAGAAATGTCGGTATTTGGGAGAATGGATGGCTCCAAAGGAAGAACTTCCCCCTGGACATTCGGAGAAGCGGTCAATATGGAGGTCTCTCACACAACGAGATGCAAGACCAGTCTGCGGACTAAGGGTTTCTTAGTGGACTCAGTTCTTTGCCAGTGTGGCGTTGAGCAGACTAACGCCGTTTCCTTCAGTGTTCCTCATTGCCAACCACCTGACCCATGCAAGACCTTATGAGAGCTACACCGAATGCAATTCAAGTGTCCAATTTTTGGTCTTCTTTTGTGTAAAATTATGTCAACACTTATATATTTCTATACTTTTGACACGATAAATAAATCACAGCTGTGGCTAATACACTACTGGCCATTAAAATTGCTACACCACGAAGATGACGTGCTACAGACGCGAAATTTAACCGACAGGAAGAAGATGCTGTCATACGCAAATGATTAGATTTTCAGAGCATTCACGCAAGGTTGACGCCGGTGGCGACACCTACAACGTGCTGACATGATTAAAGTTTCCAACCGATTTCTCATACACAAACAGCAGTTTACCGGCGTTGCCTGGTGAAACGTTGTTCTGATGCCTCGTTTAAGGAGGAGAAATGCTTACCATCACGTTTACGACTTTGATGAAGGTCGGATTGTAGACTATCGCGATTGCGGTTTATCGTATCGCGACATTGCTGCTTGCGTTGGTGGAGATCCAATGACTGTTAGCAGAATATGGAATCGGTGGGTTCAGGAGGGTAATACGGAACGCCGTGCTGGATCCTAACGGCCTCGTATCACTAGCAGTCGAGATGACAGGCATCTTATCCGCATGGCTGTAACGGATCGTGCAGCCACGTCTCGATCCCTGGGTCAACAGATCGGGACGTTTGCAAGACAACAACCATCTGCACGAGCAGTTCGACAACGTTTGCAGCAGCATGGACTATCAGCTCGGAGACCATGGCTGTGGTTACCCTCGACGCTGCATCACAGACAGGAGCACCTGCGATGGCGTACTCAACGACGAACCTGGGTGCACGAATGGCAAAACGTCATTTTTTCGGATGAATCCAGGTTCTGTTTACAGCATCATGGTGGTCGCATCCATGTTTGTCGACATCGCGGTGAACGCACACTGGAAGCGTGTATTCGTCATCGCCATACTGGCTATCACCAGGCGTGATGGTATGGGGTGCCATTGGTTACACGTCTCGGTCACCTCTTGTTCGCATGGACGGCACTTTGAACAGTGGACGTTACATTTCAGATGTGTTACGACTCGTGGCTCCACCCTTCATTCGATCCCTGCGAAACCGTACATTTCAGCAGGATAATGCACGACCGCATGTTGCAGACCCTGTACGGGCCTGTCTGGATACAGAAAATGTTCAACTGCTGCCCTGGTCAGCACGTTCTCCAGATCAGATCTCTCAGGAATTGAAAACGTCTGGTCAATGGTGGCCGAGCAACTGGCTCGTCACAATACGCCAGTCACTACTCTTGACGAACTGTGGTATCGTGTTGAAGCTGCATGGGCAGCTGTACCTGTAGAGCCCATCCAATATCTGTTCGACTCAATGCCCAGTTGTATCAAGGCCGTTATTACGGCGAGAGGTGGTTGTTCTGGGTACTGATTTCTCAGGATCTATGCAACCAAATTGCGTGAAAATGTAATCACGTATCAGTTCTAGTATAATATATTTGTCCAATGAATACCCATTTATCATCTGCATTCCTTCTTGGTGTAGCAGTTTTAATGACCAGTAGTGTAGAAGCTGCGGACCTATTTGGCCTTCCTCTGGTGAAGGACCGAATCGACTGACTTGCTGTGTGGGCACCTGAGTGCCTCCTCCCAGGCTATACATATACCGCTTTCCTGGCTGTACGCTGTGTGTGCTGAGTGAGCCCCGGGCTTCCGGCTTCACAGCTGGCACCCGGAAGATGCTATGAGTACAGGTCTGGGCATACATCCATCTTCGAGAGTGCTGAGATTGGCCCCCAAAACCGCACCCCGCCCCGTCCCGCTGTGAGTCAGTGTGCCTGAGCTGCCACACGCTACTTGAGCTGCGGTGAGCTGTGTCTAGAATCCCTCGTCGACGCTTGAGTAAGCAGCCTTTTCCTTTACGCCAGACAAGGCTGTATTCGTTGTAGGAATCACGTTTGCACCACCGACATCGTCGAGCATAAGACTAACTTACCGGTCCTCGGAGCTCGGCCTCCGACACTTGCAATGTCAGCGCCTCACCTGTCTAACCTCGAGGGGTGACAGCTACACCTTTATTTTCATTATTATTTGTTTTTATCTCGCAGTAAAGGTATTTTTTAGTTCCATGTGGCTTTTTCATTCGCTGGTCCCTTGAATCGAGCCTCACACATATTCTGAGATGTGCAGGTGGTGCAAAACGTTTTTGATCTGTTTTGTATCACTATGGGCTTTCGTGGTCCTTTTCAGTGCACTGCATTCTGAACGGCGTCACATTATCAAACGTAGCCGACGTTTCGGTTACTGTTGGGAAGCTTAGATGACGGATAAATTCGTTTGTAAGGCACAGTTCATAATCTAATTCTTCGTTATCTCCTCTAATTTAAAAATGCCGTATCCATAAACAGAGGTGACTATATCAGCTTATCAGCCACAGATTGGTAAAATCCATGCTCCCGACAAAAGTGCACCTGTCTTGCATGTAGAATATCATCGATCATTATGTGAATAAAACTAATAAAAGCAGTTATACGTTTAACACTTGCCTGTGGCTCACTCGAAGTTTTGGACTGGTAAGAGGAGATCGAGTAGCCAGCCTAAAGTATTCAATATACTTTACAAGTAAATATTGTTTTGTAACTTAGTCATGCAGCTGTCATCATTACCCCTGACTAACTAACTTCTCGTATTTACACAGTTGTCATCGAACAAGCATTGTCACGGCGGGGGGGGGGGGGGGGGGGGGAGGGGGGTGTCAAATGAGACATATGGAACACTTTGACGACAAGGATAAACATTTGAATTGGGCCTATACTAAGAAATGCGCTGGTAAAGGAACGAACAGCAAAGGGCAAACGTATGCTATAAAACACTACATAACTGATTACGGTTGCAGTAGTTACAATGAAGTGGAGGAAGTATCTGACGATAGGATAAAATGGTTCACATGGCTCTAAGCACTATGGGACTTAACAGCTGAGGTCATCAGTCCCCTAGACTTAGAACTACTTCAACCTAACTAACCTGAGGACATCACACACATCCATGCCCGAGGCAGGATTCGAACCTGCGACGGCAGCGGTCGCGCGGATCCAGACTGTAGCGCCTAGAACCGCTCGGTCACAACGGCCGGCGACAATAGGATAAGAGGGGAGGGTAAATGCAATGTGCCCTGCGAGTTGATCGCTGAAGAAGATGAGGGAATTTATCTGTATAAGTATGTCTGTGTCTTGACTGTCGTTGTCACTATGGTCTGAACATCGGAATAAATAACAGTGCTGAGAGGAAAATATATTTGGCATAATAAATAAGTTATCTGCTGACAATTATCACAATGTTAGGCTACAGTCATTCAGACCCTCTATTGTCTCAAACATGGGTCATTTATAAATGGCTAGTATGTAGCACAGCTTAGCTTAGCCAACGTTTCTTACAGATGGAGCCCAAAATGCAAAAAGGCAAAAAAGATGAGCCGGTCTGTGCACCTCAGGGACTTTCAGCATGGAAGTGGAGAAACATGTCGGCAAATGTGGCGTTAGTCCTACCGTAGGATACATCTTCAGTCGTTCACATGGACACGTTGAAACGTCTTTATTGTCCATGGATGATGTAGCGGTTCAGCTGAACCAGTTGAACAATTTTTTTCTTGCAGAAAGACGTATCATAAATTCGCCTGTAAATCTCCAACGGAGACCGTCTTCCCAGAGATGCTGCTTCACATTCCGCGGCATTAAAAAAGTTTGCTGTAGTCGCTTTCTGCGAATTGATTTGTGGTCGAGACTTCGCACACTGTATTACAACTTGCTTCGCATCGGTACTAGTAACATTTTATACATAATACCCGCCGAGACATTACTTACCAGTCAACGCTCACACACTCAGCAAAAGTAGCATCAATCCGCCAAAACGCTGTGCTAGATGATCGAAAAAGCAGCTGACTTTGTAAAGCAGAATTTAGCGATAACATTGCTAACTTGACAAGTAACAACCTGGCGTTACCTGAATCCGCTGGTCAGAAAACACGAGCAGCGATTTACAAAACGGAGATAGGGGCTGCACAGGCCAGACCAGAAAGACAGGTTCGCCTCTTTGTCCGTCAGGGAAAGGTAACCCAAGGTTAGCATGGCAACCACATTGGCCTTACTCTCCTGCAAATTCTACAGGCCGGCGTGCCAATTCTGGACTCATCTCCTCCGAGGCCTACCATCTAAAACTTTAAAATACCAAAATAATCTCACAAAAAAGATAATTATTGTAAAAACCTTGAGACGGATTCATCTAGGATAGAAGCCTTCAACGCCGTCGTGTCCTGAGCTCACAAAACTAATACGGTATCTGTAGCAGGATTGTAATATGCAGTACTGACAACTGCAGAGGAACTGAGGGAATACATGAGATTTGGACCAGAAAATACAGTACCATACCTTTCGTTCGTTTTTAAGCTTTTTCTACTTTGATTATGTCTTTATATGAGATTTGGTTATAGAGATTTTCGACGCTCTTGCCCGTTCTGGACAAGAGAATTAAATTCTTTCGTACTTTTACCCACCTTCGTCATCATGTGTCTACTTTTTTTTTTGTACATATCGCCGTCTTTTCTTAGAGCCGGTTACTCTTGCACTGTTGACTGGAGTGCTGTTGCTATCTGATTGCTCTCACAAACGCTGCTGATGCGAGCACTGGACTGGAAACTTAACCTGTTGAAGTTCTTCACTTAACTTGCCAACGTGTTCCTTACAGCTTTAAAGCATCTCAGAAAAGACTCGAGATAATATTTAAAAACAGAAAAAAAATACCGCAGTCAAAGAGTTTACCTAGATACAAAACACTTCATTGACTTTCTCTTTTGGAGAAACTAGTATTAGCTACTTCAATAAAGCGAGACATAAATATTCGACTTGCTATTTCTCCGGATGAGTAGCTACTCATTACAATTATATAAGTTGGCAAAGTGTTTGAACTACGTTAAAATGCCTTCGTGAAAAATTTATCTTTAATGAGACCACATAGTGTGATACTTGGCGCAGCGAAGTACATATTTATAAAAGGTAATGAGTTTAAAACGATGGTACAGATTTCACAGCAAATTCTTACATGGTTTCTTTTTTTTTTCATTTCCGTTGCTATCATCCTCCGCGCCAAATTCGTCACATCTGTCCTCGAATACGATGTCGTAGTATAACCCCACAGACAAGGGCTTTTGTCAACAAGCTGGACGAAAGGTATCATCTTCGGACAGTCCTCTTGTGTGAATGACATGCTGAGTATGCGCAGCACAGAAGGAAATGCACAGGTCAAGACTTCTTTCCAGCTTGAAAGCACACATGCGAGTGAATGCTTCGGCTTCTATCGGCAGCAACAAGAGGCAGCTCCTCATAGCTTCGAGTGCGGCTTGTCGCGATCAAACGCCAAGATGTATCATGTATTTACTCGGAGCAGGAAAGAGGTACGCCTTTCCTTCTAGCGTTAAAAACAATTTGGACGGGTTCGCTACATTTCTTACGCAGAAATATTTGCCTTAAAATGCACCAAACGTAAACTGGCCAGCGACATTTTTCACTGCAAACTTTTCAAAATAAGCGCCGTGCTGCACTTTACTTTGAAGAATCGCAATAACCAAGGGAAATAACGAAAAGAAAACCAGTTCGCTGTTAAACTGTGATGTGTGGCTGTAGGATGCGGGAAAATAATTTTTTTATCGAATACTTTCCACAAAATCGAATGATAGAGAATGGGTAGCGGAGAAAAAATGGTTCAAATGGCTCTGAGCACTATGGGACTTAACATCTGAGGTCATCAGTCCCCTAGAACTTAGAACTACTTAAACTTAAATAACCTAAGGACATCACACACATCCATGCCCGAGGCAGGATTCGAACCTGCGACCGTAGCAGCAGCGCGGTTCCAGACTGAAGCGCCTAGAACCGCTCGGCCACCAACGCCGGCTGCGAAAGAGCGTTCAGTAGTGTTCTGACAGCTCTGCGGTGAATGCCATAGCTAATACGAGCATTAAATGTGATCGTAGCAAGTTGTTTCGTGAATTTCGATTCTATTTGTTGCGAGTTGTCATTGCTGATAGTGGTGGTAAGTGATAAATTCTGTATAAGCAATCTGGAGACATATTTTGCAGAATATACGTTTTCTTCAGCGCGTATCGCAACTGTCGTTTGGAATCGTCAATTCAATCCCCGTCCGGGCCTCGAAATGAGCTAACCGCTGTCTTTCGTGGATTAGACTATAATTTGAAGAACATTCTGGAAAATTCGAGCAAATGATGTAGCCACCCAGATCGCCTGACATGAATCCCTTCTAACATTAATAGGATGTAATCGAGGGGTCAGTTCGTGCACAAAATCCTGCACCGGCAAAACTTTCGCAATTATGGACTACTATAGAGGCAGCATGCTCAGTTTTCCACATCCCGCTAGGTGAATACCGGGCTGGTCCCCATGTTACGCCTCAGTTACACGGCTCGCAGACATCTAAACACATTCGCACTATTCCATGGATTACACTCGACGCAGACAGTTGGGGAACACAACTTCCGTCCCGGGGGGTACGGGGTGGTGGCAAGAAGGGCATCCGGCCACCCTTTAAACATTAACATGCCAAGTCCGATTAACGATGGCTGACCCTGCGTAACTGCGGGACAAGGGTGAAGCGATAGTGTAGAGATAGTATGCTCAATATTTCTGCAGGGCCGCGCGGGGTAGTCGCGTGGTCTCGGGCGCTTTGCCACGGCTCGTGCGGATGCCCCCGTCGGAAGTCCAAGTCCTCCATCGGGCATGGGTGTGGTGTGTCGTCCTTAGCGTAAATTGGTTTAAATTAGATTAAGTAGTGTGTAAGCCTAGGGACTGAAGACCTCAGCAGTTTGGTCCCATAGGAACTTACCACAAATTTCCATAAATTTTCAAATTTCTGCAGGGGACATCCAACGACTTGACTACATGTCATGTCCACTTGCTGCACTATGCCGGGCAAAAGGAGGTCAAATGCGGTATTAGGAGGTCTCTCATGACTTTTGTCACTTCAGTGCATTGTTCTCGATAATGAAAATGCGTAAAACAGTGATTGACTGTATTAGTGACGGTAGGCTGAGGAAATACCCAACAGGTTTGCCGAGACATCTGCAGGAGAATAATTTCATCGACTGTTAACTTTTAAATAATTTTTATTTGAAAAAAATATCTGCAACAACACATGCAAACGAATTTCTCGAGTTTAAATATTAATTGCAGACGTACACCACCAACAGTTGGGTAAAACATCTAAAGCTCTTTATTATTTCGAGCTATTAATAAAAATGATTTAGCGGTAAGAATTACTTCGTAAACTTATGACACATTCGCTGACATCAAATAATTTCATGCAATATGGCAAAATGAAACCTGTCGACACTGTATCTTTAAGCTCTCGTTTTAAATATTCTCCGTCAATAGCTGAGTTGGCATTGGTTTAACATTAACAAATAAAACTTTCAAAACAATAGTAATGTCGCAGCTGAATAACAGCCTCCAGTGGCCTTTTATAAAAACGTAAAAGATGACCCTTGTAATTACTTTGGTCGTAGTAATAGGTTCTCCGAAAGTATCGTCTAGCAATGATGGTCGGTGAGACACTTTCCGGTCTGGTTTTATATAAGAGTAACTGTGCGAGTACGTGTCGTTAAGGGGGAACTCCTGGAGGCCAGGCGGGCTGGCCAGAGCGGAACCAAACAGCTGAGGTAACTGCTCCCGCCCGTGCATCTGCCCACGTCTGGGCACCCGCTGTACCCTTAGCGCCTCAAAGTGTTCTAATGACCATCCCAGTGCTGCCGACCGCTGACATTTACCTCTAACGGTCAATGAGAGCTGTCCTGCGCCAGAGTCGATGGTCTAAATTCGGTCGTAAACAGAGATGTCGTAACTGCCGTATTTTCACACCGGAGCGGACCTGATATGGATCTTACCACGCTCGCTGCTTATAACGTTTTATAACGCCAGCTAGGCGCTGCCGTAAGCGTCTACGTCGTCCATACCTAGTGTCAAACGTAGCCACACCACAAAGCCAGGAGCGACCTTGGCGATCGAAGCTAGTGGACACACACACACACACACACACACACACACACACACACACACACACACACACACACACCGCTTTCCACGCAACTTCGGAAATCAATTTTCACCGTAGCGTTTACACGTTACGCCGAACAGACGTTGTCAGCCCGATAAAATTTAGGTTTGTACTCGAATGAAGTCTGTATAGAAACTGTTGCGACATTGTCAGCACAGTGAAGTGAGGTTATTACTACCTAGTTTTTTAATGTTTTTTGTAGCAAAATGCTGCAGCGTAGCGACGCACTCGATACCCACACTTGGATCTACGTCTATACTGCGTAGACGATTGTGAAGTGCATAATAGAGAGAACCCGTTGGGCGCGGTTCACACTGAGACGATGCGACGTGTGATACGATACGCGATACAATGCAGAAGCGACCCACATCGGCGGAGCGCACCGAAACATAACGGAAGCGATTTCACTGGTTCACTCTGGGACGACGGCAGTACGGCACCGATACGTACACTATGTGATCAAAAGTATTCGGGAACCCCCAAAATGCGTTTTTCATATTAGGTGCATTGTGCTGCCACCTACTGCCAGGTACTCCATATCAGCGACCTCAGTAGTCAGTAGGTATCGTGAGAGAGCAGAATGGGGCGCTCTGCAGAACTCACAGACTGCGAACATGGTCAGATGATTGGGTGTCACTTGTGTCATACGTCTGTACGCGAGATTTCCACACTCCTATACATCCCTAGGTCCACTGTTTCCGATGTGATAGTGAAGTGGAAACATTAAGGGACAAGTACAGCACACAAGCGTACAGGTCGACCTCGTCTGTTGACTGACAGAGACCACCGACAGTTGAATGGGGTCGTAATGTGTAATAGGCAGACAACTATTCAGATCATCACACAGGAATTCTAAACTGCATCGGGATCCATTGCAAGTACTATGACAGAACGGCGGGAGTTGAGAAAACTTGTATTTCATCGTCGAGCGGCTGTTCATAAGCCACACATCACTCCGGTAAATGCGAAACGACGCCTCGGTTGGTGTAAGGAGCGTAAACATTGGACGATTGAACAGTGGAAAAACGTCGTGTGGAGTGACGAATCACGGTACACAATGTGGCGATCCGATGGCTGGGTGTAGGTATGACGAATGCCTGGTGAACGTCATCTGCCAGCATGTGTAGTGCCAACATTAAAATTCGGAGGCATTGGTGTCATGGTATGGTTGTGTTTCTCATGGAGGGGGCTTGCACCAATTGTTGTTTTGCGTGGCACTATCACAGCACAGGCCTACATTGATGTTTTAAGCACCTTCTTGCTTCCCACTGTTGAAGAGCATTTCGCGGATGCCGACTGCATCTTTCAACACGATCGAGCACCTATTCATAATGCATGGCCTATGGCGGAGTGGCTACTCGAAATTAACATTCCTGTGACAGTCTGGCCTGCACAGAGTCCTAACCTGAATCCTATAGAACACCTTTAGGGTGTTTTGGAACGCCGACTTCGTGCCAGGCCTCACCGACCGACATCAATACCTCTCATCAGTACAGAAGAATGGGCTGCCATTCCCCAAGAAATCTTCCAGCAGCCTGCGGGAGTGGAAGCTGTCTTCAAGGCTAAGGGTGGGCCAACACCTTATTGAATTCCAGCATTACTGATGGAAGGCGCCACGAACTTGTAAGTCATTTTCAGCAAGGTGTCCGGAAACTTTTGATCGCATAGTATATCTGTGTCATCTCGCCCTACGGTTGCTGTTGGTCAGTACGTGATGTCTACCCGGTCTTGGTTTAGCTTTGGTTTTTCCTTCGGATTTCCAATTCACGATCCCATCACTAACAGTCAGCTTGGCCATCTTTAGTAGGGTTGAAATGTCCCTGATAGATTTATTATTCAGGTGACGGCCTGTGAGTAGCCAACGTTAGAAGTCACTGAGCTATTTTCCTGTTAATTGATTCTCTATTGACAACAGTTCTTCCCGTTTCCTTTCATACTAACGCGACCACCTCTCGTGACGTCTGGTGGTCTTACACTCTAGTTACGATACGCATAGTATTCCAGGTTGTTGCGAAGTTCCAGCAATAGTTTCCGTACATTCTACAATTCTTATCGTTTGCTTTATCCTCAATATGTTGGCCTTATAGGTATTTTTTTCTTCATTTTGGCGAAGCCTGTTTCATTAGTTACATTTTCACTCTCCGAGATCCGTAGGGAGTCCATAAGCATCCCTCTCTTACTCCAATGAAGGAAGGCAGGAAGATTAGGGTTTGACGTCCCGTCTACGACGAGGTCTTTAGAGGCTGGACGCAAGCTCGGGATGTGCACCTACATGGAACCACCTTTTTTGTGTTTTTCAGGACCAACCCGATATTAGAATTTCGTGACTGGTTCTAGCTCAAAACCACAGTCAAGTTTCGGTTATGTATTTTTGCTGAGAGAGTATAAAACTCACGTTAAGAACTCATTTATCAGTCGGAGGTGTTCTGTTCATTGGTTTTTTATGTGAATTAAGCGGTTACATTTATTTTGGAAACGTTTTTAAAATTTAATATTTGTAATGGAATGAAATTTTCACTCTACAGCGGAGTGTGCGCTGATGTGAAACTTCCTGGCAGATTAAAACTGTGTGCCGGACCGAGACTCGAACTCGGGACCTTTCCCTTACGCGGGCAAGTGCTCTGCCAGGAAGTTTCATATCAGCGTACACTCCGCTGTAGAGTGAAAATTTCATTCTAGAAACATCCCTCAGGCTGTGGATAAGCCATGTCTCCGCAATATCCTTTCTTCTAGGAGTGCTAGTTCTGCAAGGTTCGCAGTAGAGCTTCTGTGAAGTTTGGGAGGTAGGAGACGAGGTACTGGCGGAATTAAAGCTGTGAGGACGCGGCGCGAGTCGTGCTTGGGTAGCTTGCCCGCGAAAGGCAAAGGTCACGAGTTCGAGTCTCGGTCCGGCACACAGTTTTAATCTACTATTTGTAATGCTTACAAAGATGAAAATTCCGAGCCGGCCGGAGTGGACGAGCGGTTCTAGGCGCTACAGTCTGGAACCGCGCGACCGCTACGGTCGCAGGTTCGAATCCTGCCTCGGGCATGGATGTGTGTGATGTCCTTAGGTTAGTTAGGTTTAAGTAGTTCTAAGTTCTAGGGAACTGATGACTTCAGATGTTAAGTCCCATAGTGCTCAGAGCCATTTGGACCATTTGAAAACTCCGAATTTATGATAATTACGGCTGTCAGCGCCCGTACAAAGTAAAAATTTTTACACAGCCCAATCGAGCCATTGTCACGAATGATGATGACGACGACGACGACGACGACGACGACGACGATGATGATGATGACAATACAAATACCCAATCCCTGGGCAGACAAGTCCCCAACCCGGCCGGAAATCGAACGCGGGACCCCGTGATCCAGAGGTAGCAACACTATCCACTAGACCACAAGCTGCGGACACTCCGAAGTGTGGACATGAAACTTTTCTTCTCGTCCGTATCGTAATCTTTAAATTTTCATCACTAAGAACGAAGTGCACATGGATGGAAACTTAGCCTTAACTTGTCTAATCAGCAGTACACCAGTTGAATCAGTCCTGAGAAAAGGTTGGCCAAAGTCCTGCAGAAGAAACAGTTTCAGATTTCGACTGAAATTAATTCGAAAAACTACAGTACGCTTCAGTCAGGACTACTGGTGACTGGAATCCAGCATTTGTTTTTATCAACCCCAGATTATACTGTGTAAGTGAAGCTTTTAATATGAGTAATTGTAAAGTTTGTTGCACTTCCTAACAATAAAATCATGAATTTTATTTAGTTTTATAACACGTAGTGTTTTAGTGTTGATTAGTTTTGTTGGGCAAATATTTTACACGATGAGCAGAGCAAATTTTTCTCTATAATGAGACAGATTTACCACAGTTTTAAAAGTATGACGTCTTATAGAAGCAAATTATAGCCGCACGGAAGTAATCCACGGTCATTTCTGATGGCAGATTAATGCAGGAGATGACATCTTTCGATATCAAAAAGAGAAAAATATGACGACGGTCCTTTAATCCAGGATTTCGTTGTGTGGGTCTAGTGCAGAGAGAGTGGTTATGGCGTGTAGTCCTAATTCCCATTTGCCATTGTCATTAACAGCATAACATCCAAGGTAAAGAACCGAGTGCACCGCTCCCTATTTCTGGACTACTCGCAGTTTTTTTTGTTCCTATTCCAGCCTGCAATATCAACTCCTACACATTATAATCAGGTTGAAAGAGTGGGGTGCCCTAACTCAGTTTACTTTCTGTAAGTGTGTGTGTGTGTGTGTGTGTGTGTGTGTTTTGATTTTATCCATTCTCGTTGGATTTTTAATTTACCTGCCCTAAAAATGAAGGACTGGATAAGGTTTATTGTTCTCATGTTTGATTTAAGGATGCCGTGGCTACCACAGCTAAGGTGTCAGAATGCAAGACCCGTCAAGGCACTAAACATCTTGAAGCGCCTTCGTCACAGGGCTTGGGGAGCAGACAAGGCGCGTCTGTTCCACTTTCATAAAGCCTTTGTACTATCCCAGTTGCACTGTAGATCCCCTCTTTCCAGATCAGCATGGTCTACATACTTAAAACACTCTCCATGCTATCCCCTACGAGAGGCGCTTATGGGACACTAATGGTGCCAGCCCTATACCTAGCATCTGCGCTGAGGTTGGAAACCATCATTTGCCATCCGGGTGCAGCTCGCCAAGATGCATCAGGCTTCCCTGCTGTTCCAGATCCATCGGCATACCATACCGTTGCTCGACTTCCCATGGAAGCAATTTTCCGTGAACAAGGTGATCATTTAGAATCCGTACAAAGCACGAACTGTCGGCATTTGGTGTGACACAAATAACAATACAACCCAAGATAGGAGCCACCTGCAGCCTCAGTTACAGAAAAGGTCTACAGAATATTTAGGGACTGTATTCCTGCGTACGTTTTTATTTTGATTTTAACTAATTTTTAAATTGCACCACAACTATGTCGCTGTATTGACAGACGGGTGTAAGCAAGGGGACTGTCTCGGTTATTCAGTTTTCCCGTGATCGTGTCGTCAGGATTCGTTTACCAAAAGCTTCTCACTAGCTTTGGAATAGGCGACGACGCATGGCCTTCTGCTCAGGGGGGGGGGGGGGGGGGGGGGCGGCACTGCACTGTGTATTGTTCATGGCGTACAAATTTCAGTACGTAAATTCTAAGTGAATATACTGTATTTAAATGTAGAAAAGAAGATAGATTGTAATTTAACAGCTAATCTGTACCCTACTTTAGCAGGCGAATTCGGTGAGACTATTTAGATTTTGTGAAATGTGTGATTTGCTCCTTAAACCATTAAGGAGAAGATTCAGATATGTCGGTGACGTGTTCATCGTGGTATTTTTAATTTTTTTGTGATTCATCAGAGAGCCTCATTTCTCTGGCCTAGTTTTTTAAGCCTTCATGCTCTTCTTTGGGTCGGATTTTAATAGAGCGTTTTAAAACTGACCGAGCTCTCAATTTTCTTTTGCTTCATTGCGTGTGTGATGAATATGTGAATGCGAGTAGAAATTGGAAAATGTTCAAATGGCTCGAAGCACTATGGGACTTAACATCTGAGGTCATCAATCCCCTAGACTTAGAATTACTTAAACCTAACTAACCTAAGGACGTCACACACATCCATGCCCGAGGCAGGATTCGAACCTGCGTCCGTAGCAGCCGCGTGATTCCGGATTGAAGCGCCTAGAACCGCTCGACCACAGCGGCCGGCTTGGAAAGTGTGATTGTAATTTTAGTGCTTTCGTGGTTTATATATTTTTGGTTTTCACTGTTTTAACTACAAATTGTTTTAGACTGTCAAGTGTCCTAAATATAGACAAAAGCGCGCAGGAAACGTACTTCCCGCACTTCCTTATCACGTGCTTCTGAGATTGAGATGTCTGGCGTGACGAAAGACAAAGCTGAATGCAGGAGATACCGCTAACGAGCAACACAGCTTGACGTAACAGGAATGCTTGCGCGTTCTTCCCGCAACTTACCATCGAGATGACTGAAGGCGACTGGGATTTTTGATAGGTAAATTCGTCATAACAGTTCGCCTTCCACGACAGCGTAATATTTATTCTGACGAGTGAGGGGAGTTAACCGCGTCCGTATTCATGTCACGAATTAGGGTTGGTAAGCAACATGACAGACTTAATCAATTGCCCACAGCGTGTTTCACATGATAGTATACTAACAAAGAAAGAATATCGATAAACCTGTTTGAAGACGGGTTCGCACTTCTTTTTCAGAAATAAATTGCTTGTTTTTCTGAGTTCAGTGCTTTGTCTGGCGTGGGTCTGTAAGGAGCAGTTCCAGTTCTTGTTACGAAACAGTTGGTTGCTTCATGCGCTCCTCAATTACAACTGTTCTGTTAGATTGTCGTAACGCCAGTAGCAACACTTAACGACTACTACTTTTTTTAATGTCTGTTACAAATGTGACGTCTCTTACTTGCTCATAAAGTATTTCTTTCATGTTGTTGTGGGAGCCAGCGGTAACTACAGAGTAGTACAGAGTGCTCGTAGACTGCCGCCGATTTGCTTAACAGATCATGACGAATTCAGCAAAGAAGGACGCCAGTTGCTATTATTTCATAAAGCTTTACTTATTTTTATTAATCTAGTCAAGTTAAACATTGAGACAAGTTGTGGAACAGTGCTGAAATTTGCCATTTCGGAGTTGTATAGTACTATTACTTCAGTTCAGTTCATAAGAGGGCAGGTATTCGTTTTAATTTTGCGAAAAAGTGGTCAGTTCGGAGATGTATAGTACTATTATCTCAGTTCAGTGCATAATAGGGCATGTATTCGTTTTTATTTGCGGAATACCATGGTTAAAACTAATTGATGAGCAGCATAAATTACTCTTTATTATTATTATTGATATTTTCTTGGAGATGTGGTCCGTCTATGCAACTAAATAAAAAACGTAGGTTCAAGTGGCTCTGAGCACTATGGGACTCAACTGCTGAGGTCATTAGTCCCCTAGAACTTAGAACTAGTTAAACCTAACTAACCTAAGGACATCACAAACATCCATGCCCGAGGCAGGATTCGAACCTGCGACCGTAGCGGTCTTGCGGTTCCAGACTGCAGCGCCTTTAACCGCACGGCCACTTCGGCCGGCAAAAAAAAAAAAAAAAATTATGAATTACTGTGCTGATAAACCTCTAACGTTATTTGATTTTCAAACAGCTGAGCAGAACTGAATGTACTCAGACCTTTCTCTCTTTACTTATTCTGATCAACACTAAACTGACACACAATATTTTTAGCGCAACGCAGTATGACTTTCAACAATCCCTACAAAAGAATGGCCCTGACTAACAATAACCTGTACCTTCCATGAATCACTTACCTCATAAAAATCTTCGTTACTCGAACTACTGCAATACAGCGAGCGCCAATACTGCCAGCTAAATAAAAGATTCTAACTACTGAAGGCACTAACTACTGATAGGTATAGTTAGCAAATGAAAGATTTTGATAGAGAACAAACAATGTATTTACCTTAATAATGTTCAAAAGTCATTATATATTAGTTCATGATATCCAATATTACAAATTTACCCTTTCTGATGGACACACGTCCAGATCGTCTGCTCTCAAAATTCTGCCATATCTCCCCCCCCCCCCCCCAATCCACCACTGTTTGGTCATGATTTGCGTTGTAAGAATAGCCTTGTCGTGTCCAGTTATTGTTTCTGTCGTCACGGAATTGTGACTGATGTGACCTGTAATGATTGTTTTCCTGTTTTCGCGTCCCGCGATTGTCAGTGTCAGTTTCCAATTCGATTGTCAGTGTCAATTTCCAATTCTTGTAACAGTCCCTGAAAAGCTTCAATGTCGTCTTTGCAACGTCCTGCCAAAAAAATATGTCGTAAATGTTCAGGCAATTTGATTAAGCGAATTTGGATGAGTTCTGAGGGGCTGTATGGGTTTGTCATGTACTGATTCTTGTGCAACATGTCTTCAAAATATTTCACAAGACTGGAAAATTCAGATTGTTCAAAGTGTTTCGATCATCATGATGCTATGTTTTACGCGATTTTGAGTAGCTTGAGACCAATATGCTGAGAGGAAAGCATGATAAAATTCTCCTTGACTGTGACAATCGTTAATAACCGATCGCATTCTTACAGCTGGTTCATTCTCTAAGTAGCCACACATAAATTCTTATCTGTGCTCCAATGACCAGTTGGGAGGAAAACAATGAGAGAATTTACGAAGCCACGCTTGTGGATGAAGTCGTTGCCAGAGTTCTTAAATGTTTTGAATTTACGTGTAGTAATGAACAGCTTATAGTCAAAGTCATCGTGACGGCGAGTCGCATATCGGTCATTGTTACGTCGTGTTGGCGCTTCCATCTTAAAATTCGGTGCACCTTGCCAATTTCTTTCACAATTTCCGAAATGCCCTGTGTTATTATTTTGTGGCCTTTCCGTATTTCTAAGTCCCTCTTCCCGTGTTGGAGCGCGAGTCTCCTTTGAAATATGTAATTCTTGTATTACTTGTGCCAACTGATCTTGTACTTCCCGGATTTCTCTTTTGTACTGTGTATCAATTTGATTCTGGTTTTGTTTGAATTTCCTAATTTGTTCGTACTCTTCTGTGTCAGTAAAGACTACCGGTCTTGTGTCATTCAGATTATCATCTACCTTCGTAGGTAAATTATTTAGCTGATCCGAAAGTTCGACACTTCCTCTGATAATGAACTAATTTCCTCCATGTGTCTCACTGAACCAATTTTCAGATTATCTACCGTGTCCTTTAAGTTTTCCTGAGTTTTTGCAAGTTGCGTAACCGAATTGGTAAATGCAACTGAGTCAATTTTAGCCCGCAAGGTCTCGTGATTTTCACGAACAATAGTTTGCAGTTTTTTATGGCTGCGTCGTGATTCTGTAATGCATTTTCATGCCGCGAAAAAATAGGTTGGAAATGCTCACAAATTTGTGTTTTTACGTCATTACAGACTTTTTGATATTTCGATTCGATTTTGACTAACTCAGCAGTTAAACCTACACGTGTTTGTTGAAGTGTTTCTTTAATTTGTTTCTGATTTTGTTCCATTTACTGCTGTGATTGTTTTTGATTTTGTTCCATTTGTTGCAATAATTGCAATAATAATGTATTAGTGTCTGTAACATGTTCCTTTGTGCCTATCGGCAGTGAATTTGCACCAGCAGCATCCGTATTTTGAAAAGCAAAAAGTGTGTCGTGACTTAATTGCGAAAAAGGTGAGGACGCAAAACCCGAATTTACGGTATTTGCAAAATTTTGTCCTGTCATTTCGGATTCCTGAGGTGAGCTGTTGCCGACCGATCGATCGACAATGCTTCCCTGTTCATTAATTGTTTCACTGTCTACACCATTATTTATTGCCTGGTCCATTTCCCTATGCACAGTTACCAAATTACTATTCTGAATATTTGTTAATTCATTACCTGGTGGCGCTAACACACTACTGTCGTCTTCACTGTCATTTCTCAACTTACTTTGTAGCCTAGTGTTACGTTTTTCACACGCCATAATTGTCACAATATTTCACACGATAACACAGAAAAGCACAATTTGAAGAGCAAAAAGAGAAAACACATTAAAATAGCACTGAAAATAATATCCAATTAATTGGAAGCGCGGCTGCGAAATACTTGGTGCAAATCTACATGCATGCCACAACTTTTTTACACTACAACAATGAAAAACTACAACTACAAAGAAAATTCTCTCAACAATTACGCGCTAGCAATAAACAATAATTACACTAATTACTCAAACTACAAGAAAAAAATCAGAAGATTCCAGTGAGGTATCCTCGGCTAAGGGTCGTCATATGAACCGTCCCCTCAGAAAAATTAATGAATTACTGTACTGATAAACCTCTTACGTTATTTGATTTACAAACAGCTGAGCAAAACTCAACGTACTCAAACAGTTTTCTCTTATTCTGATCATCACTGAACTGACACACAATATTTTTAGCGTAACGCAAACTGACTCTCAATAATCCCAACAAAAGAATGGCCCTGACTAACAATAACCTATATCTTTCATCAATCACTTACCTCGCAAAAATCTTCGTTACTCGAACTACTGCAATACAGCGAGCGCCAATACTGCCAGCCTAATAAAAGATTGTAACTACTGAAGGTACTAACTACTGATAGGCATAGTTAGCAAATGAAAGATTTTGATAGAGACTGATAGGCATAGTTAGCAAATGAAAGATTTTGATAGATAACAAACAACGTATTTACCTTAATAATGTTCAAAAGTCATTATATATATATATATATATATATATATATATATATATATATAGGGTGTTACAAAAAGGTACGGCCAAACTTTCAGGAAACATTCCTCACACACAAATAAAGAAAAGATGTTATGTAGACATGTGTCCGGAAACGCTTTATTTCCATGTTAGAGCTCATTTTAGTTTCGTCAGTATGTACTGTACTTCCTCGATTCACCGCCAGTTGGCCCAATTGAAGGAAGGTAATGTTGACTTCGGTGCTTGTGTTGACATGCGACTCATTGCTCTACAGTACTAGCATCAAGCACATCAGTACGTAGCATCAACAGGTTAGTGTTCATCACGAACGTGGTTTTGCAGTCAGTGCAATGTTTACAAATGCGGAGTTGGCAGATGCCCATTTGATGTATGGATTAGCACGGGGCAATAGCCGTGGCGCGGTACGTTTGTATCGAGACAGATTTTCAGAACGAAGGTGTCCCGACAGGAAGACGTTCGAAGCAATTGATCGGCGTCTTAGGGAGCACGGAACATTCCAGCCTATGACTCGCGACTGGGGAAGACCAAGGACGACGAGGACACGTGCAATGGACGAGGCAATTCTTCGTGCAGTTGACGATAACCCTAATGTCAGCGTCAGAGAAGTTGCTGCTGTACAAGGTAACGTTGACCACGTCACTGTATGGAGAGTGCTACGGGAGAACCAGTTGTTTCCGTACCATGTACAGCGTGTGCAGGCACTATCAGCAGCTGATTGGCCTCCACGGGTACACTTCTGCGAATGGTTCATCCAACAATGTGTCAATCCTCATTTCAGTGCAAATGTTCTCTTTACGGATGAGGCTTCATTCCAACGTGATCAAATTGTAAATTTTCACAATCAACATGTGCGGGCTGACGAGAATCCGCACGCAATTGTGCAATCACGTCATCAACACAGATTTTCTGTGAACGTTTTGGCAGGCATTGTTGGTGATGTCTTGATTGGGCCCCATGTTCTTCCACCTACGATCAATGTAGCACGTTATCATGATTTCATACGGGATACTCTACCTTTGCTGCTAGAACATGTGCCTTTACAAGTACGACACAACATGTGGTTCATGCATGATGGAGCTCCTGCACATTTCAGTCGAAGTGTTCGTACGTTTCTCAACAACAGATTCGGTGACCAATGGATTGGTAGAGGCGGACCAATTCCACGGCCTCCACGCTCTCCTGACCTCAACCCTCTTGACTTTCATTTGTGGGGGCATTTGAAAGCTCTTGTCTACGCAACCCCGGTACCAAATGTAGACACTCTTCGTGCTCGTATTGTGGACGGCTGTGATTCAATACGCCATTCTCCAGGTCTGCATCAGCGCATCAGTGATTCTATGCGACGGAGGGTGGATGCATGTATCCTCGCTAACGGAGGACATTTTGAACATTTTCTGTAACACAGTGTTTGAAGTCATGCTGGTACGTGCTGTTGCTTTGTGTTTCCATTCCATGATTAATGCGATTTGAAGAGAAGTAATAAAATAAGCTCTAACATGGAAAGTAAGCGTTTCCGGGCACATGTCCACATAACATATTTTCTTTCTTTGTGTATGAGTAATGTTTCCTGAAAGTTTGGCCGTACCTTTTTGTAACACCCTATATATGTATATATCTCCACTATTACAAATTTACTCTTTCTGATGGACACATGTCCAGATCGTCCGCTCTCAAAATTCTGCCATCTCTCCCCCCACATCCACCACTGCTGGTGGCTCACCTCCAACTGCGCAACGCTACGCGCTGTTCACATCCAACTGCCCAACACTACAATAGCAAATATTCCAACAATGCAAACCAGCCACAGATTTCACACAGCACAGCCAGTGATTTTCATATAGTGCGCTACGTGGCGTTACCAACATAAAAACCTAAACATCCTACTTATTAGTAGTAGTAAGGAACGATAGTGAACATAAAAATGTCGAGTGTGAACTGCGCTCGGACGGAGTGTGATTAGAACGAATACAGCTGCGAATTACACATTTCGTAGAAAACTAGTTAATAACGCAGTAGTATTGTTTAAATTAAGTACGTAACTGAAAAGTTTTAGAGTATCATCAAAATTGGGCGAGATATGCACTGAAGCGACAAAGAAACTGGTGTAGGTATATGTATTCAGATACAGATATGTAAACACGTAGAATACTGCGCTGCGGTCGGCAACGCCTGTATAAGACAAGTGTCTGGCGCAGTTGTTAGATCGGTTACTGTTGCCACAATGGCAGGTTATCAAGATTTGAGTGACTTTGAACATCATGTTATAGTCGGCGCTCGAGCGATGGGACACGGCATTTCCGAGGTAGCGATGAGGTGAGAATTTCCCCGCACGACCATTTCACAAGAGTACCTCGAATATCAGAAATTCGGTAAAGCATCAACTCTCAGACACCGCTGCAGTTGGAAGAAGATCCTGCAAGAGCGAGACCAACGACGCTTGAAAAAGCCCACAAATGTACCCTTGATGTCTGCACGACACAAAGTTTTACGCCTCGCCTGGGCCGACGTTGGGCTGTTGATGACTGGAAATATGTTGCCTGTTCGGACGTATCTCGTTTCAAATTGTATAGAGTGGATAGATGTGTACAGGTATGGAGACAACCTAATGAATCCATGGGCCCTGCATGTCAACAGTGGACCTTTCAAGCTGGCGGAGGCTCTGTAATGGTGTGGGGCGTGTGCAGTTGGAGTGATATGGGACCCCTGACACGTCTAGATACGACTCTGACTGGTGATACGTACGCAAGCATCCTGTCTGATCACTTGCCTCCATTCATGTCCATTGTGCATTCCGATGGACTTGGGCAATTCCAGCAGGACAGTGCGACACCCACATGTCCACAATTCCTACAGAGGGACTCCAGGAACACACTTCTGAGTTTAAACACTTCCGCTGGCCTCCAAACTCCCCAGAGATGAACATTTATGAGCATATCTGGGATGTCTTGCAACGTGCTATTCAGAAGAGATCTCCACCTCCTGGTACTCTTACGGATCTATGGACACCTCTGCAGTATTAATGGTGTCAGTTCTCTCCAGCACTACTTCAAACATTAGTCGAGTCCATGCTACGTCGTGATGCGGCACTTACGCGTGCTCTCGAGAGCCCAACAAGATATTAGGCAGTTACATCAATTTCTTTGGCTCTTCAGTGTACTACGGCTTGCTGAAAAGAAATGCCTCAGTTTTTTATGTAAAAACTGTTAATACTTTCTAAAATAAAACCAACTTTATTGCCATTCTACACCTGTATTCTTCATGTCTACATATTTACTTATCAACATAGTGACCCTCGCGACGAATACGTTTCTCCCAACGAAAGACTAGTTTGTTGATACCGTCATTGTAGAAAGTCTGACTCTGTTGACGGTGACACAACCGCACCTCTGCTTGCAACGCTTCATCGCTACTAAACCGAAATCCTCGACAGTGTTCTTTACATACGAAGGATGATCGATGACAGAGAACCCAAGGTGTCGGATTGTTGCAGAAGTCGCAGCGCTCGTGTGTGGTGTGGCACTATCGTACTGAAGGAGAGGGTGCTTCATGCGTGAATGAACTCTCCGAATTCGAAACTCGATTACAACACGCTGTTTCTCACGCACCGACATGGTTGCATTACAAACCGCCACGTTACACGCTACAGTTCAGCCTTCTGTAGCGGCAGAGGGCTGCAATCACGTAGACAAAGAGAATAAAGATGTAGAATGTTGATAACGTTTGTTTTATTTTAAAAGCCTTAACAGCTTTCACATCAAAAATTCAGAGCATTATTTTTCAGCACGTTCTCGAACTTCTAATCCGTTGAAACCTAGCATATTGGTGTTTTCGTTTTCATTTCTTTTGATTTTCAGTTTCTCCTATGTGGTCTCTGTTGTTTCTTAAATTCACAACTTCCACAGTAGTGGTTTTTTTCCATTCTTGATTATTTTGTATATGTTCTACTTAAACCTCTATCAAAATGGTAACAGCTGAAATTAATATATCTCCACAGCTACCGGTGTCTAAGGCAGTAAAACAGTATAAAATTAGTTTTATGTAAGATTGTCATAAAAATACTGGAAGAATTGCAGTGGGAGACGTTAGAAGGAACTCTCTGTGCACTGCATAGAAACGTATTCACGAAATTTCAAGAGCCCACATTGCAAAATGGGACAAGAATATTACTTCCCTGCATTATACCTGTAACGCTGTAATTAGAGAAATTAGAGGTAATGAAAAAGGTATTGATATTCTTTCTTCCGGCATATAGTACACAAATAGAATAGGGAGGAGGAGGGAGCGGGGTGGGGTTGGGGCGGGGGTTAACACTGACACAGTATGCATTCGATTCGAAATAAGGATATCGATGTAGTAAATACACTGATGGTCCAAAATATTATGATCTCCTGCCACACGCTACTGAATGCCGTCTTTTGGCGCTGCGAGCACCTGCGCTGTAAGCAACGAATATAAATAGAGATGAATGTGTAATAACTCCACCGACGATATAGGCCGTAAATGGGGAAATCCACCGAAGTAAGTGACTTTGACAAAGGGCAGAATGTTATGGCCCAACACCACGGAAAGAGCATAGTAGAAACGGCGAATCTGATCGGCTGTTCACATTCTGCTGTCATGTGTATCTCTGAAAAGTGGTTGAAAGACGGTGAGACCACAAATAAGGTGTTGGACGTCCCGCCTCATGACAGTGCGTGCAGATCGGAAGCTTGCCCGCTTCGTAAAACAGCATTGGAGGCGACCTGTGCCAAATCTGACGACAGAGTACAGTGATGTTGCAGGCACAAATGTTTCGGAGCACAGCGATCAGCATACATTCTCGAAGATGGGCCTCCGCAGTAGACGACCTTGTGATACAGCTCCAGTCACATTAATGTAACCACCTGCCACAAGCTGGAATAACCACCTTCTGTAGCGCGGACGGCTGCGAGACGTGCGGGAAGAGCTTCAGTGAATTCCTGGAAGGTACCGATAGAACTCTGGAGCCATGTTGTGTCCAGTGCCGTGACCATTTGAGATAGATTCCTCGGCTGAGGATCCATGGCGCTAACAGCACGATCGCCGTGATCCTATAGCTTCTCCATTTGGTTTACATCCAGGAAGTTTGGTGGTCAGGCTCTAAGTGGGCTGCTTCTGTGTTGACAGCGCTGTGTAGCGCTTTGCATTGGATCTCTGACTGCGCTTTCTTTGCAAGAGACTCTGTGGCTGGTTAGACTCGTTGAAACTTAGTCGCCAGCAGTGATGGAAGTACTGCTGGGCAATCGGAAGTTAGTCGCCAGCAGTGATGGAAGTACTATTGGGCAGTTGGAGGTGAACAGCCAGCAGTGATTGATGTTAGATGTGAGAAGTTAGCATTGATAGAGGGTAGAGGTCTGAAGTGTTAGCGAAGACTAACGATCTGGAAGTATCAGACTTGGAGATCGAAAATTATTCATGATTATATATCTTTGTACTGGATGTCAGTGACGATTTATATTCATGTTTGAACTGGATGTCACATTATTAAGGTAAAAAAATACATTATTTGGTTTGCAACAAAATTTTTCCTTTGCTAACCACATGCCTATTAGTAGTTCGCGGCTTTAGTAGTTAGAATCTTTTATTTAGCTGGCAGTAGTGACGCTCGCGTAATGAAGATTTTTGTAAGTGCTTAATTAAATGTATAGGCTATTGTTAAGATTTGTTTTTAGTCAGGGACATTCTTTTGAATTAATTATTTGAAGTCAGGTTGCAATTTTTTTGAGCAGTCAGATTGCGTTGCGCTAGAATACTGTGGATCAGTGTTGACATGATAAGAATAAGTAAAGAGAAAGTAGGCTCAGTACGTTCAGTTTTACTCAGCTGTTTCAGAATCAAATAACATAGAAGTTTCATCTTCTCAATCATTCAGCAATTTAAGTACAGACACACTCATTTAAATAAAGAAGTTTCAAGGGAAGTACCGTAAACTAATCTTGGTGTTCTTCGAACTACAGATATACACTGGGAGGTGTGTGACACGTTTTACTGACCTGCTGGTAGACGCCATCGTGCCGAGGAAAAAACAGACTGCATATAGGGGTGGCCATGGTCTCCAGGTATAGATACGGATTTCTGTTGGTCCATTGTGCCATGCAGAACGACGAAATCAACCAGGGAATGCCAGAAAAACATTCCCCAAACCATAATGCTCCCTCCTCCGGCCTGGACCCTTCCGACGATTGTCCATGGAGCATAAAACACGATTCATCGTCACTTCTCAGCGAACGTCCGGTTACTGTATTGCCGTGGAAATGTCTGCCTTCGTCCCCAATGAACAGCAGTCAGCATGGGCGCACGAACTAGGCGCTTGGTGTGGAGACTCAAATGCAACAATTTTCACTGAACGGTCGCTGAGGAGACGCTGTTGGTAGCCCCGTGGCTCATCTGGGCGGTCGGTTGCTCAACAGTTGCACGTCTATTCTTCCGTACACATCTCCGCAGCCGTCGTTCACCCGTGTCATCTACGGCCCGTGCTGCACAACAGTTGTCTCGGCGCCGGTTTTGGATAGCGCCATTGTGCCATGCGGTATAGTTCAACTACTCTGGCAAAAAAACAGTTTACAACCTTAGCCATAACGAAAATGTTTCCTTTGTTGGCTCGAAAGCCAGTGATCATGCCCTTTTGGGCGTCAGATAAATCGCGTCGTTTCCTGATTACGACGACGACTGCACTGTTTTCCGCATCTCCCCGACAAGCCTTATATACCCTCCTTTGCTATTGCTGCCACCTGCCGCCTGTGAGAGCTTATTGTAGATTGACATCGAATGTAGGCTGCGGTCACATTCATGTGACTGGATCTTGTTACTGCAGTGGGCACATGAACATCTAGACTGGACTTTGGGTAAATGAAAACGTGTCGCCTAGTGGGGTAAATAACGTTTCTTGTTACCCGAGGCGATGATCGTGTCCGAATACGGCGTCATTCAGGCGAACGGCAGATCAAGGCGGACGCAGTCTGGTAGGGGCAGGATTGTGCAGTAGGAGACACTCACGTGGACTTCCGTGGGACCTGTGGTAGTAGTCGAAGGCATCACGACAGCTGCAGCCTACGCTGTCATTATTGCCGACAACATGCATCCTTCCATACTTAATGTATCGATGGCATGGCATCTTCCAGCAAGGTAATTGTCCTTGTGACAGTAATACTACCGAGCTATGGTGGTTGGGGGAGCAAGATAGTGAACTTAGGATAATGTCATTGTCACCAAATTCGGCTAACTGAACCCGATGGAACACATGTGGGACACTGTCGGGAGGCGCTGTGCGCCTACAGACTATTAGCCCGAAATGTACGTGGATCGCGTGCACACGGCCCCGAAAACCTTCTAAGATCCTGACGAGTCCATACCGCGCAGCATCGCTGCTGTGTTGCGTTCCAAAGGTGAAGCGACACGCTGTTGTCTAAAAACCTTTAGGTGTCGGTCTGTACGCCGGCCAAAGTGGCCGAGCGGTTCTAGGCGCTACAATCTGGAAACGCGCGACCGCTACGGTGGCAGGCTCCAATCCTGCCTCGGGCATGGATGTGTGTGATGTCCTTAGGTTAGTTAGGTTTAAGTAGTTCTAGGGGACTGATGACCTCAGAACTTAAGTCCCATAGAACTCAGAGCCATTTGAACCATTTGTCGGTCTGTACGGGCAGAAGTTAAGCGCAAAACGGTCAGAAATTGCGCTCTGATCATCAGGTTCAGTAATAACGAGGGGATTCCGATTAAAAATGAAAACTGCAGTGTTTTTTTATCGTTTTGCAGGTGAATGGAACAAAATTTCTTAAAAACCAATATGGCCAACCATAATATTTCTCAGGAGTTAGCCGGCCGAAGTGGCCGTGCGGTTCTAGGCGCTGGAGTCTGGAAGCGCGAGGCCACTACGGTCGCAGGTTCGAATCCTGCCTCGGGCATGGATGTGTGTGATGTCCTTAGGTTAGTTAGGTTTAACTAGTTCTAAGTTCTAGGGGACTAATGACCTCAGAAGTTGAGTCCCATGGTGCTCAGAGCCATTTGAACCATTTTCTCAGGAGTTAACAGTGAAGTAACAAAGTAAAACGAGGTAAATGTAACAGATGACCTGGAAAACTGTTTTCAGATTCACACGGCAACCTCCTAAACAGTTGCATATAAACAAACACTTTTTGAGGCACACTAAAGACGCTGTGGATGCTCTCCACATTGCAGTCGCCTACGAACTCCAACGTGAACGCGATAAAATCTATGTTGATGAAATCTGGAGATCAATTAGCACTCGATTGTTGTAGCATGAACGTAACACACTACTGAGACAGAACAGCAAGTCAGCTACAGCTGAACACCACAAGGAATGTGGCCGATCTGTAAATTTTCTAGAACCTCGCGTGATTCCTCGACAGCCGTGGATTCAGCAGCGAAAAATAAGAGGGGCTATTGAAATAATCAAATTCCTGAACAGTATGAACAGAGAGGGTGGCTGTAATTTACCTACGGCCTGGCAACCAGCTATTCCAGATCAGCGGACCGCGTATGTTCGCCAGCCAACAGCACCACTTGACCCGTGTTTAGAAGCATAAACAGCGGACACTAGACAACTGCCGCGCGGCCTTAACATTCCGCTGCACGAAAACGCAATCCCATGGCTACTAGCTGCAGCCTGTCGGTAGACTGTTACCTGTGCCACTTTCGTAAGTGATTTGCAGGCAATTCTCATTGGTGGTTGGCAGGCTGTTTTCATCCAGTCACCTACAAGACTCACGTTCCAATCAGCTATTAGAGTAGCACAGGCAATACCCATTCGTATCGCCATCACCGTTTCTATTTCTGCAGCGGGGCAGCTCGGTCACTAATAACCAGTTCATTTTATCTAATTTTCTAATCTACCTCCAAAACTTCCCGTTATTACTTACTGATACTGAGAAAGCTCATTTCACTCTCATTTCACTTGTTTATTCTGTCGGTGGGCATTGCTGCCAAATATGGTTGAATAGTGCTAAAAAAAAATGTTCAAATGTGTGTGAGATCTTATAAGACTTAACTGCTTAGGTCATCAGTCCCTAAGCTTACACACTACTTAACCTAAATTATCCTAAGGACAAACACACACACCCATGCCGGCCGCGGTGACCGTGCGGTTCTGGCGCTGCAGTCCGGAACCGCGGGACTGCTACGGTCGCAGGTTCGAATCCTGCCTCGGGCATGGATGTGTGTGATGTCCTTAGGTTAGTTAGGTTTAAGTAGTTCTAAGTTCTAGGGGACTTATGACCTAAGATGTTGAGTCCCATAGTGCTCAGAGCCATTTGAACCATTTGAACACACACCCATGCCCGAGGGAGAACTCGAACCTCCGCCGGGACCAGCCGCACAGTCCACGACTGCAGCGCCTGAGACCGCTCGGCTAATCCCCCGCAGCAATGAAGCTCATATAGACATGGCTACTACACGCCTGAATATGGCCATGAGAAGTATACCTGACACAATAAAATCCACACCCACAGAATGGTTATATGTTCTGTCTAATATAGAACCACAGAAGAAACGACGTCAACCTGCACTGAAAACGAAATGGGAGAAATGTTCCAAAAATCTTGAGCTGCCACTACATCAGGACAGTGATACGATTCAGAGGCAACAATTTAAAGGTAGCAAACCCTGAAGGTCTAATTTTCGATCCTGAACTATCTCCTTCTGGATTCCACCTACCTATGACGTTGCGGACTACCCTAAATCAGATGAGCACCATGCACAAAAGATGCCAAGACTTGAAGCACAGGTCGGGAATCGCTGAAAGTGCCGAATGTGACTGTGGACACCGGTGACAAACAATGCACCACATAGTCAAAGAATGTCCTCTACGGAAACGTGCTGGAACTCCGTCCAGATACATGATGTCCCTGAGAATGCACTGTCCTGAATGGAAACGTTAGATATGTACCTAAAACCAGTTGCCTGCAAATATTTAAAGACAATTCCTACGTATTACACTCTTAAACTTAGAACATGTTTTCTGTTTATAACAATTACCTTCTTTTCTTTTATGTCTAATCTATCCAAGTGTTTTAAAAATTTATTCTGGTCCCAGGGATAATACTGTCTTATCGAATTAATCTAAGACTTCCGTAATCTGGAGTGAAGGTAGTTTATTTTATGTGTACTTTATGTATATTGTATTACCACTAACACCATTGTTTTTCAGTCGAAGTGATGTATCTTTGATGGCATACGAAATAAATAAAAACTGAGACACTGTAGAAAAGTTTAGGACATAATCCTGATTATTATGATCAGGAATCGTAAGTCATCACCTCTCCTCACCTTGGAAACCAAATACGTGTGACGTAAAATTTTTACCACAATCACAACCAACAAACTCATGGAGAAGAAGTAAAAACTTTGAGGTTTGCCGATGACATTGTAATTCTGTCAGAGACAGCAAAGGACTTGGAAGATCAGTTGAATGGAATGGACAGTGTCTTGAAAGGAGAATATAAGATGAACATCAACAAAAGCAAAACGAGGATAATGGAATGTAGTCAAATTAAATCGGGTGATGCTGAGGGGATTAGATTAGGAAATGAGACACTTAAAGTAGTAAAGGAGTTTTGCTATTTAGGGAGTAAAATAACTGATGATGGTCGAAGTAGAGAGGATATAAAATGTAGACTGGCAATGGCAAGGAAATCGTTTCTGAAGAAGAGAAAATTGTTAACATCGAGTATAGATTTAAGTGTCAGGAAATCGTTTCTGAAAGTATTTGTATGGATTGTAGCCATGTATGGAAGTGAAACATGGAAGATAAATAGTTTAGACAAGAAGAGAATAGAAGCTTTCGAAATGTGGTGCTACAGAAGAATGCTGAAGATAAGGTGGGTAGATCACGTAACTAATGAGGAGGTATTGAATAGGATTGGGGAGAAGAGAAGTTTGTGGCACAACTTGACTAGAAGAAGCGACCGGTTGGTAGGACATGTTTTGAGGCATCAAGGGATCACAAATTTAGCATTGGAGGGCAGCGTGGAGGGTAAAAATCGTAGAGGGAGACCAAGAGATGAATACACTAAGCAGATTCCGAAGGATGTAGGTTGCAGTAGGTACTGGGAGATGAAGAAGCTTGCACAGGATAGGGTAGCATGGAGAGCTGCATCAAACCAGTCTCAGGACTGAAGACTACAACAACAACACAACCAAGCGTCGAATAGATTATCCCTGGGTCAAGCGCCATGCCACCGGTGCAGGCTAGCGCTTTAAAATATGGAGTTAGGTGTTAGGCGACGCACTGTGTACATCTGAAAAAGTCTGTACTTACAAGTGCACTTTACACTGTGGCCCCCTTCGATTATCTTCATATTTACAACTTCTGAACAAAAATTCGGAACCACCGCAAGACATACGCCCTTGAACATGAATGGAGGTGCTGGCCTAGCCTGCACTTTCCGCTGCTGTGTTTGACCACGAATGGCATCTGTGTAGTGTTCCCCATACGATGCCAATGTCAGCTGTTGTTCCCTGCCCACTCATCTAATAAAAGGTACCTAGGAAACCTGCTTTCTCGGATCGCTAGACATCAGTTCAAGCAAATCCTGTTAATACATTTTATTACAAAAGGAAATGATTATAATACGTACATAACTTTGTGAGATACGGACGTGTCGCGAGCAAATGGCGACAGACAAATAGAAGCAAGCTCTTCAGTATATAAAATTCGTAATGCAAGTGAAATAATACAGTATTCTAAGACACTGCTGTAAAGTTCGTAGACGGCTAGACTTCAACCGGCCCGCGGCCAGGCAGCGCGGTGCTTATGTCCTCTTCATGTAGATGGTGCTACCACTGCATTGTCGTCCTCGAGTGGGGTCGACCAGCTTACTATTGGCTGTCGTCGTCTCACAGCCCTCTCTGCTCTGACGTTCTTGACCGACGCGCCGGCGCTTGACTTTACGCTGGAACATCAGTCTTTGTCAGAACAGTGTTGTGTGTAATTGTGAGTGCCTTATGTTAGAGCTAAGTGAATTCAAACATGAGCAACTTAGTGGTGCTCGTATGCTAGGTGCTTCCGTAATCAAGGAAGCGAAAGTGTTTGATGTTTCAAGAGGCACAATATCGAAGAAGGAACATCACACAGCGGACGAAAATGTGAGCTGAGTGATCGTGACGGACGGTCATTGAAGAAGACTGTGACGACAAATACGAAGACGACAGCTGCGATAGTTACTGCAGAACTAAATATCGCGCTCGTGAACACTGTCAGTACCAAAACGAGACGAAGGGAGCTCTAGAAGCACTGAATTACGGGACGAGTTGGACTTACAAAAACACTTATTAGTTATGCAAATGTCCTTAACTGGAAAACATAGTGCCGAAGCCATAAAACTTGGACTGTGGAGCAATGGAAGAATCATCCTGTCGGAGTCTTGTTTCACACGGATTCCAACTGGGCCGAGCTTACGTCCCAAGAGCGAAACGTGACTGTGTTTCGGTGATGAGTTGGGAAGCTACATCGTCGTATCCTATGAGCTCCATGGTTACTCTTCAAGATAGCTTTACTGCCAGGGATTATGTAACTATTTCGGCTGATCAGGTCCATCCCATGGTGCAATGTTCCGTAAAGGTGTTGGTGTGTTCCAAGACGACAACGTCCCTGGTCACACAGCTCCCATCGTCCAGGACCGGTTTTGTGAGAACATTGGGATGAAGTGTCGCATCTCTCCTGGCGACCAGTCATCAGATCTTAGTATTACTGAGCCTTTGTGATCTACTTTTCTGAGGTGGATGCATGATCGCTATCGACTTCCATCATCATTACCTAAACTTACCACGATTTTGGAGGAAGAACGTTATAAGACATCCTTGAAAACGACAGATGACCTTTATTTATCCATTCCGAGACGACTAGAAGCTGTTTTGGACGCCCGAGGTTTTCATACACCTAATTAAGGATGGCAACGTGTGTGCTTTTGGTGTTAGCGTGTTTCTGTCCAACTTCTGGAGCTTGCAACGAATTCATCGGTAGTCGAATGCGCAGCATAATAGATTTTTAACCATAATGTTGCTGGTTAGAACTACACTCATAACGAAGTTTTATTACTTTTATTCAGACTACATTTTTATTGACATATGGAACTGTTAATTAACAAATACTGAATCACAGTGTTAATAAAATAACATTTTGGTATGTTTAACTAATGCTCGTATGAAAATAAATTAAAATTTAATGCAAATATGGTGAATCCATTTTTGTTGAATCAGAAATATTGTACAGGGTGGTCCATTGATAGTGACCGGGCCAAATCTCTCACGAAATAAGCATCAAACGAAAAAACTACAAAGAACGAAACTCTTCTAGCTTGAAGGGGGAAACCAGATGGCGCTATGGTTGGCCCGCTAGATGGCGCTGCCATAGGTCAAACGGATATCAACTGCGTTTTTTTTAAATATGAACCCCCATTTTTATTACATATTCGTGTAGTACGTAAAGAAATATGAATCTTTTAGTTTTTCGCTTTGTGGTAGATGGCGCTGTAATAGTCACAAACGTATAAGTACGTGGTATCACGTAATATTCCGCCAGTGCGGACGGTATTTGCTTCGTGATACATTACCCGTGTTAAAATGGACCGCCAACGGGCGTGTGCTATCCTGGACGAAATCATGCAAGTGTCCGGACCGTTCGCCGGATAGTTACGTTATTTAAGGGAACAGGAAGTGTTTAGTGACATGTGAAACGTCAACCACGACCTGCAACAAATGATGGTAGGTGTTTTAGCTGCTGTCGCGGGCTAATCTGCACATCAGTAGCAGACAGATTGGGCGAGAATTGGGAATCTCAAAAACTTCGGTGTTGAGAATGCTACATCAACATCGATTTCACCCGTACCATATTTCTACGCACCAGGAATTGCATGGCGACGACTTTGAACGTCGTGTACAGTTCTGCCACTGGGCACAAGAGAAATTACGGGACGATGACAGATTTTTTGCACAGCGACGAAGCGTCATTCACAAACAGCAGTAACTTAAACCGGCACAATATGCTCTATTGGGCAACGGAAAATCGACGATGGCTGCGACAAGTGGAACATCAGCGACCTTGGCGGGTTAATGTAGGGTGCGGCATTATGGGAGGAAGGATATTTGGCCCCCATTTTATCGATGGCCATCTAAATGGTGCAATGTATGCTGATTTCCTACATAATGTTCTACCGATGTTACTACAAGATGTTTCACTGCATGGCAGAATGGCGATGTACGTCGGACATGATTTATGTCCGGCAACGCCTGACAACATGCGTCAGCGCATTGTCAGTGCATGTGCGAACATTACGGAAGGCGAACTACTCGCTGTTGAGAGGATTGTCGTTACACGTATTGCCAAATGCATTGAGATTAACGGACATCATTTTGATCGTTATTGCATAATGTGGTATTTACAGGTAATCACGCTGTAACAACATGCGTTCTCAGAAATGGTAAGTTCACAAAGGTACATGTATCACATTGGAACAACCGAAATAAAATGTTCAAACGTACCTACGTTCTATATTTTAATTTAAAAAACCTACCTGTTACCTATGTCTGTGAATATTACAGCGCCATCTATCACAAAGCGAAAAAAGTGGTCCAACTGAAACATTCATATTTCTTTACGTACTACATGAGTATATAATAAAAATGGCGGTTCCTATTTAAAAAAACGCAGTTGATATCTGTTTCACCTATGGCAGCGCCAGCTAGCGGGCCAACCATAGCGCCATCTGGTTTCCCCCTTCAAGCTAGACAAGTTTCGTTCTTTGTAGTTTTATCGTTTGACTCTTATTACGTGAGATATTTAGCCCGGTCACGAACAATGGACCACCCGGTATACATCAAAAATACTGTTCAGTACTTATAAATAAAACAATGTTTTATTTTCTATTTCATCTTTCGCATTTTTGTACCGAATACTCGTATTTTCATCCGAATAATAAACATTGATTTCCGATAGCCATTGTATAATAATTAAGAACCTTAACACATTTTAACTTGTACAGTTTTTATCAGTCGGCTATTGATTACGCACCGTTGGTAGCACCTGTCTTGGTAGCGTGACATTTCGTCATCATGTGATACAAATACAGTGTGCTGCATAGGAAATGCGAACAGCCAAACAGCACATACTTACTTTCTTTCATATACGTTACATAGTATATACTCCGAAAGCCACCATATGGTGCAAGGCACAGGGTACCTTGTTTCACAGTTGGTCATTTTCTTTCCTGTTCCACTCGCAAACAGAGCTGGGAAAAAACGACTGTCTATATCCCTCGTTACAAGCCCTAATTTCTCGTACCTTATCTTCGTGGTCCTTAGGCGAAATTTATGTTACCGGCAGTAGAATCTTTCTGCAGTCAACTTCATGTGCCAATTCCCTAAATTTTCTAAATAGTGTTTCGCAGAATGAACGTCGTCTTCCCTCCAGGGATACCCATTGGCGTTCACGGAGCGTGTTGACTGAACCTACCTGTAACAAATCTAGAAGCCCGCTTCTGAATTGCTTCGATGTTTTCGTTTAATACGACTTGATGGGGATCCCAAACACTCAAGCTGTACTGAAGAATGGGTCGCACTAGGGTTCTATACGCGATCTCTTCTACAGGTGAACCACACTTTCTTAAAATTCTCCTAATAAACCGAAGTCAAGCTTTTGCCTTCTCTACTACAATCCTTACGTGGTCATTCCATTTTATATTGTTTTGGAACGATACACACAGCTATTTAATCGTCGACATGATTGTGTCAAGCAGCACACTGCTAATGTTGTATCCGAACATTACGGGACCGGTTTTCCTACCATTGCCTACTGATCTGCATTTAGAGCAAGCTGGCGTTTGTCACTCCACCTAGAAATGTTGTAGAAGTCATCTGGAGTCCTTATACAGTCGTTCAACGCGATACCTTCACGCACACCACAGTTCATCAAAAGACGGCCGCAGATTGCTGCTCATCCTGTACGTCACACATTCTTTCTCCCGTCCTTCCTTTTCTCCCGCTCCTTTGAGTAAGGCCTGACATTCAGGCAGGCGTTGTCAGGTCACATTTATAAAACATATACGAGTTTGTTTAAATTTAGTTTCATGAAAAGAGAATAGTGTGTTACGCACTAGAACGACTTAATTAAATACGAGCAACATCCATTCTGTTTATATATACTTATATATATTAATTACATTCTGGGAAACCTCACTTACACGAAACACTAGAATTTTTAAAAGAACGCCAAATAAAAGGTTAAAAATTATGATTCAATATTTGTTAAGTAATTTTTCCATTTGTTAGTAATTATTGAACTTTAATAGAAGAAAAAAACATACGTGCTGTTAACGTGATTCGAACTAGCGACTTCATAGTTACAACCCTATCACGCTGCACTTTTACCCACCAGCGAATGCGTTAATAAGCCAAAAGTTATTTATACTTAGCAGCGCTAGGAAATATTACCTTTAAAATCTATTTTTCCGATTTTTTAAATTTGAGATTTGCCTCCTGCTGCATTGGGAAATTGATGTCTGGGCACTGACCTTCTTTCGTCGAAGGAGGCCAGTTCGTAACGTGCCGCTGTTAGATTACAAATCGTGTCTTTACAAGTTGTGGACTTGATGGCTTGACAAGGACAGAAACCGATTTTTCTCGTTTTCCAAGCCATGTTAAGATTACGTGTTTCTTATTCAGTTGATCTGCTGCATCCTTAGAGCAGCAACCTATTGGTTTGGATAATCGAATTTCATAGACAACAGGAGTTACCCTCCAGCAGTAGAAGTTGAATAGAAAATAGTACTCGAGTATTTCTAATATCTGTAACAGATGTTCTGTTCTTGTCCGCTCTCCGCTACATTCGCAATAAGATAGATACGCCTCGGAAAGTGCAGTATTATGCTTGCAGCGTATGTTACTTGCGGCGATAGGCAGAAAAAGGCGGCAATACATCAAAAGTCTTAACGGACGAGAAAGTTACATCACAAAGGATTCTTGCGAAGAATGTGTAACGAAGGCCAAAGTCGGCAGGTTCGCGGATTTCCAAATCGGCGTCGTTTGTCTGCTATTCTGCAGGAAACTCGAAACACTCGAGGACAACACCTCTCTGCGCGTGGACGAAGACTGGAAATACTCGTACCAGAACGTGGGTTTGATCGGCTGTCCTTCCTGGAATCAGGTACGCTTTGGGTAACTCGCTGTCCCCGGTGGTATCCGTGTTCATGGCAGTTTTAGACAGCCCGTTGCACAATGACTCGCTTATTTAGCTGTTTTTCCACTAGCGTTTGTTATGGAATCCCTGTAATTCCGTGAATGTCAGAGCACTGAACTGCATTAACGGGTGTCAGTAGTCGGTGACGATACATTTTAATATCACATTTACGATCAGAAGATACTATCACCTAATTCGGTATAGTGAACAGTAAGTAGCAATTGAAGGCGAGTGACGTCGAGCATATTTAGTTATAGCATTATTTTCGCAAGACTAATGTATGTTGTGGCTGATTTTCGTTTTGTGACCTTCAGCATCTGGTTGAGGGCTGCGGATACAATCCCTTATTCAGTGTAAGGAATATCGAAACATGTAAGGAATAGCGAAACAAAGAATCTGAGCGACTCCTCCAGGGTGTGTGTGTGTGTGTGTGTGTGTGTGTGTGTGTGTGTGTGTGTGTGTGTGTGTGTGTATGTGTGTCCGTGTGTGCGCGCGCGCGCTTTCTTTATTTTTTATTTTATTTTATTTATCTTCTGACTGGTTTGAAGGGGCCTGCCACGAACTCGTCTCCAGTCCCAACCTTTTCATCTGAGAGTAGCACTTGCAACCTACGTCCTCAATTACTTGTTGGCTGTATTGCAATCTCTGTCTTCCTCTGCAGTTTGTATCCTTTACAGCACCCTCTAGTACCATGGAAGTTATTCCCTGATGTCTTAACAGATGTCCTATCATCACGTCCCTTCTTCTTGTGAGGTGTGTTTTCCATATATTCCTTTCCTCTCCGATTGTGCGGAGAACTTCCTTACCTTATCAGTCCACCTAATTTTCAACATTTTTCTGTAGCAGCACATATCAAATGCTTAGATTCTCTTCTGTTCCGGTTTTCCCACAGTCCACGTCTCACTGCCATACAATGCTGTGCTCCAAACGTACGTTCTCACATAATTTTTCTCCAAATTAATACTAGTGTTTGATACTAGTAGATTTCTCGGTATGAATTCCCTTTTTGTCAGTCCTAGTCTGCTTTTTACGTCCTGCTTTGTCCGCCCATAATGAATTATTTTGCTGTCTAGGTAGCACAATTCCTTAACTTCACCTACTCTGTCATCACCAATAATAATGTTAAGTTTCCCTCAGTTCCTATTTCTGCTACTTCTCATTACTTTCGTCTTTCTTCGAGTTATTCTCAATCCATATTCTATATTCTTAGACTGTTCATTACACTGAAGACGTCCTTTCACTCAGGATAGGTCATCAGCGAGTCTTAACATTGATATCCTTTCACCTTGAACTTTCTTTTATTTCCGTCGTTGCTTCTTCGACGTATACATTCAGCAGCAGGGGCGAAAGATTACATTCCTGTCTTACACTCTATTGAACCCGTGCACTTCATTCTTGGTCTTCCAAGTCGAAGTTATTAATAGTATTATTAAATTTTTTGTGTTCGTGTTGACCAATTAGAGTCACGAAACAGTTTCGGTTACCCTCCTTTTTCCGTTGTTTTCTATTTTTTTCAGAACGCTTTCATCTTCTCACCATGTTCTCCTTTCCTTTCTTCTGATCATCTTGTCTCTGTGTCATCTCATCGCTCCCGAATTTCGTCAGAATGATCTGAGGAACTATCCATGGATATGTTGGTGCTTGCGTAGAGTTATAATAAATGTTCCAGTTTCAAAACGCTGTTAAAAAAACAATCGCTGCTCTGAATGACATCAGATTTAAACAGAATGTTATCTTAGAATCGGCAAACGTAAATGGGTTCGTAATGTGTGAATTGAAGCTAGAGGCGATGGAAGGAGAGAATTGAAAAGGAACTGATGAAAACAGCTGCATCGGGACTTAATGCAGATTGGGCGGTGACTAGTGAAATTTTGTGCAGGGCCGGGACTCGAACCCGGGATCTTGCGCTTACTAGGCAGTTGAGTTAACCAATGTGCCATCCAGACACAGTTTTATCGGAAATGCGCGGACTATCTCGACATGCTCCCCAGCCAACTCACATTCCCATCTAGCGCCACTTATCCGCACTCCCTGTCCATGTGTTCGATGCTCCTAATTTTAGATTTCCGCAGGACGTCGAACGATATTGTGGTTCCGCACGGAAGGTTATCTACCGAAGTTTGTGAATACACGTCCGAAAGAGCAGACACCACGCATTCATATAGCTGATGAGCTTCGATGGGCAATGAATCCACAACCTTCGGTACGGATGAAAAATATCGTTCGACCTATTACGATACGTGCAGATGGGAGAACGGCTTGAACCCATCACTTCAGGACCAGACGCCGAGTGAGCGTCTCCACCTGTTGTGTGGGACCACTTGTTCCTTGCCGTCATATTTTGAAAGTGTTTAGAAGATAATGAGAAAAATAGGAAAAGTCGTGTCTACTATGGACACCGTGAAAAGTGATTGTCGAATTGATTTATGAAAAGATTTACTTCTTCTCACTTCATTTCAAAATAGGATGTTGAAAGCCTCTCTGTGATTGCGGTGCACTTCAAACTAAGGACCGTATTTTACATTGCATTATTCGTCGTTTCAAACAAGGAGGAATTAACGACGTTCACGATGTCTCTCGAGAAGCCCTCCGCTTGCTAAGTAATTTTCAGTGTGCTATCTCTTACCTCATTAATGGACTTCTGTATTTTTAAAATATTTCCTTTAGATTCATGATGTTTTGTACTTTGCAGTTCATATGTGCTGTCAGTTTGCAGAGTGTATAGTGTATTTCTTATGAGTTTAATATTTTTTCTGATGTGTTATTAAGCAATTTTTAAACTGCCTTCGTCATGTCGAACGAATATTGCAATGGAATTTGCCAATAAAAAAACCTGCTGTCTTTGTTCCTGCCAAAGTAGATGCTCCAGTACTAAATAATAATGAACACATAACAGTGTTATGCCTCGAAAGTTAAACTTTAACGAAAGTAGCGAGTTCTACGAGTTGTGAGTGGCTGCTGTGGTTGAAAGGTGTTCCTAGTCCTTGGAATGTAGCTAGAAAAAGTGGCTCTGTGACACTTTCTGCATTTAAAGCTGATGTTCGATCTGGTGCCCATTTTCCCTTAAAAAGTACTACGTCCAGTCTCAAAAGGTACTGAAATTACAGATCCAGTTTACCATCCCGTACGAGTGTATCGGGGTGGGAGAAAAATTATGAACAGCCACTTAACGCGGTACACGTGTTACCTTCGGCCTATTGACTAACCTAAATTCTTACAGCGATTGATGCTTACACATCTTGACTTTCGGTGAAAGGTGTTTCATATCATTCCAGGATATGTTTTTTAATGCCTTGAGTCATGCAAGGGGCGGGTGACGTTCTAAAGCAGATAATAGTGGCGATCATTGGACAGGCCAGGAAAGACATTTCATCCTCAGTCGGGTATTCCCAACCACTTGACAGGGGCCATTTCCTCGAGAGACGCGAACGCCCGTTAATAATAGTAAACGCCGTTACCACACCTTCTGCCATAGTCTTCACCGACTAATGTTCGTAACATTATGACCTTAAGGCTTACCAGAAACCACAATATGACAACCAATTCATTACAGAACATCCAGATGTTGCAAGAAGACTGTATGGGTTGTTCACTCTCTCCGGTATTCTCCTTGCGTAAATACATTGCGTAGTAGGAAAAGTGTGATAAGGGACTCAGAATCAGTGGACATTATTTTCATTCGTACGTTTGTTTTCTTTGTACCACTGAAGACTCATCTTTGACGTCAGCAGTTGTATCAAGTAGTTCTAAAACAAGGAGTCTGAGGAACCGAGAGAAGCACTGCTAGCAATGTAAGGGGTAGGTATAGTTCATACTAAAGAGTCAAATGGTTCTGAGCACAATGTTACTTAACTGCTGAGGTCATCAGTCCCCTAGAGCTTAGAACTACTTAAACCTAACTAACCTAAGGACATCACACACATCCATGCCCGAGGCAGGATTCGAACCTGCGACCGTAGCGGTCGCGCGGTACCAGACTGTAGCGCCTAGAACCGCTCGGCCATTCCGGCCGGCCCTAAAGAGTCACAGAGATATGCAGGGAACTTGGGTAACTTTGGAACATAAACGATTTTGTTAACGCAAAATTCTGTTCAGTAATTTTAGAACTCAAAGAACACTGTGCAACAGTACTGCGACGTCCATTGTATATCTGACTTATGGACACTGACAATAAGATAAGAGAGATTAGGGTTATGCTTACCGACATTTATTTTCCCTCGCTCCATGGGAATGGGGCAGAGAATGACTAATTTTGGTGTGAAGTACCCTTATCGGTTGCCCGCCCGGTTAGCCAAACGATCTAACACACGGCTTTCCGGAGTGGGAAGGAGCGCCTGGTCCCTGGCACGAATCCTCCCGGAGGACTTGTGTCAAGGTCCGATGAGCCGGCCAGTCTGTGGATGGTTTTTAGGTGGTTTTCCATCTGCTTCGGCGAATTCGGGCTGGTTCCCCTTATTCCGCCTCAGCTACACTGTGTCAGCGATTGCTGCGCAAACAAGTTCACGTACGCGTACACCACCATTACTCTACGATGAAAACATAGGGGTTACACTCGTCTGGGGGGTTCACCGGTGGCCGAACCGCACAATAACCCTGGGTTCGGTGTGGGGTGGCGGAGGGGTGAAGTGGACTGCGGTAGTAGTCCTGGGGTTGTGGACCACTGCGGCTGCGGCAGGGACGGAGCCTGTCTGTCGTTTCTAGGTCCCTGGTTAACATACAATACAATACCCTTATCGGATCCCCCTTTATAAGCCCAAGTCTAGTAAAGAGTACGTGTTTGGTGGAGACAGCCCTTCATACCGCTATCACATATTTTATATTGACAATGTCCCGGCGATTATATTTAATCGAGATCTGATATGTCCAAGGGGAACTCGAGAGTACATGAGTTGCGTTTGTTAATGTCTCAAACGAATACCGATGCAACGATGTGAATAATAGAAAACTTTTTTATGCTTCCTGTTTCTAATGAGTTCCCATTTAGAGAATTGCTTGCTGCGATGCATTCTCATTGGTTTCCGCATTTTTCTGAAACACCTGCGACATACGAGAGAATAATGATAGTTTATTCAGTAATACCAGTTTATACTACACTGATCACCGACCTGCTGTCGACATAAACCCGCCCAGGCGATAGCAGCGTCACGTGGCGAGGAATGACTGCTAGTCAGATATACACCCCGCCCGGCTAGCCGTGCGGTCTAACGCTCTGCTCCCGAGCGGGAAGGCGTGCCGGTCCTCGGCACGAATCCGCCCGGCGGATTAGTGTCGAGGTCCGGTGTGACGGCCAGCCTGTGGATTGTTTCTAAGGCGGTTTTCCATCTGCCTCGGCGAATGCGGGCTGGTTCCCCCTACACCATAATTACTCTACCACGCAAACATTGGGGTTACACTAGTCTGGAATGAGACGTTCCCGGGGGTTGCACTAGGGGGCCGAACCGCACAATAACCCTGGGGTTCGGTGTGGGGCGGCGGTGGGGTGAGTGGACTGTTGTACCCTGTCGTGGGGTTATGTCCCACTGAGGGCTGCGGCGGGGACGAAGCCTTTCCGTCGTTTCTAGGTCCCCAGTTCAGTACATACATACATACATACATATAGATACACTCACTGTGCGTGTAGCATATGTGAGCGTCCTGACCGTTTGTATGATGTGGAAGGCGTGCAATCTATCCGAGTTTGACCGAGAGCAATTTGTGATGGCCCGGAGGCTTAGCATTTCGGAAACTGCATGACTTATTGGGTGTTCGAGAAGTGCTGTGGTGAGTGTTTTCAACATGTGGCGATACCAAGGTGAAATCACGTCCAGACGTCATGGGATTGGGCGGCCACCGCTCGTTACGGATGTCGGACGTCATAGACTGGCCAGACTGGTGAAACAGGCAGGCTGCGAACTGTGGAGGAACTAACTTCAGACTTTAATGCTGGGCAGAGTGCAAGTGTGTCCGAACACATAGTGCACCGAACACTCCTAACGATGGGCTTCCGCAGCCGACGACCCATGCATGTGCCAATGTGAACACCATGACACCGGCAATTACGACTACAGTGGGCACGTGACCATCGGCACTGGACGTTGCCACGCATCTGGGATGGGATTGAACGTGGCGTCAGAGCTCATCGACTCCCTCCTCGGAATTTACGGGAATTACGTGAACTGGGTGTGCAGATTGGGTGCCAGCTTCCTCTAGAGACCTACCAAAGCCTCATTGCTTTCATATCACGACGTGGGGCCATTGTTATCATTGCCAAAGGTGGGGATACCGTTTGTTAGGTATGTGGTCGTAATGCTGTCGCTTGTCAATGTGTATACTGTAACAAAGGCTTTAAGCTACCTTGAAAAATTATTGTCTTATTTGGCTTAGCTTTTTTAAAAAAAGAAAAGGGAGAGTAATATAATTGTAAAATTGATGACAAGGTATTTTACGATTTTCTTTTCTTGGTGTTACTTATTTTTTAGAATATGTTGTTACGGTTTTACTTTTATATGTATATGATGAATGCATCAGTGACTAAGTGTGCGGTGGAGTATACTATTGATCAAAATACTCGTAGCTTCACTTCCGAAACAGCATGTTGAGGTTAAAATATACTGACGGGAACAATATAAATTGTAATTCTATTACCATTGAGACGTAATGGCGTGAATACTAAAAAATCGCTCATACTAAATAATAATAGTTATCTAAATTTTAAACTGAGTAATTTACCTACAATATGGAAAAAAAACCCTCTGACATTAAGTAATTTACTCTAGAGCTATTTGTAACTCTGGCAATGAGTCATTAACCAAAACGTTCTACACAACAAAAATAAAGGCTTAAAATCTCCTCGAGCATAGCCTTGAATAAAACTCCACTACAAATTCTAAAGAAAAATACGACTCAAAGAACACTGCCCACATAAAGAGGATATCGCCTTTAAAACATAATCTAATGTTTCCAGAATGAAATTTTCACTCTGCAGCAAAGTGTGCGCTGATATGAAACTTCCTGGCAGGTTTTTTTTGTTCGATATACTTCGTTGCGTTTGGTCTGGGCGGACGTCACAAGACATCCGTTCAAGTTGATCGTTGATTCCTTGACTCAGTTTTTTTTATTACAGAGAGCACGCAGCCCTCTGACCGAACACGCTGAGCTACCGTGCCGGCAGCAGGTTAAAACTGTGTGCCGGACCGAGGCTCGAACTCGGGACCTTTGCCTTGCGCGGGAAAGTGCTCTACCATCTGAGCTACCCAAGCACGACTCACGACCCGTCCACACAGCTTTACTTCCGCCAGTACCTCGTCTCCTACCTTCCAAACTTCACAGAAGCTCTCCTGCGAACCTTGCAGAACTAGCACTCCTAGAAGAAAAGATATTGCGGAAGCATGGAAGAAAGAAATTTTCACTCTGCAGCGGAGTGCACGCTGATATGAAACTTCCTGGCAGATTAAAACTGTATGCCACACCGAGACTCGAACTCTGGTTCTTTGCCTTTCGCAGGAGAGTTTCTGTGAAGTTTGGAAGGTAGGAGACGAGGTACTGGCGGAAGTAAAGCTGTGAGGACGTGCCGTGAGTCGTGCTAGGGTAGCTCAGATGGTAGAGCACTTGCCCGCGAAGGGTAGAGGTCCCGATTTCGAGTCTCGGTACCACACACAGTTTTAATCTGCCAGAAAGTTTCATAATATGATGTACCTCAATGCTGTCACATTACTTCAGAGCAGCAACTTTGGGTACAAGTCGATAATCACAGTAGCTTCCCAGAAGGAAGAACAAAACGGCGGCACGGTAACTCCTTCCTGAACAATTAAAACAATTACACAGATGTTTGGCATTATTAGTAACCAGATATTAATTTCGGGATTACAATATATTTTATCTCGCTGTTTTCTCTCAACCATTAATTCCACTGGGACTAGCTAGACTGCAATTTTTCTGATTCACTGCTCATGATTTGGTTGCTGTAATGTCTTACGGAGGTTTCTCGCATTCCTTCTTCTCAGCCGACGTCCGCCCCCGGTAGCTGAGTGATTGCCGGTAGCTCAGCGTCTTGTCTTCGGTCAGAGAGCTAGTTGGCCTCTCAGAAAGAAAAAAAAAAGTGTGGTTCGGAGATTTTCTCCGCTCAGGGACTGGGTATTGTTTTGTCCTAATCATCATCATTTCATCCCTATCGACGTGCAAGTCGCTGAAGTGAAGTGGCGTCAAATCGAAAGACTTGCAACCGGCGAATGGTCTACCCGACGGGAGGCCCTAGTCACACGACATTTACATATTTTTATCTCACCCGATGAAAGTAATACAGGTACAAGACAAATTTTTAATGCAGATTACCTCATTTAGTAAATAATTCACTTAAACGATCAATTTTTCATACCATAAATGCTATAAACATAAAGTGGTCACTATGGCCTTGAAGTTCAAAAGCTGCCCGCATCTCGTGGTCGTGCGGTAGCGTTCTCGCTTCCCGCGCCCGGGTTCCCGGGTTCGATTCCCGGCGGGGTCAGGGATTTTCTCTGCCTCGTGATGGGTGGGTGTTGTGTGCTGTCCTTAGGTTACTTAGGTTTAAGTAGTTCTAAGTTCTAGGGGACTGATGACCATAGCTGTTAAGTCCCATTGTGCTCAGAGCCATTTGAACCATTTTTTTTCCAAAAGCTGGGATCTCTCACCGTTCGCCATGCTGCGTATAGATGAGGAGGTGAAAGAGGTTGGACAGTTGTAGCTCTGCTAACAATATTTCACGGACGCACTTCCACAGGGCCTCGTGTTGGTCGAATCTGTGTTCTGTTAAGCACAATATTTGTACTTTTGTAACAGCTGTGTCATTAAGGATACCAGTCCCCTCTAATGACACTGTCTCTCTGTCTGTAAGTTTTTATTCGACTACGAGTGTGTTATGACACTAGAACCGTAACTGGAGGTACCACTAGTAAATTGGTGACTGTTGTCGCAGACGTACTAACTAATCGGTTCGGTAAATCTATGCACACTTACTATCTATGTAAGGTCCAACATGACGATAGATCACTATAACAGCAGATGTAATGACACTCAAAGTGCATGCTAATGCGTTTAGTAAGAGGGCAAAAGAAAGGCTTCAGCGTAAAATATGTCTGGAAACTATCTCCAGCATTGGGGTGTTTATAGCTGGGCGTTATTATCGTTAGTATTTCTTTCTCTCTCTCTGCTTCTCTTTTTAAATGGGTGAAACCACGGTTCTGTCGTGAGTGTAGCATTTGACGAGAATGTCAAGCCATAGCAAATTGCCAGTTTCGGACTTATTGAATAGAAACAATCCCATTTTGCCGATGTTCAATTTCTATTGTATTTTAATTTTAATAATTAACAGCCTCAGTTGCACAGTTTGCCTAGAATGTAATTATTAAAATTAAAATTAATATTTGCACAGTTGCTGAAAGGGCCGCGAAATGTTGAATATATTCAATTTCTATTGTTATTACCCATTATTTTAGAGACTGTTTAATATAGGGATTTGAGATTTTTACCATATCCTTACTACAGTGTCATTATTCTACAGAGTTAATACGCGTTAGTACGAAAGATTTTATAACGTTTCTACATAATGATTAAATTATAGTTGCAATTTTGCTATTGTGAATGTACGTCAACAACCACAGCTGAATGTATATTCATGAGTATTGAGGCATGGTTTTGCGTATGATTGAGGAACAGTCTAAAATTGTTTCAAAGTAACAGATGCAATAGGATGAATTTGCACCTTGTAGCGGAGTGTGCACTGATATGAAACTTCGTGACAGATTAAAACTCGCGATCTTCGCCTTTCGCGGGCGTGTGGTCTGCCTACTGAACTACTCTAGCACCACTCACGACCCGTCCTCACGGCTTTATTTCCTGCAGTATCTCATCTCCTAGTTCCAAACTTCACAGAAGTTCCCCTGTAAAGCTCGGGGGACTAGCACACTTGGAAGAAAGGATACTGCGGAGACTTGGCGTAGCCACCGTCTAGAAGATGATGTTTCAAGTACGAATTTTCACTCTGCAGCGGAATGTCCACTGATACGAAGCTTCCTGGCAGATGAAAACTGTGTGCCGGATCGGGGCTCGAACTCGGGAACTTTGCGTTTCGCAGGCAAGTGTTCTGCCAACTTCTTTTTTTATATTTTATTATGTAAATTGAAGATGGAGGGGTGGAGGAAGGAAACTTAACCTTTTTTTTTTCCAATGGAACTTCCTGGCGCCCAAACTGAGCGATGGAAGCAAAGTGGTAGGAGGTCGCAGCCCGAGGCATGGCCAACATGTCCTCCCCCCCCCCCCCCCACACACACACACACATCAGTGAGACAATATACAGGGTTATTACAAATGATTGAAGCGATTCACAGCTCTACAATAACTTTATTATTTGAGATATTTTCACAATGCTTTGCACACACATACAAAAACTCAAAAAGTTTTTTTAGGCATTCAGAAATGTTCGATATGTGCCCCTTTAGTGATTCGGCAGACATCAAGCCGATAATCAAGTTCCTCTCACACCCGGCGCAGCATGTCCCCATCAATGAGTTCGAAAGCATCGTTGATGCGAGCTCGCAGTTCTGGCACGTTTCTTGGTAGAGGAGGTTTAACCACTGAATCTTTCGCATAACCCCACAGAAAGAAATCGCATGGGGTTAAGTCGGGAGAGCGTGGAGGCCATGACATGAATTGCTGATCATGATCTCCACCACGACCGATCCATCGGTTTTCCAATCTCCTGTTTAAGAAATGCTTCTGCTTTAGCCTTTTCCGTAAGATTTTCCAAAATTTTCCAAACCGTCGGCTGTGGTACGTTTAGCTCCCTGCTTGCTTTATTCGTCGACTTCCGCGGCTACGCGTGAAACTTGCCCGCACGCGTTCAACTGTTTCTTCGCTCACTGCAGGCCGACCCGTTGATTTCCCCTTACAGAGGCATCCAGAAGCTTTAAACTGCGCATACCATCGCCGAATGGAGTTAGCAGTTGGTGGATCTTTGTTGAACTTCGTCCTGAAGTGTCGTTGCACTGTTATGACTGACTGATGTGAGTGCATTTCAAGCACGACATACGCTTTCTCGGCTCCTGTCACCATTTTGTCTCACTGCTCTCTCGAGCGCTCTGGCGGCAGAAACCTGAAGTGCGGCTTAAGCCGAACAAAACTTTGAGTTTTTCTACGTATCTGTAGTGTGTCGTGACCATATGTCAATGAATGGAGCTACAGTGAATTTATGAAATCGCTTCAATCATTTTTAATAGCCCTGTATATGTATTGTACAGGGTGTTTAAGAAGTGATGGCCAATAATTCACACATGGAAAGTACGGTCCAAAAGTAGCTAAAAGCTGCAATAAACATGCGTCCGCAAATCAACCGTAGTCCAGATACAACGCATTGTCTGTTGCAAATCATCAGTGTCCAGGAACACATGACATCTCTAAACGATAAAGTAGGTTTTCGAAATGTTGTCCATACATCTGAATGCAACATTGAACTCATCTCTGAAATGAGTTGCGAATCCACTCAGGCAATCCTGGGGATTTCTGTAAATGCTGGAAGGCTGCTTCAATCCGCAAGCGTAATTGCTCAAGCGAGTTGACCTCGGTAGCATAGACCAGGCTTTTGACATGACCCCACACACAGAAACCCACGCGATTAAAATGCGGAGACTTTGGAGGCCATGGCACAGGGCCTCCTCTACCTATCTAATGTGACCATACGTCCGACTTAGAAACCGGCGAACTCTTAAATGAAAATGTGCTGGAGCACCGCCATGCATGAAGCACATGTTCAGGCGTTGATTCAGTGGGACATCATCATATACATCTGGAAATACAGTCCACGGAAACCACGTGTACTGCCGTCCGTTTAGTTTCTGTGGTAGGAAGTGTGGTCCAGTTGTGCGGCCTCCGAGCAGTCCTGCCCAGATGTCGTGATACGTGTGTTGCATTAGGATTGATATCGGCCCAAACGTGACAGTTACGGCAGTTAAACATATCGTCTCGGGTAAGTCCAGTCTCGTCCGTGAATAGAATACTGCTTAGAAACAGAAGATTCTGGGTACACTGTTGTTGCACCCATTAGCAGAAATTCTTCATTGTTGAGGACTTGCAATCGCTGGACATGATGTGGGTAGAGTACTTGCCGATGTAAAATCCGCCACACATTGATGTTACTCAGGAAACGCTCTTGGATAGCTAGCCTCCTTGTCCAAGTACTCGGACGTCCGTGTACAAGCGTAACACCCTTTCCTCGACATCGGGTATTATGGATCTGGGTCGACCTTCTCGTACATAGTGTGCTTAACTCCCGGTTTCTCTGAGGCGCTGTTGTAACCGGCTAAATGTGTGCCTGTCGGGCTGCCTGCTGAGAGAAAAAGCTTCTTCGTACATATTGCAATCTCAAGGGCACTGCCATTCGCCTTGCCACACATGAAGTACATGTCAGCGTACTCTTCATTGGTGTAGCCTCTGTCCATCGTGATGATGATGATGTTTGGTTTGGGGGGCGCTCAACTGCGCGGTCATCAGCGCCCCTACAAAGTCCCAATTTTTACATTGTCCAGTTTTTTTTACCCAGTCCAATATAGCCACTGTCACGAATGATGATGATGATGATGATGATGATGATGATGAAATGATAACAACACAAACAACCAGTCCCCAGGCAGAGAAGATCCCCAACCCGGCCGGGAATCGAACCTGGGGCCCCGCGACCCAGAGGCAGCAACGCTCGCCACTTGACCATGAGCTGCAGACTCTATCCAAGGCGCCTTCACATTCGTAACTGATTGTGAGGCCGGTACACCACAGTGCACGGAGGGGGAAAGGGAAGTAGTCGCGCATGTGTAAACAAGCATATAGTCGATCCAAAACCTTGAGATACCAACGCAAATACCACGGTATCCAGGGACCTTTACAGTTGGTCCCCAATTCTGATTAATTCGATACTTCGGCAAGGGTTGATTTGCGGATCCATGTTTATTTTAGCTTTTTAGTTACTTTTGCTCTGTACTTTCCATGAGTGAATTATTGACCGTCACTTCTGAAACAATATATAAACTGTCGACGCATGGTTTTTCGAGAGCAGCATTTGTATGGCCAGAGAATAACCATTACTAAGAGTGGAAAAGGCGTGGATAATCTCTTCATTGTAGTAACACCCCAACTCCGGCGTGGTTTAAGAAAGACGCTACAAAGAGAACTAGAGAAAAATTTTCTCAATTTGTGATTATGAACAACAGCACAATGTCGTTCATTAAGGAAGTGCCAAAAATCAAGGCCATTTTTCTCGCTATCAGCAGAAAAGTAGTGAACTGCGTGTTCACAGATCCAGTTAACGGAATTCGTTTGTTGGAAGTGTCCCGAGTCCAAAAAGAGGAACATATGAGAAGCTACCTGAAGAAAAGTCGTATGGCTAATTACGGCCAGCACCTGTCGCTCCAAGAGCCAGACATCTGTCGCCTATCTACACGCCAGGCGATGCTCGTCCGTATCCAGAACATCACAAGCGGCACACAACGGGACGTCTGCAACGTGAATCCCGTGAAGGCGTGACCGGCATAGTTGCTACCCATTGACTGTAAGGTACCATGCAGACTGGACGTTAGTGGTAAGATAAGGAGTGCACACTCATCGCCAGACGGCACACCAGTCGGCGTGGGAATGCTTCCTCTCAACCACACCTATTCTGCTGAAGAAAGCCATAGATGTCCTTCCTGGACATCAAGCGCATTGAAAATTGTGCAGTACGGACATAGATCATGCAGCCAACAGCCAGGTAAAGATCTACATGTCGCTGTTGAGAAACATCAAAGGGAATCGCGTATCCATGATGTACCCCAAGGCTTGTGGAGGGAATGAGAAAACAATCGTGGAAGCCATTTGGGACTGCATCATAGGCGACATGAGGTCCCGACGGGCGCCAGTAGGGGACGAAATGTCCGATAAAACTGTAGTGAGAAGCCGTCAGGCCCGGGGGACTCGTTCATGGAACCCGCCTGGATAGCATCGTGGACCTTGTCCTCTCTGACGTCGGCAAGCAGATCCATCGTTACATCTCCAGGAACCGAGCCGAAAGATAGATGGGAGACCACCGTAACGTTGACAGGGTCGTGACGTTGTGCAGAGTACAGCATAACATAAAGTGGATGGTGCACAGACTCCATATCGTGGCGGGCTTCTAAGCTCCGCCTATAATCAATCGTAAGTAAATTAATCGAAGACTTCAGACAGTGGCACCATTATACTGTCACGTGGTTCATAGGTAGACGCTCCCTGGTTAACCCATCGTGTCTGCACGCCCTGACCATAGTTCCTTCAAGGTGACGTCGAGAGAGGGCAGTGAGCTATACCTTGGCACGATTCACCATCGACTGACGGTATGGCGAATATGGTATCATAGTTCTGTCAGTGTGTGGGTGTTACATTGACGAGTTGCGCAACAGAATGATCTGACAAGTACCCTTTGGCTCCTGCAAGATGCAGCTTCCACCCTACACTACTACAGAAGTCAGACAGACGCTCCTAACGTACCAAAAAGAAATGCCTGAAAAACTATCAGCAATAAATATCTTCTGAAGTTTTCTGCTGTAAGGAAAAGACACAAAAATAATTATTTTCTTGCGTAACTAGTGGGATACTTGGGTACTGAAGTATTGCTAGTTAGTATAAGAAAAACATTAACCGAACGGAAAATATTATTTATTGCAAAATCTAAGAAAAATCAAATGAAACTTTTATTTATAAACTGATACACAAATTTCTGGGTTCTTTTCGGAATAGGAGATTACCTCTTATGGATAGCAATCAAGTTAATGACATTTATATACAAAGTGTGGGAAATCTCTTTTATCCCTTTTCTTTAAGAATGTTATGTACTGGACAGAACGGCTGAGAGCCGCACCTACTCAACTTCAATAATTATCCGATTGAATTTTTCTAAGTACGGTCGAGGCTGTCGCGCGAGAAATGTAGTGGAGTGACGTGAATGATGTTATTTTTAATGGAGGAAAGATGGGGCTCGACTACGCTGTAGCGCACAATATCGTGAGCTGCGACGACTGCTGCCTGCGCCGTTCGCCGCTGAGAAATAACAAAACTATCTCTTTCTATCTGGATTGACCTTCACCAATCGAACTCTCACTAAGCCTTGATGAAGTCAAGGATTCCTATCTGCCCCTAGTCTAACTATTGGCGTGGTACACCGGTCGGATAACCAGTCCACTGTGATGCCACTCAATGTTCGCTTACAGGCGCTAACTAATACTCTGTCTGTGTTCACATCACACATTAAGTGTCGCGAGCGACTCAATATAGATTATCACTCCGATTCGCTAGCGACAGAGGTGCTCTCTCAGTGCAGTACTGAGTAGAGACTTTGTTCCTTGCTCTCTGCATACACGCACAAGCGCACTCGCTCCCGCTACGTGATCCTGCTACAACAGCGTCACCGGGACGACCTCCCTCCACGCAAAAAGCGATAGGATATATCATCCGCTGTCTTTCTCTCACTCCTCCGGCTCACTGCGTCAGAAATAGTCCTCCAATCAGTGTTATTCTTACAAACGGGAGAATGGCTAAGCCGGCCAATCCGGAAATATATAGCATCTGGGTTGGGCATTTACTATCCACTAGTGAGGACTCTGAAACTGCGCACTAGGTCTGTCGAAAAATGCGTAAGCTGGGGCTCTCCGAAACAATACAGCAGATTTTGCTTATAAGGTGAACACGCAGGCCATTATCCTTTTTATCTGGCAAAAACTGTTGTGGTCCGTGGGCGGTCAGCTGGCCAGCGCAGCTGCATGCTAACCCACCCTCCTATGGACTTTCCAGTGGGATGGTTGCCTCCACCGAATAAAAACTCCTGTGGCCGTCATGTCTTTAATGTTTGTGTACACCAGCCTCGACCTTTTAATCTCGGTGCACACTTGCGATTTATTTATTAAATTTGCATGTCGATTAAATGGAAATATGTAAAATTGACTCTACCCTATCGAGTTTGGTCTCGAATGAAACGTCTTGATACGCAGAATACGATGGTGAGGTCGGAATATGTAAGAATTGAAGATCAGGAGACCATGCCAACTTACAGTACATACCCAGAGAATGATGAAGTAGAAATCCTAGGTTCATCGCCATGGTAAGGAATGAGCTGCCAGTAGTCGGGTGAAGTAAGATGGATCGTGTTCAATCTCCATTGTCCCTGGCTGTGCCACACCCTTTGGCGGCAGAGGTAACGGCATAGTTAGAGAGTGCAATGGGTCAGAGTTCAGCAGCCTGCACTCCACTGACGATATCGCGGGAAATATGAACACGATCGATGTGACTGGAAGAATGCCTAGTGAAATGCTTAAACCCTGGACGGTCACCATAAACATGATCACGAGAGTGTACAAAGTGGAGGTGATCGACAATTTCGGCTGGCGCCAAGCATGGAGTACGACGCGGCAGTTGGGTCTTTGGGCTCTTGGTTAGAGATGAAGTCGCCTCCCATGTGTAAGGCATCCTGCTGACCCAAGGGGAGAGGCGTGATCGCCTCAGAGAAGAAAGTGGAATGTTCACGTCGACCACCTGAACCAGGTGACGCATAAACGTCCATGTTCCTGATCCCACCAAGCGTGAGAGCAACACTTCTGGCATCAGGGAGATAGGCAACTGCATCACCAAGGATACCGTCACGATTGCCGCCCTATTACCAGTAGAGGAAGCCGTGGGGAGCACAAAAGCTTGTAACATGTACCTCCTGAAGGATGGCAATGTCCGCAGCATACAGAATTTCATGGAGCAATGCCAGTTTATGGCGCGCGCGCGAATGTATTGACGTGACTGTGGCTATGCCATAAGTTTGAAAAGCTGCCTTCACCAATAGGGCGCGTGATATAAACATGGAGGAAGTACGTGGAGTTCCCGTTTGGTCCCCGAGAAAGACGTCTCACGGGGCTGGTTCATTGGAACACTGTAGAGGCGCGCTCATAGGCAGCGTCAGACACAGAAAGGGGGGGTAACCGTAGATGGATGCTCATCGGAGACGAAGGCGGGGAGAGACTTCGCGTCATTCGGTGGCAGGGCATCGGAGGGCAGTGCATCATCAGTAGAAGGGTCGTCATACCGTGCACAGATCTGATGGAGGCAGTCGTCACAAGTGGTAAGGCGCTTTCTCCTCCGTTTCCTCGGCGGCCGTTGCATCCTAACTTGTTCCCTGTCCGATGGCAGACGGTTGTCGTGCAATATGGGGCCAGACGGCAGGAAAGCGGAGATCGGTACAGCTCCAAGATCAACAACCGTGGGGTCGGGGCAGACGTCTTGCGGTTGCTGACGGCCGTTGTTAGTTGGTACAGCGGGAAGCGGCAGTATAGGAGAGACAAGAAAAACGTCCATCGCGTCGTCGACAGCAGTCGATGCCGGGGCATACTGGGGGCAGCAGGCAGCCCGTCTGCGGACGCGTAATGTACAGGTAACACAGTGGGTGCCGCAGGGAGAGCGACGTCTCCGATCGGCCTCGGAACCAGTCTACATCGGAGGCATTCAGAACGGTCACGGCGTTCATGGCCACAGCCTGAACAACTGCGCGGCTGGCTGTCGCCCATGACGGCAGTCGTACGGGCGGAAATTTAGTCGTGGCTTGACGATAGCAAAACGTCATGATGGTCGAAGTATTCGGACACGAAGACAGGCCGCTACGTGGGAACAAACACGCGCTCGGCCGCAAGCAGCACAACAGGCGAGACGCAAAAAAAGGTGTGCCAGCGTCACCAATGCCGAAGACAGATTGCTGCCGACTGATCTACCCCAGAGAGACTCACGACCCCCCTCACAGCTTTACTTCCGCCAGTATATCATCTTCCACCACGGAAGTCACGAGTCTCAGTCCGGCAGTGTTTTTTAATTTACCAGAAATTTTCATTGGATTCAATAGTTTCTGAGAAAATTTGGCATTTATAGGGAAAAATACTCAAACTGAGAAAAGCATATTTAAAATATTCGTATAAAATTTCTTATCTTTACTGTTACCTGATGTTAATTAAAAACACTCTGCTCTGTATTGTGGCTCATCTTCATCACCACTGAAGTAGCTGCAGCTCCTTCTAGCCTCTTTGTTTACATTTTTTTTTTTTTTTGCTGAAACCTCCACCTTTTTCATCATTGCTGTCTTCACTGTATGCTTCCCCAAACTCACTCTTAGATTCTCAAGTACTGTCTGTCTACTACTATTTCCATCGTTAAATGTAATAAGAGCGGCATAGGTCAATTCATCCCAACAAATACACAGACAGACAACAAATATAGCATAACTAATTTCCTTACTGATACAGTCACTATTACTGCATCGTCACGACCGGACTGTTCAGTGTTTCTTTAGAACAAGAGCTAGAATGCAGACCTTCTTAATAACACTGAAGAGCAAAAAAACTGGTATACCTGCCTAATATCGTGTAGGGCCCCCGCGAGCACGCAGAAGTGCCGCAGCACGACGTGCCGTGGACTCGACTACAGTCAGAAGTAGTGCTGGAGGGAACTGAAACCATGAATCCTTCAGGGCCGTCCATAAATCCGTAAGAGTACAAGGGGGTGGTTGCAGATCTCTTCTGAACAGCAGGTTACAAGGCAGCCCAGATAACACTCAATAATGTTAATATCTGGAGAGTCTAGTGGCCAGCGGAAGTGTTTAAAATAAGTAGAGTGTTCCTGGAGCCACTCTGTAGCAATTCTGGACGTGTGGGCTGTCACATTGTCCTGCTGCAATTCCCCAAGTCCATCGGGATGCAAATTGGACATGAATGGATGCAGGTGATCGGACAGGATGCTTACGTACGTGTCACCTATCAGAGTCGAGTCTAGACGTATCAAAGGTGCTCGATACAATTTGAAGCAAGTCTCTTCCGACCAGGCAACAAGTTTCCATTCGTCAACAGTCCAATGTCGGAGTTCAAGGGCCCAGGCGTGGCGTAAAGCTTTGTGTCCTGCAGTCATCAAGGTTACACGAGTGGGACTTCGGCTCCGAAATTCCGTATCGATGATGTTTCGTTGAATGGTTCACACTTTGACACTTGTTGATGGCTCAGCACTGAAATCTGCATCAACTGGAGGAAAGGTTGCAATTCTGTCACGGTGAACGATTTTTTTCAATCGTCGTTGGTCCCGTTCTTGCAAGCGCGATGTCCGAGATTTGATGTTTTACCGAATTCCTGACATTAGAGGTACACTCGTGAAATGGCCGTACAGGAAAATCCCCACGTCATCGCTATCTCGCAGATTCTGTGTCCCATCGCTCGTCCGCTAACTATAATATCATCGTCAAACTCACTTAAAACTTGAGAACCTGCCATTGTGGCAGCAGAAACTGATCTAACAACTGCGTCCAGACACTTGTCTTATATAGGCGTTGCCCACCGCAACGCTGTATTCTGCCACTTTACATATCTCTGTATTTGAATACGCACACCTGTAGCAATATCTTTGGCGCTTCAGTGTATATTGGCATCCATTTCAAAAAATGGTTCAAATGGCTCTGAGCACTATGGGACTTAACATCTGAGGTCATCAGTCCCCTAGAACTTAGAACTACTTAGACCCAACTAACCTAAGGACATCACACACATCCATGCTCCAGGCAGGATTCGAACCTGCGACCGTAGCGGTCGCGCGGTTCCAGACTGAAGCGCCAAGAACCGCTCGGCCACTCTGGCCGGCGCATCCATTTCGCTTTCGTCAATGTGCTCGTCGTAAACACCAAAGTCTATTTTCTTTTCTGGATCAGTAGTGGGTATAAATATTGCATTTATCTCTTCATAGCTACCACTCGCAGTTTCTTGTGAAATAAATATGCGATTTTAACAAGGTCTTCATAATGGCTGTTAAAACTCTCACCCTTGTTTGCATGCATATTAAAGATCGCTCTTCGGTTTGTCATAATTCTTCTGAAAAACCACCCATATCGTCGGCTTGCTGCGTTAATCAAAGAGACTACTATGTTTGTTCTTTATGAACCGCATCGTAATATTTCTATGAAGACAACTTATGTGAAGTTTTACAAAAGTGAAGTGAGAAAAACACAAATGCAGCAAAACAAAAAACGTGTTGGTAAAAGCTGAAATATTGCGAAGGATGGGAGTTCGGCTTCAACCTCGGCGAACAACGAGAGAAAAACTGCCAGAACTTCAAGACACGTAAGGAAGGGGAGTAAACATCAACGACAAATGAAAATGCTTTGTAAATAAAAACTAAATGCGTGAGCTGAAAACACACTCAGACTCCAGTAAGATTAAATTGGAGAAATCAAATAACAATTTATACATAACAGCTATGCGGACTGTAGGCGTGCAACGAAACATATCACGTCATAACGAATTTTTAATATCGCAGTTTTTGAAGATTCAAATAATATTCCATCATTTTTCGGGAGTGCATCCGGGATATTATTAACTCTTATACCGATATTTCGGCTGACATTCCATTCAGCCATTCTCGACGTCAGTCGCTTGCAAGATTTTAAAACACTTTACAATGTGGAGTAATCGCGCATACGTCAAAGGTCTTCAATTCCTGACATTTCAGCATGTGCCATCCGTAATAATGAACCAGATACTTCGCAAACAATATGGATTCGCTGACTCTACACTTTATTTGTTTTCTCTTGGTGACGTAAAGTTTTATCTATGACTGACGCTCTTGTTACCAACAATGTTACCTTTGACACATGTTCGTTTATTTCGCATGTGTAACGTGCTTTTGAAAATCTTGCAAGCGACTCACTTTGAGATTGGCTTAAAGGTTCTTAGCCGATATATCAGTACAAGAGTTAATGACGTCCTGGATGCACTCCCGAAAAATGATGCAATACTCGATCCGCCGGGAAAACTTCAAGCATCACACCTAAATGAAAGTTTGTGGCAATGTTGTGTGTAGTTTTTTGTATGCTAAATTGTCTGTTAAGTGTGAAGATGAATCTTTTTCTGAAGCATAGGGAAATTGAGTGGCTCATTGATCAACGAATTGGTGGGACGAAGTGGAAGCCTTCTCAGAGAGACTGTCAGGATTCCCCTTGGTACAGGATGACTTGGACAGAATTTCTATTTGGTGTGATAAGCGTCAACTTTCTCTAAATGGTCGACTTCGATTTACGCTGAGAATTCTAAGAAAGTGTAGCTCATCTGCAGAGAAGACCGCGTACAGAATATTTGTGCAACCATTCTTGAGTACTGCTTAAGTGTCTGGTATCATCAACAATTCGGTTTAAAGAGAGACATCGGAGCGTGCTGCTCTATTTGTTACCGGTAGGTTCGATCAGCACTCAGATGGGAATCCGTGGGCAATGGAAGGGGTTCTTTTCGCGAAACGCTATGGACAAAGTTTAGAGAGGTGGCGCCAGACCACAGACCTATCATACTGCCACGAAGATACATATCGCGTAAGCAGTGCGAAGACAAGTTAAGAAAAATCGGGACTTGCACGGAAGCTTGTATACAGTCGTTTTTCTTTGATTCCATTTGCAAGTGGACCAGGAAGGGCATTGACTATCAATGATATAGTGTAACCTCCGTCATCCACTGTACCGTTGCTTGTGGAGTATCCATGTATCATATTTACACACTACTTGCCATTAAAATTGCTACACCAAGAAGAATTGCAGATGATAAACGGGTATTCATTGGACAGATATATTATACTAGAACTGACATCTGAATACATTTTCACGCAATTTGGGTGCATAGCTCCTGAGAAATCAGTACCCAGAACAACCATCTCTGGCCGTAAAAACGGCCTTGATACGCCTGGGCATTGAGTCAAACAGAGCTTGGATGGCGTGTACATGCCCATGCAGCTTCAACACGATACTACAGTTCATCAAGGGTAGTGACTGGCGTATTGTGACGAGCCAGTTTCTCGGCCACCATTGACCAGACGTTTTCAGTTGGTGAGTGTTCTGCAGAATGTGCTTGTCAGGGCAGCAGTAGAAAACATTTACCGTATCCAAAAAGGTCCGCACAGGACCTGCAACATGCGGTCGTGCATTATCCTGCTGAAATGTATGGTTTCGCAGGGATCGAATGACGGGTGGAGCCACAGGTCGTAACACATCTGTAATGTAACGTTCACTGTTCAAAGTGCCGTCAATGAGAACAAGAGGTGACCGAGACGTGTAACGAATGGCACCTCATACCATCACGCCGGGTGATACGCCAGTATGGCGATGACGAATACACGCTTCCAATGTGCGTTCACCGCGATGTCGCCAAACACGGATGCGACTATTAAGATGCTGTAAACAGAACCTGGATTCATCCGAAAAAATGACGTTTTTCCATTCGTGCACCCAGGTTCGTCGCTGAGTACGCCATCATAGGCGCTCCTGTCTGTGATGCAGCGTCAAGGGTAACCGCAGCCATGGTCTCCGAGCTGATAGTCCATGCTGCTGCAAACGTCGTCGAACTGTTCGTGCAGATTGGTGTTGTCTTGCAAATGTCCCCATATGTTGACTCAGGGATCGAGACGTGGCTGCACGATCCGTTACAGGCATGCGGATAACATGCCTGTCATCTCGACTGCTAGTGATACGAGGCCGTTGGGATCCAGCACGGCGTTCCGTATTACCCTCCTGAACCCACCGACTCCATATTCTGCTAACACTCATTGGATCTCGACCAACGCGAGCAGCAATGTCGCGACACGGCAAACCACAATCGCGATAGGCTACAATCCGACCTTTCTCAAAGTCGGAAACGTGATGGTACGCATTTCTGCTTCTTACACGAGGCATCACAACAACGTTTCACCAGGCAACGCCGATCAACTGCTGTTTGTGTATGAGAAATCTGCTGGAAACTTTCCTCATGTCAGCAGGTTGCAGGTGTCGCCACCGGCGCCAACCGTGTGTGAATGTCTGAAAAGCTAATCATTTGCATATCACAGCATCTTCTTCTTGTTGGTTAAATTTCGCGTCTCTAGCACGTCATCTTGGTGGTGTAGCAATTTTAATGGCCAGTAGTGTAGATGTAAATGGTAGAATGATGGTTCACCTAGGAGATTAACAACATGTCTTGCGGATGCCTGTATCGTATACCACACCCAAGAATTTGGACGATGTAAAACATGGCTAAGCTTTTTCGGTTTGCTTCAATGTCCACGCTGTTCTGCCTGTCTGTGTATAATCACGTATTGCTTGAAAAAAACCTGCACAAATATTTAGTTTGTAACCTCCCCACCGTAATTTAAAAGGAAAAGACAATACTTAATACAAATGGGAGCCGAGTGTAACCTCCCCACAAAGAATTCTACTGACAATGACAATTAAACAAAAATTAGCAATCTGACCCAAATAAGTTCTTCACAAAAAATTAAAGTCCATTCAGTGATAAGAAAATTCAATTAAACCGAAATATCGGTCTTTGGCCCTGTGTAAAACAATCAGAATTAAAGTCTTACCTCATTGTAACTGGTAGTCAAATTTCTGCTCTTACTCGTGCGCACGGCTTGGAGGAACTGCATTGCAAATAATAATATTCCTTTTTTCTGTGATTTCACTGAAATTTTTCTTCAAAAGAAGTGGAATGAAATGGGAAGTGCAACGAAATCTTCAGTTCAATAAAAAATTAAATTTTTGAAAAAATGCTTTTGAAATCAAAATTATTATTGGGGGACTTGTTGGAGATTGATTACAATAAATAAATTTTACATTATCTAATGATTATATTAATTAACAGTATATCTCATTCAGCATCTTGACCAGTGTTGCCGACCGCCTACATCACACAACCGCACTGGGCTGCTACTACTGACCGACCGCTCTGCATGACGACTACTACCGTACTGCACTGCACGACTACTACTAGCGAACTGCACGCAACTAAATCGAGCTACCGACTGAGAACCGCTCGCAACACTCGCGCGGTCAAGCGCAGGCTCTCTGGTCAGAGACGCTGCAATGCCTCGCCATCGCTGCTGCGTTACATACGTGTTTCATAACCCTCCACTGGGGGGGCAAAAATTTGGCAGCGATGGTGAGTCATTTGGACTTGCCAATCGCGGCAAAATTTTTTTTTAATTAATAAACTTCTACAATTTACAGAATATTTAGATGTAGTACATGAATTAGATGTTGTGCACACGCACTAAGTACAAAATATATAAGACAAAGACAAAATGTGAGTACAAAACATAGTAACAAAGCAGAAAAAAGTATATACAAATTATTTGACAGATAACAAAGTGCACAGGCACTGAAAAAATTCTTTAGCATATTCAGAACAAATAAACAGACTGGCAAAAAATATTATGTTGACAAGTGACATGAGTGCACATGCACTGCAGTTGAGAACATATCAGTAAATGATGAAATGTATATAGAATTTGTAACAAATGACATAAGTGCATATGCATTGAAGTATTGAATATACAGAATAGTACAAATCATATTGAAAAATGAGAAAAGTGCACAGGCACTGAAGTTCAGTAGAAAACATATTAACGCCTAACATAAGTGCACATGTACTGTAGTTCAGAACATATCATTAAAACAAAAATGTATATACAATATAAAAGACAAGAGTGTACATATACTGTACTTCAGAACAAATCGAAAAAAATGTCTTTAGCATTTTCACAACAAATAAACATAATGGCAAAACATCATGTCGACCAGTGACATAAGTGTACTCGCACTGGAGTTCATCGAATTGAAAAAAAATGTATAGCCATGAACATAAATAATGTTAGCAAAAAAATGATTTTCACTATGTGACAAGAATTAGGATAGGAAAGGGAAGGATTGCATCATGGTTGTAGCACTTTAGATTGCACACAGCTGTTCTGAAAGTCCATATCTTTCCACAGAAGTACAACACCAAGTGACACAACTTGAAGTTCTTTTCCCATCAGAATTTATCAGCGCAGCCAAGACACTGAATTGTCGTAGTAATGTTCCATGTTCTCATTTTGGCAGTACATTAGGTACACCAAACAGTGGGACCATAATAATGTCTTCATCGCTCACGGTGGTGGACAGCATATCGTGTCAACACCACGCTCTTACACGGCACACCAACGTAGAATTAGTGCAAAACCAAATATAGTGCTCCATGATCACTGGGATAAACAGGACAAATGGACATTGCAGTAATTCAGGGTAGTTAACTCATGAGGTGAAGGACATTAAGTCACATAATATTGACAATTACAGACTTAATTAGTAGTTTGTGGCATTCATAGCCCAGTTATTGAACATTTCTGTACCAAGTATGTAGTATTACAGAAAAATGTTCATTAATTGTTTTACATAGAATCAGTAGCCTTCTTTTCCTAGTTACAAAGCATTATGAAATAATCGCATTCTTTTCCAGTTACAAAATATAGCATAATTAATTAATCATTTGTCTTCCAATAGTAATAATCATTAGCTTTTTCCTAACCACAAAGCAGTATGAAACAATAGCATAGTTAATTAATTATGTGTCATTCCAATCTAGTAAGAATCATTAGCCTTCTTCTAATTACAAAGTATTATTAAACAGTCACATTCATTTCCAATAACAAAGTATGGCATCGTTAATTAATCATTTGTCATTTCAATAGTAATAATCATTAGCCTTCTCCTGATTACAAAGCATTATGAAACAATCACATTCTTTTCCAGTTACAGAGTATAATTAAGAATCATTAACCTTCTCCTAATTACAGTTAATTAATCATTTGTCATTCCAATATAGTAAGAATCATTAGCCTTCTTCTAATTACAAAGCATTATTAAACAGTAATTAAGAATCATTATCCTTCTTCTAATTACAAAGCATAGCATCATTTGTCATTTCAATATAGTAAGAATCATATTCTTTTCCAGTTACAAAGTATAGCATTGAAAACAAGAGTTAATTAATGGCATAATTAATAACATAATTCGTTGATTGACATTAATTATTGGCACTCAGTGGCCAGCAAGTATTGAATAGAACAAAACATAGTTCATCATTCAGTATTATTCAGATCATTACGAAGTCATTATTAAAAATCAGTTAATTACAGTCATAGCATTAATAATTATGGGCATTATAAGTAGTCTCATTACAACAAACAGTGGCAATTATTAGCTAGTGACAAAGCATTATTAAATATATATACTTTTTGTCTCATTAAGAGGTCATTACTCAAGTGACATACTATTCAGAGTTGATCAGTATTATTCAGAATTATCATAAACTAGTGACATTATGTGGGACTGGTAATACCTCTTTTAGCAATGCATTGCGTTGGGATCGATAATTAATTGCTGAGGCATAACACTATTTGCTTTTGACCTATTGCTGCAAATGAGGATAGGTAACGTCATTCGTCAGGAGTCAGCTGTAGCAAGGTTATGTAACAAGGCAGTATATGTGATCACATTTATAAATGATAAACACAAATGGGTAAAAAAATAAAAATGCAAGTACTAGAACAGGTATAATAAGTAACAGGTTTAGTAAGTATTATGAAGAGCTTCTCCTGGAAAAAATACAAAATGGATTATTGACCTGAAAGAAGAAACGCACACTATGCTGAAAAGTAGTGAACTTCGAATTAACAGGTAGTGAAATGTGTATAAAAATGTGTTCCATAGCTGTCCTTTCCAAAACTTTCCGTCATCCTACTATGCAATATAACACTTGCTGTCAAAACAAACTGCAACAAATACTTAAATAACTACATAACATAAATACATAACTTCAGCATTATCCTCATCTGTAAAGAAAACTTCATTATCCATCACTTCATTATCCACATTACCATAACTTCATTATTATCATCACCTGTAAAGAAAAACTTCATTATTCATAATACCATTTCCTTCATCAGTATTCATTATCATCTGCAAAAAATCACTTCATTACTCATTATACAACTATTCCTTATCTCTAGCATATTTCATCACTAAAACTAAGATGTGTAATTCTCTCTGACAGCCTGCATCAATCACCTTGTATTCTGAAAGAAAAAATTAGTGAAGACTGCTATTCTACGATGAGTATAGTATATTCTTGTTAATGCTTGTTAATCCTGATCCATTTACTCTTCCTCATAAAGTTATTGCATCTTCTATCGTTTATTCCGTAGGTGAAATTCCCATTTATATTAAATTTATTTCTTACACGCATCATTTCTTTCTGAAATTGATGAACAAAGATTAATGTCTTGCATTTAAATCCTATACCCACTAAATAATGACTGGTTTATGGTGACACAATTAAGCATACAGCATAACATGACAGAAAACGTAATATGTCAAAGACATTGACAGTGTTCAAAGCTAAAATGTACACAGAATATCACAATGCAGCAGCAAAAAATGCAAAACAGTCACGATGTTGAGATGTCATAGGGCAAAAAAAATGTCAAAGTCAACTGGTGTGTTATATCTTAACTATTTCACAGTGCATATAAACAAAACTGGAATACAATCGTACATAAAAAGACAAATGTGACGTTCGTTGTGTTCAGCTTGTATGTAGTGTAGTTAATAGAGGCGAGAATTAAAGACTTTAATGAAAAAAAATGTAATGAAATTAACATGTCATTAGCTAACATTGCATAATTAGTCATAAAATACGTAAGTGTCTCTGAAAAAATATGCACGGTCTGATGTGTAACGACAAGAAAAGCGACCTGCTAACCTTACCTTGCCGGGCACTTGCCAAGAAAAAATACGATAATCATCAGTAATTAGTCAGGTGAAATAATTGCATTAGTAAATGGCATCATAGTGTGTTGAATCATACAGTGGTTTCACTCAATAAAGGGTTTAATATTTGAGATGTGGTGATTGCCTTTCGATTTTCTGGTTCTCAAAGTTTCGACGTGTACAACATTGGGGTGAGGGATGCTGCGAATCCGATATGGACCTGCGTATAGAAGTTCAAATTTACTGCACTTACCTTTTAATTTACTGGATAAATAGTGTGTACGTACTAATATCTTCTGTCCAACGTGAAAGTCGCGGCGTGTACAAACCTGTTTTTGCTGTCTTCTCCGGCGCTCTGCGGCACGTTTGATGTTGTTCAGCGCAATGTCAATTATTTCGTGGTGTCTTAGTCGCCGACATTTGGGGAATTTTACTAATTCTTTAATTTTGTTTGGTGGTTCAACGTTTTTCAGTATAATAGACGGAGATAGCATAGTGGATTCATTTGGAATGGAATTAATTATATCTTGGAATGAGAGTATGTGTGTATCCCAATCAATATGTCTTTTGTGGCAGTATATTCTACACAGTTTACCAATTTCTTTCATTAATCTTTCACAGGGGTTCGAAGAAGGGTGGTACTTGGATATATAGATCGGAGAAATGTTTCTGGCTCGTAACATGCGTGTCCATACGCTACTACGAAATTGAGATCCATTGTCAGAAATTACTTTCATCACATGCCCTACATGAAATAGAAAATGTTTTACAAATGCCTTCGAAACAGTTTTGGCAGTAGCTTTGCGTAATGGAGTGAAAGTAACAAATTTTGAAGTGAGCTCAACAGCGACAAAGATGTAGCAAAAACCTCTGTTAGTTCTGTGAATCGGACCAAAAATGTCTACAGCGGCCATATGTCTTAATTTAACAGGTATAATGGGATATAAAGGAGGAATATGTGAAGTGGTGTCTGATTTAGCTTTCTGGCAAATTTTACAAGACGCTAAAACTCGTCGTATACGTTTCTCCATGTTGGTGAAATAACAGTTCTGTCTCAGTATAAGAAAACATTTTCGTGCTCCGTAATGTGCGTAGCTTAAATGAGTGTACCAGATTAATTTGTTGACCAGTTCGTCAGGAATGCATAATAACCAATTGTTGCTGTCAGGATGAGAGCGGCGAAACAGAACGTCATTGCGTACAGTGTAATGGTTTCTAATCGTAACATTTTTTCTATCTTGCCAAAGGTGTTTAATTTCTTTCCACACATTGTCTTTATTTTGCTCCTTTGCTATGTCCTGTAATGACGATGAAATAAAGTTTTCAAATGCAACTTGCTGAATGTACATGACACTGAAATTTGTTTTGCAGAAGTTGGTTGCTACGTCTTGCTGATTGTTGCCAAGAGAACGCGATAGTGCGTCTGCTATAACATTTTGTGTGCCGGGAATGTGGACAATCGTAAAATTAAATTCTTGTAAATATAGTTTCCATCTACTTAATCTGTCGTGAGTGAATTTGGCCGAAAGTAAAAATTGTATCGCTCTGTGGTCTGTGTAAACAGTGGTATGTCTGCCATAAAGAAAGTGCCTAAATCTCGTGAAAGCCCATACAACACATAATGTTTCAAGTTCTGTAACAGAATAATTTCGTTCAGCGGGTGACAAAATGCGGCTTGCAAATGCGATGTTTTTAATTACTGTAGAACCATCTTCTTCAATTTCCTGGAAAATATGTACGCCTAAAGCGGTGTTGGAACTGTCGGTGGCAATGGAAAAATTTCTAGTAAGATCTGGGTGCGATAATAGTGGTGCATTCAACAAAGCATGTTTCAGGTTCATGAATTCAGAGTGTGCTTGCTTATCCCAAGACCAAATAGTGTTTTTACCTGTTAATTGGCACAATCTGGGTGTGTCTAAAGCAGAGTGATGAATAAATTTACGAAAAAAGTTAATTAAGCCCAAAAAACTGCGTAGTTGCTTTTTTGTCGTAGGAACAGTAATATCACGTAGAGCCTGAAGTTTTTCCGGATCAGGTGCAATGCCTTCTGCTGAAATTACGTGTCCAAGAAATTTTATGGAAGTTTTGCCAAAGTGCGATTTACTAAGATTAACTGTAAGTCCTTGTGCATGAAAAGTTTGTAACAGTTGTTCAAGAATCAGATTGTGTTCGAACCAGTTAGCTTCTGCGATAAGAATATCGTCTACGTACGTCGTAATTCTGTCTTTAAGTTCTGTCGGAAGTATAGTGTTCAAACCGCGAATAAAAGCTGCAGAAGAAATAGTTAAGCCGAATGGTAATTTGCAAAATTGATAACAGTCGCCAAAACAGAGAAAAGCTGTGTATTTTCTGCAATTCGGATGAAGCTGAATTTGCCAAAATCCCGATTTCAAATCTAGTGTAGAATAAATAGCAGTACCGTGAAATTTCTGTAAAAGTTCCTCTAATGTCTGTGGTCGATCTGTTTCATTAATAATAATGTCATTAATGTGACGTGAATCAAGTACAAGGCGAAGTGAGCCATCTTTTTTCTTAACAATATGTAACGGGTTTATGTATGGACTAACTGCCGGTTCAATAATTCCTTGATGAAGCATATCTTGCAGCTCTTTTTTAACCTGTTCTCTGTGAATATATGGAATGGGATAATGTTTAGCTTTAAATGTGTCGTGCTGTTTCACTTGAAATTCATACATAAATCCGGACATAGTACCAGGAATGTTGTCAAAAACTGGAGCTTGCTGTAAAAGAATTTTGTGTAATTGCGTTCGTTCGTCGTCTGTAGTTGCACTGCTTTGTTTAACTTTATCGGAAATCATTTGCATTACGTCGTAGTCAGCTTCGTCTGGAGTATTATAGTTGTGTACGTACGTATCCGTGAACAATGTGGGATTACAGTCTATGTTACGTGTTGCGGAAATGACCTCTGTGCGGTTAATTGTTTGTTCCTCCGCAGATAAAGAGTGCTGAAATTCTAAAGCCAATTGTATATTTTCATCCTTTAACATTAAATAAGAATTCTGAAAATCAATAACTGCGTCGTGTTGTACCAGAAAATTCGTGCCTAAAATTACGTCTGTCGTCAATAAAGGAACTATCCAAAAATTTGAGTGAAATGTGTGACCTGCGATACAAAATGATAAATGCGTCTGTAATTTAACGTCTACTCCTTTACTCGATACTGCTCCCTTCACTTTGGTTTTGCCTAAAGGTAATGTCGGATAAGTATTCTCTTTGTTACACTCGTTAAAAGTTTCTTCATTTATTACTGATATAGGTGAGCCGGAATCGATTACTGCTGAAAATTTCGATGAACCAATTTCAATTTCGATAACAGGATGTGAAATAGTTTTCCGAATAACTGGTCTTTCCTGCAAGAGAGTGTCTCTGATATCGTCAAAAGTAATTACATTTTCGTGAACAACATTTTGCGTGTCAAAAGTAATGTTTGCGTTACTGTAATATGCAATCTGTGCTGTATCTGGTTAAATTCTATCGTACGTGCTGTTATTTACGGGAGAATGTTGTGGCATATCCACTATATGAACTGCTCTGTTATTTCTTATTGACGTGTTACGCTATAGATAACACCTATTGTCTGTTTCATTCATGATTACTTGTTGTTGCTGATGTTGTTGCTGCTCATAAGATCGACTGTTATTAAATGTACGCTGAAAATTGTGCTCATCATTTTTACGTCTGTCGTGATAGTAATTTCTATACGGCGCATTGCGATGCGAGTTGAAATAGTGTGTTGTCTGTACGTAGTTATTTCTTTGCTGCCATGCGTTACTATTTGTTGGAGCTGGGACTATACGTGCACGCGGCGAAACATTAAAGTTTGGTTGACCTTGTAGACTGCATTGTTGGTTAGGTATGCTAAGCGGCTGACTTTCATGCTATTGTGATGGAAAACATCTATTGTTACAAAAATGTGGTTGCGACTGCCGAAAATTCTGTACATACTGATGATTACGATTTTATCTGTTATTAAAGTTACGGCGGTAGTTGTCATTACGGGAGTGCCTACTGAAAATTGTCACATTCGGTAAAAGATTTGTCATATCGGGTTTTCATTACAATGTTTCTTAATTCTAGATAGAGCAATAGTTAAAGAGCAGTTTGGATAGATATAAAGGATAGTAGAAGAAAAGGCAGCAGTGCAGAAAAAAACTAAAAATGAAATAGCACTACTACAGCTCGGGGCCCTATGCTCGCTACGGCACATATTCATTAAAGCGTAATGAATCCCCTGAGGTCTATTACGCACTGCAAATAAATTTTAGCTTTTGCGTTGCGTTGCGTTGTAAAATTCCAAAAGTAAATTGTTGTAAGCACGTTAATTCAAGTTTCCTCATTACACGCAATGCTGATGAAAATGCAATAGCAAATTGTCGCATCAGGTTCAAAGCTAGCTTCTGCATTACAGGCAATATCGGTGAAAGTACAAAAACAAATTGACGTATACAGTTCAAAGCGTGTACCTGTGTTCTGTCATTATTAAATTCTTTACATTTTCTTACAAATGCAAACTGCTTATTATCAACGCTCTCGTCACTGAATTTGAGAACACGTTCGGGTTTGTGTGTGAATCTGTTTGTCTGTGTCGTTTCGTACTTCAAGTTGCGTAGCTTTTCTGATTTTAAGTTACGTAGCTTTTCGGATTTTAATTCGCGTAATCTCTGTAAATTGTTCACATTATACACGCTGCGTGAGTCAGACAAATGTTCACAACGTGGCGGGTTCTGTGACGTATTGGTGACTGAAATAATTGTTAATTCTGTTACTTTAATACTTTCGTCAATTTGGTTGTTGTGTCGTTCACTTTTATTAACAAATTCCATATTCACAGTGTGTGAAACTTCCAGTGACTTCAAATTAAACTCGTCGCGTATCTGTACTGCGTTTTTACGGCATTGTTCAGAGATTGCATTAATTTCGTGTATCTGTGATTCTGTTGTGCCTACACGTGTACTACTTAATTCTTGTGCAACAGTGCCAACTTCATTATTACTGTTATTAGCACAAGCCTTAGTATCCTCACGTAATTGTATTTTAGTGTCCTGACATTGTATGGTAACAGCTGTAATCTGTTCGCTAGCTTGTTTGTTCTGTTCATTAAGGTTATCGTGTTTTTCTCTCGGCTGTTAAATACCTTCAGAAAATTGTTTGTTCCGTTCTCTAAATTGTTTGTTCCCTTCTTCCAGTCGTTTGTTCTGCTCATCAAGTTTTTCATTAAGTTGTTTATAATCTTCCCTAAGTTGTTTGAAATTTTCATCAATTTTATTAAATTTTTTGTCCTGTTCACTAAGTTGTTGTTTGAGATCCGCATTATTATTGTCTTGTTTTTTATCTAGTTGTTTGAAATTTTCATCCATTTTATTAAATTTTTCATTAAACTGTTTGAAATTTTGCCGCAAAAATGCCATAATTGGATCCGATTCAAAATTAGCATTTCTATTCTCTGTGCTATTCAATTGTCGATCTGGAATTGTTTCGTTTTGCGTGACCATTTGGTCATTCTGTAATTTACAAAAAGGTTTGCCAGTTAAACATACACTGTCAGTCCCTATTTCGGAATTAAATAAATCCGTCGTACTTTCACTACACTGACCATTTTCATTCGAAAAATTTGTTTGTATGTTACTTATATTTTCCAAATCGGGTGTGTTAAGCTGGGCAGCGCTCATTACAATAGAGCGTCCCGCGTCATCGATTGTCGTCAAATCAACAGAGGACATAACCGAGTTCGTTTGTTCATCATTAAGATAAAAGTCATCATTAGTGGTTGGAATACACTGATTGTTAATGAACGCAGGATTGACATCATTACACTGCGTGTCACATGTCCTATCGGTAAAGTCGTTTGAGCCGGTAATTTCGCTCGTAATACCTCGCGATACACTATTCACAGTCTTTCGCGGCATTTTTTACGGTAGTCACAATTATTCACAAAACAAATAAGCACAATGCAAAAGCAACACACAAATACAATAGAGCAAACGAATTGTCGTTGATCTGTGGAAAGAAAGTCACAAGTTAATAAAAGCGTAGCGCCAAATCCTAATTATACTTAAGCAAATAAGAGCAAATATCTGACTGTCTTTCAAAAGATTCTCAACGAAATACGATCCTGGACTGGGTGTCGCCAAGTGTAACCTCCCCACCGTAATTTAAAAGGAAAAGACAATACTTAATACAAATGGGAGCCGAGTGTAACCTCCCCACAAAGAATTCTACTGACAATGACAATTAAACAAAAATTAGCAATCTGACCCAAATAAGTTCTTCACAAAAAATTAAAGTCCATTCAGTGATAAGAAAATTCAATTAAACCGAAATATCGGTCTTTGGCCCTGTGTAAAACAATCAGAATTAAAGTCTTACCTCATTGTAACTGGTAGTCAAATTTCTGCTCTTACTCGTGCGCACGGCTTGGAGGAACTGCATTGCAAATAATAATATTCCTTTTTTCTGTGATTTTACTGAAATTTTTCTTCAAAAGAAGTGGAATGAAATGGGAAGTGCAACGAAATCTTTAGTTCGATAAAAAATTAAATTTTTGAAAAAATGCTTTTGAAATCAAAATTATTATTGGGGGACTTGTTGGAGATTGATTACAATAAATAAATTTTACATTATCTAATGATTACATTAATTAACAGTATACCTCATTCAGCATCTTGACCAGTGTTGCCGACCGCCTACATCACACAACCGCACTGGGCTGCTACTACTGACCGACCGCTCTACATGACGACTACTACCGTACTGCACTGCACGACTACTACTAGCGAACTGCACGCAACTAAATCGAGCTACCGACTGAGAACCGCTCGCAACACTCGCGCGGTCAAGCGCAGGCTCTCTGGTCAGAGACGCTGCAATGCCTCGCCATCGCTGCTGCGTTACATACGTGTTTCAAGTTAGATGTTGCTAAATCTCGTGGTCGTGCGGTAGCGTCCTCGCTTCCCACGCCCGGGTTCCCGGGTTCGATTCCCGGCGGGGTCAGGGATTTTCTCTGCCTCGTGATGACTGGGTGTTGTGTGCTGTCCTTAGGTTAGTTAGGTTTAAGTAGTTCTTAGTTCTAGGGGACTGATGACCATAGATGTTAAGTCCCATAGTGCTCAGAGCCATTTGAACCGTTGCTAAATCTCAAAGTGGTGGAAAGATCGGCTACTTGCTTCCAATGTTCAGAAATGTAAAATTGTGCATTTCACGAAACGAAAAAAACGTAGAATCCTATTAACTACAGTATCAATTAGTCAAAGCTGGAATCGGTGTCAACGGCCTTGCCTATTTGTGGATAAACCAGTTCCTGTCAAATCACCAAAGTTAGGCAACGTCGTTCGTGGCCGTTACTTCGATGGGTAACCGCCCAGGAACGCCACGCCCTGTGGTCTGGTGGGGTGGGCGTAACGTTGCTGATCACCAAACTTTGCTCCATTGTCCAGAAATAAATTCCCCAAACCCCTCTGCAGTGTTTCATGGAATGAAGGCATGTGACTCTGTTCATGGTAACCCCTTCGTCGGACGGGGACGTTAAGCTCGGTGGCCCACTTGGTGCTGTTCGAGAAGAGTAGGCTAAATCCCTTTTCTCATCATCACTGAACGCACACATCCGTTATATCCATTCAGTTGTATCCGTTCAGTTCAAGGCAGTAATCCTTACTGATCGTCTGACCTCTTGGCAACAACTCCTGATGCACTTTGTCGTTGAAATCGAAGGAAACAGTGAGCAGAACCTTCACATTCGACTCCAGTTGCCGAGCTTTTTTCGGTCTTGGCGATCTAGAATGCCTCCACTGGGACTATTGAACCTCAGTTTCGACGTCATATCCGTACAGCCATGTTTCGTCACCTGTTATCACACTTTCAGTAGTTTTTCATTGTTATTGGCTTCATTTAACGACTCCTGAACAACTTCCACTTGCTGCTGTTTTTGCCCGAAGTCAACACCTTTGGCCCAAATTTTGCTCCACACGTTTCATACCCAAAACACTTGTAATGTATAGCATGAGCCAGTTGATATGCCAACATCATCAGCAACTTCTCTGACTGTGATTCGGCGATCGTTCATAATAATTTCTTTGACTTTTTCCACGTTTTCATCTGTTGTTGTGCTGTGGCGTTCAGAAGGCTCGTCATCTTCAACTTCTTCACGGCCATTTTGAAAACGCTCAAACACTCGTAAACCCTTGTTTTACTCATAGCAGACTCAGCAAAAGCAGTTACCAACCTTTCTAAAACGGTGTTACATTTTTGTCGTTTTATAGCAATGTTTAATGCAAATTGTGTGATACGTCTTTAAAACAAATGCAGCACATGTAACCTTCTGGACAACTGACGACAGACTATAGATCCAATGTGGCTGCCAGTTTACAGACACGTTTCAGGCGTGTTTACCGCGACAACAACGAAAAATTTAGCGAATCGCACTAATACAACTAGGTTGACCAACTCTCCTGTATTTCCTGGAATCTTCCGTATTATTGCTTTTTTTAAACCCACACGGCTTCGTATTATCGCCTGTTTCTCCCCTGTGTTTCATAAGTGATCACTGTTATAAGTACTGATCCTGCGAAGTACTATCGATAGGTCAAGTTCCCCGATCGATATGTCTTGGAAAGCTTTTATACAATAATCGATACTATTGTCGATATAGTCTTTTTTCTGTTCATGCTTGTACGGAAAAAGACGGCTTAGCTCAAGGGAATGTGAGCAGGGGAGAAAAAGTGGCATTGGATACGCGTCTAGAAAGGTCGTGAGAAGGGAAATGTTTACTTCCTTCTCCGTTAGTATTGACAATCCATGCATGTGCTCACTTCGTGCCGATCCGATAGGTCGCTTAAGTTTTCGGGATCGAAAACAGAGGACAGTCAACACGAAATGTTTCGATTTGTGTAGTTTTCTTTCTGTAATCGTACCTATTATATTGTTCAGCGTTCACGTGTATATTCATTTGCTTCTAATTTGTACCAGTTTTGCATCACGTGCTATCACAGTGAAAATGAAGATGTAATAACTTCACGAAGTAAGAAGTTAAATTCTTATGAGTCTATTTGAGGAAGTGGAGCAGCCTTCTTAGTTAACGCCAGAGCCCCCAATGTTAACTGGAGTTATTGTGCTACTAAGCGTGACTTCAGCGTCAGCTGCAATAGTTGTTCAAGCTGTCAGATATAATAGCAGCTACAGAAGTATGGATTGTGGAAATAAATTATTGAAGGATATTTTCTATGACCCACATTTGACTAAGATGATGTCATGTGGACGAAATAAGGTAGAAGCAATTGTGAGAAAGATTTTGGGTCCAAGAATTGTTGTCGCCAGTTCCAGGAAAATGAGATGCAGAAGTGAAGTTGAAATTTATTGCGGCTAAATGTCTCATAAACCTCCCTCGGAATCTAGGTCAGATGCTGGTCATCTTCCTTGAGACTGTGATCAAATGTTGGTCGCCTGAATACAGTATGCGAAATTACAGTATTCCCGATACTTTTAGATCGCCCATCGAATATACAGGGTGGTCCATTGATAGTGACCGGGCCAAATATCTCACGAAATAAGCGTCAAACGAAAAAAACTACAAAGAACGAAACTTGTCTAGTTTGGAGGGGGAAACCAGATGACGCCATGGTTGGGCCGCTAGATGGCGCTGCCATAGGTCAAGCGGATATCAGCTGCGTTTTTTTAAATAGGGACCCCCATTTTTATTACATATTCGTGTAGTACGTAAAGAAATATGAATGTTTTAGTTGGACCACTTTTTTCGCTTTGTGATAGATGGCGCTCTAATAGTCACAAACATATGGCACACAATTTTAGACGAACAGTTGGTAACAATGGTAGGTTTTTTAAATTAAAATACAGAACGAAGGTACGTTTGAACATTTTATTTCGGTTGTTCCAATGTGATACATTTACCTTTGTGAACTTATGACTTCTGAGAACGCATGCTTTTACAGCGCGATTACCTGTAAATACCACATTAATGCAATAAATGCTCAAAATGATGTCCGTCAACGTCAGTGCATTTGGCAATACGTGTAACGACATTCCTCTCAACAGCGAGTAGTCCGCCTTCCGTAATGTTCGCACATGCATTGACAATGCACTGACGCATGTTGTCAGGCGTTGTCGGTGGATCACGATGGCAAATATCCTTCAACTTTCTCCACAGAAAGAAATCCGGGGACGTCAGATCCGGTGAACGTGCGGGCTGTGGTATGGTGCTTCGACGACCAATCCACCTGTCATGAAATATGCTATTCAATACCGCTTCAACCGCACGCGAGCTATGTGCCGTGCATTCATCATGTTGGAAGTACATCGCCATTCTGTCATGCAGTGAAACATATTTTAAGAACATCAGTAGAACATTACGTAGGAAATCAGCATACATTGCACCATTTAGATGGCCATCGATAAAATGGGGGCCAATTATCCTTCCTCCCATAATTCTGCACCATACATTAACCCGCCAAGGTCGCTGATGTTCCACTTGTCGCATCTACGTGAATTTTCCGTTGTCCAATAGTGCATATTATCCCGGTTTACGTTACCGCTGTTGGTGAATGACGCTTCGTCGCTAAACAGAGCGAGTGCAAAAAATCTGTCATCGTCCCGTAATTTCTCTTGTGCACAGTGGCAGAACTGTACACGACGTTCAAAGTCGTCGCCATGCAATTCCTGGTGCGTAGAAATATGGTACGGTTGCAATCGATGTTGATGTAGCATTCTCAACACCGACGTTTTTGGGATTCCCGATTCTCGCGCAATTTGTCTGCTACTGATGTGCGGATTAGCCGCGACAGCAGCTAAAACACCTACTTGGGCATCATCGTTTGTTGCAGGTCGTGGTTGGCGTTTCACATGTGGCTGAACACTTCCTGTTTCCTTAAATAACGTAACTATCCGGCGAACGGTCCGGACACTTGGATGATGTCGTCCAGGATACCGAGCAGCATACATAGCACACGCCAGTTGGGCATTTTTATCACAATAGCCATACATCAACACGATATCGACCTTTTCCGCAATTGGTAAACGGTCTATCACGAAGCAAATACCGTCCGCAGCGGCGGAGTGTTACGTGATACCACGTACTTACACGTTTGTGACTATTACAGCGCCATCTATCACAAAGCGAAGAAAGTGGTCCAACTGAAACATTCATATTTCTTTACGAACTACACGAATATGTAATAGAAATGGGGGTTCCTATTTTACAAAACGCAGTTGATACCCGTTTGACCTATGGCAGCGCTATCTAGCGGGCCAACCCAAGCGCCGTCTGGTTTCCCCCTTCAAGCTAGACGAGTTTCGTTCTTTGTAGTTTTTTCGTTTGATGCTTATTTCGTGAGATATTTGGCCCGGTCTCTATCAATGGACCACCCTGTATAGATATTCGGTCTCTCCGGGTGGTCCTTCCTGCAGAGTAATTTTCGGCGGAAGAGCTGGAAAAATACTGGACGGCTGTTTTCGAGGGGTGTGCGGCGATTAGAAAGAGGGAATCCCGGACGCGGCGGAAGCCCTCGCGCGTGGTTGCCAGGGCTCCCCCCGCCGCCTACGGGGGCGGCAGCTGCGACGGCGCGCGCGGCTCCCGGGTCCCGCATCGGCCTCCCCACCACCAGCCGCCGCCCGCAGCCCGGCTTTAGGCGAGGCGTCCCACAGGCGCGCCGCTCAGTCGCTCTTCGGAAGCCGCAGCCGCTGCCGCCGACTCCCGGCGCATATGTGGCTGGCAGCACACTTGCCGTTCGTGGATGCTTCCACGACAGCTGTGCCCACACCAGTATCTAGTCACTCCAAGAATATGAGTTAGCAGCCAAAGCCTTGACGATCCTTATATCTACGGGAGAGTTCCAGGGAAACTGTGCTCAGACCTCTTGTCGGACACACGTACAGTGACTGTCGTAGGAGAGTAATGCATGACCAGAATAGTTTGTTCGTGGATATTTGTCGTTTCGATTTCCGAGGGGGGCTCGGTGGGAGAGGACTGCAGCACCCGAGCTGGTGACAGTAGTGGCTGACGACGAGTAGGTGACTCGCACGGTAAGGTACTATTCCGAATGCTGCCAGCGAGATCATTTGTAGTGATTGTGAACAGTTTCTCCCTCGAATGCCGTGTAAATAATTTCTCTCGCGAGGGTCGGCAGTGAAGCGAGCGTCTCGTTGTCGCTCTGCTGCAGGTGGTGCACGCCGGAGCTTTCGCTGACATAAGCGCTTCCCGGAGCGGGCATAATCTGCGCGTGCGCAGAGCGGATAGTGGGCGCGCAGCTTATCAGCCAGCCCCTCGCCGCGGCGGCCCAGTCTCTGCCGCGTAGCACGCCAGCCATGACGGTGGCGTCGCCCTCCGCCGGCGACGGAGCGTCGTCGTCGACTTCGACGGCGTCGGTGTCGGCGTCGTGCTGCCTGCTGCCCAGGGGCGCGCCGGCGCCCGGTGCCGCCTCGCTGTCCTCGTCCACCACGAGCTCCGTGTCGGTGGCGGAGCCGCTGCAGAACAACAATTACTACTTGCACCGGCTCGCCGAGGCCGACTGCGGCGACTCGACGCCGCGCTTCGCCACCGCCGGCCCACCGGTCTCCGTGCAGTTCACCGACGTGCGGTACAGCACCTATGTCTGGTCCGTGCAGCAGCCGATACCACGTGAGTACCCCAATAACTTACTTCGTTTCTTATTTATGTCAGGGATTGAAAGTTGTAAGTCGAGGCGAGACCCCGGGAGTTGACGATATTCTGTCAGAACTGCTGATAGCCTTGGGAGAGCCAACCGTGACAGAACTCTTCCATCCGGCAGGCAAGGTGTATGAGACTGGCGAAATATCCGCAAACTTCGAGAAAAATGTAACAATTTCATTCCCAAACAAAGCAGGTGCTGACAGGTGTGAAAATTATCGAACTATTTGTTTAATGGCTCATATTTGCAAAATACTAACACGAATTCTTTAGGGGATAATGTCCGCCCCGATAGCTGAGTGGTCAGCGTGACGGATTGTCGTCCTACGGTCCACAGCGTTTCGCGAAAAGAACGCCTTCCTTCGTCCACGAATTCCCATCTGAGTGCTGATCGAACCTACCGGTAACAAATCGAGTAGCACACTCCGATGTCTCCCTTTAAACCGAATTGGTGGTGATCCCAGACACTCAAGAATTGGTTGCACAAATATTCTGTACGCGGTCTTCTTTGCAGATGAGCTATACTTTCTTAGAATTCTCAGTGTAAATCGAAGTCGACCATTTAGAGCACGCTGACGCTTATCACACCAAATAGAAATTCTGTCCAAGTCATCCTGTACCAAAGGGTCCGCCCCGACGGCTGAATGGTCAGCGTGACGGGTTGCCGTCCTAAGGGATCCGGGTTCGATTCCCGACAATGCTGCTCAGTCGGAGCGGCGACTATGCACAGAAGTTGCGGGAAGGTGTAGCCAACAGTTGCAAGCAAATAAGATATTTTTTATTTTCACTGTGGACTGCATTTCGCGACTGATCGGACCTTACTTTTCAAACAGCCCTCGTAGAAATCAGAACGAGATGATCTCTGTGCGTTTAATTCGTGCGTAACTAATTTAAAATTCCTGAAAAAGAAAAAAAAAGAAAATATTACTGAAAGAGAACTCTATTTTCGGGAGGCATAATTGTTGCTACGTATCTTTGCGAAAGTTCTGAATGGTCAGCGTGACAGACTTCCGTCCTAAGGGGCCCGGGTTCCATTCCCGGCTGGGTCGGGGATTTTCTCCGCTCAGGGACTGAGTGTTGTGTTGTCTTCGTCATCATTTCATCCCCATCTGACGCGCAGGTCGCCCAATGTGGCTGGCAATGACGCCAAGCGCTCATTTCCATTTTAGGAAAGAATGGAAAAACTGGTGGAAGCCGACATCGGGGAAATCAGTTTTCCTTCCGGAGAAATTTAGGAATACGCGAGGCAGTACTAATCCTACCACCTATCTTAGAAGAGCGATTAAGGAAAGCGAAACCTAAATTTATAGCGTTAATAGACTTAGAGAAAACTATCGCTTATGTTGATTGGAATGCTCTCTTTCAAATTGTAAAGATGGCAGGAGTAAAATACAGGGACCGAAAGCCTATTTACAGCTTGCACAGAAACCAGAAGGCAGTAATAAGGGTCGAGGGGAATGAAAGGAAAGCTGTGGTTGAGAAGGTACCGAGACAGGTTTGTAGACTATCCCCGATGTTATTCAATCTGTACATCGAACAAGCAGTAAAGGAAAACAAAGAAAAATTTGGAGCAGGAACTACAGTTCAGGGAGAAGAAAGAAAAACTCTGAGGTTTGCCGATGGCATTGTAATTCTGTCAGAGACAGCAAAGGACTTGGGAGAGCAGTTAAATGGAATGAACAGTCCCTTGAAAGGAGGATATAAGATGAACATCAACAAAAACAAAACAAGGAGAACGGAATTTAGTCGAATTAAATCAGGTAACGCAGAGGGATTCAGATTAGGAAACGAGACACTGACGAGTTTTGCTGTTTGGGCAGCAAAATAACTGATGATGGCTAAAGTACAGAAGATATAAAATGAAGACTGGCAGTGGGGAAAAAAGAGCTTCTGAAGAAGAGAAATTTGTTAACATCGAATATTGATTTGATAGTTGGGAAGTCTTTTTCTGAAAGTATTTGCCTAGAGTCCGCGCATGGTAGTGAAACATGGACGATAAAGAATTCCGACAAAAAGAGAGTAGAAGTTTTCGAAATGTTGTGCAGAAGGATGTTGAAAGTTAGATTGGCAGATCACGTAATTAATGTGGAGGTACTGAATAGAATTGGGGAGACGAGAAATTTGTGGCACAACTTGACCACAAGAAGGGATCAGTTGATAGCACACACCCTGAGACACCAAGCGATCACCCATTTTGTACTGGAGGGAAGTGTGAGGGTTAAAAATCGTAGAGGGAGACCAAGAAATGAATACACTAGGCTCATTCGGAACGATGTAGGTTGCAGTAGTTATTCGGAGACGAAGAGACTCACACAGGATAGAGTAGCATGGAGAGCTGTATCAAAGCAATCTTCGGACTGAACACAACAGCAACAACAACAACAACAAGGATTGAAAACCCATGAAATCAAGATCAGACATGAAATATTCTTTATTTGGATCGATTACTAGTTTCAGCTAATAACCCAGCCATCTTCTGATCATAAAACATTGTTGACGGATTTTGGTGACATTACATCTTCTCGCACTTCGTTAAAATCTTTCATAAAATGGCGACATCCATGCATGACATAATGAAAAACAGCTTTTTGTCGTTGGTGGCCAGCATATTATTAAACGATGGTCAGGAAAGAATGGCGTTATGTCATCTATGGATGTTGTCATTTTAAAAATGATTTTTAATAATGTGTGAAACCGTAGTGACGGCAATACTAATCAAGAATGTTTTAAAATCGGAAGATGGCCGAAACAAGTAGTTCATCCAAATAAAGAAGATTTCATGTGCGATCTTAACTTTATGAATTTTTGATCCCTAACATAAATAAAAAAATTTACAACAGGTCGTGTGTCTCATGGTTGACAATGTCAACAAACTTGATCTTTCTTTGTAATATGATATGCGAAAGATACAGACTTCCTCGGGCTGCACTAGATCGTTGTTGCTTATTAATACAACATACGTGATCGATTTCAAAATACACATTCCATCATGAGATGTATCAGAAAAACCAGTCATATCTATACCGATTCTGTGAAATACGTCCATGCAGTGGCAGCCGATATCCACCTGTGTCCTTGCCATACTGCTTAACTGGTTAAGCAATTTTGTGAAGACTTTTTGTTTTGCAACACGTTCGAAACCATGACAGACACTGGAGCATACCATTCAAAACTGGAAAAAAAAGTTTTCAGATAACTATTCGTGATTTTAGATATGCGGTAAATTGATATGGTAGGATACCAGTAGTTATCCGCTGCTCATTCCCGGACATATTTCATCAAAAAATTGATATGAAGGTGTTTTGCCTTACTCTTCGCTGTCAAGACCGGTTTGAAACAACTGAAGTACTTCATTCGACCTATACATACATAGAAGCATGAGTTAACGGTTGTACAAATAAGTTAGCGATATCAAAAATTACTAAATTTGTCGGTACAGTGAGTGATCTGCGTCAGTGCGGGGTGGGAACACTCGTGCCGGATTGACGCTGCTGCGGAGAGAGTTCTGCGAAGCCTAGGGTTGTTGCTGGGAAACTGTCGAATACGAAAGCAAAAAGCCTGGTTGTGACGATAGACTGTGATCTGTCCCTTAGCACAAGGTCTGAGTTCGATTGGAATGTGACAGTTTGGTTGTGAGTTGGCGGAGCCAGCGAATGTAGAATCAAAAAACTGCCTGAAATGTCTTGGCCTCCGCAGAAATGGCAACACATTTCATCTCGGCACAAGAGTCACAAACGCGAAAGTATACATTTAACAGATCCGCTGTTGTGATGTTGCTTGCAACTTGCATCACCACCACGCAAATCCATGGGAACAAACATTACAAGGTTTTATGTTCAAACAGCGTTTCGTGATTTTTGACTGCAAGCAAACTGTTTCGTAATTCTTTACCGTAACTATAACTTACGCATTTCTTTTAACATCTAGAACCTACTTGTATGTCTTTCGACATAATGTAAACTCACATTGCCTGTATGTATAGGCTGCCGGAAAATCTTTGGATCGAACCTAGTCTCAGTAACAAAGAAATAGATAATTTGCTGCAGGCTTTTGCTGCCTAATGGGACGTCCTTCAATTAAGAATAGTGTAAAGACCTACTAATCAAACCAGAAATACCAAGGATGAGATTATTACATTTTGCTTTCTCCTCGCTTGTTGAGTCTCTATTTACCAAGGGAAGTTTCCGATTAGGACCTCAACTTTCTAAGCGTGCGAAAAGACTACGTGTTCGGCAGAAAATAACGCAGGGTTTAAACAAGATAATACGACGTAACATTCTCAGGATCTTACTTCGTACTCCATACGCGTCTAACTGAAGGCGGTGGAGTCTGCGACTGGAATCTGGATATTCAAAGTTTTCAACAGCTGTAGGACACCCTGAACGCAGGGTGTACGCAAAATACTGTGCCAAACCAGGAATCGATACCGGAACCTTCGCCTTTCGCTGGCAATTTCTCTACCGATTGAGCTATCCAGCTATACCACTCACTACTCGTCCTCACTGCCCTACTTGCACCAGTACCTATCTCTTACCACCCAGATTTCACAAAAGTTTTCGTACATACTATGTGGGACTATAACTCGTGGGAGAAAGGATATTGCAGAGACAAGGTTCAGCCGCAACCTGGGGGACTGTTTAGAGAATGAATTTTCACACTGCACCGGAGTGTGCGCCGATTTGAAATTTACTGGCAAGTTACTACAGTGTGCTGGGCAGGGGCCTTACCCGTGAAATCAAAGGCCCCAGGTTCGGTACCCAATCCGGCGCACAGTTTTAATGTGCCAAAAAGTTCATCGCATTTTGCAAAAGAACCTATTATGGGAAACACCTACAACATTGCAGACACTCTACGGTGGTGGTCCTCTAAATTTGCCTTTCTTCAGCACACTTCGAAAGCCAACGTCCTCATCGCAGATTAGTCTTTTAAGCTCGAGATGCAACAATCGGACTATCTGGAGCGACTTAAAGTGGAGCGACCACATAAAACAGATGTTGGAAACAGAAATGTCAGGCTGAGTTTCATGGAAAGAATCTCAAGGAAATGTACTTCGTCCCCGAAAGAACTGGCTTACAAAACGCTTGTCTGACTGAATGTCGAGTATTGCTCAATCAGTCTTGAGTACAGCTTTCCAGACTGGATTAACTGAAAAGAGAGAGATTATCTAATGAAGGGCGACGTATTTCTTCACGGGATCGTTTACTCGGTGCAAGAGCGTTTCAGGGAGACTGAAAAAACTCCAGCTGCAGACGCTACAGGAGAGATGCTCTGCACGACGGAGAAATTTACTATTGAATTTCCGAGAGAATACATTCCGGGAAGAGCAGGACAAATATTACTTCCTTCCACACACGTCTTGCGAAATGGCTACAAAGAGAAAATCCAAGAAATTTGAGCTAAGACGCAGCTACATTGACAGTCATTTTTCCCATACACCATTCGCAAATGGAACAAGGAACGGGTGGGAGCATGGGGAGGGAGAGGAGGGGAAGATCATGGACCAAAAGTACCCTCCGCGACGGAACATAAGATGGCGTGCGGAGGACCAGTTTTTACGTAGATGCAGTGTGTCTTTACATTCGTTTTTCAATGAAGAACGACACTGTCAATAACCAAGAAGGTGTTAAAGTGATGTATTCTTTAGTAACGAAATTGCTTTCGATGAAAAGAATGTCTTCAGTCTATTTGCACATATACAGAAGTATTAGTTAACATTATCTGAAATAAGTCCTTGATATCATTAATGCTGACGAAAGTTACCTGATACGACAGACTTAAGCATCTTTCCCTAGATTCAAAAACATGTGTATGAGATACAGAATAAAATGTTTGAAGAAAATCTAATTACAGTCAATCCCTCTACCTTCTTGAACTGTGCATGTATCCATGGAGACGGTCCTTTTGTTTCGTTTAAAGTTTGGAGAATTTCGCCATCTTCGAGTAGTTAGGCGCTGTTGTGTATCTCAGGTTCCCCGGTTTTCTGCTTACAGACTTTTTCTGTACGTGATGCACGTTTCCGTGTCAACTGTTTGGATTTACCTTTGTAGCCGAACTACACTAAATGGGGCAATGATTGTGAGATAAATGGAGTTTCTACCTCTTTCAACAAACCGATTTGCACTTTATGTGGTTCATTTAATCACTTCAGACGAACGACGGGGACAGACGATTCTAAAAGCTAAAATTAAAATGTTAGTATTCTTTCAGTGGCCGAAGGCATCATATTCCGGAGATATACGATTGTAATTGCGCTGGCGAGAAGAAGTAATTAAGATTTCCAAAATCAAGTCTCAACGACACAATAATTGTGTTGTACAGTTTCCAATTTCGTGCTTCTCTGGACGGCGGTACACTGGTTTGATAATGGTTGGAACGGAAGTTTTGCGCTATCGACGGACCTATTCACGTACTGAGGTGGTGCATTAGATGATGCGCTAGAGTCCTTTTTGCAATAAGTGTGGGATTCCTGGAACCACGCGACCGCTGAGGTCTCATGTTCGAATCCTGCCTCGGGCATGGATGTGTGTGATGTCCTTAGGTTAGTTAGGTTTAAGTAGTTCTAAGTTCTAGGGCACTGATGACCTCAGATGTTAAGTCCCATAGTGCTCAGAGCCATTTGAACCCTTTTTTGTTTCCTGTCGGCCTCTGGCAACCAAGCTATAAGCATTACAGGGTTATTACAAATGATTGAAGCGATTTCACAGCTCTACAATAACTTTATTATTTGAGATATTTTCACAATGCTTTGCACACACATACAAAAACTCAAAGTTTTTTTAGGCATTCACAAATGTTCGATATGTGCCCCTTTAGTGATTCGGCAGACATCAAGCCGATAATCAAGTTCCTCCCACACTCGGCGCAGCATGTCCCCATCAATGAGTTCGAAAGCATCGTTGATGCGAGCTCGCAGTTCTGGCACGTTTCTTGGTAGAGGAGGTTTAAACACTGAATCTTTCACATAACCCCACAGAAAGAAATCGCATGGGGTTAAGTCGGGAGAGCGTGGAGGCCATGACATGAATTGCTGATCATGATCTCCACCGCGCCGAAAATTCAAAGCGTTTGACTTTGTCATCGGGTGTCAGGGCTTGTAGCAATTGTAAACGGTAAGGCTTCTGCTTTAGCCTTTTCCGTAAGATTTTCCAAGCCGTCGGCTGTGGTGCGTTTAGCTCCCTGCTTGCTTTATTCGTCGACTTCCGCGGGCTACGCGTGAAACTTGCCCGCACGCGTTCAACCGTTTCTTCGCTCACTGCAGGCCGACCCGTTGATTTCCCCTTACAGAGGCATCCAGAAGCTTTAAACTGTGCATACCATCGCCGAATGGAGTTAGCAGTTGGTGGATCTTTGTTGAACTTCGTCCTGAAGTGTCGTTGCACTGTTATGACTGACTGATGTGAGTGCATTTCAAGCACGACATACGCTTTCTCGGCTCCTGTCGCCATTTTGTCTCATTGCGCTCTCGGGCGCTCTGGCGGCAGAAACCTGAAGGGCGGCTTCAGCCGAACAAAACTTTATGAGTTTTTCTACGTATCTGTAGTGTGTCCTTACCATATGTCAATGAATGGAGCTACAGTGAATTTACGAAATCGCTTCAATCATTTGTAATAGCCCTGTAGATGTTTTCCCTTAATCACTCCGGGCGAGACGAGGGAAGATTCCTTCCAGGGACTGGTTCAGCAGTTTATCCACGACTTCCTTTCAGCCCTTACCACGAGGGAGCCTTGTATTCATCTGGACGTTAGCTAAAGTTATAATATTCTTCTCTTCTGAGTGCTTATACTTCCAGTTACATCTAAAGAGCTTTTAAGCAAAGCGCTTGAAAATAGCGTTTAACTCAGACAAACGAGGAACAGTTTCACTCCAAATCCAAGTTTGACAATTGCGTTAAAACATAATTTGTGTAATATAATATTTTTTGTAAAAAGAGTTTATCTTTCCTCCATTGCCATTTCGCTAGAAGTATAAAAAAAATAGATTTAATCACAATTTTATACTGTTGCGATATCTCACAACCAAAGTATCATCTTTTCATTAATCGAGAACCAGGGTAAGCTAAAGATCAGCATGACACCACGGTTAAGGTTTCCGTACACAGCTTCGCTGACTTTAACTCTCAACCAAATTTGTCACCTTTTAATGTAACGTAGACCTTGGGCTGCGCTGCAGGTTAGTCTGTCACCGAAATCTGCCTTCTGAAAACTAATATAAAATATTGTCTGTGTTCATTCCCTCTTTGGTTACGATCGTACGTATGGCTTCACAACCCACGTGGTCATTACGTTACGTGACGCAGCGGAAATTCGGTATCGGTAGGCTCAGTTTACCCCTGCAAATAAACGCAAATGTACTCCAGCAGACTGTGATGGTGCTTTAACGTACGAAGCTTCGTAGATTGTTCAAGATAACGTTTTTATGCAAATAATAGAAACGAAGTGCGGAGAAATGAAATTTCGCTAGCAAGATTCCAGAGCCATTTAAGCGTGTACTTGATAAGTGGTTAAAGCTTCCAGTGAAAGGTAGCAAATGTGCAAAATATGACGAAGACGTCTGACACAGCGCAGTTACCCGAGAACTGCTGTCTGCCTGCAGCCTTTGGTCTCATGTTTAGCTCATTTCCAGCTCTTCGCCGCGAAATGTTCGAATGGTGATGCTAACAATCGTTTATATTCATCTTTTCAAGAGATCTTCAGCCTTTTTATGAAAGCTACATACTCTCATTGAAACCACGGTCATTGCTTCATCGTAATTTCAGTAAATTGCGTTGCAAACGTCAGCCATACCTGCGCATTAGGACGTCTCCAAATGATGTTTCGATATTTTCGGAGGCCCGTGGCATATTTCATGTAGCCGTCTTAGGTGTCCCACCCTATACATTTTACAATATTTACATCCTAGACGGTAGTTAAAGTCACTGTTGCACATAATTTAAGTCCTTTTTCTCGGGGCTGATGGTAATTCGAAATAAGTATAAACTGAAAGCAACTGGCTGCTCTAATGAACAGCCGGCACGGTAGCTCAGCGTGTTCGGTCAGAGGGTTAGCTGCCTTCTGTAATAAAAATAACTGAGTTAACCGATCAACAACGAACTTAAACGGATGTCTTACGACGTCCGCCCCGAGCAGATACAACGAACAAAAGCGCACAAAATTAGATATATAAAAAAAATGGATATGGCTTCAGCTGAAAAGCGTCACGTGATACATATACCATACAGCAATAGCTAGTTGAAGGTGTGTTTCAAGAAGAAGCGACTTGGTTTCATTCTTGTATTTCTGATAGAGAGAGTATCCAGATGCACACAAACACACATATTCCGACTGAGTAATGTTACACCCTTTGAACTTCTCTTACATTTGAATGAATTGACCTTCAGACGCCTTGCTTCACTGGCTTAACGTGGGACTTAATGTGGGACCTTGAACGCCCGTACAGTAGCAAATAGCGGCACTATTACAAAGAAGTGCGATTCAGTGTGTGCTTACCGAAAGTGTGAATTAGCTGTAAACGGTGAAAGAAAATGCATTTTTTAAGGCGTGGACTGAGCGTTTCTGCTTCGCCATTTTTTAGTGCCAGTTTACGAACGAGTCGCAAAGTTCATCACCTTTTACCAAATAAATATCTTCTACGAGTTGATAATGTGAGTCGTAAAGAGATGAAACAACACTTTCTTTTTCCGTTTCTCCGTCAGCAGCGTATTCTGCAGGTCCTGTTTCTCTAGGACAAGTGACGAAACGATGTGGAACTGGTTTAGAAACAGAGGGAGTGTTCAGACACTTTACAGGTGCATGAGTTTTGTAGCGAAGTCCTGCGGCGTTTCCCAGATAAGAGTAAGTCATATAAACTCTTTAATGTCAGATTACGTTAGTTTTATGCCTTCCCACCCAACTGTTCAAGTTGGGTCTAATACGTTAACCACGTGGAGTGCCCACGACCTTACACTCTCCACTTTCGAATCAAAGCTGAGTTCATTCTCGTTATTCAGAAACGATGAAATAGCTTTCCGATGCGATTTGTCTGTTATGCAGCTGCATATGAAGCAAAATAGATACGATGAATTTCAGTCACCTTTGGACACCACAAAACTGCCGTTTCTGAATGAAAAAGTAAAAGCTCGTAAATAGTATGACGTGTTCAAGAACTGTTTCTTTGGATTTCTTTTCAGAATATTTTTCCATTCACTAAAACTGTTTTAGCAAACTACGAAATAAATTGAAGTTGCTGAAAAATTGTGAAAGAAAAATTCGTTTGACAATTTTCTGAAAGAGCGTCGTTTTCGCCGTTGACTGTAGGAATTATTTACTTCACTATTGCAGTTTCGATCTTTGCGCCATTCTGAAGTTGTACTGCAAAAGACTTTGCTTCAGCACATGTTGTTGTTGTGGTCTTCAGTCCTGAGTCTGGTTTGATGCAGCTCTCCATGCTACTCTATCCTGTGCAAGCTTCATCATCTCCCAGTACCTACTGCAGCCTACATCCTTCTGAATCTGCTTAGTGTATTCATCTCTTGGTCTCCCTCTACGATTTTTATCCTCCACGCTGCCCTCCAGTACTAAATTGGTGATCCCTTCATGCCTCAGAACATGTCCTACAAACCGATCTAGTCAAGTTGTGCCACAAACTCCTCTTCTCCTCAATTCTATTCAACACCTCCTCATTAGTTATGTGATCTACCCATCTAATCTTCAGCATTCTTCTGTAGCACCACCTTTCGAAAGCTTCTATTCTGTCAGACTTCAAAATGCTCTAGCATGTATACATGTCATCGTCAAAAATAGGCATTTTCACTGTAGAAATACATTAATACCAGACGAGAGCGAAGCTTTGTACGTCGTGAATTTATGTAAATTATGTAAAATGTTACCAATGTTAACATAATTCACGTAAATCATTAGAAATCGATATTCTCAAGAGCAACTCGTCTGGTGTTACTTTATTTCTACAGTAAAAATGCCTGTTTTTGACGATGACATGTATACATGTCGGAGGATTTTAAAGTCTGACATTTGCTGAAACAAAGTCTTTAGCAGTACCACTTGAAAATGGTCCACAGGCCGAAATTGCTAAAGTAAAATAAATAATTTTTACAGTGCACGGCGAAAATGATGTCCTTCAAAAAATTATACGTGAATGTGAACCCCGACCATGAGAAGTTAATCATTGGACATTGTTCCGTGAAAAACTGTCGATAAATTCACAATCTAACGTAATAAAGCAAAACTGGTTTCATTTTCGACATCAGAATGAAAGACTGCAATATAAATAATGATGTCACATTTCTACTGCTCGTCTATCACTGTGTTACCATTCACTGACGTTCTGAAGATCTTTAAAATACGTATTGTACGAACTGAGGAGAACTCTACAATAATGATTGCGTTAAGTTTAGTGAAGTGTTGAAAGGCGACGAGTTCGGCACGTACGAGTGTCTTCACTCGTAGCTGCGCTGGCGTAGTGGACCAGCGGCTCGCGAAGTGTTGTTGAGCCCAGCTCCGAGGGCGCTGAGTCTTGTTTTCATTCATTCGGCTGTGACGCGAGATGATAGGGCGACCTGACCTTGCTCGCCCGTTACTGCTCTCACAGTGACGGGAGACTGTTCTCCGCTGTTCAATAGACGCCCTCCTTTGCTCTCAGCGTTCTTGGCGGCGATTCTCTACGGTCGACAGTATAGTGAAGGTCGTGTGTCTCCACAGGAAAATGGCGCAGTAGCTACAAAATGGACACGTATTCGAAAGGTCAGTGGTTGGAGTCTGACATGGAAATCATTTTTAAGCTTGTTATGATTGCGGTCAGTTAGTTCAAGCGAATATCCGAATGCTACGCCTGACCTCTCCCCTGTCCCTTCATCTACGTGGATACGCTGCAAATCACATGTAAGTGCCTGCCAGAGGGTTCATCGAACCACCTTCACAATAATTCTCTATTATTCTAATGTCGTACAGCGCGAAAAAGAAACGAATACCTATATCTTTCCGTGCGAGCTCTGATTTGCCTTATTCTATTATGAAGATCGGTTCTCCCTACGTAGGTCGGGGTCAACAAAGTATTTTCGCATTTGGAGGAGAAAATTGGTGATTGAAGTTTCGTGCGAAAATTCTGCAGCAACGAAGAAACCTTTATTTTAATGGTGTCCACCCCCAAATCCTGTATCATTTCTGTGACACTCTCTCCCATATTTCGCGATAATACAACACGTGCTGCCCTTGTTTGAACTTTCTCGGTGTACTTCGTCAATCCTACCTGGTAAGGATCCCACACCGCGCAGCAGTATTCTAAAAGAGGACGGACAAGCGTAGTGTAGGCAGTCTTCTTAGTAGATCTGTTACATTTTCTCAGTGTCCTGCCAATAAAAAGCAGTCTTTGGTTATCCTTCCCCACAACATTTCTATGTATTTCTTCCCATTTAAGTCCATCGTAATTGTAATTACTAGGCATTTAGTTGAACTTTCGGCCTTTAGATTTCACTGATTTATCGGTAACCGAAGTTTAACGGATTCCTTTTAGCACTCATGTGGATGACCTGATACTTTCCATTACTTAGGATCAATTGCCAATTTTCGCACCATACAGGTATCTTTTGTAATTTGTTTTGCAATTTGTTTTGATCTTTTGATGACTTTATTAGTCGATAAACGACAGCATCATCTGAAAACAACCTAAGACGCCTGCTCATATGTCTCCTTCAGGACCAGCAAAGGACCTATAACAGTACATTGAGGAACGTCACAAATCACTTCTGTTTTACTCGGTGACTTTCCGTCGATTACTACGAACTGTGACTTCTCTAACAGGAAATCACAAATCCAGTCACATAACTAAGATGATATTCCATATGCATGCAATTTCACTACAAGCCGCTTGTGTGGTACAGTGTGAAAAGCCTTCCGGAGATCCAGAAATACGGAGCCGATCTGAAAGCCCTTGTCAATAGCACTCAGCGATTCATACGAATAAAGAGCTAGTTGTGTTTTACAAGAGCGATGTTTTCTAAATCCGTGTTGACCGTGTGTCACTAGACCGTTCTGCAAAAATTTTGGAAATTTGTGGTAATGTGGGACCAAACTGTGGAGGTCATCGGTCCCTAGGCGACAAGAGACACATCCATGTCCAAGGGAGGACTCGAACCTCCGACGGGGGAAGCCGTGCGAACCGTCACAAGGCGCCTTGAACCGCATGGCTACCCCGCGCGGCAGACCGTTCTCTTCGGGGTAGTTCATAATGTTCGATCACAATATATGTTCCAGAACCCTGCTACATACCGACGTTAATTATATGGGACTGTATTTTTCTGGATTACTCCTACCACCTTTCTTGAATATTGGTGTGACTTGTGCAACTTTCAAGTCTTTGAGTGCGAACGGTTGTATATGATTGGTAAGTATGGAGCTATTGTATCAGCAAATTCCGAAAGGAACCTAATGGTATACAGTCTGGATCGGAATACTTGCTTTTGTTAAGTGATTTAAGTTGCTTCACTACTCCAAAGATATCTACTTCTACGTGTAGTATCCTGCCCATCCCTCTAATATAGGGCGCCAAGGAAGCTGTTTTCCCGGATCGCTAGACAATAATTCAAGCAAATCATATTAATGGAGTTTATTAGAGCGAGTTAAATTGACCATACTTAACTTTGCGTATTCACGAAAATGTGTCGCAAGCAAATGGCGACAAGCTAATAATCAATGTCATTCAGTATATACAATTTCAATGCAAGCAAAACAAAACAGTTCATAAGTCACTGCTGTAGCGTTTGTGTGTCGGCTTGTCTTCTACTTTCCTAGTCAGCGTACTATTGACTGATGTCGTCTCACAGCCCCCTCTGGTCTTCCGTGCTTCATCGTCGTGCCGACGCTTGCCGTTACACCGGAATACTACGTAACTTGGCAGTTGTTCTTGGTTCGAATTGTGGAGTATTTATTTCGTTTTCTTTGGTGAAGAAATTTTGAGAGTCTGTGTTTAGTAACTCTGCTTCGGCAGCACTGTCGTCTATAGCATTTCCATAGCTGTCGCGCAGAGAAGGCATTGATTGTGTCTTGCCGCTAGCATACTTCACATACAACTAGAATCTCCTTGGATTTTCTGCCAGGTTTCGAGATGGAGCTTCGTTGTGGATACTATTGTAAGCATCTCTCATTGAAGTCCGTGCTAAATTTTGAGCTTCTGTAGAAGATTTTGCGTCCGTTTAAATTTGGTGTGTTTTTGTGTCTTTTTTTTGTTATTGTTTCTGCAACAGTGTTCTGTCCCTTTTGTGTACCAAGGAGGGATATCCGAATGCTTCCTTAACAACATTTCGCCTGACCCTCCCATGTTCCTGTATACGAGGAGCATTCAATAAGTAACGTAAAACTTTTTTTTTTCTCAGACACTTTTGGCTGAAAAAATGCGGAGTTTGTTTTGGGGCATCGTGGAATATTCTCACTTCAGTTCCTACAGCTTCTTGAAGTTCCGACAGGTGTTGGCGCAGTATGTAGCCTTCAAAATTGCTTAAGGGAGGTGCGTTCCAAGAAGAGAGCTAAAATTGAGTTTCCTTCGGCGGAAAACCAGAGCATCGCAGATATTCATAGGCTCTTGCAGGACGTCTACGGAAACCTAACAGTGAACAAAAGCACGGCGATTCGTTGGGCGAGGCGTCTATCATCATCGCAGCAAGGTTGTGCAAACCTGTCCGATCTCCCACTTGCCGATCAGCCCCATACAGATGCGTGACACATGCAGTGTTTGGACTAATTCGAGGTGATCGACGGATCACAGTCAAACACCTAAGTTCCTCCATATTGGAAACAAAGTACACGTACGAAGAAAGGGGACGCAAGAAACAGACCAGCATAGGCAAGGAGGCCATAGTTCGGTAAAATAAGAATACTGGTAAGAAACATTTGAAAAAGACATTTGTGTGACTGTCCGTCTGGAATCACCGGTTCCCGTGCGATCACCGAAGCGCTGTCGGGCGCGGTCGGCTCTTGGGTGGGTGACCATCCAGGCCGCCATGCGCTGTTGCCATTTTACGGGGTGCACTCAGCCTCGTGATGCCAATTGAGGAGCTACTCGGCCGAATAGTGGCGGCTTCGGTCAAGAATACCATCATAACGACCGGGAGAGCGGTGTGCTGGCCCCACGCACCTCCTATCCGCATCCTCCCATGAGGATGACACGGCGGTCGGATGGTCCCGGTGAGCCACTTGTGGCCTGTAGACGGAGTTGAGTGGTACGTCTGCAACAGAGTACGGCGTGGAAGCGAATCATGGATTGTGGGAAAACTGGAAAAGAAGAGAATCGTTTAAGATGTGGTGCTACAAAAGAATGTTGAAAAATAGGAGGGCAGATAAGATAAGGAATGAGGTGGTGCTCCGCGGAGAAACAGTAATTAGAAAGAGCTACGGGATGCTATGAAATGATTCTAGAGGGAGCTTTCGCGGCAAAACATTTGGATGATAACGATGTTAGAAATACGTACAGCAAATAATTGAGAAATGCGGATGTAGGTGCTACTCTGAATTGAGAAAATTACCACAGGATAGCAAAACGTATTGGGCAGCATCAGAGCAGTCAGAAGACTGTCGAAGAAACAAGAACACTTCAGGTCTGAAATTTTTAACAAAAAAGCGTTGCTAATAATATTTCCGCAAGTGATAAATTTAATATTGTTATTTTGTGAAGTAACAGGATGTGTCGGAAGTATTTAATGGCGTAGTTACATGGTCCAGTAAAACTAACGTGACGATCGCCTATGTTTGACAGTCACGCCCAATAACCACTCACAGATGGCAAATAGCAGCACTGGGTATATAAAGCGTGCCGGAGGACGCAGCAAATAGTGCAGTCATTGTCGTAATGCGGAAACGGAGCGATTTATCTGATGTCCAAATGAGTATGACCACTGGCTTTCACTGCTGCTACTGTCGCAGGTTCGAATCCTGCCTCGGGCATGGATGTGTGTGATGTCCTTAGTTAGGTTTAAGTAGGTCTAAGTCTAGGGGACTGATGACCTCCGATGTTAAGTCCCATAGTGCTTAGCGCCATTCGAACCATTTGAAATGGCTTTCGGGCCAAGGATGGAATCATTTCCGAAACGGCTAAGTCTCTATACTGTTCGCGTGCCTCCATGGTTCGCGTAAACCGTGCATGCACAATGGCGCAATCCAAAACCGGCGACGACGCAACTGTGATGCACCACGGGCTATGGATGACAGGGGTGAACGATGGCTGCGGAGGTGTGTACGGGCGAACGGGCGTGCAACTGTTGAGCAGCTGACAGCCCCGATGAACCAAGGGGCTACCAACAGTGTCTCTTCAAAGACCGTTCAGTGAACGTTACAGCCTCTGCAGCAGGCCCCTGGTTCATGTACTCATGCTGACTGCTATTCATCTGCGACGAAGGCTGCAATTTCCACACCAGTACCGCAACTAGACGTCCACTGATTGGGGACAGTTGACCATTTCAGATGAATCTCGGTTTATGCTCCATCGTACTGGTAGCTATTGGTGTTGTACGGTGCCAAACGTTGTGAAAACGAAACACACTGCAGCAGTCGTCGGAAGAGTCCAGGCTGGGGAAGGGAACGTTATGGTCTGGGAAATGTTTTCATGGCATTCCCTGGGTGATCTCCTTATTCTGGATGCACAGTGGATTAACCAAGTATGCATTTATACTTGGGGACCATGTCCACCGCAACAATCAGTTTGTTGTTCCCTCAGCACGTGGCATGTACAAGCAGGAGAATGCTAAGTGTCGCGCAACTCGCATTATACGTGCGTGGTTTTAAGAGCGCCAGGTTGAGTTTACCGTACTCCCTTGGCTAATAAATTGCCATGACTTAAAACCATTCGAGAATATGTGTGACCACCTTGATCGGGGTGCTCGCGCCATGGATACTCAGCCGAGAAACCTGCCGCAGCTGGCCACGGCATTGGATTCGGCGCGGCTCCATACCCCTGTTGATACCTTCCAGAACCTCACTGACTCTCTTCTTGCAAGTCCACGTTGCAAAAGTTGGTAATTCAGGCCTTTGACAGGTTCTCACAGTAATGCGACTTGATCATTTATATCTGTCTTCTCTGAGTGTTATGCTCACATATTGGCACAATTTTAATAATCTTCGTTGATCCATTATGGATCGTGGGACGACGGCTGGCACGAACTTCTTGATGCAATGATTTACCAACAGCCGCATGATTTGTAGAAGTTTATTTTATTTTATGAACTTCTGTGTGCTGCTACCAGTTTCGGCATTACATTGATGCCATCTTCAGGCCCCACTCGTCATAGTCGTAAAATCGCTATACACAGAAGGGGCTATATAACTGGATCCGTGAATCAGTCGTCTTGCAACAGCTCTTGGTGGCCAGGCGACACAGACTGAGGCGGCTTGCAAACATCGATTGATTCAGGGATCCAGTCTGTGGCTTCTTTCGTGTATAGCGATTTTACAACTATGACGAGTGGGGCCTGAAGATGGCATCAATGTAATGCCTAAACTGGTAGCAGCACATAGAAGCTCATAAAATAAAATAAACTTCTACAAATAATACGGCTGTTGGTAAATCATTGCATCAAGAAAAACAATTTTAATACACGCAATTCTCAGGATTCGGTAGAGGATTAGTCCTTTCTTCTCACTGACTTCTTGTACAGATTCTGATTCATTGCAGTAATCAGTTGTTAATAAATAAGCTATTTGATATTGCTTATGAAATTCAGGAAATATTTCAGGTAAAGAATGCTAAGATTTTTCAGTCGTTTGTGACTAATTTTTTGTACAACCACAAACTATAAGTCGTAAACAACTTATTTTCTCGTGTTTAACCGCTGTTTCATATCTCCTTTTAGCCATATCGAATCCTATTGTTGTGAAGTAATTTCCTTAACCAGTGTTTCTGATCAGCAAAATGTATTATAGTGTATCGAATTAAAGTCTAGACATATCAGTAGTGTTTCACGCTATGTAACTCTGCTACTGATGATCCATCAGTCGGACAGGGACATTAAATACGGCAGTCCCTTTGCTGCTACTCGCGAGTAATAATCCAGATCACTTGATAATTCGTACGTCATCTGTAGTAGTAGTAGTAGTAGTAGTAGTAGTAGTAGCAGTCTACCTGTGGCCACTATGTTACTCTTTGACGCCCTCCCCCCGAGGAGAGAAGAGGGACGGGTCAGTGGTTCGCTTCTCATGGTTAGGGTTCACAGCCATGTAGAACTTTTCAAAAGGCATCATATCCGCCACTGGCTATATAAATTATTTATATTCGCGATTGCAGTTTCGGTTTTACGGCCATTATCAAGTGATACACTAAAACCACTGTGCCTCAGCACATTTCTAGCTTTAAAAATCCTTCTATATGTACAAATGTCATGTCGTGTGATTTGTGTTAATGATATTAACCTCGTTGAAAGGTTGAGAGACGGCGATAACATTTTGTATATCTAGGAAGATTTTTAAAGCCTGACATGTGCTAAAGCGCTGTTGTCTGCAGTACAGCACTTGATAGTGTCCTCAAGGCCAAAATTACAGTTGTGAAAATAAATGCTGTCTACAGTCAGTGGCGAATATGATTTATTTTAAACAGACATTATTGTTCCAGTATTTTTCACGAATACCTAAGGGAATGGCTCAAGAGGTCAGTCACTGAGGATGAATCAGTTATGCACTATTAAACGCAAATTATGAGGCCTGGAAATTAGTATAATCAGTTTCATCAGCCACTGCACCAGATAACTACATACACAACGCACGCCCTTGCATTCTTCAGTTGGGCCGGCGCTTTCGCACTGCTGATGTGTGTTCAAGTGATGCTACCACTTCTCACTGCTAATCTTAGACATACCTGTCCTGTACTGATAAAAGTCACAGAGAAATCTAATATAGATTTCTCTGTACCATCGTATTGTGATCACTGTTACGGAGTTTTCGTCTCGTTTCGCCGCTTTCGCGCGTCGTTTTAACAAAAGGAAAGAAAAGTGTGAGCTGTGAGTAAGCAGATATGTTCAATTGGAGACAAGGATGCAGATGTCGCTGAGACAGCAACTCAATTCCTGTAAGTTGAAGGAGACATCTGTACTGTTAAATATAAGTGTTATCGTAATTGAAATACAGTTTTGTGGAGTTTCATGGACGACGGAAGATGCGTGATAGCATGATTTTCTTAAGTCAGTACTTTAACCATGACTAGAGATCGTTATGCAGTGGTGCTCTTCCACCCACTTAGGTATGATAATTTTACTAGCCTGTGCATATTGTAATTAATCACACCTGTGTAGGAAGAGCTTCAAACATTAACAATGACTAATTCTGGGACTGATCTGTGACAAAGGAAGAAATCGTTGAAAAATGTTACGATCCGAAGAGCTACGTACAGAGAATTCTGCCACACAGTCGACGGAGAACAGGAAAGAGAAAGAGATCGTTCGCCTTTTCAACCAGAAATGTGGTCACTTAACAACAAGTAACTGACGTATGTCTTCGCATAACACTGCTTCCTCCAGATTTAGTGTCGTCCTTCGTCAAGATTACATTTAGAATTGTTGGGCACATTTCCTCGCCGCAAACTAAGCACGTGGTTATCAGCACAGCATTGTCGAGGTCGTTGCTTGTTTACGGGCTACGACCTCACAACAGTTCACTTGTGTTATCTGTATTACTACATGTTCAAAAAGACCTTGTAGTGCGTAGTCTTACAAAATATATTAACGGGAGGGAATAGTTCGCAGCTAAGTTTCTTTACTGCGCTGCAAAATAATACAGCAATTATATGGAGTATATACTTACTTTGTCCTTTTAGTACAGACCAAACGCTCCAACCAACTTGAGCAGCGTAAGATACTGCTACCGCCAATAACAGCAAGTGGTTGAAAGCAGCAATACTAATGTCGCGAGTTTCCATGTCGTATAGCAATATGCGGATATTAACCAGCCTGCTCGCAAGATTCTTCACGTGTACGTGATTGTATATTACGGGCTTTTTCTCTGTTGCGAACATATTTTCCGAGAAACAAAGTTAACCGAGGTAGCAAACCGAATAAACCATAATTACACTATTACTCTATAACGAGGCGGAGTCCAAGGTTCGGTTGTATCTAAATAATCGGGAAATGTCCCTGAACAACCACCGAAATGTTGTCGTCGGAGCTCCGGTGCAAAAAATGGTGCAAACGGCTTTGAGCACTATGGGACTTAACATCTGAGGTCATCAGTCCCCTAGAACTTAGAACTACTTACATCTAACTAACCTAAGGACATCACAGACATCCCTGCCCGAGGCTGGACTCGAACCTGCGACCGTAGCAGTCGCACGGTTCCACACTGAAGCGCCTAGAACCACCCGGCCACACAGGCCGGCTCGGAGCTCCGGTTCGCCTCGTACAAATATAAGGGCTTTTCATTAAGAAAAATAAGTTGACGTAAAACAACATCTTCCGTAATTTTAAGATAGGAGAAGAAACACAGTTAACGAAGTGAGGAATGGAAGTAAACGTAATTGGTTTTCTCTGTCTGGTAATTTCACAGTTGAATTAGTTACTGAATCAGTACTCGTCTTGCATAAGAACTATAAGCCCACTAAAGACAAAGGATTACGAATTCAATTAGGCATACACTTTGAAGTAGAAAAGAGGTACGCGCGTGCGCACTCAAACACACACACACACACACACACACACACACACACACACACACACATACAGGCTGCGGAATTCGCCGCTATCAGATCTGTAATGGCAAACATATTGGTTATTTGCATGTCGGGAGGATATGGAAACACGCGCGTCTCTGACGTGATACCGCCTTGAAATAGAATGATAACGGGAAAAATGAAGCAGTTACTGGCGACATCCTTGCCCTATTTCACATCTCGTCCAACTCCAATACAAGAATCGAACAGGACATTGCCAAATGACTAGCGGACTTGCCTTGCTCAACTGAGAGGGTATATTGCACTAGGGCGCTGTTAGTCGTTCGAATTTTATTCAGCGTGTGGCGTCTTCAGGAGAAATACGCCTTTGAGGAGCAGCTTGGAAGCTGATAAATTACAGAAAAAATGCAGAGCAAAAGATTTGGGGACGGGTAATTTTCTCACATCGGACTTCCTATAAACTATTGGGAATAAGCTGACCCCATTGACTTGTGTGGTTTGCTGACTGTTTGCCCATTTTTTTAGCCTTTTGATCGTAATATTATATTCAGTAGTGGTATTTGACAAATCACACTTTGGATGAGTGCTATTAAAGTAAGGGAATAAACCGAAAATGTGGGCGTGAGTAGGCGGGTATCTTATCGTGGACCCGGCTTGACACAGGCGCAACTTCGTAAGCAGTGCACTTCCTAGCGATAACGCAGCGACTGACGTAACATTGCTTGCGTTGTAAGAACGAATCGTCTTCCAGAAGTGTATATAGATTTAGCAGAGATTATATCTGACTCAGAAATTTTGAAGTCCGTAGAGGTCTAAATCAGTGTCTTGTAGGATGAAGGCGTCTGCGTCTGTTTGTTTCTACACTATTTATTGAGCAACTCCAGACAGCAGTTGCAATTGGGATTATGATTGGTTTTCACCAAAATTATGTTTAGGTTTAGGATACATATTTACCATCCATATTAGTTACCTCAATTGATAGCTCTCATCAGAAAGATTTTCTGTTTATCAGACCAATCATACCACATCGTCCATTTTAGTCTTGTGAAGCCTGTTGAAAACAACAGTCTTTATGTCTCCCTCCGCCCCTCCTACTCTTCCCACCACATTTAACGAATATTTATGTGAACGAATCAGTTGTATCACGTCGTCACATGCTTAGAGATCGCTCTTCTTCCATCAATATAATCGAAAACTCCCTAATATTTTCACCATATTCGGTTCACGGGCTGGCGTTTTCTATCGCGTTTGCTGGTTTCAAAGCTGAAAGATGCTGTAGTCACAGAAACAAACACTCCAGTTGAGCCGGCCGCGGTGGTCTCGCGGTTCTAGGCGCTCAGTCCGGAACCGCGCGACTGCTACGGTCGCAGGTTCGAATCCTGCCTCGGGCATGGATATGTGTGATGTCCTTAGGTTAGTTCGGTTTAAGTAGTTCTAAGTTCTAGGGGACTGATGACCATAGATGTTGAGTCCCATAGTGCTCAGAGCCATTTGAACCATTTGAACCAACTCCAATTGAGACGGTGTAAGATGATCCCTCACAGCTCGCAGTGCTGTTGCCAACTTTCCAATGCCGAAACTATATCCGTCTACATAACTGTGACAACACTGAGACGTTGCCATAGAGACGTTTACAAAATCACGTTGCGTAATTGGTTGAAGTAGGCCCGCGAAGCTGCCACGCCACAATGCACTGCAACTGTCAGGGATCAGCTTCTTCCGACTCAGCTACACATTGAGGTGTCGGAAGTCATGGAATACTTCCTTTTGCCCGGCGTACTGCTGCAGCTCGACGTGGCATGGACCTAACAAGTCGTTGGAAGTCTCCTGCAGAAACATTGAGCCATGTTGCCCCTTTAGCCGTCCATAATTGCGAAAGTGTTGCCGGTGTAGGAGCTTGCGCACGGACTAGCCGCTCAGTTATCTCCCACAAATTTTCGGTGGCATTCATGTCGGGGGATCTGGGTGGCCAAATCTTTCGCTCGAAATGTCCAGAATGTTCAAACAACTGTGACCAAGTGACACGGCGCGTTGTCGGGACTCATCTGACTAGGCCACGACTGTCCAACCGTCTAAGGTCCAACCGATTGGTCACGATCACGAGAGAGGCGCTGCAGGCGATGTGCTATTACCAAAGGCACTCGCGTCGGTCATCTGCTGCCATAGTCCATCAACGGCAAATTCTGCCGCTCTGTCCTAACGAATACGTTCTTCGTACGTCCGACGTTGATTTCTGCGGTTATTTCACGTAGTTTGCTTGTGTGTTAGCACTGACAACTCTGCGTAAACGCCGCTGCTCTCGGTCGTTAAGTGACAGACCGTCGGCCACCGCGTTGCCCATGATGAGAGGTATTCTCGACACACGCCTGACACTGTGTATCTCAGAATACTGAATTCTCTAAAGATTTCCGAAGTGGGAAGAGGAATGTCCTATGCGTCTAGCCCCAAGTAACACCCCGCTTTTCAAAAGCTGTTAATTCCCGTAATGCGGCCATAATCACGTCGGAAATCATTTCACATGAATCACTCGAATGCAAATGACAGCTCCGCCAATGCACCGCCCTTTTATACAAAGTTTACCAATAGTACTGCTATCTGTATATGTGGGCATAACGCTATCCCATGACTTTTGTCACCTCAATGTGTCAGTTGGAAGCGCAAGAATAATATACATTACTGCAGTAGGGTAGCACTGGGGAAGCGGCAGGCCACATTGGTTTCGCCACTATCTTTTCATTCAAAGCATATGCATTCCTGCCACTGAAATTGAAACTCCAGGAAAGATAGAAAATAACTTAATTTTACTTATTGTGCCTGTACGCTGCAATGGGAAGAATACATTGTTAAATTTGTAGGTGGTTTATGGGTATAGAGTGTACTGTATTTAGTGCACAGATGGTTGGTTCGTTGTTTTGGGGAAGGAGACCAGACAGCGAGGTCAACGGTCTCATCGGATTAGGGAAGGACGGGGAAGGAAGTCAGCCGTGCCCTTTGAAAGGAACCATCCCGGCATGTGCCTGGAGCGATTTAGGGAAATCACGGAAAACCTAAATCAGGATGGCCGGACGCGGGATTGAACCGTCGTCCTCCCGAATGCGAGTCCAGTGTCTAACCACTGCGCCACCTCGCTCGGTTTAGTGCACAGAACTGCCACCTCTGGCAACAATAAGCACTGTAACCTGGCTGGGCATAAAGTCGAACTGAGCGTCGATAACAGATGCTGGTACGTCTTTCCATACTGCTTCAACTCTATGCTTGAGAGTGGTGGCGTAGCAGTGTCTCTGCCACCCATGCTTGATCTTTTTAGTGGGTGAGAGGTCTGGAGAACATTCTGGACATGACAAAAGTGTAACATCCTCTGTATCAACATAGGTCAGGACAGTATAAGTGACGTGCAGTCTTGCCTTGTTTTGTTGGAAGTTAACGTTACTGATATTTCGAAGACAGGGCACAGTAACATGCCCAAACACTTCGGAAAAATGGTTCAAATGGCTCTAAGCACTATGGGACTTAACATCTGAGGTCATCAGTCCCCTAGGCTTAGAACTACTTAAACCGAGCTAACCTAAGGACATCACGCACAGCCATGTCCGAGGCAGGATTCGAACCTGCGACCCTAGTAGCAGCGCGGTTCCGGGCTGAAGCGCCTAGAACCGTTCGGCCACAAAACACTTCGGAAACGTAGCGCCTGCTGTCTGATGTATGCGATCCAGAGGTGGCTGTGTTGTGTGTCCAGTGGCACTCAACTTCATCAACGTATGTGCTGGGTTCGTATGATGATGACTGGTGCAGTGTGGCAAACATCGTTTTCCTTGGAGCCTCCACACAATCGTGGTACTGTTCGCAGAACAGGGACTTGTCTGAAAAGAGGATGTGTCCAGCGTTACTCTTCGTTGCACCACTGTCGACGCGTGTTACTCTGCTGCCGTGCCAAACGAAGCCGCAACAATGGTCGTGGTGCCTGACAGTCTGTTATGCTCCAGATGTAATCGTACTGCCCGTGTGGGTACTTGTCTTGTTGGAAACAAGCCATATTGCTGGCTCAAGGTTCTTGTGACTGTACGACCCTGAACAGCCAAGCGAACATCGTACGTCAGCCCACTCGGGCACTAGAGTCGCAGCGGGCCGCTCACATCCTGCATAGTGTTGAATATTACTCTTCTGAACCTATCGATTTCATATCCGCGTAACAATCATGGGATCCAGATCAAAGTGAGCAGTGGTATCGCAGAACTACGCTCTCCAGCTACAGTAATGTGACTACCCATCAAAAACCTTTGCCGGTGCGGACCGCTGCAAGAGTTCATTGAACCCTCTGCCAGGCACTTTATTGTGAATAGTAGAGTAATCACGTAGATGTAGATGTAGAAGACGTGCAGGAAGAGAGTCAGTGAAGTTATGGAATGCACCGTCAGGTAAGTATAGCAATGCCGACCTAGTGCCGTGGCGAGCTGCACTAGGTTTGTCAGTTGAGTTCTATGGCGCGAACAGCGCGATCGAGATGTCCCACACATTCCCGATGGGGTCTAAATCGGGACTACGGCAAACTCATCCTGATGCTCTTCGAACAACACACGTGCATTGCAAGCTGTATAAAGCGTTACATAGTCCTACCGGTTATTCTATTGTGATGAAGAAAAAGACTGCATGTAGGGATATATGCATACTTGTGTTAATCCATTGCTCCATACAGAATCACTAGATCTCTCAGGGAATGCCAAGGAAACGTTCCCCAGACCATAACGCTCCCTCCTCCGGCCTGGAACCTTCCGACGATTGTTCTAGTATGTTTGCTTTCAGACGTTATCACGCCCTACACGCCAACATCCATCTGTCCGATAGATCATAAAACGTGATTCGTCGAAAAAGGCCACCTGTCGCCATTCAGTGGACGTCTGATTGCGGTAGTGCCGTGAAAACTCCAGCCTTCGCCGTCGATGAACAGCAGTCGGCATTGGTGCACGAAGCAGGCACCTGCTGTGGAGGCCCATACGCAGCAACGTTAGCTGAACGGTCATTGAGGAGACACTGTTGGTTGCCTCTTGGTTCATCTGGATGGTCAGTTGCTCAACATTTGCATGTCTTTCCATGTAGGCTTTCACGGCCGGCGTCTTTATCAGTAAACTCTTCCGGGCTAAGTTGCCGTGGTCGATCTGTAGAACTTCTTCTCCCTGACGTTTCGTTCTCAACTACGGAGAACATCTTCCGAGGTGAGTCGACGACTGGCTGCTAGGAGCTGGGGCCGCCGCTTATATAGAGATCGTAGGGGGCGCCACCACACGTCACGTGGCGTCGATGTGCAGCTATCTCTGGCTATTGTCTGTTCACTCGATTGCAGGCAATCGATTGTCACGTGATTGATGCAACGTCGACCGCCATATCTTATCCAATTTTAATCCTTCTTCTTTACGATTAAAATTGTATTGATGTTTGTGGATTTCAATTGCCTCTCTATACATACGTGTATAATAGTGCGACGTCCTCGCTAGCACGCTTGTTTCACCAAATTTTATGTCGTGATCTCCATCCTTAAAAAGGATTAAAATTGGATAAGATATGGCGGTCGACGTTGCATCAATCACGTGACAATCGGTTGCCTGCAATCGAGAGAACAGACGATAGCCAGAGATAGCTGCACATCGACGCCACGTGACGTGTGGTGGCGCCCCCTACGATCTCTATATAAGCGGCGGCCCCAGCTCCTAGCAGCCAGTCGTCGACTCACCTCGGAAGATGTTCTCCGTAGTTGAGAACGAAACGTCAGGGAGAAGAAGTTCTAAAGATCGACCACGGCAACTTAGCCCGGAAGAGTTTACTGATAAATTTGCATGTCTGTTCGCCCGTACACATCTTCGCAGCTGTCGTTCACCCGCGTCATCTATAGCACGTGGTGCTCGGCTGTTGCCTCGGCGACGGTTTTGGATAGTGCCATTGTGCCATGCACGGTATAGTCTAACCACGGGGGCACTCGAATTGTTTGCGGACTTAGTCGTTTCGGAAATCGTTTCACCCTTAGCCCGAAAGCCAGCGATCATGTCCTTTTGGACGTCACATAAATCGCTCCGTTTCCACATTACGAAACGACTGCACTGTTTTCAGCACCCCCTTGACATGCTTTGTATACCTTCTATTGCCAGTGCTGCCACCTGTCTTCCGTGAGTGGTCGTTGCACTTTCGCATCGAATATTAATTAGACTGGGCCGTCTATAAAGTACGGTGCGAGCTGGCCACTACCTGGCTTCCGTCGAATTACGATGCGTATTGGTAGACGTTTCTTCTTCTTACACGAGGCGGAATTTATGGTCTTTTCACAAACCACCACAATGAAATGCGATTTATGAATGAGAAACCCACTGCGTAATATTTCCCTACATACAGAATGTAGATGACGTTACTCCTGATTACTTGTGCACTTACGCTGAAATGCTAATCATTTGCATGCCAGCTTGATGTCGAGCGGTCTAAGGCGCTGCAGTCATGGACTGTGCAGCTGGTCCCGGCGGAGGTTCGAGTCCTTTCTCGGGCATGGGTATGTGTGTTTGTCCTTAGGATAATTTAGGTTAAGTAGTGTGTAAGCTTAGGGACTGATGACCTTAGCAGTTAAGTCCCATAAGATTTCACACACATTTGAACATTTGAACCAGTTTGATGTTTGCTATAAGCCGACTTCATGCTGTTGCAATTATAGTGGTCAGTGTAGTTTCGTGGTGATACCAGATGGAACGCGAAACAAAGCATTTTCCAGTCAAACATCTCTTCAGAAATTCTTGCGGAGCAACGCCTGTCCTACCTACACAGCAGGGGAGGTGGTGCCAGGGAAGGCATGGGACTCGCAATTGGGAGGGCCCCCTCCATTCCTCGTCCGGTCATTCAGATTTATGTGGTTTCACCTAAATAGCTTAAGGTAAATGCCAGGATGGTTCCTTTCAAAACGACAAGGCTGACATCCAATCTGAGTCTGAGAGTGCGCTCACTTTTATGCCCTCGTCATCGATGTGACCTTAAACTCTAATCTTCCCTCTTCTTTTTTCCTGTTTAAACTCAAATGCCGCTTACGAAGTGAATAATCCTATTATTGATCCATTGCACCAATAGGGGGCATTATTTCGCACATTCAGATCATTTGTAATGCCGTTAACATCTTTATCCGGAGAATATGCGGGATTAACTGTTTAAATTCATCGCTTTAAGCAGGAAACGCGAAAAAATGTTGTTCATTATCAAGGAGAACATGTACATTATAGTTGTGCTTAGCGTAATAGTCTATGTGGTACAGAGTGGTTGCAGTTAAACTTTCGCTACCTGGCCCAGCGTTGACGGAAAACTATTTACCGTATTGGTACCCAATTTAATAGGAATGATATTCAGACTGTGCGCTGCAGCATTTGCTTTGTTAGTAGTATTAGCGCCATGAAATATCGTTAGGCGCCGGTACAGGTACGGTGACGTAGCGTTGAATAACGGGCATGACTGTGCATTAGAGTTGCAGTCAATCAACATGGGTCTGGACGAGGTGAGCAGGTCTTTACTCGTAAAGCTGTTTTATCAAAACTACCACTTAGTGCTGCTCATCTTCACGAGGACCGACTCAAAAGGAATACGAAGAGGTCATCTATTCGCACCGGGGTCGAAGAACGTGATTCGGAAGTTATAATTGGGAATTTCTCCTGGGAGAGGTCACCAGATTTGAACCAGTGTGGTTTCTGGCTGTGGAGTTACCTGAAGGACAGAGTTTATCAGCGGGACACTAACACATTTTGGAGGCTGAAATGAGCTTAGCGAGGGAGGTGGCCAACATCCCACCTGAGACGTTTCGGGCAACAGTAGTGCGATTCCAGGCTGTTGTGGATCCAGGTGATCGTTTCTGTGAGCAACGCTTCTAACCTGTTACGTAAACATGGTACGCAATTATTGACAAGCTTTGCCCACTCTTGTGGAAATTGAAATGTGTTTCTATCAATCGTTTACTCGTTATTTCTCTTCCTCATGCCCTTCCAAATGTTTGCACAAAGTTTCATTGTCCTACAATCATTCGTTTTTCATAGGTGCCCTCTCAAGCAGCAAAAGTTTAATTATAACCACTCTCTATATTTTTTGTATTTGGGGCAGTAGCATCAGTCTCAGAGGGAGAAAAAGAAACGTATAAGTAGCTTCAGTGTTTCGATGTTCAAAAAAAAACGTGCACTTCAAAACTTGCAACGATAAATATTTACACCCGCAAGCCGATGACAGTCATGTTTTAAAAATAATTAGGTATGTGGTGTTGTCAGAACTCGAACAGGTCACATGGAATGCTGTAGTTCCCTTGACGGCAACAGTAGAGCACCTGCCCAAACCAGTTTAGTATGAGCGGACACCGGCCGGGGAGCCTCCCGCTTGCTTTGTAACATTTGGGATATTGCTTTATGGCTACCGCCAGTTGTTTCCAGGGATCATAGAAGCCGATCAAGCGGCGAGGAATTGCACGAGCTCCTTACCACTTATTTGTTTACCTCAGAGCCTGTGGTTAGGTATGTCACGACAGTGTTTCCATTACAGAAGAAAATTTGTACTTCGCGACGGAGTATGCGCTGGAATGAACCTCTGTTGGACGACAATGCGTGCTGAACAGGGAACAGAGTGTGGCCCTTTGGCAATATCGGGCCACACTCTGCTGTCAGAACTAAGCGAACACCCAAGAGCGAATCTTCCAAGCCGTCATTCCTTCCTCCCATTTTTCAAACGTGAGGGAGATAGCCTCTACTCTGCAAACGCCACAGAAGATCTCGTCTGTGTAGAAGTCGTTCACCGGAATATCTACAGTAAAACTGCAGGAAATCGTCTGGCAAATGCCTAGATAGTTACTTTGTAATAGCCACGAACAGTTTCCTTTCATCATCCTCCTGAAGCCTAATGTAACGTAACATCTATAGGAGCCTTCATGGCCTGTTCAGAAGGAATTTAGTTTTTAAAGAGTTTAAAAAATAGGGGGGAGAGAGAGAGAGAGAGAGAGAGAGAGAGAGAGAGAGAGAGAGGCGGATTTAAACATAGATGTCATATTTCGAGGCACATACGGATGGCTATTTTGATAGAACTATGTCAGTTACACAAGCTGCGACATCGTCGCGAAAAAAACAGTGACCCGTATATGTAATAAGTTTCCTTTAATTTACATGACCATAGACTTAAATTAAAGGAAACTTATGTCAGTTACAGTTTAAGTTCTTAGTTTGAATACCGATCCGGCGCCCATTTCGTCAGAGATTAACCTATTGAGTCCCAACAAAATGGAAAAATATTGAATTTTTTCACAAAATTAACCTTTATTATCATAGCAAGCAAGCAAACAAGAAATTGGCAAAAAGCAAGCAGCAATTAAGGAAGCCATTTCACTTTGAAATATAATTACAAAATTTTTCACGAAATTAACCTTATTACGTAAGCAACGAATAAAAGAAGAAATTGAATAAGTTGTTTTAAGGAGGTGGTTTCACTTTGAAACCACTGTGGGTCATATACTTCACAACCACCCATCATTTCAAGCGATATATTCGAAAGTGATTTCGCTTTTCTGCCTAGACACAACCCCACATCTCGGAACTCCCATCAATTCATAATGCCAGAAACAAATCATAGTCTTTAATAACGAAGAGAAGTGTGCCTAAAATTTAATAAATTTGTATGAAAAGTACACACTGCTCCAATGCTTTCATTTTGTATTCACTCAAATTTTTAAGAACTTTATCATATACTTTCGCTGTCATTGATTTCTTCAATATGTTCACTAAAAGAAAGTCACAAATTCCAACTATCACGTACCACAATCTCCAAGCCGACTGTTGTTTTCAACACTGTAAATGACAGCTACAAAGCACTACGTCCGTGGAAGTATCTTGATGTAGCACTAGATCTCTCTGTCTTGCAGTAGCGTCAATAATTTCATGGGGAAGCCACATGTACTTCAAAACAAAATTAATGAAATGGTGGTTTCAGGCAGAAACCACTGGTACTCAGAGGTTTAATCTAGACCACATTTATGGTTTGGATCGTACTGCCGAGTCATCGTGATCACCAGCAACAGCCAATTCACATCCACTGCTCGATGGATGTATCCTCCAGACTTTTCCTTGCATTACGATTTTCACTTATACGCCTCTGTTGCCCATTGATGTTCTCTGACATCCACCAACCTTCCACTGTGAAGTCATCTAGGTCCGTTCCTGTCTCACTGAATGCAGCATAGATCTCCCTTTATTTGTCTAAAATATGTGCATCTGTCTATATGTGCCGTCCACCTCAGTTTTCATTGTGCTTAAAAGTGGTGCTACAGAAGAATTCCGAGACTGTATGGATAGAATGAATAACTAATGAGCAGGTACTGAATCAACTGGGAAAAACAAAATTTATGGCACAATCTGCGTAAAATAAAGGTTCAGTTGATAAGACACATCCAGAGGTACCAAGGAATTCTAAATTGAGTAATGGAGGGCGAAGAGCAAAAAGTGTAGAGGGAGACCAAGGGATGAATACAGTAATCAGGTTCAGATTGGTGTAAGTTGCAGTATTTATGCGTATATGAAGAGGCTTGCGCGGAATAGACTAGCATAGAGAGAAGCCTCAGAGCAATGTTCGGACTGAAGACAGAAGCAGCAGCACAACAACAATAACAAAATTAAGTCTTCTGCTCGAGTCTTTTCCGTGGTTAATTTGTTTGTTTCTTGCCTTTCTTAGTACTTCCCTAGATGCAGCTATGCATTGTTTGTTTTACAACCGTCAGTTTTGGAGCGGTTTTGACGTTAAAAGTCCACGTTGCACTGAACAATTTTTTTAAAAAACTATGTAGTGGCATACACACTAATTGCCAGCGTTCCTTTCCAGACACATCGGAAGCTCAGTTTCGAAACCTTTTTTAGTTCCCGAAATGCACTCTAGGCCTAGTTTACTCTTCCTATTCCTTTCCTGTCCATGCGGTCATAATCTTCAACATCCCTATGCTTCATTGTTACTTGTGCTTTTATGTTAATTATTTTAGCCTGATTATAATTCATTTCATAAGCATAGTTTTCTAACTCTTCGACTAAGTTGTTAAATTAGTTATTTCCCTGTAACAGAGGTGAACATTACTTACTTGTCGTCATAAAGACGAAACAGGTTCAGATATGTTCCATTAATACGTCTTTCTATTCATTTTCCCGGGGTAAGGATCCGAAAACTTCCTCTGGGACTGCTGAGAATAGTTTTGGTGAGACGTATTAATCTTCCCTGACTAACCTTTCAGTTCTGAATTTCTCGCTGGGTAGTGGTGAATCCTGATGACAGCTGTAACACTGAGTATATAGGGTGGACCATTGATGGTGACCGGGCCAAATAGCTCACGAAATAAGCATCAAACGAAAAAACTACAAAGAACGAAACTCGTCTAGCTTGAAGGGGGAAACCAGACGGTGCTATGGTTGACCCGCTAGATAGCGCTGCCGTAGGTCAAACGGATATCAACTGCGTTTTTTAAAATAGGAACCCCCATTTTTTATTACATATTCGTGTAGTACGTAAAGAAATATGAATGTTTTAGTTGGACCACTTTTTTCGCTTTGTGATAGATGGCGCTGTAATGGGACGATGACAGATTTTTTGCACGCGTTCTATTTAGCGACGAAGTGTCATTCACCTACAGCGGTAACGTAAACCGGCATAATATGCACTATTGGACAACGGAAAATCCACGATGGCTGCGACAAGTGGAACATCAACGACCTTGGCGGGTTAGTGTATGGTGCGGCATTGTAGGAGAAATGATAATTGGCCCCCAGTTTATCGATGGCAATCTTAATGGTGCAATGTATGCTGATTTCCTACGTAATGTTCTACCGATGTTACTACAAGATGTTTCACTGCATGACAGAATGGCGATGTACGTCCAACATGATGGACTTCCGGCAAAGCCTGACAACATGCGTCAGCGCATTGTCTGTGCATGTGCGAACATTACGGAAGGCGAACTACTCGCTGTTGAGAGGAATGTCGTTACACGTATTGCCAAATGCACTGAGGTTGACGGACATCATTTTGAGCATTTATTGCATTACTGTGGTATTTACAGGTAATCACGCTGTAACAGCATGCGTTCTCAGAAATGAAAGGTTCACAAAGGTACATGTATCACATTGGAACAACCGAAATAAAATGGTCAAACGTACCTAAGTTCTGTATTTTAATTTAAAAAATCTGTTACCAACTGTTCGTCTAAAATTGTGAGCCATATGTTTGTGACTATTACAGCGCCATCTATCACAAAGGGAAGAAAGTGGTCCAACTAAAACATTCATCTTTCTTTACGTACTATACGAATATGTGATTGAAAATGGGGGTTCCTATTTAAAAAAAAAAAACCGCAGTTGATATCCGTTTGACCTATGGCAGCGCCATCTAGCGGGCCAACCATAGCGCCATCTGGTTTTCCCCTTCAAGCTAGACGAGTTTCGTTCTTTGACGTTTTTTCGTTTGACGCTTATCTCGTGAGATGTTTGGCCCGCTCACGATCAAGGGACCACCCTGTACATTCCTCTGTATGCTGACATGGGTTGAACCAATGCCTTGTTTCTGCACGGTCGTTAGCTCAGATCTTGCTGATACAGAACCAAATGCCTTTTTTTAAATCGCTGAATCCTAGACAAAATGGTAATTTATACTCATTCCTCCGCTCTATAGCTCGCAAATGATCCACTGTACTACATCCACGTTTGAAATCAGCTCGTACCTCTTTCCTGTTTCAAATGTTACGTTGTTTTCTATGTGTTTGGCGCACTGCCATATACGAGGGATGTTCAATCAGTAATGCAACACTTTTTTTCAAAAGCGGGTTGATTTTATTCAGGATTACAAAACACCGTACTGTTCTCACTCTTCTAGCTACAGAACCTTATTTTTCAACACAATCTCCGTTCACTGCGACGGCCTGACGCTACCGTACTAGGATGGCCTGTATGCCTACATGGTACAACTCTACTGCTCGGTGTCTTGTGCATCTATAACCTCATCCATCCAGTAGTACATCCTTCATTAAGCCAAACAGAGGGAAGGTGAGAGTTCCGGGCTGTAGGGTGGATGACGAAGACCAGTCCAAGGAAGTTTGGTGAGCTCCGCAGACTTCAGTGAGGGCTTGCGTTGCCCATTGAGCAGCGAAGTGACTGTGATCTGTCGATCAGCTCGAATGAGAGTGTCCGCCCGTCCCAAATGCAGGAGTCGCAGCCGTGTGCGGGAGTCATAGCCGTTTGCTGCCAGCCTGCACGCAGGAGATCGGACAGGTTTTTCCGACTTTGTTTCGATGTTGATAGACGCCTCGTCTAACGACTCACAGTACTTTTGTTCACTACCAGGCCACCATAGACATTTTGTAAGAGTCTACGAATTTTTGTGATGCTCTGGTTTTCCGCCAAAAGATACTCAACGACGGCTCTGTGCTTGGAAAGCACCTCCGCTGTAGACGCCATTTTGAAGGATATATGTAACGCCACCACCTACGGAACTTCATGAGACAATCGGGGCTAAAGCGGGAATATTGAACGATGCCCCTCAACAAATTCTGCATTTTTCCAACCGAAACGGGTGGAGAAACAAAATGTGGTGCATAACTTATTGAATGCCCGTCGTGTGTTAGTTTTTATGCTTCGCTTGTACAGCTGTCTCGAAAAAAATAATAGGAATACAATAAAGAAAGGAAAGTAAAATATTCTGAGTGATTAGACTGCATCATTTTCTTCTTACACTTCAATAATCTCTACGTTTCGACACTCTGTTGGAATCTTCACCTGCAGCCTTCTGGTGTTCACGGATGCATGAACACTCACTGGCTGATTGTGACGTGTAATACCTCTGGTACTTCCTACGTTTACTGTTAATTCGCTCACCAAACGGCAACGGATAATTGTTAAATTGCAAACCACGGATTGTAGACGTCTAGCCGAACTTACTGGCTCAAAACTAAAATACCATCAGAAAACTGTAATCTTGCATGCAGATACTATTTATCCACGCACATGTTGTAGCAGGGTCTAATACGTCTTATTTAGTAATCTCTTATTACAAAAAAAAGGTTCAAATGGCTCTGAGCACTATGGGACTTAACATCTGAGGTCATCAGTCCCCTAGAATTTAGAACTACTTAAACCTAACTAACCTAAGACATCACACACATCCATGCCCGAGGCAGGATTCGAACCTGCGACCGTAGCGGTCGCGCGGTTTCAGACTGTAGCGCCTAGAACCGCTCGGCCACATCGGCCGGCTCTTATCAGAAGTCCAGTAGGGGTTTCCACATGATAACACGAAGTACTTTCCTCGCTTGGATAAACCGTTCCGTACACGGAAACAGTCTTTTTGCATGAAGTCAGCGGAACTATCAGGCGATGCCGTAATTCTCTGCTAGTCTGCGGTTAACCTGCGTCGTTTCGTCGTCCGGAGTGTTTACGATGCGTTTCAGACACTGTAGCCGTCTTTTGTGAGACATTTACGACAGGAGACTGACATTCAAGACCGCGTTATGCGAACCTCTCGTAGTTAATCTTCTTCCGAGACACTTGAGCGTCATGAATGACGGCAGAAGTTAATCTTCTGACGTTGAGAAACGGACAGCTGCTGCTGACCCTGCTTACAGCGTCAGTCCACCGCTTCACCAACGTCGGCTCCAACAACACGGACGAGGCAAAACATTATGACCATTTTTGCCTCCTGGCGTTACACGCACGTGACGTGGTAAGGAAAGTACACCGCTGCCCAAAACTTAAGGAAGAAAGTAGCTTTCCCACCACGTGCCACCGCCACGTAACGTAGTTCTATGAAACTTGAACCATACATAGAAAGAACTGTTACAGCGCAGTGCAGAAGGTAACTGAAAGAGGTACGTAGTGAGACGAACAGAAATGACACTTTAAATAAACAATAATTACACTGAAGTTATGGCGATATATGGGATCCGACAATAAAGTAATGAGACTTATGTGAAAAAAAATGTTGCTTGCCGTTTTAGTCAAGTTTAGTGTTGTCTCCTTCAAAGTAGTTCCCTTCTAATTGCACACACTTTTTCCAGCGCTTCTGCCATTGATGGTAACATTTCTGGAACTCATCTTCTGTAATATCCTCCATGACCCTTGTCACAGATTTTTGGACATCTTGTGTTTTTTGAAAATGGTGTCCCTTGACCGCCTTTTTGACTCTTGGAAATAAAAAAAAGTCGCACGGAGCGATATCTGGTGAATAAGGTGGCTGTGGCAGTACTGAAATTTGTTTTTAGGTTAAAAATTGCTGTACTGACAGAGCAGTATGGGATGACGCTGAAACGTCCCCTTTCAACAATTATACAAGACTGTGCTTATCCTGACACACAATATTTTTAGCGCAACGCTATCTGACTTTCAAAAATCCCTACAATAGAATGGCCCTGACTAACATTAACCTATACCTTTCACAAATCACTTACCTCACCAAAAATCTTCGTTACTCGAACTACTGCAAAACAGCGAACGCCACTACTGCCAGCTTAATAGTGTTGAAATATCATAATATGCATAGGAGTTCATAACATCCATTCTTACAAATATCAAAACTCCGCCATTTCTCTCCCCACATCCACCACTGCTGGCGGCTCACCTCCAACTGCGCAACGCTACGCGCTGTTAACATCCAGCTGCCGCTGCCCAAAACTACAATGGCAGACAACTATGCAAACTAGCCACAGACTGCACACAGCACAGCCAGTGATTTTCATACAGAGCGCTACGTAACGTTGCCAATAAGAAAACCTAAACAGCCAACTTACAACGCATTATCGTGATACAGAATCCAATTATCAGCAGTGTTGGCACGGATACGAAGAACTCTTTTCCGAAGTCTTTCTAAAATTTCTTTGTAGTAATATTGGTTAACTGTTTGTCCAGGAGGCACCCACTCTTTATGAACAATTCCCTTGGAATCAAAGAAGCACACAAGCATGCATTTCACTTTTGATTTTGACATGCGAGCTTTTTTTGGTTTGGGTGATGCCTTTGAGCACCATTGCCAACTTTGGCGTTTTGTCTCTGGATCGTACTGAAAAAAACCAACTTTCATCACCAGTGATAACACAACTCAACAATTCTGGATTGATTAACGTTTGCTCTAACAGATCGGCTGCCACATTTTTCCGTGTTTCTCGCTGTTGTGGTGTGAAATTTTTGGGGCCCATTTTTGCACAAATCTTTCTCATACCAATATCTTCAGTTATTATTACACGAAATGTTTCTCGATTGATGTTCAGTTCTTCCGCAATCATTCTCACGGATAATCTGCGATCAGATCGTACGAGTTCACGCACCCTGGCCAAGTTGACATCCGTCTGTGAGGTTGATGGTCGTCCACTGCGGTCTTCACCTACAACATTCGTTGTGCCTTCACTAAACATTTCATGCCAACGAAAATCTTGAGCTCTTGACATAACCTCCTCTCCAAAATCCTTCTGAAGCTTACCGTAAGTTGTCGTCGCGTTTTCACCCTATTTAACGTCAAAAGAAATGGCATACCGTTGCGCAACATTATGCGGTTCCATTTCCGTGACGAGAGAGACAAACACGTGTGACTTATTACAGCACAACTCACGACTGAGTAGTTGCATCGGTGTGTCACTTGGACTAGAAGCAGCTTACAGACCAAGGTCAAAGATACTGTGCCTACGCAAGCCTGCAGGGTTACCACATCTTGCAAAGAAAATCAGTCTCATTACTTTATTGTCGCACCTCATATAATGGACCCCTCGGCATTACAAAAGGCGTGACATGGTTCTTAATAATGCGTGCGATTACCACAGACGGCAATGCACACTCCGCAAAGTGTTTCCATGCTGGCCACAAGGTTGGTAAGGAATTCTTGTGGTAGGGCGTTCCATTCCTCAACCCGTGCGGTTGACCGCTGGATTGTCGTTGTCGGATGTGGACGGGCTGCAGTACGTCTCTCCGAACGCATCCCACATCTGCTCGATGGGATTTAAGTCGGGGGATGTCAGCCGAGTCCATTCGTCGAAAGTCTTCTCGTTCCAGTATGTCCTGCAGCTGCTCAGTTCGGTGCGATAGCGCATTGTTAGCCATAAAAATGAAATCACGATCGAATGCTCCCCTGACAAGATGCACATGAAGGAGTACAATGTCACAATAACGTGTATCGCATTCAGAGATGGAACGTTGTGCCTCCTCAGATCCTAAGACCTATACAATTGAAAATTAGCTAATGGAGTTATAATTCATTGGTGTCACTGAGCTGTTTCCTTTCAATCAGACATAGCAGGACGACAGAAAAAAACAATAATTTAAGGAAAGAACGATTCAAGGCGAGCTGAAATATTTCATCTACATCTATAACGCAACAAAATAGTCTCGCTTTCGGTGGAAGAAGTTGGTGATTGAAATTTCATGAGAAGATTCTGCCGCAAAGAAAAACGCCTTTGTTTTAGTGATTGCCACCCCAATTCGCGTATCATAACCGTGGCACTGTCCATGTATCGCTTTAATATATAACGAGGTATTCTTCTTTAAACTACTTCGATTTAAACTTCTTGGATGACCTCCGTCAAATCTATCTGATGCTGATCCCACACCGCGCAACAATACTCCAGAAGAGGACGGACATGCTTAGTGTAGACAATCTCTTTAGCTGACCTGTTGCAGCTTGCAAGTGTTCTGCCAATAAAACGCAGTCTTTGGTTGGTTTTCCCTGCAACGTTATCTGTATGATCTCTCCAATTTAAGTTACGCTTTACTGTAATCCCTAAGTATTTAGTTCCATTTACAGACATTAGATTTGTGTGATCTGTTGTAACTGAAAGTTAGCGGACTCCTGTTAGTACTCATGTGGGTGACTTCACAACTTTCGTTATCTTGAGTCAATTGCTATTTTTCGCACAGTACAGATATCTTGTCTGAATCATTTTGCAATTGGGTCTGATCATCTAAAGACATTACAAGACGATAAATCACAGCATCATCTGCAAACAATCTAAGAGGTCTGATCTGATTGTCCCCTAAATCGATCATGCTGATCAGGGACATCGGAGAACCTGTAACATTTCGTTGGGGAACAGCTGATATCACTATTGTTTGACTCGATGACTTTCCGAAAATTATTAGAAACTTTGAACTTCCTGACGGGAAATAACTGATGTGTTGGCGAATGTGCCAACACCTTGTAGATAGAGGAGGCCGAAATGCAAGCTATCTAACGCAGACGGGCGTGAAATCTGGAACAGGATAAGTAGTGAATTCTAATAAGAAAAGTATGCAGCTCCTCGAATACTTAACTTTTATTCTTTGTTGGTTTACAACGTTCTTGATGAGACATTTCATACGATAACTATCAAACTATGTAAGGCTAATGGCGCCTTGCTAGGTCGTAGCCATGGACTTAGCTGAAGGCTATTCTAACTGTCTCGCGGCAAATGAGAGGAAGGCTTCGTCCGTATAGTCGCTAGCAATGTCGTCCGTACAACTGGGGCGAGTGCTCGTCCGTATCTCGAGACCTGCCTTGTTGTGGCGCTCGGTCTGCGATCACACAGTGGCGACACGCGGGTCCGACATGTACTAAATGCACCGCGGCCGATTTAAGCTACCACCTAGCAAGTGTGGTGTCTGGCGGTGACACCACAATCACAAATCCTGTCACACAACTGAGGCGATATTCCATAGGCACGCAATTTGATTAGAAGTCGCTTGTGAGGAACAGCTTCGAAAGCTTTTTGGAAATCAAAAAATATGGAATCAGTTTGAGATCCCCCGTCGATAGCACTCATCACTTCGTGTGAATAAAGAGCTAATTGTGTTTCAGCAACACGATATTTTCTGAATCCCTGTTGGCTATTTGTCAATAAATCGTTTTGTTCGAGCTAATCGTTACAGTACGAAAGCGCTGCAACAAATATATTTGAGAAGGCCGCACGCAGAATTGCAATTTGGGGAGGAAGGGAGGCGGGGATGGGTGGGTAATTTCGTGGTGCTTATTTGAGCGAGGAACATGCGGGAGAAAGTTTTTCGTTTAGCGCAGACCAGCGGTCATTTGTATAGCCATTCCGAACATCTGTCATACTGTAGCTATGTTACAGCGTAATAAGCAAGGTTTGAACGGTGAACAGGAGCTGGCGCGCAGGCAAATTGTGCAAATCGATTAATTCCTTTTCCAAAATATGTTAATTGGCCTGAATTCTCACGCAATGGCACCACTTGTATGTGCACCGTTCGGATTTTAAGTGCAAATATGTGCAAAAAACGCGTTTTCTGGGAGGTTTTTGAAGCGCGCCACTTCTATACTTAAAACTTGCACGATTCAGTTCGAATATTCACGAAGGTAGTTGAACGGATAAAGTCAGAACGGATTTTTTTTAAAGCAATAATCTTTATTCATTGTCGAGATACGATGTTTTAAAGTCGAAGTAAACATATCACGTAAAAGTCATTCTACGTGAACTGAATGCGCGGAAACGGTTTACAACGTTTCAGATAAATAAAAGATGCATTATTACGACAAAACTGAAAACATGCTTTAAAAAATCTGACTTCATCCTAATTTTATGTCCAAAAAACATGTTTTTTTTGTTCTTTTTTACACGCGCCACTTCTGTGTTTCACACTTGTGTGAAGCGGTTCAAATTTTGTAAGAAGGTAGATAAATACATGTAAATAATGGTCGTCCACTTGTTTGTGAACGTTTTATCCGTTGCCATGATAGGAGCAACATAGTTTGAGAGACAATAAGAAAAACCTATGCCGAATCAGTCGTCACACGAGTGAACAGAAAAGTACATCAGTTGCCAAGCTATGACGGTATAATGTCAAAATTCTGGCTGAGCATAAGTTGGGAACCGGAGTGAAAAATGCTCCTATCATACCACAAAAAGGCGAATATATCCTTGGGAGAGCTAGGGGTTAGAGATGTAAAAGTAGGGAACTAGCTTTTCGACTTACCTGGCAGTTTCAAAGACATTTAAATCAAAACATCTTGATATATTCGCGCTTTTTTACTAGTTAACCTACTTCCTCTGCGCAGTGAGCTCTCTTAACTGCTAGGTGTTGGCCCACCAGCATCTTTAATTTATGGGCTAAGGTCCCTAACACTGTGATCAAAATGAAGGAGATTCACCAGCCATAATAAGCGATATATAATATCATATGGCTAAAGAGCAAACATTAATAGCTAATAGTTTCTGGGAGGATAAAATTTCTGGGGGTGAATTTATTCCTGGGGGGTGGGGGTGGGGGGGATGACGTCCTGTATCGTGTTACTGTACTTGACACGATGTCATATTACATGACATTGGTAGTAATACTAACACGTAAAAAAGTGCGAATATGTCATGATGGTTTGGTCTAAGTGTATTTGAAACTGCCATCTAAGTCAAAAAGCTACTTCGCTTCTTTTACATCGGTAACTCTGCCCAGGATATATTTATCTGTTTTATGCTACGATAGGAGCATACCTCATGTTCGGACACAGTACATTTTCCAAAACGCTACTGGAAATCGACGTTACCAATTTCTATTCGTTTGTTTGGTATTGATGTGACCTCTGCAACATTCCAATCTTTAGGTACGGATCTTTCAACGAACGAGCGGTTGTATCTGATTGCTAAGTATGGAGCTATTGTATGAGCTCCTCTTTGACGTAGCAGCAGTTAAAAGTCCTCGGCTGCTGCATGCACTGCCGAAGTTACATCGCGACTGCCTCGTAAAATGTCCTTCGCCTCGTCAGTGCTCTTGTGAACACGGCCTATTGTCTGTAGTAATTGTTTGCATATGAGGAGGTCGCAGCGGTGTCAAGTTATCACTTGTTTGTGCTCCTTTGTTCCTCCGATTTTACTCTATTATTAGTAGACATTTTAACGATCCAGAGAGCAACACAGCCACGGAAAAACCAGCTGGAAGATCGTTTTATGGTTTTGCTGCGTGTATGTTCCCATTGTGTTGAATTGGAAGTGCCAGAGGTCGGGAGAAATGAACTTGTTTGCCACATACCTTTTTTTAATATATAGCTTACACCTACGTCATTCGGTGGACCTAATGGTTCTTCAAAACGAGGCTGTTAGAGCTCATCCCTTCTGTATTATGAGCAGCAGAGTTTGACTGCGAAGATGTCTTAAAGTTTATACACGACTGTCTATGGAACACGTCGGAATAGAAGTGGAATGACAAGAAACTGTATATTACGAGATTCTTGTGTTGTTTCGTACGTCGAACAATTTTATATTTAAGGAGAACGCCAAAAAGTTCGTTTTGTTCCAACAATACTCATTTGTTAATAACCCATTCTTGGTTCATCAGGTGAAGGATTGTTTTCATTGCTTGCTTTTACTGTGTCTTCTCCTATAGTATCGTATTTAGGGGCACTGTCATGCTCACACCAAGAATATTCGTAGACTAGAAACGAACGGTCCGGAAAACCTGCGGTGTCAGTTTATAATGGAACATTTTAAAGGAGCATCCTCAGCTTCCCATGCTCTGAGATAATACCGTAAATATTTGTAGCTAAGTAAAATCTGTGAAATATTCACGTTATGAATTGGTTTTAAAAACAGTTGCTGAGACTGGCTCAGCTTTTTCTTTCTAGAGCCTCTCCCGTCTGCATGGAAATCATCAGGTGGCCGTGTTTAACCTCCACTGGATTCGTGTTCGGGAGGACGACGGTTCAAACCAGCGTCCTGTCGTCTTAATTTAGGTTTTCCGTGATTTCGCTAAATCGTTTCAGGCAAATGCCGGGATAGTTCTTGAAAGGGCACGGCCGACTTACTTCCCCATCGTTCCCTAATCCGATGAGACCGATAACCTCGCTGTCTGGTCGCTTCCCCCTCTTAGCAATGAATCAACAATGACTGATTACTCTAATTCTCGTCTCTGCTCCCGTGATTAAAATAATTCTGATTTATCTTGTTGCTAGCCAGTTAAACAAATAACATTCATTACTTTACTAAGGAAAAGGAGAAATTACAAGTTTGCGAAATTTGTGTAGGCATTTTCCAGGTGTCTAAAAATTCTAACACTGCCAACCCGTACAGATATTCAATCATGGGATTTGTTGTTGACAGTATTGACTTATTCCGAAGAAACTGCAACATTCATTCAGTGACCACAATACGGGAAAACGATACACACTAGGATAACACTTCCTTAAGAATCGCACAGAAAGATTTGCTCTATTCAGCTGGTTTCTTTTTCAAAAGCCGTCAAGCAGGCTGAAAAAAGACGGAGTATTAAACCTCAAGAATTCAAATCGAAGTTTTTCGCATGTGACAGGCTCCTAATCTTTACAGAAGTCCCTCGCAGTGAATATGAACGTTTCTCTGTAATGTTCTATTTATTCATATACTTCCTCAAATTTTTTGTGTAGTTTTAATCTTTGAGTTAGTATTCTGTAGTCTATGTACTGACTCGTTCCATGATGAAGTTCTGTGATCTGCTTGGTTCCACGGAACCTGAGAAATGAATAACTATTCACCTGAGCTTTAGGTTTCTCGTATCGTAATGATCGTATCGTAAACACATCAAAAAAAATTTTGCATCACCTCGGTTCCGAGAGTTCCGGAACCTGTACAGAAAATTGGAATAGAGAGGAACATAAACATCATTGCCGCCCTTTTTATTGTTCATGAAAACCACACATTATATGTTGTACCACCATACAGTGAGATCTTCAGAGGTGATGGTCCAGATTTCTGTACACACCAGTACCTCTAATACCCAGAAGCACGTCCTCTTGCATTGACGCATGGCTGTATTTGTCGTGGCACACTATCCACAAGTTCATCAAGGCACTTTTGGTCCACATTGTTCCACTCCTCAACGGTGATTCGGCGTAGATCCCTCAGAATGGTTGGTGTGTCACGTCGTCCATAAACAGCTCTTTCCAAACACGTCTCCAACGATTGTCTGGTTGAAGGCATATGCGACACTCGTCGGTGAAGAGAACGTGATACCAATCCTGAGCGGTCCATTCGGCTTATTGTTGGGCCCATCTGTGCCGCGCTGCATGGTGTCGTGGTTCCAAAGATGGACCTGCCATGGACGTCGAGAGTGAAGTTGCGCACAGTTTGAGTCGTAACACGAGGTCCTGTGACTGACCGAAAGGCATTATTCAACATAATCTCGTTGCTGTCAGGGTTCCTCTGAGCCATAATCAAATGGTTCAAATGGCTCTGAGCACTATGGGACCTAACATCTGAGGTCATCAGTCCCCTAGAACTTAGAACTACTTAAACGTAACTAACCTAACGACATCACACACATCCATGCCCGAGGCAGGATTCGAACCTGCGACCGAAGCGGTCGCGCGGTTCGAGACTGAAGCGCCTAGAACCGCTCGGACACTTTGGCCGGCCAAAGGGACTGTGTCTGTGATACAATATCCACAGTTAACGACTATCTTCAGGAGTTCTGGGAACCGGAGTGATGTACAGCTTTTTTTGATGTGTGTATTTTTGGCCGGTACATCGTCTCTGGCGTTATTCGTCCGTCTAGTGCAAGACTTTTTTTGACACTAATTTTGCGACTTGCTCGTCGATGATGATGAAATGATGACGAGGACAACACTGCACCCACTTCCCGTGCGGATAGAAATCTCCGATCCGGCCGGCAGTCGAACCCTGGCCACCTGCGTTGTAGTCAGACGGGTTGACCTCTCAGCTACGGAGGCAGACACGTAACGTAGTCAATGAAACACGCGCACCCGGCCTCAGTTCCAGTCACGTATGTTCATCGTCAGATATCAGAAACTTGTGTTGTTAATTAGTGGTCGCTTATGCCTTGCATTGTTTTCCGTACAGCACTTGGTTCGATAATTTTGTGTTTGTTTATTCTTTTCCTCTGTAGGATTGTTCAACGGTTCTAGGGTCCACAGGTAGAATTGGCGTGCTGTAGGAAGATGAATATGGCAAGACGGAGAGGAAAGACGCCCTCCACCAAGGGAAAAACTAACACAAACATTGACGTTCCTGATTGTAGGCAGAAACGGCTGATAGAAGCTGCATTCCCTTCATTCACACGGGCTTATATTCGTAGCCTGCAGACCTATGTTCACAGTCGTAGTGCCGGCCGTTGTGGCCGAGCGGTTCTAGGCGCTTGAGTCTGGAACCACGCGACCGCTACGGTCGCAGGTTCGAATCCTGCCTCGGGCATTGATATGTGTGGTGACCTTAGGTTAGTTAGGTTTAAGTAGTTCTAAGTTCTAGGGGACTGATGACCTCAGATGTTAAGTCCCATAGTGCTCAGAGCCATTTGAATTTGAACCGTCGCAGTGCCAAGAGAAATACAGACTGCGGCGGATGCCCATTTGTATTTTATAACTTGTAGTTTACTATTATTGTTAAGTTATGCTAAAAGGATGAACTAAGCATCATTCATGGTGGACCATTTGAATCATCGCTACAGTTGCAAGTTTGTAGTACTTTGGTCTAACCAGAGGTGGCAGGACAAACAGTAGAAGTGTAATCACTGCACGATACTGCACGTTGTCCCAACCGCTGTCAATACGTGAGCGGACGACATGGAATGTGATCAGCAAGGACAGCGTTGGACGCCTTGTTTTCTGTGGAAGCAGGGTGAAAACACTGCTGTTATTCACGGGTGATTGATGGCAGTGTGTATAGACTGTTTATCATCACGAGAAATGCTCTTGAACACGACAACGTTCGTTGCCATACGAGTCTGAAAACCACGACTGCTATCGCTGAAATGGTGTTCCATGTACTGCCATACCTGCTGTATTCTTCTGAATTGGCCCCTTCAACTTTTGCAGGCCCTCCTCGAACCACTTTCCTGGTGTCTGTCGCACCAATAGGAGGACAACTGCCCGCAGCTTCCGGAAGTCTGCGAAATGATGCCCGCACAGAAGTTTCCCCAGAGGTGGTTATCAGAAGGGGTCAAGTCAGGAGAATACGGTGTCGCAGTTCCTGGAACCCCATTTCAGTGATGGCAGCCGTGGTTTTCCGAATGGTATGGGGACGAGCGTTGTCGTGTTGCAAAAGCACTCTTTGTGCCGGTACACGCTCACCACACCTTTCCACCGATCGCCCGTTATTATCCGTAGTGTTTACACCCTCCTTCCACAGAAGCCTCATCGTCCAGCACTGTCCTTAATGATCACTCTGCGTGTTGACGAAACAGTTCAAAAAAATGTGTGTGAAATCTTATGGGACTTGAATACTAAGGTCATCAGTTCCTATGCTTACACACTACTTAACCTAAATTATCCTAAGGACAAACACACACACCCATCCCCGAGGGAGGACTCGAACCTCCGCCGGGACCAGCCGCACAGTCCATGACTGCAACGCCGCAGACCGCTCGGCTAATCCCGCGCGGCGAAACAGTTCGATCGTGAACAATTTCGCCACGAAGTACGCTGGGAGAAGGCGGAGTATAACACGCTCTATGTTGGCCGCTTACATAATGACAATAGCTCTGAATACGGCTGTACTGTGCAGGAATTACGCTTCCAGTGACAGTCGTGCCACCTACGGTTAGACCAAACTATTACATAATCGTAAGTGCAATACTGGCCATTAAAATTGCTACACCAAGAAGAAATGCAGATGATAAACGAGTATTCATTGGACAAATACATTATACTAGAACTGACATGTGATTATATTTTCACGCAATTTGGGTGCATAGATCCTGAGAAATCAGTACCCAGAACAACAACCTCTGGCCGTAATAACGGCCTTGATACGCCCAGGCATTGACTCAAATAGAGCTTGGATGGCGTGTACAGGTAGAGTTGCCCATGCAGCTTCAACACGATACCACAGTTCATCAAGAGTAGTGACTGACGTATTGTGACGAGCAGATCTGGAGAATGTGCTGGCCAGGGCAGCAGTCGAACATTTTCTGTATCCAGAAAGGCCCGTACGGGACCTGCGGTCGTGCATTATCCTGCTGAAATGTAGGGTTTCGCAGGGAACGAATGAAGGGTAGACCGACGGGTCGTAACACATCTGAAATCTAACGTCCACTGTTGAAAGTGCCGTCAGTACGAACAAGAGGTGACCGAGACGTGCAACCAATGGCACCCCATACCATCACGCCGGGTAATACGCCAGTATGGCGATGACGAATACACGCTTCCAATGTGCGTTCACCGTGATGTCACCAAACACGAAGGCGACCACCATGATGCTGTAAACAGAACCTGGATTCATCCATAAAAATGACTTTTTGCCATTCGTGCACCCAGGTTCGTCGTTGTGTTCACCATCGCAGGCGCTCCTGTCTGTGATGAAGCTGATAGTCCATGCTGCTGCAAACGTCGTTATTTTTGTCTAGCAAACGTCCCCATCTGTTGACTCAGGGTCGAGACGTGGCTGCACCATCCATTACGGCCATGCGGATAAGATGCCTTTCATCTCGAATGATAGTGATACGAGGCTGTTGGGATCCAGCAAGTCGTTCCGTATAACCCTCCTGAACCCACCGATTCCATATTCTGCTAACAGTCATTGGATCTCGACCAAGGCGAGCAGCAATGTCGCGATACCATAAACCGCAATCGCGATAGGCTACAATCCGACCTTTATCAAAGTCGGAAACGTGATGGTATGCATTTCTCCTCCTTACACGAGGCATCACAACAACGTTTCACCAGGCAACGCCGGTCAACTACTGTTTGTGTATGAGAAATCGGGTGGAAACTTTCCTCATGTCAGCACGTTGTAAGTGTCACCACCGGCGCCAACCTTGTGGAATGCTCTGAAAAGCTAATCAATTGCATATCACAGCATCTTATTCCTGTGAGTTAAATTTCGCGTCTGTAGTACGTCAACTTCATGGTGTAGCAATTTTAATGGCCAGTAGTGTATAATGATGAGTCAAATGTATAAACGATAACAAAAAATTGTATATCAGTATGTAACGTCCCCTCGCAAGTTGTTATTAAATCCTTGGCAGCTGTGGTATGCTAACAGATCCTTAGCAGCTGTGACATGGTAAAAGAGGGCGTGATATCAAATGGTCTTTGGTCCCCCCCCCCTCCCACGCTCACCACCCACCCACCCACACACACACACACACACACACACACACACACACACACACACACACACACACACACACACACTCCCACCCATGATACGTGCCTGTTTACGTAATGGCAGAAACATTCGAGGAGTCAGGGTAGATCACATTTAGGTTGTGGCTGACCTCTGAGGCTTTGAATCTGGACACTATTATGTCATCCATTTAGTTTTCCTGGATTATTTAATATGCCTGTCAACCCGGTTATTCAATAAAAATTCGCGTGCGAATGGCCTTCACTAAACCTGTGAAACCGGAACAGCAAAGTGTTGCGATCAAGACCGTATCGAAGAGGCAATAGCAGCTGTGTGGGCCTCCAAATCAAGTGCTCCGGTATTTCAGTGTCATCAGGTTTCCGCGCGAGCTTAATAGCTAACGATCTACAAGTATATATCATCTTCTGCTACTGCCTATTTCCAATGCATAAAGTACTGATTTGGAAGTAGGTGCAGATTCAACAAAGTTTACGAAATATATTTCGATCGAACCTTTCGCAGCGTTTCTTCAGCGCTACACGATCTTCTCCAGTTTCTTTTGTCTGCACAGTATCTTCGTCGATCATTTCTTCCTTCCCCGGACCAAGTCAAAAATGAAATTACTCATCATGTAAAAGCAGATTATCAATTTCAGTGCGACTCTGACTATATGGTGAAAATGAAGATACAGTCCGAGTAAAGTGGAGATGGCATTTATATTTCTCCATGGCCCGATTAATTTCTGCATATCGGTAATTACTGTTAAGTGGACCTTCGTTTGACACAGAATAGGGTATTCACCGCTTGCTCTCAGCTAGTAGCTCTGTTAGACGCCAGTAGAACTCCATACAAGTGGAGTGATATGACTCTGAGCTCAAAAACTGGACTTATTCATGATGATTCACAAAGTTGCACACAAATTGAAGGAGCTGATAGGGAATTCGTAACACAGCAACTTTGGAGCAGGTACTTACTATCTTGGAAGTAATCTTGAGCACGTGAAACTTTCAAATGTCAGGAACAACAATGAAAATCAGTGTATACTTACCTTAAGTTCAGCAAAGATAATGTACTGTTTCTTTGTGCGTGCGGTTGAATCTAACTAGACGGAGCAGCTGTGTACGTTTCTATGCAAATGCGTTACGTACTCAATGCCACATATACCAGCGTTTGGTTGGAATGGGACGTCCAATTACATGGCCACCACACTCCTCTTATCAAAACCCTTTTTATTGTTCTGTATTTGTGTGTCTGCGTTGGGGGACAGGGGGCGCCGGGCAGCATATGAAGTCTTGTGTACTTGACTCCGCACCGAAGATGTTATTTCTGTATTCAGTGCGCTGTAAGCGCCATTTTGACCACACGCCCTAATGTACAACGTTGTTAAGTCAACAGTACTTTACCTTTGCTGAACTTTATGCGCGCGTGCATTAACTGTCCCGTTGTTCCTGTCATTCCAAAGCCTTCACTGACACAGGACTGCTTCCAAGACCGTAAGTTCCGGTTCCAGAGTTGTTACATTTCGCCTTCTCCATTAGCGTCTTCAATTTGTGACCAACCTTTTGAACCACCTTTTCCTTACTTCTCAAAGCCTCTGATTTTTCCAAATCACTGAAGGCGAATGCCTAATGACTTCGTTTCAAAAGGACAATTTTCTTCTCCATCGTCGTCCAATTCTTCAATTACAACTAAAATGTATATCCCAAAAATTATATCCTTATTTCATTTTGTGGCACTATTTCCATTAATTTGGTAGTGGACGCTATTTTCTGCTTTGGCATATCTGTCTTACGACAAGCTCGACTGTTCGGCCTCCAGTTTCGTCTGCCATGGACCACTTCCTTAGCCACGTGGTAACTTCATCGTGTTTCTCCTGCCATCCGGTATTAGAAAAGCGTATTTCTACTTCTTCCTCGCCATCACCTCCCTGAAATCTTTACTTCGACGACACTTCATTGCAGGCAATTTCTTTTGTTTCTTTTTCGTTAAACATGTCTCAGCCCAGATGTGTTCCATATTTTATCATTTCAATGACTTTCCTTTTCTCTGCTATTCTTAGAAGTGCAACAGTTCAAAACAGTCAAGAGTTCTTGTATTCTTCTATTTGACTATCCATGATTCACTGCAGTCTTGAAATTTCTTCGTAACAAAATAATCCAAATTTTCCCTTGTTTTACTAACTTCGTCTTCGAGATACTTTGCTAGTGAAGACAGTGTGTCCTGAAGATGATCTGAGCTTTCCACGGCTGTTGTGATACTTGGAGGAAACAGATCAGATTACGATATTAGATTGGTTCGTTGAGAAAGAGAAGTTCGTAGAGGCTGTGTACTCACCCCTGCCTTGTGTGGTACATTCTTCTCCTTACTTCGCAAAATTGGTTTCAGAGAAACAAACCTGGGCATTCATCTACGTACCAGTGCTGACGGAAAATTTGCATCTCGCTACTCAGATCCAAGCACTATCGTGAGGACTTGTTTGTAAACAACCTTCTATTCGCTGACGATGCAGCGACCTTCGGTATCTTATGGACAAATTTACTGCTGTATACAAGCTTTTCTCTATGTCTGTGAAAGTAAAGAAGACTGATTATGGCACAAGGTTACACCGATGTGCCTGCATAATATTGGATGTCTCGTTGTTGAATGTTGTCGACAAATTCTGCTACCTACGTTCATTAGTGTCGGAAGATCTCTCTGGACGACAAAATGAACGCGAGAATGGACAATGCGGTGAATACTTTGGAAGTCTTGGTACAAGAATATGGGATAACAAACACTTAACGATGACCTAAAAATACTCGTCTATCAAGTACGTGTACTGGGCACCCTTCTGTATTGTGCTGAGACCTGGTCGTTATATGCTAAACAAGAATGTAAGCTCAACGCCTTTCGTCGGCCGTTGTGGCCGAGCGGTTCCAGGCGCTTCAGTCCGGAACCGAGCGACCGCTACGGTCGCAGGTTCGAATCCTGCCTCGGGCGTGGATGTGTGTGATGTCCTTAGGTTAGTTAGGTTTAAGTAGTTCTAAGTTCTAGGGGACTGATGACCTCAGATGTTGTCCCATAGTGCTCAGAGCCATTTAAACCATTTTTTCAACACCTTTCATCTGCAATGTTTGCGAAATGTTCTTGTTTAACATGGAGGGACCACGTGACAAATGACAAGCTCATGAATACTGCGAAGCTGCCGAGTATCACCGTCACTCTCATGGGAGTCGCCTGGGGTGGCTACGATACATATCTCGTGTTGACCACACCCATCTTCCCCGACGCACACCATTTGTTAGTGAAATACCACTTCCCAAGCGACCACCTAGAAGACTTTAAACATTGCGCCAAATGCGATATGAATACATGTAATACCAACTGCGGCAAATGGGAGCAGCTCGCCTAAGATTATATTAGATTAGTACTTGTTCCATAGATCAGGAATACGACACTTCGTAATGATGTGGAACGTGTCAGGTTAATAAAAGGTGTCTATACAAGATATTATATTACACAAAATATTACATGACACTTAATATTTTTTTGGGTAGGGGGTTGGGAAATTGCCCACTTACTATATCCAAAAATTCGTCTAATGAGTAGAAGGCGTTGCCATTCAGAAATTCTTTTAATTTCCTTTTAAATGCTATACGGCTGTCAGACTTTTGATGCTATTAGGTAAGTGACAAAAGACTTTTGTTGCAACCTAATTTACCCCCTTCTGAGCCAAAGTTAGATTTAACCTTGAGTAGTGAAGATCATCCTTTCTCCTAGTGTTGTAGCCATTTACACTGCTATTACTTTTGAATTCGTTCGGATTGTTAATAACAAATTTCATAAGCGAATGTGTATATTGTGAGGCTACAGTGAAGATCCTTAACTCTTTAAATAAATGTCTGCAGGATGATCTTGGATGAGCTCCAGCAATTATTCTGATTACACACTCTTGTGCAATGAACACTCTCTTACTCAATGATGAGTTACCCCAGAATATGATGCCATACGAAAGCAGAGAATGAAAGTAGGCGTTGTAAGCTAATTTACTGAGATGTATATCGCCAAAATTTGCAATGACCCCAATAGCATAATTAGCTGAACTCAAACGTTTCAGCAGATCGTCAGTGTGTTTTTTTCCAATTCAACCCATCATCAATGCAAACACCTAGAAATTTTGAATATTCTACCTAAGCTACCGTTTTCTGATCTAAGTCTATATTTATTAATGGTATCATTCCATTTACTGTGAGGAACTGTATATACCGTGTTTTGTCAAAATTTAGTGAGAGCCCATTTGCAGAGAACCACTTCATCTTTTACAATTTCATCAGTTAATTCTTGTCTGTTGGCTGTGATAGCTATACTTGTATCATCGTCAAAAAGTGACAGCTTTGCATCTTCGTGAGTAGAGAATGGCAAGTCATTAATATATATTAAGAACAGCAGAGGGCCCAAGACCGAACCTTGCGGCACCCCATTCTTGATTGTTTCCCAGTTTAAAAAAATCACCAGTTTTTTGCATATTATGTGAACTGCTTATTTCGACTTACTGCACTCTTCCAGTTAGGTATGATTTAAACCATTTGAGCACTGTCCCATTCATACCACAGTACTTGAGCTTATGTAGAAGTATTCCATGATTTACACAATCAAAAGCCTTTGAGAGATCATAAAAAATCTCAACGGTTACTCAGATCACTTAATATCTCATTAGTGAAAGTATATATAGCATTTTCCGTTGAAAAACCTTTCTGGAAACCAAATTGACATTTTGTTCAAACTTTATTTTTACAAAGGTGTGAGGCTACTTTACAATACATTAGTTTTTCAAGAATTTTGGATAAGGCAGTCATAAGAGAGATCGGGTGGTAGTTGTTGACATCAGACGTATCCCCTTTTTTATGCAGTGGTTTAACAATGGCATACATCAGTCTATCTGGGAAAATACCCTGCTTCAGAGAGCTATTAAATGTGTGGCTAAGAATCCCACTTATCTCTTGGAAGACCGCAGCAGATGGAGGAAACGCGTCAAAGGACGGGAGTAAGTACCACGACTGTGACTGACTCAACAACGTACCCGTGAAACGAGCGTGTATACTCGCGTTTACGACAAAATTCTCTTCCAGGTTGAGACACAGGTGCCCCATCGTTGAGCGCCAAATGCGCTCTCCACCGGACTCGTCAGTCACCAACGGAAGTGCCTGTGAGACGGCACTTGAATCTTCCGTTAGCAAGTATATGCCATTGATTGACGACATGAAAAGTAACTTGGAAAATTACACTCCCGTTCCTATCCTTGTTTACCGCAGAACGTATTCATCACCACGCGTGTCCCCTAAAATATCAATTTCAAGCGATGTAAAACACTTACAGTCCCCAAATCCTCAGTAGATAGCGCAAGAACAAAAGAACAAAAAGTCTCTCCTCAAGACGCTCAGTGGAACACAGCAAAACATATTTCATATATTCTTGACATCATTCAAGTATGAGGGCAGTCTAGAACAATTTGAAATAGAAGTAAAAACCTCAACAGCTGATATCCCTGTTTAGACCTTGTGGGTACTGATACTGGTCGATAATACTTTTATATCTTCAACATTTCGCGGCCCTGTCAGCAACTGTGTAAATATTAATTTTAATTTTAATAATTAACAGCCTCAGTTGCACCGTTTGCCTAGAATTTACCTAGATTTCAGTCGGGATAACCAAACCTTCTTGAAGATTATTAAAATTAAAATCGATAATACTTTGATTGCACATTATATTTTAAGAATATAGCATTTTAGTTGTGTCTCTTTGTTACTTACATACATTATGATGTACTTCGTGCATGTTTCTGTATTTTTATCACCTAGACTTCGAGTAATATTCTGTAAGATTATTCAATGGTGATATATACTGAGGTATCTAAAGTGTTGGTAAAGCGATATGCACATGTACAGCTGACTGCGGTATTTCGTTCACAAGGTATAAAAGATCGGTGCATTGGGGGAGCTGTCATATGTACTCAGGTTATTCACGTGAAAAGATTTCCGACGCGATTGTGGCCGCACAACGGGAATTAAAGGACTTTGAACGCGGAACTGTTGTTGGGGCTAGACACATGGGACATTCCATTTCGGAAATCGTTAGGGTATTCAGTAGTCCTACGTCCACAGTGTCAATGGTGTGCCGAAGTAGGTGGAGCTAGACGCGTGGGACATTCCATTTCTGGAATCGTTGGGGAATTCAGTATTCTGAGATCCACAGTGTCAATAGTGTGCCGAGAATGCCAAATATCAGGCATTACCTTTCACCACGGGCAACGTAGTGGCCAACTGCCTTCACTTAAGGGGGGGTAGGACGTCAAACGGGCCGACTTGGAGCAGGAGAGGCACCACAGGACATTGTAATTTCCACTATCTATACTTTTACAAGTAAATTCATAAAACTATGTCAGCATGACCAGGAGGGATTCAGGATTCACACTCGTACCAGCGGACGTTCAAAAACATAACAAAATATTTTTTTTTTACATGTGAAATTTCATCATTTTTTCACTTACTATTGGCTGCATTTGTTGCTATATGTACACTTTTCTTCATAAGTAAGAGAGACTGTTCGATGAATTTTGCACAGCGTACAAACCATACTTACAGGTGTGTGTGAAACTCTAGAATCTATTTAATTTATGAAAAAATGAATGAGCTGTTACGTTTTAAACTTTATGTTTAGAAAAAAATGAAATTTTGTAGTTAATTATCTCAATTTTTACCACAGTTTTTAATAGATTTGGAAAATTCTAGAGCTTCATACACCTGTGAGTATGGTTTGTATGCTGTACAAAATTCATCAAGGAATCTCTGTTACTTGTGAAGAGAAATGTACCTATAGCAACAAATGCAGCCAATAGTAAGCGAAAAAATGATGAAATTTCACATGTAAAACAATTTATTTTGTTATGTTTTTGAACTTACACTGCCATGAGTGTGAATCGCGAATCCTTCCTGGTCATGCTGACAAGGTTTTATGAATTTATTTGTAAAAGTATAGACAGTAGAAAATAAAATGTCCTGTGGTGCCTCTCCTGCTCCAAGTCGGCCCGTTTGACGTCCTACCCCTCTTAACGACACAGAGCAGCGTCGTTTGCGTAGAGTTGTCAGTGTTAACAGACAAGTAATACTGCGTGAAATAACCGCAGAAATCAGTGTGCGACGTACGACGAACGAGTCCGTTAGGACAGTGGGGCGAGATTTGGCGTTAATGGGCTATGGCAGCAGACGACAGACGCGAGTGCCATTGCTAACAACACAACATCCTCTGCAGCGCCTATCTTAGCTTCGTGACCGTGTCGATTGGACCCTACACGACTGGAAAACCGTGGCCTGGTCAGATGAATCCCAATTCCAGTTGATAAGAACTGATAGCAGGGCTTGAGTGTGGCACATACCCCAGGAAGCCATGGAGCTAAGTCGTCGTCAATGCACTGTGCAAGGTGATGGTGGCTCCATAATGGTGTTAGCTGTGTTTACAGGGAATGGACTGGGTCCTCTGATCTAACTGAACCGATCATTGAGTGGAAATGGTTATTTTCGGCTACTTGGAGACCATTTGGTGCCATTCAGGAACTTCAAAACAAAGATGGAATTTTAGGGTTGACAATACGCCATGTCACCGGGCCACAATCATTCGCGATTTGGAGATCATTCGGGACGGTTCGAGCTAAAGATTTGGCCACACAGGTCACCCGTCGTGAATCCCATCGAACGTTTATGGGACATATCGAACATTTAAGGGACATAATCGGAGGTCAGTTCGTGCACAATATCTCCACCAGCAACAATTTCACAATTATCGACACGTACAGAGGCAGAATGGCTCAATATTTCTGCAGAGGACTTCCAACTTCCAACAACGTCGAGTTGCTGCACAACACTGGGCAAAAGAAGGTTCGCCACGATATGAGGAGGTATTCAAAGCCGGCTGCTGTGGCCGAGCGGTTCTACGCGCTCCAGTCCGGAACCGCGCGACTCCTACGGTCGAAGGTTCGAATCCTGCCTCGCTCATGGATGTGTGTGATGTCCTTAGGTTAGTTAGTTTTAAGTAGTTCTAAATTCTAGGGGACTGAAGACCTCAGAAGTTAAGTCACATAGTGCTCAGAGCCATTTGAACCATTTTTGAAGGAATAAAAAAAAAAAAAGTTCAAATGTGTGTGATATCTTGTGGGACTTAACCGCTAAGGTCATTAGTCCCTAAGCTTAAACACTATTTAACCTAAATTATCCTAAGGACAAACACACACACCCATGCCCGCCGGGATCAGCCGCACAGTCCATGACTGCAGGGCCTTAGACCGCTCGGCTAATCCCGCGCGGCCAGGAGGTATCCCACGACTTTTGTCACTTCAATGTATTTTCCGCATTGTACTTGCCTTTGTAAGTAGGCTGTTTAGGTTTTCTTATTGGTAACGCCACGTAGCGCTCTGTATAAAAATCACTGGCTGTGCTGTGTGCAGTCTGTGGCTAGTTTACATTGTTGTCTGCCATTGTAGTGTTGGGCAGCTGGATGTTAACAGCGCGTAGCGTTGCGCAGTTGGAGGTGAGCCGCCAGCAGTGGTTGATGTGGGGAGTGAGATGGAGTTATGATAGCGGATGATCTGGACAGAGACAGTAAATTTGTAAGACTGGGTATCATGAACTGATATATATATTATGACTTTTGAACACTATGAAGGTAAATACATTGTTTGTTCTCTATTAAAATCTTTCATTTGCTAACTATGCCTGTCAGTAGTTAGTGCCTTCAGCAGTTTGAATCTTTTACTTAGCTGGCAGTAGTGGCGCTCGCTGTATTGCAGTAGTTCGAGTGACGAAGGTTTTTGTGAGGTAAGTGATTTGTGAAAGGTATAGGTTATTGTTAGTCAGGGCCATTCTTTTGTAGGGATTATTAAAAGTCAGATTGCGTTGCGCTAAAAGATATTGTGTGTCAGTTTAAGCACAGTCATGTATAATTGTTCAAAGGGGACGTTTCACCTTATTCGACTAAATGCAATAGGCAGTACACTTGGTATACAATACGTTCTTTTATTATTTATAAGAAATGTGAACTTAAGAAAATTTTAGTTTAAAAAATTATTAATTAAGAAAAGGAATTTTGTTAAAATGCTTGTATTGCATCCCTTTGTTCTTGTATTTAACTTCTTCCTTACGCTTTATATTAGGGGTGTCCATACTTTAAGCTTACATGGGTCGCGCTGCATGAAGACGAGTATTTTTGCACCAAGCGTGAAGTACTTAACACTAGTCAACGAGCAAAAAAAAGTTAAATTAAGTAATTTAGAATTTATTAATTTACGATTCTATATTGTAAAGTGGCAAGCTAGAATTAATATGACATTTTATGTATGAGGTTCCATTACTATAATAGCGTTACATAGACAGAATTCTATGAATTATTTTTCTTCTTTTTTATTTATGAATTTGGCCAGCTATGGACCGCATACAATTTAAGACTTATGGTTTCTTTTTCTTCCGTTCTTCCCAGTACTTCTTCATTTTCTCGCCAACTGCTCGTCTCTGCTCATCTGTCCACACTCTCTTGGGTCGAGATTTTGACTCATCTTCTTCATAGTTTGCATTTTCTATCAGTAGCCTGAAGTGATTCCTGTCACGTATTATTTCTTCTGTAATACCTGTTTTGTTGGCGCGTTTCTTTCTGCTTCTATCCATCCTACAGTATTTTTCAGCTTACTAACGTAATAAAAATTTTCTTTGTAATCCGTGTTTCTTCAATTCTTTTTAAATGTCCATAAAAATTTAGCCGTCTCTTCCTCATTGTATCTGTGATCTTTTCTGTATTTTTGTATAAGTCTTCATTTCTCCTTTTAATCCACCTATTTTCATTGTTTTTCTCAGGACCTAGAATTTTTCTTCATGTTTTTCTCTCTCTTTTTTCTAGTTCTCTTAATTCGCCTTTCTTATTCAATGTTAGGATTATATGTGTAACTTTTTTTTTTGCCGACCGTTTGAGATATGCTAAATTCTTGGGCCGTATGCGGTCCGCCCCCCCGCGTGTTGACACCCCTGCTTTATGTCTTACGATCGTATTTCTGTATGTTTACCATTATAGCGGAACCTGCTCGTAATTCGCAACATCTTTGCCTTGACTTGTGACCCTCAGTCTCGTTTAATCTATTGTGTCAGTATACATGATATTTTACGTAAATCTTGATTTGTTACTAACAAGACGATTTATCACTTTTTTCATGTTCCTAGAATAACGTATCACGACTTGGCACGATATATTGTAGATATGATGGAGATGAGTTGAGATTTATTTGCATAAGGCGTGTTGTATATACTAATTTTGTGAAAATATGTACCTCACCGTACTGCATCTGACATTGTAATTTGCGATCTACATGCTTTACAGATCCGATGACTGCGATTTAAATTGGCCGAAACCGGTCATAAGAAACAAAACTATAATTATCGATGTGTTTTTACTTCTGTGTCATAAAACATATTTCAGACAGCAATTTAGTTGGATAAGACTGTAGTGGATTATTTTCTAGTCAGGCAGATGTGAAAGATGGTAAATTTCCAGTGACCTCTATTCTTCTGTGACAATAAGCCGTGAGCCTCGACCGAAGGTGAATGTGACGCTTTGCAGCGAATAAGAAAAAGCACCCGTCTAGTAGAAGAGGAACAGCTCGTCGTGGTCATACGTAAAAGTCACGATCGCGTGGAGACATTTGTAGATTCCCGGAACGTGATAAAACTGTGTACACATCCTGCACTTCCCATGTATGCACTGCATTATCAGTTGTAACTCAGCACATGCTGGCTGCCGAGAATTGAATACCGATAGTCCTGTACGGATTAACACGTGTGTCCTTCAGACGTCACGTCCTGCTCTGGTTGAGCGCTGTACGCAGATACGTGTCTGGAAAGTACGCAACCCTATCCACTCAGCAGAAGAAACATTGCCGCCTTCAGTACAGTATGGCTCATTGTCTACATCTGTGATGACCTGATAGGTTTATCGGTAGTGATACAACTTCTGAGGTGAATTTTACACTCTACAAAAATAATAGAAAAATAACGGAGCGTTTGGGGTAGCATAGCGGCTTTTCTGGCACAGACAAGAAATGTCACAAATACCATATTTAGATATCTTAGAGATTTTTCTACGTGGTCACCGTTCAGATTGAAACGTTTACATACTGAGTTGCAATCAAATTGCTGAGCCAGTCAATAACATCCTCTTTCAGTTCACTGTCATTTCCGTTGTGCTTTCCAAGTAAAAAAAAATCTTCACTTTGGGTCAAACGAATGGTAATCACGTGAGGCCAAGTCCGGGCTATAAGGCGGACTTGGCCTTCCCACTTAATCCTTTCTCCCACTAATCCTTTCTCAGCGCAGCAGAATCCAGGCAAAAGTCATTTTGAAAAAGTACATTTCCTGGACAGAAATCGACTCAATTTCTTTAGAAAGGCGCGTCGTAGTCGGTGAAGGATCTGACTGGACGCCACTGCATTTATGGACTGTGCTGTAGACGTAACGAAGATGAGTAGAACGCTCTTTAGGTCTGAAAACACTGTAGCGATAACTTTTTTGGTGCTCAGAATTTGTTTGGCTTTTTTGTTGTTGTTGTTGTCGTTAATGGTGCCATTCCGCTGATAGTTGCTTTACTTCTGGGGTTTATGCGAAATCCAGGCCTCGTAACTAGCAACAGTTTGGTTCAAAACGTCCTCTTCATCCATATCGTGTCGAATGAGGGAAGTCAGTGCAACTCCCATTCGTTGTTCCTTGTGTTCCTCTACCAAAAGTCGAGGAAACCGCCTGGAATAATCATTTTGTAGCCCAAATCACCACTACATAAATTTGATAAAGAACTGATAGTTTAAGCTCAGTCTATCAACAGTGATACATATATCCTGTTGAATTTTTTCCTCAGTTCTTGATTTGAGTTCTGCAGCGGGAACTGAAGACCGGGCAGTTCGCCATTAAAGACGTTGTACCATTTTTGCACTGAAGTTTCATTCGACATGTTTCATTAAACTTCGGTTGTCTGCCTGTAAATTTCGAGTTCTTTTTTTGCATTCAGGAACCGTATTACTGTACGAACCACACATCTGGCTGTGCCTGTTAAATGGAAAATTGCTAGATATAAATGGGAACTGGATATCCGTTCTAATAGTCTTCTCCTACTGCCCCCTCTCTCAGTCCGCCTCTTTTTTTCCGATTTATATGTCCATTTTCTCCCACCCGTCAGTCCATCCCTCTCTTCGATCTTCAGCCTTATTTATTTTTATTGCAAATTCAGATAATGTAGTCTAAATTTTTAATAGTGTATTGTGTAAAATTTTAAGCAAATCAGTCAAGGACTTTCCGAGATTTTTGCTAGGAACATTTCCCATATTTGTGTATTATGTACTCGCATATACAAACATATATAGCCTATATTCGTCCACACCTTCATTAGAGTAACAATTAAAAATTTGAAGGAAGTCGGTCAAGAACTTTCCGAGATTTTCGTTAATAACGTTTCCTCTTCACACATTACATATATATATCAGGAGTGTATGTGAATGCAACGTTGTGTCAAAATTTCAAGTCAATCGACTGACTAGTTTTAGAGTTTTCCGAGCACAAACATACGCAGGCTGAATTTTTGTATGTAAGGAGTGCTATAATTTTGCTTATTGTCGAAGGACTGTGTTCTGCTCAACCAAGCACATCGATCTCTGCACTTACACATTTAACGAGTCCACAACAGAAATGTCGGTTTCCAAGTATGAGCAGTGTGTCAGTGACTTTTTAAATATAAATATTACATATCTTTGACAAGGGCCTGGTTTACGTAACACGTAGTGACCCTGAATTGCGAGGGCATCAACCACAGCGGAGTGATTCCGTGGTCGGCCGGTTATCAAGGCAAGTTGCGATGTCACTATAGGTCGTTCGGCATAAAGCTTTCCACATACTATCGATATTAGAAGTTCGTAAGCCGCAATTAGCAGAAACAAGCATTGTATTGCGCTCCTCCCGACTCTTGGTTTTTTTTCCAAAGGGACCCAGATACATACAGTGTGGCTATCACTCCTCACGCGTATTGGGGAGGATGTGGCTCAGATCTTCGTCTGGACACCCGGGAATTGGCTTGCGATAGTCTTTCTCAGTCGCTTAAAGGGAATGCTAGTATGGCACCTTTAAAATGGGTAAGGTTAATTTCCTACATTGTTCTGAGCGTAGTCTTGGGGTGTGTCTGTAGTGACGCGTCGGGACTTAAAATCCTTCTTCTCTGTCCCTTTCTTGCTTTCATCCACAGCAGATTTTGTTGGTGAAACTCGCCGTACTGAGGCACGTGTTCGTTCTCCTTGCCTTTCCACCGCTGAGAAGCCAAAGAAAAGATATTTTTCATAATACAAACTTCACTATTGGTCAATCCGAAATGATCAGACGTTTTGCAACCTACATCTACATGACTAATCTGCAATTAACACGTACGTGCTTGACAGAAGGTGCATAAGACCATTTTCAGACTATTTCTCGACTGTTCCATTCTCGAATAGCACACTGAAAAAATGAACACCTAAATCTTTCCGTATGAGCTCTCATTTCTCTTATTTTATTATGATGGTTATTTCTCTTTTCCATGTGTACGTGGAGGAAAAAAAGCTCGCTTTCGGTGAAGAAACTGGTGCTCAAAATTTCGTGAAAAGGTCTCTTTGCAACCCCAACTCACTTACCATATCTGTGACACACTCTCCCCTTTTTTGCGATAGTACAAAATGCACTACCCTTCTTTGAACTTTTTCAGTGTCCTCCCTCAATACTATCTGGTAGGAATCCCATACCAGGTAGCATATACTCCAGAAAAGAACAGACAAGCATAGTATAGGCAGTCTATTCAGCAAATTTGTTCCATCTTCTAAATGTTCTGGCAATAAAACGCAGTCTTTGATTCACCTTCCTCACAACATTTTCTATGTGATTGTTCCAACTCAAATCTTCTCTAATTGTAATCGCTAGTAATTTTGATGAATCAACAACCTGGAGTTGGTATGTGGGGGATGTTTAGTGTGTGATATCGGTAACAGAAGAGTTTTGGGAGAAGTGGCTAGGCTAGAGGCCTGGCCATGGTTATAGAATGCAAAGAAAAGGAAGTGAAAGAAGAGAGAGAGCCCTGATGCGAGAAATGAGAAAAAGAATTACGAGTATATCTAACATGATTCATAAATGTGCAGGGGAATATTTTTGTCTGCGAGAGCTAAATTGTGGGAGTTGCGCTGGGAGAGGATACGGAGGGTTAGTAGATGTAGGGTCATAGGGTGTGTTTGTAGAATCGACTGCATGCCAAGATTGGTAAATAGGGAGTTGCTGGAGCCAAGTTTGCAGAATGTATAGAACACGGATATATTCAGTGTGGATGAGGAGTAAGAGGAATTTGATGAGTTGATAATGGATTCGATTAGGGGAGATTCAGCGGTTGACATAAGTAAAAGGGAGTGGGTGGCGCTGAATGATTTGGAAGGACTGATAGAAACTGGGTGGGGTTGAGGGATTGTTATCTATGACACTGACATAGGAGGGAGTCGGCTGAATTGGTGTTGATGGTGCTGCCAAGAGCGTGTCTAGACTCTAATCTGGGATGAGGAGGGGGGTTGGGCGGGGTTAATATCGAAATGGTTTTGAGACCACCATCCATGCCCCAACCCACAGCAAACCCACCCTGGTCTGCAATGAATGTAAGATTTTGAGGTATATATATATATATATATATATATATATATATATATATATATATATATATACTCCTGGAAATGGAAAAAAGAGCACATTGACACCGGTGTGTCAGACCCACCATACTTGCTCCGGACACTGCGACAGGGCTGTACAAGCAATGATAACACGCACGGCCCAACGGACACACCAGGAACCGCGGTGTTGGCCGTCGAATGGCGCTAGCTGCGCAGCATTTGTGCACCGCCGCCGTCAGTGTCAGCCAGTTTGCCGTGGCATACGGAGCTCCATCGCAGTCTTTAACACTGGTAGCATGCCGCGACAGCGTGGACGTGAACCGTATGTGCAGTTGACGGACTTTGAGCGAGGGCGTATAGTGGGCATGCGGGAGGCCGGGTGGACGTACCGCCGAATTGCTCAACACGTGGGGCGTGAGGTCTCCACAGTACATCGATGTTGTCGCCAGTGGTCGGCGGAAGGTGCACGTGCCCGTCGACCTGGGATCGGACCGCAGCGACGCACGGATGCACGCCAAGACCGTAGGATCCTACGCAGTGCCGTAGGGGACCGCACCGCCACTTCCCAGCAAATTAGGGACACTGTTGCTCCTGGGGTATCGGCGAGGACCATTCGCAACCGTCTCCATGAAGCTGGGCTACGGTCCCGCACACCGTTAGGCCGTCTTCCGCTCACGCCCCAACATCGTGCAGCCCGCCTCCAGTGGTGTCGCGACAGGCGTGAATGGAGGGACGAATGGAGACGTGTCGTCTTCAGCGATGAGAGTCGCTTCTGCCTTGGTGCCAATGATGGTCGTATGCGTGTTTGGCGCCGTGCAGGTGAGCGCCACAATCAGGACTGCATACGACCGAGGCACACAGGGCCAACACCCGGCATCATGGTGTGGGGAGCGATCTCCTACACTGGCCGTACACCACTGGTGATCGTCGAGAGGACACTGAATAGTGCACGGTACATCCAAACCGTCATCGAACCCATCGTTCTACCATTCCTAGACCGGCAAGGGAACTTGCTGTTCCAACAGGACAATGCACGTCCGCATGTATCCCGTGCCACCCAACGTGCTCTAGAAGGTGTAAGTCAACTACCCTGGCCAGCAAGATCTCCGGATCTGTCCCCCATTGAGCATGTTTGGGACTGGATGAAGCGTCGTCTCACGCGGTCTGCACGTCCAGCACGAACGCTGGTCCAACTAAGGCGCCAGGTGGAAATGGCATGGCAAGCCGTTCCACAGGACTACATCCAGCATCTCTACGATCGTCTCCATGGGAGAATAGCAGCCTGCATTGCTGCGAAAGGTGGATATACACTGTACTAGTGCCGACATTGTGCATGCTCTGTTGCCTGTGTCTATGTGCCTGTGGTTCTGTCAGTGTGATCATGTGATGTATCTGACCCCAGGAATGTGTCAATAAAGTTTCCCCTTCCTGGGACAATGAATTCACGGTGTTCTTATTTCAATTTCCAGGAGTGTATATATATTGGCCACAATTGGCCATATACGAATCCTTACAGACCTGTGGGCAGTACTGTCGTCTGCACACATGTTAATTTATAATAATAAGCAACCACCACATCCCCTCCTCCACCCACCTTCTCCCTTAGGAGAGCGGCCATAAGACATAAGAAGGCACTGGATCATAAAGTGTCCGCAAGGGGGGAGTTGGCAAGAGGGGCTCCCTCCTGGTATCTAAGGTAGATCCTTTATTAATTTCAAAATTATTTCATATTTCTAGGAATTATAGTCTCTGATAGTACTCAGCCGCATGCAGGGATAACACAGTGGCTTCATTAAATACTACATTGTTTGGTTGTAAGGTTATTCCCGAGAAATTGTACCCTTCCTTGTCGTGGCTGCTACTTCGACGTTGTTTTGCAATCTTGGGTGACGTGAATCGTTATAGAACACTACTGAAATAGAGTACCCGCTCTTCTCCTTGTCGATTCCTTGTACAGACCTTAATGAGGTACAGGAAGGGTCAGTTCGAAAACGTAGCGCATTATAAATTTGGCTGTATTATACCTGCCCAACATTTGTCCCTAGTTACCACAAGAAGAGCCCCTTCCCTCGGACACATCTTAACTTCAACAGTAAGTTGCATTTTACCCATCAAGGTATGCTGTGACTCCATTGAGTTTTACTCTGAAGCGCGATTGTAGCAGAGTATGAAGAACACGATCATACCATACTGTAGGTCTATTCACCTATATTTCGCCTGCAGGCCCAAATACAGAACATATTCTGCTCTCGATGACAGTAAAATACCGATTTCAAAAAGATGTTTGGATGTTCTTCAGCTATATAAGGTTCAACCCTGCGCGACATCCAGCAATAGAGTTAAGAGTTCTATAGTCCAGTTGCCACAATAACGTGCCAAATAGGGGAGACGAAGACCATTTTGCTTCCATCGTAGTCTGTTAAGAGTTGGTGCCACCAGACCAATTTGATGGATGTTTCCAAAGGTTTCGTACATCCACGTTCATACTACTAGCTTAAAAACATAAAAATATTGGATATTCTTATCAAATATGCTTAGCTTTAAGGTAAAGTCGCAATCCACATTTTAAAAAAATTGAATGAATAACTATCAAACGTTTCAGAAACAATCGTCTTTGTGTAGTTTCTGTGAAGTTCATTTACTGGGCCAAGACAATTTCTCAAACTCAGTTAACCAGTTGTATAACAAATGGAACTTTTGGAGTCTTGCCCCTTCTTGGTCAAATTTCTACGGACACACATGCACTGGATGTAACGGCATTCATCCACTGCTGACCGTATTGCTCGGGTAGAAATGTATTCTTCACGCCCCCTATTCAAATCGGCGAAATCTGAATCACAGTAGACCGTCTAGGACCCGTATACCTCTGCAGAGATGATGTATCGTCAGTTTGTCAACACTTATGCTCGTCCTGTGCTGTGCCCTGTGGAAACATCGTCTCTGCGATGTTGAATATTTGCCCTAGATACTATTGGTCACAGAAACTGAGTTCTTATCTAACTTCAGTTACGCTATGACCCATGCGCCTTGCAAGGATCATCCCGCGCTGCAAGACAGTCAACGAGATAGCAGTCTCTTCATAGACATGTCCACTACTGGCCATTAAAATTGCTACACCAAGAATAAATGCATTCATTGGACAAATATATTATAATAGAACTGAAATGTAATTACATTTTCATGCAATTTGGGTGCATAGATCATAAGAAATAAGTACCCAGAACAACCACCTCTGGCCGTAATAACGGCCTTGATACGCCTGGGCATAGAGTCGAACAGAGCTTGGATGGCGTGTACAGGTACAGCTGCCCATACAGCTTCAACACGATACCACAGTTCATCAGGAGTAGTGACTGGCGTATTGTGACGAGCCAGTTGCTCGGCCACCATTGACCAGACGTTTTCAATTGGTGAGAGATCTGGAGAATGTGCTGGCCACGGAAGCAGTCGAACATTTTCTGTATCGAGAAAGGCCCGTACAGGACCTGCAACATGCGGTCGTGCATTATCCTGCTGAAATGTAGGGTTTCGCAGGGATCGAATCACGGGACGTAACACTTCTGAAATGTAACGTCCACTGTTGAAAGTGCCGTCAATGAGAACAAGAGATGACGGAGACGTGTAACCATACCATCACGCCGGGTGATTCGCCAGTATGGCGATGACGAACACACGCTTCCAATGTGCGTTCACCGCGACGTCGCCAAACACGGATGCGACCATCATGATGCTGTAAACAGAACCTGGATTCATCCGAAAAAAAAGACGCGTTTCCATTCGTGAAGCCAGGATCGTCGTTGAGTTCACCACCGCAGGCGCTCCTGTCTGTGATGCAGCGTCAAGGGTAACCGCAGCCATGGTCTCCGAGCTGATAGTCCATGCTGCTGCAAACGTCGTCGATGTTGTCTTGCAAACGTCCCCATCTGTTGACTCAGGGATCGAGACGTGGCTGCACGGTCCGTTGCAGCCATGCGAGTAAGATGCCTGTCATGTCGAATACTAGTGATACGAAGCCGTTGGGATCGAGCACGGCGTTCCGTATTACCCTCCTGAACCTACCGATTCCATATTGTGCTAAGTCATTGGATCTCGACCAACGGGAGCAGCAATGTCGCGATATGATAAACTGCAATCGCGATAGGCTACGTTCCGACCTTTATCAAAGTGATGGTATGTATTTCTCCTCCTTACACGAGGCATCACAACAACGTGTCACCAGACAACACCGGTCAACTGCTGTTTGTGTATGAGAAATCGGTTGGAAACTTTCCTCATGTCAGCACGTTGCAGGCGCCAATCTTGTGTGAATGGTCTGAAAAGCTAATCATTTGCATATCGCAGCATCTTGTTCCTGTCGGTTAAATTTCGCGTCTGTAGCACGTCATCTTCGTGGTGTAGCAATTTTAATGGCCAGTAGTGTAGCTGCCTACCCTTTACTGGCAGCGCTATTAACCTGATTATAAAGAGCTAGTTTTCACTGTAACTGACGGCCAAAATAAGTTGCGTAAATACACCATTCCAACTTCTGGCCCCAGAAGTAGTTTTGGGTGATATTAGGAAGATACTGGGCGAAACGTTTCACTTTTTGATATTTGCTGCCTGGAATTCTGCACAGAGCCTAAGTGCACCAGGAGGAGGATGCGTGGCATCATCTTGTACGAAAGTTTGAGCGATCAAACACAGGTATTGTCAGTAAACTCTCCTCCTAAGCACAAATCCAAATAACTACATGTCATGTAACTTTATGCCCAGTAAGGCTACGGCGCCACGTGCGTTTTTTCCAGCGGCATTTGAGCGGGAGAAAACGTGGCAGTAATTCCAGAAAGTGTGGCGGCTACACAGAGTAGGAGAAACTGTTGGGTAGTGGCAGTCAGACGGCCAACTACACCTGGATTGGTGCAGTTTCCTCAACTACTGGAACTGATTCCTCACTGCTTTCTGATTTCTGCAAACATTTTTTTCCGTATTGGAATAGTTAAAAGTAATGGAACATCCAATTTAATTTAAATATGACTCAGTAACGCACTCTCTTAATTTAAAACATGACAGAAAAATGGTCATTTGCTTGTTATACAGAAAAGTCGTCTTATTCTTTGCTGCATCTCCACTTCGGCCTTCCTGAAATTTTAAGGTTCTCAGGTAGCTATCCTTTATGTTTTCCAACGTTTCTGTACCTCCTTAACTAAAACGAAATTTTACGTACATCATAATAAACTGATTAAAAGTTTTAAATAATCAGGAAGCTCATTCTGTTCACTTCACTTCAATTCACTTGGCCGTATTAGATTACACGCGTTATTCGTTATGATGAGTGTGGCTATACGGGAGACGCTCAGGAAACATTTCATGAAACAATCAACAGCTGAAGATTGGATGGAAATCAGTCAGAAGTATGAGGTTAAGGCCAATTTCCCTCATTGTGTAGGTGCCATTTATGGGAAACACATCGTTGTTACAAAACCGTGAGGATCGGCAAGTTAACTTTTCAAGTATAGAAAGTTCTGTTCGATTGTCTTAGAAGCTATGGCAGAAGCCAATTATTGTTTTAGATAAAATGATGTGGGAGGCTATGGGCATGAAGTAGATTGAAATTTGTTCCAAGCGGCTGAGGTAGGGGAAAAAATCTGCGAAGAGACATTAAACTTACCGCAGTCGGAACGTCTTCGAAACTGTCCTACAGACATACGTATTTCAGGCTGACGAGGCCTGTGCACTGTGTGAAAAATTCTTAATACCTTATCCAACAAAAGAGTTGACGCCTCAAAAAAAATTTAGCAGTAAATTATCAAGAGCTAAGTCTCCTGTTGAAAGGGTGTTTGACATTTTAGCAAATAAATGGTGTATTTTGCGCTGACCAGTATATGTGAACGTTGAATTTGTTGACAGTATAGTTAAAACACGTTGTGTACGTCACAACTGTGTCAGGCTATCTGGTGGTTACAACTTAGAGGACACTCTGATTTGTGCACTGACAAGTATGCTTGCGGTACTAGAGGGAACACAAGCCGAAAATTTGTCGGAGATCAGTTTGCAGATTACTTCTGCTCTACTCGTGGACCAGTGCCTTAGCAAAACAGGTGCACAGAGTCACCCTTAAAAGATTGACCTAACTGTGATTTTGAGAGGAACTTGCTTGAAAGATAAATGAAGTAATAAATAAAACTTTTTGTACAGTGTGCGTGCTTATCGACTGTGTTATTTTCTCCGGTTCCATTTTCTCTCACTCTCACTTAATAAGTGCCATGATAACTGCTCGCCGCTACTCCATCTTTAAAATACTGTTTTTTTTATAGTGTGGGTACGATGTATCGCCGGCCGTGGTGGCCGAGCGGTTCTAGGCGCTTCAGTCCGGAACCGCGCGACTGCTACGGTCGCAGGTTCGAATCCTGCCTCGGGCATGGATGTGTGTGATGTCCTTAGGTTAGTTAGGTTTAAGTAGTTCTAAGTTCTACGGGACTGACGACCTCAGCTGTTAAGTCCCATAGTGCTCAGAGCCATTTGAACCATTTTGAACTATGTATCACAAACACAGCGTTCTGGTCGGTAGCGCGCAACATATCCAACGCGGCGTGGAAAACAGCTCGTGTGGCCACTCAGGCAGCTGGAATTCCAGGGGACAAATAGCCCGCGGTGCATTTTTCTCCACGCAACCATCGAAACGCACAACGCCTGTACTGCAGCCGCATGAATTCCAGCGCTCTGTGGCCACCCTCACTTAGACACTGCAGTTCTAGTTCTGCCGCGTTATTTCCAGCTCAGATCCCTCTGGAAAAACACACGTGGGGCATAGCCTTAAAAGAATGCCGAAGTCGATCGTATACAGAGGGCAAAAATTATTATTAGCATTGCAGAGTTGCTGTAGTGGGGCACTTGAATAAAATTGACAATCATGCATTGGAAATACATGAGATCTGAACAGCAACTAACAAATCATCACCGTCCTCATCATCATTATCGTTTTGCAACTCCAGTTTCCCGGGTGTACAAGCGCTCGCCATCTTCTTCGTCCTTTTCCCTCCAAATCTGATCTTACAGTCTCTATTCGGCGTTTTCTTGGTCTTCTCCATGCTCTTATTCCTACGATGTTCAGGTTGAAATACTTTCTGGCAGGTCTTTCGCTGTCAATTCTCATTATGTGCCCATACCACTGAAGCCTGAGTTTCTTTATAACACTGGTAACAGGAACCTCAATATCAGCTACTTTTCAATTGACCTCACTCCTTATTTTGTCCTTGCTAGTTGTTTGATTGGTTGTTCTAATGAATCTCATTCCTGTTGCCCGAATTCTACTGAGGTACATGTCTTTAAACCAGCCGGCCGGAGTGGCCATGCGGTTCTAGGCGCTACAGTCTGGAACCGAGCGACCGCTACGGTCGCAGATTCGAATCCTGCCTCGGGCATGGATGTGTGTGATGTCCTTAGGTTAGTTAGGTTTAATTAGTTCTAAGTTCTAGGTGACTGATGACGTCAGAAGTTAAGTCGCATAGTGCTCGGAGCCATTCCTCTAAACCATATGTAAGGACTGGTAGGAAATAGGTGTGGTACATGGCCGCCTTTGCTTTTCGTGGAATTTTATCGTCCCAGAGAAGATTTTGTGATATGAGTGAAAAACTGGATGCTTTGTGTGTCCTGTTGAGCAATTCATGCTTAATGGTGTTGTCTTTCGAGATCATGCTTCCTAGGTACTTGAAATGGGAAACAGATTGTACTTTGACTCCTTCTAGAAATATATTTGAGGTTGTTCCTTGCCTGTTGGTCATTTTTACTGTCTTTGTTTTATTTATTTTTAGTCCGAAATTTTGGAATGTGTTGTTCCAGTCATAAAGTTTCTTCTGTGCTGCAGCTTCTCTCTCTCCCCGTACTATCAAATCAAATCAAAGCAACGAACAAATACCATTAATCATATATAAATTATCCTGTGGTATTAGCTGGGTGGTAACGTGCTTGCCTCCCATACAAGCGGGCGCGGGTTCGATTCCTGGCCGGGTTGGAGATTTTCTCCGCTCGTGGCCTGGGTGTCGTGTTGTCCCCATCACCGTTTCATCCTCATCACTGGTGCGCAAGTCGAATGAAAAAATACTTGTACTTGGCGGCCGAACTTCCCCGAATGGGGCCTCCCGGCCAACGATGCCATACGCTCATTTCCAATTTTTATCCTGTGGTTGTGATCTCAACGAATAATTCTGCAGGCAGAGACGTTGTTGTCCGCCTTTCGTCGCGGTGTGGTTGGTAGTCACCAATATTAAATAGGCTATATGAGTTTAAAATTTACTGAAAAGATGTTTAGTGCGTTATCGCAGTCAGCTGCCCCTCAAAAGTACTTCACTTCTTGTTAGGCGGGCCACGCTCTTATCGGCACTGTAGTTGACGCTGAGAAGTTTGAAATGTGTATCTGTGTAAGCACGAGGTGTTTACTTCACCTCATACCACTTCACGTATCTCTGAAAGACTGCCGGCCGAAGTGGCCGTGCGGTTAAAGGCGCTGCAGTCTGGAACCGCAAGACCGCTACGGTCGCAGGTTCGAATCCTGCCTCGGGCATGGATGTTTGTGATGTCCTTAGGTTAGTTAGGTTTAACTAGTTCTAAGTTCTAGGGGACTAATGACCTCAGCAGTTGAGTCCCATAGTGCTCAGAGCCATTTGAACCATTTGAACCATCAGAAAGACTCGCATGGAATTCTTTTCGTGGGTTGCTGCATTCCTTCCCACATTGTTTATGTATTTATTTCGTGCCAGATACTGATACGATATTGGAACTGACTGTTTGTGCGAAGTGGTAGGCGTTGGCTGTCAATCTACATATGCAGTCTCTGTGGTTATCCACTGACAGGGTATTTTTGTTCTGTTTTTTTTTTCTGAGAATCATTAGCTCCCTTTGTCTCTTCTCACCTCGTGTTGAGCGCAGCCGAATCAGTAAAATGATGAAGGCACATGAACGACCTTCAGTCAGGACCCTTATTTAACTAGGCCGTTGTCCCGAAAGATAGTGTTGGCATATGACCAACTTACGAGCTCCTACTAACCGAATCTCTTGTGCGCATATGTAGTGAATCATTATATTAGATGAAATTTAAATTTTAATTAATGCCACGTTTTCGTTGGGATGGTATCTTCACTATTGCATTTTAAGTGCGGCATAGGTATCACTCTCATATTTACAAGAATAACAATTAACAAGGCGATTACGTTGTGTTTGTTTCAGATTCTAAGATGTAAAGGTATAAAATACTGCATTTTATGCCATTGTACAACGCTTAGGTCTTTGTTGAGTACAAAGCTACTTGGGCAAAACTGCCTGATACAAACTGGGAGTGGTGCAGTGGTTAGCATTCCGATTTCGTATCGAGATGAGACGTCAATCGAATTCCCTTTTGCTAAAAGCGAGGAGTTTTTCCTTTTGTTTCCCTAAAGTCACTGCAGGAGATTACTGGTATGAGTACCTATTCCGGCCACGGGCTTTTATTTTTGTTTTTGTCCAACTGAGCCATTGCTCGGCATACTGTTGGTGGACGATCAGGCGAAACTAATTTCCAAGCAGTTCTTTAATTGTTTTAGGTGTAACCACAGTAGTGACAAGCTATTGTTAAAGGGTGTAAGGTTGAGTTGTTGCTTATCGTTAATGTTGTTTGTCGAAGAAATAATGACGCATATGAAAGAAAATTCCACAAGGTTTCAGAAGAGATAGCGTCCATATACAATAGGTTGAATTACACGCAACGCCTGCAGCAAGGTAGGCGCCACATGCAGTTTAGTGTATTAAGCACGGAAAAAGATTTTCAACAAGTGCTAACTCTCAGTAGGGGGAAAAATTCGTGAAACTGTAAGTATGGGTCCCAAAATAGTGTCGAAACAAAACAGGGACATTGCTGAATTCTGATAAGAATCAACTAGAGACGTTTGAAATGTGAAGCAATCGATGGATATTGAAAAATTGTTTCCTTACTGAAAATCAGACGATCGCGTTGTTTTCCAGAAATGTGGTTTCGTAATTAACGTCTGCAGGAACAGTGGAAGGAAAAATTATAGCGGCAGACAAAGACTAGCATAGCCAAAACAGGTCTAGATGATGATGGATGTAAATAGATACGAAAAGGGCGTCCACTGTAGTACAGGCTAGTGCAATATACATCAGAGCAAAGATTTTACATTAAAAATGGGAAATCCTAAGGAAATCTTGGGTACCAAATAAGGTCGTGCAGCTTGGTGAGCGCGTTCATAACAGGTATAAAAGAAATTATTAAATATCTGGGAGAGGCATCAAGCGAATTTGGCGTACCCATAGTTTTGCGACAAGGTGATGCTGTTTCGCCGCTATTGCTTAACATAGTGCTCTAGAAACTCGACCGAGTAGTAAACTGAAAGCATATATTCAGATGAAACCGCTACCGAAAAAAAAAACAGTACTGTCTGAAGTTAAGATGTGGGAATGATCGAGAGGGCTATCCCACAGTGCAAGCAACGTCTGTCTAAAAATGCGTGCTGAGAATTTTATAGTGATGGAACTTTCTAGAGGAACAGAGCAGAATGCCCAACTGGACGTTGCGGATTTGAGACTAGTTAAAGTAGAGGACTTTTGGGCACGTGGATAGCAGATTCAACAACAATTTAAAACTGGAGATTAAACGATGGATTATTTATGTATCCTGAACTTAGACTTCGCCTCGAGTAAAACTGAGATAAACGTGTATATGAGAATGCAGGCTTTCTCGGCGAATGTCGATGATAATATCTTCTCGGGTTGACAGCAGAGTCATTGTGTTGTTCTCCAGCAACGTTTCAGCAAGTTTCTTACTTGCTATCTTCAGGCGAAGAAGATGACAAGTAAGAAGCTTGTTTAAACGTTGCTGGAGAACAATGCATTGACTCGTCAATCAACCCGAGAAGATTTTATCATTGAGATAAACGAGTATTATGTGTATCACCATAACAGGTGACGACAGGTTCATTTTTAGCGCCAGTTTTCGGAGAAGGTTTTTTGCCAAATGCGAAGTATAGGTGGTGGGAGAGGAAGCAAGAAACCAAAACTGTGGCAACCAAAGGCTGCTGAGATAAGGAAAGTGAGAATTCGATAGCTAGAACATAATGGCTTTCGAGCCAGCCTGTCATTTCGGAAAGGGTAGAGAATGAGATGTACGGGACAGACACCCAATGGTTGGGCAGATTAAGAGAATTGCGACTTCTGTAGGCCGAAAATAACCTTTTTTTCTTTTCATAAGTCTTCTGATTGATTTGATGTGGCTTGTTACGAATTCCTCTCTTGTGCTAACCACTTCAGAGCTGCACTTGCACCAAAAGGCCTTAATTATTTCTTGGATACAGCCCAATCTGTCTTCCCATACAGTTTTCGCCCTCTGCAGCCCCATCTCGTACCATAAGTTACTCCTTGATGCCTTAAGACATATCCTATCATCCTGTCCCTTCTTCTTGTCAATGATCACTCCTCGCCGATACTGCTGGAAAGATAACCCAAAGAAGATAAAAATCCAAAAGCATCGTAACTGGAGGCAGATTATGAGGACAACAGATGACCTTCTACATCTACGTACACTGATGGAAAAACATTAGTACACTCTTTTAGCGGTTTCCAGTTCACTCAAGATTTATTATTGCAACAGTAAATATGGAGTAAATGGCATGACTTCATATATAGATCAGTAGCACAAGTGGTTCTGAGGTGCCAGGTATCGACCCATGCTGAAACTTCCATATAGTACGTGGTGTACACTGCACTGGCGGCAATGCAGGTGCTGATTCTGCCATCTGGTCGATTGTTCAGATGTCTAATACTGTCCTGGGATACATTATACCACGCCTGCTCGACATGTTCACGTAGTCATATAAGAGTTGTCGGTTGACGAGTCGGACGAGTCACTTCTCCTGCAATATACCACACTTGCTCGACTGGAGGGAAGTCCGGATATCGTGCTGACCAGGTAAGTTGCTGGACGTCTTGTAGAGCACGTTGAGTTTCATGGGCAGTCTGTGAGCGAGAATTATGATGTTGGAACAACACATCACCTTCCTGTTGCAAGAATGGCAAAAGAACGGATGTAAGAACACTCTGCACGTACCAAGCTCTCGTTAGCGCCCACTGCTAAAACACCAAAGGTTGACGAGAGTTGTGGTTATCGCAGTCCATACCACAAGGCCCTGGGTGGGGCCGGAGTGTCTTGGACGAATGCATTCTACGAGACGGCACTCACCAGCCTATGTCGTACGCACAAACGAATATCACACGCATGCAGACAAATATGCTTTCATCGCTGAAGACCACGCGCAATTGCATCTTCTAAGTGATCCTCTGAAGGCACCAGTTGCGCCGTGCGCGTCCATGCTGTGGCGTGAGAGGAAGCCGGGATAGAGTATGCTGATAAAATAGCTCCATATTTAGGAACTCGCTCACAGAAAGACCCGTACCTAAAGGCTGGAAAATTGCTCATATCACACCAATACCCAAAAAGGGAAGTAGGAGTAATCCGCTGAATTACAGGCCTATATCACTAACGTCGATTTGCAGTAGGGTTTTGGAACATGTACTGTATTCGAACATTATGAAGTATTTCGGAGAAAACGATTCTGCATCTACATCTACGTGATTATTCTGCTATTCACAATAAAGTACCTGGCAAAGGGTTCAATGAACAACCTTCAAGCTGTCTCTCTACCGTTACACTCTCGAACGGCACGCGGGAAAAACGAGCACTTAAATTTTTCTGTGCGAGCCCTGATTTCTCTTATTTTGTCGTGATGATCATTTCTCCCTATGCAGGTGGGTGGCAACAGAATGATTTCGCAATCGGAGGAGAACACTGGAGATTGAAATCTTATGAGAAGATCCCGTCACAACGAAAAACGCCTTTGTTTTAATGATTGCCACTCCAATTCACGTATCATGTCTGTGACACTGTCTCCCCTATTTCGCGATAATACAAAACGAGCTGCCCTTCTTTGTACTTTTTCGATGTCGTCCGTCAATCCCACCTGATGCGGATCCCACACCGCACAGCAATACTCCAGAATAGGGTGGACAATCGTGGTGTAAGCAGTCTCTTTAGCTGACCTGTTGCACCTTCTAAGTGTTCTGCCAATGAATCTCAGTCTTTGGTTTGCTCTACCCACAGTATTATCTATGCGATCGTTCCAATTTAGGTTATTTGTAATTTTAATCCCTAAGCATTTAGTTGAATTTACAGCCTTCAGATTTGTATGACTTATCGCGTAATCGAAATTTAGCTGATTTCTTTTAGTACTCATCTATTGACACATACTCAGCACGGATTCAGAAAATATCGTTCTTTTGAAACACAACTAGCTCTTTATACTCATGAAGTAATGAGTGCTATCGACAGGGGAAGTCAAATTGATTCCAAATTTTTAGATTTCCAAAAGGCTTTCGACACCGTTCCTCACAAGCGTCTTCTAACCAAACTGCGTGCTTACGGAGTATCGCCTCAGTTGTGCGACTGGATTCGTGATTTCCTGTCAAAAACGTCACAGTTCGTAGTAATAGACGGAGAGTAATCGAGTAAAACAGAAGTAATATCCGGCGTTCCCCAAGGAAGTGTTATTGGCCCTCTATTGTTCCTGATCTATATTAACGACATAGGAGACAATCTGGGTAGCCGTCTTAGATTGTTTGCAGATGATGCTGTCATTTACCGCCTTGTCGAGTCATCAGATGACCAAAACGACTTGCAAAATGATTTAGATAACATATCTGTATGGTGCGAAAAGTGACAATTGACCATGAATAAAGAAAAGTGTGAAGTTATTCACACGAGTACTAAATGTCTCGGTCACCTCTTGTTCGCATTGACGGCACTTTGAACAGTGGACGCTACATTTCAGATGTGTTACCACCTGTGGTTCTACCCTTCATTCGATCCCTGCGAAACCCTACATTTTAGCAGGATAATGCATGACCGCATGTTGCAGGTCCTGTACGGGCATTTCTGGATACAGAAAATGTTCGACTGCTGCCGTGGCCAGCACATTCTCGAGATCTCTCACCAATTGAAAACGTCTGGTGAATGGTGGCCGAGCAGCTGGCTCGTCACAATACGCCAGTCACTACTCTTGATGAACTGTGGTATCGTGTTGAAGCTGCATGGGCAGCTGTACCTGTACACGACATCCAAGCTCTCTTTGACTCAATGCCCAGGCGCATCAAGGCTGTTATTACGACCAAAGGTGGTTGATCTGGGTACTGATTTCTCAGGATCTATGCACCGAAATTGCGTGGAAATGTAATCAGATGTCAGTCCTAGTATAATATATTTGTCCAATTAATACCCGTTTATCATTTGCATTTCTTCTTGGTGTAGCAATTTTAATGGCCAGTAGTGTATAACTCCCTCCTACGTTGTCGCATTCTCTCCGATGAACTGGTTAGACTCTGACAATGCAGGAATATTACACGACAAGCAAATTATAATAAAGGAGAAGGCGATCAGACGTTCTGGTTATGAATGAGCCGACAGCGGCTCAGCCGTCAAGGCGTAGATAACGGCTCAGGGGGAGAAAAGCTGGTGTCAGGCCGCAATCAGGCGTAATCGGATCAGCGCGCGGCGTGTCGCGTCGCTTCCTGTTGTGCCTTGTGGCAGCAGTGCGCCACGCCGCGCCCGCACTTTGCATTGCCGATGAGCAGGGCGTGCATGGCCGCATCTGCAGCCCGAGCCGGCGTGTCCTTCTGGACCGTGCCATCGTCCAAACGACGCGGAAGCTTGCATCTGCAGCTTGCAGCATAAGTTCACGGGGTGTTGTTAGGTGACAGTGAGGTGCTGCCATCGCGAAACGTGCCTGACTCCTACAATTCCCCCTTTGCGTCGATAAACACAAGTAAATTTTCGTTACGCAGGATACTTCATCTACATTATATTCGCCAATTCACACTTAATTGTTTGGCAGAGGATCCGAAGAACCGCTTTCAGACTTATGAGACAAATCTTAATGCTCCAGTCACTGCTCACTAATATTTATTAGCACGATACGTTTCGACAGCCTGCTGCCATCATTATGTGCATCACAGTTGCACATACATTAATCTGAAATTCGATGAGGATCATTTTGTCGGTGGCCACTGGCGTTCTTTATCGGAATATAACTTTGTACAGAGAGATTCATTTATTTTAGTGTACACCTTAAGTGAACTGCACTTCCAGGCTATACTTTAAGACAAAAATAAATCAAGCACCACGAAGAAATTATCTGAATATGAGTTGGGAATCAGTAGTTGTGGCGTACATCTGGAGACAAACAAATGGTTACAGTTTCAGGAAAATAGGAAGATTTATACAAGAGAAAGAGCCTCACAAAGTGAGCATGTCAGTAACACGTTGGTGCACCTCTGGCCCTTATGGAAGCAGTTATTCGGCTTGGTATTGATTGATAGAGTTGTTGTATGTCCTCCGAGGGATATCATGCCCAATTCTGTCCGATTGGTGCGTCAGATCGCCAAAACCCCGAGCTGGTTGGAGGGCCCTACTGCTCCAAACCTTCCCAACTGGGAAGAGATTCAGCAACCTTGCAGGCCAACACAGGGTTTGGCAAGCACGAAGGCAAACAGTAGAAACTCTCATCAAGTGCGGACGGGCATTACGTTACTGAAATGTGGTGCAGGATGGTGGTTTGCCATGAGGGGCAACAGAACTGAGCGTAGACTATCGTCGATGTACTGCTGTGCTACGAGGTACGACAATAAAGTAGTGAGACTGATGTGAAAAAAAATGTTGCCTACCGTTTTAGTCAAGTTTAGTGTTGTCTTCTTCATAGTAGTTCCCTTATGATTGCACACACTTTTTCCAGCGCTTCTACCATTGATGGTAACATTTCTGGAACTCATCTTCTGTAATATCCTCAAAGACCCCCGTCACAGCTTTTTGGACATCTTGTGTTGTTTGAAAATGGTGTCCCTTGACCGCCGTTTTGACTCTTGGAAATAGAAAAAAGTCGCACGGAGCGATATCTGGTGAATAAGATGGCTGTGGCAGTAGTGAAATTTGTTTTGAGGTTAAAAATTTCTGTACTGACAGAGCAGCGTGGGATGGCGCATTATTGTGATCAGGAATCCAATTATCAGCAATGTTGGCACGGACACGAAGAACTCTTTTACAAAGTCTTTCTAAAATCATTGTTCTGCAATCATTTTCACGCATAATCTTCTATCAGATAGTACGAGTTCACGCACCCTGACCAAGTTGACATCCGTTGATGAGGTTGATGGTCGTCCTCTGCAGTCTCCATCTTCAACATTCGTTCTGCCCTCACTAAATATTTTATGCCAACAAAAAAAAAATTGAGCTCTTGACATAACCTCCTCTCCAAAAGCCTTTTGAAGCTCACTGTAAGTTGTCGCGTTTTCATCCAATTTAACACAAAAGAAATGGCATACCATTGCACAATATTATGTGGTTCCATTTCCGTGGCGAGAGACACAAACACGTGTTAACTTATTACAGCACAACTCAAGAATGAGCAGTTGCATCGATGTGCCACTTGGACTAGAAGCAGCTTACAGACCAAGGTCAAAGGTATTGTGCCTGCGCAAGCCTGCAGGGTTGCCACATCTTTCAAAGAAAATCGGTCTCATTACTTTATTGTCGCACCTCTTATAAGTGTGCCATGGATGAAAATCAAAGGGGTCATCTTATGAAAAGAAATAGCTTGGCATCCCAGACCGTCCCTCCTGACTGTCTCCAGACGCGTTTTCGCTGGTCATCGTGGCTAAATTCTAAGCAGGAGTCGTCACTGAAGACAATTCCACACCAGTCAATGAGATTTCAGGCGGAATGTGCCCGACACCACTGCAAGCCGACTTGCTGGTGTACAGAGGTCAATGATACTCGCACCCCTTTCCGAGAGCTACCTATTAATGGTCCTTGTGGTCACTGAAGCACCAATTGCACGTCGGATCGGTGATGGTGATGGTGATAATGGTGGTGGTGGTGGTGGTGGTGGTGGTGGTGGTGGTGATGATGATGACGATGACGATGGTAATGGTAAGTCCGGGCTTTGAGTGCCTTTCTAACGATTACTCAGTCCTTATGTGTCTCTAGGTTGACCACTTACTTCTTGACGCTGTGTTCGACCATGGTTCCCCTCTTTCCTCCCAACATCGTCGAATAGTTGCATCGCTCCAATTCATGCTTAATGCGATTCGCCGATAGCCGGCTTCTTTGAGCCCAATTACACATTCTGTCTCCGACTGCTGACATCGGCATATATTGAACATTAGCCTGTCTGCGAGGCATAGTTCCTGATCATTGTCAGCTGCTTGGTAAAATGGCGCTGCAGCGTCACAGATTCATCCATCGGCCGCCAACGTGAACAATTTTGCATCTTTCCGTCGATACCTACACGAATGTAAATTTGTGACTAATTGACATGGCTACTTAGTGGTGGGTCCTTTTCTTTTAATCTATTTCTCGACCGTACACTCTCGAACGTACGTGGGAAAAACGAACAGCTAATTCTTTCCATATGAGCTCTGATTGCTCTTACTTTTTTACCACAGTCATTTCTTCCTATGTAGATGCGACTCATACAAAATATTTTCGTATCCGGAGGAGAAAGCTGGTGATCCCACAACGAAGAACGTCTTTGTTTTAATGATTCCCACCCCAAATTGGTTATCAATCCGTGACGGTCTCTCCACTGTTCCACGATAACAGAGAATAAGATGCCCTTCTTTAAACTTTTTTCTAGTTCCTCCGTCGGTCATATCTGGTAAAGATCGCATTCCGCGGAGCAGTACTCTAGAAGAGGACGGAAAATCATAGTGTAGGCAATCTCTTTAATAGACCTGTTGCCTCTTCCAAGTGTTCTGTCAATAAAAAGTAGCCTTTGGTTCGCTTTCCCCACAACATTTTCAACGTGATAGTTCCAATTTACGTTGTTCGTTATCGTAATCCTTAGATATTTAGTTGAGTGGACGAACTTAAAATTTGTGTGATTTAACGTGTAACCGAAGTTTATCGGATTTTTTTTAATACTTATAAGGAGGACCTTATACTTTTTATTGTTTAGGAGCAATTGCCACTTTTCGCAACAGACATATTTCTTGTCTATTTTGGAATGCGTTTTAATCTTGCAATGAGTTAATTAGACTACGGACAGCAGCATCATGTTCAAAACAATACAAGAGGGCTATGTAGAGTGTCTCATAAATTGTTTACTTAATTTAAGAACAGCAGAGGGAATATAACAGTTCCTTGGGGACCACCAGACAGCTCTTCGGTTTCGGTCAATGACTTCCCATCAGTTAAAACCAACTGTGACTTTTCTGTCAGAGTATCACGAATACAGCCGCACAACTGAGATGATACTTCACAGGTACGCAGATTGGTTAGGAGGAGGGAGAGGAATGGTGTCAAAGCCCTCTGTAAATCTACAAATGTGGAATGAACTTGAGATCTCCTCTCGATAGCAGTCATTACTTCGTGTTAATAAAGAGCCAGTTGTGTTTCATGGCGTCACTCGCTGCCTTTAAAAAATGTCGTAGTTATAAACTCATTTTCTCTTTTCTGGTGTTCATTACGTCGTACGGAGTCCGTTGTTTTCGTGATTTGGCAAATCTGTTTTACTTTAATTTTGTGGCCGGATGCCTTTTCCGTAGTCACTCGTCGGTTAACCTGAACGAGGGAAGTCTGTCAGTCGCGCAAACCCTGAAACTTCCTGGCAGAATGAAACTGTGCCGGGCCGAGACTCGAACTCGGAACCTTACCCTTCGTTGGCAATGCTGTGGTGGCAGAGTACGTCTCATAACTTGCCCTCACAACTTTACGTCTGCGAGCACCTTTTTACTAAAGCTAAAGCTGAACCAATCAAATGGATCGGGGCAACAGAAAAAAAGCAGACCGAAGCAGCGCGACTTGATGTATCAGGCAGAAAAAAATTTTGGCAGGATATTCACGACTGGATTGTTCGCCTTTAAGAAAATCCCAAGAAGACCGAAATAATTTGGTCTCATGAGCGGAAAGAACCCAGTCTGAGTGAATGAAAGTAATGGGACCACAAAGGAAAGCTAAAATAAATCTGAAAAGGCCCTTTGTTGAACATCGCGTGGTCCAGTAGGGCCCAAATATGAATCGTATTTTAACATCCCTTCTGAACAATTTACTAAATGATAATACTGTTTATAGCACAACCTAGTTTCGAGATACTTTACGTGAAAGACTTATGCCTCTGCAGTAACCAGGACTCGGCGTATCGGCCATGATCATGGGTCCACTTGACCAACCTCTCACTGGCGAACTTTAGTTTCGTAAAGAAGATAATAAATTTATATTGCATTCAGCAAAAGGTCAGCACTAAAACAAAATTAGACAGCATGAAGAGTAATGGTGATAACACTATTCACGTCGCATACAGACTTCTGTTTGCTCAACTCACTAACGAAGTTTGCAGAAAACTCTTGTAGCAGAGAGAGAGAGAATAATAGTTCAGTTTTCTTAGATCTACAAATTAGATTAAGGCCTCTGACGGTTGGCTAAGGCTGTTAGTCACCCCCTCTTGACCCTTGTGGACAAAAAGAATCGCAGGGAAAGGAATTGCTCTCATTATACATGGTCTGCTTCTTGGCGTCTTGCCGGCTCCGAGGTCAATTGAGTCGGTATTTGACGTTAATTGACCTTGATTGCACCACGTGCTGTTCATTGCAACCTACCGAGGAACGTGTAGTGGTCGTTGACCTATTGGTACAGTCCGCTTATATTTTCAAGACACGAGCTTATTAAGGGAGCTCAGTTACGACATATTTATCGTTCCATTCAAATAATGGGTCACTTTTAACGAACGTTGCAGCTAGCGCTTTTGTGGAATTACATTGAATTTCTGTCGCCTTGTAAATACGTTACCTATCAATTAATATAGAAAGTGTTTATGCAGATTTCCCTTTATGTCCTCTACCTATGTAATAAAATTTATTACATGACGATTTCACAATATTATGTGAACAAATGAAATCTTGTACCGCCTTCGGCTTGCTGCTGAGGTTGCCTTACTCTTTTCTCAATATTCTTTAATAGGATGTAAATCTAGCCATAATAATATATTCCGAAACATTTATGTCGCACAAGTATAGGAATGTACTGAACTCTAAATTGGAAACGAGGATGGTCATAGCGATGGAGGTATCATTTGTGATGTAAATTGCATGTGGAAATGGAGGTAGGGTGTTGGGGTGGGGTGGTTGAAGTGGGTACTATACTCGCAACACAAATTGCTTTTGGCTTATTACGCGTGTTTCACGAAATGAGACATGCTGAGAATTCTCTGTCCAACTTTGGTGTTTACTGCTAGAGATTTATTCACACGACATAAGCTGTTAAGAAAAGTAAATTTGCGAACCTAAAGGATGATGACGCCCTAACGTACCACTATGCAGAGTACTTTAAGTCTTGTGATCGGAAGATATCTAAAGTAGGCTATAAACATCCAGTTTGTAGTCTTAGAAAAAGAACTGAAACCTTGCTTATTATTAAAAGAACATTTGAATATGTAAGATTACTAGCCTAAATGTCTTGTGGCAGCATACTTGAATGACATTATTTTTGGGCGATTTAGTAGTAACTATAACTTACGATGTGCAGTTGTTGTGTCTGAGCCACACTCTGATAAAACTCACGACGTTTAAGCGTCAAATTACAGACGTAAGCTTGCACGCTGTATTGAAAACCTTAATTTTTTTAAGGCTGTCGAAAGTGCATTTACGAAATGGAAAACAGAATGAGTATATGCGTCGAATACATATAAAATAATGCTATTGAATTACTGCAAATATACTTAGTTCGTAAAGGAGTCACATTGTGTTCAAACAAAACATATTTGCTATCGTTCATATATACTTTGTACAAGCTCTTAATGGTGGTCCTCTATCTTTTGACGCCTGATTCAACTCAGATCTGCACATTTTGGATAAGTTCCTTAACGTACGTGCTGATGTTCAATGAACAACTTATTCTATTTATTTTTAGTGTTACAATACATCTTCTTTAATGAAATGGACCACTGTTGTGTTACTCATTACCATATGAAATTAGCGATGATAGGGCGTAAACCAGATAGCGCTCTTAGAAAGAGACGAAGTATGTAGTATATCAGTGACCTCATAGACACCCGTGCTGGCTCCATTTTTATTCCTAGTACATTTTTTAAGAAAATAAAAAATGTAGATTTCACAAAGAAGTGAGGCTATGAGAAAGAGAGCATAGAGTGGGAGTCATGTGAGGTGTAGTATGTTCAAAGATAGTTGAGAAACTGATCGATAAGCTTGTCTTTCGTTTTCTAGCAAAAAGGCACAAAGACTCAGAGGCACAGTGATTTCTTTTTTTCTCTCTCTCTCTCTCTCTCTGCTCCTTAGAGTTGCACCAGTTTCCCCAATAGACAGAAGACTAAAAAAATCCGTGATTTACTGGAGGAAAAAATGTTCAGAAACCCTAAACGTGTCGTGCCCTACTGAGTACCCTCTACCATTCACTTCACAGTAGTTTGGAATGTGTGTAGATGTTCATATCGCCTCACACAGGTTTAGTTCCCGATAGTGATATACACCAATGAATAACTAAGGAATAATTAAGTTGCAGAATACTGTCTGGTAGCGGCCAACATCCCTTTCGCTGTAATAATGACGGCGAAGCAACACATCGTGGATTCCATGCGATATCGAAAGTGTTCGGTAGACGTTCCGGAGCGTGGATGAACCGGATCCACGAATCAAAGATACTGGTCGGAGATGGGTCTAAGATGCCCACACGTCATCTGATTACCTGTCTATGGTCGCAGAAAACTGTACGTGTGGTGACGATTTTTAACTATTTAATAATTTTTAAAACAGTTTTCACTAAATTCTCGACAGCTCATTAATACTGTAAAACGCTCTTATTATTATTTTACGGAAACTTAATTTTAATCACGCCTACACATCAAATTGAATTAACTTATACAGACATGTCTAGCCTTATAAAGATTTTCACTAGCTAGCTCCACTCATTGCTGTTGTAGTAGACGGGAGCAGACGCAGCCACCGGCTCATGAGTGCTATGCTGTCACTTTTAATTTATGTAGTGTAGTTATTTAATTTATTAAGTTGATAAAACTAGATTTTGTATATTCTTTCATGTTTCTTAGGCCTATTGACAATGATTTGACTGTCGAAAAAGATTTAGCCAACAAACAATATGTGTGAGCATTGACTTATAACCTGTGCAATCAAATTTAGTGCACTCACTGATGCTCTATGCTAACAACATGGTAAACCTCAACAATTTATTTCACTTAACATCTAGGGACATATTTTGGTATTTTAAATATTAGTTACCGCTGTACTCTAGCGAAACACGTCGATGCTGATATATCGAGAGGCTTTATCTCAGTAGCAAGGAACTTTTAGTAATACAAGAGAACCCACGACATCTTCCGCACTATCGGTACCAAAAATATTATCATACAGTGCAATTGCTCTCTGAGTTTTTAAAGAATCCAAGGAAATGAAAATCCCATAACATTGTGTGTACACAGCTTTAAACATTTAACAAAATGCAATTATCTTCATCCATCCATAACTGTGGTGCATAAATATTTCTTCAGTGCACTTTTAACTACATTCTTAACGAAGAATCTGAATCTTCGAGCTGATCAATTACGGAAAATGTGTGTACATACTCAGCCTATGTAATTGTTTCAGATTTATTATTTTTCCTTACTGCTGCGTCAGCAAATTCGTGAGAACTTGGCAGTTTTCTGTTCTTAGAATTTTGATTAGCGTGTCGAAGTCTTTTCATACGGCAATGATACATAGTTAATTGTGGTCTCGTTGTCGAGTAAACTAACTTTCATCAAACGTTCGTGTAGACTTTGCATGTTTCCACGACCTGTCGACATGGGTAGCATTACAGATACCTCTTAAACTAAACCGTGACCACGTATTCAGTTTGCATCCTGTCGTTAACAATGCATGGATCCCACGTTTGGGAAGTAGTTTTCTATTATGTTTCTCACGTGAGACACAAATGCATAGTATCATGTACAGCGGAGACGTATTCCTGTTCTTTAATCCAGATATAACGTGAGCATTTTTGAGCGTTTTGTGATGCTCCCAGTCAGTATATTGCGATTATATAATTTCTAATACTGAATCGCGTATGTGGGAAGGCCCTGTGGTATATCAACTTTTTCAGTTTTTATACGCTCAGTCACTTGGATCTTCACGACGTTCTCGTCTTTGCCTTCGACTGAATTATTCGCATTATTTAATGCCATATACTTATGTGTAATTCATATTGTATTGTACTGATGAGCCAAAAAATTATGACGACGTGATTAATAGCGTGTTAGTCCACCTTTGAAACGCAGTACAGCAGCGATTCTGAGTGGCACGATTCGACAAGTCCTTTGTAGGCTTCCGGAGTGTTGTGGCTTTAGATGTCTAAGCACAGATCACGAAACGGTGCCCAAAGATGTCCCGGATGTTTTTCGTTGGGTTCAGATCAGGCGAATTTGGTGGTCAAGACGTCGTCTAGAGTTCGCTGTCATGCTTTTCAAAACACTGTAGCACAAAAAAAATGGCTCTGAGCGCTATGCGACTCAACTTCTGAGGTCATCAGTCGCCTAGAACTTAGAACTAATTAAACCTAACTAACCTAAGGACATCACACACACCCATGCCCGAGGCAGGATTCGAACCTGCGACCGTAGCGGTCGCTCGGCTCCAGACTGTAGCGCCTAGAACCGCACGGCCACTCCGGCCGGCTAAATGGTTCAAATGGCTCTGAGCACAATGGGGCTTAACATCTATGGTCATCAGTCCCCTAGAACCTAGAACTACTTAAACCTAACTAACCTAAGGACATCGCACAACAACACTGTAGCACATTCTGGCCTTGTGACATGAATAGTTATCCTGATGTAACATGCCGTCGCCGTCGAGGAAACGATGAAACATGAAGGAATGCAGGTAGTCCGCTATGTTGATCTTCCACAGCTTCCATGGTGCCTTCGATTACTGCCACAGGCCCAATAGAAGCCCAGGTGGATGGCCTCCATACCATAATAGGGAACGTGCGAACTGCAAGTGCTACACTCTAGCGGATAGCCTTGCAACAGTCTTTAAGGAATAAATTGGTCCTCGCTTCCCACGCCCGGGTTCCCGGGTTCGATTCCCGGCGGGGTCAGGGATTTTCTCTGCCTCGTGATGGCTGGGTGTTGTGTGCTGTCCTTAGGTTAGTTAGGTTTAAGTAGTTCTAAGTTCTAGGGCACTGATGACCATAGATGTTAAGTCCCATAGTGCTCAGAGGCATTTGAACCATTTGAATTGAGTTGGATATAATCTCCACTTTCACGTTTTTCTCGTATTATGTCATAAGAGGCACTCTGCTTTTCAAATACGGCACCCCGTACTTATTAAGAAGTTGTTAATCGATTGTGTGTGCTTTTTGCTGTGAAACATTTCTTCAACCGTTTCACCTTTATAGTACAAGCTGCAACGAGAACAACATCGATTCTACCGTTGTTGCAAACCTGTTGTTTTAGAAAAATCACTTTAACTAATAACGAAGCAGCACAATGCAGCAATTTGTTTGCAGCATAATGACAGGCGTGGTATACTCACATTCACTTGGAATCACCTTCCTGCCACAGTCTGTCTGAAAAAAGAGTATTACATACTGCACATGCCGCTTATTAACGTTATACACATAACATTCTCATGTTAAACAATTACAACAAACATACTTACGCAACTTACTTTGACTTTTACCACATAAGGTTACTAATTAACTATAGTTTGTCTTAAACACTTACCAGACAATTAATCTCTCAATATTTCCCAAACTTAAAAAACATCGTTATTGTTTTGAACGTATGTACATGCCTTTCTTTATGGAGGAAGACCTGAAATACGACGAGTCCCATGTAGTATTGTCCAGAGAACGTGGTGCCACATCACAGTCTGCAATGCAATCGATACCACAGGCATTAGCGAGGGATCGCTGCAGTCCGCAATGACGTATGGAAGCCGTTGTAGAAGACCATGCTTCCCTCTCAGCAGCACCGCTCTCGCGCGGAGGCCCGTATAGAACCGAGCTTAGAAGAGCTCAGACCAGTTTGAGGCCTCAGCTATAGCAGCCACATCATCGTCTTTAAAGTTTCAGGTGAACTTTTACTGTTGTTAATGTTGAACTTTGTACCTCAAGAGAGTAGTTTTAATTAGTGCATCGAGCGATAGTTTGTCAGCCCATGACAGTTGCAAAAAATCCAGCACTCCTGTGGCAAAGAAATATGTCAAATACTTTTTTCGTCTATGTATCAAAGAGAAACTAATGTTTCATGTGTTCTAGTTTGACGAGCCTTTTCTCAGAGCAATCAAAAGAGCCCACAGTTATGCCCGGACGAAAGTAGTTTCGCCTGGTCAAAACATGCCGCTTGACATTCTGGAAGCCAACAAGAATTAGACATGTACAGTGTGACCTAAGGGAAACGGACGTTTTTTAATTGTCTAGTACACCGCTGCCACTGGCGAGAATGTGGCGGTGCATATATCATTTAATTCGAGACACTCTACCATTTCATTAACAATGAAACAGTTAACGACAGAGCAATGCATTTATTTTTAGTAAACAACGGACTATTTCTTTTCTTCCTTTTTGTTGAACCTGCAGCATATATTATGTCGAAATAAGATATTATGCGAAGAAATGGTAGACAGTATGCTATTTGATATTTCATTTTTGTATATAAGCTTATTTCGGCTTTATAGCCTCCGTCAGTACATGTCCTGTCGTTGTAGATGGACATATGTCAACTTTGAATAAGCCATTATTGCTGTTGTTGTTGTTGTTGTTGTTGTTTGATGTAATATTTTTCTAAGCAACGTTTTAAAGTTGTTCGATAATTGACTGTTGACGTATATAATGATACGTTCTCCATTATCAGTCAGTTGTGGAGATTTAAATTTGACAGCTAGTTGTGCACAAAGATATTTTTGAGTATCTTTGAGTTAACAACTAGTCGTCAAACTTCAATTTCTACAACTGTCAGATGATAAAAAAACGTATTGTAATATAGGTGCAACAGCAAATATCGAACAACTTTAACACACTGCTGAAAAAAGTGCTACATCCAACAACTGCAACAGCAATAATGGCTTAGTCAAAGTTGACATATGTCCATCTACAAAGTCAGGACATCTACTGATGAAGGAAATAAAGCCGAAATAAGCTTATATACTGAAATAGAATATAAGCAGCATACTGTCTTCCAGTTCTCTGCAACAGACTACTGTTCATTGGAGAATTGTCCGTTTCCCGTATATCACCCAGTTGTATCGGACGCCATATCCAAAACAAGCACTGGAATATAGCTGACATCTCGGTCTACAATATTATGAAACGGACAGATTGCTATTCATTGTAAAGAAGACCTGTTGAGTCGTTGAGAGGCACGACGAAAAGACTGTTACACGTTACAATTTTCGGCCAAAGCCTTCATCAGCAAATAAAACACACACACACACACACACACACACACACACACACACACACACACACACACACACACACAAGCCATCACACCTCATGCACGCATGACCGCTTCCACCAGCCGCTCCGACCGCAGACCTCGCTTACCGCTCGTGTTGGCAGACGCTCGCGCAGTCACAAATGTTGCACTCTCTCGCTCCGGCCCTATACTGCCCCCACCGGCTTACGTCAGTGGCACGGTTACCAACAGCTCTTCACCTGGATGATGACGTATCCTGACACGACTATCAGATTGTTATAACAAGAAACGTGATTCATTGCATCAGTTGATATGTTTCCATTGGTCCACCGTCCAGTCTCGGTGATCCCATGCCCACTGCAGTTATAATTAACGATGTCGTTGGGACAGCATGGAAACACGCAAGAGTCGTCTGCTGCTGAACCCCAGGTCCAACAATGTCCGCTTAATGGTGTGTTCCGAAACTTCCTGCATCAGCGTCGTACTCCGTTATCAGACCTGCCACAGATAGGGGCCTCTGTTTTACAGACTGACAAGCCTTCGACCTCCACGTTCAGTGATGAGGTATGGACGTCCAATGCCTAGTACACGAACAGCCGACCAGTTTCGCTGTCTCCCCGGGGCACATAAAATGCGCGCTTTGGTAATGTCGCTGAACTCAGTGGTTTTCCCCTTTTTCGGCCAGTATCGTCGCTAAAACGGTTTTTCATTCATCTTTGCTCCGTTTGCGTAGTTTCCCTACCCTCCTCACTTGCAGCGCCACCAGGAGGCATTCAACTCGCTGTTGGCAGTGTTTACAATGTTGTGCACATCAATATAGTCCCACTTTCAAAAAAACCAATACCATTTTTCACAACGTACATACTGAACCATGAGCTTCGTCCTCCTCGGTAGCTGCTGTGTCAGTGTGGCAGATTGCCAACTTCAGGGACCCGGGTTCGTTTCCGGCTGGGTCGGAGATTTTCTCCGCAGGGGGGTTGGGTCTGCGTTGTGCTTATGTTCGTATCGTCGTAACGTACTAGAAAATAGTCAGCAATACACTGTCGCATCGTCTTTCCATTACTGAGATGGTTGAATGGGCATCTGCCGAAAACCAACAAACAGAAATAAAATTAAAACAGCACATGAGGTTTGAAACTGACCGTGAATGGCTAAAACCAGTTCGACATTGTTATAACGTCACTATCCGGTTCTTTGTAGCTTCCGATTTCTTATGTTAAGCCGCAACATCTTGAGTGGACAGTGCCGATATACACTGAAGCGCCAAAGAAACTGGTATAGGCAAGCGTATTCAAATACAGACTGAATACGGCGCTGCGGTCGGCAATGCCTATATCAGACAAGTGTTGTTAGGTCGGTTACTGCTGCTACAATGGCGGCTTATCAAGACTTAAGTGAGCTTGAACGTGGTGTTACAGTCGGTGCTCGATCGATGGGATACAGCATCTCCGAGGCAGCGATGAAGTGGGGATTTTCCAATACCATCATTTCACGAATGTACCACGAATATCAAGAATCAGGTAAGACATCTAATCCCCGACATCGCCGCGGCCAGAGAAAGATCTTGCAAGAACGGGACCAACGACGATTGAAGAGAATCATTCAACGTGACAGAAGTGCAACATTTCTGCAAATTGCTCCAGATTTCAATACTGGACCATCAACAAGTGTCAGCGTGCGAACCATTCAGCGAAACATCACCGATAAGGGCTTTCGGAACTGAAGGCCCACTCGTGTATCCTTGATGACTGCACGACATAGAGCTTTAGGCCTCGCCTGGGGCCGTCAGCACTGACATTGGACTATTGATGACTGGAAACTTGTTGCCTGTGTGGACGAGTCTCGTTTCAAATTGCGTCGAGCGGATGGACGTGTATGGATATGGAGACAACCTCATGAATCCATGGACTCTGAACGTCAGCAGGGGACTGTTCAAGGTGTTGGAGGCACTGTACTAGTGTGATCCGTGTGCAGATGGAGTGACATGGGATCCCTGATATGCCTAGATACTACGCTTGTGGGGCGGCGGGTGGAATAATAGAATAAATGTTTTGTATTTATGCTGTTGTTTGCCGTTCTCAACACTGGCTCTCTAACTACAATATTGGCAACCAGAAAGTGATTAGCAAAACGTGAAGCCTGTAATTAGAATTCCTAGTGCCCACTTCATCTGAGAAATACATTTACAGCTACAGCTTATAGCTCTGAGGAATTAGGAGATTGTCTGGGATTCATAATCAAAAACCAATCTCTCTAAAATGTTCACTATATTCTGAAAGTCACAGACCAAAAAGAATCCACACAATCCAACTACCAGAGCAGTTCAGAGTCTAATGCGCTGATGCAACTATAACTGTTCAAATTAAATGCTCGCCATAATTTGATGATAATGTTCATCAAACGCCACGCTAATAATGGTAGAATGTCTGTCCTGTGGCGGCACGTGAAAATACGACATACGCAAACTAAAGATAGATCATTAACGTCATCCCAGAATTAGCACTTCACTCGAAAACGATTTCATGGTTACGCGTATCCCGAGTAACTTATTACTGCATCCGAGGCTGTTTATATCAACGATACCGACGCGACGCTTCCCGGCACAGGTGGCGCGCTAATCGGCGTCTGGAGAGAACTGGGTCCTTCCTTTTTCTCACGCAGCGTTCTTACATATAAAGCCGCGGTGCGGACGGCTAAGGGAACGCCTGATCAAATCTGCTCTCCCGACTAGCCGCTGGGCTAGTAATGCACCACTTTGTTATCGAATAAATCATTGCTTCCTTTGCTGATGGCCGATGAAGCTTTCAATTTAATTGTGCAATCAGCACACAAGTAAGTAATCATAATAAAAGTCTGACGTGGCTAAGTCAAATATTTTGGGCGAGAGAATTAATTTAATTACACTACACACAGTAGACGAGCTCTGAACTTGCTCTTTGGAGATGCGCTACAGCTATAGTTTTATAGATATTCTGTTGAAACTTCTCACATTTTTATGATTATAGCGGATCTCCCTTTTACTTAAATTTAAACATCCTAGCTTTATTTATTCGCTTACTTAATCTATCTTGCTTCCTTAATTTCTAAGACAAAAACCAGAAAATCATGAATTTCAACTAAAATTTTAATTTGTGAGATCCAGAATACTGTTTCTACTAAATTATTATGCAAAAGGAATCTAAATATAAATTTTTAAGTTTCTAGCTCTTTTCTGTTGCGCCAATGATTTTTACAGCAAAACATCCAAATTTCGAAAATGGTTAAAGTTATTGAACTGATATCCAACACATATTGATTTTGTATTACTCCTGACATGCTAGAAACGTTTCTGGTTATTTAGTTGATTTTTAAAGTATTGCGCAACATTTATGACGTCAGAGCTAGTTACAGCGGACTGTCTGGCACACAATGGAAAGACTGATGTGAATTTTATAAGGCGTGAGTAGGCTGCTTCCCTACACTCTGACAGGTGACACATACGTAAGCATCCTGTCTGATCACCTGCATCCATTCATGTCCATTGTGCATTCCGACGGACTTGGGTAATTCCATCAGGACAATGCGACAGCGAACATGTCCAGAATTGCTACATAGTGGCTCTAGGAACGCTCTGAGTTTAAACGTTTCCGCTGGGCACCAAACACTCCAGACATGAACATTATTGAGTATATCTGGAATGCCTTGCAACCTGCTGTTCAGACGAGATCTCCACCCCCTTGAACTCTTAAGGATTTATGGACAGCCCTGCAGAATTCATGGTGTCAATTCCCTTTAGAACTTCTTCATTCGATAGTCGGGTCTACGCCACGTCGTGTTGCGACACTCCTGCGTGCTCGCGGGGGGCCTACACGATATTAGGCAGGTGATACCAATTTCGTATTTAACTTTCCTAGCCCCTTGTGTACGACCTCTTAAACATATGCTTCTGACTGGACTAGTAATTGGAAGACGAGTGACATTCCTTTATATTTCTGCAAAGTAATGATTACTTGACATTGATAGTAAAATATGACGGAACAATTACATTATCTTATCACTCAATCTCTTGTTATCCCATATTTTCGGATGTGAAAATTTATCAATTAATGATGAGCTTGATAAAGATAAGAGAGACTAACCCAATCTAGGATTCCAAAAGTGGCGTTATTTACATGGAAAGTTTGTGTATTCTTCGAACTTGTTAGTCCGATTGGCCCTGAAGTAGAGCTTTTGATATTGCCGTCGTGAGAGTGCTTTGCTTATGAGGTTGCGTTTATCTTAGAATGAGCGTGTTTTGTTAATAAGATAAAAATGTTTGTAACATGTTATCGGTATCGATGTATTTTCGGCCAAAACTTCCTTCACGCATTTATTAGTCGCTTTCAGAGTAGCTGGGCTGCGCCTTATTGGTTTTGATAAACAGAAGGTAAATACGACAAGTGGTTGGAGAGGAAACAACTACTAAGACGTACTCTGTGGATATTAAGCTACACAATTTCATGTTCCTCATAACTGTTATAAATATCCTAGTTCCTCATTATTTTCTCTGTGTGCCTTGTACGGATGTTCCTTCCTCTTCGTCGTTTTCGTTTCCCGGGTTGGGACGTTTTACACTGCCTTTCCACCATTCTGCTTCATAACTGTTTTGTTCTATTCTAGATTCCTTCTTTTTGTACCGGTCTTGATCGAGTTAGTCCATATTGCTCTGGATCTGCCTCTCGCTGTCAGACTTACTCCAGTCATTCATTTAGGGATTCTTCCATCCTCTTTACATGACCAAACCATTTTCACCTACTCATCTCAACTGTATCATTCAGCTTTCTACACCAGTTTCCTCCCTATCATCTTCATTTCCTATTCTCTCTCTCTCCTCGTTTTGCCTAACATACGTACCGTGTTAACTGGTTCCTCCGCCGCTTCTTGGAAGAACAACATAATTATAAATAAAAAACACAATGTTGTATTTTCTCTACAGGATTTATTTGAGTTATCGGCTTTCGGCTTACAAGGCCTTTATCACACTTGAACTATCATCACCAAAGAAGTTACGATAGTTTTAAACAACATTAGGTGAGATATTACTCATCTCAATTGAGGCGCGAACAGTAAAAGTCATCTTTGACACAGGAGTGATAATATAATTAAAAAGTTAAAGGTTGGACAGTAAGTAAATATAAAGGGAGCAAACCAGATAAAACATTAATACTAAACTCGAAAAGTAGTTTTTGGTGCACATCTGCCAGTCACTGGTTGATTTCAGGTTAGTTTATTCAGAAAGCCCCGTTAACGGTGCATAACTTATACACTTCGTCACCAGACAGCTTTCATGCTTCCGTCACAGTATTTGATGCTCTGGCTTACTGGCGAGTTTCCTAGGATAAACCAAAGTTCACAGTAACAAACGTGTAACAAAGATGGTTGGGCTACAAATTTGTCGTAGAATGCAACTTACATGAAATATCCTTCTGTAGCATTTGCTTTTACTGTTTTCTTCCAGCGAATTATATTCGTAATGTATTTTCACAGTCACTAACGTCTGTTTTCATTACTAAACACTTTCGTTTGGTCCAAAACGTAATCCAACGCGCACCACATGTTTTGACTAACAGCGTATGAAAACAAACACGGAGTTTTCAAAGTACATTAGTGTCAAAGACGCTGCGATACAATTATGTATTAAAACGATATGGCATTTTGGCAGAGGAAACGTAAGTTACTGTTAAGTGAAACTAAGTTACTGTTAAGTTAAACTAAAAAAGTGTTTTACGTTAGATGTAGGGCATTAAGTACAGAAAAAAATAGATTTTTTGAATTTCAGCGTTCAAACCTGTTTTGCAAAATGACAGAGAAATGTAGATAACAAAGTATGTGTAATTCTTACGTGCTCGATACGGTCGCAGGTTCGAATCCTGCCTCGGGCATGGATGTGTGTGATGTCCTTAGATTAGTTAGGTTTAATTAGTTCTAAGTTCTAGGCGACTGATGACCTCCGAAGTTAAGTCGCATAGTGCTCAGAGCCATTTGAACCATTTTGAGCCATCTTAAGTGCTATTCGAAGTGCATTAAAATTTATTTTATTTAGTGCCATGAAGATTATTGACTGTTGCAGAAATATACAATATTATAAGATTTGTAACTTGATTGGAAGATAGTGCGCCAGTGATAAAATATTAGAAGATCTGTTACTAACTTCAGCACCTTTCCCTTCGAGTTTATGGGCGGCCAGGGGGGGGGGGGGCGACGGGGAAATAAAAACCCCCTATGTGATCAAAGTCACACGACTTGGTGAATCCTTAGCAAATCGTTCACGAAACCTGTTGTTTACCTGTATCATTTGTACGTTGTTTTGTTACCGTTCATGGATCCACACACTGGTCTCTAAGCGTTATTCTAAGTGAAGTAGCTGGTATCTACCTTTGTTCTTTACCAAACCCGGAAATGCGAACAGTGAAATGGCCAACGTACAGACTTCATTCTCCTCCCCAGGAAGTCATGTGGCAGTTAACGCTGCAATCACGATGTGGATCTCCAGAGTAAATAAACAATTCTCCACCTGAAGATAATGGTGTGAACCATCGAAACGCGTAGTGGAAAAATAAACAATTGACTTACGCAGAAAATGTTTTGTGTTCATCAACAGTCACAACCCTCATAATGTCGTCCCTTATTGACGAATTATTTATATACGCATTTAGTTCGATGCAAATAGACTTTCTGGCCATCCTGTATTATGGTCGTGCTGAAGTGTTATTAGAGGCGACCACAAGCTGCCCAGGCGGGTGAAACGTAGCTAATTGCGAAATAAAAACGTGGTTATTTCAAAATAAAAGATCAGTCTTCACAGGAAAATGACTTCCTTTAAGAAATTTTTGGCTTACTACCATCTTAAGCACTTTAACTAGCGGGGCATAAAGCCTAGAGAATACTTAACCAGTTACTGATAAGCACGCACTTGAACGGTGTATTTACGCAGCCTATGACACTTATCTTCGACACGCTGAAATGCCTCGACGAGTGAGGCAGTTGAGAGCAGTAATTCCATGTGACTCACTTCCTTGTCCAATCTTCACTAATGGACACGGTTTCGATGTATTGTGTGTCCTATATTTCATAATTATATGTAATGCTCTAATTTCAGTATAACAAAGAGCGACTAGCGAAATAAATCCTTTAGTTCCTTTCTGTTGAATAGGTTATTAATTAACGTAGACCACCCATAAATAATTTTAAACACACCATTTATTTAAGCAAAAGTGCTAAAAAAAGCTTGAGTTCGCTTCTCTGCGTCCGCTCAGTTCAACATCCACCAGGATAAGACAAAGTTGATCTGCGTCACCATTTTTCGTCTTAGGGCATCAGAAACTGAGGCAGCAGAAGATATAAAATTTTTAAGTGAGCCCCTAATCGATAGAACAAATACCTGGCGAGAAAAACGCTCCGAGCCGGCCGAAGTGGCCGTGCGGTTAAAGGCGCTGCAGTCTGGAACCGCAAGACCGCTACGGTCGCAGGTTCGAATCCTGCCTCGGGCATGGATGTTTGTGATGTCCTTAGGTTAGTTAGGTTTAACTAGTTCTAAGTTCTAGGGGACTAATGACCTCAGCAGTTGAGTCCCATAGTGCTCAGAGCCATTTGAACCATTTGAAAACGCTCCGAAAACGTTCCGAAAGTAAGTTTCGTAATTGTTTTGCACACAGAAACTTTACTGCCAGAAAGAAATACACCGGGGCAACATGGACTATACACGTTGCACTATTTTTCGGCATAATCGCCACCGAAATTGATACATATGTCGTACAATGAGTTTGAAAAAAACACTCTGTTAAAGCTCGGTGCCCAGCGATGCAAGGAGTTGTTGCACAGCCCCTTCCAACTTAGCAATGGTTCATCCTAAACACTCTGTATTCCTTTTCTGAACATGCAACACCATCGAACAACCATTTGACGAGACATGACCTCTTCGGCATACACGGTCTGCATGACGGATACAGCAGTCCCACGTGCCCATTTATACCGGATAACAGTAGGCACTTCCATTGGAAAACATGTTGTCAGTACAAATCCGTCTGCCATCGTGACGTGTACTCCAAAACCTCGGGCACGCCTGTCAGGTACCACTCTCTCTTATTCGGCGCTCTGAGCATGCGCCATTCCTCTTCCGCTGTCGCCCCTTCCGTCACTGAAGTAGCAATGAGTGTAGATTCATATGGCGTTTGTTTCTGTGTATCATCTTCTGTTTCAAAAACAATGACGAAACTTATTTGAGGAACGTCCTTCGTAAAACCACGAAACTAAACGGAAGGAGAGATTTAAATTTTCCATCGTTGATGGAATTTTGCTACCTTGGAAAAACATACGACACATTGACTAGATGCATACAGGATGTTACAGAATTACATTTCAAAATTTAGGACATTGTAGAGGATGATATTTTGAACGTTTGCACTTTCTACGCGTTCTGTAGACTAAATTAAACACAAGAATACTGTATTTTGGAAAACTTTTACTGACAGTAGAGCACAAATAAATATTGCAAGTCGAATCTGTGGCTTCACTACTGTGGGGTAAATATTCATTGTGACGACCATCAGCTTCGTTACAACAAACTAGTGTGCAATAGAAGGAGAACGTCTTCCAGAAGATGAGACAAGACATTGTACAAAAAGTTCAAATACCATGCACTATCAATCGATCTGTTGAGAAGTGTGGTCCAGTGAGGAGATCTTCAAGAATTCCGGCCCAAATACTGACTGAAAATCTCGCCTGGTAACTTGTCGTACAGGTTTTTCGATAGCCCAGTGATGACCGTAGAAACTTCTTCACATTTCCGGCTGTAGGTTCCTTATATCGAAACGCTCAAAATTTCATCCTCTTCAGTCCTTCAATTTTTAAAAAGTCATTATTTAACACTCTGTATAAATCACGCCAATCTGAGTATCGGGCTGGTAACTACGAAATCAATCGTGACTCAATAAAAAGAAACTGAAAATCATTTTTGAAGTCAGAAGCAAGTTATTCCTAAGCTGAATGTTTACTTTGCAGCCGTGGTAGGGGTGATGTAATACATTCTGTCAGTGACGGTTATAAGTGGGCAAAGAATGTAGTACCCCGATTATTTGTTGTTGGTGGTGAGTTTGCAGATATGTTTTCTTTTTTTTTTTTTAAGTTTTGTTTTGACAGTAGTAAATGCGCGAGAAGCAGCAACCTCTTTAGTTGCTTTGTTTCAGACTTCGTCTTTTGCAGCATTTGCTGATTATACACAGACCAGTAATAGTAATGTGGCCACCACCTCTGTTCCACGCCAGTCTTCAATAACCATTCACCGATGGCAGGTGGCAGCAGTGGAGGGTATGTAAAACGTGTCGTGTCGTGTCGTGGGGGGGGGGGGGGGGGGGGTCAGGGAGCGATTTATCTTGCGTCCAAAAAGGGCTTGATTATTGGCTTTCGGGCCAAGGGTAGAAGCATTTCCGGAACAGCTAAAGACCAACACTGTCTCCTAAACGACTGTGCAGCTAACGTTGCTGCGTATCGGTCTTTGCAGCAGGCGCTTAGTTCATGGACCCGTGGTGAATGCTGTTAATTGGCGACGATGGATGGAATTAGTACGCCAGTACCGCAGCTGGAGATCCACTGTGTGTGGACAAGTGGCCGTTTCAGATGAACCGCGTTTTATGCTTCATCGGACAGATGGCCGTCGGTATGTTCGGCGTGATAACGTCTGCAACTAGGAGAGAGTATTACGGTCGGAGGAATGTTTTCGTGGTATTCTCTGGGTGATTTCGTCATTCTAGAAGGCACAGTGGAGCAACACAAGTATGCATCTTTCCTCGGGGATCATGTACACCCCCTACATGCAGTTTGTTTTTTCTCGGCACCATAGCATCTACCAGCAGGACAGTGCAACGTGTCACACAGCTCGCAGTCTTCGTTGCGTAGTTCGAAGAGTACCAGAATGAGTATACCGTACTGCACTGGCCACCAAACTCCCCGGATTAAAACTCAGTCGAGAGACCATCTGTGAGATCACTTTGATCGAGTTGTTAGCGGCATGGGTGCTCCACCGAGAAATCTAGCGGAGATGGTAACAGCGCTGGAGACGCCATGGCTCCGAATTTCTGTCGGTACGTTCCAGAATGTCATTTAATCTCTTCGCCCACGTCCCGCGCTGCAAACGCTAGTTATTCAGGATTTTGACAGATGGTGACATTAATATGATTGGACAGTGCTCACTGATGACATAATAAGTCTTTGAAAGGATTAGATAACAGATTACTCTGGCGGAATTGCATCGCGCAGTGGTTTTTGTGTCGTTGCGAACATGAAGGAATGCACTTACCGTTCTAAGTCTGAAACGCACGCAGTTTTATGTCGACCATTGTAGCTACGGAAGCATTCCACACGGACCGATAGGTAGCCATTTTAACCGTTTAATGATATGCGTCTAGCCTTCAATGTAATTAGAGATTCAGATGACCTGTGAGAACGCTGAGGTATTGTTTTCTTCAGTTCGTCAGCGTAAGATCTGTTCTGGGAATTGGTTACGCGGCGCGTGACGTTGGTCTTTGTTGTGATGTCTGCAAACTGTAGGAGGCGGCACGGCTTGACGATTATTTCTTTCCTCTCTTTCCATTGTTCTCAGGCACACTAGATAGTACTAAATTTACCCTTCATGACAGAACTGTTGCGCCAGGAGCTTTTTCTAGAACATCTAACCGCCGTGATGTAACTGAAAAAAAAAAAATGGTTCAAATGGCTCTGAGCACTATGGGACTCAACTGCTGAGGTCATTAGTCCCCTAGAACTTAGAACTAGTTAAACCTAACTAACCTAAGGACATCACAAACATCCATGCCCAAGGCAGGATTCGAACCTGCGACCGTAGCGGTCTTGCGGTTCCAGACTGCAGCGCCTTTAACCGCACGGCCAGATGTAACTGAAGTAAGACGATTTATTAAGCACGAGGACAAATGAACTAAAAGTCAGTCTACAGATGGGACTTCCAGTGATTATGCATATATTTTTCCGAGGGAAAATTTGCAGATGCAACGCGTTACATGTTTTAGGTGGGACTGAAAGACGCAATGCACGAAAGATCACGTTGCTTGAATGTAGAACAAAGAGAAGGAAAGCTACTCTAATAGCGATATTTATGTTTATAAACTAGACAAATCCAGATATTTCTCCCCTCCATTTTTCTCCTCCAGTGGGTTGTCTGTTTTAAAAACGAATCAAGAAGAGACGCGTCACCACGTTTTATCACCTTGCTCCGAGAACAGGAGCTAGAATCAGCTGCTCAGCCGAGGTAGATATCGCCATGGCCGAATCGCTACTATCAATTGCCTCAGAGGGAGGTCATATATTGTGACAGTTTGCTTTAACGTAGGATTTCATTTTTGTAGTGGGAACACAATAATGTGCTCTATAATGGGAAAATGTGTGCGGCAACTGAATAAGCTGCACATTTGTTCATGTCATGGTGTGAAACGAAAGACAACGTTTCGGTCATTTGTCCAAATTGCTTAAACTGTCTTTCTTCTCGAAAGGTTGCACGCTATAGCTGTTATTTACTACTGATCGTATGACTCGTTTTCCAGAAAGTAAACAACGAATCATTTTGATAGAGGAAGATATATATCTAACAGCTGAACGCTTTTTCGAAATTACTGAAATCTAAAAAATAGAGCTCAGTGTTTGCAGTCCAGGTGACAATTACCTGCGTACAAAGTTCTAAGATAAGCATGTAAGTCTCAGTTCTTGTTCGTCTACTGTAGTTATCCGAGCACCGTTCAGTCGCCAGCTGTGGGATCATGACGCGTGAACATAAGGTGAAAGAGAGTGCAAAAGCAGAACTTGATTCAACAGAATATACCCTGAGTCCGAAAGACAGTGGTCGTAACAATGTTTGGGAGAGATTTTCGTTAGTGACTGATAAGGATGTTGACAACATGTGCTGTGGCAAGTGCTCTGTTCTCCTGTCTTACAGATGCGCCATCACTCATTTGCGGGAATATGTCTGCAGAACACGACAAAGTGGAAGTTCTAAAGCATTACCAGTTTCATTGAAATGTACACTAATTAAAAAGGTGCGTTGAAATGTGCGCCAGAGATCTTCGTCCATTTACATTAACATTAGGTGTAGGATTTCGCGTTTTATGTCAAGAGCTTGTAAACTTCGGTTCTCAATTGGGACACGTACACCTCTCGAACATTTTGCCTCATCCTATGCATTAGCACGAAACACTGAAAGACAAGCCGATGGAATACGTGCGAGTATGGTGCCCAGCATTATCCAGGCCATAGACGTGAATGCATTTGGATGTACAGCGGATGTACGGACGGATACATATCGGAACATGTGTTACCCATCTGTTACTACGCACTTTGTTTATCAAGATTAGGCAATGCGAAATATTGTATGGGTAACAACTCACTTTTCTGAAAAGAAAATATGTGGGGAATTTAATAATAATAACTCTATCGATGAAATATTATTCAAATTGCTAAAAGTCATTCTAATAACATTTTATTTGTCGCTGGCTGATACGCTAATACACTATGTGATCAAAAGTATCCGGTCACCCACTAAAACATACGTTTTTCATATTAGGCGCACTGTACTGCCACCTACTGTCGGGTACTCCATATCAGCGACCTCAAGTAATCATTAGACATCGTGAGAGAGCAGAATGGAGCGCTCCGCGGAACTGACGGACTCCGAAAGTGGTCAGGTGATTGGGTATCACTTGTGCCATATGTCTGTACGCGATATTTCCACACTCGTAAACATCCACTGTGATAGTGAAGTAGAAACGTGAAGGAACACGTGCAGCACAAAAGGTACAGGCTGACCTCGTCTGTTGACTGACAGAGACCACCGACAGTTGAAGAGGGTCCTAATGTGTAATAGGCAGACCTCTATCCAGACCATCACACAGGAATTCCAAACTGCATCAGGATCCACTGAAAATGCCAAACGACGCCTCGCTTGGTGTAAGGAGCGTAAACATTGGACGACTGAACAGTGGAAAAACGATGTGTGGAGTGACGAATTACGGTAGATAATGTCTCGATCCGATGGCAGGGTGTGGGTATGGCGAATACCCGGTGAATGTCATCTGCCAACGTGTGTAGTGCCAACAGTAAAATTCGGAGGCGTTGGTTTCATGGTGTGGAACCGCAGGCCACACGAGCACTTGACGATCACTGGACTAGACTGTGGGCCACGTCATTCTCATCCTATAGATGAGGTTAACTTGTATACATCCTGAACGGATAGTGGTTATGGCGAAGTTCGCTTGAGAGCTGAAAGCGTAACCGAAGTCTCTTTTCCAAGCTGTTTAGTTTAGCTAGAAGAATGTTTCGCGTTTCAGTCTCAAATGTGGCTAGCGGAAGAAATTTCTGTGTAGCATGGAACGTTATCTCGGGCGGACGAAGCAAACTTTATCCCAAATGAATCGATTCGTTGCAATTACGCCAATAGTGAATTTGTAATTGAAACAAGCTACACTAATGGTTTAAAAGCCTTAGTTGACTCAAATCATGACCTGTTTCGGATTTCTGAAGAATCCATCTTCAGATGGTTATTACATATTTCTTTATTTTCTTTCTAGGACTTCGTTTTGTGTTCGTTTTTGGTTTCCTACACTATGGTAGCGGAAGTGTTTTGTTCACTGTTTGGTAAAATTCACTTGAGATTTAGTTCTTTTGACCTATATGAAAAAAATTATGAACATGTTTTAAAGTTGTTAAAACGCGGCAGGTGTGTTCACCACATGACCTAGATGCGGAAGGGACGTTAAACGCCAAACATCCTTACTTCCTTCCATAACTCAGTGTTAGCACTACACATGTTTGCAGGTAGCGATCTCCAGGCGTTCACTAAATCCACAGGGTATAGCGTGATTCATCACTCAAAATCACTTGTTTCCAGTTATCCTGTCCATTTCACCACCACAAGCGTCGCTTATCATTGGGGACAGGAATGTGTGGCTTACGAGGGGCTGTTCGAACATTATATTCCATCACTTCCATCCCTACACACAGACAGTGTGCTAGGTGGACTGCTGGTAGCACTTTGAAACTCACGAGTGAGTCCGTCCCCTGATTTCATACGATTTTTTTACAACCACCCTTATCAATGCTCAAGGTCCCTATCCGCCAGTGCATGTGATCTGCTTGGTCTTGGTTTAGCTGCGGTAATCCTTTGCGTTTCCACTCACAGTTATACCACCATGACTTGGGAAGATTTAGAAGCGTTGAAATGCCCCCGATGGATTTGTTACTCAGGCGACATCCAATGATTAGTTCACGTTCGAAGTCACCCAGCTCTGCTGTCCGATTCATTCTTGCTGTTACTGCTTCTGTACTGACGACAATATACGCCACACCTCATCGCATTCTGGTGAATCCGCTTCTCGTGTCGTGTAGTGCTCAATTCCGCATTACACAGGAGTACCGGATTTTTTTGATCATACAGGCGAAGTAAATATTCCTGAATTCCAGTCAAGAACAACAGCCAAGACGGGAAACATAGAAGTAGATATCCTAGGTGTAACAAAGCAGCTTAAATCACTTAATAAAGGCAAGGCCTCCGGTCCAGATTGTATACTAGTCAGGTTCCTCTCAGAATACGCTGATGAAATAGCTCCATATTCAGCAACTCGCTCACAGAAAGATCCGCACCTAAAGACTGGAAAATTGCTCAAGTCACACGACTACCCAAAAAGGGAAGTAAGAGTAATCCGCTGAATTACAGGCCTATATCACTAACGTTGATTTGCAGTAGGTTTTTGGAACACATATTGTATTTGAGCATTATGAAGTACCTCGAAAAAAAAAGCACTCCGTCTTCAGGCCACAAGTGGCCCATCGGGACCATCCGACCGCCGTGTCATCCTCAGCTGAGGATGCGAATGGGAGGGGTGTATGGTCAGCACACCGCTCTCCCGGTCGTTATGATCGTTTTCTTTGACCGGAGCCGCTACTATTCGGTCGAGTAGCTCCTCAATTGGCATTACGAGGCCGAGTGCACCCCGAAAAATGGCAACAGCACATGGCCGCCCGGACGGTCACCCATCCAAGTGCCGGCCACGCCCGACAGCGCTTAACTTCGATGATCTAACGGGAACCAGTGTTTCCACTGCGGCAAGGCCGTTGCCAAGTACCTCGAAGAAAACGATTTACTGACACGTATTCAGCACGGATTCAGAAAATACCGGTCTTGCGAAACACAACTAGCTCTTTATACTCATGAAGTAATGAGTGCTATCGACAGGGGATGTCAAATTGATTCCCTATTTTTAGATTTCCAGAAGGCTTTCGACACCGTTCCTCACAAGCGTCTTCTAACCAAACTGTGTGCCTATGGAATATCGCCTCAGTTGTGCGGCTGGATTCGTGATTTCCTGTCAGAAAGGTCACAGTTCGCAGTAATAGACGGAATGTCATCGAGTAAAACAGAAGTAATATCCGGCGTTCTCCAAGGAAGTGTTATAGGCCCTCTATTGTTCCTGATCTATATTAACGACATAGGAGACAATCTGAGTAGCCGTGTTAGATTGTTTGCAGATGATGCTGTCATTTACTGTCTTGTAAAGTCATCCGATGACCAAAACGACTTGGAAAATGATTCACATAAGATAACTGTATGGTGTGATAAGTGGCAATTGACGCTGAATAAGGAAAAGTGTGAAGTTATTCACACGAGTACTAAAAGAAATCAGCTAAATCGATTACGTGATAAGTCACACAAATCTGAAGGCTGTAAATTCAGCTAAATACTTAGGGATTCCAATTACCAATAACCTAAATTGGAACGATCACATAGATAATGTTGTGGGTAGAGCAAACCAAAGACTGCGATTCATTGGCAGAACACTTAGAAGGTGCAACAGGTCTACTAAAGAGATTGCTTACACCACGCTTGTCCACCGTTTTCTGGAGTATTGCTGTGCAGTGTGGGATCCGCATCAGGTGGGACTGACGGATGACATCGAAAAAGTACAAAGAAGGGCAGCTCGTTTGTATTATCGCAAAATAGGGGAGATGGTGACACAGACATGATACGTGAATTGGAGTGGCAATCATTGACACAAAGGCGTTTTTCGTTGCGACGGGATCTTCTCATGAAATTTCAATCATCAGTTTTCTCCTCCGATTGCGAAATCATTCTGTTGCCACCCACCTACATAGGGAGAAGTGATCATCACCATAAGACAAGAGAAATCAGAGCTCGCACAGAAAAATTTAAGTACTCGTTTTCCCCGCGTGCCGTTCGAGAGTGGAACGGTAGAGAGACAGCTTCAAGGTGGTTCATTGAACCCCCTGCCAGGCACTTTGTGAGTAACAGAGTAATGACGTAGATGTAGATGGAGATATAGTGTGATTGTGTAAATTTGCTTGCCCACATCTCGTGGTCGTGCGGTAGCGTTCTCGCTTCCCACGCCCGGGTTCCCGGGTTCGATTCCCGGCGGTGTCAGGGATTTTCTCTGCCTCGTGATGGCTGGGTGTTGTGTGCTGTCCTTAGGTTAGTTAGGTTTCAGTAGTTCTAAGTTCTAGGGGACTGATGACCATAGATGTTAAGTCCCATAGTGCTCAGAGCCATTTGAACCATTTTTTTGTAAATTTGCCCCCTGAAGCTGAATGCCGTATGTTGTTATTCAGTACCAAGTCTCGTAACGCGTGCGGCGGCAGATGCCTGCAAGTATAGGCACATCTCATCCAAGGCGAGAAGAGGCGGCCACGCGCGAAGTGGGTCGTGGACCCAGCGCAGTTCGCCGGCGTCCCATGGCGGGCAGCTGCGCAAGGCGCACGCCCCGGTGGCGCAAGGCCCGGCGAAACTGCGTGCCTGCTGCGACGGAGCCCGAATCTCTCTCCGTAATCACGCTGCCGCAGTCGCGAAATACCGGGCTCGCGTGCGCCTTCGCCGACGGAAATGGAAAGTGTTGCCCCATGAAGCACTAGACCCATACTTACCAAACTTAGTGGGGATGGTCTTCACATTACCGATATTGTACACTACTGCCCATTAAAATTGCTACACCTCGAAGATGACGTGTTACACACGTGAAACTTAACCGACAGGAAGAAGATGCTGCGATATGCAAATGATTAGCATTTGACAGCATTCACACAAGGTTGGCGCCGGTGGCAACACCTACAACGTGCTGACATGAGGAAAGTTTCCAACCGATTTCTCATACACAAACAGCAGTTGACCGGCGTTGCCTGGTGAAACGTTTTTGTGATGCCTCGTGTAAGGAGGAGAAAAGCGTACCATCACGTTTCCGACTTTGATAAAGGTTGGATTGTAGCCTATCGCGATTGCGGCTTATCGTATCGCGACATTGCTGCTCGCGTTTGTCGAGATCCAATGACTGTTAGCAGAATATGGAATCGGTGGGTTCAGGAGGGTAATACGGAACGCCGAGCTGGATCCCAACGGCCGTATCACTATCATTCGAGATGACAGGCATCTTATCTGCATGGCTGTAACGGATCGTGCAGCCACGTCTCGATCCATGAGTCAACAGATGGGGGCGTTTGCAAAACAACAACCAGCTGCACGAACAGTTCGACGACGTTTGCAGCAGCGTGGACTATGAGCTCGGAGACCATGCATGCGCTTACCCTTGACGTTGAATCACAGACAGGAGCGCCTGCGATGGTGTACTCAACGACGAACCTGGGTGCACGAATGGCAAAACGTCATTTTTTCGGATGAATTCCGGTTCTGTTTACAGCATCATGATGGTCGCATCCATGTTTGGCGACATCACGGTGAACACACATTGGAAGCGTGTATTCGTCATCGCCATACTGGCGTATCACGTGGCGTGATGGTATGGGGTGCCATTGGATACACGTCTCGGTCTCCTCTTGTACGCATTGACGGCACTTTGAACAGTGGACGTTACATTTCAGATGTGTTAAGACCCATGGCTCTACCCTTCATTCGATCCCTGCGAAGCCCTACAGTTCAGCAGGATAATGCACGACCGCATGTTGCAGGTCCTGTACGGGCATTTCTGGATACAGAAAATGTTCGACTGCTGCTCTGGCCCAGTACATTCTCCAGATCTCTCACCAATTGGAAACGTCTGGTCAATGGTGGCCGAGCAACTGGCTCGTCACAATACGCCAGTCACTACTCTTGATGAACTGTGGTATCGTGTTGAATCTGTATGCCCGCATCTCGTGGTCGTGCGGTAGCGTTCTCGCTTTCCACGCCCGGGTTCCCGGGTTCGATTCCGGGTGGGGTCAGGGATTTTCTCTGCCTCGTGATGGCTGGGTGTTGTGTGCTGTCCTTAGGTTAGTTAGGTTTAACTAGTTCTAAGTTCTAGGGGACTGATGACCATAGATGTTAAGTCCCATAGTGCTCAGAGCCATTTGAACCATTTGAATCTGTATGGGCAGCTGTACCTGTACACGCCATCCAAGCTCTGTTTGACTCAATGCCCAGGCATATCAAGGCCTTTATTACGACCAGAGGTGGTTGTTCTGGTTACTGATTTCTCAGGATCTATGCACCCAAATTGCGTGAAAATGTGATCAGATGTCAGTCCTAGTATAATACATTTGTCCAATGAATACCCGTTAATCATCTGCATTTCTTCTTGGTGTAGCAATTTCAATGGCCAGTAGTGTATTAACTTTCATCCCAGACGGAACTGATGTTCATCACCAACTTCAGTACGAAGTGTGACGTCCACAGACTGCAATACACTCTTGTATTCTACATCTATATTCTGCAAGCTAGTTGATTGTGTATGGGCGAGGGTGTTTCTGGTGCCACTATCGTATCCCTCACCCCCTGTTCCATTCGCGAATGGCGTTTGGAAACAACAACTACTGGTAAAGCTCTGTCGTGCTCGTTGCGGTTATTCGCACGACGTATGTAAAAACGGGCTCCTCACCAGGCCGTGAAGGTCCAAAAGTACGTGTTCTGGCAGGTGTGTCATCCTCTACCTTACGGGGTCATGCAGTCGGTGTGCAGAGGAGCATGTTATCAGCACACCTATCTCCCGGCTGTTTTGGAGACTTTCCAAACGCTGGAGCCCCTTATAGTCGGTCAACTAGCTCCTCAGTTGGCATCACGAGGCTGAGTGAATGTCGCGCCATCTCCCACCAAGGAAAAGTCTTTGCCAGTACCGGGAATCGAACGCGGGTCCTCCGCATGGTGGCCATCTACGCTGACCAGTCAGCTATGGAGGTGGACCCGAGACGTATGTGGGAGGTTGTAATATTTGTCAGACTCTTCCCGCAGTGTACTCTCTCGGAATAATAGTAAATCTCTCTGTGATGCACAACGCCCTCCTTCCAATGTTTGCCACTGTAATTTGTTGAGCGTCCTCGTAATGCAGCCCCGCCGACTAAACGATCGCGAAACGAAACGCGCCACTCTTGTTTCCGTCGTGTCTATGTATTTTATTAATCCAACCTGGTAAGCGTCTCATACTGATGAACAATACTCTAGAATCGGTCGAACAAGTCTTTTGTAAGCCAGTTCTTTCGTGTACGAATTAAATTTCGTTAAGATTTTTCCTATGAATGTCAGCCTGGCATCTCCGTTTCCGACTCTCATTTTTATGTAGACGTTCTAGTTAAGATCCCTCCGTATGGTTACTCTTACTTATTTGATGGTTGTTTACTGTTTTCAGCAATTTGTCATCAGTAGTGTAACTCTACAGTACTGGATTTCTTCTCCTACGTGTACGCAGTGTGTTAATTTACTTATGTTCAGTCCCTGCACCATCCATAAATCCTCTGCAGGTCTTCTTGCAGATCGTTACTGTTTTCTGGCATTGCTACCTTCCCTTATGTAACCGCATCATCTAACAAGCGTTTGTTTAACTAAATTCACTGGCATTTATTTAGCTAACACCGCACATCCAGCCCATATTTAGATAGAATGGTGGTGTTAAAACATTGTCCACATACAGTGAACAGCCAAAGAAACTGGTATACCTGCCTAATATCGTGTAGGGCCCCTGCAACACGCGGAAATGCCGCAACACGACGTGACATCCACTCGACTAATGTCTGAAGTAGTGCTGGAGGGAATTGACACCATGAATTCAGCAGGGCTGTCCATAAATGAGTAAGAGTACGAGGGGGTGGAGCAGCACGTTGCAAGGCATCCTAAATACGGTCAACAATATTCATGTCTGGGGAATTAGGTGTCCAGCGAAAGTGTTTAAACTCAGAAGAGGGTCCCTGGAGCCACTCTGTAGCAATTCTGGATGTGTGGGGGTGTTGCATTGTCCAGATGGAATTGCCTAAGTCCGTCGGAAAGCACAGTGGGCATGGATGGTTCAAATGGTTCAAATGGCTCTGAGCACTATGCGACTTAACTTCTGAGGTCATCAGTCGCCTAGAACTTAGAACTAATTAAACCTAACTAACCTAAGGACATCACACACATCCATGCCCGAGGCAGGATTCGAACCTGCGACCGTAGCGGTCGCTCGGCTCCAGACTGTAGCGCCTAGAACCGCACGGCCACTCCGGCCGGCTCGGGCATGGATGGATGCAGGTGATCAGACAGGATGCTTACGTACATGTCACCTGTGAGAATCGTATCTAGACGTCAGTGGTCCCATATCACTCCAACTGCACACGCCCCACACCATTACACAGCCTCTACCAGCTTGAACAGTCTCCTGCTGACAAGCAGGGGCCATGGATTCATGAGGTCGTCTCCGTACCAGTACACGTCCATCCGCTCGATACAATTTGAAACGAGACTCGTCCGCGCAGGCAACATCTTTCCAGTCATCAACAGTCCAGTGTCGGTCTTGACGGTGCCAGGCGAGGCGTAAAACTTCGTGTCGGGCAGTCATCAAAGGTACACGAGAGGGCCTTCGGTTCCTAAAGCGATCTTAGTAAATGAGTGTTGTCAAATAATCCTTTCATATAGTGTTCATTAAAAAAAAGACGATCTTTCCACTTTTGACCTGTGCAGGAACATTAGCGTAATTGTTTTAGTTGTAAATGTTTGTCATGTATTATTGTTTTTCTGACATGTTCTACATCCTGGAGGACCTCCTCACTACGGATCAATCGGAATGTAGCAATTTGCGGAAAGATCCTGGCCCCGTTCTTGCAGGATCTTTTTCCGGCCGCAGCTATGTCGGAGGTTTGATGTTTCACCGGATCCCTGATACTCACGGTGCACTCGTGAAATGGTTGAACGGGAAAACATCGACTTCCTCGCTGCCTCGGAGATGCTGTATCCCATCGCTCGTGCGCCGACTATACCACCACGTTCTAACTCACTCAAATCTTGATAACCTGCAATTGTGGCAGCAGTAACCGATCTAACAACTGCGCCAGACACTTGTTGTCTTTGCCCCGCGGAGTAGTCGCGCAGCTAGAGGCGCCATGTCACAGATTGCGCGGCCACTCCCAGCAGAGGGTCGAGTCCTCCTTCGGGCATGGGTGTGTGTGTTGTTCTTAGCATGAGTTAGTTTAAGTCTGGAGGCCGATGACCTCAGCAGTTTGGTGTCTTAGTAATTCACACACATTTGAACATTTCTGAACTTGTCTTATACAGGCGTTGCCGACCGCAGCGCCGTATTCTGCCTGTTACATATCTCTGTATTTGAATACGCATGCCTATACCAGTTTCTTTGGCGCTCCAGTGTATTTCACCTTATCTCATGCGAGTGGCGCCCTGTTATTTCATTTTCACACAGTTCAGTGTTTATGACGTCATATTTCTGAACTACCTGTCGTTACAGTGATATACTTTCGCTGTTACATTCAGTGGCATATGTGAAAACCGTCTGCAGTATGTGTTACGAATACAGTTAGTAGTAAGTATGTAATAAATTAAAACGTCGTCTTTCACGCGGCAGTTTTACTGCATGAACAGCGGAAGTGTAATAAGCGATTAACTTCTTTCGTTTCATCATTTTTTGGGGATTATCAGGAAGAAAAAGTTTCTTCAAGGTTTGACACTACATATTAAGTTTCTTGCAAGTCGGTAAGTGCTGTCATTCACAAATACTCGATGAGTAAAGTATCGGTATTTGCACATCGTGGGCTACACTTCTTTTTCAGCCCCACCTCAATCCCGATGATCGGTAGATATATACTTATAATGTACCCAGTGCGTTAATGCAGGGGATAAGCTACCTCCATTCCAAGTTTAATCCTAATCCGTCCATCCGTTTCAGCGTGAAGGAGTGAAAAACATACTAAAACACACACACACACACACACACACACACACACACACACAGAGACAGACACACACACACATTCGTAGTCTAAGTCACTCACAAACTTCCACATTCATAATATACGAGTATATATGATGTACGTTCTAGCCGAGAGGTGGCTCTAGTGTGAGGGACGCTGCATGCAGTTATTTTTCCCTTCTTTCCTCATACTTATAAAATAAACAGACAGCCTGTAAATTAAAGACGTCCACTGTCAAATTCTAAAATACAGTTTACATGAGTAAAGTTGCATATTCATAAAATTAGCTTTCGAAATAAATGTTCAAATGGCTCTGAGCACTATGCGACTTAACTTCAGAGGTCATCAGTCGCCAAGAACTTAGAACTAATTAAACCTAACTAACCTAAGGACATCACACACATCCAAGCCCGAGGCAGGATTCGAACCTGCGACCGTAGCGGTCGCACGGTTCCAGACTGTAGCGCCTAGAACCGCACGGCCACTCCGGCCGGCAATTAGCTTTCCAGATGGCGGCAGTTAGTCCATGTGTAGTTTATCTATACTTTGCAACGAGTTTTCATTGACGCTGCTACACAGTAACCTCTACATAACAGCCACATAAAGTTTAATATTACTAATTTGGTGACTGAAGGTTTTTAAAATTTTTTTTAATTTTTCATCTTGTTCTCTAACAAACGCCTGTCACATCTGCTGTTCCTTCAATCATCTTAATTACAGATCTGACGATGACAATTGCCGAAATGGAGTAAAATATAAAGAATTATAGTAAACGATATAGAATATAAATATAAAATATTTGCGACGATCGCAGACGCGTACGGGTAATTTATTTTTTATTAATGACTAGATAGGACTGGTGAGGGAAAAATCGAGTGGACTTCCAGCAATCGAGAATTTGATCACACGTGTAACAACAATAGTAATATTTTCGTGTTGTTCAATGGCATGGTGCAAGTCTTTCTATTGGACGCCAGTTCGGCTACTTGCGTGTCCCTGATCTACCCAGTTATGCAACTGGGGGAAGAGGAGCTACAATTTAACGTGGAATTCGAACCACTTGTTGTTCCTGGACACTCCTCACATTGTTGAGCGGTGAAGGCTGGGTTAAAGGGAGACTAAATTTCCGTAGTCCAATCGGTATTCGATCCCGCGACCTCTCGGTCTACAGGCACACGCCCTAACGCTGGAGAACCAGGCTTGCTTGTTTTGAGCAGCTAGTTATTGGAGTTGAGTGTCTGCGTGTGTTTGGGGGGGGGGGGGGCTACAATTTAATATGGATTCCGAACCACAGTACAAATTGGCACTTTGCACATTACCATATAATTGCCCGGGACGAAAGAAGCACGAGGGACACTAGAAAGTCTAGGACCGATTGTGGTTCGAACCCGGTTCTTTAGATCTATAATCTGACACGCACTTTGCCACCGTCGTCATGAAAAGGGGGGGAGAGGGGGGGGGGACACCTCTCGTAATTTTCACTACTTGTACGATATAACATCTTGAAATCAAGTGGAGTTAAAAGGTTAAATGAGATTTTCACTATTATCAGTAGCACATACTTCGACAAGAAGTAATTCCATTTAAACTACTTCTTTAAAATGTTTGTGTGTAAATATAAATTACCTGTTCTCTAACGTAGTCCCCAACATATAACCGTTATCCAATTTGTGTCTGGTGATAAAGTTATCTACTGGCAGAGTGTCAGAGTTCAACAGATGAGTCATTTCTTCAGCTGTTTTTCTGATGTCTGTGGAAGGTCGCTTACAGGCAAATGTACGTTGAATACGTAAATATTAGTAATACAGTGGTATCACATATACACGGATAGCTAAGGCTCAAATTCACCAGTACCCTGAAATTAAAAGCAGTAGTTTTAAGTTGACAAAGAACAAATACAACATGTCAGTTTAATTGTCCTTCACAAAACTTATCTTCCAATTTTTGGCAGTAATAGCAGGTAATACAGCAAATAAGCTGAAACATCATACAGAACTAAAGAAACTTTCACGTACATAGTTCCAGACCTAAAACAGTTTTAAACATCCTCTTGCTGTAGGCATGGGACCAATAATGTTCCTGGAGGATGGAGATTCAGGGTTCGTCCAGCAATCCAGAGCTACGTTTTCCGCGGTTCCCCTAAATCACTTATGTTAAATGACGGGATGTTTCCCTTGAAAAGGATGCGTCGGAGTTTCTTCCCTACCCCTCCCGAATCCGATCTTGCTCCCTGTCACTAATGGCCTCGTCTTTGCTGAGGCGTTACATCCTAATCTTTCTTCCTTCTTTAAACAATGTGTCATGCAGAAATATTGAGAATGAAGAAGACACTTCGTACACTACGATCGTAATATAGACGCTTTCATTGTTCCAAGATCACCATTTCCGGCAGTCTTATGCTGCCATCATCTAGAATTTGTTATAAAAATGCCATGTTACGGTGTACGAAGTCAGAGTATAAAAGTCGCTCCACACACATACGGTACATATCTTGATAAAAAAAACACATAACTGATAAAATGCACACAGTTGATAATATCCTCATATCATCCATGCAGCCGGCCGAAGTGGCCGTGCGGTTCTAGGCACTGCAGTCTGGAACCGCGAGACCGCTACGGTCCCAGGTTCGAATCCTGCCTCGGGCATGGATGTGTGTGATGTCCTTAGGTTAGTTAAGTTTAACTTGTTCTAAGCTCTAGGGGACTAATGACCTCAGAAGTTGAGTCCCGTAGTGCTCAGAGTCATTTGAACCATTATCCATGCATATCGCCGTCGGACATGACACTCTCAACGAGGTGGGGCAGAATCGGACAATGTCCCCTTCTCTCCCTTTGTTTTTTGATACAAGTAGGTTTCAAACTATACATTTCCTTCTTTTGCTTTTCCAGGTGGTTTGAGCTTACATTAGAAAGACTGATAGACAGCAATTGGATTTTAAACCAAGGGAAATGGCAGCTTCAGCCGTTATTTCTTCAGAAATTGGCGTTATAAATGCATCTGAGGAGTTTAAAGTACCCAAATAAAAGTAGGATAGATGCGTTCGTAAAACCAAGTATAATCCAAACTACGTAGTTGACAAAGCAGATGGGAGATATAAAAATGGGTCCATCCAGAACAAATAGACGAGTTGGTAATATAACTGAAGTCAATGGAGGGCACACTTTTTAGTTCAGTGGCGTTCCTCCACGGTTGACCGTCAGTGCACAGTATTACTGTTCGTTTTTGGAGCATCACCTGCGACCAGCCTTGCGAAAGAAGCGGCGACACGTTCTGCGCAACCCACCCAACATTTTGCACGACAATGCGTGGGCGCATACAGCGCAAGCTGTGGCTGCTCTGTTCGTTCGATGGGACTGGGAAGTGCTGTACGATCCACCATACTCTCCGGACTTAAGTCCTTGTGACTTTGATTTGATTCCGAAGATGAAGGAACCACTCCGTGACATTCGCTTCAGAACTGTTCCAGAGATTCGACAGGCAGTAGACCGCTCCATTCGCACCATCAACAGAACAGGCTCTGCTAACGGTATATTACGCCTTCCACATCGCTGGCAACGGCTTCTACACAACGGTGGCGACAATTTTGAAGGACAGTAACCGGTGCAAAGATGTAACTCTTTTGTATCGGTTGGGAATAAATGGTTGCCACTATTTAAGTTGCAACCCTCGTATTATCCATACTACTATGTAAAGAGCAAAGAGAAGTCGTCGTTTAACGTTGTTACAAAAAGTCTCGAAATATTCTTGACCGATTTATTTCAAAATGAACTTTCTGACAGACATAGGCTTCGTTTTTAAAATATATTCATAAGACAGGGAAACGTTTCTAGCAAAAAATCTCGAAAAGTTCTTGCCCGACGTATTTAAGATTTTTACACCGTAGTCTAATAAAGATGTAAATAACTATTTTTTACAACAGCAATGTACAGATTACGTTAAAACCAAATGTGAGAAACAAAAGGCTGTGCTGCTCTGTACTGTGAAAATGTGTGGTTTAGTTTTCATCCTCGCAGTTTGTTAACTACGTCAGCAGCGCGTTTAAACATTGAACAAATTGTTTCTCTCACATATATATTCTTTTTCCTTATATACGAATTTAAACAAAAATTTGTATACACAACTATGTACTGTTTTCTTTTTCCCTGTTTTAACGAAAAAAACAGGAAACCTGTATTTTTGGCTTATTAGCATACGGTTAGAATACTACTACGGTGTCTGAATCGTCCGAAACTTCGTAATCTAATTCGTTTAATGATTAAAACTATACGAAACGCTGTCAATAAAGCAACTGTCCTCACGGATACACCGCAAGAGAGATCTCTAACATCCCCTATACTAGTGATTCCAACCGATTTACCTATTCATGTTAAACTGCTAACAATATTCAAGGTCAGAGAGAGGGCGGAAGAATAGATAAACTGAGAGGGGGGAAATGGACATAGGGAGGGGAAAAGAGGAGGAGCAGGTGGAGAGAGAGGTTCAAATGGTTCAAATGGCTCTGAGCACTATGGGACTCAACTTCTGAGACCATCAGTCCCCTAGAACTTAGAACTACTTAAACCTAACTAACCTAAGGACATCACATACATCCATGCCCGAGGCAGGATTCGAACCTGCGACCGTAGCAGTCGCGCGCTTCCGGACTGAGCGCCTAGAACCGCTAGACCACTGCGGCCGGCGGAGAGAGAGGGGGGAGGAGCAGATGGACAGATAGACGGGAGTCCCATATTGAGGGAGAGGGAACGTGACTGTCTTTCACACGTTCAGGATAAGATGTAACCATTTGACAGCCACGCACAGTGTCTGGTAGCTTCACCCCGCTGGGCGAGAAGTGTGTCCCCTGGCACTCGCTCGTCAGTGCAGATAGCTGCACCGCCCGGCAGGTGGAGGTGTGTACTGACAGGTGTGCTGTGTGTGTTGCAGGCCGCAAGGAGATCTTACACGGCGTCAGCGGCGAGTTCTGCGCGGGCCAGCTGACCGCCATCATGGGGCCCTCCGGTGCCGGCAAGAGCACGCTACTCAACGTGCTCGCTCTCTACAAGTAAGTTCGCACGCTGCTGCCTCTCTTCTCTTTCGTTTATCAACGACTGAGGGCTACATGCAACAGAATAAATACAGGGTGCGTCAAAAAAATGTATACACACCTTGAAGCGTCATAGAAAATTTATTTCCCGTTCTACAGTGTTAAATTTCTGGAAATGGAAAGCTTAAAGTCCAATTGGAAAAATAAATGTACTCTGCAAATGTGATTAATATTCAAACTGGTGGTCTTCAGCATCAATACATTTCTGAGTACGAGTCACCACTGATTCCGTACATCGTACAAAAGTGTCCAATCAGATTTCTGCACACACCACCTGAATCTCATTCCAAGGTGTGTCCAGGTTACGTGGTTTACGTTTGTACACCTCATCTTTTACTGCGCCCCATAAGAAGAAATCCAGCGACGTGAGGTTGGTTGGTTGTTTTGGGGAAGGAGACCAGACAGCGTGGTCATCGGTCTCATCGGAAGTCGTGTGAAGTTAGCACCCCTTTTTCGAGAAATATACATTTTTTTCAGAGTTCTTGATAGATATGGCATAGTTCTAGAGTTCTTTGTACAAAATTTCAATAGTTCTGCAGAATTTAGCGAAGAAAACAACAATATTCGAAAAAATTTTCGTATCGAAAACGTTCTTTGGCAATTTGCGCAAAATGTAAATAAGTGCAAGAGTTCTGAGCACAGTTCTGAATAGAGCTCCAAGAGTTCTTTCGAAAATCCCAGTAACATTTTTTTGTGCAGCTAATAGTTTACGAGATAATTGCATTTTAATGAGAAAATCTTTTCACTTACTGTGAAGTTGGCACCCTTTTTTTCAGAAATATATATTTTTTTCAGAGTTCTTGATAGATATGGCATAGTTCTAGAGTTCTTTGTACAAAATTTCAATAGTTCTGCAGAATTTAGCGAAGAAAACAACAAAATTCGAAAAAATTTTCGTATCGAAAACATTTTTTGTCAATTTTCGTAAAAATTAAACTTGTACAACAGTTCTGAGGAAAGTTCTGAACAGAACCCCAAGAGCTCTATCGAAAATCCCAACAACATTTTTCTATGGCGATAATGGTTTGAGATAAATTGATTTAATATGGGACACACTTTCTGTACGGAAAATATAAATATATTCGTACAACAGTTCTGATGACAGTTCTGGACACCACGTGAAGAGTTCTATCGAAAATCCTAGTGAAATTTTTTTGTGCAGGTAATAGTTTAAGAGGTAATTGCAACTTAATTAAGAATTCCATAAGAGCTCCTACTGTGAAGCTGGCACCCTTTTTTTCAGAAATGTATACTTTTTTCAGATTTCTTGATAGATATGCCATAGTTCTAGAGTTCTTTGTACAAAATTTCAATAGTTCTGCAGAATTTAGCGACGAAAACAATATTCGAAAAAATTTTCGTATCGAAAATATTCTTCGTCAATTTTCGCAAATTGTAAATAAGTAGAACAGTTCTGAGCACAGCTCTGAACAGAACTCCAAGAGTTCTATCGAAAACCCAACTAACATTTTTTTGCGCAGCTAATAGTTTACGAGATAATTGCAATTTAAGGAGAAAATCTTTTCACTTACTGTGAAGTTGGCACCCTTTTTTTCACAAATGTATATTTTTTTAAGATTTCTTGATAGATATGGCATAGTTCTAGAGTTCTTTGTACAAAATTTCAATAGTTCTACAGAATTTTGCGACGAAAACAATATTCGAAAAAATTTTCGCATCGAAAACATTCTTCGTCAATTTTCGCAAATTGTAAATAAGTACAACAGTTCTGAGCACAGTTCTGAACAGAACTCCAAGAGTTCTATCGAAAAGCCAAGTAACAGTTTTTTGTGCAGCTAATAGTTTACGAGATAATTGCATTTTAATGAGAAAATCTTTTCACTTACTGTGAAGTTGGCACCCTTTTTTTTAGAAATATATATTTTTTCAGAGTTCTTGATAGATATGGAATAGTTCTAGAGTTCTTTGTACAAAATTTCAATAGTTCTGCAGAATTTAGCGAAGAAAACAACAAAATTCGAAAAAATTTTCGTATCGAAGACATTTTTTGTCGATTTTCGTAAAAATTAAGCTTGTACAACAGTTCTGAGGACAGTTCTGAACAGAACCTCAAGAGATCTATCGAAAATCCCAACAACATTTTTCTATGGCGATAATGGTTTGAGATAAATTGATTTAATATGGGACACACTTTCGTTACGGAAAATATAAATATATTCGTACAACAGTTCTGATGACAGTTCTGGACACCACGTGAAGAGTTCTATCGAAAATCCTAGTGAAATTTTTTTGTGCAGGTAATAGTTTAAGAGGTAATTGCAACTTAATTAAGAATTCCATAAGAGCTCCTACTGTGAAGCTGGCATCCTTTTTTTCAGAAATGTATACTTTTTTCAGATTTCTTGATAGATATGCCATAGTTCTAGAGTTCTTTGTACAAAATTTCAATAGTTCTGCAGAATTTAGCGACGAAAACAATATTCGAAAAAATTTTCGTATCGAAAACATTCTTCGTCAATTTTCGCAAATTATAAAGAAGTACAACAGTTCTGAGCACAGTTCTGAACAGAACTCCAAGAGGTCTATCGAAAAGCCAAATAACATTTTTTTGTGCAGCTAATAGTTTACGAGATAATTGCAATTTAAGGAGAAAATCTTTTCACTTACTGTGAAGTTGGCACCCTTTTTTTCAGAAATGTATATTATTTTCAGAGTTCTTGATAGATATGGCATAGTTCTAGAGTTCTTTGTACAAAATTTCAATAGTTCTGCAGAATTTAACGAAGAAAACAACAATACTCGAAAAAAATTTCGTATAGCAAACATTAGTTATTAATTTTCGCAAAAAGTAAATTCGGACAACAGTTCTGAGGGCAGTTCTGAACAGAACCCCAGTAGTTCTATAGAATATCCTAATTACAATTTTTTGTGCAGCTAACACGTTACGATATAATTGCAATTTAACTAGGGAACCTCTTCACTTACTATGAAGTTGGAATCCTTTTCTTCAGAAATATATATATATTTTCAGAGTTCTTGATAGAAATGTCATAGTTCTAGAGTTATTTGTACAAAATTTGAATAGTCCTGCATAATTTAGCGAAAAAAACAACAATACTCGAAAAATTTTTCGTATCGAATACATTCTTTGTCAATTTTCGCAAAAAGTAAATTCGTACAACAGTTCTGAACAGAACACCCAGAGCTCTATCGAAAATCCGAATAACATCTTTTTGTGGCGATGATAGTTTCTACGGTAATTGTTTTGATGTTAGACCCACTTTCTCCACAGAAAAAGTAAATTCGTTCAACAGTTTTGATGAACAGTTCTGGTTAACACGTCAAGACTTCTATCTATAATCATAATAACATTTTTGTGGTTGTAATAGTTTGTATGGTAATTGATTAATTGTGGGGCACTCTTACTCAAAAAAATAATAATTATGTCTGTTCGTATGCTCTCATGCCAGCTCTGGATAGCATTGTAAGAGTTCTATCGAAAAAACTAGTAACATATTCTGTGCAGGTAATTGTTTACGTAGTAACTGCCATTATTAAGGAATGCTTATGAGCATTTCCCGTGAAGTTTGAACCCCTTTTACGATAAATATAAATTTTTTTCACAGTTCTTGATATATATGCAATAGTTCTAGATTTCCCTGCTCAAAACACGAATAGTTCTACAGAATTTCGGGAAGAAAACAATAACAAAGCAAAATTTTGGTATGGTAAAAAATTATTTGTCAGTTTGGAAACAATAAATTTGTATAACAGTTCTGTTGGCAGTTCTGGATAGCACCGGAAGAGTTGCAATGAAAATGATAAGAACATTTTTGTGGCGATAATAGTTTATACAATAATTGTTTTAATCTGATACTCACTTTATCTAATACAGCAAAATTCGTAGAATAGTTCTGATGACAGTTCTGAATATCACCCACAGAGTTCTACCAAAAACTATAATAACATTATTTGTGACGATGACATTATATGAGATAATTAATGTGGGACTCACTTTTGTCATGTAAAAGTAATAAATTCGTACAAAAGATCTGACGGCATTTCTTAATACGACCCTAAGAGTTCTACCGACAACTGTAATAACATTTTTTGTGGGGATAACAGTTAATGAGATAATAGCATTTTCGAGAGACCCACTTGGTCTACATTATAATAAATTGGCACAACCCTTTTGCTGCCAGTTCTGGATAGCACCGAAAGAGTTCTTTTAAAAACCCTCATAACATTTTTATGGTGCCAGTAGATTATGAAATAGATTGTGTGTTCACTCTGCAATGGGTGTGCGCCGATGTGAAACTTACTGCAAGATAAAAACTGTGTGCCGGACCGGGTCTCTAACCCCAGGCTGTGACCAAAGAATATCGTCACAATATCCTTTCGTCCAGGAGTGCTTCTTCTGCAATTTTCGTAGGACAACTTCTACGAAATTGGGAACGCAGGAGATGAAGTACTGCTGGAAGTACAGCTGTGAGTACGATCGTAAATTCTCACTTTTATTTTGGAAAACCGAAAATCGAAAACCGGATGTATATTCTACTAAATACAAAAAGTCTAAATGTTCAGCACTATACAAATGCCAGTACACCTTCTTAAGACTGACTGTAGTAACTGTAGGTGGAAGCGTGGGATGTGCACGCTTAGATGATTCAAGGAGAGAAGGCTCGTCAGTGCAAAACAAACAGATGGCTGAGAGAGCAGATACATTCACACGCGCCACTAACCAGATGGTGTCACACCTGTCGAGAATCGCACCAGAGGTACAATGAGCTGTGGTGGAGTGCTGTTGGCGTGGTTACTATGCAACTTACTTGATGGGCATCAATACACCGTTATATTAATGTACAATACTTGAGAAACAATGTCATTCACACACTCCGAGTTCCTTATCACTCAGTACTAGACTAAATTACCGGCCTGGTGATAAGCAGCCTATGTACCTCACCGACTACACATCTTCGTGTTATAAGAAAAAAAAGAGAAAAATACCAAGGGACATAAAATATGAATCCGGATAAACCGGAAATCCGGATTATTGAGGACCAAATAAACGAGGTTCTTATTTACAAATTTCGAACTTCTTATTAACTTTAATACTGTATCCCCTCAACATTATAACACCTCTATCAGTCATGTATTGAATTAGGATTTAAACATACTACTTAGTTCGTTTGTACGATATATTCAGTAAATATACTTACATTTCTATACATTGTAAAGACTTTTAACTCTCGCTGTAGTGTAACTCATCAAACTTCCACACTTCCTTTCTAACTAGAACAAATGTTTGCAACAATATTAACGACATCAATTTCAAATTTATTCGTTACACACAGCACATGTTTTTATGTATCCTAGCGGCTGGTGATGTTGCAATATAACTTTCATCCATGAGGGTCCTGGGCATATTTTTAGCTGTTAGTGGGTCCTGGATGTCATGAGAGTTCAAAACAATTACTGTTTTACGTGATAAAATTCATCTGGTTCTTCCTGATTCTAAAAATATACACTTCATGTGTGCCTTTCATTGTTGTATGTATGATTCAGTATCGACGCTAATGCTCTCTTGATGAGATATGAGCCGATTGCTCGTTTTTATCCACTGTGCCATTTCGTATTTCATTTCAGCCATTAGTTTATTTGTTTATCAACGTAGTAAGTAGTAAAAAGCTAATCCAGAATGTAAACTGCACTTAAATTCTGTTTGAACTGTTTAATAGTCAGTGTCCGCTGTCTGAACGTCAAATATCAGATTAATACACTGCGCCTGGTTGCGTTATTTTATAGGAATTTTATTATTTTAAGTGGGAAGTACTAGATAATGTTGAAGAAATTCGAAGCATATTGTTCGAAGAGCATAATATTATTCGAAATTTACCTGTACCAATAGGTGCAGCCAAAGCAGCATTTGTGATGCTGTAATTACCTCATAGATAATGATATTTGTCTATTGTAGTTTTGTATTCCAATCCGAATTTTGAGAGCATCAAAGCCTCATTTCAGCGTGAGAGAGGGGTAAAATCAATAGATGATTTTGAATTGAAAGCCTTCATCAGTCTCTTTTTTTTTAATTGTTGTTAACAAAAGTAACAGATAAAGCCTGGAAGATCTGTGTGGAACTGATGGTGATGGCATTGAAAAATTTCACCTCGCAAACGAACATAAAACGTTTCAAAGTTATTCTGGAGAGACTTAGATTTTACAGTCGCGCTATTCGTGATGAAAGGAGACAATTAGACAAACTAACAGCTATTCGGGAAATATTTACTGTGTTTGTACGCAACTACCACAAATCTTACACCCTTGGAGAAAATGTTACAGTAGGCAAGAAGCTGGAAGGATTCTGTGGAAGGTACAGTTTTCGCCAATATGTATCAATCAAAACAAACGAGTATGGATTCTTAAGTGTGGATTCTTAAGTATTTTACCTGTACAATTTGGAAATATACGCTGTGTTGCAACCAGAAGGATTTACCAACTGAGCAATAAACAATTTGATGTTGTTCTGTGACTGTGTAAACCTATATATCAGTCAGGTCGAAATGTGAAAGCGGACAACTGGTTTACTAGTACTGGAATGATAATAGAGCTATGAAGGGAGAGTTTTTCTTTTGTTGGCTTGATGAAGAAAAACAAGTGTGGAGATTTCTCTAGAGTTTGCTATCAGTAAAAGAAGGGCTGCCCACATTTCCTTTTTTGACTTCCACAAGACTGAACTCTAGTTTCCTCCGTACCTAAAAGAGGAAGTGAGTGATCCAGGCATCACGTTTGCATGAAGATAATTCGATAGATGCTGACATTGTAGATAAACGGAAGCCATCCACCGTAAATTTTAAAATAGCGTTAAGTGTGGTATTTTCACAGCGGATAAGCCGAATGCTTTGTACAACGCTGCAAGAAATGTGCGCCGCTGGTCAATGGTTGTATTTTTGTAATGATCAGTACAGTTGGAATCTATGCACAAGTGATTTATTGTGGCAACAGGAAGAATTGTATCAAAAGGAAAGGGTTCCTGAATCAGCTTTGTTATACAATGTTGTTTTCTTCGCTAAATTCTGCATAACTATTGAAATTTTGTACCGAGAACTCTATAACTATGACTTATCTATCAAGAACTCTGAAAAAAATATATATTTCTGAAAAAAGGGGTGCCAGCTTCACAGTAGGAGCTCTTATGGGGTTCTTAATTAAGTTGCGATTACCTCTTAAACTATTACCTGCACTAAAAAATTCTGCTAGGAATTTCGATAGAACTCTTCACGTGGTGTCCAGAACTGTCATCAGAACTGTTGTACGAATATATTTATATTTTCTGTAGAGAAAGTGTCTCCCACATTAAATCAATTTATCACAAACTATTATCGCCATAGATAAATGTTATTAGGATTTTCGATAGAGCTCATGGGGTTCTGTTCAGAACTGTCCTCAGAACTGTTGTACCAGTTTAATTTTTGCGAAAATTGACAAAAAATGATTTCGATAGAAAATTTTTTTCGAGTATTGTTGTTTTCTTCCCTAAATTCTGCAGAACTATTGAAATTTTGTACAAAGAACTCTAGAACTATGGCATACCTGTCAAGAACTGTGAAAGAAATATACATTTCTGAAGAAAAGGGTGCCAACTTCACAGTAAATGAAAAGATTTTCACTTTAAATTGCAATTATTTCGTAAACTATTAGCTGCACAAAAAAATGTTAATTGGGTTTTCGATAGAACTCTTGGAGTTCTGTTCAGAACTGTGCTCGGAACTGTTGTACTTATTTACAATTTGCGAAAATAGACGAAGAATGTTTTCGATACGAAAATTTTTTCGAATATTGTTTACGTCGCTAAATTTTGCAGAACTATTGAAATTTTTTACAAAGAACTCTAGAACTATGGCATATCTATCAAGAAATCTGAAAAAAGTATACATTTGTGAAAAAAATGGTGCCAACTTCACAGTGAGTGAAAAGATTTTCTCATTAAAATGCAATTATCTCGTAAACTATTAGCTGCACAAAAAAATGTTACTTGGATTTTCGAAAGAACTCTTGGAGCTCTGTTCAGAACTGTGTTCTGAACTCTTGTACTTATTTACATTTTGCGGAAATTGCTAAAGATTGTTTTCGATACGAAAATTTTTTCGAGTATTGTTGTTTTCGTCGCTAAATTCTGCAGAACTATTGAAATTTTGTTCAAAGAACTCTAGAACTATGCCATATCTATCAAGACCTCTGAAAAAAATATATCTTTCTGAAAAAAAGGGTGCCAACTTCACAGTAAGTGAAAAGATTTTCTCATTAAAATGCAATTATCTCGTAAACTATTAGCTGCACAAAAAAACGTTACTGGGATTTTCGAAAGAACTCTTGGAGCTCTGTTCAGAACTGTGCTCAGAACTCTTGTACTTATTTACATTTTGCGGAAATTGCCAAAGAACGTTTTCGATACGAAAATTTTTTCGAATATTGTTGTTTTCTTCGCTAAATTCTGCAGAACTATTGAAATTTTGTACAAAGAACTCTAGAACTATGCCATATCTATCAAGAACTCTGAAAAAAATGTATATTTCTCGAAAAAGGGGTGCTAACTTCACACGACTCTCATCGGATTAGGGAAGGAAGTCGGCCGTGCCCTTTCAGAGGAACCATCCCGGCATTTGCCTGGAATGATTTAGGGAAATCACGGAAAACCTAAATCAGGAAGGCCGGACGCGGGATTGAACCGTCGTCCTCCCGAATGCGAGTCCAGTGTCTAACCACTGCGCCACCTCGCTCGGTGCGACGTGAGGATTGGAGAGCGTGCAGGAAACTCGATTGGTCCCCTGCGTCCTATTCACTGGCCTGGCACATTGTGATACAGGTATGCTCGTACGTCCCTATGATAGTGCAGCGGGGTGCCATCTCGTTGGAAATAAAACTCATCATTACCGTATAATGCGGTCCGCAGCTCGTGATCGTGAGCGTTCTCACTTCCCGCGCCCGGGTTCCCGGGTTCGATTCCCGGCGGGGTCAGGGATTTTCTCTGCCTTGTGATGACTGGATGTTGTGTGATGTCCTTAGGCTGGGGGACTGATGACCATAGATGTTAAGTCCCATAGTGTTCAGAGCCATTTTTTTTCGTATAATGCACGAATGGCAGGGAATATGGAGTCAGCAAGCATTGTTAGGTACGTTTCTCCAGTAACAGTACCTTCAAAGCGGAAAGGCCCAATGAGTCCCCTTGCAGACAAACCACACCACACATTTACACCAGGCAAATTCACAGCCTTTTCGACTGTAATGTGAGGATTATCTTCAGACCAGTACACGCGATTGTGCCTATTGACAGTTCCATTGAGTTTGAATCGAGCTTCATCCGACCAAATTATGCTACCCATAAATCCCGGTTCACGTCTCACCATCTCCTGAACCCATTCACAAAATTCTAACCTTCGATCTGGATCGTCGTCACTCAGCTGTTTCACCAGCCTTGGAATGTACACACGAAACTTGCCTTTCTTCAGAATGCGTAGCACACTACTAGCACTTACATTACTCTCACGTGCCGCTTGCCTTGAAGATTTTTGAGACGAACGCTGAAACAGTTCCAAAACCGCAGTTGTGGAATCATAACTTGTAACTGTACGAGGTCACCCTGATCGACCTTTATGCACATCACACACCGTTCCATGAATTTCGTATTTGTCTCATAGACATGTAATTGTTAACCTTGAAGGTGGTTCTGTACCATACTCACTTCTCCACTGTCTTCGAACCGCAGCTACATTCTCACACTTCCAGTACCACTTAATCATCTGCTTCCGCGCTTCAAAGCTCAAACGCACGTCCGCCATGTTGCAGTTACTTCCTTGCCACTGCTGCTGCCTGTTGAAGAAACATAACATTACTTTCTCACAGATATTTAACCTTGTAGAACGAGAAATAAATTGTCTATGACAGTTCAAAGTGTGTATACATTTTTTGACGCACCATGTATTTTCCGTAAGGGATAGATGTCAAATATTGGCCAGTGATTAGGAAACATGTGACCACAGCAAAGCACTTTATGATATTAAAAGGAGGTATTGGAGATCAGGGAGAGGGGAAGTTGAAAAGATTTGTAATGTAAAACTACATAGCAATTAACTGGGTGAATGAGGTAAAATAAGGAAGGACTGTTACGTGGAATCGGCACCGAAAGAAACTTATGAGACTCTAATATTCACTGATGAAGCAGAATACTACCAGCGGGAAAGTGGTCCTATCGGAGTGCAAAAAAGTCTAATACACACCTTTTTTAAAACACTGTGACTGAAAGATGGGGTACCAGCTGCCTCATTCTACCTTTCTCAGCACCTTTAAAAATTTTCCCAATAGTTTTGGCATGCTCTTTTTTAACATACAGGGTGTTCAAAAAGTCTCTCCGCAGTGCCGTATGACTGTTAGCCGTGCGTGCCGTATGTCGCAGTGAATATACCAAAATAAAACTCAGTGAAATACAAGTTATTAATTTATTGAATATTCATATTTGCTTACAAATTTTCACATTAAATGTTAAAAGTGTCCACCCTGTTGTTGAATACACAATTCAATTCGTCTAATCATGTTTCCAAACACAAGCTGTAACATTTCTTCTGTAACAGAACCAGGAAAGTGAATATTGAAGTTTTCAATTCATCGATGGATTTTGGACGGTTTTTATATACAGTTGCTTTCGCTGCACCCCAGAAGAAAAAGTCAGGTGGTGTTAGGTCAGGCGATCGTGGAGGCCAAAGTCCCTGTGAAATTATGTAGTCACCAAAAACATCAGCAAGCAGTGACACTGAAATGCGAGCTGTATCCGCGGTTACACCATCTCGTTGAAAATAACCGTTCAGTATTCCACTTAACACAAGTTCTCCCATGAATTGATACAGAACATCACAATAGTATCGTTGTGCGTTTATTGTTTTGTTGTAAAATATGGGACCCACAATCCGACATCTAGAAATTGCAATCCAAGCTCCTATTTTCACAGAATGAAGTGGTTCCTCATGAATACACAATGGATTTGCAGTATTCCACATACGAGAATTTTGCGGGTTCATGTACCCGGATAAATGAAACCACGCCTCACCAGTGAAAAACGTTTCATTAAGAATATCCCTTCCATTTTGTTGAACGAAATTTTTGAACCACTGACAATAATGCAGTCTCTTGCCATGATCAGTATTTTTCAGTTCTTGCATGACTGTAGCTTTGTATGGGAAAAGTTCTAATTTTTTCCTTACAGCTGTGTGGCCGTTCCGACACTAACATCGATTTCCTGGGCGAGTTTTCTCACTGTCTCGTTCGGACTCATGGACATTTTATCGGAAATATCGCGTAGTTTATCCTCAGACAATACGCTAGGACGACCACTTCTCGGTGCATCTGTCACTGAATCCGTACTTCGAAATTTGTTAATCAAATCTCGCACAGTATCGCGATGTGGGAGTTTTGTCTCCGGGAAAACTGAATTAAATGTTTGACGAACTGAAACTGTGTATTTACCACCAGCTTTGAACACATGTTCGACTAAAAACACACGTTCTTCAATGGTTAGCATTTTAACAGTGACAAAAACGAAACAGACGAACAAAGGAACTAAACTTCAACGTTCACTACAACACGTAACGACACACACCAACTATACTACTGACGCTGGATGAGGTAAACGAAACAGTGGAATGTTGGGAGAAGGGAAGTAACCCAGCCAGGCGAACAATCATACGGCACGCGCGGCTAACAATCATACGGCACTGCGGAGAGACTTTTTGAACATTTACTCTCACAAGCTCCCCTAATTGTAGCTCGCTCACACCCATTTGTCCATCGCTGTAAGTTGCTCGTACCCATCCAGTCCTACTCATTCAGCCCTACTCATTGTCATCATCTCTTTGTGTCTCTCTGGCATTATCTCCTGTCTCTCAGCCACAGTCTACTTCGTCCTGTCCTCATGCTGTCACTTTGTCTCTCTTGCTGTCTCTTACTGTTACTATCTCATTCATTTCTTCTCATTGCTGCTGTCTTTTCTCACTGTCACTATTCTCTAGTCCTTGTTGTCATTATCACTGACTCTGTCATTAGCACTGGCTTTCGCCTGCGTCAACTTTCTTCTTCTCTTTCTTTCTTTCCCATTGATACTGTTTCCTTTACTCTTTTCGTAGTACTATTCTGTCACTGTCAACTGTGTTCCACTTTCTCTCACACTGCCAGTATCTCTCTTCACTCTTTCTGTACTACAACTACTGTGTACTACCTTCCCGTATTGGTTACTTTTCCGTCTCTTTTCTCTTTCCCACACCATTGTCTGCTTATCTCTCAACATAAAAGAGCGAGAATACGTTCGGATTCCAAAATTTTTGTGAAAATAGGTAAAGGTGCTGAGGAGGGTAGAATGGGGCACCTGGCACCCCATTTTACAATCTGTCTTTTAAACAAACAGGAACATATTTGCATGTTTTTGCTCCTATAGAAACATTTTTCCCCTGGCTCCCTTCTTTTCACTGTGCAGCAGGACATGTAACTCGTATGGGAAGAAACATATTGGCCAGTAAAATTTAGATAATTTGTTTATGTGAAATAGAAATAACGCAAAATTAATTTTACACCTGAAACCGGATTTTACGTGCAAAAAGTTTTGCATGTCATTCGTATTACATAGGGTTCCCAGATGACAACCGAGAGACTTTACAGCGTATTTCTCCATGCTACGTCATTTTAAAAATTATGTTTTCGCCTCACACCGGATTTTACCGTGCGTGTTTTACGTTTGCGAGTAGTGTAACTTTGAATCTCTGTATCCTGAATACGTATAAAGATATCAAGAAAATTTTCTGTGTTATGCGAGATCTGGATCTTAGGAATATGCTGTTAAAATTTCAGCCATTTGCTGTTTGTAGCCGTCTTGGAATCCCCTGCTCGGTTTCGTTATCCAAAAATCATGTTTTTCGGGTTTTCAAATGGTTCAAATGGCTCTGAGCACTTAGAACTACTTAAACCTAACTAACCTAAGGGCATCACACACATCCATGCCCGAGGCAGGATTCGAACCTGCGACCGTAGCGGTCGCGCGGTTCCGGACTGAAGCGCCTAGAACCGATCGGCCACACCGGCCCGCTTTCGAGTTTTCTCAGGAACTGCCCATAAAATAAATAGTGTCTCCAGAGGTCCTCACGGCGCACCATGTACCGTGTGTAATGAAAAAAGAAGCAACCGATTTGCTCCATTTGCCTAAGATGGATGAAGTGTGTAATATTCAAACTTTGTTCTTTAGGAAATTTACAATAATATGATCCTTCTGTTGTGCATGCATATGGTTCGTAACCCAAGGGCTATCCAAAATACTTGACCCTACCTTTTTATCACCAATAGAGTCTGAGATGGAAAAAGTACCGTTTTTATGTCCGGCGTTTTGGAACGCATTAGGTAGCGCATGCTGTTGTATGCTACGGATGACCTCTGCCCACAGCTAGACTGAATTCTGCCTGATGATGATGCAGGCACACGCTAAAGGAAGATATGTAAGCGGAGCAGAGATGAATCATTCTAACGATGTCGTGGGCCGCAAATGGGGAAGTCCACTGACATAAGCGACTTCGACACAGGGCGGTCTGTTACAGCCCAGCGAGTGGGAACGAATATCTCGGTAACGTTGAAGCTGTTCGGGTGCTGCTGTCGTGAGGTCTGTGGAAAGTGTGAAGGACAGTGAAGGAACGAGTGGGCGCAGCAAGGTGTAGAACGAACATGTCTCTTCACTGAACGTGGAGGTCGGAAGGTCATCTGCTTGTAAAGCGGAACGGGTGACGACCTGTGACAGATCCGACGACGGAGTACAAAGCTAATGGAGGGGCAAGTGTTTCGGAGCGTACACTTAAGCGCATATTGTTGAACATTGGGCTCCACAGCAGACAACCACTACGTGTTCCCATGTTGACCCAACGACAGCAACAATTTACGACAGCAGTTGGCACGGAGCCATCGAAACTGGACCGAGAGTCATTGGAAACCTGTCGTCTGGTCGGATAAATCAAGTTCTTTGTTACACTAAGTCCAAGGTCCTCACGGGGTACGCATGATTTGAACGCAATGGAATATTTCTGGGACTCTGTCGTGCGCCAGCTCTACGCTCACGAACCACTGCCTGTGGGTAGACATCCAGTGCACCACCGAAAACCTACAGAGGACTTGTCGAATCCATGGCAGAACCGCTGCTGTCTTGCTTTCCAAAGAAGGATCATCACGTTATAAGCAGATGGTCAGAATATTTGGCTTATCACTGCAGGTTTATGGTATGTGTGACGGATGCAGACTTACTTAATTACGCTTTCGAGATAGTAACACAAACTGTAAATATTAAAAATGGAACACTTTCTTCATGTTATTTGATCACGGACAAATTTTCGGCGTCTCGTCAGATGACAACTGAATGTCACAAGCACAGATAAAATAACGTGCGGCTCAGGCAGACGTTGACCACACAGATGATACGCAACGTGATAAGATACAGTGTGTTAACAAAGGAAAGCACTACTTTTCTATATTATATGAAAATTACTACCTGTTAAAGAGAGACCTAAGATGTAGTTTTAATGCAAGAATAGGGATACTTAACAGAGGGGAAAGTTACAAAAACTGGTGCACTATACTATGCGTTGGTAAAATTGCACATAGCCAAGCTAAAAATTTAGTCTCCAACTACAGACCGGCGTTCAGCAACAACAAAGTCAATTATTATTCAGTAACAGACACAATACAACCTTTGGACCAAATTGATGCCCATAAATCATTTGCAAGCACTGCGGAAAATTGAGTGTTGGTCAGTCAGGTAGAGCTATGAGAATTTAGTTAACGGAACATAAGAGAAGCTGGACACTTCGAAAGACAGAGTCAACCTCTGCTTGTGATGTTAAACACAAGCTTATTTTTAAATGAACAAACACAATTTACTCTTTCCCTCTTTGTTAAGTGGAGTCTCAGCTATTTAGATATTAAAGTACAGTAGTAAACATTCGGGAGGATGACGGTTCAATCCCGCGTCCGGCCATCCTGATTTAGGTTTTCCGTGATTTCCCTAAATCGCTCCTGGCAAATGCCGGGATGGTTCCTTTGAAAGTGCACGGCTGACTTCCTTCCCCGTCATTCCCTAATCTGATGAGACCGATGACCTCGCCGTTTGGTCTCTTCCCCCAAACAACCCAACAGCAGTAAATTCAACTTGATTTTTTTGTTAAATGTATTGATTATCACATAATACGAAAAAACTGTGTATATCGTTATTTTATATTTCATCTGTGTCAATGATACGAGTATTTTCGTTATGTCGCTCATCATAAACTTAAGCGCCAAAGAAACTGGTATAGGAATGCGTAATCAACTACCGAGATATTTAAACAGGCAGAATACGGCGCTGGGTCGGCAACGCCTGTATAAGACAACAAGTGTCTGGAGCAGTTGTTAGATCGATTACTGTTGCTACAATGTCTGGTTATCAAGATTTAAGTGAATTTGAACGTGATGTTATGGTCGGTGCACGAGCGATGGGACACAGCATCTCCTAGGTAGCGATCAAGTGGGGATTTTCCCGTACGACCGTTTCACGAGTGTACCGTGAATATCAGGAATCCGGTAAAACGTCAAATCTCCGCCATCGCTGCAGCTGGAAAAATATCCTGCAAGAACGGGACCAACGACAACTGAACAAAATCTTTAAACGTGACAGAAGTGCAACCCTTTCCCAAATTGCTGCAGATGTCAATGCTGAGCCATCAACAAGTGTCAACGTGCGAACCATTCAACAAAACATCATCGATATGGGCTTTCGGAGCCGAAGGCTCACTCGTGTACACTTGAAGACTTTACGACACAAAGCCTTACGCCTCGCCTGGGCTCGTCAACAACGACATTGGACTGTTGATGACTGGAAACATGTTACCTGGTCGGACGAGTCTCGTTTCAAATTGTACCGAGCGGATGGACGTGTAACGGCATGGCGACAACCTAATGAATCCATGGACCCTGCATGTCAGCAGTGGACTGCTCAAGCTGATGGAAGCTCTGTAATGATGTGGGGCGTGTGCAGTTGCAGTAATATGGGACCCCTGATACGTCTAGATACGACTCTGACAGGTGAGACGTACGTAAACATAGTCTCTGATCACCTGCATCCATTCATGTCCACTGAGCATTCGACGGACCTGGGCAACTCCAGCACACGTCCAGAATTGCTACAGAATGGCTCCAGGAACACACTTCTGAGTTTAAACCCTTCCGCAGGCTACCAAATTCCTCAGACATGAACATTATTGAGCATATCTGTGATGCCTTTCAAGGTGCTGTTCAGAAGAGATCTTCACCCCGTCGTACTCTCACAGATTTATGACAGCCGTGCAGTTCCCTCCAGCACTACTCAATTGTGTGTGAATTTCTAAGGGATCAAAACGCTGAGGTCATCGGTCCCTAGACTTACACAATACTTAAACTAACTTATGCTAAGAACAACACACACACACCCATGCCCGAGGTAGGACTTGAACCTCCGACGGGAGGGGCCGCGCAGTCAGTGACATGGCGCCTCTAACCGAGCGGCCACTCCGCGCTGCTCCAGCACTTCATACATTAGTCGAGTCCATGTCACGTCGTGTTATGGCACTTCTGCGTGCTCGCGGGGACCCTACACAATATCAGGGGCACTACACGATATTAGCGAGGTGTACCAGTTTGTTTAGCTCTTCAGTGCATTATCCGTGGTTGCGGTATTCAACAATCACCTCAAGACAGCCTTAGAACTCGAAAACTGATCCAACATTAAGAAAAGTGTTTGCACAACATCAAAAAAGTTTCCCTTTATAATATAATTCTAATATTTTGTCCAAGCACCGATGGACAATTCAGTTAATGTTAGAAAGGATAAAGGCAATAAGTAAAGACAACACACACTATTAAATGTACGAGATGAAGTCAAATCAAATCAGTCACCTTTCCTGCCATTGCCTTTGTAAGTGGTCCAGATATGTGGCAATCGCTCAGGGTATGAGTCTGGATGAATGCCGAAAACACTGAAATTTCAGGTTTGAGATTGTCGTATGAGACCGTGCAGCGTCATGTTGTTACAGAATATCTGCAAGTCACATTGTTTTAATTTTATCGCCGGCTAAAACTGATTATTGGTGCATGATACACTATCGACAGTGTTTCCTCGCGACATGCAGTACTTAAAGATGACGATATTTGTCCCGAAAGTCAGAATATTTTGAATGTCATTGGATCGAATGGCGAGGAATAGCGTCAGTCCTTACTTGCCGACTTCATTTCTAGTTTAGTTAGTGGATCCAAATTTCATCTCCGATGATGATTCTTGGAAAGGAAACATCTTCTTGCAGTACAACGTCCTATTTGAAATGGCTCTGAGCACTATGGGACTTAACATCTATGGTCATCAGTCCCCTAGAACTTAGAACTACTTAAACCTAACTAACCCAAGGACATCACACAACACCCAGCCATCACGAGGCAGAGAAAATCCCTGACCCCGCCGGGAATCGAACCCGTGAACCCGGGCGTGGGAAACGAGAACGCTACCACACGACCACGAGCTGCGGGCGACGTCCTATTTGAGTTCACGCGCGACTGATCCAGTACAGGAATCAGCTTCCGAGGCACACATCTTACGGGTTATGAAATGGAAAACACGGTGTACGTGACCTGGACGAGTACGTTTGACCTTACACGTTACAGATTTTTGCAAACTTATCACTCTATTGTTAGTGTTGCTTATGTGAGAAACGTGCATCACCATATTGCACCTTCATTCCGCGACGATTTTCAATAGTTTTCACTTTTAAACTATGTGGAAACTAAATATTAGAGTGCTGTGTGTCCCCGATGTAAGGTACTAAAGAGGCGTCCATCGTCACACGATTTTTGGGCAAATGTGTGTCTTCATCTGCACGATGCTTCCATCAAGTGAACATCCGACATACTATTCCTATTAGGAACATGCTTATCAACTTACTAGCTATAATCCCATTTTTACGATTTTTTCCAGTTTTGAATTTTTTATTTGACTCACCATCGTTTTCGATGTAGTATTAAATGGAGATGGAAAATTTTGCATAGGACTTGGTGCCGGCCGCGGTGGTCTCGCGGTTCTAGGCGCGCAGTCCGGAACCGTGAGACTGCTACGGTCGCAGGTTCGAATCCTGCCTCGGGCATGGATGTGTGTGATGTCCTTAGGTTAGTTAGGTTTAAGTAGTTCTAAGTTCTAGGGGACTGATAACCACAGCAGTTGAGTCCCATAGTGCTCAGAGCCATTTGAACCATTTGAGACATAGGACTTGGTGAAACGAAGGAGCTCAATAAGTCATTTCCATATTAATTCTGAATGCCCCTGTCCGGGCTGTGCGTGGCAAAGTCATCAAGTTGTAAATAAAGCTACGTAATTAATTTTTCATTTGTTTGCAGCTACATATCTGCAGGCCTGGTACACATATATCCGCAAACAAATGAAAAATTAGTTACACAGCTTATGGTTTGCTGGAGGTGATGATTGCAACTTTATGATTACGTACCACGTACAACAAGGCACATATTGCAACTGTTACTGCTGCACAACCCCTTGTATTCGTCGCAGTATCCCATTCGACGATCTTGCGTGAGAAGCCAGCATTCTGGCATTTCATAAAGGGGACTGTGTAAATGAATCCAGAAATATGTTGGGCGGCGATATTTGACCCGTTTAGCTTACATAACCGATATGTTTTTCATCACATCAGCAAAACCTTTGGTTTAATACCATACTAACACTTGTTACAGAAATAGCGATGACATTGGGTATCAAACGAAATATGTGACTGAACTGGAGTAGCACGCAGCTTTTTATCTTTGGTGAAAAGTCATCGACAGATACTGAAGTAATTTTAGGCGTGTCCCAGGGAAGTGATAGGGACTCATGTTGTTCATGTTGTATATTAATGACCATGCAGACAACATTCATAGTAATCCCAGAATTTTCACAGCGGTGCAGTTATCTATAACGAAGTACTCTCTGAAAAAAGCTGCGCATATATTCAGTCAAATATTGATAAGGTTCTAGATTGTGCAGAGATTGGCAACTTGCTTTAAACGTTCAGAAATGTAAAGTTCTACATTTCACAAAAAAGTAATATCCTATAACTACAATTTTAATGAGTCATGATTCGAATCGATCAAATCATGCAAATATCCGGTTGTAACAATTCGTAGGGACATGAAATGGAACGTTCACATAGGAACAGTGGCAGTTAAAGTAAGTGCCAGACTTCGGTACACTGACAGAATGCAACGGGGAGTAGTCTACGAAAGAGATTGCTTACAAATCACTCGTGCGATCGATCATAGAATATTGCTCAAGTCGGTGGGACTCGTACTAAGTAGAACCAACAGAGGGTATTGAATTATACAAAGAAGTGCAATATGATCGGTCACAGGTTTGTTTCGCCCATAGGGGAATGTCACAGAGGTGCTGAAAGAACTGAACTAGCGGACGCTTAAAGATAGACGCAAACGAACCAATGAAAGCGTGCTTACTAAGTTTCACTATAGAGTTTAAGTGACGAATCTAGAAATATATTACAGCCCCCTCCCTCCCAACGTATCGCTCGCGTAGGGATCGCGAAAATAATATCAGGCTAATTACAGCGGGATCAGATGCACTGAAGCAATAATTTTTTCCGCGTCCCGTACGCGAATGGAACGGGAAAAGACCATAAGAACGGTCACAATGGGAAGCACCCTTTTCCATGCACTTTCCATTGGTCTGGAGAGGTTGAAGTGTGTCTAAGTTTGAGAGAAATATATGCAGATTTTATCAATCACCGCTTGAGATTACTGGCAGCAGAGGTACAAAAAAGTGGCGTGTTAAATTCACGGTTTTACGTTTAAAATTGAATACAGGCTGCCACAGACTGTGCGGCTGATCTCGGCGGAGGTTCGAGTCCTCCCTCGGGCATGGGTGTGTGTGTTTGTCCTTAGGATGATTTAGATTAAGTAGTGTGTAAGCTTAGGGACTGATGACCTTAGCAGTTAAGTCCTATAAGATTTCACACCCATTTTTTGTTAACAGGCTGCCACAATGGTCCTCTTCAGTTACGTCTGCATTAATGAAGTTATCCGAAAATAGCGCATACCGAGCGAGGTGACTCAGTGCTCAGCACACAGATCTCACATTCGGGAAGACGACGGTTCAAATACCTGTCCGGCCATCCAGATTCAGGTTTTCTATGCTTTCACGAAATCTCTACAGGCAGATACCGGCATGGTTCCTTTGAAAGGGCACAGCCGATTTCCTTACCCATTCATGAAACATTCAGAGCCTGTGCTCCGTCTCCAATGGCCTAGATGTCGAGAGGACGTTGAATCCTTCCCTCCCTCCTTCCTTCCTTCCTCCTATAGTACGCGCGTAATGTACAGGGGTAGACATCGAAAAATCGACGTTTAATTTCACCATGATTCATGTAGTATGTTCTGTGAATCTACAACAGGCAGTCAAATGAAAATGAGATAGTTGGAAAATAAACTGTTTACAGTTTCAAAAGTAATTGTCGTAACTGTTAATATATTTACCCCATTGAGAGGCAAAACAATCAGTGCCTTCATGGAAGAAAAGTTTGCGGTTCCCTACAGAACCATGATAGTGCCGAGGAGTGCACCTTACGTCCGAAGCAAATGTGCTGCAATGAATGTCTCTCTTCAGGGGTCCAAAAACATGAAAATTTGCTTGGTGAGAGATAGGGACTGTATGGAGGCGGGCCCATATGTTGCCAAGGTTGTATCGTCTACGCTGCAGAAGTTTCGCTGAGAAGCCCTTACACATCCTCCATATAGTCCCGATCGCTCCCATTCGATTTCCGTATTTTTGAAGTTCTGAACAAAGACATTAATGGCTGTCTATTTGTTTCGTACGAAAGGTGCACGCCTGGGTACAACAGTGGCTCCATAGGCAATCGCAAACATTTTTCCATGAAGGCATTCCGGTTTTGTCTCACAGTGGAATAAATGTATGGCGATTACTTATGAAGTAATAAACAGATTACTTACTTTTTTCCCCCTCTATCTCGTTTTCATTTGACTGCCTCTTGTGTCTTCGTGATACGTGGCGCAAATGGCAGATGGCGTATGTTTTTACTTTCCTAGTTTCAATTACTACACTCGGTATCTGAGATCCCTGCTGATTACGATCTAACGTTTCGGTACAGATCAGAGACCTTATGCAAATTTCGCCGACATAAACACGGTTGATATGTGACGCACCGCTTTGTCTTATTACGATCATTAACCAAATAAATTGTCATGTCAGAGGTCAATCTCCGTTGGGAACAAACTGTTTTGACGTGGTAGTTTGTGATTCGTTCTTACTTCCAAAGTAATCGCCGATAGAATGGAAAGTAGAAGGTTGATACACTGTGGCGTAGTATTGACCTACCGAGCAAAAGATTGTGGAATAAATCCATGGCCTCCATGATAGAAGCGCTTAAAGACAAAATATTGGTCATTGGGAAGGGTACGGGGGCATAGAGAGAGCCATTTTTCTTTCTATCGAGGGAGGAGACTAATAACATATAGCTACACGTTTCTAAAGACGCGCTTTCATCATCTGGCTCCCACTGTTTAGAACATCAGTAATACATACTCAAACACGAAATTTACTGTTCATGAACTAAATTCATTTGGGAAAAAGTCATCTTACTTTAAACTGCCAACCATTGCTGAACGGCTTTATATCTTCTTGACATTCGCAGATAGTGAGAATGTTAAGTTGCAATAGGAAATCGAATATAGTGTACACTTTTCTTATACCACGTGACTTACCTGTACTATGCAATTGGTAATAGAAGAAGGCCAGCGCAAACCGCCATATCAGAAAAATGACAATAGTATGTCAAGCATACTAAGATAAGCCTTCAGGGGTCGAAATCCATCATGATTTAAATAAAAACGACGTTTATGACTGAAGGCTCATATCCTCTCCGTTTATGAATATTAACCCCAACTCAAAATAATTATGCTAATATTAAAAGAAAGTACCTTATTTTCAACCAATTCTGTATGTTCAATACAGATTTACTGTACACGTTTTAGATATCATTCATCGTTTTTTGGCTTGGAAAAGAGCAGTATTTTTTCCTGGCCTTAGAGTCCTTGGCACGACAGGGTAGAGATCTACTTCCTGTTATCTGTCCTTCGAAATCAAGTGTTTAGATAGAATGATAGCAGATAAAACACTGGTGTTCTAAGGGCTTAAGAGCGAGACGGTGATGACATTTCTCGTGGCCTCAGAGGTGGCCATTACGTGAAAATTTCGGCTCCGTTAATCTAATCTAATAACACTGCCATGGAAGTTTGATAAGCAACGCACTTCGGCAGCTGAAAACGCTATTATTTCAGGACGTTAGGAGCGTACTCTGGCGCAGAAATGTTTCAAAAATAATGTGTCTTACGCAGCTAGTGGGGTCTGTTCTTGTTCTGGTCAAGGCTTGTACCTCTGAATGGGATCGTCTTATGTGGCTTACGGAACAGTGTCTAAATCTACCTACGCAGATGCTTACCACATTTTACGCAAATATCTGACAGACATCAATACAAGAAGCATGACTTTATGGCAGGTTTCGTAGCAGTTTAAACCCCCAGGACAAGTTTATGGCCATTTATTTAGAAGCAAGCCGATTCACACAAATGCGTACAATTTCAGAAGCAGTAACACATAGTCCAGACACATTAACGTGACCACCCCCTATGCTCGACGTCAACGTGCAATAATCACTGACAGACGGCAGGCGGTAACGCTAACGGTGATGAGTATATGAAGTGGGTCGGGGAGGGGGAGGAGGTGGAAAAAAATGCAGTCGTTGTCGTATTGCAGAAACGGAGCCATGTAAGCCATGTATCTGATGACCAAACGGACATGATCATTGGCTTTCAGGATACGGGTAGTAGAATTTTAGATCCTGCTACGTATGTAAGCTGTTCGCGTGCCGCCATGGTTAAAATATACCGTGAATGGCAAAACGGCGCTATCCAAAACTGGCACAGAGGCAACTACAGTACACCACGGGCCATAGATGACAGGGGTGAACGACGGCTGCGGTGTTGGGGACCGGCGAATAGATGAGCAACTGTTGAGCAACTGACCGCCTGGGTGAATCAAGAGGCTATAAACAGTGTCTCTTCAACGACCATTCAGCGAACATAGCCACGTTTGGCCCTCCTGAGCAGACGCCTGGTTCATGCATCTGTGCTGATAGCTGTTCATCGGTGACGAAGATCGGAATTTGTATGCCATTACCGCAACTGGAGTGAGTGGCTCAGTCAGATTGGCGTTGGCATGTACGGCGTGAAATGTCTGAAAGCAAATACCCTGCAATCAAGAGGGAACTTAATGGTCCGGGGAATGTTTTCGTGACATTCCATAGGTGATCTCGTCATTCTGGAAGGCACAGTGGATCAACACAAGCTTGTATCTGTCCTTGGTGAGCACGTCCATCCATAAATGCACTTTTTTTCCTTGGTATGATGGCATCTACATGCAGGACAATACACCGTGTCACACAGTTCGCAGTGTACCTCCGTGGTTCGAAGAGCACCAGGATGAAGTTACCGTTATCCCCTAACCCGAAACTCCCCAGATCTAAACCCAATCGAGAATTGTATGAATGCGTGGTGTCCTTTCCACGTGGAATCCGCAGCTGTGATACATTATATCTAAATTGAAGGTGGAGGGGGGAAATAAAGAAAAGGGATTACTGATGTCAGCTGCATCGGGAGAATCTATGGGACCATCTCGGTCGGGCTGTACGCACCATGCATCCTCAGCCGAGAAACCTTGAGCAGCTGGCTACGGCATTCAAGTCGGCATGGCTCCACATCCCTGTCGGTGTGACTGCACAGTGTAGTTTCCATCGCACCGTGCTATATTGCTTTATTATGAGTGTTAGACCGCTAATTTATTCCTAGGAAACATACCGTTTAAAAATCCGGTATTACTGACGCGGTTTCCTTTTAGTTATTGTGCGATGTTATATGCTTAGTCTGGTTTAAGATGTCTTTCACTGTAAGGCAGAGAATATTGCCGGAAAGGCGTGAGGGCTTCCGATTAGTACGGTTTCACGATAAGTACACCAGATAAAATATTAGTCACCTCCACAAAAAAAAGCATGCTTGTCGGTATGGGGCGGTCATGGGTCCTCCCTCCTTAACCTTTCTGGTTATCCGTGTCATGCGGGGCCGGCTGTTTTTTCATGATCTAGCAAATTTATTTTATTTTAACACTAGCGATCCGCATCGGCTTTTCACTGGTAGCTGTAAGTATCTGCAGCCGGGCGACTTGATTATAATATGTAGAGATGTACACAAACCTTTCTCGTGAATTAGTCTTTCTATTAGTGAAAACCGTGTCAAAATACCTACAGTCGTTCCCGAGACTAATCTTCACAAACAGATAAAAGCCGGCCGCGGTGGCCGAGTGGCTCTAGGCACTTCAGTCCGGAACCGCGCGACTGCTACGGTCGCATGTTCGAATCCTGCCTCGGGCGTGGATCTGTGTGATGTCCTTAGGTTAGTTAGGTTTCAGTAGTTCTAAGTTCTAGAGGACTGATGACCTCAAATGTTAAGTCCCATAGTGCTCAGAGCCATTTGAACTATTTTGAACAGATAGAAAAACGTGATGGAGGTCTTTAATTCCTGACGCCACAGTCGTCTCCTCCAGGTTTCTTAGTAACTGTGTGCGCTATGTGCTTGTGAATCATATAAAAATTGTTGTGTATTACTGTGTGTTAACTGTTTGTGTGTCATATTTTCCGAGACGCCAATTGGGGATCAACGCAGCATTTGTCTAAACGAACGCGGAAAACCATCTAAACAGCACAGCAGTGTTCGCCAGTGTACCAGACACATGGTCGCCAATCAGCCGCTCGGATTCGGTCCGAGTCTGTATCACCTACATGTGTCAGAAGCTTATACGTTTAAAGTTAAGATACACGTGCCGGTCGTTGGTGTTTATACACCAACATGAATATTCGCGAGAGCGAGAATAAATCCCTTATCGATGTACTGCAAGTTGAATCTTAACAGGTTTGTGCAGACAAGTTAAGCACTTGTGCACACTAGTATAGACTTACTTAGACATATTTCCTCCAATGCTAGGTAGGAATCGAAGAGGTCCAAAAGTGGTCAGCTCGTTTTGTATTACCGCGTTATAAGCGAGAGGGTCACGGATATGAAAGCGAGGTAGGGTGGCAGTCATTAAAACAAAGGCATTTTCATTGCGGCGTGATCTTTCCACGAAACTTTAGTCCCCTCTGAATGGGAAAATATTTTACTGTCGCCAACCTACATAGGGAGAAATTATCATCGTAATAAAATATTTGTGGAAATCAGAGCTCATGCGGGAAGATTAAGTGTTCGTTTTCCCCATGCGCGGAACGGTAGAGAAATAGTTTTGGAGGTGGTTTTAAGAATTCTCCACCAGACACCTTAGTGTGAACTGGAGAGTATTCGTTTGGATGTAGATGTAGTATATCGGGCAACAAGTTTTCTCCAGTGAACTCGGTTAGGTTTTCAGTGTCCTCTACGTTCATGTCCATGCAATTAAGTTCCTTAGCAAACGTTCAAAAGTTCGTTTCCAGGGTCACGAGGTCTTCGTCCACTTCTGTATCCATCCGTTAGTTTCCAAAATAATGTTTATTTGGGATTCTTCAATCTTTCCTGCGTAGAAAGTGCCACACAAGCCTCAGTCTTTCTTTCAGAGACGATTTTATCCGGGCTTCGTAGACCACTTCTTCCCAGCAGTCCATCATTTAAACGTTGTCACGGTAGCTGATTTTCAAAATTCGCCTCAGGTTTCGTTGGTGAAAAACATTGAGATAATATACTGATTTTGCAGACATACACCGTAGCCATCAGTAGGATGATACAGGAGAGCAGCCGAAGCGTTGTGGACATACACGTACAGTGTAATTGGCGGTGGGACTGCGTTCGTTGGTAGACTGCAAATTTGTTCCCAATTCTGCAGTATCTTTGTCTCCGGTATTACTTATAAGGCTGCCGATATATGGAAGTCCGTCAACATCCTGCGATTTTTTAGTAGATACAATTCCACTTTTTATGAACACTGTTTTTGTTTTATCACTATCTTTAGCTCTACAGGACTACTCATTCCATCCATCTAGGTAGTCATTAGTCGTGAACTTTGGAGTGTTCCTGCTAGAGGAACTATGTCATCAGAAAAATCCGGATCCGTAAGCCTAGATTGCTCGTTTAAACCTATGCCAAATTTGGTGGTGTCCATAGTTTTTCTCATTTGAAATCTTCCACTAATATGAAAAGGAATGGTGACAGAATGCGTCTTTGTCTGATATCTGTCAATCTGTTCCCGTCTTCTGTTGTCATACCCAACTCGGATCTAGGTGCAGGTTTCTGAAATCATCAATGACATGTTCAGGAATACAATGTAGGTATACTGTATTCTACAATGATTCTATGTGTATATTGTCAAATTCTAAACTAAGCTTGGAAGGCCCAACGGTACCTAACGACCGCCGTGTCATCCGCAACCGATAGGCTTTACGTGATGCCGATATGGAGGGGCATGTGGTCAGCACACCGCTCTCTTGGCCGTTGTCATATGTCGTGGCTGGAGCCGCTAGTTCCTAATCAAGCAACTCCTCAATTGGACTCACAGGTGCTCCGTGCACCCCGCTCACCAATAGCGCTCGGCAGACCCGGACGGTCACCCATCCAAGTGATAGCCAAGCCCGACAGCGCTTAGCTTCAGTGATCTGAAAGGAACCGGTGTTACCATTGCGGCAAAGCCGTTTGCGTCTACTGTCAAATGATTCTTTTAAAATCAACAAAGTTTAGGTGCAGTGGACAGCTGAATTCCGTGCATTGTTCTCTCACGTTTCGCAGAACAATCGGAAGCCAGCGTGTTCTTTTCATAATCGACAATCTGCTGCTTGTTCTGTCCTTTTCAGTACGAGGCAAAACATTATGCCTGGTACCGAGAGAAGCGAGATACCTCTCCCATTCGTACATTCGGCTAGATTTCCTCTCTTCGGTAGTTGGTGATGCCAAGCCTCCAGTCTTCTGGAACTTGCTTTGTTAGCACTAACGTAGATGTGCCCCAAGATTTGCGCTTAAATCGTCGTTTATTAAATTCTTGTAGTAATTTCGTACAGAAATTGCGCAAATTATTCCGTGAGGCCACAATAGGGACTGCTTTGCTCTAAGTATGGAAGCTGGCACATGACAGTGCCGATCGTCTTCATATTTCTTTTTCTCTGTCTTTTGATGACAAACGAAACTGAGTCGGCAGAAGAGATATGATTGTTCAAGTACCTCCTAATCGACTGGTAAACACGCAAACAGAACCGCTACAGAGAATCGTGAAACGGAACTAAGTAAACTAGGTCGCATCCGGGGAGATGAAGTCCGACAACTGGTTTCACTTTCGGAAGAACGATTCAAATAGAAACCACATTTCGGTTTTCCATGGTTCCTCCAAATTACTTGGTAAATGCAAGGTGTGTAACTAGGGCCTCCCTTCGGGTTGACCGTTCTCCGGGTGCAAGTCTTTCGATTTGACGCCACTTCGGCGACTTGCGCGTCGATGGGGTTGAAATGATGATGATAAGGACAACACAACACCCAGTCCCTGAGCGGAGAAAATCTCCGACCCAGCCGGGAATCGAAACCGCACCCTTAGTATTGACATTCTGCCGCGCTGACCACTCAGCTACCGGAGGCGGACAATGCAAGGTGAACTCCTTTGAAAATGAATCGGCCTATTTCTTTCCCCTATCCTTCCTAGATCCGAGCTTGTGCTCCGTCTCTAATGATCTCGTCTTCGGCACGACGATAAACTGTAATCTTTCTTTTTCTTTAAATACAAAACAAGCCACTCACGTGTATTGTGTGCGCAGTTGTGTAAACATCAAACTTTCAGGGAGAAAGAATGTAAAACTAAAGTCCCAAAATGAAAATACCGATGTTAAAATATTTCTACAACAACTTGCATTTGTTTACTCCTTAGCTTCGTGAAATATTAGTCTGACACAATATTATTGCACCTCGGAGAGACTTTCTATCTTGATATTTCACGAGGACACGCTGAACCACTTGATAGTATATACACAACCGTTCTGCAAGCATTCACATTACGATGCGTTTTCCTTAGTCACCGCTGCACTTGTTTACTGTAACGTCGCCGTATGTTTCCTTTCAAATGGCTCTGAGCACTATGGGACTCAACTGCTGAGGTCATTAGTCCCCTAGAACTTAGAACTAGTTAAACCTAACTAACCTAAGGACATCACAAACATCCATGCCCGAGGCAGGATTCGAACCTGCGACCGTAGCGGTCTTGCGGTTCCAGACTGCAGCGCCTTTAACCGCACGGCCACTTCGGCCGGCTATGTTTCCTTTAACGGCCACGGGAGATGAAGTGCAGTAATATAGTGGTCGCTAGTAGTAAGTTACCAGCCTCATCAGACTAGAGTACGCAATTAAGGGTAAAAATGCGGTTACCAATTTCATCTTTTATTGCAATCTTTTTATACATCAATCTGTGATTTAAGCATCTATACAGGGTGTTACAAAAAGGTACGGCCAAACTTTCAGGAAATATTCCTCACACACAAATAAAGAACAGATGTTATGTGGACATGTGTCCGGAAACGCTTAATTTCCATGTTAGAGCTCATTTTAGTTTCTTCCACCTACGCTCATTGGAGCACGTTATCATGATTTCATACGGGATACTCTACCTGTGCTGCTAGAACATGTGCCTTTACAAGTACGACACAACATGTGGTTCATGCACGATGGAGCTCCTGCACATTTCAGTCGAAGTGTTCGTACGCTTCTCAACAACAGATTCGGTGACCGACGGAGTGGTAGAGGCGGACCAATTCCATGGCCTACACGCTCTCCTGACCTCAACCCTCTTGACTTTCATTTGTGGGGGCATTTGAAAGCTCCTGTCTACGCAACCCCGGTACCAAATGTAGAGACTCTTCGTGCTCGCATTGTGGACGGCTGTGATACAATCCGCCATTCTCCAGAGCTGCATCAGCGCATCAGAGATTCCATGCGACGGAGGGTGGATGCATGTATCCTCGCTAACGGAGGACATTTTGAACATTTCCTGTAACAAAGTGTTTGAATTCACGCTAGTACGTTCTGTTTCTGTATGTTTTCATTCCATGATTAATGTGATTTGAAGAGAAGTAATAAAATGAGCTCTAACATGGAAAGTAAGCGTTTCCGGACACATGTCCACATAACATATTTTCTTTCTTTGTGTGTGAGGAATGTTTCCTGAAAGTTTGGCCGTACCTTTTTGTAACACCCTGTATATTACTCATTGTAAATAATTTATTTTTACTCTTAAGACAGACACAATAAGAGAGAGAATACAAACAATTTTAACTGTGTACTACCAGCCACAAAGGCGACTAAGAGTACACGTTCAGTCGGATAAGAATTCGCTCGTGAAATTCTCCTATATTGTTCACAAAGGTAACGTTTTACTCCATCAAAACCTGTACAGTCTTCATGCCACAGTTGTTTCCTTTTACCATAACGTATCCACACATTATGAAAGTCATATCCGCACTCTCGGCAAATACAATTCTTTCCTTTTTTCCTGAGGTGCTGTGAGCAATTTCCTTTTCGCACATTTTTTTCTGTTGTAGAAGATCCTGTTTACATTTTCTGCTGTCCTTCGGTTTTGCTTCTTCTCCTCAGTTTTCCGTTTCTGTCCCGGGTATTCTTCACCAGTGATGCAGAGAGAATTTCCTGGTTTTGGGCGGCCTCTCCGTGCTGTCTACAGACGACAGACAGAGGGCAGATGTCAGAAACGGTCATGTGCACCCGCGAGTCATTGACTTCCTGCTGCTTTTCTGTCGCTGCACCACTGTCTGCAGTCGTGTTCTTACACTCGACGACATGAAATGCAGTTCGTCTCATGCGATTACATGAGCCTGAGCAAAATCTTGTGCTGAATAAACATTAGGACTGTATGGGTGTATCCACGTTACTTCAAATGCTTTTGCTGCCTCTTCTTACTGTTACTGCCCGGCAGTCGGCACTTCTGATTAAACCGCCGCAATGCTGAGTGCTCTTGCCAAGAAGTTCTGTAGTTGACAGACATGTCGTTACATCCCACCACATCTGTCCATCGACAGACAGTTGCTACCACGCGGATGAGGGCGCAGTACCATGTAGACCAATACATTAAATTAAACTGCAGTAACTGTTTGCTTTAAACCGCTTTAGTTAGGAGGTGGCTGTGTTACTTTCGATTCTAACAAAAACGCGCTCTTACTTGACTAAAACGAAGAACAGAGGAGCAGCAGCAAACGTATGGTCTTTACATATCAGAAATAAGCTCCGTATACTCGCTTTAAACTTGCCAGCGAGTCCTGTAACATCATCTCCGAACTCAATGTCTCCGTGTGCCCGTAGACTCGACTAGTGAGTCTGCGCCGCTGCCCACTCGTCACCTGATTCCGTTGTAGGGTACAGGCTTTTTTTTATTATTATAGAGATGGAGCTCCTCCACGCCCACACCGGCATGACGGCCAACACAAAAGGTCTACTGCCATCTCTGCAACAGGATAGAACGTTTCTACTGCGATGTTTGCGAACGTCTGGTTAAGGTTAACTATTAATACGCGCTCATCTGGAGATAGACTGGATCGAAGTTGAACGAAGGATAGCGGTTTGAAGGGCAGAGGGGGGAAAAAGTGCCAAGACAAGAGCCAAGGGAAAAAAAACCTCTGCTGTAGTTGGGTCGGGTTGTAAGAGCAGTAGCCGTTTTCTTGCTGCCTGCGACAGGTCATGCAAGGGTAGGCTCTATAGTAGTGTGTATCATGCAGGTCGATACCTTTGACGTTGGGCGGTGCTGTTACTAGGCGGCTGCCGCTGGGAGCCGGTGTTGGCTTCTCGGTCAGCGTCAGCATACCTGTAACAGTTGGGTTCATGATCGCTTTGTATCCGATAGGTCATATATCAGATTCACAGTGTAGGGTGACGGCGATTTGTTTGTGCGTAAGTGTGCGAGATTGTCGGTCTCCCTGCTGTAGCCCGTTGGTCGGCTTTAATAGCAGCTGGCATATCCAGTCAACGTTGCTAATATGCAGAGGCTTGCCGGCGTTTGTCGCTTGAGCGTGTGTGTTAGCTTGCAATAGGTGGTTATGCCCTAGCTATTGGTGTCAGAGTGCAGGCGGACTCGCAACCATTTTGAAAGATATTTCCACCATTAAACCGTGAATTACTATTCATTTATTTCACACAGTCATGATTTCGACTTTATAGCCATTTTCAAGTGCACGCTCAAATTTCACACAAATGAACTGCCTAATTGATAGAAGGAAGTTTTATACCAATATAACGACTGATCGTTTAGCAGTGATTCTTGTTTTGTTTATATATGCATTTATATAGATAAATTTTTTCGAAGACTGCTATAAATTTATTTTAATATTTAATATCTATTCAGAGAATGTCTAACAATTGCGCTGACGTATAAACACATTTGAGGCTTCAGCTAGTGTGTAACGACAGTGCCAGAAAACATGACATGATGATCATTTATTAACAGTAAATTGCAGAAATGAATGATAAGCTACACAGCTCACTGTTAGCCCATAAACGCTTGTTGCTATGATCAAAAGAATACAGGAATAGAGCGCTTTTTGGTGCAGGGATGTAACAGTCATGTTGCTCTGTGCCCAGTTTTCGTTTGACACAGGTCATATGTTTTCTGATGGTGAAGGTGGAATAAACAAGAACACACATTTCGTTTGCAAAGGACAAAATTCGTATGTTTTTCATTTGAAGTGTGGGCTAGAGTGTGAGACTTATTCCAGATACCACTCCTCCTGTGATGGAACACATCTGCATTGTTACTTTACCTCATTTAATTTTCGTCTTGTACCCTTTCCAGTCCCACAAAACACAGCTTCGTTAAAGGCTAGCCGATCTCGACAATCGATCATTTCACCATGTCAATTATGCTTTACACCAGCAACATCGTGTACTCGTCTTTCGTACTAACAATGTCACGACTAGTCTTACACTCTGCACCCTTCAGTAAGAGAGAACGTCGACGAGTATGAAGTGACCGCAGCGCCACAGTTCTCAGACCCGTCATACTCGCGGAACTACGGCGGGAATGAAATAAGCCCGTTAGCACTGATGTAACAGGGGCGCCTTGATTTGTAAGTTATGCAACCCGAACGTTAGACTCACATTTGCTCCGTTTCTATTCTCTAATAGTTCAAAATCAAATCTGTGTGAAATCTTATGGGACTTAATTGCTAAGGCCACCAGTCCCTAAGCTTACACAGCACTTAACCTAAATTATCCTAAGGACAAACACACACACCCATGCCCGAGGAAGGACTCGAACCTCCGCCGGGATCAGCCGCACAGTCTATGACTGCAGCGCCCTAGACCGCTCGTCTAATCCCGCGCAGCTTCCCTAATAGTCCTATATCACTAAGCAATGCTACATCGAGCGAGGGGGCGCAGTGGTTAGCACTCTGGACTCGCATTCTGGAGGACGATGGTTGAAACCCGCGTCCGATCATCGTAATATAGGTTTGCCGTGATTTCACTAAATCGCTTCAGCAAATGCCAGGATGGTTCCTTTGAAAGTGTACGGCCGATTTCCTTCCCCGTCCTTCCCTAATCCGAGCTTTCCTCCGTCTCAATTGACCTCTTTGTCAAAGGGACGTTAAACAGTAATTTCCTCCTCCTCCAGAGCACTGCTACAATTGTAACTGAAAGTCAGTTTCATTCCAAGCGCAAGCAACACAGAAAAATATTAACTAGAAAAATTTTAGACCATGCGTACATAACTGAACTAAGCTTTGCTAACTTTGCTGTAAACCATCCCACTGATAAAAACTGGAATGTAACGAACGGTACATCGGTCCACTCCTCTACAGTAAACAGAACAGTTTCAATGAATGAGGCAAGTGTTTTTGCGCGAGACACGTTGCTTACTCGTGCCTATTACTAGGACATGCAGACAGTTGATCATACTTCGCGTAAGCGCCCTTTGTTGAACTGCTCGCCCTCGTGAATCAGCTGCTCACATGCTCCAGCCTATGACAATGATTCACGGTTTCCGCCACGCAGCAGCTGCTTTATCTGTGTTGTGCTGTTTTTGCTCCGCTTTCCTTCCGCCCCGCGTCAGATAAACGAAGCAGGCAAGCAACTGTGATTCGACTCGTTTCGTAACAGCGCCGTTTCCAGTCCACGGTCACAATAACAGCACTTGTCGCAGCCTTGAACTTGCGACGACCTCGTAGTTGTAGAAATAATTCTTACGTGCATGAAACAGAGCACGCATGTGAAGCTTCATTGCGGGACTTCAGTCTACGTTGTTTGAGTGCTGTGAAATTCAGTACATGCGCAGCGAAAGTAAAACATGGTGTATATATGAAGATGGTATCTGTTCTTTCGGACATGTCCGAAAGAACAAATACCATATATATATATATATTAGTTAAGCCCATTTCACCATCTTCTTCTGTGCGGATGCACAAACAGTGCCCGAACTCTTACGGGAATCGGCAGTAAAGCCACGAGTAATGAGTATGATTGGCAGGGGCACTATGAATATAGTGCAGGACAATAAGTTGCGAATGTGGGTCTCACGGGAGGCGTGCCAGAGACAAGTCCCTGCAGTCGCACCATCCTCTGCGTCCTCGGTGGCTCAGCTGGATAGAGCGTCTGCCATGTAAGGAGGAGATCCTCGGTTCGAGTCCCGGACGGGGCACACATTTTCAACTGTCCCCGTTGACTTATATCAACGCCTGTATGCAGCTAAGAGTATTCATTTCATTATAAAACATTATGGACTGTTAGTAATAAGCACAGAACTTACAATTCAAGAAAGACAAGTCCTGCTTCGATTTTCTCATTCCTTGTGAATCATACAGTACAAACGCGCTGAGAATACAAGTTACAGAGATGTAGAGTGTGCTAAGTATCAATCTGGCCAATCGGCTCCCTAGACCTGAGTCAGTAGGCAGTCATTTGTTTTCTGTAGCAGTCAACGTTAACCAGCTGGCAATACTGTGTCGAGTAATCATTGGCGTTTGCTGTGTCACTGCTTTGCACTTCAATCTATTACGTATGGTTTCCCTTCCTTCTGATATATGTACGTAATTGTTACAGTTAAGATCTTTATTAAACATGTAAATATACTCTAAGACAAAACAAAATCGCGCACCATGAAGGGATTGTCCGAATGAGACGGAAATCTATGGATACGATGTACATGTAGAGACAAACAAAAATTATAACTTCAGAAACATTGGATGATTTATTCAAGAGAAAGAGTTTCACAAACTGAGCAAATCAGTAATGCATTGGCCCACCTCTGGCCGTTATACAAACAGATGTTCAGCTTGGCATTTTGATTGATAAAGTTGTTGGATGTCGTCCTGAGGGACATCATGCCAGATTCTATCCAGTAGGGGCGTTAGATCGTCAAAATCCAGAGCTAGTTGGAGAGCCCCGCCCACAATGCACCAAACGTTACCAATTGGTGAGAGATCTGGCGGCCTTGCTGGCCAAGGTGAGACTTGGCTAGCACGAAGGCGTGCAGTATAAACTCTCGCAGTGTGCAGGCTGGCATTATCATGCTGAAATGTAAGCTCAGGATGACTTGCCATGAAAGGCAACAAATCGGGGCGTAGAATAACCTCGACGTACCGCTTTACTGTAAGGGTGCCGTGGATGACAACCAAAAGGATCTTGCTGTGAAAAGAAATGGCACCTCAGACCATTGTTCCTGGTAGCTGGGCCGTATGGCGGGCGACAGTCAGGTTTATATCTCTCCGCCGTCCGGGGCATCTCCAGACACGTTTTCACTTGTCGTCGGTCCTCAGTCTGAAGCATGAATTACCACTGAAGACAGTTATATTCCAGTCAATGAGATTACAGGCCGAAGACACGTGTAGAAACGTCCTGGGCAGCTGTAGGATACCAATCGGACTGTCGCCCACCGTACGTCCCGACAATCAAGATTGATTGTCTGGGGTACCATGGCACCCTTACAACAAAGCGCTACGTTGACGATGTTCTACATCCCATTTTCTTGCCCTTCATGACAAGCCTTCCTGGGCTAACATTTCAGCATTTTTCTTATTTTAGAGAGTACGTACGACGATTTTAGTTTCGATTGCGTACAAAATTTAAATGATTTTAATCTACACTACTGGCCATTAAAATTGTACACCACAAAGATGACGTGCTACAGACGCGTAATTTAACCGACAGGAAGAAGATGCTGTCATATGCAAATGATTAGCTTTCCAGAGCATTCACACAAGGTTGGTGCCCGTGGCGACACCTACAACGTGCTGACATGAGGAAAGTTTCCAACCGATTTCTCTTACACAAACTGCAGTTGACCGGCGTTGCCTGGTGAAACGTTGTTGTGATGCCTCGTGTAAGAAGCAGAAATGCGTACCATCACGTTTCCGACTTTGATAAAGGTCGGATTGTAGCCTATCGCGATTGCGGTTTATCGTATCGCGACATTGCTGCTCGCGTTGGTCCAGATCCAGTGGCTGTTAGCAGAATATGGAATCGGTGGTTTCGGGAGGGTAATACGGAACGCCGAGCTCGATCCCAACGGCCTCGTATCACTAGCAGTCGAGATGACAAGAAGCTTATCCGCATGGCTGTAGCGGATCGTGCAGCCACGTCTCGATCCATGAGTCAACAGATGGGGACGTTTGCAAGACAACAACCATCTGCACGAACAGTTCGACGACGTTTGCAGCAGCATGGACTATCAGCTCGGAGACCATGGCTGCGGTTACCCTTGACGCTGCATCACAGACAGGAGCGCCTGCGATGGTGTATTCAACGACGAACCTGGGTGCACGAATGGCAAAACGTCATTTTTTCGGATGAATCCAGGTTCTGTTTACAGCATCATGATGGTCGCATCCATGTTTGTCGACATCGCGGTGAACGCACATTGGAAGCGTGTATTCGTCATCGCCATACTGGCGTATCACCTGGCGTGATGGTATGGGGTGCCATTGGTTAAACTTTTCGGTCACCTCTTGTTCGCATGGATGGCACTTTGAACAGTTGACGCTACATTTCAGATGTGTTTCGACCTGTGGCTCTACCCTTCATTCGAGCCCTGCGAAACCCTACATTTCAGCAGGATAATGCACGACCGCATGTTGTAGGTCCTGTACGGGCCTTTCTGGATACAGAAAATGTTCGACTGCTGCCCTGGCCAGCACATTCTCCAGATCTCTCACCAATTGAAAACGTCTGGTCAATGGTGGCCGAGCACCTGGCTCGTCACAATACGCCAGTCACTACTCTTGATGAACTGTGGTATCATGTCGAAGCTGCATGCGCAGCTGTACCTGTACACGCCATCCAAGCTCTGTTTGACTCAATGCCCAGGCGTATCAAGGCCGTTATTACGGCCAGAGGTGGTTGTTCTGGGTACTCATTTCTCAGGGTCTATGTAGTCAAATTGCGTGAAAATATAATCACACGTCAGTTCTAGTATAATATATTTGTCCAATGAATACCCGTTTATCATCTGCATTTCTTCTTGGTGTAGCAATTTTAATGGCCAGTAGTGTATGTGCTTTGGTGGAAGCCTGAAGCACAGGTTAAGGATCCTGCACTTTGGGAGGTAGGCGGACCTTATCTCGTACCCCGCACTGCTCCCCATCCCTTGGCGTTCTGCGTGGCCGTCGGGCTTCCTTCCACTGCTTCCTGCAACTCTCTCAGGCAATCAGCAAACTTACAGATAACACAGTGTATTATATTTCTCAGTCATGTCATGTCAATTAGTTGTGTACAGGAAAGTAAACTGCGGTAAAGCTTGAATTAAGCAGGGTACCCATAATTTTTTACCATGTTCTCATTCTCAAAACATGATTAAAAAATAAAACATACTGCAAAAATACACTCCTGGAAATGGAAAAAAGAACACATTGACACCGGTGTGTCAAACCCACCATACTTGCTCCGGACACTGCGAGAGGGCTGTACAAGCAATGATCACACGCACGGCACAGCGGACACACCAGGAACCGCGGTGTTGGCCGTCGAATGGCGCTAGCTGCGCAGCATTTGTGCACCGCTGCCGTCAGTGTCAGCCAGTTTGCCGTGGCATACGGAGCTCCATCGCAGTCTTTAACACTGGTAGCATGCCGCGACAGCGTGGACGTGAACCGTACGTGCAGTTGACGGACTTTGAGCGAGGGCGTATAGTGGGCATGCGGGAGGCCGGGTGGACGTACCGCCGAATTGCTCAACACGTGGGGCGTGAGGTCTCCACAGTACATCGATGTTGTCGCCAGTGGTCGGCGGAAGGTGCACGTGCCCGTCGACCTGGGACCGGACCGCAGCGACGCACGGATGCACGCCAAGACCGTAGGATCCTACGCAGTGCCGTAGGGGACCGCACCGCCACTTCCCAGCAAATTAGGGACACTGTTGCTCCTGGGGTATCGGCGAGGACCATTCGCAACCGTCTCCATGAAGCTGGGCTACGGTCCCGCACACCGTTAGGCCGTCTTCCGCTCACGCCCCAACATCGTGCAGCCCGCCTCCAGTGGTGTCGCGACAGGCGTGAATGGAGGGACGAATGGAGACGTGTCGTCTTCAGCGATGAGAGTCGCTTCTGCCTTGGTGCCAATGATGGTCGTATGCGTGTTTGGCGCCGTGCAGGTGAGCGCCACAATCAGGACTGCATACGACCGAGGCTCACAGGGCCAACACCCGGCATCATGGTGTGGGGAGCGATTTCCTACACTGGCCGTACACCACTGGTGATCGTCGAAGGGACACTGAATAGTGCACGGTACATCCAAACCGTCATCGAACCCATCGCTCTACCATTCCTAGACCGGCAAGGGAACTTGCTGTTCCAACAGGACAATGCACGTCCGCATGTATCCCGTGCCACCCAACGTGCTCTAGAAGGTGTAAGTCAACTACCCTGGCCAGCAAGATCTCCGGATCTGTCCCCCATTGAGCATGTTTGGGACTGGATGAAGCGTCGTCTCACGCGGTCTGCACGTCCAGCACGAACGCTGGTCCAACTGAGGCGCCAGGTGGAAATGGCATGGCAAGCCGTTCCACAGGACTACATCCAGCATCTCTACGATCGTCTCCATGGGAGAATAGCAGCCTGCATTGCTGCAAAAGGTGGATATACACTGTACTAGTGCCGACATTGTGCATGCTCTGTTGCCTGTGTCTATATGCCTGTGGTTCTGTCAGTGTGATCATGTGATGTATCTGACCCCAGGAATGTGTCAATAAAGTTTCCCCTTCCTGGGACAGTGAATTCACGGTGTTCTTATTTCAATTTCCAGGAGTGTACTACTGAACGTGTTAATTAGGTACAACAGGAGAAACAAATGAAAACCTTCGGAGTTCAATAAAAATGTCCACTTTTACCTGTATTGTTCTCAATTTGCATTGTCACAGTAATTTCTCAATGGTAATAGCGAATAAGTAAAGGTTTTATTTGGGGAAAAAGTTTTATTTGGCGACTACATGCTCGCAGAAATAGTATAAGTTCCAGAAATACTCCACATTCTACAGATAACTGCAGAAAGACACAATTTTTGAAAAATTGAGTTCGTAAAATAAAATTTATTGTTATGAAACGCAAATAATAATAAGAAGACGAATGAACAGATCAGTACATTTGTTTATGTGGGTTCCCTAATTTCGTAAGACATTGAAAGAAACGTTGGAGTACAAGCTATCAAAGTTCCAATAGTTCTATGGGATTATTTTATTTATAGTATTCTTAAAAAAATTGCAGGGAAGAGGTAGGTTGGGACGGCGAGGGAAATACTCAGCGGTGGTCACAAGAATGTACGGTCGAAAGAAGATAGGGATCAGGGCGGCCACGTGGCAGACACCACCAAGCCATCGTGTTCGGCGTATGGCTCTGGCGCATCGTACTGCATCTGCAGCAGCAACTTGAGCAAAAGTTGGTACCACAGTGACACAGTGGACTGTCACAAATCGATTACTTAAAGGACAGCTCCGAGCCAGACACCATGTAGCGTGCATTACATTGACCCTAAACCACCACCATTTGAGACTTCAGTAGTTTCAAGCTGAGAGGGCGTTGGAGAGCAAGGTGGAGGTCTGTTGTAGTTTCTGATGAAAGCTGTTTGTGCCTCAGTGCCAGTGACCACCTTGTGTGTTGGTTAGGTGGTGGACAATTGAGGGCCTGCAACCAACCCCTCTGTATCCTAGCCACAATTCAGCAACACCTGGAGTTACAGCCTCTCTCGTGGTTATCGCGCGGACCATCATCATCATCATCATCATCATCATTTACGACCGATTATGCCTTTCAGCGTTCAGTCTGCCCCCGGACCCTGACTGCAAATTTCTGCGTCAATCTGGTGATTCGACCTGTTGTGCTATCATTTATTGACATCATTCCAGGGGATATTTTCCAACAGGATAACGCTTGCACCCATACAGCTGTTGTAAAACAAAACGCTTTACACAGTGTCACCACGTTCCCTTGGCGTGTTCGATCACCAAATCTGTGTCAAATCCAACACATCTTGCACGTCATCGGACGACCATTCTAGCATCATCCACGACTAGCACAAGCCGTCCGTGTATTGACCGACCAAGTGCAACAGGCATGGAACTCAATCCCACAAACTGACATCCGACACCTGTACGGCAAAATACATGTACGTTTGCATGCGTGCATGCAACATTCTGGCGTTACACCGGTAATTAATGTACCAGCATTTCACATTTGCAGTGACTTATCTCGCGCTTACATTAATCTGTAATCTTGCGATGTTAATCCCTTAAATATGTTACCTAGACAAATATATTCCCGAAATTTGAATACTCTACGTTAATTTTATTTTTGATGTTGTAATTTTCTTCCTTCATCGTATGTAGTCTTGCGTTGAACGATAACGTCACGTCCATGAGACCTTAAGGAAGGTCGGGGAATTGTAACGATTATTGTCCAAATTATCGGAAATTCGAACCGGAAGTGATTATGTTGTGCAATCATTCATTGACAACATTCCAGGGTGTATTTTCCAACAGGGTAACGCTCGCCCCCATACAGTTGCATTAAAACAAAACGCCTCCCTTGTACTTCCTGTGTCGTGTTGCCACTGACTACATCACTGTCCATCCACCTCTCTCTGCTGTCACGTCAAGGAAGACTGCAACAATAGACTCTACTGTAGTGAACTGTCTGTGTTGTAGTACGTAGTCCGAAGTAAGGTTCCTTCGGAGATGGATGCAATGCGTTAACGATTAACAACGGCATTCAGTGCAGAATGAATTCGCAAACTGCGATTATGGCTCAGCATCAGCTGTTGCGTATTTCAGATCAAATTAAAGTTCGTGCCGGAGTTGGTCTCGAACCCGGATTTCCTGCTTGTCATGAGCAGTCTTAACAACTTCGACTGTTCGAGCACGCCTCCAGGTGCGACCCAAATCTCCAGCTGTCCTGTTGTCTTCACTCCCTTGTACACCCACTATATTACTGTGATTCCCGCCCTGGGTAAGACACTGCGTTTCTCCCGTCAAATTGCTTACCATGGCACTAAATACTTAAATATTTAGTGTCTTGGCAATGCAATCTGACGAGAGAAAAAGTTTCTTACCCTCTGCGGGATCGCGGTATCTACTGCGAAGACAAGGGAATACAGCAGACATCAGCACAATTGAATATTTGGGTCGCACCTGGAGGCGTGCTCGGGTATCTGAAATGGTTAAGGCGGCCGTTAGCGGGTTCGGGTCCGTATCCGGCACAAATTTTCATTTTTTTCTGGAATATTGTGCAGCTAATGCTGAACCATAATCGCAATTGGCGAAACCATTCTTCAGTAGTCTCTATGCTGACAACCCGTGGTGTTCCAGACGACGTCGCATCGTCCGTGTGCATCCTTATCATGCTGCGGACAAGCTCATTTCCTGACTCAACCTAGGTGGTATCATTCTGCATGCCAGGGTGAACAACATATCAATGCACTCTGGTGCTAGTCCTGAACGCCGCTGATATCTTGGGTACCGTTGACTACGGCCGTTCCAAACCAATATACTCTATATTTGCTTGGCATCGTGGGATCCTAACCCAAGCGAGGAGCAATACAGCGAAATCGGTGAACCAAGGTCGCGACGGGCCACGATCTTGCGTCTGTCGAATTCCAAAATGTGCTGGTGGGCGTTTCTGGTTCTTACATAACGCATAGTACGATTTTCTCACAAAAAACGGACATTCTACGTAATTTTTAGGGTTTTGTCCCTGAACTGAAAACTATGGAATCCTGAAAGAATGACAATATTATCCTGTGTCTGTCAGTACGTTCGTCTACTATGACTCCTTTTTCTCAGGAACGGGCAGGGGTACAAGTTGAAAATTACACCGCCCAGTCACCCTGAATAACCACCTTTTTAGCACGGGCCGCTGCGAGACGTGAAGGGGAGAGTAAACAAAGTTCTGGAAGGTACCAACGGCGATGTGGAGCCATGTCGACTCCAGTGCCGTGGCTAGATACGCTAGGTTTCTCGGTTGAGATGCCACGGCGCGAATAGCCTGATCAAAGTGGTCCAGATTGGGCTCTAATCCGGACAGTTTGATAGGCATGGAAGTATGGTAAACACATCCTGGTGCTCTTCGAACCACGCACGTACACTGCGACCTTTGTGGTACGTCTCATTGTCCTGCTGATAGACGACATCGTGCCGGGGAAAAAGAAAGTGCAAATACGGGAGGATATGGTTCGAAAGTAAAGATGCATACTTTAGATGATCCATTGTGCCTTCCAGGATGACAACGTCACACAAAGAATTATACGAAAATATTACGCAGACCATAACGCTCCCTCTTCGGTCTGGACCCTTCCCACGATTGTTGCAAGGTGTTTGCTCTCAGACGTTTCGCGCCGATGAGCATAAAGCGTGATTAATCTGGAAACGCCACCTGTCGCAACTCAGTGGACGTCCGGTTGCCGTATTGGCGTGCAAATTCCAGCCTTCGTCGCTAACGAACAGTAGCCAGCATGGGTGCATGAACCTCGCGTCTTCTGCAGAGGCCTACAAACAACAAATTTCGCTGAACGCTCATTCAGAAGACATTGTTGGTGGCCGCTTAATTCGTATGGGCGGTCAGCTGCTCAACAGTTGCACGTCTACAAGTCCGTACACAAACGCACAGTCGTCGTTCACCCCTTTCATCTATGACCCGTGGAGTACCACTGGTGCCTCTGCGCTGGATTTGGATAGCACCATTTTGCCATGCACGGTACACTTTAACCACGGCGCCAAGCGAACAGTTTACAAACTTAGCCGTTTCGGAAATGCTTCCGCCTTTGCCCCGAAAACCAGTGATCATGCCTTTTTGGACGTCAAATAAACCGCTGTGATTCCGCAATTACGAGGACGACTGCACTGTTTTCTCCGTCGCCCTCCCCCCACCCCCACCCCCACCCTGATACGCTTTATATACTCTCCACTGCTAAAGCTTTCCACTGCCGTTTGTGAGTGGTTATTGCACGTTGACATCGAACATAGGCGGTGGTCACATTAATGCGACTGGGCCATGTATATCGTATTCCACACTGCGTTTTGAGATCCGCATCAGATGGGATTGACGGAGGGCGTCGAGAAAGTTTAAAGAAGGGCAGCAAGCTTTGTACTGTCGCGAAATAGGGGAGAGAGTGTCTCGGGTATGATACGAGATTTGGGGTGGCAATCATTACATTGCATTACATTAAAATTCGTTGCATAGATCATGAATACCACATTTAGTACATTTGGTAATGATTTTTGATTTTGAACGTCTCAGTGTAACGTAAGTTTTCTTTACACGGTATATATATATATATATATATATATATATATATATATATATTGAGTAGAAGTCACACATTTCGAGATCTGCTGACTCGCTCATCAGAACCCATAGGGCTCTTCCCGTTGACATAAAATCATAAAATTTGGCAACAAGCAAGATTTCACAGTAAAAGTAAAGGAAAAAGTCCGAAAATTGTTAATTTGTTATTATATCACATGTATAAAAATACTTCTTTGCCATTTATTGTACATTTGCCTGTCTGCCTGCCTGTCCATCCGTCTGTCCGTATTGATAAGACCTCTTTTTCTCAGGAACGGGTATGTGTATCAAATTGAAATTTATGTCGAGTACTGAGGTCTACAGTCCCTTGGCAGTCTAAAAAAATTAAGTTTCCAAGTCAGTGCAGTCAGACGATAGGGCCATATATGTTACATATTTTGATATTTGGAAACTCATTCGGCTAGACTTATGGACGAACTGTCTATATACATGTCGGGCATTGTGGTCTAGCGGTAAACCTCGTACCTGGTAATTCATAGTCGCAAGATTGAATCTCGGTTGGGCCACAGATTTTTCAGTCTTCGTTTTAACCTATTCCCCACCTCTCAACAATGTTAAGAGTCGTCAGAAACAACACGTGGTAGGGATTCCACATTGAAATGTAGGTCCACTTTTCCCATTTGGATACATGGGGTAAGTTAGGGACACGCGAGTCGCCGAAGTGGCACCCAATAGAGAGGCTCGCACCAGGCCGTTGAGCCACACGAAATTGTTGTTATTATCTGTATACATAATTAAGTTTGTACAGAACCCTAGAACGCGTGTCCAATTCGCACGTGTTCGATTTTTTTTCATGTGTAGTTGACTCTACTTCCGTTGCAGTTGCGCTGAAATGTTTATGACGTGCTTATCCGGGCATGCAGTAGTGTAGTACCCCTAATATCAGTTTATTGTTTATTACAAGGTGCCTCCATGGTGTTGCATTTTTAATGGTCAGCAGTATATTAACAGTAGAGTTGCACTCCACCAAAACTACGGTTCGGTCGTTTTGGTACGTAGTAAATGTTAGAATTACCGGTAGTATTGGTATCATTGGTAGAGAAAAAGACATAAATGAACGAGCGAGAGAAACTGGGAGCCGGCCACTTGTGTTTTTTGCACAAATTAGCACCGCGCACATCGTTAGTGTTAGTCCATTGTGTATTTTATATCCTTACAAAATATAAATTGTATTTTGTAGTAACTATTAGTCAATCGCCTAACTTCTGCGCTTTCACGTAGCCGAAGCAAGTACGTTTGATGCAAGTACAGTTTACGTGCACAAAGATAAAAAACCTATACTACTATTTTTATTTTTCGTACTCAATAGAATCATCATGATCAAAGCCACGAGTTTCCTGTCATTATTTATAAGTGCGAAAGTTGTTTCAGCATAACATAAACGTGTGTTATATAAGCTCAACGACGTATTGAAGAGTTGATATGTTTTTGTTTTGCATTTTATTGTAAATTTTATCTTTTTTTAGGAAACTGCTTTTCATTGTGCTGTATCAAATATCTATATTGTTTTTTATTTGTGCTACAACATTCCTCTCTTTCACGTTACAGATCAACAATTTTTGAATAAAAGCTGAATTAAGTATTGGTAATTTTAATTTTGCTATAAAGGCTGTTTATTTTTAAACCATAGACAGAAGAATAGCTGTGGTGACCATAAATGTTCCGTAGGTTACATGACCGTTTATACTCTCCATCACTAAGGTTATTGTCAGTTCATCGCTTCTAGTTTCTAGGGTAATCTAATAAGACACTAATTGCATTCGAAAACAAAGCGAGCCGGCTGGTGTGGCCGAGCGGTTCTAGGCGCTTCAGTCTAGAACCGCGCGAGCGCTACGGCCGCAGGTTCGAATCCTCACTCGGGCATGGATGTGTGTGATGCCCTTAGGTTAATAAGGTTTAAATGGTTCAACTGGCTCTGAGCACTATTGGACTTAACATCTGAGGTCATCAGTCCCCTAGAACTTAGAACTACTTAAAGTTAGGTATAGTAGTTCTAAGTTCTGGGGGACTTATGACCTCAGATGTTAAGTCCCATAGTGCTCAGAGCCATTTGAACCATTTTTTTTTTTTTTTTTTTTTTTTTTTTTTTTTTTTTTTTTTTTTTTTTTGCAAACAAAGCGATCGAAATGAGTCGACGCCCGATAGGAATGCTACACGCATAAAGTACAGGCAAAGCGATTACGATCTTAACTGACGAAAGCTACTGGGAAAACCACCGTAGTGTACGATTACTCATGATGATCTACGGTAGCCTACGGTAGTTTTACAACTCTGATTAAGAGCAGAATCTTGCGGGAGTTCTTGGCGTGCAGCAGATGACCTCATACGTTGCTGTGTGCTTGACAGGACTCGTGGCGCGGAAGGCGACGTGCGGGCCAACGGTGTGCGGTGTGGGCCAGCGTTCCGGCGTCAATCCGTCTACATCCAGCAGGACGACCGGCTGCGGCCCGCCGTCACGCCACTGGAGGCGCTCGTGCTCGCCGCGAGGCTCAAGCTGGGCTGTGGGCACCAGGAGGCGCTGCAGCAGGTACTGTAGGCGCGCCTGCCACCTATCGTCCTTAATACCACATCGGATGGAGCTCACAACACTGATCCACCCCTGTAGTTGGAGCCTGTGTAGCACCACCGTGCAGTGGCTCTGATTCAGAGGTAGCCTGTTCGAATATTGGAGGTCATCAGCTACATTTTGCAGGTGCGATATTAAAGATCGCCAATGCTTCACCCATCCCGGAAGCCAAACAAAGCCTCACACGAACGTGAGATTCCTGAACCAATAAAATCCACTCTCCAAACTCCATCTCATTCCTTTGTCCTATCCTAAAATACCTTATGTTTCGAATTTTAAAAAAATCTCCTTCACCACAACACCACCAAACTCATCCCACGAAAAGTTTCTGTAATCATCAAACTCACAGTTTCTGACTTCCAGAGCATCCCGGTGTGAAGGGATTTTTAGTTGTTGTGTCACATACCAGTGCTCGGTTTCTACTGCAGAGCTGTTTGCCCTTTATCTGGTCACCTCGTACATCTGGCGACACGGAAACTCTAATCTGTTGCATGCTCAGATTCCCTCGGTATCCTGCTGAGCCTCTGTGCGATATACCGAGTGATCAAAAAGTCAGTATAAATTTGAAAACTGAATAAATCACGGAATAATGTAGATAGAGAGGTAAAAATTGACACACATGCTTGGAATGACATGGGGATTTACACTCCTGGAAATGGAAAAAAGAACACATTGACACCGGTGTGTCAGACCCACCATACTTGCTCCGGACACTGCGAGTGGGCTGTACAAGCAATGCACAGCGGACACACCAGGAACCGCGGTGTTGGCCGTCGAATGGCGCTAGCTGCGCAGCATTTGTGCACCGCCGCCGTCAGTGTCAGCCAGTTTTCCGTGGCATACGGAGCTCCATCGCAGTCTTTAACACTGGTAGCATGCCACTACAGCGTGGACGTGAACCGTATGTGCAGTTGACGGACTTTGAGCGAGGGCGTATAGTGGGCATGCGGGAGGCCGGGTGGACGTACCGCCGAATTGCTCAACACGTGGGGCGTGAGGTCTCCACAGTACATCGATGTTGTCGCCAGTGGTCGGCGGAAGGTGCACGTGCCCGTCGACCTGGGACCGGACCGCAGCGACGCACGGATGCACGCCAAGACCGTAGGATCCTACGCAGTGCCGTAGGGGACCGCACCGCCACTTCCCAGCAAATTAGGGACACTGTTGCTCCTGGGGTATCGGCGAGGACCATTCGCAACCGTCTCCATGAAGCTGGGCTACGGTCCCGCACACCGTTAGGCCGTCTTCCGCTCACGCCCCAACATCGTACAGCCCGCCTCCAGTTGTGTCGCGACAGGCGTGAATGGAGGGACGAATGGAGACGTGTCGTCTTCAGCGATGAGAGTCGCTTCTGCCTTGGTGCCAATGATGGTCGTATGCGTGTTTGGCGCCGTGAAGGTGAGCGCCACAATCAGGAGTGCATACGACCGAGGCACACAGGGCCAACACCCGGCATCATGGTGTGGGGAGCGATCTCCTAAACTGGCCGTACACCACTGGTGATCGTCGAGGGGACACTGAATAGTGCACGGTACATACAAACCGTCATCGAACCCATCGTTCTACCATTCCTAGACCGGCAAGGGAACTTGCTGTTCCAACAGGACAATGCACGTCCGCATGTATCCCGTGCCACCCAACGTGCTCTAGAAGGTGTAAGTCAACTACCCTGGCCAGCAAGATCTCCGGATCTGTCCCCCATTGAGCATGTTTGGGACTGGATGAAGCGTCGTCTCAGGCGGTCTGCACGTCCAGCACGAACGCTGGTCCAACTGAGGCGCCAGGTGGAAATGGCATGGCAAGCCGTTCCACAGGACTACATCCAGCATCTCTACGATCGTCTCCATGGGAGAATAGCAGCCTGCATTGCTGCGAAAGGTGGATATACACTGTACTAGTGCCGACATTGTGCATGCTCTGTTGCCTGTGTCTATGTGCCTGTGGTTCTGTCAGTGTGATCATGTGATGAATCTGACCCCAGGAATGTGTCAATAAAGTTTCCCCTTCCTGGGACAATGAATTCACGGTGTTCTTATAAAACGAAGTTCACAAAATGTCCGACAGATGGCGCTGGACAGCAAAACGTCAGTGACTGCGCATGACAATCGTCATGCTTGGCCTCCCAGGTCCCCAGACCTCAGTCCGTGCGATTATTGGCTTTGAGGTTACCTGAAGTCGCAAGTGTATCGTGATCGACCGACATCTCTAGGGATGCTGAAAGACAACATCCGACGCCAATGCCTCACCATAACTCCGGACATGCTTTACAGTGCTATTGTTGAGGAATGATGGTGAACATATTGAGCATTTCCTGTAAAGAACATAATCTTTGTTTTGTCTTACTTTGTTATGCTAATTTTTGCTATTCTTATCAGATGAAGCGCCATTTGTCGGACATTTTTTGAACTTTTGTATTTTTCGGTTCTAATAAAACCCTATGTCATTCCAAGCATGTGTGTCAATATGTACCTCTCTATCTGCATTATTCCGTGATTTATTCCGTTTTCAAATCGTTCGCTGATGCTGACACCAATGAGTCGTTCATTTGTATTCCAGGTCATGCTGGGGAGTTAGGCTGCTGATGCTGCTGCCATGCTGCACTTCTATCCCCTCGGACGATTAACAGCTTTTCTGATAAGAACACAGGTCATCTCTCGGCGGGAACATGATCAGGGAGCTTGGGCGACTTCCTCTCGTCCGTCTCGTCGCTAGGTGATAATTTTAACTAGACTAAAAACAGGACAGTGTCTTTTTAACCATCGTCATCTGTTAAGCGGCGATCCCGCATCACTTTGCTCTCACTGTAAGGAACCGCTCACGGTGCGTCATTTTCGAACCTAATGTCCGTTTTTAACACCTCCACTTTATTCAATGTGTGTTTGCCACCTGAATTATCCGAGGGCAGCACAGGCTGAGAATGTGTTGTACTCTTTACTCGCTGTGACAAAATGAAGCAGATTTAATTTTGTACCATCAACACCGGTTGCTCTACAAATTTTTACTCTTGTTCATGTTACCTTTTCCCTATCTTTGTTGCTTTTTAACTAGAGTTCCAGGCTCGCAATCACTGTTCATAGCCCCGCGGTCTGGGGCGTCTTGCCACGGTTCGTACGCCTCTCCCCGTCGGAGGTTCGAGTCTCCCCTCGGGCATGGGTGTGTGTGTTGTTCTTAGCGTAACTTAGTCTAAGTTAGTTTAAGTAGTGTGTAAGACTATGGACCGATGACCTTAGCAGTTTGGTCCCTTAGGAATTCACACACATTTGAAGATTTGAACGCTATTTATAATCATGCCGTTTATGCGCCGATGTGTCAACTAACTTGATGAACCACGGAATGCGTTCCCTAGAAAACCATACATTTTAAGTCATGATTTGGGCGTTTATGGCCTCAGCTGCTTTGCGTCTTACAGCGCCAACAAACCAACCTCCATAACCATTGGCCACCCTGCAGCCTTGCTTACTCTTGGCCCTTAGGAGGCGCTACAGCAGGTATTGTAGTCACAGCTCCAAGCTCTGTTTCAGAGGTAGCCAGTTCAAATTTTGGCAGAAATTTTCAACAACAATATTTCGCCCGTGTGAAATATATAGGGTGAGCCAAAAGTCCGTTAACATTTGAAAATTCAGTACTTCACGGAATAATGCAGGTAGAGAGGTGATAATTGGCACATTTGCTTGAAATAACATGGAGTTTTATTGACACCCTACCAATGTGTACAAAATGACCAAAACATGGCGTGTCATATGCTACAAAAGCAATAATTAGCGTAACAATTGATTTTTAGCATTATAACAAATGCTAAACATTTCGGCCTTCATTCATCAACAATACCTGTAGTCGAGGGACAACGTTATGAACAGCATTGTACAGCATATATCGGTGGATATGGTGAGAAATTACCGTCGGATGTTGTCTTTTAGCATCCCTAATGAGGTTGGACGTTTGCGGTAGACTTGCGATTTCAGGTCGGATTGAGGTTTGGCCAAGCATAACGGAAGTGACGCGTCAGCACGCGACCGTCACCAAGAAATGTGCACAGGCGATCTTCCACACGTGTAACAATATGGGACGGAGCGCCATCTTGCATACCTTCCAGCAGGTATTTACCACCCAGGCTAGGGATGATGCGATTCTGCAACACATCGGCCTTTCTCGTACCTTCACGCCGACGGTTTATGCACGGTTCTCATCCGGCGTATCTAACATGTTCTGTCCAGCGCCATCTGTTCGTTGGCTTTTGCACTCGTTTTTGCTTTCAGTAAAATCCATGGAATTTCAGGCATTTATATCAAGTTTTATGTCTCTTCCTACATTATTTCATGAAGTTGTACATTTTCAAATGTTAACGGATTTTTGATAACACTGAAACGATCGTGGAGGCCAAAAAATTCCATTCATGAACTCAACAACAACACCGAGCGCGGTGGCGCAGTGGTTATCACACTGGACTCTCATTCGGGAGGACGACGGTTCAAACCCGCTTCCGGCCATCCTGATTTAGGTTTTCCGTGATTTCCCTATATCTCTTCAGGCAAATGCCGGGATGGTTCCTTTGAAAGGACACGGCCGACTTCCTTCCCTAATCCGACTGGACCGATGACCTCGCTGTTTGGTCCCCTCCCCCGAATCAACCAAGCAACCATGAACTCAATATTTCTGAACGTGTGATATTCGCCCCAACAACCATCAGGCTCCAACTCATTCCTTTGTCCTGCGCCGATCTGGTCCATAATTCCTCAACCGTAAAAAATTGTTCGAAATCAGAAAGTATCTCCCTAGCTTCACCCAACATTCCCATGAAGCCCCTATAAAATAACTGTCCAGCGGCTCTAATTCAAAGGTAAGCGATTTAAATCTCAATGGCAGGAGAAATTTTCAAAGGCAGTATTTCCCCAGTGTGATATAATGGAAAGAACAGTTCCGTGTCCATCTTGATCGCTTTTCATTAAATTTATTCAAATATGCCTGAGCCATCTAGAGCATTTTCAGTCGACTGTCTTGCATTACTATATCACCGATTTTTTTTAACGATATTCTATGTGATGACCTTAACTGGAAGGCCGAACTGATTTCATCGTAAATGCCATCAAGGCAACGTTGGCACATCGGTGGTCTTCAGTACTGGCGCAGCCCTGCAACTCAATTTTGATCCCTCCAGCAGTCCAACACTTAAAAACAATAGTATTACACTCATTTCTACTTTTTTCTTTTTTTGGTGTTTCGGAACAGGTACTATAAATACCACTTCAGATGTACGTCACCATCAACTGCGTCAGACGTTTATCAACAATAATGTCTTTTGATAAAATTAACAACCATTTCAGATATTAAGACATAGTGACGTCCTGATTGGCCTGTGTTGCGTATGCGTTCACAAAAATTGAATGTTAATGAATGGATGCACACATCAACATGGATGAACGGTGGCAAGTAGTTAATCGGCTGTTGGAACAGCCATTGTGCCTGATTCATTGAGCTGCGCAACCTCGTTGTCGATGAATGTTATAATTGTTTGGGGTCAGCAGACTTGGTATGCGGGTACTCTTCGTACTGGTGAAAGCACTGACACTCTTTTACTGTTCCGCCGTATGGGTTAACAACAGGGGTCTTCTGGACGGGAAAACACGCGATACGCACTGTCCGTGTGCTCACGATTCATGAAAATGTCGCCAAAAAATGTGTCCTCGTTGCTTACCCATTTGTGGCGTAACGGCACGTGTCAAGGTAGGACGCTATGCTTCCCTGAGCAGAAATCAAAGTATCTTTACAATTAAGCAGCCGGCAAAATTTAATGGTAACTTTCCATTTGAGTGTATTCCCTGTTGCGAAACTCACAACTATAACGAAGTGAACTGGTTCTATAATAGAAGTGTAACAGTAGTAGTTGTAATTATTCTGGTGGTTTATACATCCGTAGATCACTTTTACAAGCATTTTTTCCATGTCTTGATATTACGGTATATTAAGATCAAAGAAACCGTAGTTAATATATACAGCCGTTTACATACAGGTACTGTTGACAGGGACGGGATAGGTAGTCGGCCTTGGCCTTGGCCTTTTAGTGGGAACCATTCCGGCATTTGCCTGGAGTTTACGGAAACCAAGGAAAATCTAAAGCTTAGCCTCCTGAATACAAAATCAGTGCAACCTCATTCGGTTTATCCGCAGTTTACATGACTGTTATTAAGTTATTTAGTAATGTGAAAAGCTAGTGCTACACTGTTCATTTATTCCTCAATATCGATCACCACACACACTAGATACATATTATTTCATAATGGGGCGGGACTTCCCGTCAGGGGGAATCGCTTGATCCCACAGTTCTAAGTTTTCTTGCAATTGTAAAAGAGAAAGACAGGGATGATACTTTCAATGAGGCAACGTTCAGTTTCCTTTTGGTCCATCATCTCAATGAGATATCGCCTAACGTTTTCCTTCCGATCAAGTACACTGCGATATACTGTTCTTTCTAATGATCCACTATCTAGCAGTAAACGATAGTTACCACTGTAATGCACAACTAACATGATTTTTCCGAATTTGTTAGGAGATTTCCATGGCTATTGACGCTCTCTATAGGTACTAACTGGGCAAAATATTACAACCCCCCCCCCCCCTTAAAAGATCGCACTGGTCGCCTTTGAGCACTGTAAATATTGTAGAACTGGTACCAGGCAGTCATGTGGCACTCCACCACTGATGTAAGTGATGACAGTGAAGTGTTGTGTGTGTGTGTGTGTGTGTGTGTGTGTGTGTGTGTGTGTGTGTGTGTGTGCCAGTCGGATGTACGGAATCATCGCATTAAGATGGGTCGACGTGATACAATGGAAGAAAGGAGCTATTGAGTTCGGAAGTGCCCGTGACCACACCGTGACTAAACTTCCCCCACGTATCAACATGGATTATCGAACTTGTTTTCAAGGACTGGTGATCCATTTGCAACCATCTAACACGGCATAACAACATTGGCCGTGAAATCAAATGATAGGAAGGCATAGTTCGCTGGGAGATCCCGTCTGAGATAGTTCACCCACCAAGAGCATGTTTTTATTTGACGCCCGTTCGGTGACTTGTGCGTTGATGACGCTCGTAAAAGCTGTTACATGGCAGAGATCGCTGATGAGCGTCAGGACTCTTCAATGACAAACGGTTTTGAAGCCGACAGGGACTTCAGCTGCAGAGTAAATGCAGGTACATCTCCACTTGTGTCCAAGTGAACACTGCGAATGGAATCGTATGCAACGGAAATTTTGAGTCGGGTTCCTAGCAAAAGGCCGTTACCACAGCCGAGCATAGAGCTGCAGGTCTTGAGTGGGCCAAACAACACGGAAACAGGACAGTGGCTGACTGGAGGGATGTAATGCAGTTCGCGATTCGCAGTTTTTGCCTCTTTCCAAATGACGCAAGGCGTTGAGTGCCGAATGAGGCGCTTAACCCGCAGACTGTGGAGGGTACAGTTCAGCCAGGTGTTGTTCGGTGGTGCTTTGGAGGTACCTTGGCTTGGGCCGACTCATTCATGTTACCGTGGGCATGAACTAGGATGTTTATCTCAGTATTCTTGGCGGCCATGTGTTGTTGGCCTTTCAACAACATCTTGATTAGTGTGCTGTGAACCCTCCTGTCTCGCGTGATGACAACCACCGTGTTCTATGGACTCTGTTCATATGTTTTTGTTTTGACGAACACTCAGATATATTTTGAAACCAGGCTGCACTACTAAATCAAACGATCTGTATCCCATAGAAAATGTCTGGAACTGTTAGAAACAGCGGGTGGAAGGTAGTAGTCAGTATGTTCACAGTTTGGTAGCTCTGTGGGATCGGATCATCTTTGACTGTCTTCAAAAAAATTGTTCGAATGGCTCTGAGCACTATGGGACTCAACATCTGAAGTCATCAGTCCCCTAGAACTTAGAACTACTTAAACCTAAATAACCTAGGGACATCACACACATCCATGCCCGAGGCAGGATTCGAACCTGCGACCGTAGCGGTCGCGCGGTTCCAGACTGAAGAGCCTGGAACTGCTCGGCCACACAGGGCGGCTGACTGTCTTCAGCTGGATGTGTCATACCTGAAGGAACTTTTCTACTATCTTCCTCTCCGAATCGAGGCCATTACCACAGCTAGAGGCGGTTACACGGTATTCTACTACTGTCTCGTTGGAGGGGGTTGACTAATTTTTTTTTACTTGGTGTGGTTCTTTTGTAGGTTGGATTACATCGGCACGAACAGAGGGTGGACAAAAAATGTGGAAACAGCACAAGCACAATACATTACCATGCCTAAGACGGTGTAGCAAAAACTTTTGGCATTCAAAACTACTTGTGATCATCTCGGAATAGATAAATACAGGTCCTGTACGTTTTACAAAGGAGTCTTATACCATTCTTCCTGCATAATATTGCCAAGTTCAGTTGAGGATGATGGAGGTTGCTAGAGATCACGCACCCTTCTCCCCAAAATAGACCCCAAAGGTCCAGTAAAATTGGGATCCGGTGACTGTAGTGGCCAAGGGAGATGCGACAGTTTATCTTCGTGCTCACATAACCAATCCTGAATAATGGAGCTGTGTGAACAGGGACCTTGTGGTCTTGCAGCGCAGTTCCACCATTCGGAAACAAACATTGTGCCATGGGATGGACATGATAAGCCACAATGGTCACATAATCTGTGGCTGTATTGTGACCTTGAGGATTAGCCATTCAGCCTACGATACTGCTGCCCAACCGAAACAGTGTGCCACAAGACTCATCCGACCAAATGACATCCTTCCATAGTTCAGGCTTCAATGGCTTCGGCACCACATTTTCCTGTTAGTGCATTTACATAACTGATGAGTGGTTTTGGAATTCCAGCTCACTCAATTCCTAGCTTACTGAGCTCTCTTCTTGCTGTTTTCGTGCAGACTGGGTTTGCGGGTGCGATATTCATTTCAGCAATGACTTTTGGAGCTATATCTTATCTGTTGTCTCAATCCTCTTCAATGATCCTTCTGTCACGATCGCTCAAACACGCTGTCGCCAGCATTGTGTCTTAGCGGACGAGATTTTCTGCTTTCGCTGTACGCTGAACAAATCTCCGATACAGTCTCCTGAAACACCAAACACTTGGCCACCCTTGGTTGCAGAAGCACCCACCATACGAGCTCCAACAATCTGACCATGTTCGAAGCCACTTAGCTCCTATATAATGCACTCACAACTACACATAACATTGTTCTGACGACGACTGACCCTTACCGTGTAGTGAAGACATTACACAGGCCCGTTCGTGGTCAAATGCAACAGTGCAACGTGCAAGCGTGGCTAGCATGTGCATTTACCGTCAGTCAGAACTGGGTTAGAGGCTCTCGGGGGAACACAGAAAGGGCTTCAGTCTCCAAGGGTGCAGGTCGAACACAGGTAGGAACCATAGATATAAGAGTCGCAAATTGTCGTAGATGTGTTGGGAAAGTACCAGAGCTTCAAGCGCTAACGGACAATTCGTTATAGGCACTGAAAGGTGGCTAAAGCCGGAGATAAGTTCAGCCGAAATTTGTCGAAAGCCCTAAAGGTATTCAGAAAGGATTGGCTAAATACAGTTGGCAATGATATGTCTGATGCTGTGAGTAGTAGTTCTTCTTATAGCGAAATTGAAATAGATAGTTCCTGTGAATTAGTATGGCAACCGGAATAAAATAATGATCGGATCCTTTTACCGATCTCCCCACTCATATGATACAATTACTGAAATGACAAAGAAAACTTGAGTCTAGTTTCAAACAAGTACCAGACTCTTACAATTATAGTTGGTGGTGACTTCAGTTACCCTCGATATGTTGTCGAGAATGCATGTTCAAATCCGGAAGTACGCATAAACCATCATCTGAAATGGTCCTAAAGGCATTCACTGAAAATTATTTCGAGCGATTAGTTCATGAACCCATTCGGATAGTAAAAGCTTGTGAAAACACGCTTGACCCCGTTAGTAACAAATAATCCTGAACTAATGACAAGCATCAAAACAGATACAGATGTTATTGAACTCTGGGTTGTCGTAGCGATATATATACCATAAATCCCAAATTCTCCAAAAATAAACAAAAAATATACCTATTCAAAAAACCAGATAAAAATTCAAATGGCTCTGAGCACTATGCGACTTAACTTCTGAGGTCATCAGTTGCCGAGAACTTAGAACTAATTAAAGCTAACTAACCTAAGGACATCACACACATCCATGCCCGAGGCAGGATTCGAACCTGCGACCGTAGCGGTCGCTCGGCTCCAGACTGTAGCGCCCAGAACCGCACGGCCACTCCGGCCGGCGATAAAAATTCGCTCGATACCTTCCTGAGAGGTGATCTCCACACCCTCCAAAGGAACAAGGTAAATTGTGTGTGGCTTGAATTCAAAGAAATAATATGAACAGCATTTGAGAGATTTATACTAAATAATTAACAAACGACGAAACTGGTACCCCACGGTATACAAAACAGGTCAGAATATTACTGCGGAGCAACGAAAAACGCACGCCAAATTTAAACGAACCCAAAATTCCCAAAACTGTCAATCATTTACAGAAGCTCGAAATTTAGCGCGGTCTGCAATGTAAGATGCATACAACAGTTCCCACAATGAAACTTTGTCTCGAAAGCTGGCAGAAAATCCAGGGAGATCCTGGTCGTATGTAAAGTATGCTAGAGGCAAGACTCACTCAATGCTTTCTGTGCGCGCTCGCCCGCATCTCGTGGTCGTGCGGTAGCGTTCTCGCTTCGTACGCCCGGGTTCCCGGGTTCGATTCCCGGCGGGGTCAGGGATTTTCTCTGCCTCGTGATGGCTGGGTGTTGTGTGATGTCCTTAGGGTAGTTAGGTTTAAGTAGTTCTAAGTTCTAGGGGACTGATGACCATAGATGTTAAGTCCCATAGTGCTCAGAGCCATTTTTTTTGTGCGCGCTAGCAATGGAAATACTGTCGATGACAGTGCTGCTAAAGCAGAAATTCCTTCACCAAAGAAGACAGAGATTCTAGAATTCGAATCAAGAGCAGCTGCTAACATGAGTAATTTAGTAGTAGATATCCTCATAGAAGTAAAGCAACTTAAATAACAAAAGCAGTTCTTCCGGTCCAGACTATATACGAATTAGGTCTCTTTCAGAGTATGCTGATGCAATAGCGCCATACTTAACAACCATATACAGCCGCTCGCTCGACGAAAGATACGCACCCAAAGACTGGAATGTTGACAGTTCACACGAATACTCAAGAAAGGAAATACGAGTAATCCACTAAATTACAGACCCATATCATTGACGTCGTTACGCAGCAAGATTTTGGAACGTATAGTGTGTTCGAACATTATGAATTACCTCGAAGATAACGGTTTATTGACACACAGTCAACACGGATTTAGAAAACATCGTTCTTCTGAAACACAACTAGCTCTTTACTCATACGAAGTGGAAATGGCTCTGAGCACTATGGGACTTAACAGCGGAGGTCATCAGTCCCCTAGAACTTAGAACTACTTAAACCTAACTAAGCTAAGGACATCACACACATCCATGTCCGAGGCAAGATTCGAACCTGCGACCGTAGCGGTCGCGCGGTTCCACACTGTAGCGCCTAGAACCGCTTGACCGCCCCGGCCGGCTCACACGAAGTGTTGGATGCTATAGACAAGGGATTGCAAATTTATTCCGTGTTTCTAGAGTTCCAGAAGGCTTTTGACGCCGTATCTCACAAGCTGCTTGTAATAAAATTGCGCGCTTATGGAATACCGCCTCAGTTATGTGACTGGATTCTTGATTCCCTGTCGGATAGGTCACAGTTCGTAGTAACTGAAGGGAAGATATCGAGTAAAACAGTAGTGATTTTTGGCGTTTCCCACAGTAGTTTTATAGGCCCTCTGCTGTTCCTTATCTTTAGAAACGATTTAGAAAATATCTGAAAAGCCGTCTTAGGTTGTTTGCAGATGATGCTGTCGTTTATCGTCCAGTAAAGTCGTCAGAAGATCAAAACCTGTTGTAAAACGATTTAGATAAGATATCTGTATGGTGCAATAATTGGTAATTGACCCTGAATAATGAAAACTGAGAGGTCATCCCCATGAGTGCTAAAAGGAACCCGTTAAACTAAATCAGTCAAATCTAAAGGCCGTAAATTCAACTAAATACCTAGGAATTACAATTAAGAACAATTTAAATTGGAAAGAACACACAGAAAATGTTGCAGGGGAAGGCGAACCAAAGACTACGTTTTATTGGCAGAACACTTAGAAGATGCAACAGATATACTAAAGAGACTGCCTACACTATGCTTGTCTGTCCTCTTTGGAGTACTGCTGTGCGGTGTGGGATCATACCAGTTAAGATTAATTGAGTACATCGAGAAAGCACAAAGAAGAGCAGCGCGTTTTTTGTATTATCGAGAAATAGGGGAGAGAGTGTCACGGACATCACAGGATTTGAGGTGGACATCATTAAAACAAAGGCGTTTCTCGATGCGGCGGTATTATCTTCTCACGAAATTTCAATCACCAACTTTGTCCTCCGTATGCAAAATATTTTGTTGACGCCGACCTACATAGGGAGAAATGATCATCATAACAAAGTAAGGGAAATCAGAGCTCACATGGAAGGATATAGGTGTTCATTTTTTCCGCGCGCTGTTCGAGAGTGGAAAAAAAGAGAATTACTGTGAAAGTGGTTCCATGAACCCTCTGCCAGGCACTTAAGTGTGAATTGCAGAGTATCCATGTAGATGAAGATGTAGATCATGCATTTCTCGGTGTGCTCCCGTATTTTTCTCCAACTCCTGCTTGGTGGCTGCTGGAAACAAATGAATGTAGGTCTATCTCGCATTTGTCTTTGTGAGTTTTTCACTGTGTATTTGAACCAGATTCACTGTGCTAGACAGGAATGCAGACTTTGAAAATACTCTGAGACATTATCAGAAATGAAAAATTGTTCTCGAATCTTATGAACGCGTAAGTAAATTAAAAGAACTGAACCTACGATCATTACAAAATATTATCTCGTCGTTGGCATTTGCACACTTCGCTTTATAAAGTGAATTTCGCCAAATATTTTGTCTTTGGAAGAAATCTGAGAACTACATAGACTTTTGAAATATATCGTAATGAAATGACGTACAACGCTCCTTGTGAAGTGCGACTAACATAGATCATAGGTCACAATTTTTGGGTCATAATTTTTAATGGACGTAATGAATTTTTTATTTAGGGAGATAGTGCTCAACATTTTGTTTCTTCGGTGTCAGTACACTCACTCTGTGCCATCAAGGTTAACACAGCTCTAGATGATATATACAGTCATATTGACGTTTTCAGTTTTCTGTGCCCACTTCCAAGTAACATTAAAAAGTTGCACGGATGTAACATTTCTTTCTGTCATCTAGAATGAAGAATTAGTTGCCGTAGCTGCTCGTGAACGTTTGTTAGTCACTGTTTTATCACAGTAGTTGTACGTGTGAAATATTTGTCAAAAGACGGAAACTTTTGGTGTTGTTACACTTGACAGAGGAGAACGCCATGTAAAATCCGTAATCTATCCAAGATGGCATCCACATAGAGACTGGAGGATCCTGTTTATTCTGTATTTGTTAAAAGGCAGGCATACAAATCTTATCAATACATGTAATTCATACATAACAGAGTAATACATACCCAAATCAAAATAATTTTACGTAGATGGTAATCAGTTACAACTAGACGATTATTCAACTCAGTTGGTTGCTGATATGTATATACCATTCAAAACAACAGCGCTACAGTGAGGTGACAAAAGTCGTGGGATACCGCCTAATATCTTATCAGACCTCCTTTTTCCCGCCATAGTGCAGCAACTCAACGTGGCGTGAGCAAGAAGTCGTTGTAAGTCCCCTGCAGAAATACTGAGCCATGCTGCCTCTATAGTTACCCTTAATTGTGAAACTGTTGCCGGTGCAGGATTTTGTAAGCTAACTGACCTCTCGATTATGTCCCGTTAACGTTCGATGGGATTCATGTCGGCCGATCTGGGTGGCCAAATCATCCGCTCAAAATTTCGAGAAGGTTCTTCAAACCAATGGCCCGGTGAAACGGCGCGTTGTCATCCACAAAAATTTCATCGATGTTTAGGAACAAGTAGCCGAAGATAACCTGTAATAATCCACGGTCGGTTCACGCTTGGACCAGAGATCCCAGTCCATGACATGTAAACACAGTCCACACCCTTGTGGAGCCACCACCAGCTTTGCACAATACCTTGTGTCCATGGCTTCTTGGAGCCGCCCCCACACTCGAACCCTATCATCAGCTCCTACCAACTGAAATCGGGACTCATCTGACCAGGCGAAGCAATATGGTCCGAGCCCAGGAGAGGCGCTGCAGATAATGTCCTGCTATTAGCAAAGGCACTCTCGTCGGTCGTCTGCTGCCATAGCCAGATTTCTCCGCACTGTCCTAACAGATACGTTGGTCGTACGTCCCACATTGATTTCTGCGTTTATTTCACGAGTTACTTGTCTGTTAGCATTGACAACTCCACGCAACGCCGCTGCGCTCGGTCGTTAAGTGAAGGCCGTCGGCCACTGCGTTGTCCGGGATCTCGAAATATTGAATACACTGACGATTTCAGAAAAGGAATGTTCCAAACGTGTAGCTCAAGTATCATTCACCATTGGAAGTCTGTTAATTCACGTCATGCGGCAGTAACCACGTAAGAAACCTTTTCACATGAATCACTTTAGTATAAACGACAGCTCCGCCAATGCACTGCACTTTTATACCTTGTGTAAGCGATACTACCGTCATCTGTATATGTGCATATCGCTATGTCATGACTTTCGTCACCTGAGTGTATAACGTATGCCTAACTTAGATTTCAGCTTGGATTTTGTACATTAGCATCAAGCAATTAGCATCCGCCTGTTGAGTAAAAGTATCCTCTTCTTGAGTTTTCGATACTTTACAGTCTTCAGTGATACACGTGTTCGTATAGTTCAACCCGCAGTACGCTAGCTGGTGAGACAAGCATGTGGGCCAGATCCAGATCCAATCCGTGCGGCGGACCCTGTACATCGGACAGCCCGAGTGTGGTCTTCAGTTGGCTCTCCATACTGATTTTGGCAAATGCTGGGCTGATCCCCAATATAAGCCTCTTACGGTGCACAGACGGATAAAAACACAACGCACAGAACAAAATTTACACATTTCCCATACAGACGACGCTCACAGTTTCCTCGCTCAGCTTAACTACCAGCTACAGCGACAGAAAGAGCGTCCACCCGCAAAGTTAAACTGTAATAAATATGTAAAAAACGAACCCTCCACGACGGGATAAGTTTTAGGAAACAGAGACGGTTCCCAAAAATGCGCGTCCATGTCAGCTTCATTTAATTTTCGTTATAGCTACGGTTATGCGTTCGGCTCTAGTCTGTTCCCTCACCATTTGTTCTATTTTTAATCCCTTTTAGTAATTTCTAACATACATCCTTGTATAGCCCATTAGACATCCTTCAATTTTTGAATGGTTACCGTATTATCAATGTCTCAGTGGTAAAAACCCGAGGTGATTATTCACACTGACTGTAAACTTTCCGTTTCAGACACAATTTTTCAGGTTTTATCTAATGTAACGCTTGCACTCCAGAACACAATTATTATTCTATTTTATTTATGTCCTACTTTCAACTGCTATATACAAAAGTCATCAACTAGTTCCAGGACATCGCTAGTAAATTGTACTATTTTCAATTCTTCCAAAGGTTAGCGGCATTTGGGCATTGAATATATGCATGGTAACTGGTGAAAATTTGTGCCAGACCGGAATTTGAAGCCGGCCGTTGTGACCGAGCGGTTCTGGGCGCTTCAGTCCTGAACCGCGCTGTTGCTACGGTCGCAGGTTCGAATCCTGCATCGGGCATGGATGTGTGTGATGTCCTTAGGTTAGTTAGGTTTAAGTAGTTCTAAGTCTAGGGGACTGATGACCTCAGATGTTAAGTCCCATAGTGCTCAGAGCCATTTTTGAACCGGAATTTGAACCTGGATTTTCCGCTTTTCGCGAGCGGTCTCCTTAAACACCTAGGTCATCCGAGTACGCTTCCTTTACGACCCAAATTCCCGGCCTGGTACTCATTACTGACGTAGTAACACCAACCCATTTGCCTGTACATTGTTTTAGTCTTCTGGGCAATTGGGTTTGAAGCTTATTTTCAAACTTACTCTGTTTTTATTCGTGACAATCCGTCCCGGTAAATCGGATTTCTATTCTCGTCTAAAAGTATGACTTGGTAGCTAAGGATCATGTTATTCACGTCCTGCACCACTCCACAATCACAGAACAATGAGGCGACACAGTTGCGTCAGAATAAATGTTTCGTAAATTTTCAAGTTAGGCCCTTAGTCTCACCAATGTAACTACAAATTTCATACTGTATTTCTGTCTGCCACACCACCTCCAACTAGGGATGCCTGGCGCAACAACAACGTAGGAAGTATGCCTCCCCGTTTTGCATAATGACTTTCCTAAATTTTATTAAATATTTATTAATTTTTGCATCATCTCTATTCCACGATTATTGCTCCTTTAGTTAGTTGAGCTGCCAACACAATTCCTAATATTCTAGTGTGCTCCTTTATGAATACAACGCCAATTCATGACCTTGTTTTCTAATATGAAATCCTTTAACCGATTTCAAACATTTTGATAGGATTACTACAGAGACATGTTGTAAATTTCAAGTTTATTTCAATATCTCATCACCTGAGCCAACCGACATATTGCTTCCTCCTACATGTAGACTGCGGAAAGACCGCGCAGGTAAAAATTTGAGAAATTCGAGCTCACACTAAGGCTTACCACCACTAACCACGAGACACTCTCAACTGGAACATGGAAAGACGGAAATAGCAGTGGTACACAAAGTACCCTCCGCCACACACCAGACAATAAAGCGTGTTAATACAGCATTGTCATCCAACAATGAGCTTTGTTGAGGTCTCTAGCTCATCGGAAAATTTGTACCGAACAGACAGAAAAACAAAGTACCCTCCGCCGCATACCTGACACGAAAGCGAGTTATGCTGGAAGTTTCAAGTCTCTAGCTCATCAGAAAGTTAGTTTGAAATAACTACAAAAATTGTATCAGAGAAGAAAGCGACCTAATAGAAACGTTTTAATTAAAAACAGAAAATTAATTGACCTTATTTCCCTGAACTATAGGCCTACTTTAATGGCAATATGAACTTTTTAAACTGTTACGTAATGTTATACAAAATATATATTTACAGTTTTGTTTTCAGTTCATTGTTTCGTTGTTTGACATAACTTTGCACACTGGCACAATATGTTTTCGTAATTGGTCGGTTATCCGAAAAATGATTTGTCCGAACCCCGCCCCGCCTCCCATGTCTTCAGTTGTTTTAGATAATCGATCTTCTAACAAGGGAGATCTCTCAGCTCGAACAGGAATATGTACTTAGACATTTGATACACGGACCCGTCTCACATTTCTAACCGCGCCTGCAGCGGCGTGTGATTGTGTTGCTCTTGGTTCGTACTCGGCAGCGCTTCCTGTATGGAGGAGGGGAGCGGGGGTTTAATAAGCCAGTCAATCAGTTACCTCAGCAAGTAATTGATATGTTAAGTGTACGTGTGTCAGTACTGTCATACATACACAACAAAAATTAACGAAACCATTAATGTTTGGAACGTTTTAAATATCGTGCCATCCAAGGTAAGAAGGTGCTGTCCAACGGACGGCGGTGCAGGATGATGACACTCGCGCAATGTTTTTCGTGGATCTGATTATTCAGAACCATGTACATTCACTTGATATCTCAACTGAAGTTACGTTGGATAGGATAGTGAATGAAGAAAACTACTATAAAGTCTTTATCCACGATAACGCGATTAATAGTGTTGAAGATTGTAGCGCTAGTGGCAGTGGCGGAAACAGTACTGCTCCAAGAGAAGTTAACAGTTGTGGTGCCTATGAATCTTCACCAGAAAAGAAATCCAATACCATTAGTATTTTTTTTTTAATTCGAAAGAACGTTTTGAATGTATTTATGATGTTTATCGTACACCTCTATATAAAGTTGCTACATACAGATCTTTATTGGAGAGACATCAGTCTATAAAAAGCACATCGAACATCAGAGTAATGTTTGATTACGTAGAGAACAAGAGATATAATGAACATCCATTTCGATTAAACAAAGGCAATCGAAAAAGTGGAGGTAAAACAACATATTCATGTACATCTAAGTGACTACTCTGCTATTCACAGTAAAGTGCCTGGCAGAGGCAATTTGATGTTGCAAAGAATGAAGGAAGATGTGTCCATTACTGTCACCTGAAATTTTGGACAATGCAAAAATCAAGAGAAATTGGACACCCAAAGTATAAATTTTCTGCAGCTTTCATAGCACGTCTCAAGGAAGACTAAAGTATGTGCTGTACACATCACTGCTTTCATGATAGCCAGAGATATACAGGAAGACAAAGATATTCGCTAGTCTGGAGCCCCTTTTGTCAAAGAAGTAATCCACGAAACTGGAGATTTACAGATACATCCACACTGCATTTAGAACACTGATCAAAGTGGATTATATATGAACGCGATACTACTTTAAAAAAAAAAAAAGAGAGGCGAAAAATCAATAGCTGCCTTCGTCCAGTCTGACAACATGTAACTCATAATTTTGCAATAGATGTTGGACTTCCCATGAGTGGACACCTAACAAAAACAGCGCACATTTGTTTTTGGGAAAAGACACTCAGCCCGAAAGTTAAAAAGATATCGAAGACAGTCTTCCATCAAGTATACATTTGCAGGCTAGCACAAGTGAGAAAATGTCAAAAGACCATTTAAAGTCCTTTTTCGTGAACTTTGTTAATGTCGCCAATAACCTGAGGTACATACACTACTTTGTGACGCTTGTAGTGGACAGGGGACACAAGGAGACAATAGTAGTAAATGATTCATTTGCGGGTGAAGACATTGAATGCATGATTATTCCGCCAAAAACAACAAAATACGTATCGCCTTTGGAGGCATTTTTTCCAGCAATAAAAAATATACGCTAAAAGGATAACACACTCTACAAGGGCTGTCTGCAGTGACTTTGACACTAAATTAGGAAATAGAATTTTCGTAATGAAAATGTGTAGAATTGCTCATAACCAGCTGTCTGTTCCAGTGTATCAGCCTATGGTTTAATATTCCTGGCAAGCGGCTGGGTACAATATCCCCGTACAAGCTGCTAAATTCAAGAATGTCACTCAAGTGGCATTTGATTTTGCACCTCAAGAATGTGATTCTGAGGATTGTCCAGATATTGTTTTTGCCAAATGTGCCTATTGTGATTCTGCATATTGTTTCACGCATTTTGTTGAGGAACAACATGTATATTTTTAAAGTCCGATAATGGGCAAACCAAGAGTAACGCAATCGAATGCTTTCACCATCGTAATGACAGCAGTACGTAAAGCTTCTAAATACAATTGGAACACCAAATTCCTGTTCTAGCCGAGAGACTTCTCTAGTAAGAGCATTTGCTCCGAGTCACTGGGCTATTCCCCCGGCGAGTGAGTGGTGTGTGACCTCGGAGTCTCTTGAAGCAGTCACGGGACTGCGCCAGTGTGCAAATAACGCCTTCTTAATCACGCCTTGGAGGCCGTGACGTGTCCAGATGGTGACTGTGTGCCTTTTGGGTGCCGCAGGCGCGGTCGCTGCTGGAGATGTTGGGCCTGCTGGAGCAGCGCAACACGCTAACGAGGCGGCTTTCGGGCGGCCAGCGTAAGAGGCTCGCAGTCGCGCTGGAGCTCGTCGGCAACCCGTCCGTCATCTTCCTCGACGAGCCAACCACGTGAGTCTGCCGCCTCAACTATAAACGTGATATCCGGTGTGTGTGTGTGTGTGTGTGTGTGTGTGTGTGTGAGAGAGAGAGAGAGAGAGAGAGAGAGAGAGAGAGAGAGAGAGAGGGAGAACGCGTTTCTTTTCTTGCAGGTAGATCAAAAAAATTTATCTAAAACGTCCTGGCACATTAAAACTGTACGTCGGATCGGGTCTCGAACCTTGGGCTTTCACCTCTCGCGGGGAAGTGCTCTGCCCAATGAGCTACACAAGCGCGATTCGTGACCCGCCCTCACAGTATTACTTCTGCCAGTATCTCATCTTCTGCCTTCTAAACTTCTTGCTGGAAACATTCCCCTAGGCTGTGGCTAAGTCACGTCTTCGCAACACAGTACAGTTTCGACAGGACCATAACCACCTCGAACTATTGCAAACTCGGTCTATCGAAATTTACAGGGTGACAATTATTGAACTAGATGAAAGAAAATCGTCATAACTCTGAACGATTTGCGTTAGGACGTTCAAACTGCACGATTGGCCGCAGGGTATGATGGAGATCGGTATGCGCATTAATGGTTTGGTTTAGCGACGAAGCCCACTTTCACTCGGATGGGTTCGTCAATAAGCAAAATTGGCGCATTTGGGGACTGAGAATCCGCATTTCGCGATCGAGAAGTCTCTTCACCCTCAACGGGTGACTGTGTGGTGTGCAATGTCCAGTGACGGAATAATCGGTGCGATGAAACTTCCTGGCAGATTAAAACTGTGTGCCGGACCGAGACTCGAACTCGCGACCTTGCCTTTCGCGGACAAGTGCTCTACCAACTGAGCTACCCAAGCACGACTCACGCTCCATCCTCACAGCTTTACTTCTGCCAGTACCACGTCTCCTACCTTCCAAACTTCACAGAAGCTCTTCTGCGAACCTTGCAGAACTAGCACTCCTGAAAGAAAGGATACTGCGGAGACATGGCTTAGCCACAGCCTGGGGGATGTTTCTAGAATGAAATTTTCACTCTACAGCGGAGTGTGCGCTGATATGAAACTTCCTGGCAGATTAAAACTGTGTGCCGGACCGAGACTCGAACTTGGGTCCGGCACACAGTTTTAATCTGCCAGGAAGTTTCATATCAGCGCACACTCCCCTGTAGAGTGAAAATTTCATTCTACAATCGGCGCCATATTCTTCGATGGCACAGTGACTAAAGAAACGTACGTGAAAGTTTTGGAAGATGATTGCATCCCCATTATCCATAGTGACCCTGATTTCGATAAGATGTGGTTCATGCAAGACGGAGCTCGACCACATCGAAGCAGGAGAGTGTTTGATATTCTGGAGGAGCACTTGGGGGACCGCCTTCTGGCTCTGAGGAACCCAGAAGCCACTGGCATGCGCATCGAATGGCCGCCATATTCTCCGGATCTGAACACATTCGACTCCTTTTTGTGGGGCTATATTAAAGACAAGGTGTACAGCAATAACCTCAAACCATTGCTGAGCTGAAAACAGCCATTCAGGAGGTCATCAACAGCATCGATGTTCCGACACTTCAGCGGGTCATGCAGAATTTCGCTATTCGTCTGCGCCACATCATCGCCAATAATGGCAGGCGCATCAAACATGTCATAACCTAAATCTGAATATCTGTAGTGACGTTTCCATGTTGAATTAAGTGTGTGCATGCTGTGGTTTGTAACTAACATTCGTAAAGTTCAATAATTGTTACCCTGTATGTGGGAAAAAGAAATAGAACGATGTCGAAAAGAATAAAAGCGTCAAATTGTGAACTTTTAATAGTGGTCACCGAAGCATTTACGTTTCCAGAATAAAGGTTTTAACTTAAGTCTAGTGATAATTTACTTCGTGAAATAACGGTGGAGTGTCTTTTGCTTGGTGAAGCTGCAACTTTTCAGTGCGTCAGCGTCACGCTACCTTCTGAAGACAAGACTGTCGGTTGGCGTCGCTTTCAGGCTGTTCCACGCACCGCATGGCGGCCCCAAGTGCAGTGTAGCCGTCGGTGTGTCATCATCAGTACAGTCTCATCAGCCTCTTCACTCTCACACTGCGTGGGGGGTGTTAACCGTGCCAATTGCACAAAAGTACGTAACTTCCAACTGTTCATCTGAATTTGACCATACAGTTATTTCCACATTTTCTGCCTCTTCTCAGCCTGGCAACCTTCTGATTAGATTACACAACGGGTGATTGTCCTCTTAGTCAGAATTTTCAGTTTCTGTGTTAGACCGGCTTTCCTGCAGAACTTTTCTCCATGACTTAGAAACTGTATCTGACTTCAGCTCGCTCCAAGACTCACTGATTCAGTTCACAAAGTCCCTCACGGACAGTTACTATAAAGCTCGTACAGTGCTTCATTGTCTTCCGAATGCAAGACTCATTGTAGCAATCGCCAACGATCTTTTTCTTCAGACATTGCGGAACGCCCCGATCAACTGGCTGAATCAAACTGGTAACGTCTGATGAGAGAAAAAAGGCGCAGATCCCGTCGCTCTGCAGTTCTTCTACACTTGGATGTGAAGATACATCATCCATCGTCAAAATAGCTTTGCGTGGCAATCATTTTTCCTTTAACAATTTTTTGCACTCCAGTACAAAGGAGTTCAGAAGCAAAGTCTTGAAGATTTCCTGACTCATCCAAGAGTTATTTTTGTGCGTGTAGTTAACTGGAAGAGGTGACATGGTTACATTCTTGAACGCTCTTGGCTTGGCAGATGAAGTGGCCGTGCGGTTAAAGGCGCTGCAGTCTGGAACCGCAGGACCGCTACGGTCGCAGGTTCGAATCCTGCCTCGGGCATGGATGTGTGTGATGTCCTTAGGTTAGTTAGGTTTAACTAGTTCTAAGTTCTAGGGGACTAATGACCTCAGCAGCCAGCCAGCCAGAGCCAGCCAGCTTGGCAGATTTTCCAATCACAGCTAGTTTTTGTTTGTATTTTCCAGTTGCATTTGAAGCTCCCGTGACTGTGAGTTGCTTCTTTAATCTTTTTTTTTATGCGGGTCAAATTTATGGGAAACTCATAGTTCCGAGACTCGAAATATCATGACTCTACAGTACCTTTCCTTCCAGGAGTGCTTGCCTCGCAAGGTGTGCAGGAGAACTGTGAAGTTTTCGAAGGTGGAAGACGAGGAACTGACCGAAGTAACGCTGTATGGGCGAGTCGTGAGTTGTCTTCTATAGCTCGGGAGATAGTACACTTGCCCGCGAAAGACGAAAGTCTCAGGTTCGAATACCGGTTTTAATCTGTCAGGAAGTTTCATATCTGCGGCACAGTCCGCCACAGTGTGAAAATTCATTCTGGAAGTTTATCTAGCTTTAGTAATGTATTCAACCACCACAATTGCTTAGTGGTCAGCGGAGAGCCCGAGTTCAATTCCCGGTACTGCCAAGGATGTTTCCTTGGTGTGAGGACTGGAATGAGGTCCACTAAGCCTTGATGGCTGATGAGCTGCTCGAATGAGAAGTGGCGGCTCCAAGGTTTGGAAAGCCGACAACGGCCGGGAGAGTGGCCTACTGACCCCATGCCCTTCCATTATGATGACGATGTTTGGTTTGTGGTGCGCTCAACTGCGCGGTCATCAGCTCCTGAACAAAGTCCCAGGTTTACACAGTCCAATTTTTAGACAATCCAAAAAAAAAGGCTCTGAGCACTATGGGACTTAACTTCTGAAGTCATCAGTTCCCTAGAACTTAGAACTACTTAAACCTAAGTAACCTAAGGACATCACACACATCCATGCCCGGGGCAGGATTCGAACCTGCGACCGCAGCGGTCGCGCCGTTCCACACTGTAGCGCCTAGAACCGCTCGGCCACTCCAGCCGGCTACACAATCCAGTTTGCCCTTCTATACCGCAACCACATGACACCACAGAGCACAGAATGACGCGACGACCGGTCGGTAACGCGTGGTTCTCTGGCCCTGATCGCAGAGTTACTAACGTTTTTTGGCGTCTGAGGGTGCTCGTTGCAGAACATGACCACCTTAATAAAGTGGAAATAGAATGAATCTTTCACTCTGCGATGAAGCTCAAGTCGTCTCCACACCGAACGTGCCACCGAACATACGTGTGTGTGTGCTGGAAAGTAATGCTTTCGAAATTTTGATGTGAAAACTCTTAAATATTTTAAACGAGACATACTTCATTAACATTCTACATTTTTGCAACACTCCACAGCTAGAGGGCTCCGAATTGTAGCATGTAACATGGTATGTGACGTAATTTATGTCGGTGTGTGAGAAACAGCGCGCTGTAGTAAGAGTTTCGAATTCGAAGAGTTCATCCCCATTTGGTGCAACCTCTCTTTCAGCCTGACTATACCAAATCATACACAGCGCTTCGAAATCTGCAACAATGTGACTCCTTGGGTTCATTGTCATCGATCATCTGCCATAGATTCCCGACTTGGCCGTATGCGATTTTCATCTGTTTTCAAAATGTAAAGAACACATTCGAGGACTTGACCTGACCAACAAAGTCAAACATTCTGCAGTGGCGGTATCAACAAACTAGTCTCTCGGTAGTAGAAATGTGTTCGTTCCCAGGGTGGCTATATTGACAAATAAATATGTAGGCATCAGGAAAAAGATGTAGAATATTAACATTTGTTTTATTTTAAAATCTTCAAGAGTTTTGACATAAAACATTCGGAGACATTACATTTCAGCACACCCTCGTACAAAGCGCTGGCTTGCCGCTGAACGCTCAGGAACGACCTGGTTTATTGGTACAGATATCATTTCGGTTTCATATGCAACCATAATGTCCTCGAGCGATAATTGGCGGCTGCAGGTGACGCACGCGAATAAGACATGATTTCTCGAAATAGACAAGCGTAAAATTAGCTTTGCACTTCAACGAAGGTGCGAGATAGAGACCCTGAGCAACAGTATTTATTGTGATAATTTGTACTGTTGGTCTTGTACACGTACTTTTCTGCTTTAATTAATACATCTGTCAATTTAAAAAAATCTTCCGTGTCGATGCAGCCACGATAGCCTTCTATGAATTGGAATGACAAGTAACCAGAATGTGATGTCGGTGGCGTTCTTCCATTTCATTGGTTCACGTTCGAAATACCTGGCATGCTTGATTTTGCTCTGCACTTAAGGAACGACTCCACAAAGCGCCATTTCCGTGCTCTCAAGTCAAAAGTTCGTAACATATCACGCTGACATTCGAGTCCACAGCCCTTAATGAAGACGGCTTAAGAGAAGGTTCCGGGTTCGACTGCTTGTGCGGCACACAATTTTAATCTCCCAGGCAGTTTTGAAGCTATCATCATAGTGAATGCTGGTTTTAACTGCACAGCGCTTTATTGCGTATGGTTTTGCTGGAGATGGTACTAGTGCGAATCAACAGTTAAAAGTCGCAAAACAGAGTAGCGACATACGCGCCAAACGCTCCGACTTGAAATTCATTGTGCTTTTCGACAAATTCTCTCTGTAATGAAAACTCTTATCGCGTCGTTTGAGAAGGCCTTGACAACTTGCAGCAAAGATTTCTTGTAGCAGCTGTCGCATCCAACGAGTCACCTCTGGGCTACGGCGTCGTCGCCAAGGTGCTGCGCATCCGGATAGTTTGTAATGGGCTCAGGCAGATGAAAATCACTGGCGACCAAGTTATGTCTGTACGGTGGAGGTTCCAAGACTGAAAAGTTTGCTATGTGAAGGCCATCATTATCCTCCAGAAGCATCAAGCCCACTGACAGGAATCCACGTTGCCTGTAGTAATTGCCGCAGTCGTACTGTGGGATGCTGCTGTAACTACCTGATCAAGAGACTGGAACTTCGGCATTATGACGCCCTGAATGTCCCAAAACTTTGGTGCCGATGGAACTGCCTCGAAGGAATTTTTCATGGCGGGTGGGAGGAATGCTTCCATACCAAAGAGAATCGCCTTGACTCTGTCTTATAGTGGTGAACACATGACATCCATGTAATGATCATCTTTAGGAAAGCATCTTCGCCTTCATAGCGAGACATGGGTTGTTATATGGATAATTCTGTTCCATTTGTGTTCTGGACTCAACCGCTTTTGGACGTAACGCATAGGACCATTATGAGAATTCAACCGCTAACGAATAACGCACCAGTTAGTCGATTATCACATGACGATTTTCACATATCATTCCTTCCATACGCTGCAGAATGGCATTACAAAAAGGTCCACAGGACGACTAAGATACTCCTTGTTTGTGATACTTTCTCGTCCTTTCCTCAGTTCCTGTATTCAGTTGAATACAACTACCGCGAATTACAGTTCCCGCCAAATGCGGACTGCCTTACACGGTGACCTTCAGCTGACAGTCTCTTCGCTTATAAAAATCGGCCAACAACGCGTTGTAAAAGTCGAGCAACTTCTGTAGCACATCTGACATTTTGCACTACCGACCGTTCATTAATCGCTTACCGCATAGTACTGCGTATCGAGACTTTTTCCACCCAGCAGGTGCTGTCAGCTTCTAGAAAAACACGAGTGCGAAATTTGGAACGGTATCCAGTAGTCTGGTGTTAGCGACGCGACTCGTATTACCACGGTCTTCCTGTGATCTGTGAATGGACTTACCGTCAGTCTTTGGGAGACCTATAGTTCAACTTGATATGAAAACTGAGACCGGAAGTAGTGGCACAGTGGCGACTCGCGTTCGGAAGGACTACGGTTCGCATCCCCGTCCTGCTATCCAGATTTATGTTTCCTTCCTTTTGTCACTTAAAGCAAATGCCGGGCTGGGCATTTGGGGAACTTGAGAAAGCGGCTTGGCTGATCTACCATCATGCTTTTGGAAACATTGCGTGCAAAGGAAATCCGTGTCGGGGACACCGCTATAACGCTGTGTGAGCATCCTCAATCTACTGTTTCCTGTCTCCTCCACGTCGCCACTGTGTCATAAAGCTAGCGGGTTACCTCTCTGCCAACCGTAACTGCTGACGAAACGGGGCATTCGCGCTGCTTTCTCCTCACTTACGTCCCCCTTCTCATTCTTTTCGCGCGACGGCAGTCTTTGGGTATTGTACGCTTTGTGACAATTCACAGCTGGACAAAACACTGCAATGCCGTGAAGCAATTAGTAGTTGCACTGCAAATCGAGTACGGATATACTCACACAAATGCAATAGACAAATTACGTTCAGAGCTATACATCCAACAATTCGCTTCTCCTGTCTTCAACAGCGCGATGTCGCGAAAGCAGTGTACTGAAGTCCTGATCTAGTAATGTGAAACACAGTAGAGCACTCTTCGCGCAAATGCACTTAGTTTCCATTTATTCGACAGTAACAAGGAGAGGATGGTTTTGTTGATACAGTATATAGACATGGAGCACAACCCCTTTAATGTATGAATATCTTGCAGAATCCGACTTTATATAAACTCCGGAAAGTTTAGTAAAAATTTCGCATCTAAGTATAATTTTTTCCTAAAACGAGGTTAAAAAGACACGACTTAGGTACAGCTCAGCGCAGACCTGTAGCAATCCGATCGCACTGAGAATTCCAAAAGATGACTAGTGGACTAAAGCCGATTCTGTTCAACCTCTAATTTTTTGTTCCTTGGCAATCTCAGCAAGTAACAGTACCTGTAGATTAGATATCAGACATATGAAAGTCAAAAGCTCACCTCACTATCTGACGCCCAGTTTTCACCGAAAAAATATTTTATTCCCACTTCAATCAACTTTGCCAAGTCCATTTCTTCGATCGTAGTCTCCTCCAGCCAACTCATTTGTTGATCGTTTGGGCTTCTGAACGTCTGTAAGAAAATACCGCTCAGGCTCGTGCCCGTCGCTGCAACCATGCCGGTCTGCTGCACCAGAATTAAAGCAAGTGAAATAACGCTAAGTATCGAATAATTACTCCTTCGACGCGAAAAAGATGTGCTCTATATTAACTAGAAATGGTGCCCTGCTCGTGTAGCTTGCGAGACGGAGGTAAGCCTGACATGGATAGATTCCGCGCAGCGAATTGAAGACCGTCAATCTAATTTGCCAGACATTCTGTGGTTTTTCTTTTTGGAGGTTTTCCACGCTCATGTAGGGAAATGCTAGGCTAGTTCCCACCCAAACTCCACCTCAGAAAATGCGATACCAACAAAACATGATAACACACAGAACAACGGGTACACAACACACAGACAGATGGGCACACGACCTCCCGTCCTTAGCTTAAAAAAACTTAAACTTGCTAAATTATGAAAATGGGGGAACCCCAAGACACGATAAATAATAGGAAAAGGAAGATACAAGATATAAATTGGAATTGGAAAGAAGCCTTTGAGTTTTATAACGTCGCATAAAAGAGGAGCATCAAAGTTTCTGAAGAGTTGCAACACTGTTTTCTCCAAAGCCCATAATTTCTTGGCTCTGAGAACCGGGCTAAGCTGCTAAAAAAGGAGCCCTCTCCCCGACCGTTGTGTTTGATAAGCTGCTTGTGGTACTAATTGTTAAATGACGGGCACTTCGGTGGAGCTTAGCCTGTAGTGGCTCGGATATGATGATCGGAAGATTTCTTAACTGGATGCTGATCAGCGCCGCCTGTCTTCTGTGAAAGTAGATTGTAATGGAGCCGCCCTGGGCAGATGAGCATTACAAAACGTTGGCCGACCACTGTAGCAGCTCTTTGCGTTCAGATACCACCAAGTAATTCCACCCCCGATTCCTTAAAGAATTGATCTCCTGTGTACAAAGCAGCTTGGAACTTATGATTACTTTGCAGATGAGTTACTGTGTTAAATATTTGACGTTAAGCTTGTAAGCGGGAAAAAGTTGAGAAATTGTGTAAAATTACTTTCATAGTTTGTTGGAGGTCGCTAAGTGCTCTCATTATCGAACACAGGATAAGTGTAGTCTGGGCAATTTGCACTCTCTTTTAAGCAAAAGCAAGTTTTTCACGCATCTCATTGGTTATGACGTCATATCTGCTGAACTATGTGTTGTACAGTGACATAATTTTGTAGATACAGTAAGTGCTATATGTGGATGCTATTTGTAAAATGTGTTGCGAATAGAGTTGGTAGTAAAGAAGCAATAAACTGAAACGTCATGTCTGATGACGAAGTTTTACTGCATGAACGGCAGAAATGTAGTAACCGGTAAACTGTTTTCCTTTCGTCATTTTGTGAAGGTCGTCAGTGAGAAAAATCTTCGTAAAGGTTTGAAATTACGTTTATAGTTTGTTGAGAGTCACTAAGTGCTCTCATTCTCATATACTGGATGAATGTCGTCAGGGTAATTGCGCGCAGTGATTTACGGTTCCTCAAGACATATACCTACAGTTTCCAATTGCAATACTTCTCTTACTGTGTTAAACCTGGAACGTAGATTATACATCTTAATGATTAGATTATGAAAGCATTTGAAAATCTTAAATTCTGTCAGAAAGCATATGAAATATTGAATATAAATTTTTTGTGCCCCTAAGGAATTTCCAGTTGAGACCAGGTGACTTTGCACGGGGTTCATACACGCAACTAAATTGACGCCACAGCTCGTGGCATTCTGTGGCGGCACCGTGAGCTACCGTTCACACAGGGCGCAACAAATCCTACGTACAGTTTTCAGTATGGTGTCAACTGAAATCATATGGGCAGATATTTATGTTACAGCGCACGTTATTGCATTAGAGCAGCAACAAGAGTTAAACACAAGGAAAACGAAACAGAAATGTTGGTTCCGAAAACAGATTTCACGCAGGAACAAAATGAGGGCAACAAACACAATTAGAAGAGAAATAACACTAGAAGGTAAAAATGCTGTCTGCTGTAGCAAACCAACCAACAGCTGGCATGTAAATAAGATTTTAGAATTTTATTCTCTTATCTGACATTTCGAGTACGTTACCTCTGATTTTTGGTTTCACAGCAGTCACATCACACTCGAGGACTGTTTTCCGCGTGCAGTCCACAATTTGTACAGTACTTGATTATCTAAAACTACGAGGTTTACAACAGTTCGCTCTCTTGGTTACGATACGTATTAAGCTTGTTTATTTATGTAATTTCCAGAAGGTAGGAGACGAGATACTGGCAGAAGTAAAGCTGTGAGGACCGGGCGTGAGTCGTGCTTCGGTAGCTCAGATGGTAGAGCACTTGCCCGCGAAAGGCAAAGGTCCCGAGTTCGAGTCTCGGTCGGGCACACAGTTTTAATCTGCCAGGAAGTTTAATATGTAATTTAATTTTCAACCTCATTAATACAATGGTTACACAGAGTGATAACATGGTTACAAAAATGGTTCAAATGGCTCTGAGCGCTATGGGACTTAACAGCTGAGGTCATCAGTCCCCTAGAACTTAGAACTACTTAAACCTAACTAACCTAAGGACATCACACACATCCATGCCCGAGGCAGGATTCGAACCTGCGACCGTAGCGGTCGCGTGGTTCCAGACTGAAGCACTTAGAACCGCTCGGCCACACCGGCCGGCAACATGGTTACAGAACAGATAAATCACAAGATTGGACTGTCACTGTCGCTGGCTGCTGCATTCGCGATGGGCCAGATGCGTAAACGCTTAGCGCGGTTGTCTCCAGTTCCTTTACGACGCAACCTTAGCCCTCGCATTCGCTGGCACTGTATTTTGTCACACAAGAAAGTTCGACCGACGAGCGAATCGGCGTTTTCGTGCCAAAATTTCTTAAACCCATACTATCTTCTAGTTTTAACTTTCGAGAAGATTATAGCAAAAATGTTGCCTCCCGAAAAAGGGTTCTCTTTCTTTTCTTTTTTTCCTTGTTCAGTAATTTTAAATTAGTTACACACGAATTAAAAGCACAAAGACCATCTCGTTCTGATTTCTACGAGGGCTGTTTGAAAAGTAACCGTCCGATCGGTCGCGAAATGCAGTCCACAGTGAAAATCAAAACTGTTTCATTTGCTTGCAACTGTTAGCTATACCTTCCCGCAGCTTCAGTGCATAGTCGCCGCAGCTTGTTGTCTATGACGAAATCTTGTCTTCATGGCCAGCGGTTCATGTGAGCAGAGGTGAAAATCAGAGGGAGCCAAGTCCAGACTGTATGGTGAATGATCAGACACTTCATATCGAAAATCCTGCAGGAGCGTCCTCAGTATGCGGTCGTGAAAAAGCAAAAGCATGACAGTTGCGTTGTGTGGGCTGCATGCAATCAGGCGGAATTTCTCACAGACACCCTTACTTGACGGGAGACACTATTGTTCTAGGCATCTTTACGTGCTCACTGTGCTCTCAGAACTGAAAGGAGCGATGTGACGCGATAGACGGGCATACAAGTGACACTTACCAACACATCTATGCAAAGCCTCTTCGGATTTTCACTGTGGTTTCTATTTCGCGATGAATCGGACCTTACTCTCCGAATACCTTCGTATAGTTCAGTTGACCCTGAAGGTGTGGATGCGCGACTTTTTACAGATAGCGGCTGTGGCGATACGATATATCGGGACTGCCCGCATAGAATGTCTCTAGTACATGCATTAAGGCTGACGATACAGCCTCCCTCCCTCTCCGTGGCCTAACAAAGACGTCTGTGCTGACATAGACCATCGCAGCCGCAGAAGTGACACTCGGCCATCATCTACATCTATGGCCATACTCTGCAAACCTCTGTGAGACGCATGCCAGAGGGTACTCCCCATTGTACTAGTTTCCACGGTTCCTTACCATTACGGTCACGTATAGAGCGTGGGAAGTATTACTGTTTAAATTCCTCTGGGAGGCCGTAATTAATCCAGTCTTGTCCTCGCGACCCCTACGGTTCATAAAGGTTTGCAATATATTCCTACTTACAATTTAAAACCGATTCTTGAAACTTTTTAAATAGGCTTAGACAGGATAGTTTGCGTCTCTCTTCAGGTGCCTACCAGTTAAGATTCTTCATCACCTCTGTGACACACTTCCACTGGTCATACAAACCTGTGACAATTTGTGCTACCCTATCTTTATATGTTTATTATCCCCTGTTAGTCCTATTTTGTATGGGTCCCACACACGTGAGCAGTATTCTAGGATGGAGCGCACGAGTGATTTTTAAGCAAGCTCCTTTGTTGTCTGATTGCCCAAAGGCTGACTGAGTCTGTGATCGTTCCATTTCATATCCCTACAAACTGCTACACCCACGTATTTGTAATTTCGTTTTGTGAAGTGCAGAGATTTACATTTTTGAACATTTAAATCAAGTTACCAAACTTCGCACCACTTTTTAAATCTTATCAAAATCTAACTGAATATTTGTGTAGCTTTTTTTCAGACAGTGCTTCGTTAGAGATGACTGCGTCATCTTCGAAATGTCTGAGCTTACTGTTAACATTGTCCTCAAGGTCATCAATAAATACCGAAAGCATTTCAACAAGATTCCGTGGGGCACGCCTGAAGTTTCTTTCATATCTGTCGACGACTCTCCATCCAAGACTACATGCTATGTCCTCCTTACCAAAAAATCCTCCATGTAGTCATAAATTTCACTTGATACGCTACGTTCATACTCTTGACAATAACCGTAAATGTGGTACCCAGAGAGATGCTTTACGGGAATCGAGAAACACTGCATCTATTTGACTACGTTGATCCATGGCTTTCAGGATGTCATGTGAGAAAAGTGCGAGTTTTGTTTCGTATGATCAATATTTACAGAATCTGTGCTGGCTGGTATGGAAGAGGTCATTTTGCTCGAGAAACCACATTATGCTTAAGCTCAGAATATGTTCTAAGATTCGACAACAAATGGGTATCAAGGAAATTGGATGGTAGTTTTGTGATCACTTCCGCTATCCATCTTGTGTACGGGTGTGACTAGTGCTTTCTTCCCACTACTGGGTACGGTGTTCTGTCAATGGATGGGGATAGCTGTATGTTTGAAAATACAAATCCGTTTGTACTGGGCTGTGGTCATCTCTGTGTCCCTAGGAGCCACCGCTATTACAAAGAACTAAAGAATCGGGAAGAAAACAGAGAGACATAGGTCGTTTCGTACCTCCATGGTGAATTGTATGTTTTTAAAACCAACAGAACTTCGTCCTTATCTCCGCTCAAACTGATATTTCGTAAACAAATTTTCTGTACATGCTGTACCTTCAGTCCTGAACTCTTTCGTCCTCTTTCCTTCTGTTTCGTCGGTCCTCCGTATGTACTCCTAGTTACTATTCGATATAATTTCAAACCAGAAGTTATGTTTTTTTCATTCTTTTTCCTTATTCTGCTTCTTCAAGGTGCCCCCCCCCCCCAATCTTCCGCCGTCCCCCCCCCCCCCCCGCCTGTCTCTCTCTCTCTCTCTCTCTCTCTCTCTCTCTCTCTCCCGTCCCCCTCCTCCTTCCCCATCCATCCCACCTCCCCTTCTCCCCAACAGAACGGAAGTACACAATTCATTCCCTTATTCTTAAGTGTCTTCTTCGTCTGCGCTATTTCCTTCCTTATGTGTCTCCTTTGTCCTTTGTCTGCACTATTTCCTGTGTCACTTCCAAAGCATTGTTTATCTCAGAAAAAGTCTCTTAACAAACAACAAACGTTACTGTGCATGTTGTTTTCTCTACGTATACAATAGCAAAAAAAATCAATCTAGCCTACCATTTGCATGGAGTGAGATTCAAGTACGCGTGCTCTTTCCTATCATAACGGACTTATCTTATGAACCTACTGTACACTCATTTCTGTGAAAAGTGTCTCAGATTTGAAAAGCAAAACTGGGGGAGCCTGCAACATACACGAATTGAATGTTCTCGCGAGAGACATCGGAATTTTATGGAACTCAGAAAGTTTCACTAACGAAGACTTACGTTATGTGTCGAGAAAGAGGACTAAGAGTAATGGAACACGCTCCCAACTAATAACACGTATTCTCTTAGCCAAGTGTCTAATAACCCTTCTACATAACAGAGTCTTTATGTATTGCAACTGTCTTTTCCTCGACGCATTAATCTCAGCTTCCCAAGACGGAGGGAGAAAGTCTTTACACTCGCAGAGGAATATAATTAATAGGCGGTATTGCACAGAAAAGTGATTCACTTTTCAGTGTCGCTTTGTGGTTTCGGACTTCCCTTGTGCTGAAAATACACGTCACCAAACCCCGGTAGTTCATGCAGATTTCTCCGTTCATTTTACTTCGCCCCTAGCCGCGTTTTCCGGATGCGAAACCGTCGTGTATGCTTGGGCTGTCAGTTAGTTATCACAGTTTTAAGTGTTATGCCTGAATCTTTGCCTCGTTTCCGAAACTTGCATTTTTCTGTTGTGATATTCGAGTTTAAAGTGCCGATACGGAAGTAGAATCACAGTACTAAAAAAAGACACTAATAACGACAAAATTTAATAAAAACAACGCAGAGACTTCGTAGTGAGAATCCCAGAAAACGGTTCTGAATATAAATCAGCCTCCATATCTTTTGATCGGCCGTATGTTGACTTCTTATTTCAGTAACTACAGTAAACCCTCGGTTCTAAAGAATCAAACTCCTACAGTATGTACAGGGTGCGGCACGTAAAACTGCCCCGTAAAGTCTGACGCTCCTCCTCCGTCAAGTTTCAATAAAACTCCTCCAGGATTCCCAAATGCACGTTAGAGCTCACTGCCGTATCAATAGATGACGCGTGTCGCGGAAATGGCACCCCAAATACCAATCTTCTCGTGATGAAATGATACGAGATCGATCGCGTATCGCATGTGGATTTTCTGTCGACCAGTACCGGTTGTTTTGGGAATTTATGTACACAGACAGATGGAACCACGCCTCGTCACTCATGATGAGCCTTGGTGGGTCCAAGACACCACTAGCAACATTTCTCAACAGCCATGAACACAAATGCACTCTCTTCTGCAGGTCAGGCTCCTTCAGTTCTGACACAACACTTACCCGGTATGGTTTTAACTGAAGTCCCCTTAAAACACATCTGCAACTTCTGTCATTTGCATGAACCTGTTGACTTATGAGAACTTCTTGTCATTTTTTCGTGAACCTGTCTCTTTAATTCAAATGTGCAGACAAGTGGAGGTCTGGATGGAGAGTCATCAACAGATGTAAACTTAACTTCAGAGTGCTGAGACCTGTGCTGTTCATGTTGTGTATCAGTGACTTTGTGGATAATATTAATAGTAATCCCTGATTTTCACAGATAATGCAGATATCTATTGTGAAGTAGTGTCTGAAAGAAGCTGCACGAATATGCAGTTAGATGATGCTAAAATTTCAATGCACAGATTGGTAACGTGTTTCACATGTTCACAAAGATAAAAGGGTGTCCTTCACACAAAAAAAAAAAAAAAAACACGTAGTATATGACTGCAGTATCAACTATCAACGAGTCAGAGTTGGAAGCGTTAAACTCATGCAAATACTTGGGTGCAACATATTGTAGGGATGTGAAATGGATGGCCACATTGGCTCAGTCACGGATATATCAGGTAGCAGGCTATCCCGACACTGCTTGCTCACAAAGTTCCAAGAGTCGGCTTTAAATGATGACTCTAGAAATGTATTACAAGCCCCATCATATCACTCAGATAGGTATCGCGAGGACGAGTTTCGGTTAATTTCAGCACGCACAAGGGCATTTAAACATTAATTCTTCCCGCACCCCATAAGTGAATGGACCGAGAAAAGCCCTTACAGCTTGTACAATGGGCCATACCCTCTGTGACGCACTTCAGAGGGGTGCAGAATATAGAAGTAGGTTATTTATGGGTAACACAAAATAGAAATTAGATCTTGGATATAGTCTGGCATAGGAGTTGCTTGGTTTCCTTCAAAGGCATTCATTTATTCAAATGTGATACTGTAGTAGTCTACGAAGCTGCCTCTTACTTAAAATGTGCCATAGCATGCTCTGCATTTAGTTGCATACCGCTTACCAGCGTGCGCGTCCCTGTGGCCATGACAGATTCAGTTTGTTAAGTGTTGACGCAGATCAGATAATCTCTTCTATAGCTGTGCAAGACATTCCAATTTTAATACACACTTGCTTTACTGTCCTGAACACAATAGCATGTTCTAGCTGAAGTGAAAATGCGATTGTTCTGCTTTTGTTTGTAGTTCCCAGGTATTAATATGTGAAAAAGCACCATTCGCGACAAAATAAATCGTAAATAAACGACTGTGGTCTTCAAAGTATGTTGACCTATTAATGTTCTGGCTAATTTTGCGTCAGGTGTTATTGGATAGAAATATCTATTTGATGGATCCTTCCCGAACCTTTTTTTTTTTTAAAAAAAATCTTATGGGACTTAACTGCTAAGGTCATCAATTCCTAAGCTTACACACTACTTAACCTAAATTATTCTAAGGACAAACACACACACACCCATGCCCGAGGGAGGACTCTAATCTCCGCCGGGACTAGCCGCACAGTCGATGACTGCAGCTCCTGAGACCGCTCGGCTAATCCCGCGCGGCCTTCCCGAACTCTTCTTTTATCAGATCTAGGACATAGTTAAGCTAGGCCATATTGAACCTGGAGAACTCACATAACTTTATTCAATACATGGCCATTGATAAGTGTCGTAAAGAAACTTGTGTAACACTTTATCGTGCCGGCCGAAGTGGCCGTGCCGTTAAAGGCGCTGCAGTCTGGAACCGCAAGACCGCTACGGTCGCAGGTTCGAATCCTGCCTCGGGCATGGATGTTTGTGATGTCCTTAGGTTAGTTAGGTTTAACTAGTTCTAAGTTCTAGGGGACTAATGACCTCAGCAGTTGAGTCCCATAGTGCTCAAAGCCATTTGAACCATTTTTTTGTAACACTTTATCCTAGATATGGCTTGTTTTTTAGTTTTTCCATTATGTAACTGTTGGTGTAGAGCGTCATCATCATTTTCTTTCAGCAGCAAGTACAACAATAAATCGCGATCGCTAGTTTGAAAAAGGTGCCTTGATTTCCACGAACTATTCAAGACCTACCTGCAGGTACTTGCACGTGGCACGCTCAAATAAAAATATTTTAACTTCTACTTTCTTCATACTTTAGTGAGACATGGCTTTTGTTCCAACTTTAAAAACAATTTCGATATATTAGCCACATTTAGTACACAGCAATCTATCACCTAAAATAACCAAACGTCAAGCAGCCAGTGACGTTTTTCACTGCCAAACCTTTCAAAATTTGTGTGCATCATACTTGAAAATTAAATATCACAGTAACCATCACAAGTGTCGGAAAAATAAGACACTTCATCTTCAAGCTGCGATATGCAACTATAAGACACGAAAGAAATCAGTTTTGAGTGCTGGTTAGTTTTCTCGGAATAGAATGAGAAGCATTATATAGTGAAGAAGACGTGCAAACCCGAAATGAGTCGTTTATAATTTTTTAAAGAAAAGGAGAAACTCTATCGAAAAACTGACTCTAGGAGTTGATGTAGCATTGCTTCATGTACATATTGTATTTTTTACAGCAAGAAAATCGAAAAACGCGTTTTTCTCATGTACTAAATACTGTAAGTCGACTCGTAGGTTTTGTGTCCCGCCTGGAAGGCGGCGCGTGGATCTGCTCCTGAAAACTGAAAGGTTGGCCGAATGACGAAAGCTAGTAGGAGCAGGAAAAGGTGAAAATTTCTCGGTACTGCAAGTGTGAATTAAAATCACCTTTACTTTAGCAGGAAGATGAATACATAACTTTGCACTGAGGTGCGAAGCCTTAGACCGGTCGTAAGTAGTGCAAAGCCGCTACATGAAGCGAAGTGTCCCAGACGTCTACTCTTGATCAAATGGGCAGAATCTGCAGCGGCGCTCGTAGGACTGCGCAGCGCCTGCTAGAGAGCGCTGGTCTATATTTGCAATCATTCTTCCCATTCATGAATGGAACAGAGAAGGTGGGATCAGAAAGTACCCTCCACCACACAGCATCAGGTGTATTGATGTACATGTAAATAAAGATTCGGTATTTGTGCACTGTGAGTTATGTTGTCTCAAGACAAACACAGTTTCTAACTGTAATATGTGTCTCATTGTGTTAAACATTTAACACAAGATTATACCTCTTAATGAATAGAGTATGACAACACTTTTTTTTTAATTTGGTCAGTAACTATGCAAATACTGAAAATCGTATTTTTGTTGCCCCTGGAAGTCGTTACATATGTAACATGCAAACTGGGACTGGGTTCAAGGTAGTCACAGAGTAATGTCAACTCAGACAACAAATTCAGATTGTGCGAATTCTGGGCCTCATTGCTGACATGACTTTGAACTCTTATAATATTAGGTAGGTATTTTCACAGATTGAAGGAAGGCAGTGGCATATCTACATTTACCTCAGGGGCAGTCAGTTTGTTTTACGTACTGCCCACTTTTTATCTCAATAAACAGTAAAATTTTCTGACCATCCACCAGCTCCACACTGATGGTCATTTATAAAGTGGGGAAGTAGCTGTATGTTACAAAATTTTGTAAAGCTGGGTCAAAGCAAGTTAAATAATAATTACTTACCACATACTTTTTTTCAAAATTTTGTGAAAATGAATGCAAATTTTTCAATCCTCACTTGTCTAGCTTCCACTATGAAAGCTGGAATGCCCACAAGTGGGTGGTAGGGACCAGGTTGACTACCACTGATCTACATCCACTCTCTATAAACCACTGTGAAACACATAAGGGGCGATACTTCAAACTGTACCAGTTTAGGGCTTCTCGTTCCAGATCGAGCGCCAGAAGAATAACTGACAGTGCCTCTGTGCATGCTGTAATTAATGTTATCTCATCCTCATGATTGCTACAGGAGAGAAATTTTGTAAGTAGGCTTTCTCAGGATAATGAGTTAGTTTCTTATTAGTTACATTTTCCATAGATCATGTGAATGATTCTTTTATCAAAACTATGTGGAACGAGTCAGTTTACATGATATGTATACATGATTAGTAATAACTTTAATGAACACATTGTTTTTTAGTCCTATGCATGTAACTACACTTTTTATGCAGGTTATCAGTTTTCAAATAGAAATCAGTCCATTAAATAGAAGGAATTGTCCAGGGGGAAATGATTTCAGGACAGATTTAAAATGTGCTTTGCTACCTGTCAGACATTTTACGTTACTGGGCAAATGATCAAAGAATTTTATTGTTACATATTAAACTCCTTTCTGTGCCACCGACAGCTCTCAAAAAGGATAATGAAGATCATTTTTCCCTATAGTGTTATATATTTGGGTCTATCTTCAAGTGTCTTCTTACTTCAGTTTCTTCAGTATCTCTGTAACACTCTCCCATGGGACAGACAAGTGTGTGACCATTCATGCAGCCTGACTCTGTATATGTTCAATATCTCTTGTTAGTCCCATTTGGTATGGATCTCACAAACTTGTGCAGTATTCTAGGATGAGTCACACAAGCGCTTTCTAAGCAATCACATTTGTAGACTAATATCATATCACTACTATTCTACCAATGAACCAAAGTGTTCCACCTGCTTTACCTACGCTTGAGACTATTTGATTGTTTAATTTAATATCTGCAAACTGATACACCCAGTAATGCTCATGAACATGTTGTATGATCGGAACATCTCAGAAGTATTTACTCGGTCACTGGAATGTGCAGTGCTACAGAGTGGGTGGCTTTACATTTTATGTTAGTGATCAGCCAGCCTGCATTTAAAACAAAAAAAGAAGAGGTTGCCATCATGGTGATACTTAAATTTATTCTTTCAGATTTAATAATCCATAACTTCTTCTGGTATTTTAACTGTGAGTCATCAAATGCTCCAATGCAATAAACTAAACATCAGCAAACCATTTCCAGAGAGAGATCATTTGTTACTCTTTGAAATCCATCAATTTGCTCTTGTGGCCCTGGAATCCCCCCCCCCCCCCCCTTCTTTGACTTCAGCTTCAGTGTGATATAATGATCTCTTACACAGCATTTACTGCTGGCAGACAATGATACACACACCTCAGCATTTCTCCTCAGTGATTTGTGGTCATTCTGAGGATGTAGATATTGTCTGTCAGTAGAACATATTCTTGAGTGTCATTAATGTTCATATTATTAACAATCTGCATAAATATAAAAATATTTTGATTGTTCTGACTGCACCATAAATTCATAGAATTAGTCAAAATGTGTCACCTTTATGTGTTCTCTCTTGTGAACATTGGCAGTGATTGCTGTTTTTCTTACATCCACAGGGGCCTGGACAGTTCGTCGTGTTCTCAGTGCTTGTCATTGTTGAAGCTACTGGCACAGGAGGGCCGTACAGTAGTCTGTACAATTCACCAGCCCAGTGCACTACTTTTCCAGATGTTTGACCATGTATATACACTTTCTGCAGGTCGCTGTGTTTACCAGGGCACACCATCACAGTTGCTACCATTCTTGGACTCTTTTGGATTGCACTGCCCTCCTTACCACAACCCAGCAGACTTCAGTGAGTATTTCCAAGCATCTATGTCTTTTACTCTGTAGATATGTTACCTTACAAGGCTTCAGGCCAAAGAATGGAACTTACCAGACCAAAACAGTATATTTATTAATTTATTTATTTTGCTTTGAGAAATGTGCATTGTGTTAAATACATTTTTCACCTCACTTACACTGCAACACATAATATTCAAAACTTTTTTTAACTTTCATGTTAAATACAGGGCTGTTAGATACACAGCATGTTCCAAAGAAAGATCTACTGTTAACTTATTCTTGAATGGTACAAAAAGTCATATAAATAATTTGGACTAATAAGTCTTTGATCCAAACAGTGGTGGTAGCTGTCTTCAGGGATGTGTTGTCATTATGCAAGCAGATTCTTTCTGGAACACTTCCTATATACTTCATTGTTTGCTTCCAATGCTTTAGAACAAATAACTGTACAAAATATCCACTTAGGCAACACATATCTGATTCCCCAGATTTTAAAGTTGAACATCACTGTAAGAGGGACCACTCAAACATGGGATTCCAGAAGAGGGGCAGCAGCCTTTTCAGTAGTTGAGGGAGCAACTGTCTGAATGACTGACTGATCTGGCCTTGTAACACCAACAAACATGACGTTGCCTTGCTGGTACTGCGAGTGATCGAAAGCAAGGGGAAACTCCAGCCTTTAGTTTTCCTGAGGGCAAGTATCTCTACTGTGTGGTTAAATGATGATGGTATCCTCTTGGCTAAAATATTTAAGAGATAAAATAGTTCCCTTTTCTGATCCCCAAGTGGGGGTACTCAATATGATGTCACCGCCAGGAAAAGCAAAACTGGCATTTTTTGGGTCAGCGTATGGAATGTTAGATCTACTAATCAGCAGGTAGGTTAGAAAATTTAAAAAGGGAAATGGATAGATCGAAATTAGACATAATGGGGATTAGTGAAATTTGGTGGCAGGATGAACAAGCCTTCTGGATAGTTGAGTACAGGGTTACAGTACAAAATCAAAAGTAGATTGAATAATGAACAGGAAGATAGAAATGTGGGTAAACTATTACTAACAACACAGTGAATGCAGTATCATAGTCAAAATAGACATGAAGTCAACGTTTGTCACAGTAGTGTACATTTATATGCTAACTAGCTCCACAGATGTAGCATAGATTGAAACAATGTGTGATGAGATCATATAAGGAAGGGGAAAATTTAATTATGATGGGTGACTGGAATTCGGTAGTAGGAAGAAAGAAGAGAAGGAAAAATAGTAGGTGAAGATGGACTATGAGAAAGGAATGAAAGAGGCACCCACCTGCTAAAATTTTGCACAAAGAATAATTTAATCATCAGTATCACTTGATTATGAATTGTGAAAGAAGGTTGTATATGTGGAAGAGACCTGAAGATGCTGGATGGTTTCAGATGATAAGACAGGTATATTGGAACCAGATTTTAAATTGTAAGACTTTTCCAGGGACAGAAGTGGACTCTGACCACAATTTATTGGTTCTGAACGCAGATTAAAATGGAGAAATTGCAAAAAGGTAGGAAATTAAAGATATGGTTCGTACATAAAATTGAAAGAACCAGATGTCGAAAGTTTCAGAGAAAGCAGAGGTTGACTGAAACAGGGGTAGCTTTGAGAGATGAAATAACAAAGGCAACAGAGGAGCAGATAGGTAAAAAGACAAGGCCTGGTGGAAATCCTTGGATATTGAAAGGACAAACATAAAAATGCAGCGAATGAAGCAGGCAAAAGGAAGTATAAAAGTCTAAAACTGAGATTGATAGGGAATTCAAAATAGCTAAGCAGGAAAGGATAGAGGACAAATGCAAAGATAGAGAAGCATATATTACTGGAGGAAAGGTAAACATTAATGTCTATGAACACTTTATCAATGATATATTCATTGCTCAGTTGGAAAAGGAGATCTGGTTCCATACCAGCAAGATCACTGGATCTCCTACTGATTTTTTTCCTCTGATAATGCATGCAGTAGTTGGTGTATGGGACCCCTACAGAAACTGAAATATCTTCTAGCTAGACATTACCCCACAACAGACAGGAGGGATATTTTAGGGAGTCTAGCAAAAATTAACATTGCTGTACTGTACCAACTGAGACTACTAATCATCACTTTGAACAATTGCTGCTAATGGGTGTAAATTGTTACTGACAATAATGAATTGATTTTCATTTCCACCTGTTAGTTCTTAGTCATAGAGTATATCTGTAGAGGGTCCTTTGTGATCTCTCTAATTTTGAGTGTATTTTTTGGGACACCCCCCCCCCCCCCCCTCCCCACATATTCTTCAGTGAACTGTTATATTAGGTTGGTGCATAAGTTCATAGCCTTTTTTCCATAAGTTTAATAAACACAACAGATACACAGAACAGAGACTTTAGTCATCAATAATGTATTCTCCTTCACTATTTACAGCAGTCTGCCAATGGTGGGGTAACTTTTCATTTCTGCGACTGTAGAAATCATGTGATTTTGAGGCAAAGAAATAACACTAACTGGGATAAAATGCAAATGTGTAATTTCTTATCAGAATTGACATTTCCACTGCTCACTACTGTTCAATCATGATTGACAGCATACAGTATTCAGCATTTGTTCCAAATAACACCATTTCCATTACCCAATGTAATAAATATCACAAGAACCGCAATTACAGTCCCAATTAACAGGGTCTTCTACTTTCACTAATGACTACCCTGTCTGTGGTCCTGTTTTAGTAGCTGTATGGTGTTCATCTTGTGTACACTCATTTCCATTACAGTCGTACTTACATCCACCTCTCTTGTCTGACCCTGACTCATACTTACAATCCCCCATCTTGCCCAGTAATTCCAAACAAGTGTCTCCCCATTGCTGTCAGATGAACCTTCATCTTTTGAGTAGTTCTTTCATTTAAAGTACACCAGCATGTCTCATTTACCAAAAAGAAGCTTTCATGTAAAAAAAAGCCACCCCCATAGCCTTGTACCCAAGTGCAAGTCATCAGCTTTAACAGGTCCAGAGCAATCCAAGAATGAGCCATATTCAGTGCACATTTTCATCTGGAAAGGAAGTTCCTTAAAGATTTTTTAATAGAGAGTGGAAAAGGTGAAAATCTGAGGGCACAAGATCAGGTGAATAAGATGGGTACAGAATAAATTCCCAGCAATTTGTTTTTTATCAGTCTAGCAGAATACGAGCAGGTGTTATCATTGAGTAGCAGCACTTGACAATAAATGTCAGCAGATATAGTTACACCTTGGGGAAGCAATTTGTAGTACACTACACTGTCACTATTGTACCAGATGCACAATATTACCTCTTTTGGATGTGTACAGGTCTTTATACAGAGTGTTGCTACCTTGCTTTGGCTCAACCAGTCCTTTCTTTTACTTATATTAGCTTAAAGACACCATTTCTCATCAGCACTGACAATACAGGATAGGAATGGTTAGTGGTGTTAACAAGCCAATTTATGACAAGCATGTTCATATGGCCACGCACTGATTTTTATGATTTTGGTTTAGAGCATACGTATCCATACACAGAAGTTTTGAACCTTCTCCACTGCATGCAAATATCACATGATGATGGAATGATGATGATTTATCACTTTTGTCAGCTCTTGAGTACACTGATGTTGATCATTGTACATTGATACTTTTAAATGATCTTCATAAAACCTAGAATGTCTTCCAGAAAGTGGAGAGTCACCAATGTCAAAACGATCCTCCTTAAAATGAGTAAACCATTTTCTTGCTGTGCTCTGCCCAGTGGCATTATCCCCACACGCGGCACAAATGTTTCTGGCTGCCTCCACTGATGTCACTCCTCTGTTGAACTTAAACAGAAGAATATGTTAGAAATGTTCCGATTTCTCCATTTGGCACTGTATTTTCTAGCATTCATAGCTCCACTCACTATCTCCAAATGACAAAACAACAATAAGTAAACTCAAATAGCAATAGTGAAGTACAAATAAAAAATGGCAGTCGATAAATAAACCCATAGAAACTGGAATACCAACATCCAAAATAAAACCCACTACGAACTTACGTACCAACCTAATAGATGGAGTGAATGTTTTACAAGTGTAGGTGTGAAGGATTTTGTTGGAACTGACTCAAAGCTTTCTTAAAATTTATGAGTTCCAAATAAATCTATACTTCTTACTCTGTTGTATAATGCATAAATGGTCCTTTGTTCAATATTAATTTCTAAAGACAGGTTATTCCTCTTCTTGAATAATACTCACTTTTCCCCCATATGGTTGATGGTGTCTTATACATTCCAGAGAAGTGACATACGTTTATAGCTTTTTTTACACAGGGGTGGACAAAAATACGGATAAATCATCAGAAAAGCATGCTTGAACATACATGCAGATGCTATCCATGCCTGATGATTGCGCTGTTGTGTTGGACCAAGAACGAGTGTTAGTTGTGGTCAGAACAGTATTCTGTATAGTTGTGAGTGCAAATTGTTGGTGCTCATATGGAGAGTACTTCCATAATGAAGGTAGCCGAAATGTTTTGTGTTTCATGAGGCACTGTATCAAAGATTTATACTGCATAGAGAGAAAATGGAAGAACATCATCCACTGATTCACAATACAGACAAAAGTGTGTTTTGAGCAATTGTGACAGTCTGTCATTGAAGGTAACTTTGACAAAAACAAAAATGAACAACAGCTGCAAAAGTCAAAGCAGAACTGAATGTCACACTGATGGATCTTGCCAGCACCGAAACAATATGAAAGCAGATCCAGAAGCTGGGAATTGCAGGCAAACTGAAATGTCAAAACAACTCATCAGTCATGCAAATTCCCATAACAAGAAGACACGATGCTGAAGCCACACAACGTGGGCCGTGGAGTGACGGAAGAATGTCATTTAGTCAGATGAGTCTTGTTTTCCACTGCTTCAAATTTCAGACTGAGTTAATGTCCCAAGAATGTAACATAGCAGGAGTTTTGTGATGATCTGGGCAGCCATACCCCATACTCCACAAGGTCACATTACTAAGAATTATATGACTATTTTGGCTTATAAACCCCACATCATGATAAAATGTTTGCTCCTCAATGATGATGCTGTGTTCTAAGACAACAGAGTCTCTCTATTCACATAGCTCGCATCATCCAGGACTGGTTTTGTGAACATGAAGATGAATTGTCATGTCTCCACTGACCATCACATTCAGCACATCTCAGTATTGTAGTGCCTTTGTGACCTACTTTGGAGACAAGGGCGCATGATCACACTCCACTTCCGCCATTATTACCTGAATTGCCACTACTTTGCAGGAAGAATGGCATAATATTACTTGAAAACCATACAGGACCTGTATTTATTCATTCCAAGATAATTGGAAGTTATGTTGAATGCCAACGGTTTTCCTACACCATATTAGATGTGGTAATGTGGTGTCCTAAACCACTTTCAAACTGCTAGTGTTGATAGTCTCATAAGATGCAGATTAAAAATAATTGTAAACTAGAAATGGACTAATCAGACAGGAAATTTAGTGCTTGGGAAGGTAGGGAGGTATACCAGATCAAATCAAGCAACAAGTTCAGCAACATAGAAATTAACCAAGGTATTCAGGCAGAAAGCAATAGATGATGCAGTTACAAGGAAATCAAAAGAAAAAATCTCTAATGGAATAAAGAAAATAAAGATGATGGGAGTTTTAAATTGTACCATAAATTAGCAGTTTCAGGGCACATTTGAATTCCCACCCTGCCCAGAGTTCATGCCAGCACAGCTGATGCACTCTGCAGCACACTAGAGGGTACACTTATAGCTCGTTGTGGAGTGCATTGCCACACTGAAGATACCATTGACATCCAGGCAGTGCTGATTGGAATCTGATGATTGGATGTAACAACAGACAGTGAAAGTTCACGAGACACTCAGTAATAGATCTCAGCCCAAAACCAAATTCCAACTCCTTCTGCACTGCATCTGTATGTAGTTGATGACAACAGTGGCTGCCCTGAATTCAAAACTACCTGGAGTCGCAGTGTCACAGGCAACTACCTGGACCAGTCACACTGGTATAAAACAAACTTAGCCAGCACACACTGCATGGCCCCGGGGCCAAGTCAAGATTTGTCCACTGCTGTCCAAGGCTGCACATTGAAGTTGCAACTAAAGTTCCAGTCACCAAACTCCCATCAACTAAGCCTGGACAGAGCTTGTCACTTTCATGTGGCACTGCACTCAGCAACCAGCTGATACGTATATCCTCTAGTGCACTTGGAGCACATGAGCGGTGCTGGTGTGAACTGCTGGGTGGAGCGGGAATTCAAATGGGCCATGAAATAGCTAATTCACAGCACATTGGAAAACATAATAGTACAGGTATTAATTAATAAACAAACAGAAACTTACATTGTTGAGACACCATGTTTCATCAGTTGAGATGACACATGGCACAGTAAATAACAGCTATAAGGACAACATACAGCTATAAGGACAAAGATATTTTTAAATGTTTGTATAGTTCAAGACAGGTTGCAAACTACTAATAATAACAATAAATAATGGACAAAAATTTAAATTATATCTTAAATAATAATGAAAATAATTAAATTACAGAAGCAATTCCAGATTACTTTTATAAAGCCAGTCAAGATATTAACAAAAAAATGATGCCAGGAGAGGATGGTGATTCAGAGGAAATGGTTACAGCTAAAGAAAATGTAATACAGTAGGAATGAATTGCTAAATATGTACGGGAATTGCATATACTCTTAAACTCCCCTACCTCCCTCTTACCTCTGTCTATCTCCTCCTTCCCATCTGCCTATCTCCTCCTCCACCTCTTACCCCCTCCCTCTGTGCATCACCTTCTTCTCCCCTCTCCCAATCCATCTCCTTGTCTTCCCTCTCAATGTCCATTTCCTACCTCCCCCTTGCTGTCCTCTTACCTCTCTCTCTGACCTTGAGCATTGTTTATTGTTATTACAAACAAAACTTTGATTGGGAATTGAAGTCACTTAAAATGAATGGGTAAATTGGTTGAGATTATTGATGTACAGGGTACGATAGTACTTCAGCTGGATCTGAAAGAATTGTAGCTTCAGTGAGAGTATTTTACATAGTTTAAAACTGTGAAAGGATAGGATTACAAAAGTTTTGGATGATTCAGATCCTGTAGTAGGATTCTAATCATAATGTGATAAGCCATAAATCCAACTTCCCTCATTTTTTGTAAATAGGTGATGATGAAAACAAAGAGCACTTTGTTGTGTACACAATTTTTGTTTGATATATATATTATAAGGAGAAAGAAGAACACGACAGAAACAAATTGGCTAATGGTTTACATGTCCTCCTACATCGTCATTTTCAAAAAAAATGTGTAGCTATGTCTGTCTGAATGTTCCTTAGAGTGTTGTGTAAAAATTTGAAATTGTTCAAAAAATTTTTGAGATTTTTGGTAACAACATTTATGCTTCATAGATTACATGAATATTTGTATATTATGTGTATTAAAAAAGATATAGCCTATGCCCATCTGAATGTTTGCAGAGTATAAAATTTGAAGGAAATTGGTCAAGAACATTATGGGGTTTTTCATAATATTTCCACTTCCTATGTTACGTATATATGGCACACGCGCGCGCGCCCACACACACACACACACACACACACACACACACACACACACACACACACACAGATATATTCTTGCACATTACTGTTTATTAATAGCAGTTTCACTATTTCAGTGATTGATGTCTGCGTGGGTGAATGTGGTGTAGACATAGAGGAATTAGCTGCAGCCAGTGCTGAAAAGATGAAAACTGATACCTCTGTACATTACATTAGCAAAGGAGGTAAGGGTTTTTTTTCTTAACTTAAACCTTGAAGATCATTTCCCTCTCAGGAAAATATTAATAATGTTATTTGCATGGAAATGTTGCAAAATAATAACAATAATAATAAAGAAAGGGCAAAAACTTAAATTGTTTCTTGAAAATATATTTTGGAAGATACTGAACACTGCAAAAACAGAAAAATAAGTACTGGTAGAGCCAAAAATTATTCATAATTATTGTAGAGATGTTAAGTAAAGGTGCTTTTTAAAATAAGGACTCTGTTATAAACTTCATGTTGTTTTGTAATTTTTATCTTTGTCAATAAACTGTAAATACTTCTGTAAATGGTAGAAACTCATTTTCATACATGTGAGAAAAATGACAATTTACTTGTTTATAAGATGTCGGCAATCTGATATGTAAAATGTCTCTCTTGTGCGGTATCTCAGGATATAGCCTTAAGGGATGTCAAATTGCACTGTAGGTGAAATATATGTACTACTACTGCTGCTGCTGCTGCTACTACTTCTAATTCTACCCCATCTGAACAGGCCTTGGAAGACCCTGTCAATACTAACTGACCGCCATGTCATCCTCAGATTATAGGCATCATTGGATGTGGATATGGAGAGGCATGTGATCAGCATTCTGCTCTCCTGGTATTGTCAGCTTTCATGACTGGAGCTGCTACTTCTCAATCAATTAGCTCCTCTCAGTTTGCCTCACAAGGGTTGAGTGTATCCTGCTTGCGAAGAGTGCTCGGTGATCTTTCAGGAACCATTGTTACCATTGTGGCAGGGCCACTGTCTGCTTTGTTACACAAAAATCAGTGCACATGACAAGGATTTAGATGAGACTCTGTAACAGAAATATCAATAATAGTGGTACTACATTTCATTTTGAGAGATAGTATTCTATGCTTCTTCTACCTTTCATTGCAACTGGTTTAAGGATATAGCTTCTAATGCTGACCAACCAATAGCTGTCCCACTATGTATGATACAAACTTGGTGATTGACAAGAGAGTTTACAAACATTGTGGAGGGCATCTTGAATAACATGAGAAGTGTGTTTATGGGCATTGTCCTGAAGGTACAGATGTATCTGTCATATTGTAGGAAAGGTTATAGAATAGAATGGATGTGGCTCTGCGCGTAAGCACGCTGCTCATTGTTCGCTCAGCAAGAATGACGTACGTATAATCTTTGTAATCTAACGCTCGCTCTCTATACCATTATGCCAGAATCAGCACAGTATATTGCTGCTTGATATATTTGAGTAAATTGCACTTTCCTTGTCAGTCTCACTCTAGCTAATGATCACCACTAACACCATGGCAAAATCTGCTCCCAACCCCCTGATTACAACTTTGTGCCATTCAGCTGCCCAGCTGAATCTTTTGCTACAATATTGGAGATAGCTAGAAAGGTTCTGGTGTATAAGCAGGAGCCTGGTGAACAGCATCATTACTCATAGTCTAGCTTCCATCAGAGTAATACTGATGGTTCTGGTTGACACTCTGGCTCTAGTATGGATCCTAGTTTGCCATCCACAGTCAACAGTCACTGCTCTCCAGGTAGGACTCTTGGTCTAGTGCTTGACGTAACTGAAATTCAGTGATTTGCATGATATGTGCTAACTCATTTGGTCCTGGCATATGTGCTAAATTTATCAAGTAAAAAAAAAATGGACAAATCATTTGGGAAGTCAATACAGTTTCTTGTCAGCTCATTGTCTTCATAGTTAACCCATCTCCTTCTCTGTTGTTTTGTGTGAAACTTTGAATTGTTGCCTTTCCTGTATTACAACACAGAACAGATTGAATATTATATTTTCCATGTCTTAAATCTTGTTAATTTTTTTCATTTTCCATGTTGTGTAATATGGGTAAATTTTATTTTCTGGTACTCAATTTTATAATGTCACTTAGATACTACTAACTAGTTGTTAACATTCTGTCAATATTTAGTGACTGCTTTGGGGATATGTAACATGCATTTATTGCCAGATAAAATTTTTCAGTATTGATGACTTATTAGCAATGTTGCTGCTTCTGTGACCATGTAATAAGAAGTGACATGTTTCTTGGAATTTTCCCATCAGATAGAATAATCCATTATCTTTCGAGTACATCCAAGACAGTAGTATTTCTCCTTCTGATATCTCAGCAGATGTCTTCGTTGTTTTCCATTGTGAAAAATTTAAATACGGGGCTTGTTGCCTCCCTTACCACCTAATGTATCTTACTCTGGACAAGACTGTGGACTAAAGTGATGTTACATGTACGCTTCCCATTTGTCCACTTTATATTGTGTGTGTAACAATACTTATATTTCTGATTAACTGATCATCCTTAGGTCTATGATACCTAATAACCAATGCTATATTTTATTGAGTATGTTTATTTTCTTTCAAGACGTGGATCTGCATAAACTGGAATACCATTTTAGTGATGATAAAAATAAAAATAAACAATCACACAAGGAGGAAAAATCTACCCAAGGAGCTAATATATTTCTACAGTACTATTTATTGTACAGGAGGAGCCTCACATGCCTACGTCGAGACTGTGTAAGTTAATAAATGGAAGTAGTCTCAGTGAGCTAAGTTAATTTGTTATCATGCTATTTAATAATAATAATGACAATAATGATGGTAATAATATTAATAACGCAACAATCATTCAGTTGTCAGCCATTAGTAGAATGTTTTCTGCTTTAAGCAAGAATATTCCTATTATTGCTTTGCTTTTTTTGCTCTGCAGAGTCACCTCATCAACAGGCTCTTAGCTCATTTGACCATTGGGTTGGTTTTTGGATATCTTTATTACAACTGTGGCAACTCAGCAGATGCAGTGTTTGCAGATTTTGTTTATTTATATGGAACAGTGCTTTTCCTTCTGTACACTGGGAAAATGGCAGTCACTCTTCACTGTAAGTATCACATACCAAATTGGGGTAAGTTAAGACATACACTCTTTCACATGCTCTTGCATGGAAGTAGACACATTTGTTAGGGACCTATTCTGGAGTACATGAGATGCACAGAGTGCAAGAGATTTGTTTGACTGTTACGTAAATGTAATGGTACTTTTTCACCTAAAAACAGGGAGACAAATGAATACCTGGGTCTTCAATTATTGCAGGGCCTATTTAAGGGTTTATTATTCATACTGGGCCACGACACTATTCACTTTATATTGTGAAATAGTCCTTAAGCCCATAATGGGAATCCTGGACAGAATATAAAAACCATTTGTCTTAAATATGATGGTGGTCTGTAGTTGATGACTGATAGACACATAAGTAGTGTGAATGACTGCTTAACTTTGAATTCATGAGTAAATGTTGAATACAGAAACGGATGCACAGTTGTGATACTACTGTGTTGAGTGCTGGTCTAGGCTGAGAAGATTACAAATGGTAGAGGAGAGAAGCCAATGAAAGGCCTATAAAGTGGAACAGGGATGGGAAGCAGGGCAGGGAAAAGGGAATCTTTCCGTAAAACATTACTTACTTCTCCTGTATCCAACTAACAAATAATTAATGACCATACTACTCAAGAAACAATATTATGAAAAGGATAGTTGCTACTCATCATATAGCACAGATGCTGAGTTGCAGATAGGCACCAAAAAAAGACTGACAGAAAGTGAGCTTTCAGCCAACAAGGCCTTCTTTGGAAATAGACAAAAATGCACACAGACACACACATAAGACCACAGTCTCTGGCTGCTGAGGCCACACTGTGAGCCGCAGCGCATGATGGGAGAGGCAGCCGGGTGTTGAGAGTAAGGAGGAGGCTGGGGCAGGGAGAGGAAGGGGCAGCAGAGTAGGAGACAGGGGCGGTAAAGTGCTGCTTGTGGGAATGCTGTGATGAGGTGAAGAGAGGGTTGGGCAGCTAGGTGCAGTTGAGAGGTTAGATGGAGGGTGGGGGGGGGGGGGGAGGCGGGGGGGGGGGGGGGCAGTAACCGAAAAGGAGAGAAGTAAAAAGACTGTGGGTGTGTTGGTACAACAGTGGGCTCTGTAGTGCTGAAATGGGAACAGGGAAGAACAATGACTAACAAATGTTGGAGCCAAGAGGGTTATGGAATTGTAGAATATATTGGAAGGAGAGTTCCCACTTGTGCAGTTCAGAAAAGCTGGTGTTGGTGTGAAGGATACAGATGGCACAAGCTGTGTAGCAATCATTGAAATGAAGAATGTTGTGTTGGGCAACGTATTCAGCAAATCAGTGGTCCAGGTGTTTCTTGGCCACAGTTTGTTGGTGGCCATTCACCTGGACAGGCATTTTGTTGGTTGTCATGTCCAAGTAGAATGCAGCACAATGGTTGCAGCTAAGCATATGAATCACAACTAGTTTCACAGGTAGCCTGCCTTTGCTGTTTCTATTCCAGCAATACACACCCCTCTATTCCGCCACCGCACTTTCAGTCTTTTTACTTCTCTCTTTTTGCGCTACCTGCAGTTCCTGCCCTCCATCTGATCTGCACCTAGGTGCCCTACCCTCTCTCCACCTCGTCTCCGTATGCTCCCACAGGCAGCACTTCACTGTCCCCCACCCCTACCCTGCTATCCCTGCCCTTTCTACTGTCTCTCAACCCTACCCTGCTATTCCCACCCCTTTCCACCCCAGCCTCCTCCTTACCCCCACCACCTGATTGCCTTTCCCATCATGCACTGCTGCACCCAGTCTGCCCTCAGCAGTCAAGCAGTCAGATATTGTGGTCATTTGTGTGTGAGTCGCACTCGCGTGAGTGTATACCTGCATATTGTCTATTTCCAAACAAGGTCTTGTTGGCTGAAAGCTCACTTTCTGACAGTCTTTTCGTCATGCCTGTCAGTGACACAGTATCTCCACTATATAGTGAGTAGCAACTATCCTTCTCATGATATTGTTACATTCCATCCTGGATTTTCTGCTCAATAAACAGGGACATTGATACTGTTTTTCACATTAAAGGCTGTAAGTTTTGATGAATAGATTGCATTTGAAAGGAAAACTAACAGCAATTCTTGTTTCAGTCCCACTAGAACTGAAGATAATCAAGAGTGAGCACTTCAATCAGTGGTACTCCTTGCCATCTTACTATTTGTCACTGCTGTCTGTGGAAATTCCAATTCAGGTATGTAAAATACTTCTTTTTAGATTTAAATTTCATTGGATAACCACATATAAGCAGTATTATTTCATTTGTTAAGTGTGTTAGAGGGGCAGGTATAATACGGAAATTTATAAAAAACTTGTCCCAAGGTGTTGGAGTCTCTGTAGACAGCTGACAATGAGAAAAGGTCTCCTTGACTTACTAATATACACCACCCATCAAAGGGCATGTGTAAGGGCATAGTATCTTCTTCGTACTGGAAGCTGTTATCATTATCTTTTCAGGATTTTGCAACATTTGGTAAGCTTCCTAAATATATACCAGACACTTGTAAAAAAAAAAAAAAAAAAAAAAAAAAAAAAAAAAAAAAAAAAAAAAAAAAAAAAAAAGAAGAAGAGCAGCAACAACAACAACAAGTTTTCTAATTTATGTCATATACTATTCAACCACATTGACTGACTATACTATTTTAATTATTATTTTAAACATCCTCATCCATCTACTGCACCATAAATGGAGGACAAACAGGTGAAGATAATCACAGTAAAAAACAGTCATGTGGCTGTGATTTCTACATTTATGGTAAAGGAAACTGTTTGAGATGGAGAAAAGCACAACCACCAGCTAACGTCAGAAGGAGGCAATGTACCATAGAGATGCAGATTCCTGGTCTGTGATCAGGGCTAATGTCTTGGGGAAGGAACCCAGATGCTGAACAACTTTGGATCTACTTTTTACTTATAACATTTTAGATGAGATTATGCAGTAATTGAAGAATACAATCAGTAAAATAAAAGTACTCCTATAAGATTACATATTTTCTACATGATATTTATGTTATTGAACTGAAAGCTTTTGTAGGCTTATTTATATTCACAACAATCTCCAAGTCTGACAATGACCCCATAGATAATCTTTTCTTGGTGGGTGGAACTGGATGTATTATTTTTCACAGTACTGTAAGAAAAAGTTTTTGTTTATATCAATTTCTCTTCTACTTGAGCATCCAGATTACAAGGCAGAAAAGAAAAAAGAAGAATGCAATTGCTGCAGTGTCAAACATTTTCAACAGATTTATTACAAGCTGTCAGTAATGTTACTCTCAAGGCTGTACTCTGTGCATTGATGAAATGCTTGTGCCGTTCCACAGTCAGCATAGATTTCAGATGCACCAGCCAAAAAATGGGTTAAAGAGTGTGTGTAAAATAGACACCAGGACCCAGTACTTACATAATGCCTGCAATGTGGTCTCTAAAAATTTTTAAAGTGAATATCAAAATATAAATTTATTCTTAAAGTTTTCCAGAAATTTTGTTTCTGTTTCTGATTCTTGGTGCTGAAGAAAGACTACCATAGCACAGGATTAATAACTAAAAGTTTAATTTCTAGATTTTTGAGGAATGTAGGAAAGTCCAATTTTTCAGAACATCACTTGTGTACTTTCTGTGTTTTCTTCTTGATTAGTAATATTCTTTGTCAGATTTCACTTTCATATGTTTTAAAACACAAGATGTAACTAGTTGAGGTTAACAAAAAACTAATAAGTTAAGACAACATTATACAAATAAACAGTAAATTTCTGGAGTCCGACAGATACCATGATACCAGTTAGATTACAAAATTGCACGATACCAGTTAAGGATTCAAACTCTCTCTCTCTCTCTCTCTCTCTCTCTCTCTCTCTCTCTCCCTCCCTCCCTCCCTCCCTCCCTCCCTCCCCCCTCCCTCCCCTCCTCGTTTCCACAGTCTTAAAGGAATATTCAAGCAAGTGTTTTCTGCAGACAGAATAGTTAATGCATTCATTTACATCCATCCAATCCAAACACGAAAGACAGCACCTTGGAGGACAACTGATTCACACTCTGTGATAGCTGAATAATTTTAAATGAGGAATTGGTAGCACAATAGTGATGCAGCATGACTAGTCATTTTGTATGCACTGAACTCCTCTGCATAATTAAAGGTGTATAAAATGCCTAAAGGCATGCCTTTTGATGATGTCTCACAGATGATCAGTAGAAATCAAATATGGAACTTTGGAAGTGATCCAAGAGAGAGAAAACCTGTTCCACATTCTTAAAACCATTCCAAGACATGGCATGTCAACCTGTTAGGTGCTTTTCTGTCTTCAAAAGTATATGATCACCTTTTGGAAGAAAGTGAAACATTTTTGGATGTGCGCAGGCCACAATGACGTTATTACACCAGTAACCTTCACCTCAGTAAACGAAAGTTGATACTGTCAAGTAAAATGAAGCTGTATGCTATATAAGCATCACCACTGGATAATACAGTGGTTCCCATGCAAAATGTATTGCATGCTGTATGTACAAGTGACTGACGAGAACTGAATGGTATTTAAATGGCTAGTATGATGGTCCTGTGGATGTAGAGTGGGGAAACTTCTGCAATGCTCTCACCATCTGATGCCATTTCAGTAGCAGTGGTGCAGTGGGTGGCAGAGCACCGCATGTTTGTGTATGAAGCATACATGTGAAATGCTGAGTCAGTCACAGCAGTGCAGTTGGCTTTTTTGTGTTCATTTCAACCATGGATAACAAGGTACCATTCCCAACTGAAATTTGATTCTCAGGTGTGTTATCAGTCTAAGGGTGACAAGCAGTACCATAAAGAAGAAGCCACCTGTCCCTAAGAAGAATGCAAGAACACCAGGAAACATCCAGATGGTGAGACAGGCTTTGATTTGGAGCCCAGATCAGTCTGCATGATGACATGCACATGAGTTAAGGTTAAGTTGTGAATTGGTGCACACTATTTTGAAGAAAGATTTAACATTTCATCCATACAAGACATGTATTGTTCAGCAGCTGAATGCAATAGATTATGAGCAATGATAGGACTTGGCAGTTAAAATATAAATGCTGCTTGAAGACAATGAAAATGTGAAAATCATCATAAGCAGTGAAGCTCATTTTCATTTGAGTGGGGATGTTAACAAGCTAAATTTAGCTTCTGAGAATCCATGCATCATTCGTGAAACACTGCTCCATGCAGAGAGTGTAATAGTATGGTGTGCAGTTAGCAATTTGAACATCATTGGCCTATATTTTTTTAAAGATGGAAATGTCACTGTGACTGTCTACACTGAAGATTACGTCATATGCTTAACACTTTTTTGTGCCATAGCTGTGATGGTGATATCTACATAACAAGAATAACATTTATTATCAACAGTATGGGGCCATCATGCACACTGCACGTGAGTCTATCGAGTTGGTTTGTCACTCCTTTCCAGGGAGGGTCATTTCCTGTTTTGGTGACATCCCATGGCCTCCAACATCCTCCAGTTTAAGCACTTAGAACTTCCTTTTTATGGAGTACCTAAAATTGTGTGAATCCCCACAAACCCTGCACTTAGCTTGTTTAGAAATGTTGGACCGTGCTTATACTGATTTTCTGAACACACAAAATATTTTCTCTCTTCTTAGTGTGCTAATAGTTTCCTCCACCTGCTGAGTCCAGGACCAAATTGTATTCACATTAGAAATGGCATTGTTGTGTGAAATGTTGAACTATTGCTGAAAATAGAGAGGAGGTGGGGTTTGGGAAACTGGAGGTCCAAGAAAACTGTCATAGCTTGTGTTTTGTCTGTCTCATTTCAATTTACTTAGGATGAAGTCAAGTATTTCAGTTTATTTGTATGAAGTAGTCTTAAACACAGCTTGTTCAGTTACTGATAATTCAGGCTCCATATTTTTTTCTAAGGTATTGTTGCCCTTATTTCTGAGCTCACTGGGCGAAATTCAACTACTCCCTCGACACAACACACTGGTCACTTCAGAATGCTGTAGAACTGGTATCAGTTAGTCATGTGACTCTATTACAGCTGACAAAGTTCTGACAGTGAGGAGGTGTGTATGTGTAACAGGGATGTATGGAATCATGTAGTCAGATGGGTTGACGTGGAGATGTGACAGAATGGCAAAAAGGAGCTATCATGATTGGATATGTCAATGAGCACACTGTGAATGAAATTGCTTGGTTTCTTGGTGTATTAGCATGGACTGTTCAATGTGTCTGCAAGGAATGGTGTAACAGAGCCATGTAGGAAGATGTAAGAACAGGGTCATAAAAAAATCCTGCCTAACAACAATCAAAGCTGTGTCATGGCTACCAATCACAATTTTCTGCATGTTCTGCCTTGTGCTGCCACAGCTGTTATTACTTTGAAATATTTGTAGATTACCACCTCTGCTTCTGCTACAAATTGCTTCAATAGCAGGTGAGTTGGTGATGTTTTATATATACCTTAAAATTAGTTGGTTTCAAAACTGACAAGGATTGCTGCTGTCAGAGAATGCAGGCCCATCTCAACTAAATGCAAAGGGAACTGCCCTTAATGGACATTTGGAGTTGATACCTCACAGAAGACCATTGTTCACAGAAGCAGATAAACCCCCATGTCTTCAGTGGCCCACATATAAACTGACCGGTAACTGGTTGTAAATGCTGTAGTGTGGCCTGGCAAGTTGCAATTTTGAAATAAAGTGAGGTATTGAGTGCACAGACAGCCCAGTGAGGTGTTTACACTGCAGTGTGTGTGTGTATGGTGTAGTACAGGTTGGAGGTGCTTACATGACATTTTTGGAGGGTTTCTCTGTCATAAGTCGGGCGCACTCATTCATTGCCAATGAGTGGTTTCAGTAGGATATGGCAAACCTGAAAAAACTTGCGGACTTCCTTCTCACCGGATTGAGCTTAATGTCCAGGCTACACAGTGTTACATGGTATTAGTGTGTTCCCTGGAAGTGACTAATTTTTTGTACTTTGTGCTGAAGTTATCCTGGCCTTGTTACTTACTCAACACTATATGAGAGGCATGTGCAATCAAATTTGCTGGAATGTTTATACTTTTATGGTAGTTGGTATCTGTTCATCTGCTTGTTGTTCATGATATTTGCCTTCCATTGCTTTTGAGTATGTATAGAACATGTAACATACAAAACTATGAAAAATACTGAAATCATCGTATTATTTTTCAAGTATTTGAAGTAATTTTTCTGTTATATTCTGCGTACATGTGTAACAGACTTTTACAAAATGTTCTGGTTTGTTACTAATTTTAAATTTTTTGCCTTTACAGATTGCATGTAACAGCATTTACCTAGGAATTTCATATTATGCAACAAGTCAGCCACCAGAGCTATACAGGATAGCCATGTTCTTTATTCTGACTAATGCAGCATCCCTGGCAGCTCAAGGGTCAGGATTCATTATTGGTGCTCTGACACCAACAAAGGTAGTGTTTCTTTCAAAACAATTTTTGTAATTTTAGAGGACTGTAAAGTGGTTGTCTGACAGATTCTCATTGGCTTTTTTAACATTTAAATGGTGTGACAAAACAGTTATGCAGTTTTGAGGAGTTATAAAAAAGAAATTGGGGTATATAGAGAAAAAATCTTTTTGTTTTTAGAATTAGATGTTCATACCATTCTATATTCATTTAGTATTGAAAATAATGTTCTCAAGATGGTAGCTGTTAGCAGCAATACACTTTAGGAGACGATCTATGACATTTTGAAGAGCTTGTTTGCACGCGTTGTGGGGTATGGCATTCACTGCTTCAATAATTTGATCCCTTAGCTCTGGTAGGTTTTAGGGCAGTGTTTAAACACCTTTTCATTCAGATATCCCTGAAGAAAGAAGTCACAAATGCTCAAATCTGGTGATCATGCAGACCATCCCACACCAACCCTCAAAGACCGTATGTCCCAGAAACATTTCTCTCAAAACATAAAATAAATTTCAGACTGTATGAGCTACACCCCAACCTGTTGGAAAAAGTCCCCTAATCCCTCTTCTTCAACAATCTGTTCCATTCTGGGCTGCAGAAAATTTTGCAACATTGAAACATAATGTCTGGAATTCACATTCATAGTCACACTTTCCTCCTCAAAGACGTACTGGCCTATCATGCCAGATTGTGATACGGGACATCACACTGTTAGTTTAGGGGAACGTAGCAGCCTTTGGTGAAGAATTTGGGGGTTGTTTTCAGCCCAGTAGCGAAAATTTTGTTTATTCACAATCCCACTTAGGTGAAAATGTACACCATTGCAATCATTTCCTCACACAGGCCTCAGCAGTTGGTGTAGTCTGTTGGACTCAGTTCTTGAACCACAATATTCTGAAGGGGTGGAAATTTAAGTCGAAATGCAGAATCCTCTTAAAACTGTGGTCTGAAAACCCCAATGCAACAGCGTGCCTTCAGGCAGAATATCTTGGTGATTGCTCAGCTGCTCTTCTCACCAGCTGCACATTTTCAGGTGTTCTGATGGATCTCCAATGGCTATGCATACCTCTTTGTAAACAATGAAAAATCCAGGATGGAATAATGACAATATTACAAAAATGATAGTAGCTACTCACCAAATAGCGAAGGTGCTGAGTCACAGATACACCAAAAACAAAACTGTCGGACAGTAAGCTTTCGGACAACAAGGCCTTCACTGGATATAGACAACATACACATACAATCATGTAAACGCAACACACACACACACACACACACACACACACACACACACACACACGGCCAGTCTGGCTGTTTGTGGTCATGTGTGCGTGAGTTGCATTTGTGTAAGTGTGAATGTTGTCTATATCTGATGACACCCTTGTTGGCCAAAAGCGCACTTTCTGACAGTCCTTTTATTGTGCTTATCTGCGACTCAACATCACCACTGTATGGTGAGTAGCAACTATCCTTTTCTAATATCATATTTCTTCTTAGTGTGCTAAGAGTTCGCTCCAACTGCTGATCCTAGGACCAAATTGTATTCGCAGTAGGAATGGCATTGTTGTGTGGAATGTTGAACTGTTGCTGAAAAGCTCTTTGTATTGCAATCTCAAATCAGTTGTTTTCAAGATACACATGCATGGCAAAGCACCAGTGAGCTCTGGTCCAAACAATGTTGGCTACTGAAATAGAATCACTGATGGAACAAAGGGAGACCATGTGCAACTGCCCCCCCCCCCCCCACGCACGTACTATCTATGTCTACATACATACTCCCCAAACTACCATATGATGTATGACAGAGGGTACCCTGTACTATTTCTACTATTAGTAGTTTCCTTTTCTGTTTCACTCGCAGGTAGAGCGAGGGAAAAATGCCTGTCTGTATGACTCCATATGAGCCCTAATTTCTCGTAGCCTATCTTTGTGGTCCTTACGCGAAATGTACATTGACGGCAGTAGATTGTTGTGCAGTCAGCTCCAAATGCTGCTTCTCTCAATTTTCTCAACAGCATTCCTCAAACAGTTCTATCACATCCACGTATTCCCATTTGAGTTCCCAAAACACCTCCATAACACATGCACGTTGTTCAGACCTATGATAACAAATCTAGCAGCCTGCCTCTGAATTGCTAAAATGTCTTCCTTTAATCTGACCAGGTGCAGGTCCCAAGCACTCTGCAGTACTCAAGAATTGGTCACACTAGCATCCTGTATGCAGCCTACTTTACAGATCAACCACACTTTCCTAAAATTATCCCAATAAACCAACCACCCTACCACAATCCTCACATGCTTGTGCCATTTCATACCACATTGCAACATTAAGCCCAGATATTTCAATGATGTTACTGTGTCAAGCAGAATACTACTAATGGTGTATCAAAACATTATAGGTTTGATTTATCTACTCACCTACATTAGCTTACATTTTTATACATTTAGAGCTAGCTTTCATTCATCACACCAACTACAAATTTAGTCTAAGTCATCTTGTATCATCCTACAATCACTCATATTCAACACCTTCCCATACAACACAGCATCTTTGACAAATGACCACAAACTGCTGCCCACCCTGTCTGTCAGATCATTTATGTATATAGAAAATAATAGCAGTTTTATCACATTTCATGGCACACTCCTGACAGTACCCTTGTCTCTGATGAATATGTGCTGTCAAGGACAATGTACTGGGTTCTGTTACTTAAGAAGTCTTCAAGCCACTCACATATGTGGGAACCCATTCTGTGAGCTCATACCTTCATTCACAGTCTGCAGTGGGGCACTGTGTCAAATGCCTTTCAGAAATCTAAGAATGAGGAATCTGTCTGTTGCCATTCAAGCATCATATGAGAGAAAGGCAAGCTGAGTTTCACACAAATGACACTTTCTAAAACTGTATTCATTCATGGGCTTAAGCTTTTTGGTCTCTAAGAAATTTATTATATTCAGACTTGGAATATGTTCTAGAATTCTGCACTAACTGATGTCAAGGATACTGGTCTGTAACTTTGTGGGTCCATTATTTTACCCTTCTTATACACAGGAGCCACCTGTGCCTTTTTCCAGTCCCTTGAGACTTTGCACTGGGCGAGAGATTCACTATAAATGCAAGCAAAGTAAGGGACCAATGGCTTTGGTCACCACATCGGTGTAGGCATGGAGGGGGCTCATCCTATCCTTGGGGCCAATGGCATACAGTACTCTTTGTGAAACTGAACTGGGATTCCATACAGGCCTAGCCTATGCCAGTGATGTTTATTAGTGTGCCATCCATAAGGAACTCTGTATGATGGTCAAACAATGGTATGTTTGTATGATTCTCCTGCATGAATGATTTCCTAAATGCAAATTTAAAACTTCAGCATTTGTTTTGCTACCTTCAACTGCCACACCAGACTGGTCAACAAGGGACTCAATGGAAGCCTTAGACCCGTTTAGTGATTTTACGTAGGAGCAGAATTTTCTTGGGGTCTCGGCCAGATCTTTTGGTAAGGTACAATGGTAGTAGTTATTGTATACTTTGTGCGTAGATCTTTTCACAAATGCATATATCTCTACTAACCTTTGCCTGCCATCATTTGCCATTTCTCTGTTGAACGAAGGGTTCAAGAGCTTTTGCTTCCTCACCATTTTCCAAATTTTGTTGCTAAATTGAGCTGTATTTTTTCCGTCCTTAGTCCATTTACTAGACACATACTTTCCCAGAACATGATTTACGATCTATTTAAACTTCACCCATAATACCTCTATGTCTATCACGCTGGAACTGAATGACTGCATTCACTGTATTATAAGTGATATGCTAACAATTGATTACCTGGTCTTTTAAGCTGAAACACTCTCCTAGCCTTCTTGACTCATTAATTAACTTTTGTAACCACTGTTACTATGACGATGACATGATCAGTAATCCCCTCTGTATTGTGAGACCAACAACAACGACTGGCCTGTTTGTAGCTACAAGAGCTAAGATATTACCATTGTGTGTGGGCAGCCGAACTAGCTGCTCAAGACAGTTTTCAGAAAACATGTACAATAGTACTTTACAAGAGTGCCTTTCTGTACCTCTTGCAATGAATCCATACATGTCCCAGTCTGTAATTGGTATGTTTTAATCACATCCAATTAGTATTGCATGATATGAGTTTTTACACACTGCTGACCATAGGCTTTCTTTGAATGATGCTAGAAAAACCATAGCAGAATCAGATGGCAGGTAAAAACCTCCAACAATTAACTTGGTTTCACCTACACCTGTTATACACAACCAGATAACTTCACTGTCACACTAAATTTCAACCTCAGTAGAGACAATATTTTTTTCAGCTGCAAAGAACACTCCCCCTCGTATGGTGTCTAATCTGTCTTTGTGATAAATTTTCCTTTACTCACTAAATATCTCAGAGCTTTCTATTTTGGGTTTTAGCCAGATCTTGGTACAAAGAATTAGTTGAGTGTGAGAACTGTCTTGGAGGGCAGTAAATTCAGAAACTTTGTTATGAATTCGTAAACAATTTATTGATAAAAGTTTGAAAGGTGAAATGTCTTTACTCTGAATGTGTTCTGTGTATCGAGTGGCAAGTGTTCAGCAGAGTACCTCAATCTACAACCTAGCCTAAAAAAAACCCATGTGCACCCCACAAGAACTGTTCTACCCAAGTAAGTGCTTCCTTCATGTAGTGCACTCCTGACCTATCAAGGGAAGTCCTACAATTCCCCACCTGATAATGCAGATCCTAAAATCTGCAGCTAAGATCATCACAGACTTGACAAAACCTATGGTTCAGATCCTCCACTCAGATCCAAACCAAAGGACCAAAATCAACACTGGACACAACACTACAAACTGAAAACTCTGCTTGCACCACACACATGAGACCAGCTTCCTTTACCACCTCTGCCAGCTACCTACACAAACTAAGGATGGCCTCATAACATAAGTAATAGGTGTCATGGTGCCAAAGTGAGCCATAAATTGCAGACAACTGCACACTCAATAGCCATCTCCACACCTCAGATGACACCTCCCAGCAAATGTACCGAGTGCAAATTGGCTTTCTTTCCAACTGCGAATGCTATCTTACTGCAGAGCTCCAAAAAGTGCCTAATGTTGGAGCTCCCAATAATTAGCAAGCCCTCACCCACATGTGCCTGCTTGGACCTTACTGAAGGAACAGTCACCAGTTCACTCACAGGGCAGATAGGCGAGGCCAGGTGCCCAGCCTCCACATTGGCCTTCTTCCTCGAGTGACACAAATGCATTACCACCAGCCACTCACCCTGCTGTGAGTGCAGATCCACCATGTCATGTCCACTCGGAGGTGCCTCAGTGGCAGAGCTCGTGGGTGAAACAAGTGACACTTGAGGTATGCCATGTGACAGGCCAGATTCTCCACCACTGCTACACCCCAAGGAGCAGCCTGAAGTAGGCTGATTGTAGCCAAAACCACATTCAGCTGTTTGCAAACTGCAGCCAGCTGCTCCTACATCTGCACAAATCATGCACACGTCCTACCCCTCCTAGTAAGACTAACTGAAGAAGTAAATTATAAAAGATACCTTGATACCCTCCTTTTTACCATCCTGATGTGTCACCAATAGATGCTGATAGTTTAATGAAACATGTAGCTGGCTGTTCAGTAGAAATGACAACTGATCTATAGACTACCTGAATTTACACTTACAGAACATGGGGTTAAACTTCATAAATACAAAAAAAACGCAAAAAATTTAAACAATTTATATTACTAAGAAACCACAGGAAAAGCTAAATATATAACTTGCTGCCCTGGAGGTTTGTCATAGGTGATATCTGGAGCTGGATTGAGTGGCTAACTAGGCTGAACCGAACGGTTGCTTGTCTTGAAAACAAGCAAATGAGCAACTACTGCACTACTGACTGCCTGACTTTACACTTCCAAAACTTTCTTACTTACAAACACAAGATTAAACTTTGTAAATACAAAAACACACTCAGAATTTAAGAAATGTGTACTACTAAGAAATAACAGGAAAAGCTAAATATGTAAATTTGCTGCCCTCAAGATGTGTTACAGATGTCAGCTAGAGCCGGACTGACCATCGTCTGAACAGTTATCCCTCAAAACCGTTTACTCAGTTCTGCCGCGCCTCTATCATTACTGCAACTTAATGTAATACTGTGTTGGTGGTTTCTGATCAATTTCATATGTCATACCACATAAATGACAAGTGAATAATGATAGGGGAATGGCTGAACGAACAATCTAACCTTTATCTCCAGCCAGACATTACAAGTTATGAACCTAACTGATGGATTAATGCAGTGTCCCACGCTGGTACTCAAACAATTATCTTTATTTATGGTACTCAAACCATTATCTTTATTTATCTCAGCCAACAGACTGCCAAATGAGCAATCAGAGCTTACCCCATTGCCAAATTCAAAGCTTCAATCTGACAGTAACTCTCACTTAGTATTCATAACTTTAAAATTCTGGGTTCAATTCTGGATCCAGCACATGTTGTTTTTTCCTCCTTACCCAGGAAGGTTCATTTGGGCAAGCCATGAATTTAAAACACAAAGTTTTATTCTGGTACGAATGTGACACAGACACAAAAATCTTTTGACATTTCTTCTAACACTTTGAAACAACAGAAAGTTCAGATAGGAATATCAACAATATTATGAAAATGATAGATTGCCACTCACCATAAAGATGACACATTAAGTTGCAGAACAGGCACAATAAAAAACCTGTTACATATTGAGCTTTTGGCCAAAGCCTTCTTCAGAAAGAAGAACATATACATGTTCACACAAGTAAGCGCACCTCACACAAACCTAACCACTACCTCTGGCTGCTCTGGTCAGAATGCAACAGCATCGCATTGACAGAAGAAGCAATCTGTAGTGGGCAGGGAAGGCGGAGGATTAGCAGGATACAGGTGAGAGGAGAGGAGTCAACGGAGCCAGGCTTAGTATGCAGGGACTAGGTGGTCACTAGACATGACTGCCAGGTGCAGAGCCAAGAGGCTGGGACAGGAGGAGGGGGGGGGGGGGGGGCGGGAATGGGGAGCGAAACAGGAGAGAAGCATAGAAGTGAGAAAAGACTGATGGCTGTGCTGGCAGAGAGCAGTGCACGTTGAGCATGAGGGGATGTGAAATGGTAAGAAGTGACAAGACAGAGGGGGGTGGGAGGTGGGGCTGGTAGGTTACCATAGTTTGAGGTTTGAGGCTGGAATTATTTCAGGAGCAAAGAATGCGTTATAAAGATAATCTCCACCTTCGCAATTCAAAAAGCTGGTGGTGGAGGGGAGGATCCAGATGACTTGCATTGTGAAACAACCACTGAAATCAGGCATGTGATATTAGGAGGGGAGGATCTGGATAGCTCAGGTTGTGAAGCAAGCACTGAAATCAAGCATGTGATATTCAGCTGCTTGTTGTGCCACAGGGTATTCATTTTGCTCTTGGCCATAGTTTGGCAGCGGACATTCACCCTAGTGAGCACATGGTTGGTAGTCATACCAATGTAAAAATGCAGTGATAGCAGCAGATCTGATACATGACATGGCTTCTATCACAGGTGGCCTGGCCTCTCATGGCATAGGACAAACCTGTGAAAAGACTGGAATAGAAAGTATTGGACTGAGCAGTTTTTGCATGTGGGTCTTCCACAGGGATATGATCCTTGTGGGAAGGAGCTGGGATTTGGAGTGGCATAGAGATGGATTGAGATGTTATAGAGAGAAAACCACTTTATGGAGGTGGAAAGGATATTGGCTTGGATATCCCTCATTTCAGGCATAACAATAGATAATAAAAGCCTTCATGGAGGACGTGGTTCAGTTGTTCCAGTCTGTGCTGGTACTGGGTGATGAAGGAGGCACTTCTTTGCAGCTGGTTCTTGGGGGTCCCGGGAGAATTGAGTGTGTGTGGGAATATGGCATGGCAAATCTGTTTGCGGACTAGGTCTGGGGATAGTGCCCATGAAGTCCTTTGCGAGACCTTCAGCATACCAAGCATGGGAATTCTTATCACTGCAGATATGCCATCCCCGGATGGCCAGGCTATATGGGAAGGATTTTTTGGTGTGCTGTTGAAATGCAGGTACTATTGGTGGTTGGTGGGTCCAGTGTGGACAGAGGTGTGGATGCAATCGCACCTCAGGGACTGGTTGCTATGAGGAGTTGACGAGAAGGAACCCTTCGTAGTATCCAGAAACTGCCCAGCTGACCTTTTCAACTTGTCACATCCTCCTAAACTCCACACCAACACTCCACTAAATCTAGAGCTAAAACAATCCCAGCACACTGCTGTTAACTGTTCTGCCAAAATCATCAGATCAGCTGCATGGAAGTTTCAGTCCTACCCAAAAGCCTCTCATTTAGCCATACACCTAAATTTAACCACATTTGACTTGTAGAAGACCTACTCTCCTCTTCCCAATTCCTGTGATGGGAACACTTCTTTGCCACCAATCCCTCCAACCAAAGCCAACATAACTGCAACATTGAATCCTGCATTGCACAGATCATACCACCCCTATTCTCCTCCCAGGAATTCCTAACCTCCAACTTGGCCTCACCATCCTTCCCCAGGTCCCTTCCTAAGAGCACCAGCCTTTCAACAGAAGCCTCAAAACAGATCCTGACCTAATCATCCTAGCTGCAGACTGTAGTTCCACCACTGTCATTATGAATCACAGTGACTACCTGGCAGAAGGTCTCTGACTCCTCCACCTATAAACTCTGCCAGAGTGATCCCATCCCAGAAGTCCAGCGTAGCCTCTAATCACTACTTAATGGCTTTTGCCTTTCCCAGCTCACTTCTGAATCTATTTCCCTCCCCACCCCTATGACACCTCATACACTAAATTCTACATGCTTGCCAAAATCCACAAACCCAGCCATCCTGGATACCCCATTGTGGCTCATTATTGTGCTTCCACTGAAAGAATTTCATTCACCAACACCTCCAACCAACTGCCCAAAATCTTGCCTCCATATCAAAGATACCAATGACCTCCTTCATTGACTGTCCACCATCCCCATCCCCTTACCACCTGGATTACTACTTGTCACTGTTGATTCCATTTCCTTATACACCAACATCCCCCTTGCCCATAGTCTTGTTACTATTGAACGCTACCTCTCCCAATGTCCTTCAGACTCAAACCTCATTCCTCATACTCTTTACTAGCTTTATCCTAACACACAACTACTTATCCTTTGAAGGGAAAGTATATAAACAAATCTGCAGCACAGCTCTAGGCACCCATATGGCACGCTGCTATGCCATCCTGTTTATGGGCCACCTAGAGGAAACCTTTCTAGCCTCCCAAAACCCAAAACCCCTTGTATTTCAGGTTCATTGATGATAGCCTCATGTTGTGGAGTCGGCCAACACATATGCTCCTCATTCCTTCATAACCTCAACACCTTTCTCTTATGTGCATAATCTAATCCTCCTCAGCCTAGCATGCCATCTTCCTGGGTGTTGACTTCCTCCTCTCTGATGCCTCCTCCCAACATCTGCCCACATTAAACTCACGAACCACCAACAGTACCTGCATTTTGACAACTGCCATCTCTTCCACAACAAAAAACCCCTCCCACACATCCTATCAGGAACAGTATATCTGCACCGACAAGAACTCCCTTTCCCAGTATACTAAAGGTCTCAAAAAGCTCTTCACAGACTGGCAATATTCCCCGGACCTAGTTCACAAACTGATTGTCCTTACCATATCCCCACACATCCCCAAACCTCCCACCATCCCCAAGAGCTGCCACCCAATACTGCCCCAGACTGGAACAATGGACACCACCAAACTGTGTCAAGAACAAAGTTAACCACCTTATGGCATAACGCACAGCTGAACATAACATGCTCAATTTCAGAGGCTGCTCGCAACCCAGGCCATGGATTCTCCCCGCCATTACCAGCTTTTCTGAACTGTGCAGATGGGAGTTATCCTTATAACACATTCTACACTTCTGAAACAATTGTGGCCTCAACCTAGGCATCCTACAATCCCCACACTCTCCACCTAACAGTAACCCCTCCCCCCCCCCCCCCCCCCCCCCCACTGTACCATTGTATCACCTCCTCCCCATACATGACTCCTCCCTCTCACTGTGTGCCATTCTCTGCTAACACATGCAACCGTCTTTTCACCTTCTCTGCTCCTCTCCTTCTCCACTCCACCTCTGTCCCCCAAAGCCTCTTGATACTGCTCCCTGGTAGCCTTATCTTACCACCCTTTAGTCACTGCATGCTTCGCCAGGCTGTGCTAATTCCTCTCCCTCCTCGCCAGCACCCTGCTATCCCTCCCCTTTCCCATACCACTCCAGATTGCTGCTTCTGTAGGCATGACACTGTTGCATTCTGATCAGAGTGACCAGAGAGAACAGTCACGTGAGCGTGAGGTGCACTTGCCTGTGTGAATATGTCTGAGTTCTACTTTCTGAAGAAGGCTTTGGCTGAAACCAGGAAGTCTAGCAGTCGTTCTGTTATGCTTGTCTGCAACTCAGTGTGTCACCTTTACATTGAGTAGCAATCTGTCCTCTTCTAATACTTCTTTTACTCAAGACTACTCCCACATTTCTCATACGGAATTTTGCTTTATGAAGTCCTATACCATAACATTTATTGTGAATATGATCTACAAAAAGTGGAAGGAACTAGCTAACCAAAATACAGTCTGTCCTTAGGCCTATAGGTATTCCAGAATGAAACTTTCATTGTAGAGTAGAGGAGAAGGACACAGATATGGAAGAAATAACGGAGCAAGTCATGTGGCACGAGTTTGGTAGATCACTGAATTATCTCGGCTCATAAGTCAGCAGGAGTAGGTCATGTATTTTTGGGCTTGGAAATTTATGGAAGCTGTAGGAACTAGGTTATTTGTGAAGGTGTTAAAAATCTGTACACTGAGTGACTTGCCATGAGGTTTCCAGAAAATTTAAGGCACTTTACTAAATAAGGCTTGAGTCGACAAATGTGAAAAGAATCAGCTGAATAGTCTGTCATATTACACTCATAAACTGCAGAGCAGAATAATGTGTAGGTGAATAAAGAGAGAAGTCAAAGGACAATGGATAAAAATCACTTTGATTTTAGAAAATACAGAGGTATAAAAGAAGTTGTTCTGATATTGCATTTTATGATGTGAAGATAAATAACCTGGGCACCTTCCTAACATTTGCGGACCTGCAGAAAACCTGTAATGCTACAAGATGGAATAAAATGTTCATAATGCTGAGATGAAAGGGGCTAAAGTAAAAAGACAGAGGATTAACGTACAGCCTCTACAAAGCCAAAGTGTGAGGATTGGGTAAATTAAGAAAGGTGTAAGGCAAGGTTACAGATCATTACCACTATCACTTAACATTTAAAGAAAGGAAACAGTGAAGGGAGTGAAAGAAAATTCTGGAAGACAAAACAAGTGCAAGAGGAGCAGATACCATGCTTAAAGATGAAAGACAGGGTATCTATTCTGGCAAAATATTAGGAAACCTCAGAAGACTTGTTGAATGAAATGGTCGGTATCCCTTAGACAGAACTTGAATTAAGGATAAGACATATCAAGCTGAGTAGCAGAAAGAACAGGAATTTGCTTTACATCACAACTAAGAACAACAACAAACTGGTTAAAAGGCTGGTGAAATTTGAAGGTATAAGACATCACACTAAATGTGGTCCCAACAAACTTCACTCTTAACACTCATTTATTCCCACTGTAACAGCTAATAACTACATATTTAGAAAGAACTTTAACAACTAATTCACTATAGCTATAATATTAATTGCAGATACATCCTATTTTGTCCCCAAGAACTGCTATGTAAACTCCTTTGTACATAGACAACATGTCAATTATTAAATAATTCTATAAAAGCTCCATCTGGAAAGAGAAATGGAGATAAAAACTACACAGCATTTTATAGACTGTGGGAACTATAATGCAGGACATTTGTTTTTGGTTGACTTACATTACTGGAAACATTTCAAACAAAAATTCTAAAGTATTTATCAAATTTTGCAGAATAAGGAGGAAGATTACCATTTTATGACTTATTGATCTTAGCATTATAGCAAATGTAGCATTAACTCAATTATAGAGAAATGGGAAACAAAGTTGTTATTTGTTTAAGGGATCACGCTGAAATATTTTCCTTTTGCAACTGATCCATTTCTTCTGTTTCCGTATACGTGTATGTAATTATTCAGTTTCAATAAATTATTTTATACAACCTAGGATACTAACAATTTTCTTTTCTGTTTGAACAGGTTGCTGTTTTTCTTGGCCCAGTTTTGCTTGTTCTGATTTCAATGTTTGGATTCAACATATTTCACAAGGATATCCCATCTTCACTGGAGTTCATGTTCTACATCAGTTACTTCAGAGCTGCATTTCAAGGAATTATTACTGTCACTCTCGCTGATGGCCGAGATGAACTACCCTGTCCTGAAGATGTGTTATATTGCCATTATAGGTATACAAAAAAGTTTCTGACAGAAGTTGACATTTTAAATGTTGATGTAATGGGAAACCTATATATGATTTTAGGTGTGGCTGTGATGATGTATGTTGGTGCCTTTCTTTCTGTGTGGTATAAAGTTGCAAGGCGATGATTATATCATCAGTGGGCAAAGCTTTAGAATTGCAGTACAACTGAAGAAAAATGAAGCAGTATTTAACTTATTAGCCACTTGGTGCAAGTTTTACAAAACATGTGTACAACTATTAAAGCCATGACAGAACTAATGTGTTCCACAGGTGTGAAGTGTCTCAGTGACTGAGAGCATTCCTTAAATGATTAGCGTCAGTCTCAGGAAAGTGCTTGTTTTGCAAATAATGTGAAAACTTAATCATCATTTTACTGCACAAAACTCTGACCTGGAATGTAATCAGGAAATGTGTATTGCTTGTAGCATTTAATAAGTCTAAGACATATGCATAAATATTGCACAAGGCATATGGTGAAAAGAAAAGTTTTCTTAAGTGAAGGCTTAGTCAACTGAATGGCCTTGTTCCTCTGGAATGATTCAGCACATGTATGTAACTGCTCTTATGAAGAGTGTACTGTCACAATGACAGCAGTAATTTTGTAAAAATTATTATGTTTCACAGTTTTCTGTACGATTTGTTGTGTTATATTCCAGTTATTGGAATAGCAATAATTTATTTATAATATGTATGTCCTTTGTGTGTTATTTGTATGTATTTTATAGATAACTGTATATGATCTATATGCAGCACAATGAAAATCTCTGCCTAATTTAAGAAATAAAGTAAAACTTTTAAAGCATGATTTAAGTTTTATTTTTTGATAGGACCATACGCTTTTTGTTTTGTTTCAAAAGCGTCTTCAGTGGTCAGATTTTTCTGCTTCCTCTGCATTCTAAAGTTCTTCCTCAAGTAAGTGCTTGATTTTTGGAACATTACGCTTCATTGGCACTGGATACATTTTCATGTTGTGAGCAGGCACATACACAAAGTATACTCATAGGAAACTGACTGAAATGTAAGCCTGTCTCAACAGGCAAGTATGACATTACTATCTTAAAAAGCTGGAATAAGATCTTGACAATCTTCCAGTAAGAAATTCTGTAATCTGGCGATATATTATTAAAACAGTATGTTATCAGGAGAAAGAAAACTGGCATTCTACGGGTCAGAGCATGGAATGTCAGATCCGTTAATTGGGCAGGTAGGTTAGAAAATTTAAAAAGGGAAATGGATAGGTTAAAGTTAGATATAGTGGGAATTAGTGAAGTTTGGTGACAGGAAGAACAAGACTTTTGGTCAGGTGAATACAGGGTTATTAATACAAAATCAAATAGAGGTAATGCAGGAGTATTTTTAATAATGAGTAAAAAAAATAAGAGTGCAGGTAAGCTGCTACAAACAGTACAGTGAACACATTATTGTGGCCAATATAGACACGAAGCCCATGCCTACTACAGTAGTACAAGTTTATATGCCAACTAGCTCTGCAGATGATGAAGAAATTGAAGAAATGTATGATGAAATAAAATAAATTATTCAGATAGTGAAGGGAGACAAAAATTTAATAGCCATGGGTTACTGGAATTCGGTAGTAGGAAAAGGGAAAGAAGGAAACGTAGTAGGTGAATATGGATTGGGGGGAAGAAATGAAAGAGGAAGCTAACTGGTAGAATTTTGCACAGAGCATAATTTAATCACAGCTAACACTTGGTTCAAAAATCATGAAAGAAGGTTGTATACATGGAAAAAGCCTGGAGATACTAGAAGGTATCAGATAGATTATATAATGGTAAGACAGAGATTTAGGGACCAGGTTTTAAATTGTAAGACATTTCCAGCGGCAGATGTGGACTCTGACCACAATCTACTGGTTATGAACTGTAGATTAAAACTGAAGAAACTGCAAAAAGGTGGGAATTTAAGGAGATGGGACCTGGATAAAATGACAGAACCAGAGGTTGTAGACAGTTTCAGAGAGAGCATTAGGGAACGATTGACAAAAATGGGGGAAAGAAACACAGTAGAAGAAGAACAGGTAGCTTTGAGAGATGAAATAGTGAAGGCAGCAGAGGATCAAGTAGGTAAAAAGACAATGGATAATAGAAATCCTTGGGTAACAGAGGAGATACTGAATTTAATTGATGAAAGGAGAAAATACAAAAATGCAGTAAATGAAGCAGGCAAAAAGGAATACAAACGTCTCAAAAATGAGATCGACAGGAAGTGCAAAATGGCTAAGCAGGGATGGCTAGAGGACAAATGTAAGGATGCAGAGGCTTATCACACTAGGGGTAAGATAGATACTGCCTACAGGAAAATTAAAGAGACCTATGGAGAAAAGAGAACCACTTGTATGAATATCAAGAGCTCAGCTGGAAACCCAGTTCTAAGCAAAGAAGGGAAAGCAGAAAGGTGGAAGGAGTATATAGAAGGTCTACACAAAGGCGATGTACTTGAGGACAATATTATGGAAATGGAAGAGGATGTAGATGAAGATGAAATGGGAGATATGATACTGCGTGAAGAGTTCGACAGAGTACTGAAAGACCTTAGTCGAAACAAGGCCCCGGGAGTAGACAACATTTCACTAGAACTACTGACAGCCTTGGGAGAGCCAGTCCTAACAAAACTCTACCATCTGGTGAGCAAGAAGTATGAGACAGTCGAAATACCCCCAGACTTCAAGAAGAATATAATCATTCCAATCCCAAAGAAAGTAGGTGTTTGCAGATGTGAAAATTACCGAATTATCAGTTTAATAAGTCACAGCTGCAAAATACTAACTCAAATTCTTTACAGACGGATAGAAAAACTGTTAGAAGCTGACCTCAGGGAAGATCAGTTTGGATTCCATAGAAATGCTGGAGCACTTGAGGCAATACTGACACTACGACTTATTTTAGAAGATAGATTAAGGAAAGCAAACCTACGTTTCTAGCATTTGTAGACTTAGAGAAAGCTTTTGACAATGTTGATTGGAATACTCTCTTTCAAACTCTGAAGGTGGCAGGAGTAAAATACAGGGAGTGAAAGGCTATTTACAATTTGTACAGAAACCAGATGGCAGTTGTAACAGTCGAGGGACATGAAAGGGAAGCATTCGTTGGGAAGGGAGTGAGGCAGGGTTGTAGCCTCTCCCCGATGCTATTCAATCTGTATATTGAGCAAGCAGTAAAGGAAAAAAGAAAAATTTGGAGTAGGTATTAAAATCCATGGAGAAGAAATAAAAACTTTGAGGTTCGCTGATGACATTGTAATTCTGTCAGAGACAGCAAAGGACTTGGAAGAGCAGTTGAATGGAATGGACAGTGTCTTGAAAGGAGGATATAAGATGAACATCAACAAAAACAAAACTAGGATAATGGAATGTAGTCTAATTAAATCAGGTGATGCTGAGGGAATTAGATTAGGAAATGAGACACTTAAAGTAGTAAAGGAGTTTTGCTATTTGGGAAACAAAATAACTGATGATGGTTGAAGTAGAGAGGACATAAAATGTAGACTGGCAATGGCAAGCAAAGTGTTTCTGAAGAAGAGAAATTTGTTAACCTCGAGTATAGATTTAAGTGTCAGGAAGTCGTTTCTGAAAGTATTTGTATGGAGTGTAGCCATGTATGGAAGTGAAACATGGATGATAAATAGTTTGGACAAGAAGAGAATAGAAGCTTTCAAAATGTGGTGCTTCAGAAGAATGCTGAAGATTAGATGGGTAGATCACATAACTAATGATGAGGTATTGAATAGAATTGGGGAGAATAGGAATTTGTGGCACAATTTGACTAGAAGAAGGGATCGCTTGGTAGGACATGTTCTGAGGCATTAAGGGATCACCAATTTAGTATTGGAGGGCATTGTGGAGGGTAAAAATCGTAGAAGGAGACCAAGAGATGAATACACTAAGCAGATTCAGAAGGATGTAGGTTGCAGTACGTACTGGGAGATGATGAAGCTTGCACAGGATAGAGTAACATGGAGAGCTGCTTCAAACCAGTCTCAAGACTGAAGACAACAACAACAACAACAATAACAACATGTATTACCTGTGCTATTTGTTTGTACATAGTTCATATAAAAATGCAATAAAACCATACAAATTACACAAACAAACCTTTGATTGAATACTATCTATAGAAAAGAAACATTAGAGTTCAAAAATAAGACAAAGTAAAGTCAGATTCTCGATTGTGAAACTTTGGAAATACCAGAGGTCACATGCTAGTAGTCTTTACCAAGAACAACAATATATTAGTCCATAACAGATTCTTTCAGAAGAAAACTAATAGCATATGTACTTGGAAAGAACCAAATCGAACTCAAAATGAAGTTGATTTTATTGAATAATAAAAATATGTACAGCATGTGATAGTCCTAAACCACATCCAAGTAGAAGTGATCACAGACTCATAAAATGCACAGTCACATAAACAGGCTAATCAGGCAGTAAATTATAAATATAGATTATGACTGTTTATCTTGCCAATGGATTGGTAAGATTTGTCATGTCAAAATTTGTTTTAATACCTCTGCCATTAATCAATTCTGAAAAGGTGAAATTTCAGTACTGCCAATAGATACATGTAAAAGTGCATACAATAGCCCAGCTTTTGGAATTAATAATCCTTTTTATCTAGAAGAAGATAGGGATGGATTGTGAAAGATAAAGGGAATGGTTCCTCTCATACTGTGGTCAGAGAGGCTTCCCTTCCTTTTTAACCTTCTCAGTCCATCCCTCTTCCCTTCTTGAGGAAGAAACTATTAGTTACAAAAGCTAGAATGCTGTATATACTTTTATATGTGTCTGTCATAAGTACTGACATTTCTCCTGATAAGTACTATCCAGCAATTTTGTCTCTCAGTTCCATATTTTGTTGTGAGAATTCTCCTTTTGAAATACAATATTTTTCACATCTGAAACTTCTTGGTTTATAACCTTAAATTCCTGTGCTATGCTAGATGGTGCTCTCTTGTCACTGCAATCATTGGTTTGCAAGGCAAGTATGGAACTTCTGACTGAAAGCAAGGGAAAGACAACTAAATACTTGTAGAGAAATACAATTTTATTTGATATGTAACAGTATTTCTAAATTGATCAGGAGTATAATCAAGTAAAAACAATATTTGTGAAAAGGCAACATTACTGTATTATTTTCAGACACAACAGCACATAGCTATCATTTAATTTTGGTTAGCTTTATTCAGAATTTACTATTAATGGTTTTAAATTTAAAAAGTCATTATCAAATGGTTTGCAAGCTTCTATCAAAAAAGATAATATGTTGCTTTATAGATGAGTTTCCATGAGATGACTTATTATTATTATTATTATTATTATTATTATTATTATTATTATTATTAATGTCATCATCATCACATCATCATCATCATCATCATCATCCATGGTTCGTAGTCAAAAACAATGTACAGAGACCCACCATGTGTTTGATTGACTCATATTAAGTGGAAACAAAGTAAGTTCCAAGGTACTTTAGTATCAAAGATACTGTGACAGAGAAATATAGCATTGAGATATGGGACTTCAAGAAAAGAAGGCATATATTACTGCCAAATTAAATTTCAATAGGTGTTTTAGAACAAACATACAATATTTCTGAAAAAAAAGAAAAACCTTACATTTAAAGATTTACAACAAAATAATGTAGAAACAAATGCGTTTGAAGAAAGCGTGTACAAACACATTTGCCATTTGAATGGTGATGTCGACAGTGTATTAAAAATTTATTGTACAAGGTAATTTTGCTAAATGGAAACAAATTGCAGGAAACAATTCCTGAGAGGATAAGGAGCAAATAAAGTCATATCAGTCCATGCAAGGCAGTGCCCGGTACCAATATGTTCCAAAAAGCCACATGCAAAAATTCAGTTTTTGAGAGGGTCATGTCTTGGGTTCCATTCATCACAGAGATAAGAGGTCAAATGCTCTGGATAGCCTCGAGCATAGCAACCATATGTACACCTATCAAAAGAACTGGTGTACTGTAGCTTTCCTACAATACTAAATCAGAATTTAAATATTATGATATTATGCAAGTCCTTCAGGCCAGGCAAAGTGAGCAAATTGCCCCCTACCCCCCCCCCCCTTTTTTCCCCAGTCTAGGGTGGACCTTAGGTGGCTTATTTAAACACCATTTGGGCAATGGGCAGCTTATGAGAAAATCCTGGAAAACCATGATTATTGGGTACAAAAAGTATCAGTTGCTGGAATGGCCACTTCTACACTTCTATAATTTCTTTTCATGCCAGATCATCAAAAGTTTTGCATGTGTTCTTAAGATGGTGTTTTGGGAACCTTGAAACTTTTTCCATCATTATCTCTTACTGAAACCCAGGTTCAAAGTTACCATTCTTCTTCTTCTTCTTCTTCTTCTTCTTCTTCTTCTTGTGTCACGGCCTCTGTAGGACCACGGGTAGCCCCTTCGTGGACTGCATTTTTTCTTCTTCTCCTAGAACCTCTTTATTCTTTCTCTTCTCCTCTCCCGTTCTTCTTCCGAGATCTTCAGTTTCCATTTCTCCTGCCTGCTCCACTGGTGACATTCTAATCTTTTCCTGTATTCTTCTCTGTCATTGATCTGCAGCATATTTGTCGCTGTATATTTGTTCCTCCAATTTTCCTTTCCTTCGACCTTGATCCCCAATTCCAACCAGTCCTTCTGAAGCTCAACAACCCACTTGGTTCCTGTCTTTCCCCTTGTCCTCCCTGTTGTTTCCCACACTCTCTTCATCATTCTGTCCATACTCATCCTAACTACATGCCCAGCAAACCTTGCCCTTTTAAGTATGATTTCCCCGGATATTGTTCTCATGTTCCGGTACAATTCTTCCCTAGGTATTCGCATCCACCTCTCTCCACCTCTTTTGGGACCTAGTATTTTTCTCTCTTCTTTCTCTAGTTGTTCTGCCCCATTTCTTCCTAGTGTCATTGTCTCAGCAGAATATAATACTGCATCCTCTGCAGTGGTGTTTAATGTCTTTGTCTTGTTATAGGCGATCCTCAGTCCCACCTTTCTGGCTACCTTACTTAAGTCGTCGAGTTGTGTCTTTGCGTCTTCTTCTATCTCACTTACTATTGCTGTCATCTGCAAAGGCTAGGCAGTCTACTTGAGCCCTGTTGTCCTTTTTGTCCCCCACATGGGTCTTTGGTATTCCCATTTCCTCGTTTATTGCTCTCCACTGCCTGATCACTTCATCCAGTGCTATATTGAATAGCAATGGTGACAATCCATTTTCCTGTTTAACACCAGTCTTGATCTCAAATTCTTATGACAGTGCTCCTCTGAATCTCACTCTTGCTTTTGTGTCTGTCAGAATTTCTGTTATGAGTTCTTGTGTAGTTCCATCAAGTCCTCTGTTCTTCAGTATCCTAACAAGAGTCTGTCTGTTGACGGAGTCATATGCCTTTGTGAAGTCCACAAAGGTTATTACTGTCTTTTTGTTTTTTAAAGCCCTATGTTCTATCAGTTGCTTCAGGATAAATATCTGTTCTACACAACCTTTTCCCTTCCTGAATCCCGCTTGGTAGTCGCCAACTGTACTTTCTACCTGTTCTTCTACTCCCTTGAGAAATAGTTTTGACAGCACCTTGTATCCAACCTCTAGTAGCGATATTCCTCTGTAGTTGTTTGCATCTCTCTTGTCCCCCTTCTTGTGTATTGGTACTACAATTGCATTCTTCCATCCTTCTGGCAACTTCTTTGTTCTCCAGATCTGGTGAATTATGTTGGTCATGTTGTCTATTGCTTTGTTGCCTCCCCACTTTATCATATTGGCTGCTATACCATCTTCTCCAGTTGCCTTATTATTCTTCAGATCGCTTATGGCATGTGCGACTTCATCCCTCGTTGGAGGGCGTGGCTCTCTCTCTTCTGTGTCAGTCCCCAGTTCCAGCTCTTCTTCAGGTGGTTCACAGTTCAGCAGGTCGTGAAAGTGCTCTGCAAAAATCCGACAGTTACCATACTTATGCACATTATATCCATCTGAGGTATAAATGTAGTTTTAACTGGTATAGTGAACACATGATAAGGGTTTTGAGGTCACCCAACCATGTTTTTAGTCAGCATTTTTTCACCAATTAAATTTTATGATGCACTGCATCTGTACGATGGGCACTTTATGCCTGTACAAATATGCCAAAGGGATATTGCAGTGACAAAAAATGAGCTAAAAAGGGTCTTAACATGCCTGAAAAGAACTTAAAATGACTGCCAAAAATTATATAAAACTGGAACCACTGCAAATTCAGAAAAACATTTCTAATGTTTTTACTCTTTTAAGATGCAAACCATAAGTCTTGTATGTTTGTTGAATTGCAATGAATGAACAAATGAAGTATCCAGAAAAAATGCAAAGCAAACAATTTTGTGTTAACCTTATACTATGTGTACAAGGGGAAGGGGAAGGGGTAGTACTGTGTGGGTGGGGAGAGAGATGAACATTGTCTGGTGTAGTGTGCAGTGACTAGACTCCTACAGGAGCAGTGTCAAGATGATGTGGGGCGGGAAGATGGGGAAAAAAGGAACAAAAAATGAGAGGAGCAAGGAAAGACAGGTGGATGCATTGGCAGAGGTCTGCAAATAAATAGGGTGGGAGATGAGAATGGAGAGAAGATGATAGGATGTAGAGGGTGGAAACTGTTGGGTGGAGGGTGTGGGGACAGTATTATACCACAGGTTGAGGCCAGGATAATTATGAGAGCAGAGAATGTGTTGTAAGGATAACACCCATCTGCACAGTTCGGAAAAGCTAGTGCTGGAGGGAAGGATCCAGATGGTTTGGGTAGTGAAGCAGCCATTGAAATCAAATGGGTTATGTTCAGCTGCATGTTGGGCCACAAGGCAGTCTACTTTGCTCTTGGCCACAGATTGGCGGTGGACAGCTGGTTGGTAGTCATACCAGTACACAAAGCTGTGCAATGATTGCAGCAGAGCTGGTAAATGACCTGGCTGCTTTCACAGGTGGCCCAGCCCCTGGTGGGATAGGTTAAGCCCGTGACAGGACTGAAATGGGAAGTGCTGGGTGGGAATACTGGGCAGGTTTTGCACCTGAATTTTCCGCAGGGATATGGCCCTTGTGGCAAGGGTTCGGACTGGGAGTGGCATAGGGATGGACTAGGATGTTGTGGAGGTTGGGTGACTGACAGAACACCACTTTAGGAACGGTGGGTAGTACCTCGGTTAGGATATCTCGTGATAGATAATCAAAGCCCTGGCGAAGGATGTAGTTCAGTTGTTCCAGTCCGGGGTGGTACTGGGCTATGTAGACAACTTCCTTGCTGAGTATGCTGAGGATCTCATCAAGGTCTTCACAGACAGACACTATCCACCAGACCTAGTCTGCAAACATATCTCCTTTGCCATTTCCCGCCACGACCCCAGTCCTCTCATCACTCCAAAAACCAGCCACAAAGGAGTGTCCCCTTTGTCACCCAGTACCAACCCAGACTGGAACAACTGAGCCACATCCTTCATCAGGACTTTGATTACCTATCATCGTGCCCTGAAATAAGGGACATCCTACTCGATATACTTCCCATCCCTCCTAATGTAGTGTTCCATCACTCACCCAACTTCCACAACATCCTAGACCATCTGTGTGCCACTTCCAGTCCCAACCACTTGCCACAAGAGTCATATCCCTGTGGAAGATGTGGAAGACCCAGGTGCAAAACCTGCCCAATCCACCCACCCAGCACTTTCTATTTCAGTCCTGTCACAGGCTTAACCTACCCACCAGGTGTCGGGCCACCTGTGAAAGCAGCTCTGCTGTAATCATTACACAGCTTTTTTTTTTTATTGGTGTGACTACCAACCAGCTGTCCACCAGGATGAATGGTCACTACCATACTGTGGCCAACAGCAAAGTAGACCACACTGTGGTACAATATGCAACTGAACACAACACACTTGATTTCAATGGCTGCTTCACTACACCAAGCCATCTGGATTCTTCCCTCGACCACCAGCTTTTCTGAACTGCACAGATGGGCGTTATCCTTACAACACATTCTCCAATTCCATAATTATCCTGGCCTAAACCTATGGTAACATATTGTCCTAGTACGCTCCACTCAACAGTTTCCACCCCATACATCCTATCATCTCCTCCCCATTCTTGTCTCCCGCTCTGTTTATTTGCCAATACAACCACCCGTCTTTCCCCACTCCTGTCATTTTTTGTTCCTTTTTACCCCACCTGCCTGCCTCATAACATCTTGACACTGCACCTGTTGGGGTCTAGTCCCTGCACACTCCACCAGACAGCATTCATCTCTCTCTCCCCACCTGAACAGTACTTTCTCTTCCCCTTCCCCTTCCCCACTCCCTCCAGATTGCTGCTTCATCCTAAATGGTGTTGCATTCTGGCCCGAGATGCTGAAGTTAGTGGTTGTGTGTGCATGATGTGTGCTTGCTTGCTTTTGTATGTGTGTGTGGGGGGGGGGGGGGGGGGGCTACATGTGAGTGTCTTTTAATCATCCCATCTCTAACTTGATGTGTCTTCTTTACAGTAAGTAGCAATCTGTCTTTTTCTACATTGTTGTTTGTTGTTATATGTGTCAAAGTATATAAATGTGTCAAAACTTTACTGACCTATAGAATTCATTTTATATAAGCAGAGCCGGCCGGTGTGGCCGTGCGGTTAAAGGCGCTTCAGTCTGGAACCGCGTGACCGCTACGGTCGCAGGTTCGAATCCTGCCTCGGGCATGGATGTGTGTGATGTCCTTAGGCTAGTTAGGTTTAAGTAGTTCTAAGTTCTAGGGGACTGATGACCACAGAAGTTAAGTCCCATAGTGCTCAGAACCATTTGAACCATTTTTATATAAGCAGCAGATCTTGATGTAGCAGTGCAAAGAAGGGAACCAGAAGAAAAATTCTCCTATCAAAACACAAAAAAGGCAAATATGTTCTTCTTTAAAGACTCTGACAAAAAAGTGGGGAACCAGTTGCCTCAATCCTCTCTCTGCCTTCCTCACCAAAAATTTTGGCTTGTGAACATATTTGCAATTTTTTGTGCTGAAAGAGAGTGGCAGAGAGACAGGGATGGTGAAGAGAGAGGAGATAGATCCAATGGGAGAGAAAGAGAGAAGAACCAATGATGATGGTAGAGAGAAAATGGCAGTAAGAGAGAGAGAGAGAGAGAGAGAGAGAGAGAGAGAGAGAGAGAGAGAGAGATATATATGGTTGAAGACAATAGCAGTGGAAGAAAAAGAGAGGGCAGACAGTGGAAATGAAAAATACTGATGAGTGGAGCTTACACAGGTTTGGTGGGTTTGGACTCTCCCCGACTGACATACATTAAGATGTACATATAGGGGAGGACACGTTCTGGACTGACATTTTTAACACGTGGATATAGAGGAAGAAATAAATTGGATTCCCATAATCTTTGACCTTCCAAGGATTTTTTTCCCCGCTCTTACATCTGACCAGGAGCAACACATACCAAAGATATTACAAAACCTTCCCAATAATAATAATAATAATAACAATGATAATAATAAGTAATAACTGACACTAACAACAACAATAATAGTAAAGGACATTTAGAATGATATCGATTAGACTACCACATTTGAAACTATATTTAGTATTATCAGAAGCAGAATGGATAAAGAAAGGGAGACTGGAATGACAGTGACAGTTGCTGATAGGGAAAAATAATAATAATAATAATAAGAGAACTCTTCCAACAAGGCATATGGAAAAGTTCTATGGGAGAGAGACTGATGAGAATGAGATGCACAGAATGTAGGAGAGATGGTTATTATAATAGAAGATGGATCATTAGCTGTTTTTTCGAAGTTTGAAAGGAATTTAACTTCGCTCATATTTTGAGGAAGATTGTTACAAATTCAAGTTCCTGATACAGAAAATGATTTAAAAAACATGGCAGTGCTACTTGATGGTACAGAGAGAATTTTACTTTGTTGAGAACAAGTATTTCTGCTGTGCTGCTGAGATAGTAGAGTAAAAGACAAATAAGAGGGAGTTCAATGATTGAGAAGACAATGGAGCAAACATAGTGTGTGTAAGTCTCTACACTTAATAGAACACAGCTGTCATAATTATTGGTAGGCAGGTATGATATGGTCGACAAAGCATGCATGTGTCATACACAAGCATTCATTGCCAGTTCCAGCCTGCATAAGCTACTGTACAAAACTCCATGGAGAATGGCATTACCATAGTCAAGTATGTGGAGTATTAGTGTCTCTATGAGCTTCTTTCTAAGCTTGAAAGGCATACTTTTTTACATTTCTGTAGTGACTGAAGTGCAAGTATGGTGGAGGCAGAGGCAGTGGGAAAGAAAAACAAAGGGAGATAGTGTAAGCGAGAGAGGAGACAGTGGCTGTGGGATATACTGTAAACCAATGGAAGAAAAAGAAGACAGTGGGGGAGTAGCATATATAGTATTATCAGAAACAGTACAGATAAAGGAAAAGGAGAAGATTTCAATGACAGTGATAGTGGCTGTTAGGAAAGGACAGAATATAAATAGAGAACACTGCCGACAAGTCATAGGGAAAAGTCTTGGGGAGGAGCTTAACTGCAGTTCTATTCGTATTTACATACATAGACAGTGGCAGCAAGAGGAAGATACTGCATATGAAGTTTACTCTACAAAGAGAGACTGGGTAAAAGGATTTATAAAATATTTTGCATTGTAAGAGTGTGTATTATGTTCAAATGCCAAAATTTTTGGGGAGGGAGGTGGAATGAGGATTGAGGCAGCTGGTTCTTCACTATTCTGCCAGATCCTTTTAAAGAGGAAAATATTCACTTTTCTGGGCTCCAATAGGAGCATTTTTCCACTGATGGACATATGGCCAGAAATGTGTTCCAAGGGAGGTAATCCCACTTGAAGGTGGAGATAAAAGATCTTTGACAATGTAAGTTTCAATGACTGAAAACACACTGAGAACACACAAGGCAAGTGGGAATGTTCTCTCTGAACTAGTGTTTTAGCTGTATGGCAGCAGTGAACTATCAGCACCAGTTCAACCTCAATGCACATTGGGGATTATTGGCAATTGCCTCATGAGACTAGTCATCCATCCACAACACCTCATGCATATCTGCACTTCTTGCAGGTGGCCTCCCCTGCTGGAACACATTTTTGGTGGTATGAGGGGTATTGTTGCTACTATATGATGACGCTCCAGTTCACTTCCGCATTTCTGTGTGGAGGTGTCTTGACAATACCTATGCTGCCCACACACTGATGCTGAACCGGTGCTACTGATTTGTTACCACCATACCACTAAAATACTTGTACAGGTAGAACATTCCCATCTGCCTGGTGTGTTTCATGTACACTTTCAATCACTTGAACACCTACACTGTCAAAGATCTTTTATCTCCACCTTCAAGTGGGTGTAACACTCTTGGAACACATTTCTGGCCATATGTCCTTATCCTCTCAGGAATTATTTCCTGCAGCCTATCCCTATTTAGCAAAACCACCCTGTTCATTCCCTGTCAGGAAACTGAATGATCACAATAAAGAGAGACAAGGATTAGTACCTTAATCTGCAGATAGGTGGAGAAGCTCTATTTGCAGAGATGTATGGAAAGTATCTCGTGGATTATTTTTTTAGAAAAGAAATATTAGCCAACTTGGTCTGCTCCCTGAGGACATCATCAGGGAAAATGTGTGTGTGTGTGTGTGTGTGTGTGTAAATATATGAAGATGTTCTTTATTCTTGTTTCAAAACTTGTATCTGTGTGTGACCAAAGTAGAACTTTGGCATGAAGCATATTTTAGCTTGTATATTTCTAATTATCCCCATCTTCAGTTTCGCTCCATTCTCCAACTACAAAAATGACATCATCTTTTGGTGCCCACAGCAATAGTTCACACAAATCTCCATAGAAATGGTCAATAACGTCCTCTTCAGAATCAGTGATTTGCATAGAAACTTGAATGACTGTGATGTTAAGAGACTGACCTTGAAATCTGATGGACATCATTCTGTGGCAATATTATGAAAATGACAGGCTGCTATTCACCATCCAGAGGAGATGTTAAGTAACAGACAGACATAACAAAAAGATTGCTAAGCACAGCTTTCTGCCCAAAAGACCTTCTTCTAAAGTAGACAACAGACAAGCACGCGCGCGCACAAACACAAACACAAACACAAACACACACACACACACACACACACACACACACACACACACACACACACACACACAATCTGTGTTGGTGAGGGTAACGAGGAGGCTGGGGCAGGGAGGTGGAGGGATAGTAGGGTAGGGGTGGGGGATGGTAAAGTGTTGCTTATGGGAGCATGCAAGGATGTGGTGGGGAAAGGGTATGGCAGATAGGTGCAGTCAGGAAGGTAGATGAGGGGGAGGGGGGGGGAGGGGGAGGAAGGGGAGTGGAGAAGGAGAGAAGTGGAGGAGTGGAAAAAAGAGTAATGAATTGTCTGTCCTCCACCAACCTATCCCATTCCCTGCTCCCACTCAAGCACTACACAGCCTTCTGTTCTACCAACACGCCCACTATTCTTTTCTCCTTTCCTCTACTTCCCTTATCTTCCACTCCCCACCTTCCTCTCCACCTCTGTCTAACCTCCCGAGTGCACGTATCTGCCCCACCCTGTCCCCCTTATATTCCTGCATGCTCCCACAAGCAGCACTTTACCATTCTTCACCCCCACCCTGCTGTCCCTCCCCCTCCCTACCCCAGCCTCCTCCTTATCCCCACTACTGAGATCCTTTCTCCCATTATGCATGGTTACGTGCACTCTGGTCTCAGTGCCCAAGGACAGGTCGTGTGTGTGTGTGTGTGTGTGTGTGTGTGTGTGTGTGTGTGTGTGTGTGTGTGTGTGTGTGTTGTCTACTTTAGAAGAAGGCCTTTTGGCTGAAAGTGCACTTGTTTAACGGTCTTTTTGTTGTGCCCATCTGCAATTCAACATTTCTCTACATGGTGAGTAGCAATCTATTCTTGTCATAATACTGTTATTATTCCATCCTGGATTTTCCTTGATTTGGACATAGTTCTATCATTTTCATATTAGCACCTCATCACAGTTTTTCGTATTCTATTTCTAATTATGAAGGCTACTCCGTTGTTCTCTTGTCTAGAATTGTACACCATACAGACATCCAATGCAAATTCTCTCATACCAGTCTACCTCATTTCACTGATTCCAAATATGTCAATTTCAATTCCTCCATTTCTCTTTTGACTACACGCAGTTTTTGTTGGATCTCACATTCCATGTTCGTAGACAGGACTTCTCCTTGCAGCATCATACTCTGCTTGAGATATTTCTCAACCTGTTCCCACCCTCCCAGAGATTCAATTGGCAAACATTAAGCTTCAAGAACTGAGTAAAGCCATGGGTTTTCTTGGGGTAATATCCAGTTGCCTTCCACATATCTCCCAATCCTGTCTACTCAAAGACTCAGTTTCCCTCTGGTATCATCATGCAGTCTTTCAATGAGTTACTCAGCTTAATAAGGGTACCATGTGTAGGTAGGTAATTTGAGAACTGAGGTGACAGAGGCTAAGAAAACTCTTCCTAAGTTCTCCTAATGACATATCACGTCCATTATTTTTCCAGAAACTCACGGTATTCACAGAGACTCCCCCAGTCTCTCTGGGGTAGACAGTACAATGGGAATATGTGGTGCCAGTTGTAATCTACCCCCTCCTTCCTACTTCCATCTATTTTCCACATTAAAGTTTTTTATGAAGATTTGAGGGGAGCGAAGATTGCAATAAACTTTCTAGTTTACTTAGCGTGTCATGTTGAGTTGGCTCCAGTTCTTCTTGTCTAGGGGTCTGATTCTGTAAGCTGAAAAATGTCACTTCAGGTCCTCACAGTTGGTTTGAACTAAATAAATCTGAAGATTGTTGTAGCAGCATTTTTTTCACGTAAATATATTTTCTCATATTTTAGTATATCATACAGTCTTTTGATTTTCCACATTAACAAAGCCGAAATTACAATGTTTGCACAAAAATATGTCCAATCACATCAGTGGCATGCTTACGACTCACCCACTCTTTGGATATAACAACAATATTCCAAAGAAATTTCTACTAGTTTCTGTTACATTATTAATTTCGATTATTATCTCATGAATAAATCCAGAAATAAACAAAGTAAACAGAACAGGATTGTGTAATTAATAATATAAATTTTTAGTGTGCCAAGAATTATTAATTTCAAATGTTTCTAAAAAAATAATTTTAACTATACATTCAGAACTAGTACTTATCGATTATAACATCGAAAATAAAATATTTTATAAAGTAATTCCTTTTCACAAATTTTAGCTTGAAATATAACATACTGTGTATAACATTATATGAAAGTTTTTAGAAAAGCAACTGCAGTAATACAGACCTGTCCAAAATTCAAAAAAATAATACTGGTATCAACAGCTACCATTGAGGAAAAGTAATGCTACAGGAGGATGTTCCATTACACAGTACAACAAATGAAGCAGAACAGACAATAAGAATTCTGCCAACATAATTCACTGGTTATTACAAACTCGTAGCTGTAACTACCCAAACAAAGTCTGTACACCTGGATTTCACCAGACAGTGGATACTAAAATCAAACAAGCTTTGTAATCAGAGGTGGAAGAACACTATCCAGTCTGCTGACTGCGTATCAGATCATGGGTTCTTAATTGCAAAATTCTTGCAGAAACGAAGGAAAGTAGTGAAAGCTATTTCATCTTACAGATGAGACCTTAAGAGCATACCTTCTGATTATACAGTAGAAATCAGGGACAGATTTAATACATTAGAGTTAGATGACAAAACCCAGAGGAGTTGCAGATAGAAGTATCCTATGCTGTTGAGAAGGTAGCAGATAAACATATTCCCAAGAAAAGGAATAACAAGAAGGCCAGATAGTTATTTTCTGAAGCACTCCAAATTGCAGAAGAATGAAGGAAGGTAGAAATCAGCAATGCTTACATTAAATGGAGAGGTTTAGAAATTAGCTAGAACAGATGACAGAATATTTTCTTAAATGAATGAATGATAAAAGGCAAAAATGTTAAAAATCTAACAGAAGCAGAGGATTAAGAAAAGATAGGCAGAATATGTAGAAGATCTGTATAAGAAAAAACTGCATGCTAGTCGTGATGAAGTTAATATGATCGTAGAATCAGGAATTTTAGAAAGTGAAGACAAAAGGAACCCAGAAAAAATTGCTAAAAGCACAGCTATTGGACACACTGGAGTTCCAACAGAATTGTTCAGAGCCATTAGAGAGAATGTGGTGAAAGTAATGCATTCAATTTGTCATCACATACAGAGAACCTAACTGTGGCCAAACAATTTGAAAAGGTCAGTATTCATCCCAGTTCGAAAGGGAATTTCTAAAGAATGTTTGGATCACAGAAAAATCACACTTATCTTACATGCTAGCAAAGTCATGCTTAAAATCTTACAAAATAGACTTTGCTTGTATACAGATTGAGAGCTACTTTAAGAAAAAGCAGGATTTCATAAAGGAAGATTGACAACATCCAATGGAGTATGGAGAGGGCAAGAGAAATCCAGAAAGATGTGTATCTATGCTTTATTGATTATGCTAGAGCTTTTGATTGTGCCGACCACAGTAAATTATAGGAAGTATTACAAAACATGGGTGCACCAGATCACCTCATATGCAGTTTATACCTAAGAACTGTATATGGAGCAACTGAATGGGTCAAGATGCAGAAAGGAGTAAGGCAAGACTGCATACTGTCACTTTATTTATTCAATCCATATGCAGAACAAATTACAAGGAATGCCAGAGGTGAAGAAGGAACCAGAATTAAAACAGCTGGGATAAATATAAATTACCTTAGATATTACGAATTATTTAGGAATAAAGAAGACAACCCACCAAAATGCAGAAGCACTGCATCATCGGTAAGTACACAAGCAAAAGATACAGAGCTTTGCCAGCTTTCAGTATGAAATTCCTTTTTCAGGCTTGCAGGAGAAACAAGCACACATATACACGTACACATTCACTCACATGCACATGCCTGTCTCCCTACATTGTGCTTAGTCAACAGCCAGCTCTTTCCTGGCCCACAGTAAGTGCATTCTGGGGTGAGGTGGTGGTGCAGGGTGGGGTGAGGGATGGAGAGAGGCAGGAGGCAGAGAGAGGGTTGGGGGGAGGGGGGGGAGGAAGTGTCTAGTGGCTCATGGGAGAGAGGGGATCCATCTGTGGGCTAGCTAGGCATGTAGGTAGAAGGGGCAGGTAGCAGATGGATGGGCACACTATGTATAACTGACACTAAATGACTTTTTTCAGCCTTCAGAAAAAAATACTTCCATATTGTTCTGCAACTTACTTGTTTTCCATCTATACAATCACTTTCAGAATTAACAGAACAAAATTTCATCTGGACAACATTAAAACATAAACATTTCTTACCACCTTCTTTCATCCTGTGTACCATAATCTTTTATTTTGTCTCACACAGTAATTTTAATTTCTGACTTTTCTTTCAAAAATAGTCGTTCATCAGAATAATGCAGCTCTATTACTTACACATTTGACATTACTAACCATCTTCAATTTCATCCCTGTTTTCACTGTCTTTGATATTGAAAGTCTGTCACTTCCAGCCATATGTTTGCATTATTTTAATGTATATCTTACCCGTGCAACACAATCTTCACACCTGTTTTCTGTTGCTGATTTTCATTGACCCACTTGGTGAGACTAAACGTACAGAATATTTTTTGAAGCTTAAACTAAGACCAGAACGAGTTTTCCAAACATTTACTAGGAGTTAAAAGAAATAGCACCTAAAAAACACTTCCATTGTACATCAATAGTGGAAATTTTGTGTTTGGATCGTAAGTGAGACGTTAACTATAGTGGCAAAACAAATTGTGACACGTTTTGAAATTGTGAGTCTGACCACTCTCTTGTAAGAGCAGTGATGTGTACCAGGTTAAATCAAGCAATAAGGTCACAGTGTAAGAAAATTAATATTACACAGATGCAGATCAAAGGAGCAATTATTTACCAAGAGTACTTATGCAAACAGCAAATGATGTTGCAGGCATGAAGAAGGCAAAATGAAATAAATCTAGGATAGAACAAGACAGCTGTTGAAGACAGAGAGAGAGAGAAGAGAGAGAGAGAGAGAGAGAGAGAGAGAGAGAGAGAGAGAGAGTGTGCGTTTGAAATAAACAATTATAGGAAAGTGATAGAATATGTTGAATTAAAGAAAGCTATCAAGAAATGTCTACAAAAGAATGAGGGAAAATACAGTGGAAATTTCATAAAAAGGAACAAATGGGAAGAATAAAGGTATGAATAAAATAAAACACAAAATTAAGTTGAGTAGACGATATATTTGACCAGCTGATATGGCAAATAGCAGGACAACTAACCACATGGAGAAAAATGTACAAGCCGAGTTGAGTCATGCCTGGACAACTCAGTGGTACAACACTTGCCCACGAAAGGTAATGCTCTGCCAGACTACCACACCTGCAAGAAATAATACTGCAGAAAAACGGCTTAACCAGAGCCAGGGGGATTGTTTGCAGTATGAATTTTAATTCCGCAGAGGAGTGTATGTTGATAGTGCGCTTGTCCACAAAAGACAAAAGTCCCATATTTGAGCCCTGGTCTGTCATACAATTTCAGTCTGCCAGAAAGTTTCAAATTAACATAAGCTCTGCTGCTGAGTGAAACTGTTTTTTGGAGAAAAATACCCCACACCTACTCAGGACCCTAGGCCTAGCAAAGAATCACCAGTCACAGTACAGTTATAGAGTAGTGATAGGTCCTGTCTTTCTTGGAGAGGAGACAATATTCATAGGAGCAGATGGTACTTGGGGTACCTTTGGTATCTTCTGTACAAGACTTTCGGTAGTGTGCTCAGCGCACCAACCTTCCTTACGAGGCTTGTTGTCAACAATCAAAGTTTATAAATAACAGTAGCATTTGTTGATATAACACTAGAAGGGGAAATGGTTTACTCTATCCATCACTCATCTTTGGTGTGACCTAGAAAGGAGTGAGGTATTCAGCCATAAAATATTACCCTTTGGTATAAAGAATTTAATAGATAATATAGTTAGTTTCAAAAACTGAAATGAAATCTGTTTGACAGCTCCTCCTACATCATAGGAAATTTCTAAATGTGTGGTAGTATAGTGTGTGTGTGTGTGGGTGGGTGGGGGGGGGGGGGGGGGGAGGAAGAAGGGTTTTTTTTATATATATAGAACACACAACTGTAGCTCACAGCTGTTTATTTACTTTGGAATGTGTAATGCACAAAAATCATAAGCTTCCAAAATTTCTAAAAAATATAGCTTCAATCACGTTGATATACCCTGAAAATAGGAGGATACTACTACCAAAATATGGAGAAAGCACAACGTAGTTTTCAAGTGACTAAATATTTGACATGCAAGGTCTCAATGGTACACAACGGGGAAAATTAATAGTTTGGCTAATCTATAATCAAATTTGCAAAATTGAGTGGTTTTGTGCTTAGCTGATTTAATGACATCTTCTACAGCAAGTACCAAAGCTAAACCCTGTAGTGTCAGTTTATTCACTTCAAAACAGCGAAAATAATGGAATACTAACAAAGCATGTCCTCCACCTGGGGTAACTAAAAATGCAATTTCTATCATCTCTAATGACTTTTCAAAGCTCTGTACAGCCATCCAGCATGAAATCACCTCACAGTAGGACTCAACTAGGGTAGTTGGTCAAGTCTCAAGATTTTTGCTACCACCTTTTGTTAGAACAGATATGCAACAAAATTATTACACAAAAATACATACACACACAAATTGCTTTGAGCCTCCAATTTCTTTGGAAACTGCGGCTGCTGAGTCAACTCTAAGCTCTCCAGAAACTTTGTCTTCCACACACCATATGGTTTTGTTGTTGAATATTGATTTTTGTTGTGAAATTGTTGCCCTTGGAATACTTTGTACAAGTCTACAGCAAACTTTCCCTATGTTTTGGACCTGTTGCCAAAACACTGAAATAACACTTTGTTCCATATTCAATGCTGTTTAGACTGTGATTTCTGCCTGACCTATTTCACGGTGGATTCCACCTGGCAAAACAGGGACCAAATTCCACAACCCAAGAATTTGTCGCAGCCAAGAGTGGAACTACCAGCAACACACGTACTGCCACTACAACCCTCCAAGTCTGCCTTTGTATCATTGGTGTGCCAGGATATTAGGAAGTGTTAAACTGCATATGCAGTTTGCTTTTCTCACATTAGTCATAGATATTTTGGAAATGTAACTAATTCAAACTGTGACCCTATCTATATTCCATTCAGCTATTATGGAAACTTCTGATCAACTTCTACACAATAATAACAATACCAGAGAAGGGAAGTTGCTACTCACCATATAGCAGAGATGCTGAGTCGCAATAGGCACAATAAAAAGATTCACACAATCATAGCGTTTGGCCATTAAGACCTTTGTCAGCAGTAGACACACATACACACATGCACACACACACACTCACGCAAATGCAACTTGCACACACACCTGCAGTCTCAGAGAGTTTCAGCTCTACTGCTGACAAAGGCCTTAATGGCCAAAAGCTATGACTGTGTGAATCTTTTTATTGTGCCTAACGCAACAGCATCTCCACTATATGGTGAGTAGCAACTTTCTTTCTCTTGTATTGTTACATTCCATCCTGAATTTTCCATTGTTTAATTTCTGCACAATAATATACATTCTTTAACACAGATGTTGAATATGGTGCTGTGTTAACAACACAAATGGAAATTATTTATGTACTAAATATTTTTCTTGTCCTCTGTATTATATTATGATAAAATTACTTTTACCTGTATGTTTTTAAAAACAGAATGTGTTCTGTCACCCTTTTGAATAAACCAAGATAATGTGAAACTGATTTAAAGAATATTTTATAGAAAGCAAGAGTTTAAGTGCTCTCCCCATACAGCACCACTGAAACATTGGCACACAACCACAGAACATGTGTAAAGTGAATAATAAATAAATAATTTAACAATAATCATTATACTGTGAGTGCATAAATTATACAGCCCACAACTAACATTACTTGGTGACTGGCTGTCCATTCTCACATTTTTTCTTTATGCTGCCCAGCTGCCCAATACTTTCCACTGTCACATTAATTACATAGCTTTTGTAGCTATGTGGGTGTTGGACTACCAATCCAAAGACTGAAGGCTTGAATCCTCGGTCAGTACCACTGAAACTGAATTTGTTTTGTGCCGTTTGTGCTCAGAAAGTTTATGAACCTTTTTTGTTATGGAGGAAACTATGACAGGAATATCATACCTGGACATGCTGCCAAACTGGTTGTTTCCTGAACTTCACACATATTCCAATGATTTCATTTTCATGCATGTCGCACCCTATCCCACTTTCACCTTCCGACAGTTTTAGAATGGAAGAGGTGAACAAGATCTTGTTCATTGCTTTTGTCACCAGACCTCACACCTTGTGATTTTTTTCTGTGGGGATGCATAAAAGACAGAGACTTTGTCCCATCCATGACAGCTTCTGTTCAAGAGCTGAGAAACTATACTGTTGAAGCTGTCGATCCAGTAAACAGGAACCTGTTGATCTTTGTGCAGAATTAAACAGGTTACTATTTTGATGTTTCTCGAGCGATGCATGGTACTCATGTTGAGTGTATGGTATATTGTCTGTGTGAACATAAAACTTTGAATCTTCCTCTAGCCAGTGACATATGCAATGTGTTCCTATCTTTCATAGCTTGTCTATAATAAACAACTTAAATCAAGAATCTTCAACTTAAATCTGTTCTTTCTTTTTGGATCACCCTGTACATTCACTGTCAGGGGAGGGGGAAGTTAGTACCCTGGAAATACGACATCATTGATGGTCTAAGCCATCTGAGGGATACTGGATGTAACAGTAATGGTTTCAACATCATCCACTAACAGACAGCATAGCAAAATAGCTAAAAGGGCACCATCTTTGTCTACTATTTAACAGGGAATCAAACAGCCAAAGGGCTCAGTGTGGTGCAAATGTCTAAAGAAAGCAGACTACCATGCCATGGAGACGCAACTATGCTTCCTACAGCCAACTGAGCAAGTTTGGAAGAGGTCAAACAGTGCCATTCGGAGTGGCAAGATGGACCTTTTGCAAAATTGTCACACAACTTGGACATGCAGCATCAGTTGTGCAATGACACTGGTGAACATTCTCGCACCCATAGTTGAGGTTCTGGACAACCACAAAGCACAGGCGCACACCTTGGAATGTCATTGTAAGGGCAGCAGTGGCAGATCATACAGTTACCACAGCACAGGTAAGGGCTTGTGAGCCCAGATGTGTCAACACGGACTGTTGCGAAACAGCTATTAGGAGTGGAACTATGGGCAAGCACACATCTAGCCTGTCTTCTGCTCATACTACAGCATTGATGTGTATGGCTTGACTGGTACCATTAGAGGATCATTTGGAAGATGGAATGATGCACCATGGTCTTCAGCAATGAAAGCAGATTCTGCCTGCATGCCAGCCAGCGATGAAAGCAGATACTGGCTGCATGCCAATGATAGTAATTTTCTAGACAATGTAGACCTGGTGAGTGCTGTCTCATAGAGTGCATTCATACAAGACACACCTGCCCCACCCCAGACATTATGGTGTGGAGTACAATAACCTACAAGTCTTGTTTACCTTTCCACTGACCTTAACATCAGCTCTTACGGAACTACATCAACAGGTCGAGCAGGCATGGTGTAACATATCTCAGGACAGTATTCACCAACTTTGTGATCAACTGGATGCCAGAGTCAGTGCCTGCATTGCCATCCATGGAGACTACAGCATGTACTAATATGAGTGTTTCAGCATGGATCAATACATGTTACCTCAGAACCACTTGTGCAATTGATCTGTAAATTTCATGTACTCCATATGCACTCTCACAACAATAAATCTTGAGTTAATTGGAAACCTGTAAAAGGGTATAAGAAGACTTTTCTTCATGAGGAAATTTTGAGAACACAATGTGTGAATGAAGGAATGAATGAACAAGGCTTGATTAAAGTAAGCAGGTTCAAACAGATGTAGGTTACAGTAGTTATAGTGAGATGAAGAGGCTTGCTTAGAATAGACTAGTGTGAAGAGCTGCAACAAACCACTCTTTGGCCTGAAGCACAGAATAACTAATCAGAGCACAAAAATTGGGATATTCTACAAAATTAATTTACTTAGTTAACTAACTTTCAGTTAAAAAAAGGCATCATCAGACAATAACTATCAACTCCAAAGCGGTTACAGTACAGAGGAAAATCTTCTTAAAAAGATACTGGAAACAGTAAAAACCACAGTAAATGTCATCTTTGACAATGCAGTTTTAATATACGAGGGTTGCTCGGAAAGTAATGCACCACCTTTTTTTTCTCAGCTGAAAACAGTGCTACGAATGTGAAACATTATATATTATTTGAAGTCTCCTGAGTGAGGGCACCAAGCTTCCTTCACTTCTGACAGATAACGTAGCTGCAGGACAGTTTCAAAATGGCATCTGTAGTAGGTGGTGTTCGTTACATGCAACATGTCGTCATTGAATTTCTCAATAGGAAAGGAGGAGGAATATTCACAAACACTTGTGCAAAGTCTGTGGAGCATCTGCTGTCAACAGAAATACAGTTATTCACTGGACATGGAGGGTGAGGTCATGAGAAGGCGCATTTTACTGGAGCTCCACGATTTGCAGCAGTCAGGGAGACCAGCCACGGCTGTCACACCTGACATGTTGCAGCGAGCCGATGTCATCATTCATGAGGACAGACACATTAGACTTGGCAGTTGGTGCTGCATCTGTCAACCAGCAAAGGAAGTGTGGATGCAAGTATCCACACTCTCGTATATTAAAAAATGTGTGCAAGATGGGTCCCATGGTGTCTAACAGTGAATCACAAATTGCACAGGGAAAACATTTGTCTTGATTTGTTGCAACATTTTGAAGCTGAGGGGGAGGCCTTCTTGTCCCGGATTGTAACAGGTGATGAAACCTGGGTTCTCCATTTTGAGCCCGAAACAAAATGGCAGTCAATTCCATGGCACCAATTCCCATTCCCCACAGAAGAAAAAATTCCAAGCAACTGCTTCCACCAGTAAGGTCATTATCATCATGTTCTGGGACTGTGAAGGTATGATTCTCATTGATGTGATGCCAAGAGGTGGTACCATTAATTCAGAAGCATATGACAACACATTAACGAAACTCAAGATGTACTTCCAGTGACTTCGGCACCACAGCAACCCAGCAGATGTTTTGCTGCAACATGATAACGCTCGGCCCCACACAAGTATGAGGACTGCTGAATATGTCACAAAACAGGATTGGACAGTGTTAGCCCACCCACCCTACAGCCCTGACCCAGGTCCCTCTGACTTCCACTTGTTTGGGCCATTTAAGGATGTCATTTGTGGAAGACATTTTGAGGACAATGAGAAGATGATTTGCACAATGAAGCACTGGCTCCACCACCAGGACAAGGATTGGTAACAGAAGGGCATACACACCTTTATCTCATGCTGGAGGAAGGCCATAGAATGGGATGAAAATTATGTGGAACAATGGGGTGTGCAGATATAATATCATTCTTTTGTGTGTGTCATTCTCATTACGTTCAATAAAGAATTCTTGAAGAAAAAAATGTGATGCATTACTTTCTGGGCAACCCTCATAATTATGTGTCATCCTTTTTCAAAGTTGCTCATCAATACTGTATCCTCTTTAATGGAGCAGTCAGTCACTGTCACTGATGGCCTTTTGAGCTGAAATCTGGTTAAATAAATAAATTAACATTGTAGAACACACCTATCTCTGTGTGCCTTTCATTTATAAATATGAAGTTTCTCTAACAAGAATCTACAGCTACATCTACATCTACAGCTACACTCTGCTAAACACTGTGAAGTGCTTGGCAGAGGGTATGTCTTATTGTAACAGTTATTAGGAATTCCTCCCATTCCATTCACATACAGAGCATGGGAAGAATGACTGTTGGGCTGCAATTAATCTAATCTTGTCCTCATGACCCCTATGTGAGCAGTAAGTTAGGGTTGCAGCATATTCCTAAAATCATCATTTGAAGACAGATTTCTGTGACACACTCCCACACATCAAACAAACCTGTGTCCATTTGTGCTGCCCTTCTCCTTGTATGTTCAATATCCCCTGTTAGGTCTATTTGCTATGGGTCCTCCACATTTGACCAATATTCCATAATAGGTTGCATGAGTGATTTGTGAGCAATCCCCTTTGTAGACTGATTGTATTTTCCCAGTATTCTACTAATAAACAGAAGTCTAACAGCTGTTTTTCCCAAGACTAAGCTTCTGTGATCATTCCATTTCATATCCCTACAAAGCATTATACCCAGATACTTGTTGGAGTTGGTCAACTCCAACTGTGACTCATTGATATTAGTCGCAGGATATTGAGTTTTTTCACTTTGTGAAGAGCAGAATTTTACATTTCCGAATATTTACAGGAAGTTGCCAATGTTGCACCACTTTGAAACTTTGTCAAGATTTAACTGAATAATTATGCAGCTTCTTTCAGGCAGTACTTCATTATACATGACTGCGTCTGCAAAAAGTCTGAGGTTACTATTAATATTGTCTGCATGGTCATTAATATACAACATGAATAGCAAGGGTCCAAACAGCAAGCAGCAACAGAAGAATCAGTTTTTAATCACCATCAAAACAAGCAAAATTACTGTCTTCATCAGATGGCCTTTTCTCCACTACCATTATTCCCTGTTTAGTCCAAAGAAGGTGTGACACATGTAAAACAGAAAGTAACTAAAAAGCTGCTTTTTATCTTCTGGTGAATAAAATATCATAGTGATGTTATTCTCAACATCTTTCGTCTGCTTAGGGTATAGGATACATTTTACTACCTCTGTTTCTGGTTTGTCTTGTACACTCATTGCAGCAACAGTCTTGTCATTATCATATGCACATCTTACAGGTCATAAAGGCACAAAAAGAAAAGAATTTTTTGAAGCTTCGGACAATATCATCACAGACATACATACAAAAAGAGCTTCAAACATCAAGGAGATTCAGATTCAAATTAAATTAATTTAAAACAGAGCCTTGAGAGGTGGAGCAGCAGGTATCACACAAGACTCATATTCTGGAGGACCATGGGCCAAATTCTCATGCATTGTTGGTCTTCTTTGGTTTACCTTATAACTTAAGGCAAACTCCAGAATGCTTCTTTAAATATAAGTTTTGTGAGTATGACACATATTTGACTTATGTATCCTAAGAAATTAATATAAAAATTGAAAGGCACTTCAAATAATCAACTGATTAAATTACTTTTAAATAAATATTTAGTACCTCTTATCCATTTTATATTACTTGTTGGCAAACTCAAGATTTGAGTACCAACGTACTGTACTTGGCTCATTTGCAATAGTTGTTAGTTAGCGTTTAACAACCCATCGACAACGAGGTCATTAGAGATTTGTATCAGTGACAAATACTAAGTCAATGGAGATCATCTCATGTTATTCTAATAATATGCACAATTTGTTACGTGATCTTTCCTCAGAACTTTTTAAAAGTTTTACAGTTTTCTCATTTGCACCAGTGAACAAAAGTCCAAGTACTCTTTATCTGTGCTGTGAAAATTCAGCCAATCCCTCTTTAAACTACTATTTTGCCTCTAAAAGATTAATACCATAACAAATTAAGGAATAGAAATAGTCAAACTATGTTGGCTTTGAGACATTGGTGTTCTTATAGCTGTACATAATTCTTGAAGTATATATGCAGTTGAACAACCCATTTAATATCTGGAGAACATAAGTATGTAGTTCTATCTGCATTAATGTCAATATGTATGCATCTACAGAATTACTATTTCAGTTTGCATGTGTATGAATCTGGAGAGTTAAATTTGCTTTATTGCATGATAACAAATTTGTATTCTGTGTGGAAAATTGTCAAAGTACTGTTCTGTCCAAGGTCCTGGCAATCTTGGTAGTGAGCAACTCTGCACATGATAAGTATACCAGGCACACGTTCTCTTCCTCAAACTTCTTTTTATGTCATTACAGCTACTATGGGTGTCAGCAGAAATTTACAGATTTTCTGGGAAAGGCGGGGGTCTGGGGGAAGGAGGTGGGGGTCAATGGAAGACACTAAGACTGTCAATTCTTTTTTAAACCCCTACAAGAGCAGGTGTGAGAGGATTCAACACAAAAAAAGTTGTAGGCTCTATTTCAGCATTGTTCTGCAAATTCTTCATCTGCTTTGAGTTTAGCTCAGCATGAAATTTTACCTGTACCAAAAGAAATAATTTAATTTTCAATGAACTTTTTAACAGCCAAACATGTATTATACATCAATTGCTAGAGCCACAGTACTGTCTTGCTGCAAACTGCCATATAATTCTACAATTGGTTATATGAGAGGTTTAAGGAAATCACTACTGGAAATGTATCAGAACTCTTTTATGAATAAAACTGTTTACCACAGGGGAGAAACAAGAAGCAGAGAAGGGGTTGGCAGGTGCTCCCCCTCCCCCCCCCCCCCCCCCCCCCTGTTCCACATGATTAGAGTTTGTTCAACTTGTACCTCTGAGTAGCTGCTCCTGTAGTTTCTACAAATGTGCCACAAAACTGAAATGAAGATAATGATCTACCCAACATGCAAAATGAAAGGCATTGTGGGAGATTCACTGGGGCTACAAATGACTGGCATGTACAGAACTGGGTCCAAATGTGACCATGAGTATGAGCCACACACTTAGCACTGTCTAAAGCAAGTGATAAGTGTTCCTCTGAGACACACAGCCCAACATCAGCAGCAGAACATCTTAGGAGTGAAGGACACACACGATTTTGAATAAACAATAGTGGTATGTCAGGCTACTGAGTTCTCGGTCTCTGAATCAAAGCATAGAAAATATGACTTAGTTATAAATTAGGCAACTAAGGCAGTGACTTTTTTTTAAGATCCATAAAGGATACTATGACTATGACCACTCATCAAAAATAGTATAACTGATTTCTACAAAGTGTCCATAAGTAGGCTGCAATAGTGTTCACAGTACTCAAAATGTGTAACTTTGTGATGACCTAGTATGGCCAATTATTGCAGCTGTACCATCCATATATATGTAATGACATGGTACTGTAGTACACTGCATTTATTCAGGTCTGAAGATTGTCATCGTTCATTGAAATTATTAGGTTGCTGCACAAGTTTTTAGTGGTTTTCCACAAGTTTAATAAGCACAACCGATACACGTAACAGTGCCTTCAGTCATCAAGAACATATCCTACTTCACTATTTACAACAGTCTGCCAATGCTGGGTTAATTTTTTATTCTGTGACTGTAGAAATCAAGTGGTTTTGAGGTGAAGAACTTGTTGAGCTATGTTCAGAGGGCATTTTCATCCAAAAAGGAAATTCCTTAAAGGCTGTTTGACAGTGAGTGGAAAAGGTGAAAATCTGAGGCTGTAAGATCTGATTAATAAGGTGGATGTGAAATGATTTTCCAACTCAACTCCTGTATAGTGTTTTTTTGCAGTCTAGCAGAAAGCGAGTGGGAATTATTTTGGAGTAGCATCACTTGACGCAGTCTTCCTGGTTGCTGTTCTTGGACTGCACCTACAAGACATCTCAGTTGTTGACAGTAAATGTCAGCAATGATGGGTGCACCTCAGGGAAGCACTTCATAGTACACCAGACCGTCACTGTTCCACCAGATGCAAAACGTTGTCTTTTGTGGATATGTGTAGGTCTTTGTATGGGGAGTAGCTGCTTTGTTTGGGCTCACTCATTCCTTTCTTTTCCTTGTGTTAGCATAAAGACACAATTTCTTGTCACCAATAATGATACAGGATAGGACTGATCAGTGTTGTTCGTGAGCAAACTGGTGACAAGCAAAGAAATGCACATATGGCCATCAGCTGATTTTTGTGATTGTGGCTTAAAGCATGCGGTACCCATATGCCCAATTTTCGAATCTCCCCCACTGAATGCAAATGTCGCACACTTGCGGAATGATCAAGTTCGTCGCATTTACCAGTTCTCAAGTACAATGTGTGAATCTTTGTAGATTAATGCCTTCAAACAATCTTCGTCAAATCCCTAAGCTCTTCCTGAACTCTGAATATAACTAACGTCAAAATGATCCTCCTTAAAATGAAAAAACCATTCTCTTGCCATGCTCTGTCCAGAGACAACATCCTCATACATGGTGAAAATGTTCCTGCCTGCCTCTGCTTGGGCTACCCCTCTACCAAATTTAAATAGAAGAATATGTCGGAAATGTTCCGATTTTATCAACTTATCTTCAATTTCTAGTGTCCACAGCTTCATTCACTATCTGCAGATGACAAAATGCAATCTCAAATAGCAACAGCAAACTACAAATAAAAATGCAGCAAATAAATAAACCCATAGCAACCAGAATACAAACATACAAAACTAAAACACTATCAACTTATGCGCCAACGTAATAATAATGTGATAGAGAAACACTAGTGGTCTGTGACTTGATTTATAAGAAAATAAAAAATATTTGTGGTTGAGTGTGATGCTAATGAACTGCCTGAGACTTGATGTTTTCTCCCTCATTCCCTATTACTATATCTCACACCATCACAGGGGCCACTTCTGATGCCACACATTTCAACATTTGTTGGACTGGGACTAAGTATGATCCCTTCTGTTTGTGAGCATTGCACTTATCCAGGCACACCTTACAGACCAACTCAGTGTTCAACTTACCACTTGCCCCTCTTCATGCCTTCCAAGTAGTAGTAACAACTGAATGAAAACAACTGAATCAGTCAGTGGTGGTTGGTAGGGCTAGGTATTCATTCTTTCAAGTGAAATAAGTCAACACAGTTGTTTGTAGTTTTGCATATTGACTGAATTATTTATTTATTTATCCCAAGTGAATCCAGCCTGTAGTTTTTCGGTTGGATGAGTGATATATATCTGTTTTTTTCAACAGAAGCAACCCTTTAGTGTTTTAGTTGAATGAGCTATCCATTCAGTCTTCTGAGTGAAACCAGTCTAGTACTTTCATTAGACACACACACACACACACACACACACACACACACACACACACACACACACACACACACTCCTGCAGGGAAGCTCTAACCTGAGGGTATGTGAAAACATCACACAGAGTGTAGCAAAGTTAAAATAAGCATTATACACATTCATTTAATTACATCTTGAATAGCCTTTTCATGGTTTAAAAGATCAATAAATTGCTGTGGATTAAGTTGTTCCAGGTGAAATTAACACATAACTAATTAACCTTATGTTTCATCAGGTTGAGCATTAAAGCTCTCTTAGCAATACATGAAGAATAAAGAAGCAATGCTGAATTTTAGTGAGTGTTTCCACTCAGTTTTACTGAAAGGGGAGAAGAGGTGTGATGTTCAGTAATTCAAATCAATTGAATCTGGTCCTTAAACACTTATTCAGTCATTTATTTGCATGTGAAGTAAATAAATTGAGAAGAAAAAGAATAATTAGGTTACTGGCTACATATATATACCACACACACAAGTTCGTATACATTTTACGGCCTCTGAAAAGAAGCAGGTAAATTATTTCATGGGCACATTCACACACTGATACTTCAATTTCAGAGTTAAGCCTGTCTCTAATCACTCTAAATCGTCTGTAACCACACAGTCCATCAATTTCAGGGCATGCATCCAGGATATTACTAATTCTTGTTTCAATATTTTGGCTGACAAACTTTCAGCCACTCTGTAGGTGAGTAGCTTCTAAGGTTTTTAAATCAATTTACACAATGGTATGGAGTAATCACACATGTCAGAGATAATATTAGTTACAAGAGAATCAGTCATAGATACAACTTTACACATTTGCGAGTAAGACAAAGCAACTGCAGAGTCAGAAAATCCACAGGGCATACAAAGTATTTGGTTGATTATTACAGAGGGCAAATGTTGGAATGCCAGGCAGTGAAGACCTAGAACAATATTTCCTCTGAGAGTTCAGACATGAAATGATGGGTTTCCATGATCTTCAAGCTGGAAACCCTTGTTTTGGTTACGCAGCATGTTTACTAACTGTATTTCCACAGCTTCCTTGATCACTGAATCTCAGTAGGATGAGGCTGTAGCTGGTATCTAAACTTTCTGTTAATCCATGGAATGGTCAGTGGAAATACAGTGCTCAGCCACTGCAGGTTTATTGGACTACAGGAGGCAGGCGTGTTGCTGCAATGCATCATTCTTCTACAGTGCATTTTGTTTGTCCTATGTACCTTTTACCACACTCACAAGGAATTTCATATGTACCCACCTGTTGTAAAAGCAGATCATCCTTCACGGAATCCAGAGGAGCTGCCATCTTGGCTGGTGGAATGAAGATGTCTCCACTTTATGCTCCTTCATTATTATTGCAACTTGTGGCCTGAAGACGGAGTGCTATGCTATATATATACGTCCTTTCTGAAAGTTTTTGTATGGAGTGTAGCCATGTATGGAAATGAAACATGGGTGATAAATAGTTTAGATAAGAAGAGAATAGAAGCTTTCGAAATGTGGTGCCACAGAAGAATGCTGAAGATTAGATTGATTAATCACATAACTAATGAGGAGGTACTGAGTAGAATTGGGGAGAAAAGGAATTTGTGGCACAACTTGACTACAAGAAGGGATCGGCTGATAGGACACGTTCTGAGGCATCAATGGATCACCAATTTAGCACTGGAGAGAAGTGTGTAGGCTGAAAATCATAGAGAGCAGATTCAGAAGGATGTAGGTTACAGTAGTTACTCGGAGATGAAGAAGCTTGCACAGGATAGAGTAGCATGGAGAGCTGCATCATATCAGTCTCTGGACTGAAGACCACTACAACAACTTATCCATTCTATTGGAATATTTCTTCCAAGTGTACTAGTTCACTCTGTAGACTGTCACTTTTGGACACTACATGATTCCTGTGTAGTGAAGTTTTAAGTACACTCATAGTTTGTGAAGTATGGTGAGAATTAGACACCTGAAAGTATAAATCAGTATGGATGGAATTACTGCAGATACAGTGTCCAAAAAACCCATCTTCTTAACACTGAACTAATGCATGCAGAAATGGTAGGCATTTATTCATTTCCTGGTATATTGTAAATTTATTATTTCCATGAATGGAGTTTGGATGTCCAAGAAACTTGAACAATTTGTTCTCACAGTGGGACGAAGTTATGAATGTGACATGTGTCCATCTGTGCTCTGTTTTGTGGAAAAGGAAAGTAGTTCCACCTATCAATGCTCTGTGTTGCAGCTGACATAACTGTTGATAGATGAAGCAAACTATTTGTAGGTGGAATCATGTGTAGGTCCCAGAATATGAGCACAATACAGCTGGCAATACATCAGAACCAAGAGGTGCCCAGTTTGGTGAGTGCATGCTGGATGGTGCCTCTGACGATATCTCTGTGTACCATATGACAGCTTACTGATGAAGCTGGTTTCATTAGTTTCATACTTGCTCACTTGTTGACATGCAGGTAAGGTGAATGCACACATAAAAACCATGTCTAAAACCTCAGTGCCAGGGCAGTTGGTCAAGCGATGGGCCTTGTCAATATTTTAAGGCTAATCTGTTGCAAGAAGTGTGACATCCACCACCATACGTTCGTTACCAGTTGGCTGCAGCTGGGCCCCACTGCCAGAGGCAAAACTGGGGGCAGCTGCCTGCTGCATCTATAGGTCCCCCAGACAGCTGGCTGCATTGAAGTCTTGTGAGCCTGGAAAACAGAACAACCTAACAGTTATACCTACATGTGCATGAGCATGTTGCAGTCTCAGCTGATTTTTATAGTGAGCTGTGACACCATTTTTAATTCTATTTTAAACACTACATTGCCAAGCTGCAGTATGATTGTGCATGGTACCCCAGGATTTCTTTTCATAATTATACATTGTAATGAGTGGATAATTTACTTTAAAAAACTTTAATCATGGCTGTAGTCAACACTCAGATTAGATTTTGCATCATGTGAAGTGGTCCTGTACTGGAGAGAAAAATCAATAAAGTTCTGTCCTTATTGTACTAATGAAAGAGCTTCATAATGTACAACTTGAACATTCATACAAATCTTCCTGTGAGTCCTTTGGCTTCAGGATGAAATGGTGTGCTTCCCAAGGGTGAAGTGACATTCCTTTTCACAAAAAAGTTTGAACCCCTGAGATAAACATAGAGTGTAGTTGTCCGTGACTTTCATTCAATGGAGAAAATCTTCGATAATGTCCAAATTGTTTTCATGGAAGTTATCAATGACATTTGATCACAAATGCAGATTTTGAAAATGCACTGATGATTACGAGCCAACAATTTAGTAAAAATGGGCCAGCAAAATCAACATGTAGACATGACCAGGGTTCTGATACAAATGAGCAAGAAAAATATTCTCAAGGAGGAGCTGACTGCTATTTTTGACATTAGCAGCACTTAGCCAGCATTATTTCTATGTCCTTACCTACAAATTTCCCACAGCAATGCCTCGTGGCAATGCATTTGGTACATACTCTGCCCAGTGGCATTAGCATTTGCAGTACTTTGGATTTAAGCACCTCGGGAAGAAACACTCATGTCTTTCCCGGTTCTGAATGTACTGGAATGACACCTTTATGAGCTGTGGCAGCATGTCTCCTGTGCCTGTATGATTAATCTCCAGGTGGTGAACAATTTTCTATCAATAGGCCACTTCAACTGAATGTGGTGCAAGCCTTGAAATTAAGTTTTAATTGAGTGGGGAATTTTCCATTGTATATTGACTGATTAAGTCTGTAGAAAAACATACATCTGCTAAAGAATCAAAACTTTTATCCTGCCCTATTGGGACATGTGAAAGTGAATCAGCAATAGCGTGTTGAGCTATGGACCTTGCTATAGCAAGAACAAACACAATTTATAGAACATAGTACTTTATAGAGCAACATACAGGATACAATCAAGTATAGGTTCTGTATAGCACTGAATACATTGACTGAACAACAGTAATACAGGTTACAGAATAAGCTGGGCACTCATTTGCAATCACTTAAATAATACTGTTTCTTTGGTGGCTCACCACAGTGCACCAGGGGGCCAACCAAGGTGGCCTTTATAAGCAGGCCTGTGAACTATATGGATGCATGATTTCTGAAATTGCTTGCATCATGAGTGAGGGTACACCACTCCTTGCTTCTAGGGGTTGGGAAAACCACATACATACAGAAAAACATGAGGCACTGAAAAACACAGAAAAATACGTGATACAGAAAAAATGCATGGTACAGAAAAAAACCACTGGTACCATGACAAAACCACTGGTACCATGAAGAAATGCACTGATCTCACAAGGTGCTGAGATTATGAGTCAGAGAAAACACCTATGATGGCGCTGGCATGCATTTCATTGCCTGATGACAGTGGCTGCTATGGCCTGTGATGTGCAGTCATCAGTGAGTAGGGATGGAAGTGGTGAGGGCACAGGTTGGTGCACTGTCCCCTCTCTCATGAGAGGCCACAGGGCAGAACAGGGGAAGACATCTCCATAGCGATGTCCTTCTCAATGTCAGCGGTCGGCGCCGGGGGTGTCAGCGGGGGTGTCGGGGGGATTACAGCTGTTCAGGATCCAGCATGGAGATGACATCAGGTGCAGCGTGGGCTGCACTGAAGACAGCAGTTGACGAGTGGCAGCAGAGACTGAACCCCAGACAGCAGTCTGACAGGTAGTTACCACCTGCTGCAACATGAAATGGACCATCTGTGACACAGGAACAGGCATAGGTGGCAGCAGGGACAGAGGAGGTGGTGGGCACTCTGGAACAGAACCTGCTGTGCATGGTCGCAGCTGGTCGATGTGGTGGGACATCCACCCATCAGCAGCATGGATGACACACAGGTCCCAGCCCCGACAACACATGATGATGGTAACAACCAATTTCAGCCAGAGTTGAAACCACAAGCCCAAACAGGTGCACCTGGCCAGTACTGCTGTGCAGCCGGCAATGCCGCTGGATGTAGCATGTGAAGGATGTGGGTGGATGGGTATGTTAGTATGGGTGCACGACAGCAAGGTCTTCAGTACCCACGTGAAAACAGTTTGAGATGAGCTTTAAGAAAATACACAAAACAGGAGTATAAAACAGTACAGAAATTAAAAGTAACAAAATGTGGAAAACCATGTGTGTACCTACACAAAAGCACAAAATGAAGTATCATGCCAATATTAAAACATCAGCTAAACAGGAAGAATGAGTTAAAACAATGTAACAGATGAACATGGCTGGCTGACTGCAAAAAAAGAAAAAGACTTTAAAACTTTAGTCACACTAGTCTCACCATCACCTAAAATAGGGGGCATGTCTCCACCTATATTTGCTTCTGCTCTTGCATCACAGCATAAAATGCATTCTGTTACAATATGGCATACAGAGATGTGCACACCACAAGAATCACAAAATGGGGGATTCAAGTGCCATAGTAAAAAGCCGTCTGTATAGACCATGCAGGGCACAGTGGCTGATGCACGGTGACCAATTTTCATCCAAAGTGCTGGGTGAGTTCATTCGTTTCTTCAGAACGGGAGGCCGACAGGGTCTGAAACCTTTCGGCTGGTCAGCGATGATAGACTCAAAGCACATAGCCTGCAATTTTTCTCAAACAATTTTACAGAAACTATCGATAAAAACATTCACTTTTGCTTTGCTTATAGTTTTATATGTCAGGTTCATGATGGCATGTCCATCATTTTGTTAATGGTTGTAGTTATTATGATATTTACATGGAAGTAAGACACTGTAAAATTCAAAAAATTTGTAATGAAAACTAAAGGTCATTACAAATTTTGCATTTGGTACATACAAAATAATATGTTGCAGTGTATGAAATTTAGCTAATATATTGAATTTTTCTTTAGACTTGGCTGGAGGTCTCCATCTGTCACCAATCTCGAGAAAATTGATCTGATGTGGCACACTCATTTGCGATTGCACCACACCAGCGATAAAGCCAGATTGAAATATCCACAACATTCCTCATATTTCATAAACAGTTTGTGATACTGAAATGAGATTTTGGCAAAAAAAGGAGACTATTTTGTGATGTGGTTATTATGCAAAACTTCATTATCTGCCATGTTATTCCACTAACTACAGACTTTTTCAATGAAAGATTGCAGTTTTTAAGGGCCATCGATAACTGGTGAAATGAAAAATGCTATGGATTTTGGAACAACATAAGTGAAGACATTACATGTTTATTTTGTAACGAGAATGTGCTTCTTCATAAGCTACTGACCTTACTTTTTCTCAGTTCCTCATGTAACAAACCACTTTCTCAGAATTATTTTGCAACAGCATCTGCATAACATGTTAGTGAGTTGAGACTGTATAAACTCCTCTGTATTTTGGCAAAAGAAGCAAATTTTAACATGTCAACCAGAGAAATGTGGAGGTTTTACTCAAAATTCACCACTCATGGTGCTTCTCTGAAAATTACAAAGAGCTAACAAGCCAGGCAAAATAAATTGCTGCATTTTTGGCAAAATTCTTTTCAGATACTAACCAAAGTGGAGGTGACAGCAGATCTTATTGAATGGCCACCACGCAAGTGTGGGCACGGAGAGCTACACTTAATATTTACAGGAAATGTGAACATAGGCTTCAGTTTAGAACAGAACTTTCCCTCCAGTTCTCTGCATTTCTCCTACATCCCCTGCCCATAACCTCCATCACTACCACTCTCCCCAAGTGTGCCCTGCCATCTGTAAATCTAGTGGCCACAGCATTCTTCGAGCACTATAAGAGGACTTTGCCCAATCCATTCCGATTATGGTCTGTTACTGCCAGCCATTCCTCATCCCACAACAGCATGAACTAACTATGCAGCGCAGAAATGACAGCCTGCAGGGGAATAGAACACTGTGCCACATCCTGTCCTATGAAGGCCTCCTTGGCCTGTTCATTGCCCTGTATCCCCACATTCCCTGGCACCCAGCAGAATGACACCTGCTTTCCCTGCCGTTGGGGTAAGTATAAGTTGTCATATATCAGCTGGGCCAACTTCTCAGCTGGGCACAAGTTCTGTAGTGATTGTCAGGCACTAAGAGAATCAGAAAAGACGAGAAACTGTTTGCCCTAAATATGATGCATCTGCTTCAGTCCCTTCAGGATTGCACGGAGCTCCACTGAGGAAATAGTATACTCATCACGAAGATGAATCCTAGTGACATGGTTGGGAAACACTAAAGAGCAGCCAATGGAATTGCCTTTTTTGGAGCCATCAATGTAAACTACTGTGAAACCGTGATGCATATCTAAAATGTTAAAGAACAGAGACTGAAATGTAAAATCTGGTGTGCTATCTTTCTTAAAATTGGTCAAGTCTAAAATAAGTCTGGGTCTCTGGAGGAACCAAGGTGGAAATCTGCTCCAACCTTGATGTAAAATGTTAAGACTGGCCACACCCATCTCTAAAAGGCAATCCTTTGCACAAATCCCACAGGACATCATCACTCATTGCTGGTTGCAAAACAGCCATTCCATTGGTGGCCGAGCAACAGTATAGTATGCAGGTGTGTATGGTGTGGACAGTGTTTTATACATCTGGTGTGCCATAAGCAGCTGTTGCCTGATGTGAAGTGACGGTTCACCAACCTTTGCACAGAGGCTTGGTATGGGGCTTGTTATGAATGCCCCAGTGGCCAACTGAATCCCTTCATGGAGCACGACATCCAACATCTTTAAATAAGAGGGTCTTGCAAACCATACACTGTGCGCCCATAATCTAGCCGAGAGCACACAAAGGCTCTGTAAAACTCAAGCAGACAAGTCCTGTCTGCTCCACATGTGCTATGGCTAAGATATTTTTAAATACTTAGACCTGTAAGGGATCATTTTTTTCAAATCCTTAATATGTGGCAACCTTGTAAGTTTCAGCTAAATATGAGGCCCAGAAACCTCACTATGTCTTTAATATTACAAGCTGTGTGCCTCATCCTCAACTCAGGAAAGTTTGAAATGGAACAAGAATGGTTAAAAAGAACATACACAGACTTCTTGGGTGAAAATTTAAAACCACTATTCTGCACCCATTCATCCAAACATTGAAGAGTTAGTTGCAACTGATGCATTGTGATTGCAAGGCTTGAAGAAGAGCAAAAAAAAAAAAAAAAACAGAGAAGTCATCCACAAACAAAGAACACTGGACGGAACTTCTCACTACTGACATAATCTATCAATAGCTATGGCACAGAAAGTCATACTTAAAACACTACCCTATGGGACACCATGACACCATTCTCCTGCTCAAAGCAGTCAGACAGGACATCAACGGCTCAGTGTCAAAAACACCACCAAGATGAGAGAAAGGGCCAAAAAAAAAATGGGAAGACATCCATGAAAACTCCATTCGTGAAACTACTAGACGGTAAGATGCTTCCAAGTAGTATCATAGGCCTTCTTGATGTCAAAATATATACCTATAAGGTGATTTCATTCAGGAAAGCCTGTTGTATACCCGCCTCCAGGAGAGCCAGGTTATCAAAGGTGGAGCAATATGTCCTGAACCCACACTGAAAGTGACTAAGGAGTTGCCTGGATTCTAAAACAGAACTGACTATTTGCTCCAATGTCTTTTCCATGCAGCTAGTTAGGGCAACACTATGATAATTACTTGGGCATGTATGGTCTTTCCCAGGTTTTAAAGGGGGAATTAAATTACCTGGTGCCACAAATCAGGAAAGTGACCTGATGCCCAAATGGCATTAAAAAGTGCAAGGAGGATCTCTTTGTTGTGGCTTGTGAGGAGCCGTAGCATACTGTAACAGATTCTGTTGTGACCCGGGGACGTGTCACAAGCCTCTTGACAATGCAGAATCCAGCTCCCACACTGAAAATGGGCAGTTGTAATTTTCATCACTGGTAGACCAGAGGTCCGAACTGCTCCTCTCAACAACTGCTCTGTGACGCTGGAAACCTGAATCCTGACTATTAGTTGCAGTAACAGTAGCAAAGTAAGCTGCCATAGTCTGGGCAATGTCTCATGGTCTAGTTTGGAGAATGCAATTCCCCGTTACTGCATCCCTCCTCTCCTTGAAATTCTCCTGATGGTCTCACACATAACAGAACTCTTTGTGGAATGATTAATGATGATCAGGAACTGTTGCCATGACCTCTTCTGGCTCATGCAAATAGTCCTGCGACATGTTGCCCATACCACCCAAAAGATTGTAAGATTCTCCGCAGTTGGCCAGCACTTGAACCTACATAGAGCCACACACCTAGGCCCGATTTCAGAGTAACATTGGTCACTCCACCAAGACTGCCTCTTCAGTTGTTACACGGACTGTGGATGGATGCTTCAGCAACATGGTGGACCATTTTGGTAATATGATCCACTCCTACCTTGACATTGACATGATGTTAAAACTGTCCTAGCTAACTATAAAGTGTTCTACTGAGCATCTATTGAGGCAGTTTCCTTATGGGTTTCCCTCCATATGGCAATTGAATCCAGATCGGGAAGTGATCATTGCCAGGCAAGTCATCAACCACTTCCTCTTGAGCAGTGTGAGGAAGAGCTGGAGAGCGCAGCGAAAGATCAGTGGTAGAGAACGGCCCAGCTTCCGTATTTGTATTTAACAAATAGGCACATGACAATATGAGAAGCCTCTCAATTCCTCTATCCCTGGAGCAGGTAGCTGCAGATCCCCAAAGCACACTGTGTGCATTAAAATCACCACAGAGGATGAAGGGGTGGGAGGTGATGTGTAAGAAGGTTGTTGAGAGCCTCTTCGTTGATTGCGTCATGGAGGGGCAGGTAAAAGGGAATATATTGTAATGTATTGTCAATGGATGATGCACGTGCACTGCTTGCAAATTCATTGTAAGGGAAAGAGGCCAGGAGTGGTAGTCAGTAGTGAGGAAAATACCTACACACCCTCTAGCTCTCTCTCCACTCAGGCTGTCCTTTTTTGTGGAGTACATAGCCACATAGCTCAGGGGTGTATGATTGATGGAAATTAGTCTCCTGAAGATGCAGACACAGTGGTCCACCCTGAGGTAGTAGACAAAGTTCCCCCACATGTGTCCCGAATAGGTGCAAGTTCCACTGAAGTATGGGAGTCATCTGTCAAGGGGGTAATACCTTCATCCTTTCTCTCTACTGGGGTGGGGAAACTGCAGTGTGTGGTGGTTCAATTGTGGGGTGAGATGATTGCCCCTCACATATCTCATACTCCATCAACTCTGAGGAAGAGTCAGATGAAGCATCAAGGATAATCATGTTGACATGGTCCAACGGTTTACTACTGGATTTTACCTGTTGTTGGTGCTTGACATGAGTTTTGATCTGTTTTGAGGGCTTTGCTGGAGCTGGAGTAGCAGTGGTAATAGAGTGCTGGGCTTCTGTAAAGACTCAGCCATTAGAGGTGCCTGGAGCTCCCCATGTTGGCCACTGTACCTTTTTCTGCCTTTATAGGGGGACTACAGGCTCTGAATCACTTATTGCCTTGCAAGTGCATTGACACGTCCAGGTGTAAGTCCTGACACTCCCAACCTCCATTTTGGAGCAGGCTTTTGAAGGATTGATGCAAACGATGTAGCAAATGTGGGAGGCTGCATGGACTTGTAGATCTTTTTGGCCTCACCAGGAGGCAAGAAGCAAGTTGGCACAACAACTGATAAATGTGTGCCCACATGAAAAATCTGGAAGTGTTGTCACAACTGTGTCTCATAGGAGTTCCATATTCAGACGATTAATCATATACCGGAAAGGGCAATGATTGCACTGACAGGAGAGTAACCTGCCATGAACATGCAAATGCCACATGAGTGAGAGCAGTGGCAAGAGACTGCTGTCGTTACATGAAAGGTTGCTATAGCAAGAAAAAACAAGATTTATAGAACATAGTACTTTACAGAGCAACACGCAAGATACAATGAAGCACGGGCTGTTTGTAGCACTGAACACATTGACCAAACAACATTAATACAGGTTACAGAATAGGATGAGCACTTATTTGCAATTGCTTAAATAATACAGTTTCCTTGGCAGCTCCCCGGAGTATGCCAATGGACCGTTTGCCCCCGGTAGCTGAATGGTCAGCGCAACAGAATGTCAGTCCTAAGGGCCCGGGTCCGATTCCCGGCTGGGTTAGAGATTTTCTCCGCTCAGGGACTGAGTGTTGTGTTGTCCTAATCATCATCATTTCATCTCCATCGACACGCAACTCGCCGAAGTGGCGTCATATCGAAAGACTTGCACCCAACGAATGGTCTACCCAACGGGAGGCCCTAGTCACACGACATCTACATTTTTGCCTATGGGCCGACCCATGTGGCCTCTTTAAGCAGACCTGTGAACTGTATGGACTCCTGATCTCTGAAATCACATGCATCGTGAGTGAAGGTACATCAGACCTGTCAAAAGTTTCAGAGTCATAATTTGACAAATGTAGCACTGCAGTCATTTAACTGGCCTGGAAGGAACAGTATTATTTGGTCCAAAACTTTTTACAGCAAAAATAATCACAAGAGCTTCCTTCTAAATCTGTCCATAGTTCCTCTGACAATCTGTCAGCATTTTTGATGTTACTGTTGTCGGCAATTCAGAACCATGTGGCTAATGTGACAAAATTGAATTGATTCTGTGTTCTGAGAAACTTCGGCAATTTTCAACATTTTAAGTGGCTCATACATCCTACAACATTTAACATTAAACAAACAAGTGCACTTTGGCAGTGACTCTTCCAATTCCAATTTGTGCCTTTGTGTGACAATTTGTGAACTGGTTTTCTTAGTGGGATAAACCTGTTAGCGACAAACTTCCTGCAGTAATTAATTTGTCCTAAGATGTCACATAATTGCTTGATTTCTTTGGTAGCCAGTAGATTTTTAATTGTGTCATTATGTCACAGCACTGGTCTAATGCCATGTTTTCACAGTACATGTCCTAGGTATTGTACTTCATGCTGAAAGAATATGCACTTGTCTTTGTTACATTTTAAATTTGCTGCTTGTAAAATTTTGAAGACTGATTCTATATTATGTAACAGTTCGTCCACAATTTACTGAGACAATGGTGCCACCCAGATAGTTCAGAGAATTTGGAGCTTTCCTCCTGGTGTACCAGCAATCCCAAATGGTAACCCTTTGTATCAGTGTATTCCAGAATATTTATAATCATAAATCTCTATATTTCTTCATCCAAAAGGATTTATAAATAAGCCCCCTTGAGATTAAGTTTTACAATGTGTAAACTGCCAGCTAATTCAGACATCCATTTTTCTAGTTCTGGAACTGGATAAGAATCAGTGATGGATGATGCGTTGACTGTCCCTTTGAAATCACTGCAGATACGTAATGTGTCATTCTGTTTCTGCACTATTATGTCTGGTGTGGTCCATTGGCTACTGGTAATGGATTCTATGATACCATTTTATTCTAGATGAACAAGTTCTTTTTTCACTTTCTCCTTTAATGAAAACACAATACAGTGTGCTTTGCAAAATTTTGGCACAGCATTCGACTTCAGCTGCTAGTTTATTCTGAAAAAATCCTACCACATTTTTGCAACAGTTCTTGTCACCTTTTGTTCAGAACATCATTATGAATGTGACCCACTCTTTTATGAATTGTGAATCCTAGTGTACCAAACAGATTTAGGCACAGTAGATTCGTTGTTTTCTCTAAATTGACAACTACAAATCTGGTTTGTTTGTTAACTGATTGTATGCAACGTCAATTGACCTTTGAAAATTAATTTGGATTCAGCAATCCTAATTTCTTGTATGTCTGCAGATAGCAGATTTGTTATAGAAATTGTCAATTTGAAATTTTAAGTGTGTAAACAAGTCAACATCTTCACACTGTTTCGTGTCAGATGATACTTGCATCTGTTCATGTGCCCAAATTAATGGCAGACAGTCTAGTGAAGGTGAATTAGTTAAACTAAGCAGGTCTTTCTTTAATTTATTATCTGGCAAATGTGTGATAAGCATATCTCAAATTACAGAATCTGCATAAGACTTTTTACACTTGCATTTTTGCACTGAAATTTACACTCTCTAGTTAAGTCCTGTAACCATGATATCCCTTTCCTTGTAACCTTGATTTGATTTCCTAAAACATTAAAAAATATGTGTGGCTGCAGCAACACATATTTGTGACTCAAAAATTGATTCTAACTTATCCTTAATTTTGGAATAGGAAAGAGCCACTGGATCTATTTCAGGACAAAATTTTTGAATGAATCTACAAACAACTGGCCCTGCATATGCATTTAAAACAGCTTTGTGTTCAGCATCAGCTCGCACTTGGTGTGAGACAAAATGTTACTCTACCCTTGATATGTACACTATGTGATCAAAAGTATCCGGACACCTAGCTGAAAATGACTTACAAGTTCAAGGTGCCCTCCATTGGCAATGTTGGAATTCAATATCGTGTTGGCCCACCCTTAGCTTTGATGACAGCTTCCACTCTCAGAGGCATACGTTCAGTCAGGTGCTGGAAGGTTTGTTTGGGAATGGCAGCCCATTCTGCACTGAGGAGAGGCATCGATGTCATTCAGTGAGGCCTGGCACGAAGTCGGCGTTCCAAAATATCCCAAAGGTGTTCTATAGCATACAGGCCTCTGTGCAGGCCAGTCCATTGCAGGGATGTTATTGTCATGTCATCACTCCGCCACAGGCCGTGCATTATGAACAGGTGCTTGATTGTGTTGAAGGATGCAATCGCCATCCCCAAATTGCTCTTCAACAGTGGGAAGTGAGAAGGTGCTTAAAACATCAATTAGGCCTGTGCTGTGATAGTGCTATGCAAAACAACAATGGGTGCAAGCCCCCTCCATGAAAACCACCACTTTTGAATTTTACTGTTGGCACTACACACGCTGGCAGTTGACGTTCACCGGACATTAGCCATACTCCCATCCTGCCATTGGATCACCACATTTTGCATCGCAATTCGTCACTGTACACAACGCTTTTCCAAAGTTCAGTCATCCAATGTTTACGCTCCTTACACCAAGCGAGGTGTTGTTTGGCATTTACCGGCGTGATGTGTAGCTTATGAGCAGCCGCTCAACCATTAAATTCAAGTTTTCTCACCTCCCGCCTAACTGTCATAGTACTTGCAGTGAATCCTGATGCAGTTTGGAATTCCTGTGTGATGGTCTGGATAGATGTCTGCCTATTACATATTACAACCTCCTCCAACTGTCGGTGGTCTCTTTCAGTCAATGGACGAGGTCGGCCTGTATGCTTTTGTGTTGTACGTGTCCCTTCATGTTTCCACTTCACTGTCACATCAGAAACAGTGGATCTAGGGATGTTTAAGAGTGTGGAGATCTCACATACAGATGTATGACACAAGTGACACCCAATCACCTGACAACGTTCGAAGTCCATGAGTTCCACAGAGCCCCCCATTCTGCTCTATCACAATGTCTGATGACTACTGAGGTCACTGATATGGAGCACCTGGCAGTAGGTGGCAGCAAAATGCAGCTAATGTGAAAAACATATGTTTTTGAGGGTGTCTGGATACTTTTGATCACATAGTGTAGTTGGACCACACTTCTAATTTTCAGTCAACAGCATATAGGGTGGTGGCAGCATCTTAAAGTTTCCTTGGCCATTTCCCTTGTTAGTTTCAAGTTTGACCAGGTTCGTCACCAACATCTCTTGAATAATAGGGCATAGCTGTAGTAAAATTATCACTGGCTCTAGTTTGTGACAAATGTCTGCTTGTGTCTGTGTATGTGCGGATGGATATGAGTGTGTGTGCGAGTGTCTACCTGTCCTTTTTTCCCCCTAAGGTAAGTCTTTCTGCTCCCGGGATTGGAATGACTCCTTACCCTCTCCCTTAAAACCCACATCCTTTTGTCTTTCCCTCTCCTTCCCTCTTTCCTGATGAGGCAACAGTTTGTTGCGAAAGCTTGTATTTTGTGTGTATGTTTGTGTTTGTTTGTGTGTCTATCGACGTGCCAGCACTTTCGTTTGGTAAGTCACATCATCTTTGTTTTTAGGTATAAATATTAAGATACCAATAGGTGATAAACAGCAGCTGTTTAACATAACTGACGAGGAAGCAGCCATTTTTTTATAATTTAGTTGACTTATTTTGTCGGTCTGTCACTCAATACTTCCTCATTTAGCCATGAATTATAACAATAATAATGACTATAACAACAAAAACTGACCTGCCCTAAAATTATTTCAGCCTAGACATTAAAATTATATTAAATTAGTTCAATTGCAGACGAGAGATAACAATCCCATAAACCTGTTCTTCATATTTACAAGTAACAACACACCACAGGAGTTATGCAACCAACAGAAAGCATCATCGATCGTGGTCTATGGTACAGATAAGCATGATGGCCGTCAAAACCACCACATGTGCTTCACTTTTCACTGGAGTGGACCGGACTGGAATGATCACTGAAGAGAGGCAGGAACTGGCTTGAAGTTTGTCAAGAGGCATTTGTCTCCCATCTGGGGCATCCTGAGTTTGTACGATAGCAAGGAAGACTAGAGTGACTTCAATATGTAGCTGCATAGGAAGGCAAGTGGGAGACAGGCTGCTAATAGACATGAGTTTGAACATAACAGTTCTGTATTATTTCATTAGGGTTGAACAATTACATCCAGGGCATGGCTTGCATCATTTTGTGTTGCACTGTGTCTGAGCAAAAGGCGTAGTGAACAGCCCACAGTGTGTGCACCCAGCTGGAAGGTAGGCTGCTCACTCCAGTGAATGCCAACACAACGGGTGCTGATGTGGCAGCTGAAGCACTTGGCACAAGGTCTTCCATTCATGTCTCGGACCATAAAGTATTGGCAGGTTGCTCTGTGGGCAGTCTCGTACAAGTGACAACGTAGTATTGGCTGCACCTTAAGTACAGCATAGCCCAGCTCTAGCAATTATGACGGCATCAGAAGAACACATCAACCTTGCAGCAGTGCCATCATGCGGTGGGCATCATAACATAGCCCTGGCAGACCGATGATCAGCTTAACTGGGCTGGGAGTTTAAATACAGGTGCCTGGCAGGTGAATAGTCAAAAGGAACTCCTCTATGTCAATTGACCCTCTGGCTAGCACGGAAGCTTATTGAATGGACTGACAGCGTCCTTGGTGGCTGCTGACTCACAGAAGAAAGTTGGAGAGCAGAAGCATCTGCTGGTGCTGTTGCTGGTGTTGCGCTATGTTGGCAGATCATTGACTGTGACTGTTGGCAGTGGCTAACGCTCTAGATATGACATTGGGCTGGTGTTGTGGCCCAAATTGCTACATAACATAATAACTAGGTATTGTGACAATTTGACTATATGACATCTATCTCTACCTTAGAAATATTTTTGACTATATTCTCAGTTCAGTTAATGCTTTCCTACATTACTTTGAGTCAGCAAATTTTCAGTCTTGTTTATGTGCTTAAATAATTGTTCACTTTCATGGCAATTGCCTATATGTATGTAGGCTTAGGTTTCTGTAGATACCGCCATCTTCAGTAAAATGTTTCTGGATGTGCAACCACATCATCATGTTTATAAAATCAAAATTTTGGCCACTACTGCAAGTGGCTTACACCAAGGTTATGTATTTACAACAAGCACCTGATAAAGGTCACTTTCAACAGTGGTGAAATGTTGGTTTTACAAACAACATGATAACATTACCACATAGAAAGAAATAATGTGAAACCAAAACAACAACAATAACAAAAATAATGTTGGTATTTGTTGCAGGTTGGTAGCACTGGCAGGAATCCTAGTTGTTTGAACTTCATAACAGCATTTTAGATGACACTGAAGAAATATAAAATCTGTATCAACAACCAATATAAAAAAATGGAGACAAATATTTATTGCTACATAATGTGTATGGATTGAAAATTGTAATCTAGCGTAGTATATAATGTAGTTCAGCAGCACAGGCAAGGGAATTCTCACAGATACACTGAAATTGTCATGATTTAAAAAAAAAACACGGATGGTGTCATTTCGGCTCAAAGGTTTTAATGACCTAACACAGACAGTACGGGCTGATGCATTTACAATGGAACAGAAATCACTATTTAAATACAGCAATCAAGGTTTCTTCATGGTTATTAGAGCACAGATCTGAGAAATTATAAATTAACAGTGGAAAAAGCAGTTGCAGGGTAGTTGTGGTAGAACTGCTTGAGTTTGTATACTTAGTTTGTTGGTGTGAAACTAAAAATGACGAAATGAACTAATTAACAGCATTTGATAAATAAATTCTTTCATGATTGAAAAAGCTAAATACTTTATGTTTGAGTGCCTAAATTATTCAAAAGTTACATTCTTTCAGATTACTTTGCAAAAGGATCTGCCTCATTATATTGAGAGAATAGTCACAGCAAACACAATGGTGGTGATAGTGCACTGAGTTTCAAGTATGGACACCACATCATAAAAACTGTGCACAATCCTATATTGTCGTAGCGTCTTGTTATTTACCATCTATAACAACTGATCTGTGTGTCAAATTTACATTGGACTGGGAAAATATTTAGTTTTATAAATTATGCCAGCGATGTTGAGAAACATCTGAAATCGCTAAAAACATATTTTGATCTCATACACAATGAAGTATCTTGAACAGAATGACCTCCTCAATGCCAGCCAGCGTGGATTTTGAAAACATTAGTCATGTGAGACCCAATTCGCATTTTTCTCACGTGACATACTGAAAGCTCTGGATCAAGGCAACCAGGTAGGTGCAGTATTTCTTGATTTCCAAAAACCTTTGATTCTGTACTACACCTACACTTATTGTCAGAAGTACGATTATGTGCGGTATTAAGCGAAATTTGTGAGTGAACCGAGGACACAGCATGTAATCTTGGATAGAGTGTCATCGTCAGATGTAGAAGTAATTTCAGGTGTGCCACAGGGAAGTGTGTTCGAACTCTTCCTGTTCGTGTTGTATATTAATGACCTTGCAGACAATATTAATAGTAAAATCAGGCTTTTTGCAGATGATGCCGTTATCTGTAATGAAGTACTATCTGAAAGAAGCTGCATAAATATTCTGTCAGATCTTGTTATGATTTCAACGCAGTGCAGAGTCTGGCAACTTGCTTTAAATGTTCAGAAATGTAAAATATTTCAAGGAAAAAACTAAAATCTATCAACAAAGTTTCAAGGACTGGCTTTATATGATTACTCTAGGAATACATTACAACCGCCTACGTATGCACCCTAATAACTGGTACAGTGGGACGTACCCTCTGCTATCCAAGTCACAGTGGTTTGCCGAGTACGGTACAGATGTAGATGAAACGCTATCCAGGAGAACAATATGTTTGCGTTACTCCTAAGTTCACAATTGGCCAAATACAAAAGTTTTCTGGCACTCAATCGCGGTTCATACCTGGAATAACAAATAAGTTACAGCAGCACGAAAATACCACACACCGTACATTGACACACAACCACAATTTTACATCCGACTCCATTTGTGTGCGAATGAATGAACTTGCCATTGTACATTATATACTACGACACAAATACCTAGCTTTGTAACGCCTGCACGCTTATCACTTGTATCAATTGCATGACATCAGACGATTAAAAAAAAAATTGTTTCGTACGCACTACTTTTTCAAAATACCGCGCCCGCTCCACCTCGTACATCAGCAATGATAATACGTAAACTCAGCAGTGATCTTTGGCTTTGTTTTGCTTAAAATGTAACTGTCTCTTGTAAGTAAGATGAAACTCTTGTGTTTAATATTGTTCGATAAAATCAGAAAGATTATAAAACCGAGATAAGCTGTAAAATATGTACGAAGGATGTGGAAGGAGCTGAAGACTTGCGCTCGTATCGTTGACATTGGTGGGATATCGCTGGCTTGTGTGGATTACTGTTAACCAGAGAGTTTCATCAGTTGCGGTCTAGCGCTGGTTAGGGGAAGTTGTGTGTGATCGAATGTAGTTAAATCTAAACTGTCAAGTATACAACGGACAATTTATTAAAGATGGTGGCAACTATGTGGACAGTCGTATCGTTCTCTTTTTCTCTTCTTATAACACCATTTCTGATGGTTCTATTAGGAATAATATTTCTGGCCTCAATCGGAAAATCTCTTGGAGTTAGAAGACTTTACGTCAATCTGTTGTTGAAGATTTTCGAGGTAAGTCGTCGTCTGTGTTTCTGCTTCTTTTCTTTACTAAACTTGTCTAATCTCTTGTGTTTCTTTTACTGGTACCATATAATTTAGTGGTAGACTTAACCTAAAACTTGCGGTCATTCTGTGCCACAAAGATTTGTAGGCAATATTTTATTCTGATAACATTTATCCTGTCGCAACCATGAAAAAACAAACAGAATTACTTGAAAGACTAGTCCATGCGGTGTTGAAAGTTCGTTTAAAATGTACCATGTGGATGTGCAGGCCAATGGACAAAGTTGCTCTCGTGGTCCTTATAAGTCTGTAGTTTAACTGAATTATGAAATTAAGTGGGTTTAGTTATAAGTAAACCAGATGCCATTTCAGTATCTGTATTTGCATATTTCCATGTTATGACGGTAGATGGGTATTCATAGTTTTCAGTTTTACCTTTAGTAACCAGCACGTTGTATTCCTTTTATTAAGTGGCATATTGACGAGTTTCTGTAGTGACAATTAACACCCATCAGTTGTTACCCAACTTTTTGGCGACAAGTCGTGGCCTTACATTCACCGGAAATACAATGTTTTGCGTTCGTGGAGAAATGAAATTAGGCACTAGACATATGTGACGAAAGTTTGTAATTTTTTGGGCATTGTACAGGCCGTATCTTTCCACAGATTGCACTCTGTTATTAGTGGTAAGCGATCTTTGATCTCATTTGCCCTTCTGGAGAATGAGACAAGATTTTCCAAACCTTTACAAGATATAACTGTTCAAAATCGAAAGCACTGACACTGTTGTTGCTAAATGGTTACATTCACAGCACTGCACGCAGTATTAAAAACGGTTTTTAAATTCTAGCCACATCAGTTTCCTTTTCGTAAAAAACAGCTCAAAAGCCTGTGAATGTTTACACATGTCATAAACAGGTAGCATTAGTTACTGACACAGACAGGAAGTCTCCGTCACTCGTGTGCACCAAATACGTATTCGAATGATAAGTACAAAGCTCCACAGGACGAATGCATTGAGCAGATATTGGCGTCCAGAAAATTAACGATTTTGTGAGGGAAGTAAGTCCTGTTACCGGTGTACTGAGATTAATATGTTTTACGTGTTTGAAACATATAGGATACTGTCGTAAACATTAGACTCTTAACATATTCATTTCGTAAGAAAGCAAAGAATCTGTTGTAGCTAGAGTGTTATTAGTAGTTGTCGCTCCGGTCAGAGATAGTGTTTCTGTAGTCTTCGAAAGTAGTTCTCGTTTAAGAATTGGTGTATTTTATAACTGAACAAAACTCGTAAGGATATGAGAGTTTAACACTGTGCAATCCAACAAGCTTTGCAGACCATGATAACGCTGTCTTGATAGCTGTACTTAACGTTTTGCGCTACCGTTGTTATAGTTGCGGATCTGCAAGGAGCGACTAGAATTGCTGCCTTCGTTGTAGAAAAGTTAAGCTACCTCCTAACTGCTTCGCCAAGAATTGGCCCGATGTTGATATATATATATATATATATATATATATATATATATATATATATATATATATATTAGCAGAGCCCTCATTAAATATAGTTTACGAGAATGGAGGAAGTAAGTCCAAAAAAAAGTTTAAATTTTTCCTCTGCCCATCTACTTTACAAGCCCAAAATTACATCAGCTGAATGCCGAAATGGTTAATTAAAAAAGACAGTCTTCTTTGTTCAGTTGGTGGTTGTACCTAGTTTAAGACATCTGTAAATATTATTTGCATTGTTTGATACTAGTTTGCATGAAAACAGTCCATGAGCATGTATTTCATATTACTGTCAGCTGAAACCACAAGGCTAAGTTTCTACATGCCGCTTGATTTACGACGGAAAACATTGTGCGACTGACAGCTAAAATAGAAACTTAGTACAGGGTGTATGCGCCCCGGGAAATCCGGAAAAACCCGAGAATTTTTTCATCCGGGACAAAAACCAGCAAATAGCACGGAATTTTGTAGGTTTCTGAATGTTTCATTATTTTTGTGTTCAGATAAATTTCTATACAAGAATTTGACTTTAGCCCGCTACTGCAGATTAATACAGCAGCAATAAATCATAAACGAGAGAATAACATCAAAATAAAACTTCAGTCGCAAAGAAAATGCGCTGTTTACAACAACAAAACACGGTGCACATACAGTCGTCTGCCGACAGCAAAATGTGTCAAAGCCTATAAGACGAAGACAATGCGATACTTCGTACAGCAAAATGCTTTAGATGAGCGCGACGTCACGACTGTTTACGTTCCTAAGAGGGCGCGGAAAAATATTGGGAATTGTGGCTTGAGAAGCGTTGTTACTTAGTAAATTTCCTTTTACGCAAGACGAATTTTTTTACGTGTGAGAATGTGCGATGAATTTCTTAAACTATGTAGCGTCTGACTGTTTCGGAATTTAACGCTTTTAGGACCAGTCACTTAGGAAAATTTCAGGCCCAGAACACTAGCCAATCATGCCATCATGTAAAATTTTACTGGCACATTCGTGTTTGATGTATGTTAAAGGGTAACACGAAAAAAAGATCAATCTTCGAGGTTAGTTTTGATAATTATTCCAGTTCTTTCGTAGATCACAAATTATGCAATAACGATGGCGAAACTGTAATTATCCTTTTAAAAAGTGGTAGGTGAGTTCTTGAGCAATTTGACACCAACTCGGCTTTTTATGGAATAGTTGAAGTGCTCGGCGGAATATATATTCAGCCAGGTAACCCATGAAGTGATTGGTGCACAGTAGTGAAATTTACAATCGTGCCTGTCAGAAGTACTCAGCTTCTGCAAATAAAGCTGTGCTCTTGGGATCCTGCCTAAGCACACGCTCGGAAAAAAAACAGCAAAAAATTTTTGTCGGCTAATGTTGTGTGTGAAACGTAGCCTTTCGTGGTGAAAAATGTCATCTAGTAGTCGTATTTCGCAAAGCAAGAAGACATTATTGCGCCATATTTTTCCGAATTCAAAGTTCACTGCCAGGCCACTCGGAGCGCTAATTTGACCGTTTCAGTATGGTAGCATGGGCATCACATTTACTATACTTCGGTGTTCTGTGTACGGAAGCTACCGTGCTATATTTGGTGAATTCGTGCTTATACTGTCATAAACCAGAGTATGCAGCTTACATGTTGCCGCGCATTAAAGGTCGTTGTAAAACGTATTGTTTTTTGCTGGGAGTGCCGGAAAGTTCAACGCTGGTGTATAAAACATTTACCATTCAAAGAATTTATACGTGTTACAGCTCCGAGGGAAAGTATATTGCCACTTACCGCGGAAAAAATCTACTTCCACACGGGGTAGAGTGTATTTTTAACAGGAAAATTTCGGCATATTTTTTCTTGTCGGCGTATGCACTCTGTGGTATCGTAAGCCAATAATGAAAGAAAAAAAAATGTAGCGCTATAGCCATAAGTAGAGCGTCCATAAGCTGCTTTGTCCCACACAATGGCTCTTGTTTTATTCAATACACCGCCCAATGCACTCGTCGGAAAACCTCGATGAAAGTGATTTTACAGCTCTTCCCACGCCTCGGACTTTGACCACAGTAGACTGTGCTTTGACCTAATTATCTATATAGCCGTTCTGTGGGGAAAGCTGCTTCTGTTTCCAGATTTAATGTATATTAGGCTGTGGCAACATTGCTAAAATCGGCTGTCGACACGATTATCGCGCCGCGATCACAGATATTGATTGTACAGAGTAGATATACAGTGTTTATTATCGAAGGTGTCGAGTTGTAAAGACGGAAGAAAGTAAGTAGAAAGTGGACCGATCTTCTCACCAGTCGAAAAAGATTTGTTGCTGGGAATTGTTTTGCGTCAGTATAAAGACAAAAAGCTGATAGTTACTACGGCCAACAAACGCTAGGCGTGGAAGTAGGTTACTGTTGACGTTACCGCAGAACAGAGGGATAAATTGCGGCTGGAAATGTTTGAAAATGTGTAATGGCAATACTAAGAAAAGGATGAAGGAAGCATACGCACATAAGACACATTTACTTTCATTTCGTCTCATCTCTATGCAATTACATGCGCTGTGTAAACTGGTGCAAAAACAGTGAACACTTTTCAAGGCTGACTGCATAAAACTTGAAGCGGTAATTTCGTCAGGTTAATTATACAGAAAGTGAACAGTAGCAAACTGCAGTTCTGAAGCGATAAGTTTTCCTATTTCAAACCTCTATGGTGACAGTGCAGATTTTCATCCCAAAGTTTTTTGCGGTGCTGTGTGTGTGTTCTGATTAAGCTTAGCGCCTGAGATAGCTCGTACGTTTAACGATAATCGCCTGTGAAGATTCCTAAATATCTCTCTACTTTTGTCACCCCGTGGCAGTCCGATGGAGTGTTTTGGGTTTGGCGAGTGCCTGGAGCACATTACCTGCCATCATGTGTAGTATCAACAGTGAGTTTTGTGTTCAGGATGCGGCCCCCTTATTGCGGTGAAGAAGGAAAACGTTGAATGCAGATTGATATGAACACATTTTGCGGAATTGTGTACTGCGTACAGCATAGGATCAGTTCAGAGACGATGGTTCATGTTAGCGTCCTATCATAGGGTAGCGTCAGTTAGGCAGTGTCCGCCTCCGTAGCGTAGCGGTAGCGTTTCCGCATACTACGCAGGGGGCCTGGGTTCGATTCCCGGCAGGGGACGGTGCTGTGTGTCCTCCATCATTTTCATAATCATTGACCCGCAAGTCGCCGAAGTGGCATCCACTAAAAAGGACTTGCAATACGACGGCCGAATTCCCCCTGCATGGGGCCTCCCGGCCAACAATGCCATACGATCATTTCATTTCAGCGAGGCAGTGATTTATGGACATCGTCTTGTAAACGGACTGGCTTGCCCAGAGTCTCGACCTGATCGCAGTGGAAAGGCTAGCTGTATTATTTATCGGTGACGAGCACTCTTCTAGGACCGACACAAACCTCCGTGTCACACACACACACACACACACACACACACACGAGCGCGCAATGTGTTTCCGCCAGTGAGAGACATGTGATGTCATCGTAGTTTTAACATATGCAATGAGTTAGAACAACATATACTTCGTTCCAAACCGCACTGTCAGACACGAGTACCTTCTCTGGTTTCGGCCCTCAATGAAGAATGGGCTTCCATTCCTTCACTTCAGATAATCTTTCAGACTGTCCCCTGCAGAATTCAAGCCATCATAAAGGTGAACGATGGATACACCCTATATTAATGTCCACTAACAGATGTCCGGATACTTTTGGACCCCCCCCCCCTGCGGGTGCCGCTTCATGTACTATCATCTACGCATCAAATCTGTAACATTCTTCTATAGCATCCTCCCCCTCCCTCCACCCCGTGGGTCCGGGGGTTACAATAGGCCCAAGGTATCCCTGCCTGTCGTAAGAGGCGACTAAAAGGAGTCTCCCACTTTTCGGCCTTGTAAGTTCAGATCCCATTTTATGGTTTGACCTGCCACTTTCCAAATTCTACAGAAGTGCAGGCCATATGGGGAAGGACGCCTTACGTGGTGCAGGAGTTATCCATAGCGCCCTTAGATTCAATCTCCTGAACCTCTTGTCATGGCTTTGCATCTTCACTTGCAATTCAACTATTTGGGTGAGGACACTTTCATCTTCTTCCATTGTCTCCTGTCCTCTTTCGTCCCCAGGACAGTATTGGATTTTTCTGCACCCAATATCAAGCACGGTAGCCAGTCCGTCGTGTGTGTGTGTGTGTGTGTGTGTGTGTGTGTGTGGGGGGGGGGGGGGGTGTGTCATGTACCCATTTATTTTATTGTTATTTTACCCATGTACACTTACAACACAGGGATCGCACTGCTGATACCTGAGCTGTAAACTCCCCACGTATGCCAAGGAGTAGATGCCCATCTTCCTGGGGCATCAGGACTACCAGCAACGGCCATCATGCCAAGTGGCCTTTGCTGTGGCATCAGGGAGGATGACCCAAAATGAAGCGGACTAAGTTGTCCCTTGCTGGTGACCGTATGGCGCCATCAGTCTCTAAGAAGGGCAAGATCGAGTACAATGCTGACAGATATGACCCTAAATCGTTTCCCTCGCTCGCTACACCATGGGAGGAACGTAGGGCTACAGAAAGAAGAGCCATATTCACCTCGGTATTTAGTCTGTAGAAGAATGGACGGGGACTCCTTTCTACCTATGAAGCCTCAATTTTTTGTTGAACATCTTGAGGATAAGGGTTGGGAAGTGAGTGCTGCCCAAGATGAGAATCAGTGCAATCACGATTCAGACAGAATTCCTAGCCCAGTCCCGGGCGTTACTAGTTTGTGACCAGCTGGGTGATATTCCTGTTTTCGTCACTCCCCATAAAAGCCTCAACATGGTCCAGGGGATTATTTCCCATTGCGACCTCCTCTTGCAGTCTGACGACGAGCTCGGCGCCAATCTAGAACAGTGGGGTGTTCATTTCATCCGGCGCGTTTACAGGGGACCCAAAGACAACAGGGTTGCTACTGGTGCCCATCTTGCCCTCTGAGGGTGATTCATTTCCTGAACATGTCAAGGTGATGGTTTACCGCTGTGACATTAAACCATGTGTCCCTCCCCCTATGTGGTGCTTTAAGTGCTGGAAATTACTCCCTGTATGCTTCCTCCCACTTGAATCAGTTGCGGAGAGCAGCACTCCCCCCTGTTCGCCAGACTGCTCAGTACTCCAAAAGAAGCAATCAATCATGGAGTACAATACCCTGGACTGGTTGACTTACCAAGAGGCTAAACGTAAATTTGAACAATCACACCTCGCTCGGTTGACATCCATATATGCTGCAGATATACTACCATCGCCATCACAAGTACCAGTCGTACCACACTCTATGCCACGAACAGTGGGCCCTCGAGGCCTCCAGAATACATCTGCCTCTTGGTGGTAAGGGAAAAATCTCCTTCTGTTGCTCCCAAAGTACCTACTTCAGGAGCAAGCCCCCCCCACCCAGCCTGATAAGCAAGTCTCCTCTGGCTCCTCTCGCGCAGAAGGTGTTCCTTGGGGCCCTCTCTCCCAGGATCTCCACTAATGCCACAGCAGACACTCTCCAGTGGCTAACGGAGCTAAAAGCTGCAGGACGAAGAGCTTCAGTCTTTCTCCGTGCCTAAAGCTACTTTATAGGAGTCCTCCCAGCAAGCCCCTAAAGAGAAGCGAGATGGCAAGCAAAAAAAGAAGCCTGCTAAGAAAAAGCGCCCTCTGGTGGCCCCAACACCACCACTCCCTACCAATTCTTCACCTGCGGATGAGATGGAGATCTCAGCATCCCCTGAGGATCTGGATCTCACTGATGCCTCATCCACAATAGGAATTGATACAAATATTCAATCGGTGGCAGCAAGTGACCCTGAGGCATAGCCTGTCTCCTTGCATGCTTCATGCCTTCCCAGCCTCACGATAACGTCATCCTCCAGTGAAATTGCTGCGGTTTTTTTCCGCCACCTGGCTGAGCTATGACAACTGTTAAGCTTTACACCTGCTTTCTGCATTGCCCTCCAGGAAACCTGCTTCCCAGCAATGCGGATCCCTGCCCTTCGCGGCTATATGGGGTATTACAAGAACCGTAGCGACTGTAATAGTGTCAGGTGGAGTTTGTGTCTATGTCCTGAACTCAGTATTAAGTGAACCTGTGCCCCTTCAAACCCCTCTTGAAGCTGTGGCTGTCAGGATAAGGACGACACAGGAAATAGCTTTCTGCAATGTATATCTTCCTCCAGATGGTGCAGCGCCCCTGAATACATTGGGTGCACTGATTCGTCAACTCCCTAAACCTTTCCTACTTTTGGGAGATTTTAACGCCCATAACCCCTTGTGGGATGACACTGTGCTTACTGGCTGACGTAGAGATGTCGAAACTTCCTTGTCTCAACTCGACCTCTGCCGCCTAAATACAGGTGTCCCCACACATTTCAGTGTGGCTCATATCACTTACTCGGCCACTGATTTATCTCTCTGCAGCCCAGGACTTTCCCCATCTGTCCACTGGGTAGCCCACGATGACTTGTGTGGTAGTGACCACTTTCCCATCTTCGTGTCACTCCCCCAGCACCATTCCCCCTGATGTCTGCCAAGATGGGCTTTAAACAAGGCAGACTGGGAAGCTTTCACCTCTACTGTCACCACTGAATCACCTCTACATGGTACCATTGATGTGGTAGTTGAGCAGGTCACTGGAACGATCGTTTCTGCGGCGGAAAACACGATCCCTTGTTCTTTAGGGTGCCTCTGGCGAAAGTCAGTACCTTGGTGGTCGCCGGAAATCTGAGGCAATTAAGGAGCGTGGGCGAGCTCTATAGCGGCACCCTTCCCTAGCGCACCTAATAGCTTTTAAGCGGCTCCGTGCCCGCGTTCGCCAGTATATAAAAAGACGGAAACAGGCGTGTTGGGAGAGGTACGTCTCGACCATTGGGTGCCATACGTCATCTTCCCAAGTCTGGACGAAGATCAGACGTGTTTGTGGGTACCAGACCCTGACAGGTGTTACTGGCATTAACATCAATGGCGTGTTATCTACCGGCGCAAACGCAATTGCCGAGCACTTTGCTGAGCATTATGTTCGAGCCTCTGCGTCAGAGAATTATCCTCCGGCATTTCGCACCCTCAAACGCCGTATGGAAAGGAAAGCCCTATCGTTCACTGAACGTCACAGTGAGCCCTATAATGCTCCGTTTACAGATTGGGAGCTCCTCAGCGTCCTTGCAGATTGCCCCGACACAGCTCCTGGGCCAGATAGGATCCACAGTCATATGATCAAACATCTCTCGTCCGACTGCAAGCGACATCTCCTCTTTTCCAACTGGATATGGTGCGATGGCGTCTTTCCATCACAATGGCGGAAGAGCGCCATCATTCCAGTGCTCAAACCCGGTAAAAACCCGCTTGATGTGGACAGCTATTGGCCCATCAGCTTCACCAGCGTTCTTTGTAAGCTGTTAGAACGTATGGTAAGTCGACGGTTGTTGGGTCCTGGAGTCACGTGGCCTACTGGCTCCTTGCCAGTGCGGTTTCCGCCGGATGCCTCTACCATTGATAATCTAGTTTCCCTAGAGTCTGCCATCCGAACAGTCTTTTCCAGACGCCAACACCTGGTTACCGTCATTTTTGATTTACGAAAAGTTTAAGACACCACCTGGCGACATATCCTTGCCACATTACATGAGTGGGGTATCTGGGGCCCGCTCCCGATTTTTATCCAAAATTTCCTATCGCTCCGTACTTTCCGTGTCAAAGTTGGTGCCTCCCATAGTTTCCCCATGTCCAGGAGAATTAGGTCCCACAGGGTTCTGTAGTGAGTGTGTCTGTATTTTTAGTGGTCATTAACGGTCTAGCAGCAGCTGTCGGGCCGTCGGTCTCACCTTCTCTATATGCAGACGACTTCTGCATTTCGTACTGCTCCTCCAGTACTGGTGTTACTGAGCGGTGCATACAGGGAGCCAACCACAAGGCGCAGTCATGGGCTGTAGTCTATGGCTTCCAGTTTTCAGCCTCGAAGCCCTGTATCATGTACTTCTGTCGGCGTCGTACCGCCCATCCAGAACCAGAACTTTAACGTAATGACGATCCACTCACTGAAGTGGAGACATATCAATTCTTAGAACAGGTTTTCGACGCCCGATTGGCGTGGCTTTCTTATCTTCGTCACTGAAGTGGAAGTGCTGGCAGCACCTCAATGCCCTCTGCTGCCTGAGCAACACCAACTGGGGTGCAGATCTCTCTACGCTGCTGCAGCTCTACAGAGCCGTTGTTCAATCCCCCCTTGACTGGGAGTCTGGTTTATGGTTCGGCGGCGCCTACAGCGTAGCGTTTACTCGACCCAGTGCACCACTGTGGCGTTCGACTGGCAGCAGGAGCTTTTAGAAAGAGTCCAGTGACCAGCGTCCTGGTGGAGGCTGGAGTCCCTACATTGAAGGTTATACGTGCACAACTGCTCGCCAGTTACGTTGCACACATTCATAGTTCTCCTGAGGATCCAAATTACCGTCTCCTTTTCCCATCCATGGTGGTTCATGTCTCGCATCGGAGGCCCAAGTCAGGGCTTAAGATTGCGGTTCGCGTCCAATCTCTTGTCAGAAGTGGAGATCCATTAACGTAAACCTCCATGGTGTACACCTAGGCTGCAGATTCTTCTGGACATTTCGCATGGCCCTAAGGACTCTGTTAACCCCGTGGCTCTCCACAAGCACTTCCTCTCGACTTTCGACATGTACTGGTGCCATGAAGTAGTTTACACCGACGGTTCGATGGCTGATAGTCATGTAGGGTTTGCGCATGTTCATGGAGGACGTATTGAGCATCACTTCTTGCCAGATGGCTGCAGTGTTTTCACTGTAGAGCTGGCGGCCATATCTTGTGTTCTTGAGCACAACTGCTCATGCCTTGGCGAGTCATTTCTCCTACGTATTGGCTCCTTGAACAGCCTCCAAGCTATCGACCAGTACTACTTTATCATCCTTTGGTAGTGTCCACTCAAGAGACCATCTATGCCCTGGAACGGTCCCCTTCGTTCAGTGGTGTTTGTGTGGACCCCAGGACACGTCGGAATCCCAGGCAATAAACTTGCCGACAGCCTGGCCAAAGAGGCGACATGGAAACCGCTTCTGGAGATGGGCATCTCCGAAACTGACCTGCGTTTTGTCTTACGCCACAGGTTTTTCGGCTTTGGGAGACGGAATGGCATAAGAGTACGCACATCAAACTGCATGTCATTAAGGAGACTACGAATGTGTGGAAGTCTTCCATGCGGTCCTCTCGCAGGGAGTCAGTTGTTCTCTTCCGGCTCCGCTTTGGCCACACGTGGCTAACGCATGGTTACCTCCTCCGTCGCGAGGACCCACCTCGATGTCGCTGTGGCTCACAAATGACGGTCGTCCACCTCTTGCTGGACTGCCCACTTCCCGCCGCCCTGCGGCGGACTTTTAACTTTCCCAGCACCCTACCTTCGGTCTTTGGCGACAATGCCTCAACAGCAGCTTTAGTTTTACGTTTTATTCGTGAGGATGGGTTTTATCATTTGATCTAAGTTTGAGATCATGTCCTTTGTCCCTGTGTCGTCGACCCTAGCGCTTTTAGGGTGTAGGTTTTAATGTGTTGCAGAGTGGCTGGCTTCTCCTTCTTATTCTCATGGTCAGCCAACCATGTATGTCTTGATTATTTTGCTCTCACCCTTGTGGAATTATTTTAATCGGAACGAGGGTCCGATGACGTAGCAGTTTGGTCCCTCCCCCCCCCCCCCCCCTCTCTTTTAAACCAACCAACCATCCACCCAACCAAGTTTTGAACAGATTATGTAGTTCATTCCAACAACAGAGAAAATTACATTGGCGTTGACGGCCTAAGTCGGTAATTAGTGTGATAACGCCGAAAGGAAAATCATTTTGCACACAGTTCATTGAACAGTCAGTGATGTCGCCAGCAGTGCCGAAATGGCTGCCCTTATAAATGTTTTTACTTTTTTTATTTTCGAGGCCTCTCTGAGGCAGTCGCAGCTTTGCAAGTAGTGAGGGAGTTATTTCGTGTTTCACGGCTACAAGACGTCTTATTTGGACCAAAAGCGCCTCGCTGTATTTGAAGTACCTTGAGTGATTACGATAACAACTTTGACTTCGTTTACAATTATCTCGTTAATTCTATTTGTAAATTAAGTAACCACTGAAGATTCTTTAAATAAAGCGAAACGGGTCCAAATGACTTTGTACTCGTAAAGACGGAATAACTCCTATATTGTAAAAACTTTTTGTATGATTAAATTTTTACATTACAGTCGCGGGGACGCTTGTACCTTACACATGCTGTATTTATGATGGCTACACGCGTTTGGAGCGGTAGGAAAGGAAACTCCTTTGTTAGGGACTGTGGACTTGTCAGGTCCTGGGCGTTGGACTGTGAGCAGAGCGTCATAGTCCGAAGGCCGGGCTGCTGCGGCCCTGCTTTGAGCGGCGGTCAGAAGAGGCGGCTGTGATATTTCCGGAATCCGGACGTAACCGGTGTCGCCGACTGCCCCCCGAGAGTACACGGGTATTGCATTGACCTCGCTCGTCCCGTCGCTGCCTTACCTCTGCCTGTTAGACGATCCTGTTCGTCACCGGGGGGGTTAATATTGCTGATAGCTTTACAGTGATTGCACGAGGGTATCTCGAACTGAAGATCTCCACCGTGCCAACCATCATGGATTCCGAAAACTTTGGTTGTGCCAAACCAGCTCCCGATTTTCTCACATGACATCTCGAAACCCGTGGATCAATGAGATCAGTGTATGCAGCATTTCTTGACTTCTGAACAGCTTTTGACTCGTTACCAAACTAACGCTTATCATCAAAACTACCGTCATATAGGGGATCAAACAAAATTTGCCGCTGGGTCGAGCAGTATTGGGTAGGGGCGACGCAGCATGTTACTGTTTATGGAGAGTCGTCGACTGATATGTGAGCAACTTCAGGCGTGTTCCAGGGAAGTGTTAGGTCCCTTGCTCTTGTTTTTTGATAACCCAGCAGACGCTAAACAATCACTTTTCACATATGCAGTTGTCTATAACGAAGTATTACCTCAACAAATGTTCCGAAATGGAAAATTTTGTATTCCATAATTAGGATCTTTCAACTCCTACAGTCACTCTGGTATAACTGTTTTTAGGGACATGATGCGGAATGATCATATAGGTTCAGTCGTAGGTAAAGCAGGTGACACACTTTCGTCAGTGTGCTGGAAGCTGGGAAACTGCAGTCAGTCCGCAAAGCAAATTGCTTACAGAACACACGTGCGACCTAGCGTAGAACATTACTCGAGTATGTGTGAGCTATACCAAAGAGGATGTTGAACGTGTACAAAAAAAGGCAGCGCGAATGATAGGTTTGTTCCACCTACAGACGAGGGTCTCGGAAATGCTGGAAAACCTGAACCAGCATACGCTTAAAAAACTTCAGTTATACCGTAAAAGCCTACTTAGAAAGCTCAAGGAACCAGCTTTGCGTAATCTGTGAATATACTGAAACCCTCTCCGCATCGTCCAGATAAGGACCGCAATAACAGGATTAGACTAACTTCTTCGTTCCGTAGGTCCACACATGTGGAGCTTATTTATTATTTCTTTTTTTCTCCGTAAACAGTTCCGAGAATGTGAACGTTCTAGTTCGTAATTTTAAAACCAGGGTGCAGAACCTTGCAAGGAACCATCCGTGCGTTAGTTCACTAATTTCAATTACGTATTCGGTACTGGAATACTAAAATGCCAGTTGATTCTGTACTGTGTAGTACTCCATGATATATGAACTGCTGAGCAATTAGCTTTTCTTAAAGACAGTGCTGAATTTGATTGGGAAGATGACGAATTCTCGTTCTTGACTGAAGATTGTCTTGCTGGTCTTCATGAGACTGACTGGTGAACAATAAAGACATTAAGATGTCGTGCCAGGAGCTAGGAGAAGAGGATGTCCTTGTATAACAGTTTCCTCTGACAGTGAAGATGTAGATGATGTAGAAAATGTGAATAAAAAGCCAAGAAGAGCTGTGCTGCAACCAGTTTCAGAAATTAGGTTCTGCAATGTTGGCAACTGGCCTTACTGAATCATAAAGTCATTTGCATTTGTCATGCTTGTTTGCTGGAAAATGCCGGCCGCGGTGGTCTCGCGGTTGCGGCGCTCAGTCCGGAACCGCGCGACTGCTACGGTCGCAGGTTCGAATCCTGCCTCGGGCATGGATGTGTATGATGTCCTTAGGTTAGTTAGGTTTAAGTAGTTCTAAGTTCTAGGGGACTGATGACCTCAGAAGTGAAGTCCCATAGTGCTCAGAGCCATTTTTTTGCTGGAAAATTTGAAATGAAAAATTCCTACAATTTTTTTATCTTAGTAGTGAAGAGACTAATCACAGTACGCGCACAGAAGGATTTAAGTTATTCTTTTCCCACTCCATGCACGATTGGTACGGTAAGAAATCACAGTAAGTGGTATAGTTTGCGTAGTAGAGATTTCTGTGTTCCGACAATTTCGTTACGCAGTTTGCTGTGTGCAGCCTTTCCTCCGTCGATATGAGTTATACTCACTAATATTCAATTCTGCCTACGAAATGTTATTCACATTTTTGCCTTCGTCATACTCACGTTTGAATACACAGTATTGAAGCGAAATGTGAGCGATAAACAGGTCACACAAGAGAATAAAATGTTTTGAAATTTGGTGCACCAGAAGAATGCCGAATATTAGAGGATAGATTGGATAGTTAATGAGGAGGTACTTCGAATCGGTCAGAAAATAAATTTATGGCAAAAGTTAAAAAGGAGTAAGTTGATAGTACACATCTTGAGACATAAAGTATAGCTGTTTTGATAGTGGAGGGAAGTGGCAGGGGGTAAACTTGTACTGTTATGAAGGCCTGACCACAATAACATGTTGAAGTGGATGTTGGTTGCATTATTTAAGTACACATTTGCATAGGATAGACTAGCGTGGACGGATGCATGAAACGAACCGACGACGACATAGTCTGAGGTACGATGATTCATTGCTTGACATAGGCCTTTCTAGATTGCAGAGATTTATGTAGCCAGTCATCGAAATATAAAGTTTCGACACGGAAACTTATTTGCTTTGCTAGCAGCGAGTATTCTCTGCGAATTCTGCAGTGGAATCCGTTGAATATTAATATCGAAAACATGCTACATGCAAATTACGAAAACCATATTGTGATGCTATTTGTCTAAAGTCCTCTGTGGCATATTGCAGTCGCAAGCAAAGAGGCTAGTGTGCCGGTACCGGATGACGACATAGTCCACGTCACGCTGCGAGGTCAGGGTAACATATTAGCCGCCTTTGTGACCCACTCTACATGCGGTCATCGATTTCATTAATATATAGATAACGTACAGTTTTCTTTCGGGTTTAAAAAAAGCACATGCGCGAGCCGCCGCGTGTGTTATCGCATTAGTGCGCATAGGTCGCTGGCGTAGGAGAGCCCCACGTGATTGAAAAAAGATCTTTGTAAAGAAAGGTCACAGTACAGATATGCAGTACTACAATCTCGCTGACGTCTAATTGTTATAGAATTATGGAACACATTTTTAACTCGCATACTCGTTGGAGACCCAACAGCTCAGTAGGAATCAACAATTATTACCCAAGCTGCGATCGTCTAAAATACGGGTTCCTCTGTCGGTTCACGATATCCAGAAGACTTCGGAAAACTCAGATTGATATATATACACTAGTCGACGATGCGGAACTGTGTCGAAGCGTACCGGTAGTTACGAAACCCTTCATCAATCTCATATATATATATATATATATATATATATATATATATATATATATATAGGAACAGGAATGCTCCTGGACTGAAGACTCCAGAAAACGAACAACCAGAATTCAGTATGCCGATCTTAAGAGACATCGCTCGAAACAGAGTAGCGTCTGGCAAACATAGAAGAAGTAAAACATCTGTATTACTGACAGTTTAAAGCCCTCAAATGACACGCTTCTGTACAAGTTGGTCACATAGTTAGAAAATGTCTTGGAAGGTCAAGTAGGAAAATTGCAGATGAGAAGCGTTTGGTACAAAGGTAGTTAACTTGCGATTTGGAAAATGTAATGCACTGCGCTTAAATACACGAAAAAAGTGTGGACCACACAGTTGTTGCCCTGTCACGGGAATTAAAGCATTTGTGGTATATCTATCCTGGGTGATTTATAGCCCCATTGGGCAAGGGGGCGGGAGGAGGGATGTAAACGCGGGTTCGTTTAGTCACCTGAGAGCATCACAAAAATGCTCCCGACTCCAGCTGGACACTACAGAAAAAGTGTAGAGCATCTCATAGCTTTACTCTGAATATTCCGGGAACACATGTTTCTATTTGAAACAAATATTTTGCTCCTTCCTGCATAAATGTCTCGAAATGACTAAATTTATAGACACTAGGGATTATGTCAGTTCGTGTTTTGTTTTTATTCCCGCGTACCGTGCCCCAATCGAACAGGAAAGAAGAAAATAATCCTTCTGAGCAATAGCAGATTTTTACAAACTTTACGGTTGATTGCGGGTGCAGATGTTACAGTCAAGTATGGTACTTCTGTATCTTCCAGTCAGGAAGCTAATAAAGATGGTAAACAAAACATGATCATCCATGTAATATGGGACCGGCATTAACGTCCGAAACAGGAACAGTGGAAACGATGCATGTACATCCTGAATACTAGTCCGCACTGTACACCATACCACGCGAAGATACTGTTCCAGTTATTTTAGTGATGGCGAACAGTGTTAGGTCCACAACCGTATTTTTCCATTGAAGTCCACGAAGTCTCATTAATATTGAAAGTCAGCTGTTGTGACCAGGGAGAGTTATTTTCGAGAGCATAGATTCTAAATAGCATTGTGTATTTTCTTCGCGAATGGGGACATTATTTTGTCACCTAAAATATTTTTTGAAGCATTACCACTTATCACCCCAGTGTTACGGTAGTGTCGCTAAATGGTCGCCCAGAGTTGGGCCTGTCTACGCGTTGTCATTAATCAGGAGTCCAGGTTTTCATCACTATGCATATTTTTTCATTCACCCAAATTAAAAATTATTTGACAGTGTCAACTATAAAATGTAAATTTTAGATTATGCCATTACCATCGGACTGACTTCGTTAGTTTCTGCCGTTTTGCAGATTAAAACAAACCAAAAACCAGAGGTTACTTTCGTGCCAAATGTTTACTTGTTAAATGTAACAATCCTAGTTTAAGCACTGCTGTCTTCTACAGTTTTTCTTGAGTTACTGTGTTCAATGATCTTTTTCTAAGTCAGTTTGTAGATACCACTAATAGATATGGGACTTGTAACTGATACAGTGATAAAGTGACCTCCGACAGTTTCGGAGGTATTTTTGTCTATCGCATAAACAGTCAAATAGAATTGTCGTGAGAGTTATGTAACGTTTGCTAGTGAGCTGTGCTAAATTTATTTTATAATCGTTGTGACTACACCTTGTAGATTAGATTCAATAATAAAGGTTGCTTCCTCTTACTTTAGACATATTAATTGGGTTTGAAGTGGCTGCTGAATTTAAGCGCTATCGTGCATCTGAAGCAGTTCCGTATTAGGTGGTTGCAACTTGAAGATAATCGAATCCGCTGACGTTACAAAAAATCTCCAGGTTCAGTTTCCCATTCGACTGAACTAGGCGCAAGATTATTTGGGCATGTTTAAATTTCTAAGATGTTAAAGGTGGTGAAACGTTCACTCATTATTACACGCTAAAAACGAAGTAGTTGTCTTACCTGGATGGAAAAAAAATCCAGTAATGTCATGATTGGCGTTATTTGGGTTTCTTGTGGTGTGGTGCTCAGGCTACCTCCGCAAATTCAACATCCCCAAGAGAACTGCACTAATGAGCAAATTGAAAGATACTGTTCAGGCGAAACGTTCGTCTTGTAAGGAAGAAAGTTATCGCCCATCGTGATAGTGCGACCTTCTCCGCCTCGTCACAACGAATCAGCAGGACACTTCGCGTACGTGCTTACTTTCTTTCCACACTTGGTTTTCACCTTTTTTGTTCATAAACTCGAATTAGTCTTTGAGTGGACGAAGATTGACCGTAAATTGTGTCGAAACTGCGACTGACGCTTATTTCGCACGGTTGGACAAATCATATTTTACTGAAGAAAAATCGCTGGACTAACTGCTACAATTTTCTCATAAATCGTGTTCTTCGTTAGAACGAGAACTATTTGTTCCTTCCCCATAAATGAGTTTGATTTGCTCAACTTATGACTTTTCTTCGCGAAATTCTACCTGATACCCCCAATCTTTTTCCCCGTGACATTAAATATTACAACAGATGTGATTTTATAAATGTGCTGGGCATGCGTTGCAGTGCCTCTTTAGTATTTTTATACGAACACTGAATCACGAATGTACAAAATTTGAATTAAATGCCTGAGTTAAGCTTACATGACACAGCATTTTGCCTTCAACCTTATGAATGGTGGCGGATTCTTTCCCCCACGAAAACATTCAGAGGGTTCGTGCTCAACGGCTCACGAAAGTTTCATCGCCATCAGATGGATGGCATCCGAACGTATAAAAGACGAACAAAGAAATATTCCCTTTTATTATTCACTTTAAGACAAAAAATGACGCACCAAAAAGGAATTATATGAATGGGGCGCAAATCGGTAGGTGTAATGTACACGTACAGACAAACAAATGATCGCGATTTCAGAAAAAAATAGATGAATTATTCGAGACAAAGATCTTGCAAATTGAGCAAGTCAGTAATGCGTGGGCCCACCTCTGACACTTATGCAAGCATTTATATGGCTTGGCGTTGATTGATGGTTGTTGGATGTCATCCTGACGGGTATCGGGCCAAATTGTATCCAACTGGCGTGTTAGATCTTCAAAATCCCGAGCTGGTTGAAGGACCCTGCGTGTAATGCTACAAACGTTCTCAAAAGAGAAGCGATTCGGCGACCTTGCTGGCTAAAGATAGGGTTTACAAAGCACGAAGACAAGCAGTGGAAACTCTCGCCGGATGCGGGCGGGCGTTATCTTGCTGAAATGTAAGCCCAAGATGCCTTGCCATGGAGGGCGACAAGAAGAGGCGTAGTATACGGCTGTGTTGCAAGGGTGCCGTAGGTGACAACAAAGAGATCATGCTATGAAATGAAATGGTACCACAGGCCATACCTCCTGGTTGTCGAACAGTTTGATGGGCGACAGTCAGGTTGTTATTCCACCGCTGTCGGTGGCATCTTCCAGGCACTTCTTCGATGGCCATCGGGGCTCATTTCGAAGCGGGACGCATCACTGAAGACAATTGTGCCACACTCAACGAGACATTGTCCATTTTCTATTTTGGATATCGCAGAGGGTCGTATATTATAGCTTGTACTAGTCACTCGTGGCTCTACATAAAGTGCTGCAACAGATTTAGTGCTGTTGCTCCTAGCAGCGGTACTTGCCAGTAATCAGAGCGTGATACCCGACCGTAACGTGACGTCACGTTGGCGAGTCGTCCCACTCCCACCTGGTCGCGTGCGCGTCGTAAGACGTCGCCGGCGCCCGGTGGAGGACACTGCTCACTTCCCATACAGCTCGCGCCTCCGCCAACTGCTTGTTGACCTCTACACCAGAGCTTTTCACTGTCCTTGATCTCATTTCTGAAACACGTGGCCACAGTTCCTGCACGTCGTCTATGAATGGCTGCATTGACGTTTGTCTGGGAACAAATGCATATTAGCTTACAAACAGGTGTTAAAGGAAGTATACCCGTAATCCCGTTATTTTCGTTTAAACTACAAATCTGCAAAATACGCTGTACATATTATGTTATTCAATATACTTTTTGGCGTTCTCTTCACGTATTATGGAACGGGATTTTATTACTCAACTTTTCTCCTGACAGAGATATAAATTTTTCCCTGGGCGCACGAGTTCCTCGAGCTTATCACACATTCTGCAGAACTACAGGGTAGCGCACGATAAGTCACCTGATAGAATTTTGATCCTGAAAATGTACTATTGGGGCAATAAATTTCAAATTGTACGCTCAACTTCGTGCAGTTCATGGAAAATACGCCAGATGTCGACGGTAGTTCATCGCTTCCGTTGTGAGCCCGCCATTTCAATTCACCGTTGCACAAAAGACGTAGATTGTGTTACTGTCTGTGGCGACGAACAGCGGTACATTGACACAGAGAAGGTTTCGTGCTCATTTCGGCACACAGTGGGCTCCCAGCCCACACACAGTACGCAGATTACATAAAAAATTTGAAGGTATTTGGATCTGTTTTGGAGTGTCAGCGGCCACATGCACGTACCGTGGTTTTGCCGCAAAACATTGAAGCAGTTTGAGTGGCTTTGACTCGTAGTCAGAGTAAATCAACAAGAAGAGCCAATGCCGAGTCGGGAATTTCACGCCGGCCGCTGTGACCGCGCGGTTCTAGGGCTTCAGTCTGGAACCACGCCACCGCTACGGTCGCAGGTACTAATTCTGTTTCGGGCATGGATGTGTGTGATGTCCTTAGGTTAGTTAGGTTTAAGTAGTTCTAAGTCCTGGGGGACTGATGACCTCAGAACTTAAGTCCCATAGTGCTCACAGCCATTTTTGGGAATTTCACGCCGATCTGTACAAATAATTATTCAATCCGACCTTCGCTTGTATCCATACAAGATGACCGTAGCGCATAAGCTTACTGCGAGGGATAAGGATCGAAGACAGCATTTTGCAAAGTGGGCAATCGAGCAATACCAAGATGCGGTGCTACACAACACATGGTTTTCTGATGAAGCTTATTTTTGCGTGAACAGTACTACGAACAAACAGAACATTCGATTCTGGGCACGTGAACCTCCGCAAATAATCCACACGAGACACCTACGGGGAGAAAGTGTGTGTGTGTGTGTGTGTGTGTGTGTGTGTGTGTGTGTGTGTGTGTGTGTGTGTGTGTGGGGGGGGGGGGGGGGGGGGGGGGGGGAGGGTCGCGATGTCAAGCCATGGAATCATCGGTCCGTTCTTCTTCGATGCTACTGTAACCGGTGAACGCTATTTACACATGCTGCGAAACCAGTTGTTTCCTCAACTCATGGCCTCTTGTCTTCCACTGCAGACACAATGGTTCATGCTGGATGGAGCACGCCCCCCGTACTGCCAACGTTTTGCTTGATTTCTGACACGAAAGACTTGACTGTAGGGTATTGTCCAACAGATTTCCAGAACGGTATGCAGGAGGGGAGATGTGGCCGCCCCACAGCCCCTACATTAACCCATGTGACTTCCTTTGGGGGTTCCTTAAAGAAGTGTACTAACACAAAAAACCCGAAAATGCAATGCAACTTACGACCATCATTGTGGAGTTACGACGCGCCATTCCAGAAGATTTGTGTCGGAGAGTCGTCAAAAATGCACGTGTGCGACCTGAAGTCGTAAACCAAAACGGCAGTCATATTAAACATGTGATTCATTAGGCTATATTTCCAAACTGTAGTCTTTACTTCATCAATAAATTACGAATCTTGTCAAAAACAAATGTTATTTATGGAACAAATCAGGTGACTTACCTTGCACCACCCTGTATTTATATTACAGAATTGAATTGAGTGCATATAACTTGGAAGAAAAAGTAGTTGTAGTAATAATAACAATAAAATTATAAATGAAGAACAAAAAGGCTGTTGCAAAGGAGCACGAGGATGTAAAGAGCAACTGATAATAGATGCAGAGGTGACATATCAAGCTAAAATTAAACAAAGGTCGCTACACTATGCATACATTGGTTACCAAAAAGCTTTTGATAGTGTACTCCATTCATGGTTACTACAAATATTGGAAATATACAAAGTAGATCCTAAATTGATACAGTTCCTACACATAGTAATGAAAAATTGGAAAACCACACTTAATATCCAAAAAAATTTAAATATCACGTCACAGCCAAGCGTGGAATATACCAAGGAGACTCATTAAGTCCTTTCTGGATACAATGGATACAATATTACTGGAACATACCCACACAAAATCACACATTTGCTATACAAGGATGATCTAAAACTACTGGCATCAACAACTCAACCAATTACTAAAGATAACAGAAGTATTCAGCAATGATATAAATATGGCTTTTGGAACAGATAAATGTAAGAAAAATAGCACAGTCAAGGGAAAACACACTAAACAAGATGATTACATATTGGATAACCACAGCGACTGCATAGAAGCGATGGAAAAAACAGATGCCTATAAATATCTAGGATACAGACAAAAAATAGGAATAGATAATGCAAATATTAAAAAAGAAATAAAAGAAAAAATATAGACAAAGACTAACAAAAATACTGAAAACAGAATTGACAGCAAGAAACAAGACAAAAGCTATAAATACTTATGCTATTCCAATATTGAGCTACTCATTTGGAGTAGTGAAATTAGTAACACAGACCTAGAAGCACTCAATACACTTACACGATCACAATGCCACAAATATAGAATACATCACATACATTCAGCAACAGAAAGATTCACATTAAGCAGGAAGGAAGGAGGAAGGGGATTTATCGACATAAAAACCTACATTATGGACAGGTAGACAATTTAAGAAAACTCTTTCTAGAACGAGCAGAAACTAGCAAAATACACAAAGCAATCACTCATATAAATACATCGGCTACACCACTGCAATTTCATAACCACTTCTACAACCCTTTGGATCACATAACATCAACAGATACGAAGAAAGTAAATTGGAAAAACACTACATGGCAAGCACCCGTATCATCTAACACAGCCACACATCGATCAAGACGCATCCAACACATGGTTAAGAAAAGGCAATATATACAGTGAGACGGAAGGATTCATGATTGCAATACAGGATCAAACAATAAACACCAGATATTACAGCAAGCATATTATTAAAGATCCCAATACTACAACAGATAAATGTAGACTTTGCAAACAACAAATAGAAACAGATCACATCACAAGCGGATGTACAATACTAGCAAATACAGAATACCCCAGAAGACATGACAATGTAGCAAAAATAATACATCAACAACTTGCCATACAACATAAACTAATAAAACAACACGTTCCCACATACAAGTATGCACCACAAAATGTACTGGAGAATGATGAATACAAATTATACTGGAACAGAACCATAATAGCAGATAAAACAACACCACATAACAAACCTGACATCATACTCACCAATAAAAAGAAGATATTAACACAACTAATCGAAATATCCATACCCAATACAACAAATATACAGAAGAAAACAGGAGAAAGAATTGAAAAATACATCCAACTGGCTGAGGAAGTCAAGGACATGTGGCATCAGGATAAAGTTGACATACCAATTATATTATCAACTACAGGAGTCATACCACACAATATCCACCAATACATCAACACGATACAGCTACATCCAAACGTATATATACAACTACAGAAATCTGTAATTATTGATACATGTTCAGTTACACGAAAGTTCCTAAAGGCAATGTAACATATACCGTACAGTTAAAAGGAAGTCACGCTTGATCAAGGTCCGCGTCACTTTCCATTTTTAACCAGACATAACGTCTGAGAAAGGAAAGAAATGTAATAATAATAATAATAATAATAATACTACGAAGCCCGTGCAATATGTCATAAACTTCGTCTGTTGGCTCTATCTGTAACATGTGGAATGCCATCGGCTCGCTTATGACGATAGTTTCTGTTTATGCACCTTCCTAACTGTTTGTTTTCGAATTGCACTCACAAACACATGGTAGCGAGAAGTCCAAAGGTTGAAACTTGTTTCAAAAGGTGCTTGTTACGTGAATATTATTTCTATTTCATTTTCTGTGATGCTTCTTACTTTTAACTGCACTTTTTAGACCTATATTCAATTAGGAGGAACATGTAAGTGTTGGATGGTCTCTAGACTTCCATGCATGTAGTCAGGGGCACATTAGTCCGCTAATTGTTTCTTGAAAGCACTGCTTTGTTACCTACCAACCAACTGTCTTCTGATGAGTTCATTGGTCTTCAGGATTAGCAATTGTATATCATTCTCGTATTTGTCACTAGAATGAAATACAAAGTGACGTGTGGAGAATGCAGTAATTAATTCTGTACTAGCTTTCGAGAATTAAGTTGCGACTCGTGGTTCTGTACAGGAGATAACAAAAGGGTATGGTCAAACTTTCGGGACACATTCACCATAGAAAGAAAAACAAAAATTACATGAGCATACGTCCGGAAACGCTTTAGTTCCTTGTTACTCATTTTCTTCAACTGTTTGAAACTTCTTAATCCTCGGAAAAACAAAGGAACAGAACACACCAGCATCTGAATTAAAATATTTCGTTTATTAAATATTCAGTAGGTCCCCGGGATACATCCGGTTACATTGCACATCTTAGGTTCAGCGGCAATTTGATTCGGTGATGAACGCATAGGAAGAAGTCGACCAATTAAATTGCCTACAGTTGAGGTGTTAGTAGCTCTTGTGTGTCGAGACCCACTTGAAGATGCAGTGTCTTTGTGCCCCTAATGTGAAGGTTTTCGTGCTCGTCATATGAAGGTTGAGAGATGGCGTACAGATCTCTAGGGATACATTAATGTATGCGGAATTCAGTGCGGCGGCTAGTGACGCACATATCAGTGCTAACGAGGTCATTTTGATCCTTATAATTTTATTCCAAAGAATTGTTGAAAATAAATTCTGTCGTGGAAATAGGTTTCTGGACCCATGTCCATATAAAATGCTTAGTTTTGTCTGAGGAGCGTCCTCAATGTTTAGCCGTACTTTTTTGTTATAACCTGTATATTCCAATGTATTGCGGTAGAGCAATCCACCATTCGTATGGATAATGCGGATGGAAGACGACTGCCGTAGATAAGAGCACACGTACACCTCAAAAAATTCAGCTGACGTTTGAACCCTAGACCACAGCTCAAGGCTTCGCTGATAGATACCTAGCAGCGAAAATACAATGTCGCAACCAGACGTCTGCCATGTAGGCAGCTCTTTCGCATGATCCCCAACTTACAAACAGGCGTGCTCTGGAAGTTAGAGGGGAAAGTCCAGCAAAACTTTTTTGTACGAGTCATGACGTTGGTGCAGCGGACAGAGGTTACAGTTTCACCGGCAAAGTTCTAGCTAGCGCCCTGTCGCGATAAGTCTCCTCGCCGGTAGCATGGCGTCAGTCACATACGTAAACACCACCTTGCCGATAAAAGCGCCTCCTGGAGAACAAGAGCAAACAGAAGGAAGAAACCGGACGTACTGTGTGCAACTGTAGATTAAAACAACTTTTTCCTCTCGAGAGCCACTGACTGAATACTAGCACCAGTTTTCTGAATATAAACATATTCATACAGAAAATTTTTTTTTTAGTTTTGGGAGTAAGTAGTTATTGTTTTCCGTAAAAACCCTATTAAAAGTTGCTTATCCTTCTGAAAAAGGGCGTTTGATACACTGACATTAGTACGTATTATTAGAAAGATGCACCAGAATAGATGCTTTTAATACTTACAACAGACAGTTTCAGCATTTATCGCCATTGTCAAGTACCTGCGAATACAATTTTGGTGAGATTGTGTATAGATGTTAATGTCATTTTTATTAAAGTGACTATATTTTACTTAGGTCTGGAATGAAGTGATGTCCATATTACGCCATTAGTGAACTGTTTCTTTTGATTAGATGGTAAATGACGCGAATATATTGAAAATAATGCGTTAATTATGGTTCGACAGTTCTACTCTTACGACGTGATATGTTTTCGAAGATCATACAAGTGAACAGCGATGGTTATTTTATTAACATATGTCGTGAGAGTAGAACTGTGAGACTAATGTCAAATCATAATTAACGTATTACGAGGGTCATTCGGAAAGAGAAGAACGTTTTGATACGTGACCGCGTTTCCCCACCGCAGACCGATCACTGACCTTGGTATCCGTGAGTTTGTTTGGCTGCAGTCACGATCATATACGGTTGCTTACTGCTTAGCTCTAAGACTTCAAGATTTATGACAAAATTGGCGATTCCGCCATGAAATGCGCCGCGTTATCCGCTTTTTAAAAGCTCAAAAAGTCACTCATCGAAATTTGTAGGCAGATAACTGAGGTTTACGTTGATGTGGTGAACGAAGCGTCGGTTCTGAATTGGTGTATCGTGTTTCATGGCAGACGGAAAAATGTCCACGAAGAAGATCGCTCGGGCCGTCACTTAGCTGTGACTGATGGCCTCAAAGCAAGGATTGAAACAAAAACTCAAAAACGTAGGCGTTTCGTAAATGCAGCGGCCTACAATCGGGCGCTTCAACGACGTCGCCGCGCCATTAAAAACAAACTGTGCGGAATGCTAACCAATGGGGTCATCCTCCTTCACGATGATGCATGTCTGCATGCAGCGGGAGTGAAACAGGAGTTGCTTGAGCGGTTTCAGTGGGAAATCTTTCAACATTCTCCATACAGTACGTACTTAGTCCCCAACTTATCACTGATTCCCCAAATTCAAAGACTTTTTTTGAATGGGCGACGCTACGGAAGTGACGATGAACTTAAAGTAGCCGTTAATCAGTGATTCAACAACTTCGCAGCCACTGAGTACGCAGAGGGAATAGAAAAGCTGGTAAAACGGTACAAGTGCCTAAATTTGAACGGTGACTTGCGTAGAAAAGTTGCTTGGATATCAAATTGTATGTAAAATACAGTTTCGTTTAATTATATTAAATAAAAATTTCTGTAGAAAAATACGCTCTTTACTTTTCGAATCACTCTTGTATTTTCAGCTTATTTAGTAATTTACCATCTAATTCAAACATTGACAGCTACGGCATTTCTTTAACGACGTAATATGGACGTCACATCATTCTAGACATGAGTAAAATATAGTCCCATCAATATGACATTCACATTTATTCAAGGTCTCACCAAAAGCGTGTTTGTAGGTACCAAATTATTGGTGTGTATGTACTTTCTGGTGCGTAATCTGTAAGCTTGCCGTATTGTAGGTAACGTTTTCGTTTGCCGAACCGAGGCAGTCGGCGCAGTGTTAAGCATACTAGATTCGCGGCGGCAGGACGGCACTCGACTTCCCGTCCGGACATCCTATTTTGAGAACTCCGTGGTTTCAGTAAATCGCTTAAGATAAATTTCAGGATGGCTTCTTTGGAAAGGAAACTTCAAATTTCCTTCCCGTCTTGATTACCTCCTGACTGGACGCGGAGTGGGAGGAGTTGCTGCTTCTGGCGGGCGCACTTCCCCAATCCGAGTGCATTTTATATGGAAAATGTGTCCAGTGAAATTCACGGTTGTACAAAAATCTTTGAAATCTGCGCCCAGTATTCAAGGAAACTATCGGTTCACTACGTTACAGGCTATCTGCACCCTTAGTCCTCGTCTTTCACACTGGATGACAGTAAGATCCCAACTTTCGCAGTGTTCAGATCGTGCGTCTTGCTTGTTTTGAGTGCTTATAGGGTCGAGTCATGTGGCCACTATCGAGGTTACGGGGATATCATAAGAAAACTAAAGGAGGCGAGACTGATTTTACTCTGTTCAAAACAGAAATCAGCGAACTGCCGAGGAATACTTAATATCAAAAATTGTAAGCAGCTTAGTTCAAACGAGCCTCATTGTGGAGCCACGGAAGACGCTGACTTAACAATAGATAAAAAATGTGACTCAGGCTAAGAAGAAAGCACGAGTGGAAGGGACTTCACATGAAAGCGCACTTGGACGAGGAGCTGCGGGCGTTATAGCATGGAATTCCACGTTCCAGTTCAATGCGGAGAGTGAAATGAAGAATCTGGCATGTCAGATTTTTGTCTCGTGGAGAGAAGCGTGGCCAAGGAGATGAGATGCGAAATAGTTTCAACGTCACGAGCAGAGCTTATCGAGCTGTCATATTGGGTAGCGTTAGCCTTCGTGTTTGGTGGGTTTTATCTATCATAGAGTACGTGGTATAAATAAAAGCTGTTTCCAAGCATTATCAGATTGAGGATCTCTTGAAATCGTGTCGTTTTAGCTACGATTTGTTATAATAAAATGACGTGAAATTATGTATTAGCAGATAGCGGTTTCATGTATTTGATGTGTTATAACTAGGGTGCTTTGAAAGTATACAGGTTCAATGCTAAGGCATAGTGATGATTTATCAAACGCACGTTGTTTTGATACAGTTTGTCATAGTTAATATCAGATATTGTAATGACATTTCTCGATTGTCTTTGGACAATGTATACCATACAAGGAAGTGTGGCAGCCACAATGTAGTAGTAGCGCCGTTGATAGCGTCGTGAGGAGTGAAGAGAAAGGTGGTAGGTTCGCGTCCGCCTACTCGCAAATTTTTTCAGCTTTTGTCTTCTAAAGGATTATGGAGTGCTCTTACTAATTTAATAGAAGTATTACCTGCGGTAGTTGGTGTTATTTATTATAAATGTGTTCCAGCCATTATTGTTGCAAAGTCCAATGTCTGGAATGTTTTCCAAGGCAGAAACAAGGCAACTGTCAGTCTGTTACACTCTGGAAGTTTTGCTGTTATGAAACTTTGTTTAAAATACAGGGTTATTACAAATGATTGAAGCGATTTCACAGCTCTACAATAACTTTATTATTTGAGATATTTTCACAATGCTTTGCACACACATACAAAAACTCAAAAAGTTTTTTTAGGCATTCACAAATGTTCGATATGTGCCCCTTTAGTGATTCGGCAGACATCAAGCCGATAATCAAGTTCCTCCCACACTCGGCGCAGCATACCCCATCAATGAGTTCTGAAGCATTGTTGATGCGAGCTCGCAGTTCTGGCACGTTTCTTGGTAGAGGAGGTTTAAACACTGAATCTTTCACATCACTATGCGTGAAACTTGCCCGCACGCGTTCAACGGTTTCTTCGCTCACTGCAGGCCGACCCGTTGATTTCCCCTTGCAGAGGCATCCAGAAGCTTTAAACTGCGCATACCATCGCCGAATGGAGTTAGCAGTTGGTGGATCTTTGTTGAACTTCGTCCTGAAGTGTCGTTGCACTGTTATGACTGACTGATGTGAGTGCATTTCAAGCACGACATACGCTTTCTCGGCTCCTGTCGCCATTTTGTCTCACTGCGCTCTCGAGCGCTCTGGCGGCAGAAACCTGAAGTGCGGCTTCAGCCGAACAAAACTTTATTAGTTTTTCTACGTATCTGTAGTGTGTCGTGACCATATGTCAATGAATGGAGCTACAGTGAATTTATGAAATCGCTTCAATCATTTGTAATAGCCCTGTATATATAACTATCACTTCGTTTTATAAACTTTATTTTTGTATCATGGTGGTACATATATTTATCAGTGATACTGAGCAGCTTCGAAACAAATCTCTTCAGTTCAAACGAAATTACTAAACGAATCTGTTTTGAAATCTATGATGAACTACGTGACTTCAGAGTGACGGCGGACAATTCAGCATCGAGAATATGTATATTATACATGCGCAAACTGATATTAGACGCTGTACTTTAACTATGTTCAATTTAAAAGCGAGAATGGAATGAAGATTCAATTGCGTGAACTAACAACTTATACATATCACATCCTTGTACAGCATTATTCGCTGCTCAAGCCATCGACGAGCCCAGAATCATCTTCGCTATTTCCTCCGCTTTTCCTCGACAGTCACCAACAGAGGTATTTTCGTCGCGTCCGTTTTCGTAAAGAAATTGTGCGGTTTACGCCCCAGATGCAGCTGGAGAGCGCTGAGATCGTCCCAGGAGTTCAGTCGTTTCAGAGAGTGCGGCAACCACGACAGACACCTCGTATGACTTGCTTCGCGATGACAAACGTGGCCTATGTGAGGATGGCTTAAGCAAAAATTTTGGCATTGCAGTTCTTGTTAGAGTACCTTCAGTCGTTTCCATCCTTTGTGACCGGAAAGTAAAACCGTACGTCATAGGAATGGGGGCAAGAGGGATGTTTCCAGCTGCTTTAGGCCAGCTCACGTCTTACTTCATTGTTGCATGTGAAAGTTTTTTTCTCCTCTCATCTGCTTTTTACCTGCCTCAGACGGTGCCGCAAAGATTAAATGGGTAGTCCATCCTTTTCTTGTAAATCTTAAACAAAAAAGGGACTAATCACATTAATTTTTAGTAACTTTCAACCCCCTGAAAACTCATTCATTCATTCATTCATTCATTCTAATGACTTTCTAATCGACATAATTTTAAACCCACTGAGTCATTGTTACAAACGGTTCTGAGTGCAGTATGGACAAATTCCTGATAAGAACGGTTGTTAGCTGACTGTCCATACTGGGCGTAGTCATAAAATTTTTGTCTGCAGCATGTTTCCATTACTAATCATATATTGATACAGAGTTAAAACAAAGGAGTATGAACCCGATCTTGTCGCGAGCAGAAGACACACTGTATCATCGTCCGTGGGACAGTCCTATTTCATGGTTGGTTTCACCGTGTGATTTATGGCCTTGTTATTAAACCGTACAATGTTGAAGCACCCGTACTCATTTAATGTCTTCAGGTGTCAGTAAACGTGATAGATGCATGCTTCTTTACTCGTAATGGAGCTTGTGTCGTAGGAATTTTGATAAGATACACAGCGCCCTTCCGATCGCGTCTTCGTGGCGTTTGAGCATTTCGGTGGTTTCGCGCTGACAGGCTACGCTAAATATAAAAGTCATGGGACATCGATATGCACATGTACAGATGACAGTAGTATCGCGAACGCAAGGTATAAAAGGGCAGTACATTGGCGGAGCTATTTGGTAAGAGCTGATGGTAGGTTCAGAGTATGACGCAGACTCCAAGACGCTATGCAGTCAAGTTGTCGACAAGGCTCTGTGGACGCCGGTGTTCGCTCCATAATGATGTGGGATGTGTTTAAATGGAATGGACTGAGTCCTCTGGTCCAACTAGACCGATCATTGACTGGAAATGGTTATGTTCGGCTACTTGGAGAGCATTTACAGCCATTCATGTACTTCATTCCCAAGCAACGAAGCAAATTTTATAGATAATGCACCATGTCACTGGGCCACAGTTGCTCGCTACTCGTCTGAAGAACTTTCTGGACAGTAGGAGCGAATGATTTTGCGCCGATATCATCCGACATGAATCTCATCGAACATTTTGGGATATAGAGACGTCACTTCGTGCACAACATCCCGCACCGGCAACACGTTCGCAACTATCGACGGGTAAGGAGGCAGTAGGGCGAGCGCAGTTAGACGTACGACGTGTACTGTTAGATCGCAGTGTCTACAGCAGTTCAAAGATGATTACTTCAGACATCTACCGGCCAGATACATGACTGCCGTGTGCCGACGAAGGGCAATGGAAGCAGTTTCCGCCGTCGCGGGCAGTACTAATACATTTTTATTTGTACCGGCCATCTGCCGTGGTAGATATTGCACACGTAAGTAAAAACATTTCGTGAAAGCCCGTTACACAGACGTTAGTGTACAAATGTGGTTCTTATTTGTTGCAATGCATATACCAAATGAAACCTTTTATAACAGAATTAAGATAGCAAACATTGGCAGTAATTGCGATTCACATGAAGATTTGCAACCTCTACTGACTTGTACTGATCATAACTACGGTGAAAAGCGTTTATCACAATCGTACTGAATAACGCAGAATTTCCTTGTATTTCTGTAAATTAATTTCATATACATCTCTAAATGTCAAGTTTCACAGTTGTAACTGAAGTAAGCGTAAGATAACAGGCCAGCGCTTCCGACGGCCGGTTATAATAACGAGGCTTTGGGGGTTAAATGTGTAGGGTGGGCGGCAATGTTAAGAACAGGGTAGACCAATGAGAGAAAAGTATCATGTGGCGGGACTTTCAAATTGAAAATATCCAGTTTATCCTAACTTTATATGTACGTTGTTTTTTTTTTTTTTTTTACCGAGTGTGTGATGCTAACCTCTTGGTCCGCAGTGGTACTTGCTTTTGGCCCCACGCAGGCCGCGAGTTGGTTATCCCTGCTCTACGCTATCAACATGGAAAATACATGTGTAAATAGTAAAGGACTGCAGCCGTGCAGACTGAACCTAGGATTTTAGTAGACTTTATGGAGGCTAATTCACATAATTATCTCCCTTTTTTTTTTTTTTTTTTTTTTTTTTTGCAATAACAAACTTCGTCTTCCGTGGCTGTTCTCGTGTCTATTATTTTTTACTTGAAACCACCCCTTTCCCCTCGTCACGCTTAAGAATTGTCGGCGATAGCCACGTCTCAATGGCGTCGACATTTTTGGAAACGTGTTCGTCTGTAGGCTACATCAAGGAAGCGGCTACTCTGGTTATTTCAATGTATGATGCACTTCGCGCCCATAGGGCTCATCTTCAGGTGCTTCGACAGTCTACATCGATTATTTTTCTCGTATTTAGGTTAATTCTGGTCCTAGTGAGAGTACAATGGTATACTACAAAGCTGGCACTTTGTGAATTAACTTTAAATAACTAATACAAATGGAAAAATGACTTACTGTTTCTAGTGGTAGATACATGATTTTGAAGCACAGTATGAGTAAACACATCCAAATAGATGACGATTGTGACTGAAAGCGGTTGTTCTTTATTTTACGAAAGCAGTAAAGATTCGTGCGTCTGTAAAAGATCGGCGCACGAAGCATATAGAAACTACCTCCATCATCCCTTAACTAAAGATCTTTCGCGATTTGTGGTTGATACGCTGAAAAATTCTTCAAAGTTCGTCAGATTTGTTGAATTACTGGAAGGTAATAGCTGCCCATTTCCACATTTGTACAGTTTCCGGTATTTTTAGCATGGACGGAAATACAAAACTGCTAAATTCCGTGTCGTTAGTCGACCGTATCAGTCGGACAGCTCCGGTATGCGGTCTTAAGATGGCTGCAATAACCCGTTTTATATAGGCTGAATTCGCACAAGATCAGCTGTTTTAAATGATGTAAGTTCAGTGCATTACGGATCATTTTAATGTTTCGGATTTCAATTTTTTGTTGAAATGGGTCTTCACTTGTAGTGAAATATTTGCTATTTTTAGTAATGGCATTTCACATTAGCTTACCAGCGATCATACTCGCATAAGTTCCACAGGCTCTCATTTTTATCCCTTCTGATCTTAACGTGTACTTCCAATGTATCGTCTGTGTTTTGTTATCCGGTAGTACAGAGATTTAGATTTTTAATTACCTGAGCACTCGTTACGCACTCTTTAATTTACTGTGGCTTTGTGCGCAAATGGTACTCAGAACGTGTACGGTTCTCGCTGTAAGGGTCGTGCACGGATGGTCCATGGAGAAAAGGTCAAAGTTCAGATGTTAAAACAACGTAGTCATGTAATCGGCTATTTTGATGGAGCTGCCTAAATCTTTGTACGAAGTCTGAAAGCTTCGATAATGCTTGCTGTACGTGACATGTATTGCAGTTTACGCTTTTTTAGCACGTTATGTGTTTATGGTATTTAGTTGTGAACTTGGGTGCAGTTCTGATTAAAATGCTCCGTTAATGCTTATGTTGGTATACATCATATAATTATTGAAAGTTTGTCAAGTATGAAAAAGAATAAATTAGTCACAGCGTATATCTCTCGTAGTCTTTAGTAAAAGCATCAGCGTGATAACTCGTGTGCTGCCGAAGTAACAGGTTAGTAGTTCAGGTAAATTGCTCATTTTCAAAACTAAACTAGCACATAATAACTTCACAATTTACAGGAAGAGTTGTTCTGAACACATTTGCCTGAAACTCACGCAACTCACTCTTGAAATATTCGGCGAACCACCTTTTACGGAACTATTAAATTTGTCTTAGATGGTATATTCCACTTTGTTTCTGAAATCGGTGTCTAAATGGTAGTTTGTGTTTTTCGTCATTGGTAAGTAATTTGTTAAAATATTGCGCCGAAATAAGTTTATCTCGCTTAGTTTTGCTTCCATTTTCATCGGTAAAATACCGACTGGGGACATGTTAACCTTTCGGGCTGAACTTAAGGCTGATAAAAATTCCAGACGTTTTTCGGGGTGCTCTGGGCAGTCCGTTCTAGCTGTTCCTTGTCCGAATTCTGAAACTGCTATCTTTGATCTGGAAAAGGTCTTCCTGTTTCTGTTCGGTTCTGTGTTTATGCGTCTCCTACGTGCCACGATTCTCTTCGTGTGAAAACTTCTAAGGAGCTCCTTGATTCGGATATAAAGTTAAAATTTAACTTTATGCTTTAGCTTGAGAAGAATGAGGTTTACTAGACGGGGGAAGAAAAGGGCCGTACTACTTTGAATGCGCCTGTGGTGTGCAAACGAGCCCGTGGGCTGATGACACCTTTCATCTTGAAATGTGAAAGGACAGAACTCATCGTTTCAGCATTTAATTGCTCAGTCTGATTTTTTTTTTTTTAAATCCGCGAGTTAAGCCAATTCAGATCCCCAGAATTTGTAACAGCTTTAATCTTCGTTGAAGACTGCATGGCTGAAAGGTACGATCTATATTCCTGAGCGACTATCGTGGAAACATGTCCCAGTTGCTGGTTGGGTATCTAACGGCTTCTAAGGCAACAAAAAATTAATTTGCAATATTTTTGTAATTATTGACTGAAGTTAAACAATTTAAAATGTTATAATATACTCATTGAGATGTATAAAGTTACGTTAAAAGTTTAACATAATAAGTACTGCAACTTGGAAGTGTCTATACTGAGGCAACGTAATAACTGACGGCGCACAAATACCTAAACTTTATTCTTTCAGTATTTGACGGTGAGAGCACTCAGCGACTTCCAACAAAATTTACAGAATTTAGAGTCTCAGCGAAAATTTCCTCGCTGGCACCTCCCACAAAAAGATGAACGGAAAAAGTTTCACTTACTACATTTTCACTACTCACGCAGTAAAACTTCAGCATCAGACATGAAGTTTTAATTTTTTACTTGCTTACTACCGACTATATTCGCTACATATACACTCCTGGAAATGGAAAAGAGAACACATTGACACCGGTGTGTCAGACCCACCATACTTGCTCCGGACACTGCGAGAGGGCTGTACAAGCAATGATCACACGCACGGCACAGCGGACACACCAGGAACCGCGGTGTTGGCCGTCGAATGGCGCTAGCTGCGCAGCATTTGTGCACCGCCGCCGTCAGTGTCAGCCAGTTTGCCGTGGCATACGGAGCTCCATCGCAGTCTTTAACACTGGTAGCATGCCGCGACAGCGTGGACGTGAACCGTATGTGCAGTTGACGGACTTTGAGCGAGGGCGTATAGTGGACATGCGGGAGGCCGGGTGGACGTACCGCCGAATTGCTCAACACGTGGGGCGTGAGGTCTCCACAGTACATCGATGTTGTCGCCAGTGGTCGGCGGAAGGTGCACGTGCCCGTCGACCTGGGACCGGATCGCAGCGACGCACGGATGCACGCCAAGACCGTAGGATCCTACGCAGTGCCGTAGGGGACCGCACCGCCACTTCCCAGCAAATTAGGGACACTGTTGCTCCTGGGGTATCGGCGAGGACCATTCGCAACCGTCTCCATGAAGCTGGGCTACGGTCCCGCACACCGTTAGGCCGTCTTCCGCTCACGCCCCAACATCGTGCAGCCCGCCTCCAGTGGTGTCGCGACAGGCGTGAATGGAGGGACGAATGGAGACGTGTCGTCTTCAGCGATGAGAGTCGCTTCTGCCTTGGTGCCAATGATGGTCATATGCGTGTTTGGCGCCGTGCAGGTGAGCGCCACAATCAGGACTGCATACGACCGAGGCACACAGGGCCAACACCCGGCATCATGGTGTGGGGAGCGATCTCCTACACTGGCCGTACACCACTGGTGATCGTCGAGGGGACACTGAATAGTGCACGGTACATCCAAACCGTCATCGAACCCATCGTTCTACCATTCCTAGACCGGCAAGGGAACTTGCTGTTCCAACAGGACAAAGCACGTCCGCATGTATCCCGGATCTGTCCCCCATTGAGCATGTTTGGGACTGGATGAAGCGTCGTCTCACGCGATCTGCACGTCCAGCACGAACGCTGGTCCAACTGAGGCGCCAGGTGGAAATGGCATGGCAAGCCGTTCCACAGGACTACATCCAGCATCTCTACGATCGTCTCCATGGGAGAATAGCAGCCTGCATTGCTGCGAAAGGTGGATATACACTGTACTAGTGCCGACATTGTGCATGCTCTGTTGCCTGTGTCTATGTGCCTGTGGTTCTGTCAGTGTGATCATGTGATGTATCTGACCCCAGGAATGTGTCAATAAAGTTTCCCCTTCCTGGGACAATGAATTCACGGTGTTCTTATTTCAATTTCCAGGAGTGTATCTACACATATCTACATATACCACTGAATGAACCTGCAAAATTGTAGCATTGTATGAAACATAAATGAAATGATCGTATGGCACTGTTGGCCGGGAGGCCCCGTGTGGGGGAAGTAAACATAGTGCAGGAGATATGACGTCATCGATATTTAGATACGTGGAAATCTTGCTTTTGCTCAAAGTTGAGCGCAAATTACCCAGTCCATTCGTCTAGTGTTTCATAATGAGAGCATTTAACGACTTTCATCCAACTTAAACATAATATCGAACCTTTTTCTCGCTTACATGCCTAACATCACATATTTAGCACTAACTCATTTGTAAAGTTATTAGACGTTTGAAGCTGTTTTATACGTGGAGTTAGATTCCTTAAGAACTGGGAATTTACTGGTACGTTTCCATTCAAGCTAAAACCGCGGCCATGCCAGACCGGGTGCTATGGATTAGTTTCACAGTAGACTGTTCCACGGCTATTGACTTTTCTCTCGTATACCAGTAGCAGTGTTCGTTATAAAGCTGCATTGTAAATAGTAATGTTCTGTAAAAAGGACTCAGTATTTACTGAGGTAGCTAAATATTTGTTGAAAAATGGCACTGTAATAAAGTAGTATTATGCTACCAGCAGTTAGTATTCTGCAGCTTTGTATTATAATTGTGGAGGCGGCAGCTTTGTTTCAAAGTAAGAGCTTTCTGTCTAATTAGTTCGATTGAAATGGCCTGACATGGTGCTGAACAGCGTTAGGCAGCCTAGTGGAAGTCTAGCGTAGTATAAAAATTTTCTATAATTTTCTCGTCTTTAGTTAAGGTATGCCTTGACTCGTTCTATATCCCTGAATGTTCTCCTTCATGGAATGACAGGAACCCGATAGATGAATGAATGAGTTGTAAAAGACTCCATATGCTGCGTAGCAATATCGCTGCTTTTTGAACAAGTGGCAAATAACGTCCCGCCCGTAGCGTGGTCTGGGCTTAGAAATATAGACCTACCGCATTCTAAGAGAAAAAGAAGCTAGACGAGATGTTACACAGTGGTCTCAATGAATTTTGTCTCCCGGACCCAGTTTACAGAGTAATTTTTCTCGGAAAGTTCTAAACTTTCTTACCGAACGGCTCCCAACGTGCTCTCCATACGTCAGTCGAGATGGTTCACGTGCTGGTGTCGCATGTGTTAATTTGCGTATTTAATGACCAAGCTGTGTTTTTTGTAGCTAATGACCTGTCGACTTAAGTTTTTTAGTCTGCTGTAAATGTGACGCAAGGTGTGCCCAGAGGGCATGTTGCAAGGTCGGAAAGACACGAACGGCTTTTCTTGCGTTATTGATAACTGACGTACACAAGGACACACTAGACGATATGATTTCGTAACTTCAGCTCACACTTGAGTTAACCATGTTGATAGTAAAAGGGAGTAATTATTTGAAAGGAGGGGTGACATTTACTCAAAACAGCCAAAGTTAAAATAATAGTTCCGCAGTAGCACGAAACAAATAACCCCCTTCCTCGCGTCCGATTCCTTAAAGATTCGAACTCTAGTGTATTAAACAGTTTAAAACGTCTGATTACTTCTCAAATGAGTTATTGTTAAATTTTTTATGTTAAGCTCGAAAGAAAAGGAAGCCTGGAATTATGTTAAAAGTTTGGAGCTCGCTAAGTGTTCTCATTCTCAAATACTGGATGAATAGTGTCTGGGTGATTTGCGCGCCGATGTGTTGCTGTGTCTCAAGACACATAGCACATTGTTTCTAACTGGAATACTTATTTTACATATTAAACCTTTAATATGTACCGCTTAGTGAGTAGAGTATGAAACTGTCTTAAATTTTTAAATTCGGTCAGTAATTATATGAAATACTGAAAATCATTTTTTTTTGGCCCTGGAAGCCAATAGATAGGCAACTTGCAATTGGAATCGTGCACCATGAAGCTAGTAAGCCATTAACTGATACAGATAATCACAGTACGTGACAGAACATTAAACAGTTTTGTGATGAATGTAGTATCACGGTTAGTAACAAATTTGAACCTGCGAAGAAATACCTGAAAGTAAAGGATTGAAAGTAACAGAGAGAGAGAGAGAGAGAGAGAGAGAGAGAGAGAGAGAGAGAGAGAGAGAGAGAGCGATATTGGGGGGGGGGGGGGGGAGACTTTTCAAGAAGGGAAGTTACACGCTAAAATTAGGTCTCTGTAAATAGAAGCAGTGGCAGAATATGTTTTGGGATCTGGGTTGTGGGTTTCATTGCCATAACTTACATCAGAAAGTGTAATGACAAAATACCAGTGTATTAGCTCACTTTTTATTAGCGTGAAATTAATTTGGTAAAAATGTCGCGGTGGAAAACTCTGGCCTAAACAATGAATGATACCTACGGACTAAAAAGTATGAAGACATTGTCAGAATAATATTTGGTATGGTCAGAACCTAACGTTAAAATCAATTTAGATAATCTTTTACACACACATAAACTTGTGGAACATCTGATTTGGTCTAAAGGTCGGTAGCAATGTCGATGTGACTTTTCGTGGAAACTAAGATTACTCATGCTTCAAAGGATATTATTTTGTGTAATATGTAGTTTACAATTTCTTCCTGTCTTCCATCACCAAGACTCGGTTGTTCTTCCATCTTAAATCACTCCAGTCAGCTGCCAACATGAGTAACGTAGAAGTAAATATCCTCAGAGTAGTGAAGCAACTTAAATCACTTAATAAAAGCAAGTCTTCTGGTCAAGACTGTACACCAATTAGGTTCCTTTCGGAGTATGCTGACGCATTAGCTCCATACTTTACAATCATATACAACCGTTCGCTCGAAGAAAGATCCGTACCCAAAGACTCGAAAGTTGCACAGGTCACACCAATATTCAAGAAACGTAGTAGGAGTAATCCACTAAATTACAGGCTCATATAGTTAACGTCGATATGCAGCAGAATTTTAGAATATATATTGTGTTCGAACATAATGAATTACCTCGAAGAAAACTGTCTATTGATACACAGTCAACATGGGTTTAGAAAACATCGTTCTTGTGTAACACAACTAGCCCTTTATTCACATGAAGTGCTTAGTGCTATTGACAAGGGATTTCAGATCGATTCTGTATTCCTCGATTTCCGGAAGGCTTTTGACACTGCCTCACAAGAGGCTCGTAGTGAAATTGCGTGCTTAGGGAATATCGTTTCAGCTATGTGACTGGATCTGTGATTTCCTGTCGGAGAGGTCACAGTTCGTTGTAATTGACGGAAAGTCATCGAGTAAAACAGAAGTGACTTCTGGCGTTCCCCAAGGTAGTGTTATAGGCCCTTTGCTATTCCTTACCTATATAAACGATTTGGGAGACAATCCGAGCAGCCGTCTTCGGTTGTTTGCAGATGACGCTGTCGTTTATCGACTAATAAACTCATCAGAAGAGCAAAACAAACTGCAAAACGATTTAGAAAAAAATATCTGAATGGTGCGAAAAGTGGCAGTTGACCCTACATAACGAAAAGTGTGAGGTCATCCACATGAGTGCTAAAAGGAACGCGTTAAACTACGGTTACACTATAAATCAGTCTAATCTAAAAGCCGTAAATTCAACTAAATACCAAGGTATTGCAATTACGAACAACTTAAATTGGAAGGAACACACAGAAAATGTTGTGGGGAAGGCTAACTAAAGACTGCGTTTTATTGGCAGGACACTTAAAAAATGTAACAGATCTACGCGTGTCCATCCTCTTTTAGAATACTGTTGCGCGGTGTGGGATCCTTACCAGATAAGACTGACGGAGTACATCGGAAAAGTTCAAAGAAAGGCAGCACGTTTTGTATTAGCGCGAAATATGGTAGTGTGTGTCGCAGAAATGATACAGGATTTGGGATGGACATCATTCAAAGATAGGCGGATTTCGTTGCGACGGAATCTTCTCACGAAATTCCAATCACCAACTTTCTCCTCCGATGCGAAAATATTTTGTTGACACCGACCTACATAGGGCGGAACGATCACCCTGATAAAATAAGGGAAATCAGAGCTCTTACGGAAAGATATAGGTGTTCATTCTTTCCGCGCGATACGAGATTGGAATAATAGAGAATTGTGAAGGTGGTTCGATGAACCCTCTGCCAGGCACTTAAATCTGATTTGCAGAGTATCCATGTAGATGTACTCAGATGCTTGAAGCTGTGACTGACAGTCGAACACCATCTGATCTTATTGTCTGTACGCTTTACGATACGTCAGCCAGTCTCAATATAAATTACTCATCTTTGGTTAGTATGTATGCGTTTTATACCAGATTTCCAAAAATCGCGATATGAGCACCAGGGATACACCTATTTTATCTGTTAACGGCCTAGCAGACCTAATTGCTGTTTGGTCGTCTTGATTTAGAGTTCCTGAAATTGCCAGGGACAAATGCCACGATGGTTCCATTAACGAAGACGAAGCCAATTTCCTTGTCGATCGCTTTGTTTTTACGTTCTTTTATTATCAGATCTTCGTGACGCTGAGTTCAGTGAAATCCGCGTTGGCGGCGGTGGAAGGGTAAACTGAACTGTGCTTGCTACTATCAAGCTGTCGGTAGTGTTGAGTCATTAAACGGAGCCTTACGATAACTACCGGAACAGTCCCTTTAAAAAAGCTGTCTAATTTGAGAAGCCATAAAATAATGTCGACTTGACAGAGTATGTATAATCACCAGACGCAAGAGCAGCGGTCTGGCACGACGCACGAAGTCCGCTTGCCAGAGGTATACGGATGCCGTTGGTGGCAGCCACACAACCCACACCCACATACGCACGCGCACAGCCTCGCAATGTCGTGACGACAGCGCAACGGAACGGTGTGACGCGTGGTATGTGGGTCGCGACAACAGCCGCAAGCGTTGAGTGTAGCCGTGGCCTACGCTGTATTTTACCTGAGATGTCCTTCAGCTGAAGCGCCCGCACCGCGCATGCGCTACAGACACCTTTGCGCCTCCTCCGTGCGACTATCCGGGGACACGCTCGTACTCAGTAGCGACGGAGGACCATCTCGAATAGGACGATGTTGGAGAACGAACTTACCCGTGCGCATTGTAAAGGACTCCTCTCGGCGTTCGTATTAAATGACCCAGGTCACCGAGAAAACCTAAATTTGGGCGGATCTTAAAATCGCAGTGCCTTACCCAATGCGATACCTCGAATGGTGGCGAGTGTAGATTTGTCCAGAGAACTTTGCCATAAGATTAACTCCTGTTTCAGTCGAAACGTTTGACATGAACGGATTATGTTATTAAATCTTTTCTGTGTTGTCCGCAGCTCGTGGTCTCCCGGTCACGTTCTCGCTTCCCGAGCACGGGGACCCGGGTTCGATTCCCGGCGGAGTCAGGGATTTTCACCTGCCTCGAGATGACTAGGCGTTTGTGTTGTCCCCATTATTTCATCATCATTCATGAAAGTGGCTTGAGTGGACTGAGCAACGGTTGGGAATTTGTACCGGCGCCGATAACCGCGCAGTTGAGCGCCCCACAAACCAAACCACCATCATTATCACCTTTTCTGTGTTGTTTGAATAGAGAGGAACATTACAAAGAACACTTAAAAATAAATGGAAGATTTCCAGTTTTTGCTAGTTTGGACGTTTGTAATTTGGCTTTGTAAATCGATATATATTGCACAGAATTAAACACTGCTGTAAGTCATCAATAGTATTTGGTTTATACTATTCAGCCCTGCATGTGTCTCTTTAGGTGTAATTTGCTTTACATTATTTGTTAGTCACTTGGATTCATGGAAAAGTGAGTTCAGTTGTGAACGAAATTTTGGAAAACGTGAATAGGAGAAAACGAAAGAGGGGAAAGGGGCAATTAACGATGCTTGAGAATTTAACAAAAAATGAGTATTCCTGAGCTTTATACGAGCAACGAACTGTGTTGAACACTGGACTTCACTGCTACTCTATGCATAGGGTGTGTACCAGGTAACGTTTTTAGGTGTAATCAATTAGTACGTAGTAAGAAGCTATATGGAAATAACGTGCCAATATATTTTCAGTGCAACAAGTATGAAATATAGTGGCCGAAAGGTTTTACAGAGATGACATATTTGTACTCTGCAATTCACTGTCAAATTGCTTCATAGTGTGCAATCTTTCAAAATCTTAAGTTTTCGTTGTCTTGCAACTAAAGGCACTTGTCTGGGTTCCAGGGCCTAACAACGGTTTAACTTTCCGCAGCCGCTGTGTTATACAGTCGTAAAGAACATTTTCTCTCTCTCTCTCTCTCTCTCTCTCTCTCTCTCTCTCTCTCTCTCTCTCTCTCTCTCTCTCTCCCCCCCCCCCCCCCCCCAAAGTGTTGCCCAGGCGGTCAGAAATGTGCGTCTGTATTTCTCCTCCTATCCTCGTCACATATCTACTCATTCAGCTCAGCACATTATTTCGAACATAATTGGGTTCAAAAATGTTAGACCAGTTCTTTTGTGTGCAGTCACACAAAGTATTCCGGAAAAGGAAAGGAATACGTGAGGCAGTACTGGCTAAGACTTAGAAGATAGACTGAAGAAAGGAAAGCCAACATTTATGGTGTTTGTAGATTTAAAAAAAAAAAAGGCATTTGACAGTGGTGACACAAATATAGTCTTTGAAATTCTGGAGATAGCAGGAGTGAAGTACGGTGAGCGAAAGAGTATTCGTAACTTGTGCGACAACCAGACTGCACTGATATTCGAAGGACTTGAAAGGGGGTGTAGTGGTTGAGAAGAGTGTGAGGCAGGCTTGTTGCCTCTTCCCGTTGTTCAGTTTGTACATTGAGCGAACAGTAAAGGAAACCAAGGACATTTTTTAAGAGGAAATTACAGTTCATGGAGGAGAAATAAAAGCTTTCAGACTTGCCTGTTACATAATAATTCAGGCACATAGCTAAGGTCACGGAGGAGCAATTCAATGTATTGGAATAATGTGTTGAAAAGATGTTACATGCTGAACATTAACAAAAGTAAAGCAAGGGTAATGGAGTATAGTCGAATTAAAGCGGATGTTGCTGGAAGGAATTTCGTTCGGAAATAAGGTTCTAAACGTAGTATAGACGAGAGACAAGAATAACTGCTGGCCAAAGAGAATGGCAGTAACAAGAAAAGCATTTGTGAAAGAGAAATTTAACATCACACACAAATTTAAGTGTTAGGACGTTTTTTCTGCAGATATGTCTGCACTGTAGTCTTCTACGGGAGTGAAATGTGGACAGTAAGCAGTTCAGACAAGAGGATAGAAGCTTTCGAAATGTGGTGGTATAAAAGTGCTGAAGATTAGATGGGTAGATAGCGTAACTAATGAGGTACTAAATGGAGTTGGGGGGGGGGGGGGGGAACGAGTATATATGACTACTTGACTAAAAAAAATCTGTTAACAGAACAAGTCTTGGGGCACAAAGGAGTAGTCAATTTGGACAAAAGTTGTTTAAGAAGACTAAGGGACGAATTTAGTAAGTAGGTTCAAATGGTTGTTTCAAGTTGTTAAGAGAAGAGTACTTCACGCGATAGACTGTCGTGGAGAGCTCATGAGACAAGTCTTCGGACAGAAGAAAACATATGTGTACCAAATGGTTTATAGGGTGTCACAAACCAGACGGACGAGGACCCTAAACGCTTTTAAAGTACGGTGCTGCAAGATGTAAATCCGAACAAGTGTACAGAAGCGTCACTATATTTGGAAGAATTTATCGCCCAAATAGAAAGTGAGTGGTCGAGCCACATGAGTTGGCACAGGTTCTACAAACAAATTTGTAATGTAGAATTTGAGAAGTTTCGACAGGTAGCATCCTTCAGTTTGCCGCGAATTCTTCGACAAATACAGTCCGGAGAGTACTACTGGAGTAACAGTTACACCCATTTACTTAACAAGCGTGCGAGCAGTGCGGCCAAATGATTCTGAACCCGCAATTTGTCTCGAAATTTCTGTAGTAGTTGACAGAAGGCGGCTTTTTCAACAATACCTGTGTTTCCAGTGATGAAAATCCTTACGCTACATTAGTCTTAAATCACCAGCAACGATTTCATGTCAGCGTCAGAGCTGGAACTGTCAACGATAAACTAATGTTTTTGCAATTATCTCATTGGATTAGTGCTCGCTAACTGGTTTGCGTTCGAAATATGCTGCCTCAGTTGTTGAACACCTCTTGTCCATTAGAGGGTGTGGATTGTAGACTGCAGTGCACCATCCCACTTAGAGATTGTCAGTTAGTGCCTGAAAAGCAAGTACCCTGTTCGCTAGAGTCGTATGGGAGGTCCTGTCCGTTTTCCAGTGCGTATTTCATATCCAGGACTGTATAAACTTGTTGGCATAAGACACTCCGGTTGAAAATGAATTGTAGATATGGTCATAGCCGCGTGTCTCCTTGTACAAAAGACGATAGTGTTATTTAGAGCATACGGCAGAAATTCAAGCGCCATTCATTGTGTACTTTTTACAGTTTCCATGAGCTTAAGTTGCTAGCTGTAAGTAATTGGATAAAGAACAGTTGCATATTGTTTCCGACCGTTAGTTTCTTATTTAGAAGTGCTATGATTAGTAGCCTTTACCATTTATGTAATTTTGATCCTAAAGTTTTGGGATAGCGTGTGGATAAATTACAGACACAAGTCGCGATAGACTCCACACCCGTGATCGAGGCGGGTGTCATACCCACTATATCGCTTCCGCAGTTTCGTAACGCTATCCCGAGACCATGTAAGCTGGTAGCAGAAATTCTTTCCTTTTGCTGTTGTTTTGCCCTAATTTCCTGTAGGTCTAGCCGTGAGCGTGCAGGACTTTCACTTCATTGAGAGACTATTGCTGAGCATGACTCATCCAGAGCCTTAAGTGAACTCTTCCGCGGAGCGGCTGTCGGTGCACTGATATCAGCTCTTAGGCAAAGATAACGATTGTTCTGCCCCTGGAACTGGAAATGAACTCATGGCTTTAGTCTTGTGGAACCGCTATCTGGACGGTAAAAATCTGGTGTAATCTTTATTTTTGTACCAGAGTAACTCAGATGGTGGCAGATCAGTTAACAAATATCAATGACACACACAAATCAGTGCCATGAGAAGGCGTAGTTGTAGAAAGCTCGAAAGCGCACTCAAATATACGTAAGAATTACCATGTATGACCGTCAAATGTGTTGTCTACGGAAAAGTAACGTCGCACGACGAGTGTACCGAGAGACGCGAAGCCATGGTCAGACTCTGACCTCGCATTAGGGAGAACTACGGCTGAAATCCCTCTCTGGTCACCCAGAGTTAGGTTTTCTCTATTTTGCAAAATGGCTGAGTATAAATGGGGAGACGTTTGCTTTTGAAAGAAAAAACACGGCTAGTTTCATTCCTTATGTCACCAGGTTTGTGCTCTGTATCAAATGACCACGTCGTCGACGGAACATCAATGATTAATCTTTCCCCCTTGTAGCTTATGCGAAAATGTAACACAGATATTCAGGGAAATTAATACATAATTGTTGGAAGAATGGTATCATTTTGATATTGCCTAAAACCGTTAATAAATTTTGTAAACGAGCTTACATTGCATCAGTCATCCGTGCTACATGCTGAGCCCACTAATCTGAATGATTTCACTATTCTTCTGGTAGCTGGCTCTTTATAAGTGTACAACTCGTGTTTGTATCTTCTCCCACATACTCCTCTGTTACAAACTGGACCTATGATTCTTCGAATAATCTTTCTCTCGTGAGGGACCTGAAAGCCAGGACCCAAAAGGCACTGAATATCTTAGTGTCTTAGCCACAGGTCTTAGGAGAGCCAGGGCGCTTGTGCTCCATTTTTAAAGGACTTTCGTGCGACCGCGGCTTGAGAATGGGTGCATATTGTACGGATCAGAGAGGGCGCCTTATCTGAATATCATTGATGCTATCCACCATGAAGGGATTAGGCTGGCCACAGATGCTTAAAGGACCAGATCCGTACCCAGTCTCTGTGGTGAGGCTGGTGAACCACCACTGATCATCTGACCGCTGCTCCTCACGGTGCTTGAGGCACCGCAAATTCACCTGCGTATGATACTGTTGCCCGTCCGTCTCTAGAATGCCCGTTCTCCCATCGTCCACGAGTAACAAAACCGTTTGGGATCCGTGTGCAGCGTATGCTGGAGTCACTTTGTGTGGAGAAAGTTCAACCCAATATCGAGGGTTTTAACAGCCTGCTACCTTGGTTACTGCAGAGGCCCTGCGTAATTATAGACTTAATGCAGTAAAGAAGTGTTTTGACATTTTAACTTAGCACTGCAATTCTGTAGCTCTGTCCGGATGATTATAAACAGGGGCACTCCGTTGGTTGCACTGCTCTTTTCCCTGCTCGTGTACGAAAGATCCCACTGTCTTAAGACATTACCGTCTTCGACGCGGAATTGTACCGATCTTGTGGGCACTGGAGATGATACGTGATTATAGTGCTAACTCCCTTGTCTGTTCAGATTCCGTGAGTGCCCCTTAACTCCCTACTACGCTTGTGCCCAGCGGATAAAATAGTCCATAGCATCCACGGCTCCGTCCTCCAACTAGAAAAGCTTCGGAAGGAGGCGTCTTTCTGTTGGTTGCTAGGGTGCGTGAGTATTAAAGGAGAACGAAAGGGCGGATGTAGCAGCAAAGGAGACGTGTCCCTCTTGCTATCGCCTTCGGTGTTGAGGTTCAGAGTCATGCGTCAATGGGACGAAGAATGACTGTAAGTGACAGACAAAAAGCTGCTCCTAGTAACGTCCACTACGCAGCCGTGGCGTACCTCCTTCCAGCCACGCAGGCGGGATGAGACCCTCGTTTACTCGTCTTTGCACAGGCCGTAACCCAAAGATCCATGGCTTCTTGCGCCGGCGGGAAAATCCTCTGTGTGGTGCTTGTGGCGTACAGTTCGCAGTGTTATATTTTACTAGACTCTTTTTATTTTCAAACCATTTGCCGCCTATTTTGCTGGCAATCTAACGAATTTGATAAGACATTGGAACTTCCGTGAATTGGCCAGTTTGTTCCCTGGTATTTTAGTACGACGTTTGTAACGTGTTATCAGTGTGGCTGTTTCATATTTGTTTTTTAAAGTGATAAGGCAGCCCCATAATCCTGTTCATCTATTTTAGCGTCTTGTTGTAGCGTCTCACTCTAGTTTTACTTAAGTTTTAGAACATCTGAACAATTTTAATGGTATCTTCCGTTATTTGAGCTAGTGCGATGGCGCACGTGATCATTTGTGAGATTGGGTAAAAGTGAGTGCGATTTTATCTGATTGCTTCACACATGCAGTTTCTATAACCCATTTTCTGGAAATTCTCAATGATTCTATCCTCCCTTCTGTTATCGGCCGACCACACCCTCTGCCCTCTTGGATTTCGTTGTAATATCTTTTTGGATACTTCCGCATCACTCGTCCGTGCTACATGGCCAACATATCTCAATCTAAATGATTTAACTATTCTTCTGATAGATGAGTCTTTATAAATATACAAATAATGATTTTGTCTTCTCCTACATATTCCTCTTTTCACTAAGCGGTCCCACGATTCTTCGAGGAATGTTCCTGTTGAATGCCTCCAGCATTTTGATGTCTTTTGCTCTTAGGGTCCAATCGGAGACGTACGTGAGTACTGGTATTCTAAGTGTTTTATGGATGAGTAACTTCGTGGTGCGGGTCAGGACCCTTGATAAGTCTAGTTAGAGCAAAATAGGCTCTGTTGGGTGCTATTAGTTTCCCTCTGTTATTGAGGACAGCACGTTCTCCTTGCATGCCTTTCCGGCAGTCATTTATTTTGTTTTCTGTTGGTTGGTGTTTAATCCCCAGTTCCTTTTGGTCTGTTCAAGGGTGATGTCTCTTCCATTGTCTTTCGGGTTCTTGCCACTATATCTGTCATGCACTTCTTTTAGCTATCGCGGCCAGTACATCCTGTGCAAGCCTATCGTCTCATAACTACGGCTACCTACTTGTGCTTGCTGTAGTCAAGTTTTTCGACTCCCTCTACAGGTTTCAATCTCACGCTATAGCTCAGTACAAATTTTTTTTGATGCGTCAGGATGTGTCCTCTCAAACTTACAAGCTGTGGCATAACGCTCTTGCCTGCCCACATCCATTCTGTGCTTCATTAATTACTCAAGCAACCTGTCGAATTGTCTGCATTCTTCTAACTCCGGACTTCAAAACCAACCGGTTTCTTCTTGTTCGAAGTGTTTATTGTCCACATTTCAGTCGTGTACAAACTTACCTATCGTACAAATATTTTCAGGAAATACTTCATAACATCTAATTTATATTGGGTGTTAGCAAAATTCTTGTTCAGGAATGCTTTCCTTGTCTACGTTTTATATTCACTTCACCCGTGTTGTCATCAGTTATTTTACTGCCCAAAAAGCAAAATTCGTTTACTATTTTAAGAGTTCGTCAGCACACTCCATTACGCTTGTTTCCATTACGCTCTTCATTTGTATTCATCGTATAACTTCTTTTTTATGCCACTATCCGTTCCGTTCAATTGATCTTCAAAGTGCTTTGCCTTCTGTGAGGAATCACAATGGCATTAGCAAACAGTAAAGTTCTTATTTCTCTTCCTTGAACTAAAATTCCGTTTTCCAAATTCATGGGTGTTTGTACTGCATGCTCGATGTATAGACTGAATAACACTCGCCTCTCAATCACTCCGTTTCATGTCCTTAGACTCTTGTAACTCTGGTCTGGTTTCTGTAAAAGTCATCCTTTCACTCTGCCTTACTTCTGATAATCCCAGAATTCTAGAGATTAGAGAGGTGTAAAATCACGTACACCATTTGAAGGCAAGATGGTGCGCAAATTGTTTTGAAAGATTCTTTTGCCACTGTTGAAAGCAGGCATATATAATGAGTCACGAACTCGGGGAAATCTATGCGAAACTCCACCGAAGATATTTGTGAGCCATAGGGGGCTAGGACCTGTAACATTATTTTCAGTTGTCAGGACAAACGTTTGCACGGAGTAAAATATTGCTGCTAATTATCATTGCCAACGATGTTTACTAACGTTTTATTACTGCGTGTAGTCTCTTCAAGGCGTTGAATTCGTTTGAACACGCACATTCGATTAAACAAACATCTGTCATTAGCAGTCGAAAATAAACATATCCGTCTACTCTCTAGTTCTGAAAGTGGCTCGAGTTTTCTCTCTGGTAGCGGTACAAAAGGGAATGGCGTACTGGCTCCAGGTTATAATGAAATGACGAAACTGTAGGAGAAGGAAATAGGTTATGTGAATACGCAGGTTATGCACACTTTAAGCAGAAATTTTTCTATTCCGATTCGTTAGTTTTTCGTGGATAACATTCGAGCAATAGACTGTGTTACGGGATAGGGATGCCTTGAGTGCGAACAATCTGTTAGTGAGGTGTTTGTGTCTGTATTACTTTTTGCCACAACAGCAACATAAGTTTCGCATGGTGTTCACAACATACAGATATGGCAAGCTTGTGCTGTCCTTCGTAGCCTCAGTGGAAACGCATGACCCCTGTCTGTAACCACTTTCCATTTGACTTGGGATAAACACCATTATTACTTACGTTAAGTCGTAAAATCTAGAAAATGGGCATTTGAGCTATAATAGTGGCACCAACATCTGTCAGTGTCACATTCTCCTTTCAGGGTTCTGTATGTAAAATGCGGCCTAGGACATAAAAGGTCCGGGCATCAATCCCCGGTTGCTCGGAATTTCCGTGACAACTTATAAGACTTTCGCTTCTGGCCATTCTTTGTGGGAATATGTTGGGTAGCCATTAAGGTTCCACGTGCAGCTACAGTCCATGTAGTAATTATGTGCGTTAGTTCCTTCTCAAATCGATGGCATTCTGCAGTTAATAGGAAACACGTCTTCTGTAAGGACGCCGTCGTCGACAGAACGTAAAACTCTTCTTTCCTGTGGTAGCCATTCGTCTGGTTTACAGGTTTAACTCCCTCGGCACAGTGAGGTTTTTCTTTCTTGAATTACTGAAGTACAATGCTTTACAGCTTTAATATTTTAGTTCATAGTGAGGCGCTGTGATGAAAAGTCTTCAAAAAAAGACACTTTGTTGAATTTCATTCAACACGACTGGATGCTTATGTGCAGAACATATGTTGTGCTCCTAATGTGATATTACACTCACAGAACCACCTTAGTGAAAGGGGACAGCAGGAAAACTATCAAATAGCTTTAGTTTTTCTCGCAAATTGTTTGAGGGTGGCATTTACCTCGCTCACAATCGGACAAGAAATGGCAATGAGATATGAGCAATGGAATGCACAAGGAAGCTTTCGTGAAACCCCAGTAACTATAAACGCTTAAACAACCTGTACGACAAAATATAAGATAAGAACGCGTGCTCAAAAATATTGCCTCCTAATTTCTTATGTGAAAACACTTAAAGCTTTTTAGATAAAACTACCGTTGTTAACGTTCTACATCTTATCCTGCCGCTGGAGGGCTCCGAATTGTACCGTGTAACATGGTGGTATGTAACCTAAATATGTCGGCGCGTGTGAAACAGCGTGCTGTAATCGAAGAGTTCGTCCATTCTTGGAGCATCTTCTCCTTAAGCATGATAATGCCAGACTACACACAAAGCGCTGCGACAACTGCAACAATCCGACGCCTTGTGTTTGTCATCGATCATTCTCCATTCAGTCCAGACTTGGCCCCATCAGATTTTCATCAGTTTCCAAAACTTCAAGAACTTCGCGTTAATAGTAATGAACAAGTGCAAGCGAGATCACAGGCCAAACATTCCACAGCGATGGTATCAACAAACTGGCCTCTTGTCAGGAGAAATTGTGAAATGAATATGTAGACACGGAGAATAAGGATGTAGAATGTAAAAACCTTTTGATTTATTTAAAAGATTTATCGCATCAAAAAATTGGATGGCATTAATTTTCTGCACGCCCTCGTATTAATGAGCTCAGCACCAGTTAAACTCTTAAGCCATTTTACTTACTGTCGTAAGGGAGAAAGACAAGAGACTCTGTATCTGGCGAATAGCGTGGCTGGCTGAGTTGCGGTATAGTGTGCTGCGCTTCGCAAGAAACGCCTGCGCAAGTTATGCGGGCAAGGCGCCATTTCGCGGAATGCCTCTCGTCACTCTTACCAAACACAGAATGGTACTAATGTGAAGTTTGATGGGAGTGACGAAGCGCCTTGGTGCCCTGTTCTCAATGATTGCGCCACCTTCCAGATTTGCGAACTGCTCACAAAATTATCAAGTGACTCAAACGTACGTACATCACATGCAGTCAGAGATTCGACTGAGTCAGTGTACAATACCAAAGGATGACACATGTATCCCTTGAGATTTCACGTAATTTATTTCGTGTAAGATAAGATTTTTAGCCAATAATTGTTATGAAGCTCAAGAGAAAATCGTTAGATATGGCATATCCACTTTCTCGGATTTTGCCGTAATTTGTTTTAAAGCGGAAACATTGTCTAAACGTGGTCTCATCCAAGAATACTCTGCTGCTGCTGGTAGGAGAGAACAGTTCACCATTCCCTGTCGCAAGCTAAAAGGTAAGGCCCTCCTGAACCCGAAGGTTGGTTCGATTGACGTTGTTCTATTACGATACGTGTGCCTTCCATCGATCTTTGAATTGGCTCACCCACCGTATTATGAAGGGAGAAGGTCAAAGAGTTTAACATGGACCCCGAACAGCGATGAAACTTGTCACCTGTACCCCGTAACTTCTTATCCATTCGCATGCAACCACTTAAAAACGATTAGAGTTCTCCCTCCTTTCTCCCCCTCCCCATGCCGCCTCCCTTGTCTGATATTCAAAGCTGATATACGATGTATTCACATAAACCCAACAAAATGTTTGTTGGAGATTTCTGTTTTTGAGTCATCAGTCTTCACATTGGTTTGATGCGACCTGCTGCAAATTTGCCTTGTGCGAACCTTTTCATCTCGGAGTGCCATTTACAACCTATGTACTCATTTATCGATTGTTTTCCAGCCAATGTCGTCCCTACAGTTTTACCCTCTGTAGCACACTCTATTGCGAGGAATTCTTATAGAACAAATGAAGAGTTTCGATTTCTCGTACATAACGCTGTAGTGCATAAGCCCTCAAGACTATAAGAATGTCATCGGGATGGCTTGATTGTGATAGTACTTGGTTTATGTATTGCGTCGTAGAAAGGACTGTTTTTCCCTGCAAAAGTAACTAGTTAATACAAATTTCATAAGTGATACGGATCACGCTAGTCTCGTCCATTTTTACAAAGATTCACATACGGAGACGGGTGATTTTTGTTGAGGAGCCTATAATATCTGCTCTAGGTTTTCTGTTTATCAGATCTCTTGCTGTAACAGTTTGCACTCTTGTAATCATGTTTCGCGCCAAGAAACATCAGTTTCAGCGTGTGCTGGAGTCTGCCTTGTACGCTCAAAAGGGCGCCAGATCGGGGAGGTGCCTCCAGTGCCCTATTAATAGAAATGTCTTCGTGCCTGGCGAGTCTGAGACGTGCGACAGTTCCAGCGGTAAGGGATGTAGTTTTCGTTGAAGGCGAGATTTTTCTTCTAATACGAATCTGAACAGGAACGTCTAGGCAGTCCAGTTCACGTAGGAGCGACTCGGTTTTGCAACTCTTGGACCAGAACAGTTTGGAGCAAATTAAGCATTTAATAAAGTGAGAATGACATTAATTTCCTTTAAACAATTTATCACTACAAAACGCTTTGAAGTCACAGAATTCTTAAATATTTATTTCTGTTTAACCTTTCTATTCAGCTGAGGAGGAAAGAATTGTGTGCTTGTATATTCTGAATGCCGGACACTTGCGTGTATTGCCTATGCATCGTTACGATCTTCTGGAACCTGGCTTTGCAGAGATCAAACCATGGTCCATTAGAAATATGGCGCTATAAAATAGTAAAGTTGTTAAATATTTGTGATGAATTAGGATGACTTTAGAACTTTGAGGGATTAATGAAACATTTCACTATTTTCGAGGAATTAGGATGTCTGCAGTACTTAGTGACTAACAGTGTATATGGTAGTGACTAACATAAAACGAGTAGAAAAATTGACAGAAATGCAAATGCGCGCGCGCGCGCGCGCGCACACACACACACACACACACACACACACACACACACACACACACACACACACACACACTACAAAGAGTTCTAACAGCGTCAATGAGTACTGTTCATTGCCAGAATTTTTTCTCGGGTCAATGGAGTGAAACGGGCTGTTACAGATCCGGCCCATTAAAGAGTCGCAGATCTGTTCAGCCGATTATCGGACAATGTGATAGTGCATCAGATGGGGATCCCAATTCGTAATAAAGGAGAGAGGCGAATTCGCCTTACAACCGAGGGAAACCCTACGAAAACCTTGGTCTGAACCGGGATATGGAATCTTAGAAATTTATTTCTGGGACATCGTCCTTCGTTGAGGACGTTGTCACAGCCAAAGATTAAAATGTTGTTTATGTGTAAAGTGTATATACTGTGTGTTGTATTGTGTGAATGTGTTACTGAATGGAGTGAAGTTTTAATAAATGTATGCGAGATTAAACTGCATTTTGATTAAATGGACAACTCGACAGCGGGTTTGATGGTGAGATGCAGCCGTCCTTTCCAGGCTATAATGTTGATATAATTCTAAATTCCATTTGACGGATGCGAATCTCTCTACCTTAACAGTAGACAAATGTTAGTAAACACACAGCTTTTTGTACCCGGCAAAACGAGTTGTCTACGTGAAAGAGCAATGGTAAAAGTTGCAACTTCTGGATGTGGAGCATGCTTAGAAACTGCCTTAATTTTGATGTTCCTTTTCTGGGATGACAATAACACAAACTGCAAAATCATATTTTTGCTGTTACATTTGTATCTTGTCATCTTCCATGGGACTGTCTGGGCCAAAACTAGTCAGTCGACAGAACCATTCCCTGCAGCCAAGATTCGCAGAATTTTTTTTAAAAAAAAGCGCAAGAGATTTACGACCATATTTAAAAATTACACCTTACTGTGAAATGCCCAGCTACCACCACGAACTGTTTTGCAAAATAAATCAAGGAAGCCTTTGAACTTAACATTTGAAAGTATGTGGTATATCGCCAACAGTTTTCATGTCTGCTGCTAGCCTAATAGAAGAAAGCCATGCAGAATAGTTCACACCGTACAGAGCAGTCATTAAGGAAATTAATGAAATGGTATCGAAGTGAAAAAACCGAGGAAGACATGGTCAAGACAGGGGGCTCACATTCGTGAGGACGACGGCTCAAACCCCATCCTGCCATCCAAATTTTTGTGTTTTCTGTGATTTCCTTAATCCCAGGATGCTTTCTTTCAGAAGGACATTGCCGTTTTTTCCTCGTTCTTACTCAGACCCGAACTTCTAAAAATACCTCGTCGTCGACAGGGCGCCGAAGCCTGATCTCGGTACCTTCAAAGTATATCAAAAGTAGGAAGTAACAAAATCAGATATAAACTATAGATTTCTTAGCAAGTTGCCAAATTATAGTCTGCAGGTGGCTAAAATTTGTCTATATTCCGCACTTCAGATAGGTATGTTCACACTGTTACTTCTAAGTTCTGTCACTTTATGGAGCTACATTCATTCATTCATTCAGTTATTCAGTTTTTTCTATTTACTTTTGACGCAAAGCTGTAGTTCGTAGTGCTACATAAAAATTGAGAAGCTTTCCTAGTTTTATAACGCTCATGGTTATACAAAATTATAGAAAGACCGGCGCAACCGAATGCCTTTATAAAATCAGTGAGTACCGTCTGTCTGCTGTCTTAAATGCCTCGCATTAAAAAAAGTAGGTTCCGAAAACATTGGCAATGCGAAGCGCCTCTTGCGCTTTTCTCGCGTATCGCGGAAGCCATGGGTCAAGACTAGCAGGTAGCTGCATTTTTTCTTGGCTTCCGGTAAGTATTTGACTCAATATGATACCTAGGCTTATTATCGAAAATACTGTTCGTTGGCATCAAGCGAAATTTGTGACTGGATTCGGGCCTTTTTGGTAGGGAGAGCGCAGCATATTTTAGGCGACATCCAGAGATGTATAAGTAACTTCTGGCGTGCCCCAGGGAAGTGTATTGGGCCCCTTAGTGTTCGTGCTGTAAATTAGACCTTTATATGGTATTAACAGTAACCTCAAACTTCTCGGTGATGTGCAGTTATTTGCAAGGAAGTGCTGTCTAATGGATGCAACACAAATATGTAGTAAAATATTAATATTTGAAGGTGGTCGAAGGATTCATTCAAATGATCAGAAATATAAAATTGCGCACATCGCAAAACGAGAAAGAATGTAGTATGGTATCGTATTACTGCAATATCAGTGAGTCAGAGATGGAGTGAGTCAGCTCATACAGGTACTTGGGTGTAAGATTTTGTAAGGATGTGAAATAGAATGACCAGATAGACTCATGTCGTAGGTGGAGTGAGTAGGTACCGAGATCAGGCTTCGGCGCCCTGTCGACGACGGGGTATTTTAGAAGTTCGGGTCTGAGTAAAAACGAGGATATTAAAAAAATGCAATCAGTCTGCAAAGGAGTTTATTTAGACCCACGTGACCTACCTTGAAATATTGCTCGATTTTGTGGAACCTATGCAAATACTAATGAAAATGGTTTTTGAACGTGTGAGGACAGCACGAATGGTTGAAAGTTCGTTTCACACATGAGGAATCACGTAGTTTGTCAGACGCTTGAAGATGGGCACGGACTATCCCGTGAAAGCACATTTATAAAGTTATAAAAACTGCAGTTAAGTAGGAATGTAGTTCTCTTTTTTTGCATGCAGAAGGTACTTCTGGATTGGAAGAATCAGCCCAATAATCCTTACGGTGCTCTATACGTTAATGGAACGGGAAGGAACCGTAATAAGTGATACAAGGGGAAGCACACTCTCTCACGCATTTCAGTGGTTTGCTTGAGTACAGATGTATAGAAACCTTTTCTGTATTTCGTGTCGATCGTTTCCCGTCTTCTGTACACGACTTGACCTACTTATCTCCGAAGCACAACGCAGTACTGCGCTCGTGTACAGGCTCACAGTTGTATTGTCCGTCCTGTGCTTAAGCAATATGTATCGCTATTGATCCAGGCAATCCTTGTTCCCTGCCGGCTGTCGAGAAACGCTGTCGCAGCGCTGTGGCCATGTTGTGCCCTCGCGGCGGTCGGGAGGCCGTGACTGCGTGATGCGTCAGCCCGGTCCTTTCCGCGTCGCCCTGCCACCTTCACGCCGTCGGATAGCTTTCGCATTCGCGGCCTCTGATGCGCTACTTAAAGTGGGACTGATAATTGATCACTCTTCACGTACCCGCAACGACGCCGTTGGATGCAAGGCGTTCGGAAAAGCACCACATTGGAGCCAAATGGAAAGTTGAAAACAAGTTAGAAGTAGATTTAGTAAGCGCTTTGGACCTATTTTTAGCGATTCGTATAGAAGAACCTTTAGCGTAGGGTTTGGAAGTACGTTTAGCATAGGGTCTGTGGAAGTATCATGTACCCTGTTCACCCGTGAGATCCATAGCACCTTAGACGGAGGCGCTCTGGCTGATGTAGTTTACCTTGACCTTCGGAACGCATTAGAGACAGTTTCATTACGTTTCGGGTGTGCAGCCGCAAGAAATCTCCTAATATTTCGGCTGTATACCGTCCAGCCATCTTCAGAGTGAGTCGCAAGACTGCCGCTCCAGTTTTTTTTTCTTCCTTTATTGTTATTTTGAAACCTGTATTACAGGCAGGCCTGCAGCAGCATACTACGCCGCTCTTTGGCCGCAGAGAAACACAAATATACAAATGAAGACATTTAGAGAAAAAACATGGTGGACATAGAAACGGAGACACATTGTTTAAAATACAGGGTGCCGTTCACGGGCGTAGAGTCCAAGATAAAATTGTTCAGACACTTGGACACAGACAGACGAAAATTGTCACACGTGAACGTAGGTGCACAAAACGAATAACACTTAAGCACTTAAGCACAAAACGACTGCACACACAGAACACGAGGCGTTGATCTCCGGCGCACGAATGTTCACTAACTGGGTACGAGTCCGGGGACCTGCCAAGAGAGGAGGAGGGGGGGGGGGGGTGGGAGAGTGAGAGGGGAGAGCAGATGCCATGGGCAGGGGAGATTGCCGCTCCAGTGCTCGCTTCGTCCCTTTATACTCGTGTACCGCGCGACTGCGCATGCGGCCACAGATGCAAATGCGCCAGAGACGTTCGTCGGCGGCAGAGACGTGCAAAATGCGCGAGTTGTATCTATGACTCCGCAGTTGATGTGTGTTGGCATATCGATGTATCATTGTGAGCTGCACTGTGACGACACCTCCGGTGTTCTGTACACACGATTTTTACAACCTAACAAGTCGGCAGTGGCAGAGCACTGTATTGATAATGGTCACAGTATGTTGTATGACAACGTCGAAATTTTGGCAACTACATCATCCTTTTGGGACTCGATAGTGAAGGAGGGAATTGAAATTCGCTTGACGACGAATTTAATTGAGATAGTGGTTTCAATCTTGATAAATCATGGAATGCGGCACTTGCTGTAATAAACTCACAAAGACGTCGTCACAGTGCAGCTCACAATGATACATCGATATGCCAACACAGATCGACTGCGGAGTCATAGATACAACTCGCGCATTATGCACGTCTCTGCCGCCGATCAACGTCTGTGGCGCATTTGCATCTGTGGCCGCATGCGCAGTCGCGCGTTACACGAGTATAAAGGGACGAAGCGAGCACTGGAGCGGCAGTCCTGCGACTCGGTCTGAAGCTGGCTGGACGGTATACAGCCGAAATATTAGGAGGAGGAGATTTCTTGCGGCTGCATACCCAAAACCTGAAGATTCGCATTAGAGACAGTTCCGCACTGTCATTTAGTGAATGAAATACGGACTTAACAAGTATCGGACCAGGCTCGTGACTGGATACAGGTCTTCCTTGCAGACGAAACTCGACAAGTCGTTCGTAACGGAAAAGAATCGATGAATGTACCTCCGGGAGTATCCCAAAGGAGTGTTACAAGGCTGCTACTATAAGCACGTTATATTAATGATTTAATCGATAGCGTTGGAGACTCCGTGATTCGTGGACAGTAGTGCCGTCTGTGGGAAGGTTGCAACACCGCGAGACTGTAGCGAAATGCAGGAAGACCTGCAGAGGATAGACGATCGATACGTGAACTGGAAGTTAACTCAGAACGGAAACGTGTATAACATGTTCCGCATGAGCACCTACATTTCACTATTTGTCCCAGTCATTGGCAACAGCAATTTCCTTAGAAAATACCTGAGAATAACACAAGTGGAGAGAATTAAAGTGGGATGACGACAAAAACAAATAGTGGAAAATCAAATGCCAACTGACATTCATTGAGAGAATGTTAGTGCAAATGTGGATTTATCCATAAAAGAAGTGGCTCACAAAACATTCGTTGGACCGATTCTTGAGTTTTGTTCAGCAGGCTGGGAGTCTTTCCAACATGCCAGCTCTTACGAAGTTTACCTTTGTACTACAATTTTTCAAAAATAGATTCTGTTTTGCTGTGTCATGATAGGTGCGAGTTAACATTGTTGTGATATTAACTTTACCTAATGCGCTTAGATCCAGATTATTGTTTATATGCTCATGGTTTCCGCTATGTTTTATTAATGCAGTATTATATCCTAGATCTTTCACTCCTTTTGTACCTCACACATCACTGTTTCCGAATAACAAACATGGAGAGCAAGGAAGAGCATTGCGAACAACAGACCACAAGATCCAAGTATCTTTCATGCACTTTTATATTAAATTTCGTCGTATACTAGCTTTTACTGCCACCTGTACCCCTTTGACTTAAGAGGATAGTAATCCTAACTAAATTGAATACATTAGTTTTACGTATATAAATAGAAGTGTTAAATACATTTAAATTTTATAGTGAATAGTTTGACATTGCGAGGAATAAAATTAATTAAAAAAAATGGTGTGAATAGAATCAGTCAACGAACTACCATTCCATGCACTAGACCTCTCAGACACGGCGCCGTTACAAGAAGTCCTCAAAAATTCCTCGTGCTCTACGCTTGCACAGTACTTTAAACGCACTTTCAAAGAAAAAAGCCCGACCTGGTGCTGTGAACAACGAAGCACCATCGGTGCTGGAAGGGATGACGCCACATCAGAGCATGCACAGTCGCAAACACAGCTGTGTCCTCTGAGTTGTTCGTAACGCGGCTGACTATTTCAGCGCTCGACACTACTCTCCATTTATCGCGGAGAGAGCACTACAAAACATGTTTACGTTCGTTTTATTTTCATACCAGTAAGCATTCGAAAAGAGATGGTCTAATTTTAGTGCGATCTCTGACTCGGTGTGTGTACTGTAGCACATTAGCATGTGGTAACCGGCCGCCACTGCTTAACAAGCATGGTAATAGATAGAGAAGATCTAACGAAAAGCGACGCATTTCGTGACGATATCGTTAACTCTGCGAGAGAACGTTGCGGAAATGCACAATAAACTCAGTGGCAGACGCTGTAGAAGTGGCGGTGTGTATGGAGGAGAGGATTTCTGTTGAAATTTTGGAGTGTTTACGTTCCATGAAGTCAGGCAACATATTTCCTACCACATACATCTCGTGGGGCGATCACGACGACAGTCATACTGCCTGCGGTCCATTCGTGAATGGAACAAGAAAGGGATGAAAAGTTAGTGGTACCTGAAGTACCCTCTGCCACACCTGTGGACTACAGATGTAAATGTAACCCGTGTAGGTCTTTAGCAAAGGGTTCAGAGGTACGTCTTGCAAAGGATTAAAAGTGGTTTTAGGAATGTTGTTACATATTAAAGAAAACTGGTTCCTAAATATTATGGTACATTCTTAGACAATATTTAATATTGCTTTCAATTAAATTAAAATACATGAAAGGAGAAAGGAAAGGTGCACTACACTCGCCAACTATTTCACTACAATCCTCGTTGGTATAGGTCGTAACATTTTCTGTGCGGCATCTTGCATAATATTATCTACGTGGTAGACAAGTAAATTATCAACATTATCAAAGAACAGAAACTGATAGGCAGTAAAGCTCAATGGGACGTTGAGGTATTCCTGTTGTCCATCTGAGAAGTGTAAGAAAATGTACGGATATATCAAAAATGGGTCAAATGGCTCAGCACTATGAGACTTAATTTGAGGTCATCGGTCCCCTAGAACTTAGAACTACTTAAACCTAGATAACCTAAGGACATCACACACATCCAAGCCCAAGACAGGATTCGAAACTGCGACGCCGGACTGAAGCGCCTAGAACCGCTCTGTCACAGCGGCCGGCCACGGATATATCACAAATATTATTTCCTATTTTGTTCTGTATTTGTTAATATTAGTTGCAGAGTTTGTAAGGCTACTGCGTCTGATAGCGTTGCAAGTTAGGGAGGTAAAAAGGAGAGAGTTTAACGGCCGTCGGCGTTAACGTTACAGTGGTCGCTGGATCATCAGTTGGACGCAGATTCGTGAAATATTTTTGATATTTTCCTCAGATTAATTAGAAAAGCCGAAAAATGTAGATCAGGATATCCGGACACTTTGAACACCGTTCATTCCGAGTGAGTACATTGTTTCCACCTTTGCGTCATCTCTCGTTTTGTAAAAGGCATTGAGGTTGTTGCTGTTGCTGTCTCCAATTTTATAACGCAGTCAAAAATTTTCATGTTATGACGTAATAAATTTTCTAAAAATGATTCAAATGGCTCTGAGAACTATGGAACTTAACATCTGAGGTCATCAGGCCCCTAGAACTTAGAACTACTTAAACCTAACTAACCGAAGGACACCACACACATCCATGCCAGAGGCAGAATTCGAACCTGCAACCGTAGCAGTCCGCGTTTCCGGACTGAAGCGCCTAGAACCGCTCGGCCACTGTGGCCGGCTACTAAATTTTCTCTAGTAATATTTGCAAAATGAACGTAGCGATTTCGTTGTTACGCTGTGTTCGTTAGTGTACCTTGTTTCCGAGGGGAGGAGAATATCTCCATGCGCATTATATGGAGAATGTTTACCACAATTTTCTCCTTCGTCTTCAGGAGAACAACCAGTGGATGCGATAAGGATCAGTAATTGTTTGGAGTAGAAGTTTTGGTTTGTAGAAAAAGAAAAATGTTTAGATTCCAATTCTCGTATTATGTAGATCTTGGGACGTTAAGTTATGGAATATAAACGACCAAGGACTAGGATTGTTAGCATGTGGAATATTTACATTGCTAATTTGAATAATACTATACAGTCTAAACTTTCCTAGCTGCATTTGCATGAGGTGTGGGTTGCCTCAGAGATTGACGCGGCAAGATACACGTTCTGATGACGGCCTTTAAGACGCGGCTACCTGCTGCTTGCTATTAGAGTGTGAACAGCTGAACAAATATTGAACTGTACGGCGCGTCTGCCGCCGTCTCCACACCTCACTGTTTACGTGGCACGCCGACCTTCCGATGTAATAACATACATCTCGGCAAGCTGCATCGGCTTAGGAATTTGCTGCGGCGCCTCGTTTCACGACAGAAGCATAAATTTGTGGAAGAGGTAGGAAGAAATCAGCCTAACATTTGGTACGTGTTACTAATGAACACACAACCACTCACTTCAATATTCGGCCATTGTCGAATTTCTTTTGAATAAAACTGAAAATAAATGCACGATATTGGAAGTACATAACGTCATGGTGAATGTTTCCAGATATGCAAGGTGGTTCAGGAGGAATATCACATAATTTATCAGGCAGTTCTACATCTGAAAATAAACCGAGGAAGTTCTACGAACGTGTCCGATTTTCGGTCGTTACGGAACTGGAGCAGGTTGAAGATTACACACGTCCATAAAGTATTATGAAGTGTGGATATTAATTACCGAAATGCTGTGTAGGCGCTGTGGTGGACAGAATAATGGTGGGGCAGATGACCGATGTTCCCCATAAAAGGTGTTCAAAAAGTCTCCCGACGTCCCATCTCAGTGCATTTGTCAACGCCTTGGAGGATGTGTTTTGTGTCGCACATCGAACATCTTGGCGGACATTAAAGCGGACGACAGCGGCGGTGATTTGAGCGACAAGTTCCTCACTGGTATCCCCTTCGTAGCGTCCACTCCCCGTTTAACCAGCCCATAAACAGAAGTCTGACTGGGTTATGTCGGGTGATCTGGCAGGCCAACTAATAGTTCCGCCATGGCCAATCTGCCGTCGAGGAAATGTCATTCAGATACTGGGATACTTGTCTGGCACAGTGAATTAGTGATACATCACGTTGCAGATACATTTGCCGTCGTTATAATGTCGCGTTTTCCAAAAATGCGGGTAGGTCTTCTATCAGGAAATGTGTGTTGCTATGACTGTCATGTGATTTGGCAGGAACGCAGGCCTTATCACCAGATTATCAATCATACCACACCAGACGTTCACTGAGAACCTAATGTGTAATCTTGTTTCCCTAGTCTCAGGTGGGTTCTCCATCGCCCATGCATAATTATGAGTGTTTGTGATACCGTTGCGTGTAAATATAACCTCATCTATAAAGTGTATTGCATTACGTCCCCGCGTACAGCCGGCCATTCACGAAATTATTGCCTGCTTACTTAGTCACCTGGATGTAGATGCATAGACTGCACATGGAATGGGCACAAGCTCTCGGAATGTAACGTATGCACAGTCGCGTTTCTGGAATAACTAGCTGACAGCTATTGTGCCGTGTACTGGTGGTGGAACTCCGGTGTAATATTGCAATGATGTTTTCCCTTTCCTCAACTGACTGGACAGCCTCGCGTTCTGATGCTACATGTACTCTGGGTAGTGTTCCGGATTCTTGTAATATCGGAAAAACCCTGGGAAACACCATGGCCGCACAGTTTGTCGATCAGGGAAAAGTCTTGGTATTCCATCACAGCTGTACGGGTACTGCCATTAAACACCCATACACAAAAACCATGTCTGCGTATTCGGCTTGTATGAAGATATGCTGTGTCATGGGATTCATGAACAAAATGGACTTTGTCGGTTAAACAAAACTCGAGCACGATTCATGTACTGCCTCACGACTGCTCACTGGTCCAAACCAGGATTGCACTGTGAGTACGCTTGCAGCTGTTGCCTCGATGCACGTCACAGTGCTGCCATCTCTTGGGACACCCCCGCACCTCTTGTGGATGGATGAGTTGTCTCTCCTACCATTATTCTGTCCATCACAGCGCGTACACAGCATTTCGGTGAGTAATACACCTGATTTCATATTCATACGTGGATGTGTATAGTCTTCAGTACACTCCAGCTCTGTAACAACGGAAAATCGGACACACGTTCAAAGGACATTTTCTGTTTTTTCACATGTAGAATCACCTCACAAATTATGTAACATTCCTCCTGAATCACTCTGTATAATTTCAGGTTTGCAGTGTTCCTGACGTAAAACTACAGATCAGTTAAAAAGTTACGGACGTTAAAGGCGCTAGCAAGTTCTTGTTCAGAATACAAGCATTTAAAACGTTTATTTCTTCCCGGTAAAGCGGCGCGGCACTCGAAGTGAGGGCGCAAGGACAGAAAATACCTCCGATCATCGCACCCCGTTCTAGCGTTGGTGATATTCGAAAGTTAATGTAGAGTACACTCCAGTCACCAATGGACCTGCCACGCAAACTAGGCGGTAAAGAAGTCCCGTTGTACTTAAAGGAACTGGAAAATTCTTGTTCCGGGATTATAAAAGCTATTCTTTTTGAGGAAGGCTGAAAGTCAATCCTTGAGACAGGGAAGAGCGCTGTACAATGAAGCGTATAACGGACAAGTAGCGAGGAAAAGTCGCTCGTTTGTGAAATCAACCGTCGGGAAAAGCTGTACATGGCTAAAAGCTACATTAGTAAAGGCTATGAGTGGCGGGGATGTTTTGTGTTGTAATGCATGGTTCTTGTGTGTCGCAGTGAATGCATTCCTGTGGTGTTTTATACACTATACAGATGAGTAATAGAGATAAATTTCGTCGCGAGAAGACCTGAAGAGAAGACTGGAGACAGAATGACTGTTAAGCCAGAATAAAGCAGAAAAATTGCTGGAACCTCTAAGAACCAGTAGCAACAAAAATAAGAAAACAATGCCAAAGTGGTGTTTCGTTGCCCAGAGATATTTGACTCTCTTTTGATGCATCTTTATTTTAGTCTTATAATTCCCGAATGGCCTATGTGGGATGGACATGGGGTGTTATAAAATAATTGAAATGCTTTAATTTTAGCCACAAGTTTATGATCAGTTATAAAATATCTGCCAGCTTGTGGCTGCCAAACATCAAAACACAGTGCATATCTTCGTTTCGTAGGGGTTAAAAACAACTGAACTGAAAATGTGATGAGCCAGATTGTTTATAGACAAGACTTCCTTGCGGAACTGCACTTCTGTTCTGAACAGCACAACGTCGCAGTGGCTGAAAACCGTATTTGTGTAGACTATTAGGTATGTTTTAATGTATGTTCAGCTTTGACATACAAAATATGCAAAATTCTCTGTTTATCATCTTACTGAAGACCTGATTCTGGTTTTAGAAGAAAAACAAAAGTGATCAGAATAATAAAAAAAACCTACGTGATCCAGACTGTGAAAAAGCTAATAATCATCATCATCATCACTTATCTGCTATATTAGCAGGTCCTTTGCGCCTCCATTTTCTGCGATGCATTGCTTCCATCTTAAGGCTGCTGTATGTTGTACCGTCCATCATGTCATCCAGTATCTGGAATCTCTTCCTTCCTCGCTTCCTTTTCCATGCTACATAACCTTCTAAAACTTTTTTTATCATTCCGTCATTATTTCTTAATATATGCCCAATCCAATTTCTTTTTCTTCTCTTTATTACATCTAGTAACAGTCTTTTCTCTCCCACTCTTCTCAGCACCTCTTCATTTTTTACTCTGTCCATCCAACTTATTCTTTCCATCCGCCGCGCCGGCCGGTGTGGCCGAGCGGTTCTAGGCACTTCGGTCTGGAACTGCGTGACCGCAACAGTCGCAGGTTCGAATCCTGCCTCGGGCATGGATGTGTGTGATTTCCTTAGATTGGTTAGGTTTAAGTAGTTCTAAGTTCTAGGGGACTGATGACCATAGATGTTAAGTCCCATAGTGCTCAGAGCCATTTTTTTCTGTCTTTTTTCCTCATAGTCCGTTTCAGCGCCATATAGAACAACACTCCATACAAGACATTTTATGAGTCTCCTGAGTTCTCTGTCCAGACCGCTGACGAAATATCCTTCTCTTATAAAACGCCTCTTTCGCCATTGTTATCCTTGTTTTAATTTCTGTGGTGCACTTCCAGTCGGTGTCTGTCCTGCTTCCAAGATACTTAAAAATTTGCACCTGTTCTAGTATTTCTCCATTCAGCATAATTTTTATTTCCTTATTTCCTCCTAGTGCCAATACGTTTGTTTTATTTGTGTTAATTTTCATTCAATATTTTTTTCCGTTCTTTGCAATGGTGTCCACCAAATCCTGTAATTCTTTTTCCCCTGTGGCTGGAAGGACCATGTCATCAGCAAACCTCACACCCTACTTTTACCTCTATAAATAAAAATGTTTCGTATGTTCGTCCTAAACCATTCGCCCGTTGCGATGAAACTTGGTTGAGTTGTTTTTCGTACGCTCGTGGAGCGACACACAGAGTGATACGTCAAAAACATTGCCTGAGAAACTGCCGCATCAGGTGTGTGGTTTTCTTCTATTACTGCTTTATTGCTAAAGTTATTCGTAACACATTTCGCAAGCGCGTCAAAGAAAAAAACTTGTAAAACAACGGCTATATTCGAATGCAACATCGCGTCTAAAATTTCATATCAATCGCTCAAAAACTCTGAGATTTGCATTACGAACATTTATAATTTCTATTCGTTTGTTCTTAATAGCAAATCTCGGAAATCTCTTGACCAGTTGATTTGAAATTTTGACACAGCGTTGCATTCTAATACGGGTGTTTTTTTTATGCACCTGTTTTTGTAGCAGTTCCCCCGCGTATTCAAGGATATGTGAAGGGACTTCAATAAAATACTGTAAACAGTACTATTGTAAATTATCAGACAGAATTATTGAATTCACTTGTTTTGCTGGGCGTGCTGAAGCTGTTAATATTTAAAATTGGCGTACCTATCATTATCCTCGGAAATATCCGTCCACCAAGGCTTTGCAACGGTACAAGACTTTCAGTGAAAGGATGAGCAATATCATCGAAGCTACAATATTAACATGAAATTTCCCAATGCTTCTAACAGATGTGCCATTGGAGCTCAAACGCGTGCAGTTTCCGGTGCGACTCGCATTTGCAGTGACCATCAAGAAGGCACAGAGACAATCACAAGTGTCCGGACTAAATTTGGAAAAATCTATGCTTCTCGCACGTGGCTTGTCCACGCGTCGGGAAACCGTCTGACGTACTCGTTTACATGCTTGTCGTGCCGTTGCAGTACATGCCGGATAGAGCTAGTTTATTATAGATTTTAAAACTCGCTGATCCCAGGACATTGTCACAATTTAAAAAAATAAATATTTTTTGAATTTTGCAGACTTTCCAAGGCCCGTGTAACTTTTCTTAAAAGGTCCCAAGGAATGTATAAAACAGCATCGATCTCTGCATTACGTTATTGTTCCAACTGTCACACTATGAAGAGAAAATGGCTGACTGCTCTTGAGTTAAAATCAGAACCAAAATCCCTCTTATAATTTGTGAAGTAGGTCTTTTATATCTAATCCTGCCACTCAGTAGTATACGTATTTTCGTTATATGCACTAGTCCTTTTCGGAGATAAAATAAATGACTTTGTGAAGTTAGCTAGGCTCGTACTTCGATAATGAAGTCAGTTCTCCTTAAAGATAGTTTTCAGTTTTTCACACACAGCAACCTACTTCATATGAGTTTAGACCCTTGTTAAAGGGTTAGTTTCTCATGTAGCGCCTTGATGTCCAATTTTTTCATTAATTTTACTTCTTTTTTCTATTTCGGCTGTTATCTATTCAGTACCTATTTTATGTTTAGGATTTGGTTCTTAAATGTCTATCGATACATTAATTACCTGTCTTACAGTGATTTTATATTGCCACTTGCTTGTGCACTGCCGCGCCTAAAGGCATGAGCGGACTGGCCGACCGCAACCACCTAACGATGGGTGCCATACATCAATGGCGAGGCGCCTTAGCGGCCATTCATTTGTCCGCTGAGCGGTCGCGCGTCTTGAGATTGCCCTTCACTTACAGACAGAAAAACACTGCAGGGGACCGTAATTCATCCTAGTTTAGCCCGTTTGCACCAAATATTTATAAAGTATACACAGAAATCTTCGTCGTGAATCAATGTATTTACGAGGGCAGGCTGAAAGTTAATTTCTCGGAATTTTATGTGAAAACTCTTAAATCTCTTTTAAATGAAACACTGTTTTAAGGTTCTACATCTTTATTCTTCATGTGTACTTACGGTATTTACTTCTTAATTTAGTCAAGCTGGCACCAACTCCTTTGTCTCAACAAAGGAAGAGCGTATTGATGCCGTCATTGGAGAATGTTGCTTTTTTTTTTTTTAATTGATGGAGCCACAACCTCCCAGAACATTTTGAGCATAACATTTTGAGCATAACATTGCCTGCTGACAGCATGTTCTTGAGTTTTTGTGGCGTTGGTGATCCTTCGTGGCGGAACTCCATTGATCCTCTTGTTTTCGGGGTCAAAATGGCAAACTCATATTTTGTTAATTGTCGTAATGTTGTTGAGGAATCCTTCACCGTCATTCTCAAAACGCAATAGAGATTAGATTGTTAACATATGTCCAGTCTCCTCTGTTTCATGTGCAGTGTGAGCATTCGAGGCACCCACCGTGCACACAGTGGTCCGTATCGCAGGTCTGCAATGATGGTGTATACACGCTCTCGTGATATGCTACAGTTACCTGTGAGCGGTGTTAAGCGACGATTTTTTTTCTGATGTGTTCATCAACCCGATTCCGACGAGCTTTATCGGTTTCTGTACGCGGTCGTCCACTGCGAGCTCTTATCACCACGTCGAGGTTAGCATTACTGTTTGATTCGTTATGAGCACAAACAACACATTGTCGCCCTTTACTGATGTCGATATAATCATGCTACACAGCTACCATTCTTCTATGGATTTCAATTGGAGGCACGTTTTCTGCGGTTAGAAACTCGGTTACAGCACGCTGTTTCTCACGTAACGACATGGTTACGTGTAACACCGCCATGTTAACACGCTGCAATTCGGAACCCTCTAACGGCAGAGATTGCAACTTGCGTCTGCGAAGCTGGCAAGTCGACCGAGTGATATGCATGACATGTAATGCGTAAACCATTGTTGAGAGCAGAATAAGAAATTCGGAGGCATTACTTTTCAGCAGGGCCCCATATCAGTGAAAATCTTATCAAAATCCATACAGTAGTTCCTGGGATTAGGCTTCATATGTAGACAGATAAGGGCGACGGATACTTAAATTTATAAAATATATAGAATGAGAATATAAATTTAGGTTCTGGCAATAGTAATTTCGTACGGCTCAGTTTTGTGGTATAAGTCTTTCAATTAGACGTCACTTGGGTGACATGCGTATGCCTAGTCAGTTATCCAATGAGGAAAAGACGACTACGGGTTAACGTGGAATCCGAAACACGATTATTTTTGGCCAATCTACACGTCATTCAGAGATGACTGGCAGGTTTAAAAACATAAAAATCTATGATCCGGCCGCGATTTGACCGTGAAACTTTTACTGACGAAACCCGCTTTACCGCAAGACTACGCCTGGAAAAATGAGACGTGTAGTCTAACACGGAGTCCGAACCACCATTCGCTTCTGGCGAATGTACACGTCATTCAATGCTGAATGCTAGGTTAAGACAGTGAGAAATCCGTATCCCACTGTGGTTTGATACCGCATCCTTCCGGTTTTCAGACACACGCTTTACTACAGACTTAGTAATAAGTACGCCTTCACACGCCTTCGTCCACTGAGAAGTTAAATCATTTGCTTTTTTCCATAGAGATTTGCAATTGTCCTTCAATTGACGTGAGTAGCCAGGCCTAGCAGATGTGTCGTGCAGATTTCTAATTGCACTGAGGAGCCGACAGCTATTTCAATTTTGGCAAGCACTGAGGCGGAGCCACAGTTTCAAGACGTGGTTGTCAGTGTGCAGCTATGTGGCGTCCTGAAGTGTGTGTTTACCGCCCGGCGCCACCGGCTGTCAGCTTTATCAGGTTCCATGGGAACCTATCGCATCTGAAACAGTTCGTTGTACGGTGTGTACGTCTGCAGGAAGTTCGTGCGTTGGCTGGCGCACTCAGCGGTTCTGCTCCATTTCTGTATATTTATTGTTGTTAATTCACTAACAAATACGTCGAAAGTGAAAATCAAACTCGCGCGGAACGGACGAGAACCAACAGAAAATAGGTATTGGTCTCCTATAAAATATAATGGTGGCCAAGGATAACGGAAGAACTATTCTTTGCGAGCACAGGAGATGAATCTCATGGATTGCAAGGTATTGCTGTACACGCAGTACTCAATAGGTGCTGTTTTTGCACGTCTTATAGAGAAACGGAGTGATTTAGGAATTCTTCTTTATTCTTACTTTCGTATATTCTCTTCGGTAAATGTATAATTATACACTGAAGAGCCAAAGAAACTGGTACACTTGCTTAATGTAATGTAGAGCCCCCGCCAGAACGCAAAAGTGCCGCAATACGACGTGGCATGGACTCGATTAATGTCTGAAGTAGTGCTGGAGAGAAATGACACAATGAATCTTGCAAGGCCGCCCATAAATCCGTAAGAGTACAAGGGGGTGGAGATTTCTTCTGAACAGCACGTCGCAAGGAATCCCAGATATGCTCAATAATGTTCATGTCTGGGGGGTTTAGTGGCCAGCAGAAGTGTTTAAACTCAGAAGAGTGTTTCTGGAGCCACTCTTTAGCAATTCTGGACGTGTGAGGTGTCGCATTGTCCTGCCAGAGACGTATCTAGACGTATCAGTGGTCCCATACCATTCCAACTGCACACGCTCCGTACCAATTCAGAGCGTCCACCAGCTTGAACAGTACCTTGCTGACATGCAGGGTCCATGGATTCATGAGGTTGTCTCCATATCCGTACACGTCAGACCGCTGGATACAATTTTAAACGAGACTCGTCCGACCAGGGAACATGTTTCCAGTCATCAACAGTCCAATGTCGGTGTTGACGGGCCCAGGCGAGGCGTAAAGCTTTGTGTTGTGCAGTCATAAAGGGTACAAGAGTGAGCCTTCGGCTCAGAAAGTTCATATTGATGGTGTTTCGTTGATGGCCCAGCATTGAAATCTACAGCAATTTGCTGGAGGGTTGCCCTTCTGTCACGTTAAAATTCACTTAAATCTTGATAACCTACCACTGCAGCAGCAACTGTGCCAGATATGTGTTGTCTTATATAGGCGTTGCCGACCGCAGCGCCGTATTCTGCCTGTTTGCACATCTCTGTATTTGAATACGCATGCGTATACCAGTTTCTTTGGCGCTTCAGTGTATATACTCAGAATGAAAGAATTACTTGACCAATTAAGACAGCACTGACAGTACTCTTAAAACAGCTGACACTTCATTCGCATTCTGGGAAAGCTCAAAGCGAATCTTTAGTGTATAGATGAATGTGCGAACAGATGAAGGACGTTGTCAGAAAGCACCAAGCGAACGGAAGTTTCGGAATCGTGATAAGTTAGTGAGAGATTACGTCATAGGTACATGGGTCTAACTTAGTAGAGGAAAGTTATTTTAAAATCGGAAATGTGTCACTTATGTGAAAGAAAAAAAACTTGGTTAAATATGAGAAGTAACAACTGAGAATATTTTCATCCTAAAATTTATTGTAAATTACCTTCAACAATACAACTTGTAGGCAGTGAAATGAGACACAGGTTAAGCTGTGTGTGGAATAAATAGGCTGAAATGAGGAGGAAAGAATCACTAACGTAATATTTATTTCCTCTGTAAGAACTGTTAAATAATCATGTTTAATTTTGCCTTCGTGGAAAACACATTGGGACAATTTTGTTCGGACACGTATTACGATGCGTTTTTTTCTACCTCTGTACCAAAAAAGCAGAAATTTTACCTATATTTACACTTTTGTTTTCACGAGAAACTTGGTCAAAACACATTAACAATAATTCTGACAAACTTGGTGCAGAATGCCTTAAATATTTAAGCAGAAGACAGTCGTCCTTCAAAATTTTTCGAAAATTGTTTTGTGAGGCAGATATTTCACGAGACTAACAAGAACAAACCAACAGATACTAATTATTCCATGCGACCTTCACAATGCTTCAAACAAGCAATATATATGTACCATTCGATGGTGAATCGCCAGCCGTTTCCAAACCGATAATGGAAAATAAAAATTGAAGGATAAAACAAGACGACTTACTCTTTGCGTTTTAGCTACTGGTTATAATGTGTCGCTTTAACGCTGCGACAGATGCGAAATAAATATTTAATCTAAATAATTGTTGGTGTACAGCAACCAGCCACAAATTGGGTTTTGGGTTTCTTTAGTTAAAAAGTACCCTTACCGGTTTCGAATTTTTCAAAATTCGTCATCAGAAGGTTTTTCTGTACATCAAAACACAGTGAGTTGGCCTAGGATAAGCAGTAATTCACAGTTACAAACATGTAACCAAAATGGTTGCGGTACAGGTTTGTGTTGGGATGCATCTTACGTGAAATGTCCATCAGGCGTATATGTTTTTTCAGTTTCCTTGCAAAGAATGTATTTCATTTCTTCAACAATGCCTTTATTTGACAAATTTGCACCATTTAATCTTATAATGGGACATGCGAGAAGTGTGAAACGCGCGGTCCGTTAGTGGTGGTGCAAGCTGTGAAGCGCCACACTCGCCTCCACTGGGTCAAGCCGAGGAGCGGCTAGCGATGGGCTCGTTAAATATTAATCGTGACAGCGCCACGGAGCTGGAGGCGTACGCGACTCTTGCGCCACCGCAGCTGCGCAGGTGAATTCGCTGGACTCCGCCGACACAATTCTGCTCCACTGTGCTCAGTTACCTCCAGTAAACCCACCTTCAGCGATATAGTTCGGGATGACAGACTCAGCTAGACGTAACAGCTTGTGGCTTAATGACAAAATATAGGTCTTTCAGTTGGACGACACTTCTGGATCATGCATTGGGCCTAGCCTACCGAATTTGCCCAACTGACGAAAAGGTTCCTATAGTTAACATGCAATCCGAACCACGTGTCTGTCCTGGAAACTACTCACATCGTGGAGGGGTGGAGGATAGATTAGTTACAGACTGAAAATTTCCGTAGTTCAACCTGGATTCGATCCTGTGACCTCTATTTCCGAGAACTCACTTCACCGCTAGACTATAAGGCTCGACAGGACGCAATTTAACAGTGGAGACGTGTTTGTGGCCTTAAGTCCACTCTGGTTGGTGCAGCTCTCCTTGTCACTCTATCCTGTGCAAGCTTCTTCGTATCCGAATAACTGCTACAACATATATCCTTTTGAACTTGATTACTGTATTTGTCTCTAGGTCTCCCCCCTATGACTATTATCCGCAACCCTTGTTTCCAACCCTCCAGGGGCTCACCACCGTTGGATGAGTTTGTGCTTGACTACCGTGGGGCTCCAGCCTTTGCAGCACCTCTTCCCTTTCCATGCTGCATGTCTATCCCCCTGCCATTTTCCCCTCTCTTGGGGAAGATGATTGAGTTATTTTTGGGAATGTGTTCTGAAATTTAGATAGCCTGTTATCAGAACAGTACACCTGTTTTTTCCCTTTCTTTCTTCGTTCTCCATCACCTTCCTCTGCTTTGGCGTCTTGAGGGTTCTGCTTTCTGTGTGCTCATAAAGGCTGGCCCATGCATTTGACACATGACAAGTGACTGTGTAATGCATATTTTCCAGCCCCAGGTCGACACGTGGGGTTTGCACGTACCCCTGGTGCAAGCCAGGCCCAGGGAGGGTGATTGCCTGAGCTGTTACCTCCCAAAACTGCAAATTGGTCCCCCTGTCAGGAGTTCGGGAGATATGCCTTGAGGTGTGAACAGTCGCCTAAGGCAGGTGAATGCCTCTCTTTGGTGGCCTGCAGTTGGAAGGAGCGCGCCACCGGAGACGCTGGCAATCATGGTTTTTTCACACTGAGCCAGTCACCTTAATCTCAGTCTACGTTTACTAAACGTAAGTGGAATGAGGCGAAAGATTCAGACTCCCAGCTGCACTGGGTGCCTCGTAGTACCACATACTGAAGGTCAGTCCTTTTGCTACAGTTAATCCATTAACTGTTAGGAAAGTGTTGATTCAGTTGCAGGCCCTGTTAAATCCTACTCTCGTTTACGTAATGGGACTCTGCTTCCTATTACCAGTTGTGATTTTCAAACCCAGCAACTGCTTATTCTCCTCTGCTGTCCTGTTTTTATTGAGGCCCACTGAACACTGAATTCTTCATATGGTGTTATTTACACTTGTCTGCTTGGTCTGCCTGAGGGAGAAATCCAAACATACAGCTCTGACCAGGGCATCGCATCAGTCCATTGGATAATGAAAAAGGTTAATGCAACCTTAGTGCCCACACGCACTCTTTCTCACGTTTGATCGAGTAGTACTTCATCGAATATCAAAGCAGGCTATGAAGTCATAATGGTCCAACCGTATATTTCAAACCCAATGCGTTTCTACCATTGTCAGTGTTAAAACCACACATTCCTGTCAGAACATGGCTAAATGTGTGTTACTTGTGGTAGGGATGCTGATGAGGGCAATAGCCTGCCGCCTCCTCCTCCTCCTCTTCCACCATGTCACATCATCTCGAGAATGTCCGATGTGTCTCAACGACTGGGCCATCCAAAATACCCTGGTGAATGAAAAAGTATCTTACCTTGTTGCTCGCAAGTTGTTGCTAGTCGAAAGCCCTGCATTTTACCTTCTGGCCCTTAAAGTACCGTTCTTGCTACGCCTTGCTACACGAATGACATGGCCATGCAGAATTACGACCTCCAATTTAGCACAGCAGTTGTAAAATAGCCCAGTATCATGGTAGCGTCCTCATCTTATCCTAACTCTGTACAACAAACCACCAAATTTTCGCCCCTGGCAGTGAAATCATCTGCTACACAACCAGCAGAGCAGAAAGGACAGAAGGAATACTCCCGCCAAGACACTCTACGTGCCCCCAGCCGACAAACATCCAAGTCTTCATCAAAGACAAATGGTGTTCTCCTTCCCTGACTCGGAGATCCTCTTGAACAGTGTCGCCATGCAATAACCTCACCTGGCCGACCTCAAGTTTGCTGGTGCTCACTGCCTACATTTTTTGCTTTTGATCCACAGGCTGACCCAGGAAGAACACTGACGCCTCAGTAGATCTCGTGGAACAAGATGCTCCAGCCTCTGTGCCCTGTTGCAGTGACTCTTTGAAGGCTGACACTTCCCAGCCACAAAGGTGACTACCCTTCATTTGTTCTCCCCTTCCCATTCCCCATTATGACTCTTCTCCAATGGAACATTTGCGGCATTAGATCCAACAAGGAGGAATTACGGCTGCTCTTGGAAGCAGTGTCCACTTGTTTTCTGCCTCCAAGAAACAAAATTGCGTCCTTGCGACTGCTTTGACCTCCTGCATTTACCCCCCCCCCCTCCCCCCGCTGCCAAGGTCAGCAATCCATCTTGTGGGTGAAGGGGGGGGAGGTCGTGCTGCTAATCTGGGATGACATTCATAGCCAAACCACCTCACTGAACACTCAGCTGCAAGCTATCGCAGCCTGTGTTATCCTTTCTCGCTACACCTTTCCTCTTCCCAGTGTCTACATACCTTCATTATTCGGTGTCACCAAGGCAGACTTCCACCAGCTTATTGGTCAACTGCCTCACCCCTTTTTGCTGCTCATTGACTTTAATGCACACCATCCCCTTTGCGGCTCTTCCAAAACCAGTCAGAGGTGTTCCTCTTGGCTGATCTCAATGAACTCAACCTTATCTGCCTTAACACTGGAGCACCCATATTGCATTAACACTCCATGCACACCTATTCCCATTCGGACCTCTTGTTCTAAACTGCCCAGCTTGCCTGTTGTCTACAGTGGTACGTTCGGACGCTTACTAAAGTGACGATTTCCCGTTTGCTATCCGTTTGTTGATTCATACCCCACCTACACGTAAACCCAGTCGTCAGCTTTCTAAGGTTGACTGAAGGCATTACTGTTCCCCAGCGACCTATTATGAACATCATTTCTCCAGTTGTGACCAGGTAAAATACCTTATAAACATTATCCTTACTGTCACAGAACATTACATATCTCGCACTTCATCTTTATCTCACTGTCCCAGTCCTCTTGTGGACTGAGGCATGCCACGACGCGATTCGCACATGGAGTCGTTCTCTCTGCGTTTTTAACCGTCGTCCTACGGTGACGAACTATATTTGTTATGAACAGTTGTGTGCACAATGTCGTCCCATTCCTCAGGGTAGCGAAAGAGCTAGCTGGATTTCATGTACTAGTTCTTTTAACAGTCTCAGTCCCTCTTCTGTCGTGTGGAGCATCTTTCGTCGGCTCTCTCAGACCAACGTCCATTCCCTGATTTCTGGTCTGACCATAGCAGATGGTCATTGTGCACCGTACTGCTGTCTCTAACACCCTTGGGCCTCTACTTTTGCAGATATTTCGAGCTCCACTCACTATCACCCCGCCTCCCTCCTTCAGGAGCGAGTGAAGAAGGCTCAGGCGACACCCTTCTCCTCTCAGAACCGTGAATACTACTACGCCGCCTCTACTGTGAGGAGCTAGATCACGCTCTCACTTCATCCCGATCTTCCGCCCTAGGGCCAGACAATGTTAACATTCAGATGTTGCAGGACCTCTTTCTTGCGGGCAAGCATATTCTCCTCATACCTACAATCGCATTTGGGCAGGTGGGACGTTTCCCAGACACTGGCGTGAACCCACTGTCATACTCATACATAAGCTTGGTAAGGATAAACACTGCGCAATGTAGATTTCGAGCGCGCCGTTCTGCAGCTGACCATCTCGTCGCTTTGTCAACCATGTATGTTTTGTGCAGAAATACCAGTTTGTGACCGTGTTTGTGATTTGGAGAAAGCTTCACACACCTGCTGGAGGACTGATATCCTCCGTACTCTATACACATGGGTCTTCAGAGGCTGCCTGCCCCATTTCCTTCAGGATATTGTAAAAGGCAGAGTGTCCAAGGTACGTGTGTGTTCGGCCTTGTAGGACACCTTTATCCAGGAAAACGGGGTGCCTCAAGGCTCTGTCCTGAGCATCGTCCTCTTTCCTATAGCTATTAACCCAATTATGACCTGTCTCCCGCCAGGCATCTGTGCTTCCCTTTTCGTTGACTGTACAATCTATTGCAATTCTCCGCAGACTTGTTCCCGTGAGCGGCTTCTTCAGCGATGTATTGACCATCTTTACTCGCGGAGAATCGACAGTGTCTTTCATTTTTCCATTGACAAAACCGTTCGCATGAATTTCTAGCAGTATAGTGGGCTTCTTCCAACGTCTTTACATCTTGGTTCTGTTGCTCTTCTGTTCGCTGAAACTACGAAATTCTTGATAGAAAACGTTCTTGGTCCTCCCACGTGCCTTACCTGGCCGCACATTGTACCCAGTCCCTAAGTGTCCTACGTGTTCTAAGCGGTACTTCCTGCGGAACGGATGTGATCACCCGCCTCCGCTTGTACTGATCCCTTGTCCGTTGGAAATTACTGTGGAGTTTAGTTTATTCACTTGCACGTCCGTCCATCTTACGCCATTTTAATTCCATCATCGGGAATTACGTTTGGCCACTGGCGCCTTTTACACTGGCCTGCTAGAGTCTGTGCAGAAGCTGCTTAACTACCACTGACATACCGGCATGATGTTCTTCTGAGTGGATACGAACGCCATTTCTGCCATGCCCGGCCACCCATCCTATGCCACATTTTTAGAGGACTCCCTTGACCGCCAGATTGGGGCACGCGCTTTTTCTGTGTTACCCTCCGGAATCTGCTTTCGCTTGCTGCTGCGGCAGCTTAATTGCACGCTACCTGCCGTGTTCCCGACGGTTGTGAATCCTTCACCACATTGGCTTTGTGCAACCGCCCATGTCCATCTTGGACTTCATTCGCTTCCTAAGGAAACTATTCCGTTTCCGATCTGTCACTGTAAGTTTGTCGACATTCGCACGCGTCTTAATGATAGCATTTTCAAGTACTCTAATGGTTGTAAGACTGGCGTCGGGTGTGCCTTCGTCATTGGCATCGACCATTTTCGGTATCGGCTTCCAGAACACTGCTCAATTTTTACAGCAGAGATCTTTGCTCTCTCCCAGGCCATCCAGTACACCCGGCGACTTAGGCTTTGCAATCATCATATTTTCCGATTCTCTCAGTGCCCTTCGGAGCCTCTGTGTGCTGTTCAGCCCACCCGTTAGTGCAACGGGTCTAAGGAAGCTTCCACTGACGCTGCTGCCAAGGCTGCAGTCTTCGTACCTCGGCCCGCTAGTTGTTCCATTCCCCCCCATGGTCTCTGTGTTGCCGTCTGTCAGCAGGTGGTGTCACTTTGGGGAACAAGCTCCGTGGAAGTAAACCTCTCCCAGCGTCTTGGACAACCTTTGGGCTCTCACTAGGTTGCGTATTGGGCACTGTCTTTTTAGCCATCGCCATTTGTTAAATTGTGCCCGTTGTCAACAGCATTTAACGGTTCGTCATTTCTTGATCTAATGCCCCTTTTTTAAACGCTTACGTTCGAGTTTGTTTGCCGTCTGCGTTATCCGCCGTTTCAGCGAATGACATGAGGGCTGTTGACCGCGTTTTACTTTTTATCCGTCGTAACAGTATGGCGAAGGACATTTAATCTTTGGTTCGGGTTCTCCGCTGTCTCTACGGGGTATTTCCCGTACCTTTCTCAAAGAGCAGGTCCTTATTCTTAGCTCTCTTTCCTTCCGTTGATTGGGCTTAACGTCTAATCGCCTTTAAATTCTTTTTCGTATTAGTGGTCTAATGTTACGACATAGGCACTTATGACCTCAGTTGTTTTTCCACCCGAAAACAAAAAAAAACTTACTTCCTGTGCTAAGTTGATGATTCTTGATATCTCAGAATGTGTCCTGTCAGTCGATTCCTTCTTTGAGTCAATTACGCCACAAATTTCTTTTCTCCCCAATTTTCTAGGTACCTCCTCATTAGCTACGCTATCTACCCATCTAATTTTCAGCATTATTTTGTCGCACTGCGTTTCAAAAGCTTTATTCTCTTCTTGTCCAAACTATTTATCGTCCACGTTTCACTTCCATACGATGCTACACTCCATACAAATACTTAAAAAGGGGGGGGGGGAGGGGGTAGACCAGGGTGGCGTTAGAGTTTGGAACCGATATTTATGATCTTGTCAAGAAAATAGCAAACAAATTAAAAATCTTTTATTGTTCACCCTTTTTAAGTAAAAAACATGCACTCCGAGGACATTACACGACATAGACGAAAGGCCTTCGCGGGCTAAGAGGGCGGCTGGTGGGAGCTCTGAACGCCACAGTTTTCCGCCTAGAACACAATTTTAAAAAAAGTGTTGAACTGTTTTAACAAACTGGCGGCAGTCTGAAATAAGTAAACTTTTCGACAAAAAAGTTGTTGTAAAAACGTTCACCAAAAACTGAAATTAAAATATATCGCAAAAATCGTACGTACTACAGTGAAAAAACGCCGACTCACAAGTTACGAAAAGGTATAATGTAACTGCATGTGTACTTGATGAGTTGATTGAAAAATGTTTTTCTTTGTCGAATCTAGCTTTTGAAGTTTCGACTTGTGTTTTCTTTAATATTGAAATTGCGCAAACCTGTAATTGGTAATGCCAGCACCGGCCTTGTTTTGGCCGATGCCGAAACACATTCATTTTGATGAATTTATATCCATTAACTGGCTCCCGCTTACCAGTCTAAGCGTTTCTTGCACGATTGCGATTACTTTTCGAACCTTTCCTAGCCATATAAATACGTTTGCTATTTTCAAGCACTCACATTTTACTTCGTATAATAAACAAACGAAATAAGTAGACTTGAGGCATGACAGTGCTTTGACTGTTTACCATAAAAAATCATGTTACGGAAAGAAATCTTCTTGAGAATAGTATTTTACTTGTTTATAACACCCTCTGTGATACTATCAGAAACTGACAGGTCCCGTAGTCCGTAGGTAACTATTATGCTATGACATCGGTTGCGTTCAACCGCTCGGATGCGCCAGACCCCCATGCACTGAAAATTATCGCATCATCAGTTTGAAAGAATCTTAAGAACAGACACTCTAAGGAATATTGTGACCCAATAAAAAGAAATTGGGCTCAAAAGCAAATTTCTGTTCCCTTCACCGCCTTGCAGAGATCGTTAGATTCATTTGGGGGAAACCCCAGTTATTCATGTTGGTCTTGCAACGCAGTTCAAGGTGTAGAAACAGATTTGTTTTCAACTTCCGAAATTTCGCGTTGGAAGTGGCGTAGTTTGTAAACCGTAGTAGTAAAAAATAACTTTCACAAAAACTCTGCCATCTGGAAGGCCGTGACATGGCAACTATCTTGTTGTAAAATAGCATTCACCTAGTATCTGTGCTGAACAATTGTACACATTTGAAGAGAAGCCGTTAAACCTCGACGAACTTGTTGCACTGAACAGGGAGGCGGTTCGTGCAGAGATTTGTCATAAACACGAGCTGCTGTCAGGCCCAGCGTATACAGAAGCGTAGCGGTCTGTCCGACACAGTCGGAATGCAGTGGGATTTACAACCTTGGAACTGTGCAGGCCGCCATCGGCAGCCCATAGCTGAGAATCCAGCTGTCCGTTAGAGCATGTCCCTCCATACAGCAGTCGTCGTCATTGGAACGTGCATTGCCAGCATTTTTGTCAGCTATCTCCAGAATTGTCTTGTCAAATCTCGGCATTACCGTCTGGTGTTTGTCATCAAGAATCTGTTAGAGAAAGAAGTTGATTAGCATACGTTTAACGTTAGAAACACTGAGATTTTGGGAATTCATTTTAGCCCATGAACATTCAGTAAAAGACGTCGACACAGCGACTAATATTGCAGACGTAATTTTTTGTTGAAGTCTTTGTTAAGGGCAGATATGCTTTTTATTCTTTTTTTAATACAGGTCTAAATTTGCTACGACCTTCTCGTACAACGTTAGGAGCGACGTGCTGCCTTGCGAGACAGGGAGATCCATATCGAATCCACGTGGAGCAGTGACAATCGGGGCTCGTACACCGGTCACCCTGTCTGTTTTCAGGCGATTTCCCAAGCTCGTTTAGGCAAATGCTAGGCTGGTCTCAAACTTCCGCATCAGAGAATAAGATTTTAAAAAATTTAAAATACAGTAAAACAGAATAAAGGCTACACTATTCAGACAGATGGCGCACACGAGTTTTCTCCCATGGGTTACACTGAGAACTATGGCCCCAGGAAGTGCAACCGACAACAGAGTTAAACACTAGGAAAAAGTAAGTTCACATTTTCTGGTATTTTTCGAAAGATTCCATCATGCATGCAGCTGTTTATTATTAGTGTTTTTTCGTATTACTGTACAGTTTAGGCCGTGGGCTATTTAAAGTCACCCGTTAGGTTTTTTATAAAACAGTATTAAGTCTTCAATATATCACTTTTAGTTAAAATCAGTGATTGGACAGAATAGAAGTTGCGCTAGATATAATGACTAATATAAATTTGTTAGCTGTTTTATCACAAAATATGCATTTGAAAATTCGCCGGTTCAGCAGGTAGTGGTATTACGGAGAACTTAGGACAATAAGACAGTGCATATTTAGTGATGAACATGTTCATTGTTCCACATGTAATTGCATTCGTATACGATTAAGCCCAGCGGGTAAATTTAATGATATTTAGACTACAGCAGTGTGGAATCTACCAGTTACAATAAACAATAAAATATGGTAACACATCACATAAACATCCGTATCAATACATTTTATAAAAATGGATGTTTGTATGTTCCACATCTCCTCCTAAACCGCTGGACAGATTTCAACTAAACTTGTTTCACGCATCCTTAATGTTAGACAACAATCGCTGTGGGGGCAAGAACCACCTATCTATCGTAGTTCATAAACAGTAATATGCGTAAAAAACTGCCGCGTCATGCCCGATGTTTAAATTTTTTACTTCGTCTTCTTTGCCATTAACTCTATTTGCAACATATTTCACAGACAGTATCCACATATGTCGCTGAATGTACCTACTCAAATATATCGTTGTACGACACACAGCTCAAGAGATATGACGTCATCAACTGTAAGATGCTCATGAAGCTTTAATACATTTATTCTTTACTGCTAAGACGCTCGTGCAATAGACTCAACTTCAAATCCCTGACACCTGGCAGCTCTTTTGACAGCTTTAAACTGCGAAGCGTAAACGCCTACAGGCCAAGAAAAACACCACATAGCCTTTTACTGAAAGCGTGCGCGCCAATTACATTACTACGAAACCTCGATCAGCCAAAACAGGCTGTGCCTGGAAGATGTTGGGCAATGTGCTTGAAGCTATCGTCTTAACAGGAAATTGAGAGAATGAAATTGTGTATATCCCACATATATTCCTTGCTCAGACAGATCTCCCCTTTCAATTCAAGAGAGTGCAGTTTCCAATTAAACTTACACCTGCCATTACAGTTAAGTCACAGGAGCAGTCTATCAGTCTATTAAACACTGCGGAGTGGATTTGACAACTCCGTGTTTTTCTCATGGACAACTTTGTCGCTTGCTCAAGGGTAGGCTCACCCAAGAATTTATACATCCTAACTCCTGGACATGTAATTAGAAATATTGAGTTCTGAGTTAACCAAACATTACAGAGAATTTTTTTTCTTTATATACAATGTTTTCTTAATTTGGATACTGTACTTGCACGTTTGCACATTAAGCGTATTTCCTTCTACCACTGTTCCATAATTTCAAAGGTATTTTCATGAATACATGGAAATGAAATTTTTTCGATATTATACTATTTTCGTTTCTAATAGAAAATTGGCAAAATTAATACCTAGTCATTTAGTGTTTAAATAAGAGGTGTCCATCCGTAAATGTAACGATGTAAAGCGACATAAAGCTGCTTTATCACAGCACGTTCTCAGAGTTGTCGGGCTTACTGTCATTTCTTCCAAAGACAGTCATGTTTACTCGAACTACTATGTTTAAGGTAAACTATGTCAACAAACACTTTGCGACAATTTACTGATGGAACTTTGAGACGTGAGGCTATGTATACGTGCTGCACTTCAAGTATACAATGTGCCAAAATCATAGCCCTGATTTTGAGCAAATTAGTCAACCGGAAAAGGAAAACCGTTAGTTTAACGTTCCTTTCATGAAACCACTAGAGACGGGGACCAAGTTCGGATTGAGGGTGGGTAGGGAAATCGGCTGTGTACTGTTCCAAGGAACCATAGCAGAATTTTCCTTGATAGATTTAGAGAAACAGCAGTAAACATACAGCTGGAGGAATTAACTCCACTCCTTCCAATGCTAGTTCAGTGTCTTACCTCTGCGTCACTTCGCTCTTTAGGAATCAATGGAGAAAAATGGCATTAGTGGGGCGTGGTTAATGTTGATAGTTTTGCGAAGGAAAGCATTCCAATGGAGTTTCAAGCCGGCCGGAGTGGCCGTGCAGTTCTAGGCGCTACATTCTGGAGCCGAGCGACCGCTACGGTCGCAGGTTCGAATCCTTCCTCGGCCGTGGATGTGTGTGATGTCCTTAGGTTAGTTAGGTTTAATTAGTTCTAAGTTCTAGGCGACTGATAACCTCGGAAGTTAAGTCGCATAGTGCTCAGAGCCATTTTTTGGAGTTTCAAAGGAATTGCGTGTGCACGGATTCTCTATTAATGGCGCTATTGTGGAATGGAAGGTTTCCATAAACACCAAACCTGAGTTCTATAAAATTATCTGGTAAGTAGAACCGATCACTGAAATGTTCCGTAAGAACAGATTGTGAAACATCATTGTCAGTTATGTCTAGGATGATACATGAACAGCCGACAAGTCAATTTTCACGGCTTTTACCCACAATACTTCCTACATTAACTGCATTGGTGTAAGGGTTGCATTCAGTACAGAGTTGGTTGCGTCATTCTGTATGCACAGGTGATTGACGGACGGTGACTCAGAACACCGGAAAGCTGTTAGCTGGTTGGAGTTGGTATTGACAGAGGTTTAATTAAAGAGAATAAACCGTATTTGTTACCGTGGAATTGTATTGATTCTGGGCATCTGATGGAAGTGTTCATGAGCCAGACGGGATAAGTGAGCTGTGGCTTTAACCTGTAGGAACTGCCTGTGTACGCGATGATATGAGATTTTCCAGCATTGTGGCAAGTACGCCTCAGTGTACAGGGGCGTACTTAATTGGAGAGGAAACACATTTGGCCCGGTTAACAAGTCACTGACTATGACCTTTCAAAAGTTTACATTAAATATGTGTTGATGGCTTTTCATGACTGTAGCACGGGAATTCTCGGCGCTCCGTACAGGACTATGACTACTGAGAATTCCGGTTCAGGTGACACAGGTTTCATGTGATAAAAGCAGTTGTGCAGAAAAGTGAGGACCGTGCGAACGACACATTTTGACCCATTTGCACAATACCATTTAAGCGTAAGAGCACGAAAAATTAAAACCTGCACGTCTCGTGAATGGTTTGTGAGTGGCTGTTATTAATGTCACTTTCCAATACCGCGCCTTCTCTTTAGTGTAACTACATACATAAAATAATCCATTTGTAATGTCTAACAGACAATAATTCGATGGGTGTAGTATTCCACTGCCAATAACGCGTCTGGCTCCATAACTTTCGAATCAGTCGTTCCCTCTTGCTATTGTGCGCTCACACAAACATATCCATCATCATGATCATCATTATTATCAAGTCCTTCCCAGACCATCGTTCCGTATCTCAAATGGATACGCTTGCCCTTATTTACAGTTCCTAGGAGTTGTGCCTTCATTGAGGAAACATCTTGTAGAAGGTAATCTGGTGTTGTGGTCTTCAGTTCGAAGCGTGGTGAATTGCAGCTACCACACCAGTCTCATCTCTGTTGTGCCTACATTCATTTGAATCTACGTAGTGCTGTCAAGCTTTAATCTACATCTACAATCTTAAACCCCCTCACATCCTTCTCTTACCAAATTTACGATTCCCTGATTCCTCAGAATGGATTCTATCAACCAATCGCATATTTTAATTAACTAACGTCATAAAATTCGCTTCAGTACTGACACGATCTCTCCATCTAATACTCAGCTTTCTTTTGTGGCACCGTATTTCAGAAGCTTCCATTCTCCTCCTGTCTGAACTGCTTATTGCCCGTTTCACTGTCGTACAAGGTTACACTCGACAAATACCTTACTCTTGCTAGTGTGCGTTTTATACCCTCTATATGTCGGCTATTGTCATTCATTTTGCTGCCCGGATGACTAAATTGGTCTAATACTTGTAGTGTCCCATTACCTGATCTGATTCCATCTTCATCACGCGATTTAATTAGACTACATTCAATTACCCTCGTTTTACATTTGTTGTTCATCTTACAGCCTCTCTTAAAGACAGCCATTCCATTCTGAAAGAATGAAAATTTCATTGGGAAAACCTTCTTCTTAGTTTGTTTTACTGGTTACTCAGTGTACATATTGTATATCAGTGACAGGCTACAACCGTGTCTCACTCCCTTCTAGACTACTGGCTCCCATTCATTCCCTTCGACTTTTATAAGCGCAGTCTGTTTTTTGTACAAGTCTTAGATGATCTTTAGCTCCTGTATTTACAGGGTGTTTCAAAAATGACCGGTATATTTGAAACGGCAATAAAAACTAAACGAGCAGCGATAGAAATACACCGTTTGTTGCAATATGCTTGGGGCAACAGTACATTTTCAGGCGGACAAACTTTCGAAATTACAGTAGTTACAATTTTCAACAACAGATGGCGCTGCAAGTGATGTGAAAGATATAGAAGACAACGCAGTCTGTGGGTGCGCCATTCTGTACGTCGTCTTTCTGCTGTAAGCGTGTGCTGTTCACAACGTGCAAGTGTGCTGTAGACAACATGGTTTATTCCTTAGAACAGAGGATTTTTCTGGTGTTGGAATTCCACCGCCTAGAACACAGTGTTGTTGCAACAAGACGAAGTTTTCAACAGAGGTTTAATGTAACCAAATGACCGAAAAGCGATACAATAAAGGATCTGTTTGAAAAATTTCAACGGACTGGGAACGTGACGGATGAACGTGCTGGAAAGGTAGGGCGACCGCGTACGGCAACCACAGAGGGCAACGCGCAGCTAGTGCAGCAGGTGATCCAACAGCGGCCTCGGGTTTCCGTTCGCCGTGTTGCAGCTGCGGTCCAAATGACGCCAACGTCCACGTATCGTCTCATGCGCCAGAGTTTACACCTCTATCCATACAAAATTCAAACGCGGCAACCCCTCAGCGCCGCTACCATTGCTGCACGAGAGACATTCGCTAACGATATAGTGCACACGATTGATGACGGCGATATGCATGTGGGCAGCATTTGGTTTACTGACGAAGCTTATTTTTACCTGGACGGCTTCGTCAATAAACAGAACCGGCGCATACGGGGAACCGAAAAGCCCCGTGTTGCAGTCCCATCGTCCCTGCATCCTCAAAAAGTACTGGTCTGGGCCGCCATTTCTTCCAAAGGAATCATTGGCCCATTTTTCAGATCCGAAACGATTACTGCATCACGCTATCTGGACATTCTTCGTGAATTTGTGGCGGTACAAACTGCCTTAGACGACACTGCGAACACCTCGTGGTTTATGCAAGATGGTGCCCGGCCACATCGCACGGCCGACGTCTTTAATTTCCTGAATGAATATTTCGATGATCGTGTGATTGCTTTGGGCTGTTCGAAACATACAGGAGGCGGCGTGGATTGGCCTCCCTATTCGCCAGACATGAACCCCTGTGACTTCTTTCTGTGGGGATACTTGAAAGACCAGGTGTACCGCCAGAATCCAGAAACAATTGAACAGCTGAAGCAGTACATCTCATCTGCATGCGAAGCCATTCCGCCAGACACGTTGTCAAAGGTTTCGGGTAATTTCATTCAGAGACTACGCCATATTATTGCTACGCATGGTGGATATGTGGAAAATATCGTACTATAGAGTTTCCCAGACCGCAGCGCCATCTGTTGTTGAAAATTGTAACTACTGTAATTTCGAAAGTTTGTCTGCCTGAAAATGTACTGTTGTCCCAAGCATATTGCAACAAACGGTGTATTTCTATCGCTGCTCGTTTAGTTTTTATTGCCGTTTCAAAAAGATTCAACTGGAGATCAATTTGGCGACTTGCGTGTCCCGAATCTACTCCAGTAATCCCACTGGGGAACGGGACATACAGTTCAACGCGGAATCCGAACTGTGTGTTGTTGTTCCGGCGAATCTATAAGACGACGTCAAAGACGGAAATATTCCGGTGGTGCGACGGAGATACAATCTCGCGAGCTTGAGATTTCCAAGCACTCGCCTTACCAGTAGATCACCAGACACGGCTTCCATACAAGAGTACCTCACACGATTAACTAAGACCAGGCACGAAAGGGCGACGTAAAAGATGATGCGCACTAGTTTTGAAAGCAGTCATGAGTTAAGGGCCTGTGAAGCATGTTTATTAATGATTGAAAAATTGTGGGAAAAATTAGATGATCGACTGAAAAGGCCTACGCGGCGACTTCTATTCACTATTGTGTGGGAATGGTTAGGGTAGAAGGTATTTCAAACTTAACGTGATCAGTCCGGTCGCTATGATAAAATTTTCCATGGTTTCCCTAAATCACTTGGGGATTAAAGTTATGGTTACTTCTGTCGTGACCATACGAAACTACTTTCGTCCGGCCATAACTGTGGGTTTTTTTAAAATCGCTCTGGGAGAAGTTTCATCAAAGTAGAACACATGTAATATTAGTTCACTTTATTACATAAATGAATAAAGTTTTACTTAACTTTGACGCACTGCTTTGCCACAGGAGTACTGGATAATTTACAACAGTCATTGACTATGAAAGCATCACTTGATGCACTAAGTAACAGACATTTACAGGAGTAAAAATTCATTTGAAACTTTAACAAATCGTTGGTCGTACACTATGACGTTGACTCCCTCAGAGGTGGTCACGAACTGGACTGAGCTCTTGCATGCTGGAGACAATACTGACCTCAACGTGAGGGCGCTGCTACGCTGAGAGGGAGGGCTTGTACTCTGGAATGTCTTCCACTGGTTGTTGCGGATTGCTTTGGCGTGCCACCACTATCTCTGGACGATACAACTATTTCCGTACGACCAAAGCTGATTGCTTTTCTCGTGCTTTCCAAAGTAAGCAAATAGTCTGTTTTCTTAATTCAGATTAATCTCTTCATTTGAATAATTTTCTCATAATATAATCGGAATTTTATATTAAAACTGTCCAAATATTTATACTTCCTCTTTCTGGTTTTGTTTCTTACCTAGGGTGTTTTAATAGCCTTGTTGAATTACCTGTAGAGTCTTACGGCTATGGACTGAGGTGCAGGTTCGGAAAGATATTTGACGATAAAAGAATTAATACTTAAATATATTTTACACGGCATTGCTACTGTCGAAGCCGCAAGTATGACGGCCCATTATGAAATCCTTACCATCGGCATGTTTGTAGTTCACAAATCTAATTACCAGCAGACGATAGCTTGAAAGGTGTCTTCCTGCAGAAGCAAGGCGGTTGTTCTTCTGATTTTTCTGAAGATTTTGTACTGATTTTTAGTCTTGTGCTGTAACGCTTTGAGTTAGAGCTCAGTCTGTCATCACATAAAGGCAAGTTACTCCAGGGGCTGTTGTTAATATACGGAAAATCATTATCGTTAAACTCTGAGCAAACTTGTTAAAGCATTTACTCTGCCGAAGCATCACAGTATGGATACTCTCATAAAAAGTGAATACAAACATAAACAGTGTGCAGCAACACCGTGACTGTGAATGCCCTGACATCAAAATGGTTCGTCAGTGATGACTGGGTGTTTGTGTTGTCCTCATCATTTCATCATCATCCAGGAAAGTGGCGAAATTGGACTGAGCAAAGATTGGATAATTGTACGGGCGCTGATAACCACGCAGTTGAGCGCCCCACAAACCAATCATCATCATCATCATCATCGGTTCGTCAGCGCTCTCGAGACATTGAAGTCAGTGGGCGTCTGGTTGATCTACACCAAGAGTGCACGTGAACTGACGTACTGCTCTATCACGTCCCCCAACAAAGCTAGATGCACCTCCTTCCGAATGCCTTGTTCAAAAGCGATGCAGGCACTTTCCCAGACAGTAGTATTTTGTTTGGTTGCTACGTAGGTTTAAGAACTTTACAAATGGTTCAGTATTTGAAGATTGAAGCGTAGGGTACAAGTTTAGAAAAATCCATATGATGTATCGAACCAATGATTTGAATGTTTCATTGATTGCTAAGCCGCTACACTTAAGATAAAACAACTGTCGTAGAAAAAAATACTGATATGTGCCTTCTTTGGCAGAACTGAAAGCATAAGCCACATATTTTAATTAGTAATGTGTCATTTGATACCCTTGATTACCTAACCTCTATATTATTGTCTTTTACCACGTTTTTAATGTTTTGTTTTAGACTAGACCCTAGGGGAAAGGAGCCGAGGAATGTTACAGTTGACATGTCAGAACTGTATATATCGTACCGAATTATGTGGTAGTAGGGAGTTGAAACACACATCGTTATGACAAAAACAATTGAGATACGTATTAAATGATAAAACAATAGAGTTCAAAGAGAAATTGAGGCTATAAGTCGTAGGTGCAAGAAGAAAGTCAGTAATTCAGTTTTTCATCACTGATTTGTGTAAGAGTCGTGTGCTTGTAAAACCTGAAACTAGTCGAGTTATCAATCAGTCCTAGAATGTTGACAGTTTTATTACTACTCGAATTTGGCCAAATCACGCACAAGTAAAACAATTGATTTATGAGATCATATTTTCATTTTTTGTGGCTTCCTAATAAGTCTTTATTCTTGCTCTTTTCTTTTCTTTCTTCTGTCCATGTCGCTGTTAGGTGTTTTCTTCCGGAAGCCCTTAAAATTTCTACTTTTACCCTGATTTCATGTCTGTTTTCCTAATTCCTGTACATCTTCAACTTCCACATACCATGAAATTTGTGTTATTGGATGTTTGTCACAGGTGTTAAATATTTTTCTGTCATCCTCCTGTTATCCATTCTAAGTGACCATAAAAAACTGAATGTAACAGGTATGAGAAAGCGGAACATTACATTTTATTACACCTCCTTGTTTCTCAATTTCCAAATTGTATTTTCATATTTGGTACACAATTTCTTTCGAATTCTTCTTTCTTTCTTCTCCAAATTATTAAATAGTTTGACAGTAATATTGACTGTAAAAACTTTGTACGTCAAAAATTGTCGTTCATGCATTTTTAATCACTAAATTTTTTGCGTTATTCCATTGGAAGTCATTTCTCATGCTTGTTTGTTTTCTTTTTCTAGCTTTCAGAGCATCCAGGTTTCACTAGCATAATGTGCAGCAGTCCGAACACGAATTTTAAGAACACTCTTACTTATTTTGAGGTTAGTGTCTAGAAACAAATGCTGACGAAAGCATTTGGAGATTTTTCATGTTTTGTGTGCTAATGGTATTTTGAGTTCCTTAACATTAAAATTTTTCAGTAACAATCTTTTTAGTAGTTTTGCAAATGTGGATTTTGATGGAGTAAATTGTTGCTTTGCGTGAAGACCAAATATTTATTTGCTGACCATATGTAAAAGTGATGATCTACTTTAGGAGGACAGTAGGTGGAAAGTAATGTTTCAATCAGGTGTTATAAAAAGAGGAATTATATATAAATGTGAAGTGAGTGGAGATTCATAACTGTTGCGCTATCAGTATTTATATATCGAATCTCTTACGTTCAGAATTTCCGAACAGTCAGGACGTCATTGGAATCTACAGAGGTTTCTAAGACAGCAGCCTAGAAAGATCTACATAGGCGAGGGTTACGTAAACGCAGCGCCATCCTAGGCAATGAAAATGGTTCACCTCTCCTCATGCGCAAGTTATGAAGTGGTAGCAGCCACAAGTGCACGATTAAGATTCGGTGTAAGAAGAAAGTGTGCTTCTTCCTTCGAACTATATACTGGTTATGAGGGCTAGGAGAAAATTTCTAGACCTCAAGGTGAGGTTATTTTTTTGTTATAAAATGGCCTTATGTTTAGCCTCAGTCCCCTAAAAACTAAGCTTGCGAAGGTTTATAAATCAGTTAACTACTACTGCAAAATCTCATTATTAGATCCAAAATTTTTCCTACCCAAAATTTCTTGATGGGGACAGTGTGGCTCCTCTAGCCATTCGAAATTCAAATCCCTCATACCTTTGCTGCTGTAAATTTTATTTCCGGGCGATAATGTTCTGTTTTGCAGCTTAGACGTCTCAAGTGTTTCCACAGGAAGTGGTCTAGTAGATTTGCGTAATAACAAGCAGTTATTGTTCAGACTTTACAAAGTAATCAGTAATAAAAACCCTTTTTGAATCTCAGTTAACCGTGGCACCAAATCTTTGCCGACAGATGAAATTGATTTAGACTTTTTTTTTTCCTGCTTGGTTACAACTTATAACTACTTACCGGTGCATTGTTTCAGAGCGCAAATGATGGACACAAATTATTCATAGTGCTAAGTCGGGAAACAGAATCATTTGTTTAAATGCAATTTAAGTGTTGTCCCATTAGATTGTGGGCCGAAATCAACAAATGAGCTGCTTACCTGGCAAGAAACAGATATACTTCAAATCGCCAGTCCTCCAGCATCATATTGTGTATTTGGACGCAGTTTTCGTCTGTAGATGGTGTATTACGTGGTCTTTCACAGGGGTCGTTGTACAACGATGTACAGCCACGATTGAATTCAGCTTCTGTTATCGAAGCCAGGGGCAGCTGAGACTACAGCTAGCGAGCCGTGCCTTGTCACTAGTGCCATAGTGCTCAGCGTCACTGCACATTTTCCCCCACCGCCACGCTAATCGCATTGCAAAGGATTTGATTTTATTTCACATTTGTCAACAATATATATCGCAAACAAAACAGATTTTCAGCATTATTCAGTTATTTTTGGCGCACTGAAGACGTAATTTTCAACATGTACAAACTGTGGCATGCAGACAGACGCAGACCATTTGACAGATTTTCGCACTCGAATTGCCATGTAATCTTGACGTATTTTGTTTCATAATCGTAAAAGGGCTCTTATACAGGACTGCTTTGAACAAAAACGACAGTCTCGAAAAACAGCTCGGAACAGGTATAAGATTAGCGAGAAGCTATTCTTATATTCTTTCAAGGTCACAATGAGTTCTTCAAACCTCGCATTTTCTTTAAGGACGGTGAGGGTAGTAACTGGACTGTTGGTCAGAATTTGTCCCTTCTATAACGCGATCTTCTTTTTAAATGCACCTCCATCTTGCAGTACCTTATTTCTCACCTTGCAGTACCTTATTTCTCACCGAGTGACGTGGCGCAGTGGTTAGCACAGTGGACTCGCATTCGGGTGGAGGACGTTCAAACCCGTGTCCGGCCATCATGATTTAGGTTTTCTGTGATTTCCCTAAAATCGCTGCAGGCAAATGCTGGGATGGTTCCTTTGAAATGGCACAGCCGAATTCCTTTCCCATACCTATGGGACCGATGGACTCGCTGTTTGGTCTCCTCCCCCAAATCAATCAATCAACCAGCCAACCAGCCTTACTTCTCACCTTGCAGTACCTTACTGTGGGCAGTGTGCAGTCAATCTACTTAAAATACGAGTTCTGGAATGCATTCCGAATGTTCTAATTTTATTTCCTGTACAGCTTTTACCTTTATAAATTCAGCAATAGCGTATTTTAAGTCGAAAAATTGTTCAAAGCATGCCCATTGGCTTAACCAACGTAATTTGCAGTGATGTACAAAGTCTTCATACTTTCTGTCAAGTACCTTGAAAAACTGTTGCAACTGGACAGTGGAATATTGCGTGCGACTTTAGAAATTTTACGTTTCATACCACCAATTTCTTCATGTGCTGCATGCCTGCAGATTTAGCACGAAGAGCTTCTCGACTTATAGAACGATGACTTCCCGCCTGCAGATCGTTCTAATTTTTTTGCTTTGGCACTGTCAACTGTCTAAATTCTTTCTGCATGATATTGTAATCTCGTTTCATAGCAAATTTGCAGAACCCCTCGCTTATGCGACTGAATAATAGATACTGAGAATTCATTCCTCTGTTGTTATTCTCATTCATTTTTAAAGGCTTCTGACGGCAGACAGACTCATTTTATGCATACGCCCACTGGACATCCGAACAAATAGGGAAGAGTAAACAGTGATGAAACCACGATTTTGCTGAACTGAGGGAGTTGTATCGACTGAAAAATGCCACACCGCAGTACTAAACGGAACGTCGCTCTGCGCCGAGTACGTCGGGAAGGAACGGTCAACGTCTAGGACAGGCCGAACCGTGGCCCACACGCGGCACTTAACACACGGCCTGCGTGAAGTTTGACACGCCATGGCCGGCCCTGATCTTAATAATTTTAAATAAAATATCCTCCTTGCACGTCTTCATCAACGTTCATTGAATTACCATTAGCGATAAGTCAAACAAAAATAAAAATTTTTTTTTGAGGACACCCCACTCCAGTTTATCCATTTTAACGAAATTTAGACGGCTACATAAAAAGGTCGTACAAATACTAAGCTCCAAATCAAAGTAACAGTTTTGCTGAAATTAGACCAACAAACCAAAAACATAAATTTATCATGTCATTTCCATCTCGAGTGAGAATGGTTGACTAGTGTCAAGGTTGAATGCAGATTGCTCAGAATAACTGTAAGACGTCAGTTAACTGAAGTACACAGGGAGAGAGATTTCTTTTGCGAAACATAACAGGGCAAAGTGAAGTGCTGGGATGTATCGTTCGGCGAATGTTGAAAAGTAGCTTCCGTATTGGTATTTTTGTTGTTGGAATCGTTGACTGGCAGCGGCTGAAATGGAAATTATTAATATCTTTTCCTTTCTCTTGTTATAAAAAGTAAGCCTGTGTTTTCACTGAATCCCTTTCGCTTTATTTCGCAGTATCATTGAAGGTCATTAACAATTAGGTATCACATATAGATTAGGCATCTAAAGATTAACAGTAGGGTAACTATATTAGCGCTCATCTCTCTTCAAAACACGGACATCGTATTTGATCAAATACACCTGTGAAAGCAATAAATTCATTTAAAGCTTCCTGACACGTTAAAATCGTGACGGAACCTGGCACTTTGTTAAAATTCATGATGCAACCTTCAGCTGTTCTTATTTTATACAAAACGAGACAGCTGAAGGTTTCACCATGAATTTTAACAATTAATTGGTGGCTGAATATCCACACCTGCAAAAAAACATGTCTTTCAATTTCTCTGACAAGTTCTCTACCGACTGAACTATCCAAGCACGACTCAAGACCCATCTTCACAGCTTTACGTCCGCCGGTAACTCAACACGTACATTCCAAACTTCACAGAAGTTCTCCTGCGAAACTTGTGCAAGTGAAAAAGGAAGAGGGGAGACAGGAGTATCCAGAGAGATAGTGGGATGAAGATGGACAGAGATAGGGAGACGGTGGACCGCATTTGGGGAAGGTGGGGGGGGGGGGGGGCCTGATGTGAGCAATATATGTGCCATACGTGTATGTGGGGGAAGCCACAGATAAAACGCTATTTTTGTGTGTGTGTGTGTGTGTGTGTGTGTGTGTGTGTGTGTGTGTGTGTGTGTGTGTGTGTGTGTTATTTTCTATCACATTAATTATAAAATACAGCCTCCTGGAATAATCTTCGTGTTTAAAATTTTAGACACGTTAGCACATCCAATCGTGTCTGTCGGCACTGATCTAGGATTCCGTTTTGGCGCGGTTGCAGTTTGATACTCCACTTCCCTCGAGATTGTCACCCGCATTTTTAACATATGATGATGATGATATATGATTCCTTCCCACCCAGACCCGCCGGTATCTGCATTGAAAACTTGGTTACAAGCCTTAGTATTGCATCTGTAAATTTTGAGTGTCCGAATTTTTTGACAATGTATAAAACCGTTTAGACGTAAGCATAGACAGCTGCTTCGATAGTTCTGGCATCATTGCAAAACTCTAGCACGCGCTCAGTGACGACCACATCTTGTCGCCCGTATTGTTAAGTCCACCAATCGGAGACTGTTTACGCGTATGTACCATTGCTAATTACGTTGATTACTGCGAATTAAACAAATTTCATTCTTACAGCTTCTGCTGATATCCTTAACGTTTCCGCTCATAATATCGACTAGTTGTTTATTTAACTTTTTACCGAGTGAAACGCTGCATTGTTTAGCACACTGGCCGCGCTTTCGGGAAGACAACGGATATTCCTCATCCTACTATCTAGATTTAAATTTTAACCGATCGATGAGGGGAAAATATCAGGGTGATTCATTTGAATAGGACCGGTCGATTACCTTCCCCATCCTTCCCACTATCCGAGCCTCCGATAATGATCTCGGCATCGCCGGGATGTTAAACATTTTTCCTTTTGTTAAAAAATTTTAATGTGGATATTCTTCTATGTACATATATAATCGTAATAACATTCTACGGAAGGTCGACACATTAACGAAAATACAATACGTAGCATTCTTCCGTTTTTTGTTAACCATTATTCGCCATGGAATAGTAGTGTTACTGAAAGGTAGATTGAAAAGTACATGCAGCCTGAACTGGTGCAGCTACCACAAGCGTGTACTTGAATTTTTCTGTGACATAGAGGTGGAACTGATTTCCTGTTCTTCTCGGTGTTTCGTAAGCGCTAGCAGCAACATGTTGACGACTAGGTTGTAATATTTTTATTTTATTGGCAGTTAATCCAGCTATACTGTATGCTGATTGAGTGAAAACTTAACAGCATCTTAAATGGATTTATTCTATCCAGCCAGCTTTTCTGCCTCTGTATCCGTCTATATACAGTGTTTGATATGAACAATTCGTGATCACTGTTGGAGAAAATTGAACTACTATCTTCTTTCTCAAATTTATTATACATTCTGCATTTCACTACTTCGTTGGTCGTCTCGTTATAACGTAATACGTTGTTTCTAGAACTAAACTCGTATTAAAGTGTGTCGCTAGTTACAACGCCCTTAAGCTTTTTCAGTTCACATTATCATTAGGTTATGTGCAGGAAGATAGTGATTAATGTAAGCTGTAATAAAATTTTAGTGGTGAGAGCTATTACACTAATAATTACAAATTCTCGTATCGAAGTCTTAAGACATGCAGGTAATTCTGGGTAAATAATGAACTTTGAACACTAAATCATATATGGTTTTATCGTTATTTATACAAATGGATCCCAGCAGGGGAAAGCTCTCGGTTGTTCTGTGGTTTTCCGAGATAGGGTTCTTAAAATGTCTTCCAGAACAATTTACAAATTATGATGCGGAGTTATATGGCATTCTAGGGTTCACAGACATCACCGTACGAGTTTTCTTGTCTGTTCCGACTCTCTTAGTGCACTGGAAGCGCTTCACCAAATGTATCCGGTAGACCCGCTGATTCAGCTCATCCGTGACTCCTTCAGCGGCTCTAACGCCGTGGCAAGGTGGTGGTCTTTCGCTGGGTACCTGGCCACGTTGGGATATAGGGTAACGACATGGCTGACAAATCTGCCAAGGAAGCATGTTGGGATGGTGCTGCTCATCAGTGTCCCATCCCGTTGCGCGCCATTCTGACTTCGTGTCAACCTCGCCGCTGGAAAGTGGTTTTGCTTACCAGACTGCGCATCGGGTATAGCCCTTTCACACATGGCTTCCTCCTCCGGCGGGAGGATCCATCTTTCTGTGAAGTTTGTGGCGTGCCGCTTTCAGTTCAGCATATTGCGGCTACATGTGTCCTGTATACTGATAATAGGGCATTCCTTGGTCTCGCTGGAGATCTGCCCACCGTCCTCGCAGATACCGATACCAGTATTAACAGAGCGGTGAAATTTTGTGAACTATCAGGCCTCATCCCTAAACTGGTGGGGAAGGGCGGCAGACTTCAGTACGGTATAAACTGCTCTGCGTGTGGGGCAGCCTTCGTCCCCACCCATGAGATTTCATGTTGACATTTCGTCAGGGCGCTGATGACAGTGATTTCGAGTGCCCCCTCAACCCAACTCATCATCATCATCATCATCACATATGGTAACTATTTACCGTTTCGATGCCACAGGAACAAACGTTTAAAGCAATATACCAATCGTACTGGTTCAAAGGGTAATCGGAATTTGTCGGTAATTAATTAAATTTGAATACGTTTGATGTAGTAATTCCTGATAATTGCTGCTGCTGATGCTATAGTGAAGCGGTGCGCATACCGTACGTAGGTGCACAAAGGATGTATAGTGGAAATCCTGATAATTATTACCACGATGATTATTCCGTGTCACTGTAGTACCAGGTAACGAAGTCATCCTTTGACTCAACAGACGCAAGGGAGTGGAAAACGTTGTCTTTGTCTTGTTTGTTCCTATAGTAATTGGTACCCACCCAGCACCTTCTACACGTCCTGAAACATAGCACGGAAAATTTAGGAGTACTGGGTTGTGGGTTCATTTTACATTTATAATTGCAGTTAACGAAGTATATTTAGCGTATCGTGTAAGCAAGCATAACCCAACACTTTTCCATCTGCTGGGCCAGGCTTTATTAGGTTGTACAATGCGGAGCGTGAGTGCGTGACGTGATGCGATGCCAGACCACTTCCACTGTTCCTTTATTCTTTTTTATTTATATGGTTCTGTTGCGTGTTGTTGGTGACTCCGCCCATCGTGAATTGTTCCTTTACTTTCCTTCCAGCGTGCGCACTTCCAACGTCAAGCAGCTTCTGATCTTGAAAGATAAAGCTATACGCTACTCTAAGACTGGTTTTAACATCACATTACTTTGCTAGGTGTCAGTCTTGGTAGTATGGTGTTACTTACCGATGTTTAACGTAAATCATAAATTTACACTGCACGATTTATTGAATGAGAGTTCTTACAGTGAATAATTCTTAAACAGCCTTTTGAACTGATGAATATTTTACGAGAACATGGTGAATATTGCCTATTATGTAGGTGGAAACGCACTTCATGACAGTCTCATTTTATTTCAGTGCAGTTTGCCCAATATTGTTGCAGTAAGTAGAAAGCAACTTCCAAGTGCTGTTCTGGGAGGTCTGCAAAACACCAATCAACAACTGCCGTACCTCTTTGTTGTTGTGGAAGTTAGGTGTTGAAGTTCATTGTTTAATGCCCTCGGTGTTGATAGCGCCAAAGCACCCGCCCATAAGACTAGAAACTTTCTCACGATAGAATCGAATGACATAATACCCTCGTGGTGCCGGTGTTGTCTTAACCGTATCTGTTGAGTGAACGGAGGGATCTATGTTAAGCTGTTTTTTTTTAATTTATTTATTTTTTTAATCGGGCCCCCAATCACTTATTTCTCAATTTCACAATTAGAGTAGATTTCAGAATAAAATTCAATCTTCAGTTGAGAAATTTTTCACTTTACAGGTTTCAACAAATTAGTTTGTCATGTGTAGAAAGGTATAAAATTTGAGGTATTATAAATCATTAGGACTTGGCTATACTTGTACGTAAAGTGTGAGAAGTTTGTTACAACGGCTTATTAAATTCTGGCTTAGCATACAGCAATATCTTCTTCACAGAAGCATAACGCATGACATGTCGGAAACTGTACGTATTCTATGTGTGAATTATAAACACGGATTGAAAACTTATAGTAGGTGAATCACATTTATGTGGATAGTACTACAGTCTGTTATGCTAGCAGCAAGAACATTTATAAAAGCATATAACCAGCATAACTAAGATATATATGTAAAATAAATGAAAAACATGTCACATAGTTACACGTCAGCTATTGCCGACATTAATATCTAAAAGAATAATACACTGATCAGCCAGAACATTATGACTACCTACCTAATAGCCGGTATGTTCACCTTCTGCACGTATAGCAGCGGCGACGCATCGTGGCATGGAAGCGGTGAGTCCTTGGTAGGTCGCTGGAGGGAATTGGCACCATATCTGCACACAGAAGTCAACTAATTCTCATAAATTCCGGGGAGAGAGCGATACGCTCTGACGCTACGTTCAGTCAAATCCCAGATGTGTTCGATCGGGTTCAGATCTGGAGAGTTGGGGGGGGGGGGGGGGGGCAGCAGCACATCAACTAGGACTCGCCACTGTGTTCCTCGAACCACTCCAGGCCTTATGACACGACGCATTATCTCACTGAGGCCGGCCGGAGTGGCCGTGCGGTTCCAGGCGCTACAGTCTGGAATGCTGCCTCGGGCATGGATGTGTGTGATGTCCTTAGGTTAGTTAGGTTTAAGTAGTTCTCAGTTCTAGGGGACTGATGACCACAGCAGTTAAGTCCCATAGTGCTCAGAGCCATTATCTCGCTGAAAAATGCCACTGCCATCGGTAAACATGATCGTCATGAAGCGGTGTACGTGAATGTTCCCCAGTGCATAATAGGGACGCAGCCAGATTGTCTTTGTTCCTCAGTGCAGGTGTCAAGGAGCAGTTCCCATAGAAGAAAATGGATTCGCGCTCTCCCATCGGCCAGAAGAGGAAGAAGATATCAGGATTCATCAGACCATGCAACGCTCTGCCTCCGCGCCAACGTCCAGTGCCGATGCTTATATGCCCATTTCAGTCGTAGTTGCCGATGTCGTGCTGTTAACATTGACACATGCGTGGGCCGTCGGTTGCGGAGGCCCATCGTTAGGAGTGTTCGGTGCACTGTGTGTTCACACATACTTGTATTCTGCCCAGCATTGCCGGCCGGTGTGGCAGAGCGGTTCTAGGCGCTTCAGTCTGGAACCGCGCGACTGCTACGGTTGCAGGTTTGAATCCTGCCTCGGGCATGGGTGTGTATGATGTCCTTGGGTTAGTTAGGTTTAAGTAGTTATGAATTCTAGGGGACTGATGACCTCAGATGTTAAGTCCCATAGTGCTCGGAGCCATTTGAACCATCTGCCCAGCATTAAAGTCTGATGTTAGTTCCGCCACAGTTTGCCGCTTGTCCTGTTTTACCAGTCTGCCCAGCCTAAGACTTCTGACATCTGTAGTGAGGGGTGGCCGTCCAACCCCACGATGTCTGGCCATCGTACCACCTTGGTTTGGCTACATTTTGAAGAGACCACAGCACTCCTCGAAGGCCCGACAAGTCGCAGTTTCCGAAATTGTCTTGGCGAGCCTCTGGGCCATAACAATCAACCCTCGGCCAAATTCAGGTAGATCGTGCGGCTTCCCCATTCTACACACGGACAGCACGCTCACTGACACCACATGCACCGTGGGTGCCTGACGAGCAGTCATTCCTCGCCAGGTGACACTATCACCTGGATGTGTTTATGTTGATACTTCTGGCTGATCAGGGTAAATGTCAAACTCATCTAAGAGGTTTTTGTAGTCCTTGTCATCTATATGGAAAGGTGCCATATTAAGCATATATGCAGGAGGAACAGTGTTTTTCTCGATTTCTGATCTGCGATGATATGAATTTTCACTATATTCGTTGGGCTGTTGTTCACGAAAGCGGGCCTTAAATGCTCTCCGTCTGCCCTCATAAAATCATAATGAAAACCCTACAGCTGACAAATTTCTCCAATCTAAGGTATGTAAAACTGTTTATGTGCGGGGGGGGGGGGGGGGGGAGGAATGGGGGAATAGTAATTTTCCTTTTCTTTTGAAATCAAGGTCTCTTATCAGATTGTTTTAATTCAGTTGACCCGGATGAAACGTATAGTATTCGCCAGTTACTATTTTAACCGTTGGTAGGCGATCATTAAAAGGAATGCCATAGTATCCCGGGAAATGCTGGCCACAACCCTCGCGGTAAATGACTTAGCCTTCTATGGTGCGTACACAGCGGATTCACCCATAGCTTCGGTTGTATTTTCGTCTCTGTCGTAATGTGGCGGTCGCACGTCTCGCCCACAATGATAAATTCACGAGCAAAATGAGATTCATTTCAGATCGGTCAAAAATTGGGGAGGAATTACATTATTTCTTCACGGACTGCGTTGAACAGATGTGACGCCTTTCATGCACAAAGCTTTCAGTTTATTGCTTATCCAAGAAGTACCCTGATTTTTCATCTAACACCATTATAGTGTATGTCGTACATCTTCAATCGCCTGTTTCCATTTCTGGTTGTAGTTTTCGTACATCCTTACGTCGATCGTCTTGAAGAGCAGTACCGTAACATTTAAATTTGGTTAAAACAGTTCTTAACTGTTGGAATCCCTTAGAATATTCTGCAACTTTGAATTTCCGTTGCTTATTAACCGGCCGAAACAGTTTTCATGGCGAACGTTTCACTTGCTTATCCATTGGAAATAACTAGTAACACCAGCACTTAAACGTAAGCACAAAACTGTCCCTATGCCAAGCCGAGAAATGTTCTATTGGTTCTCGTCTACGACAGTTGTGTCAAACATTTTAAATGACACTGATCAATGTGAGTGTACAAGGATACCATGAATGCTACATGCCGTTATAAATTAAGCACTCGTGTATTTCTAGAAGGTGGCATCACATAAACGATACAGAGCGGATTGCAGCCAGAGCAAGATGTCAGGTGTGACTAAAGGAGTGTATCTGACTAAACAGCCCGCAGTTGTGCAAACTTTGTGGGCCAAAGGACTTTCCACAAGGCATATTATTCGTCGAACATATTCCGTACGTAATACCCATATTGTACCGGAAGCTGTCTCCATGTGGCTACTTGAATTCTACGTAGGCGAGAAAGTATAACAAACAAGAATCCCTCTGGTTGTCTTGTGAAGATTTCGAGTGATGTAACGTATGGAAGAAATTATGAAGATCTTCGGGTGACAGTCGACACTGTGGTATTTGCCGTTGGTTGTTTTCACGGAGCCACACTCACCCTAGATAAGACGTTCAATTTTCGCAAAGGTTGTTGGCGTCGGGTATCCCGTCTGTTGACTCCACATCACAAACTGAACAGAATGGACCTATCTATGTATCACATCACCAGTTACAGTGAAGATGACGATTTCTTGATGCAGATCATTATAGGGGAGGACTCGAGGGATTCTGAGCGATTCTCCAAGGAATGGAAGCTGCCGTCCTCCCCAGTAAAAATAAGTTAAAGGCGGTTCCAAGGTTGGAACTCGCAGGGTGTATATTGCTGAAATTACAGCCCCTCTGTGAGACTGTTGATGCTGGATCCTACTGTACAATTACTAAGTAACTGCTAGTTTCAACGCTGCACACGACCTGTACTCCTGACAGGGGTGTGATACATCCCGACAGTGCCTCTCCCAAGCCACCTCCCAGTGATTATTCTTGTTTTGGGCCCCTTACACACCATCTAGGCGCACAGCAAGTTCGAGAAAATGAAGCAAGAGCGTGAGGGTCACTCATTCGATGCCACAGATGCAACAAGAATTCCTCGTTGCAAGCTCTCACGACCTGCTTAAACGATGGGTTAAGCGCTTAAATTTACAGGGGAGTGTGTTGAAAAGTACTTGGCTGATAGTATCACCCGTTATCCTACTTATTGACTCTCTCGTACTTACTCCACAACATTGCTGATACGATACATTGTCTGCACCATTCGTACGTAGTAAGAATGCCGCTTTAATATTGTAGAAGTAACAACACAACAAATATTGCTTCTTTAGCACTAATAACGTCAACATAACTCCGACAATATTTGCAGAGCTGTTAAGGTCGGGCATAGCAAGAGGACGTAAGCTATAGATGCCTTATGTTGATAACATGCATTTCACGGAAGACATGAAAAATTAACGAGAAACACTAAGGAGAAACGAGTATGTCGCAGACGACAGTTAGTACGTGATTTGACCATAACTTTCCATGGAGATGCATTAGTTATCCGGCACATGGCATAATATTCGTAGTACAGGGCAGTTGCATAAGTTTTTCGTCTAGAATGTCAGGACTCGAAAACGAAGTCGAGAAGTTAATCTTAATTCGTTTTAGAGAGGAGATTCTTATTTCAAGAAAATTCGGAACGAGGAACTACTCTTCAAAACAGAGCCTATGACTTCTGATTCCATAATTGATTTGGAATGCAGGTTTCGAACACGTGGCGTCTGGTTGGGAACTGTGGTGGTAGTTTATTCGGGTCTGAAGGCCTTCGATATTTGATCCATTAAAGCGTTGCTCGTTGTGGTTGTCCTTGTTTTGAAAGTTACGTAGTTAAAACATAGCATCAGGAGTGAGTGTCCTTGATTAACATACTGTCCTTTTTTGTAGATATGGCGAAACGACACTTGTATAAACATTCCATTGAAAGATGCAACGACGAAGACAAGGTTATAATGGTTTTAATAGATCTAGTACGTCGGAGACACACAAATCTTAAACAGCAAAGAAGTGGCGTAGGCATTGACGGGAAACTGAACGATTGGAGATAACTCCAAGTATTGGTTGGGACAAAGAGCAACGCAGGTTTTTTTTTTTTAGTTAAAGCGTGGCAGGAAGTCCAGTAATATTCCTCGCTAAGCGCCACTTCAAGACATTCTTCAGCAACACAAAATATACACACTACATACATACATACATACTGTACTTAATGCCAGCCAGGAATAGATACATGTAATAGTGGCTAGTTGACATTTAGGGCCTAATGCTTGGAAAAGTCACCTATGTCTTTATCCAGCAGTGGACGTCAAATAACGTTGTTGTTGTTGTTGCTGTTGTTGTTAATCGTCTTTAATTCCCCCATAAGGAGAGCGCTAAAGAATAATCAGTATTCACGTCATCTTTTTTTTCCCAGAAAACCTTCCATATATGCACTGTTTCTTCTTCCTCTCTTTCCTCTTCCCTCATGTTCTCTTCTCTTTGGCCGGTGACTGAAGTTTCTGTTTCGTGATTTTTACTCTATATTTTTCCTGTCTTGGCTTCTGTGGAGAATTTTTGTTTCTTGAGATCTTCCAGGATTTCTTTTACGCGGTTGGTTCTCGCTGTATTATACGTAACTATGTTAAAATTCTTCTAGGCTAGATTGTCGTTGGCCTAACTTTTCCTGGTAGTGTCAGTAATCATCTGTTTGTCCGTACAATTCTTTTGTCGGTATCTTTATCCAGATACCTTCTCTCTGAACCGGCCAGTAGATCTTTCTCCGTATTTGTCTCTCTTTTTCCTTCTCCTTTATTTTCATCCTTCCCCTATTTCCTTTTATTTCGAAGGCCTTTGGTAAGGATGTTGTGCTATTCTTTGTTACTTTGGCATTGATGGAAGTACTCTTGTTGTAATGGTTTCTTGTAAGTCTGTATGATTTTCGTACATATGTGAGTAGATGTCGGTGGATTTTGGTCTTTCGTGCCAAATAGCTATTATATATAAGATTAGTCACGTTTTCATGTGCCTCTGCATGTCAACTAGACATGAGACGTTAGACTTATGTAGAGAAGTTTTAATCGCACCTCCATGGATCGTCACAAACTACAATGCGTTACCATTGCAAGAAATAAATTCGCATTTTTTAAGAAGTGACAGTTGCAATGAAATTCAAAGATCGTCGGTAGCGGATCTCAAAAGGGAAGTTGTTCAGCGGGAATTACTTTGCGCGTTGTTCGTGACATACATAAAATGCGATATCTAGAAGCAAATTCCTATTTCACGAAGCAGGTAGCAGCGATAATGTGTGCAGACAACGTTAAAATTCTTTAGGTTTCTAATTATCAAGCAACAAGACTAGTCGCTGCTTGGCGCAAAACAAGGATGGACGGTCGTAGACTGAAAAGCGCCGAGCTTGAATTGTTTGGAGAGCGCAGAAATGTCTTCGAGCAGCGTCATATTGTCGAACGGCATTTAAGAGTTTTGTAATGAAAGACCCCAGAAAAGGAAGACTGCAGAACGGTGGGACGATTCAGTTTGCGTATCCGCAGTTTCTGCAACGAATGAGCTTTACGACTCTGTGTGGATATCGTTAAATGAGAAGTTAAAAGAGAAGACTTTTCCAAGTCACTCTCGTCGACACATTCCGTTGGCAGCAGTTATCTGAGAGAAGGCAGATGTGTTTGAATGGCAACGTGTGGAACCTGCTTCACGCAAAGGTTCAGAACCCTCTCATAGCCACGCCCCTAGTATTGCACTCACTCCTCTCGCTCGTTGCTCCCCTTATTGTCTCACTTGCCCTGCTGCGTTTTTGACGGTCGTTGACCCACTGGCTCTTTGTTGCCTATTGTCTCATTGTATACAGCAGTTGGTCTCAGTTTTTGATGGTTGTTTCGGTTGCGTGTCGATCTAGCTAGTTTCAGCACAGTACTGCTTCTGTTAATGTAATTCTTTACAATCTCATATAAATAAATAAATAAATGTTCGGACGCCTAGCCTGATTCGAGCCTTTAGATTCGACATCGGTTTAGCAGCTGGCGTGTCAATTTCGGTACTTACTTAATCAAGCAACTTTTCACTCTTCCTCACAAACCTGAGTGTTGCGCGTTCCTCGCCTTATCTTCCCAGGAAAATCTTAATTGTTAACCGAAAATCAAACCAGCGTTCTCTGCGATAGCAGTCGTTAACTCTACCCCTCCAGACACCATCTTTTCATACTGGTGTCCAGTACAGTCACACAGTAGTGTATATAATAGCGGAAAACTATTGCACTGTACATATATTCCTCTACTGCCGCGTATCAGTTTCATCAGAATTTTGGTGCTTTGAATGCCAATGTCAAACCATGTAAATTGATATCGAGCATTCATTCTTCCCCTAGAGCTGTGTGCAGTGTCGTTTAAGCTACATGCATTTGGTAAGGTGCTCAGCCATATTTTCAGTCTGTGGATCTACCAAGAAGTGTGGATTTGGCCATGAGGGCAGTACTGTTGTGTGCATTGCAGTGAGTAGTTGTACCTCCAATAAAAATGAAAATAGAACACTTAAGTCTTCTGGTGCTTATTCTTGTGTGTGGCAAAGGAATACACCAGAGTAAGAAACATTCACATAGGCCCTACTGCTTAAACTGCCCACAAATATTTCGAAAATTCCCTGTTGCGTTTCCAGTTTAAGTTTGATAATGCTGCTATTAGTTGCAAGAGTGATGTCAGGCGGATTAGCTGAAGTACATGCTATTAGTATCATTAGCCCCGTATAACATTCGCTTCACATTTTTAGGCTTGTCTGAGAATGTGGTTTGTAGAATGGTTTTGTATAAAAAGGCATTGAACGGTCTGTATTGCAGCTAATCAGAGGCCTGTCTAACGGCCTGCAGGAGGAACAATAATTTGATTCTTATATTTCATAATATTATTGGCAGAATTAAAAAAAAATAAATCGTCACAATCTACTTATTGACAGGTACAATCTGTTACAGGTTTGACACGTATTATAGTTTTAAACTGTGTGTGTGTGTGTGTGTTTTCAAAAATGTTCAAAGGTGTGTGAAATCTTATGGGACCTAACTGCTAAGGTCATCAGTCCCTAAGCTTACACACTACTTAACCTAAATTATCCTAAGGACAAACATACACACACCCATGACCGAGGGAGGACTCGAACCTCCGCCGGGATCAGCCGCACAGTCCGACTGCAGCGCCCTAGACCGCTCTGCTAATCCCGCGCGGTTGTGTGGTGTGTGGTGTGTGTGGGTGTGGTGTGTGTGTGTGTGTGTGTGTGTGTGGTGTGTGTGTGTGTGTGTGTGTGTGTGTGTGTGTGTGTGAGAGAGAGAGGGGGAGGGGGAGAGGGGTGTAATGTTACTTCATCGTAATTGTTACTGTACTATATATTAAAGAGAATAAGCATATCTGATGCTAGAAATATTTGTGTCACAAGCAGTATGTCTTCAACATTAACGGATGTACGCGTAATGGTATCTAGATAAGCAATTTTGTGTCCAATTATAAAGAGTATTTCTTCCATCTCCATCGCTGTCATTGTCGTAAAATTTCGATGGAGTTTCCACTACAAGCTTTACAGTGAGGATCTTTGCATGCTCCAAAATCGTCCCACCTAATTCGTTCTATTCAACACGAACACGGTCGTTTACGTTTTCTTGTTTGCCACTAAATGTATTAAAAGTGCAGCTGCAGCCCGATCCTCTGTCATCGTAACGTATTCCTTCGCCCACAGAACGAAGACAGAAAAGTTTATAGTAGAGTGACACTCTGCTGTGTATAAATGCATCTGACATCTGCACTCGCAAGACTCTCACTTTCAGAAAGTACTCACAAGGAACTAAAACACAGTAATTTTCAGCGAAAATTTACCTCTAGTGTACACAAGTCTGCGAGTAATAGGAGAGTACTAACCTGTCGGAGAGCAAAGAACTCACATGTATCGCAGCCGTTATGGAGACATGCAGTCGATTTTGCTGTGCTTCATTTGCAAGTAGAACAGTAAAGGGAATGACCAGGCACAGTCCCTCTCTCCCTCCCTCCCTCCCTCCCTCCCTCCCCACCCCCTACTGCCATGCACTGTATGATGGGGGTTTGCAGACTGACGATTAAAGTTCCTCGACGACATTGTTTTCTATTGTCTGTTGGCGCTCTTCCCGTCTGAACGGCTCCGTATTCGGTCACTCATATAAGCTGCCGCTGTGTGAAATCGACCAAGCTTTCGCTGTGAGACGAGTAGGACTGATGTCAGTACGTGCAACCCTTGCTAGCAATGGAAACCAGCTACTACGATGAACAGAGCTGTCACCGCGCGTCATAAATGAGGCTTGCGGCGTTGAACGGTGTTATGTCCTGCCTTGCGGCAGATGGTCGGTTTGGGCTCGCGGGTTTGTCTGCAGGTGCCGCCAGCTGTGCCTTGTGGCCGCGGGTCGATATTGGCATGTAGACGCCGCCGCCACGCGAGGACCCCTCCCCTGTACCCCACCTTGCTGCCGCACAGCTGTTCGCCTCGCAACGAAGTATTTCCTGTCGAAATTAAACGCGGTCTCCTGCCTCGTTGGGGGGGCGATCGCTGCTTTGTGTTCGTGCGACCTAGGGAGGGGGAAATTTGATTTCAGCGTGAGTCATCAGTCACCGTGGTGCCCAACATATACCCGTAACAATGTCTCTTACTCGAATCGGACGAAGCAGTGTTGTTTCCGGGGTTTGATGCAGCTCTTCATGCAAGCCTGTTACCAATTAAAACATCTCCCCTGTATAGGAATATACACTACGGCCATTAAAATTGCTACACCACGAAGATGACGTGCTACAGACGCGAAATTTAACCGACAGGAAGAAGATGCTGTCATATGCAAATGATTAGCTTTTCAGAGCATTCACATAAGGTTGGCGCCGGTGGCGACACCTACAACGTGCTGACATGAGGAAAGTTTCCAACCGATTTTTCTTACGCAAACAGCAGTTGACCGGCGTTGCCCGGTGAATTGTTTTTGTGATGCCTCGTGTAAGGAGGAGAAATACGTACCATCACGTTTCCGACTTTGATTAAGGTCGGATTGTAGCCTATCGCGATTGCGGTTTCTCGTATCGCGACATTGCTGCTCGCGTTGGTCGAGATCCGATGACTGTTAGCAGACTATGGAACCGGTAGGTTCAGGAGGGTAATAGGGAACGCCGTGCTGAATCCCAACGGCCTCGTATCACTAGCAGTCGAGATGACAGTCATCTTATACGCATGGCTCTAACGGTTCGTGCAGCCACGTCTCGATCCCTGAGTCAACAGATGGGGACGTTTGCAAGGCAACAACCATCAGCACGAACAGTTCGACGTCGTTTGCACTAGCATGGACTATCAGCTCGGAGACCATGGATGCGGTTACCCTTGACGCTGCATCACAGACAGGAGCGCCTGCGATGGTGTACTCAACGACGAACCTGTGTGCACGAATGGCAAAACGTCATTTTTTCGGATGAGTCCAGGTTCTGTTTACAGCATGATGATGGTCGCATCCGTGTTTGGCGACATCGCGGTGAACGCACATCGGAAGCGTGTATTCGTCATTGCCATGCTGGCAATGGTATGGGGTGCCATTGGTTACACGTCTCGGTCACCTCTTGTTCGCATTGACGGCACTTTGAACGGTGGACGTTACATTTCACATGTGTTACGACCAGTGGCTCTACCCTTCATTCGGTCCCTGCGAAGCCCTACATTTCAGCAGGATAATGCACGACCGCTTGTTGCAGGTCCTGTACGGGCCTTTCTGGATACAGAAAATGTTCGACTGCTGCCCTGGCCAGCACATTCTCCAGATCTCACACAAATTGAAAACGTCTGGTCAATGGTGGCCGAGCAACTGGCTCGTCACAATACGCGAGTCACTATTCTTGATGAACTGTGGTATCGTATTGAAACTGCATGGGCAGCTGTACCTGGACACGCCATCCAAGCTCTGTTTGATTCAATGCCCAGGCGTATCAACGCCGTTATTACGGCCAGAGGTGGTTGTTCTGTGTACTGATTTATCAGGATCTATGCACCCAAATTGAGTGAAAATGTAATCACATGTCAGTTCTAGTATAATATATTTGTCCAATGAATACCCGTTTATCATCTGCATTTCTTCTTGGTGTAGCAATTTTAATGGCCAGTAGTGTACATAATGAATGTACGACTGCAAGTTGCGGACACATACTGACGGAAGTTTGGGTGTGGCCGTGACTCGTGCTCGGATAGCGTAATGGTAGGGCCACCGTTCGCTGTGAACGGGAAATTCGGGTTCGAGTACTGGTCCGGTACAAATTTTAGTTATTCCATTATACAGTTGATGGTTTTCCGTACTTGTAACTGCGAATACATTTCATGTGTTCATCTGACTTGCCCATTTTTCTGGCGCGCATCCGGGACAACAATATTTTCTGTTTAGATATTTCGGCTGTTAATCGTACAGCCTTCGTCAAGGCGCATCGATAGATAAATTAAAAGCACTTGACACAATGATACACCGGGAAGCAAAGATGAAAACCGAAATATGGAAAGAACAAATATTGCTGTCCCATCTGCACACCCGAAAGATTATGGCTTAATCTGTCGTCCGGGAAAACTACAACAAACTCATCTCTGCATAACTATGCGACCTACACCCGTTGGGACAAGTTTGTAGTAGTCTGCGCATGGTCCATACGAGTGCATTGACCGGACATGGTCTCTCCCATGTTTAAAGCTTGTAAGGCACGGTTCTCGCTATAGCGATACGATATGCGATACGATTCGACAAGCGATACGACGCAGAAGCAACATACCTTGGTGGCGTGCGTAGAAACGTAGTTGAAACGACTGGTTCACACTGGGACGCAAGCGATATGACGACGAAACGATTCTCTGTCGTATCGCCCGGCGCAAGACGGAGTGCTGCTTGCTCCACGAACTCTGCAGTGCGATACACGGGTAGGAAATTTAGTCATTTACTGTACCTTTTATGTAGGTGAAACAATACTACAGTCTTCTCTGTAGTTATTCAGTAAAACATTTTTCGTGAAAAAATTTAAAAATTTTAGAATTTTCATATTCTCTGCTATGTCTTTCTTATTCGATCTTCAGGAAACTATTCAGTGAAGAAAACTGATTTTATTTCCCCATCTTATTGTCTGGCATAACAGCCTGATAATGGAGTGGTTTCCTTTTCGTCATTGCCCATAGTTATTGTGGTATTTCGAAGTCAAAACACCGCACTTATTTTAAATAGATTGCGCCGAAAATGTAGTCGCTGGCCAGTTTACGTTCGGTGCATTGTATGGCCTACACAGCTGTGAACGAAATATAGCTAAACTTTTGAAATTGTTTTCAACGGTGTTAGGAGAGCCTTGCCTCTTCGTTTTCGAGAAAATACTTGAGATGAATTAGAGGTTGTTCACGACGAGGTTGACAATTGGGCACTAAACGCGAGGCTATTGCCGCCTGCTGATGTATGAGAAGTGTGCAGCTGCTTCGTGTTTCTCTTCTTCGTATGCTGTCCATACAAGTGTAAGCTAGAAATGAAAAAAAATTACTGAAATGAAAGGACATCGGGACTGATAATGCGGACTCGATGTTTGTTTGTTTGTTTTGTGTGTGTGTTTTTTTTTTCTTCCGGCTACGATCGTTGATTTCAGGAAACTTTGTGACAGGTGTAAAAGAGACCTGACAGCTGAACTCCTGTTACTTCTGAATGAGCATCTGGACGAAACCGATAAGAACACGTCGGGATTTTACTTATCGTGTGCTTCTGCTATTTCTTCAAACATATTGTCTACTTCTACACAGTGTTCATCACCACTGCTGCACCATCGATGGGAACTGATCTCTCTTCAAATATAGCAACTACAGAATCACACTGGGTGGTCTTAATAAAAACAAGCGTCATTCATACACTTTCACCAACATATTGTAGAGAGTAGCATCTCAGCAGGAGAAGCTTAAGTCGAAAATTTGTGTCCAGTTACTACAAAACGTGCGAATTGTGTGGGCTCATTCTGTAGAATTCTTGGAATTTGTGATCTTGTTGGGAGAGGTCACGAGGAAACATTGCTGAACTGTTATTTGAGCTTTAAATAATAAGCCACAATAAAGTTCTCCTCAGAAGAGTTCACGACTGCATCTGAAAGTGAAACAGATGCGTGATTCGTGCTGTCGTTATGCTTGTCGTAAGGCGAGTCGCACTTCGTGGCGTATGGCACATCATGACAGTGGGAACACCAGTGTCGCACCGATAACCGTCGTATCGCATATCGTATTGTGTCACTGCGAAGCGCGCCTTATTATCGATAAAGAGTATAACTGTATTTGGAGGGGTGAGATGGATCGGATCCCCTGGCCACACAGTACTACACTCCATACTATGTGGACAAGCAGGGTCTCAGCACAGTGCATACATTACATTAATCCAACAAATGCAGCCTCAAGTATACTTTATAAGGAGTACAGGGAGGTTCGGCTTTGTAGACAACGAAACTAAATGGCTCGCATGAATGCTCTCTGACATACAAAACGGCCGAGCGATGGACTTTCACCTTTCATTCAACTATTTCTCGTCTCTGGCATCAGTATTGCTTTCAGTGCCTTGATTTTACCACACCTACTGTCACAATTATATCCCTCCCCCCCCCCCCTCCCTCCCCAAATCAGTCAACCAATAAATCAATCATGTCTAACTCTAGCTTCGATTCGGAAATATTTCTCATCACATGTTACCATAAACAATACGATTGAGCTATAATATCTCCACAAGTGATAAAGTTCACATACCTGTATTCGCTATTCCATAATGTTTGGGTTGAACTTATAGTTCAGATGCTGTGTATTTCGTTTTGATTCAGATCCTGTGAACTGCTAGAGTTCTTTCACGATTCCATCGCAAATCTTTCGTTTATTCCGTGGAGAAATGAACCAGTTGCGAGCTGTCGCCTCTTATGATCTCTCAATTGATTGTAAATTAAAGATTCCAGGAAGAGTCTGAGCGAAACAGTGGATCTAGCTAGTGATCGTCAAGCACAGAAGCACGTGGCTACTTTCTTCTCTAATGAACAGTTTGTGAAGAGCGAACAGTTGGTAGCCTACCATTTTGTTACATACGAAAATTTCAGTGTTGCCATTTCACTGCCGGTGAAACGCAGCAACGTGTCGGGCTGCGCAGACGCTGATAAACACGTGTGCGCTTTGTTGTTCGCATCGTGCGCGTTACTGCTGCTTGTTTTGACAGCCCACGGCCGATCTGTGGCCTATGGCTATTAACGTGGGACCTGTGAACTGAACCTTGTCGCTGCGAATGCGCTTCCGTTGTTAATTGGCTGGCGGCGCCCCTGGGAGATAACGCTGCGTTGGCCACCGCATGGAGGCTTTTCATAAAGCCCTGTGACGCAGAGCGCGGCCAGCCTTTCATGAATTATTCGGGATAGTAGTTTCCCCTCTTCCCTACGTCACGTACGGAGCGCTGAAGTTTGTCATTACGAGGGATCTTTTTTCTCCCACCATCACTGTTTTGTGCAGTATGCCATCAGTACTGTACCACAAACCACAGCACATACGAAAAAGTATCAAAATTGTAAAGCCAAAAGAGATACCAAACAGTCCCACCTATTGTCAAAACCGAATTGTGGCACCATCGAGATGCCAACGAGAAAGTACGCTCTGGTACTGTGCAGTACTTGCAGAAAGTTTAGGGATAGGTCTGTTTTGCTCAATCCGCATGTGTCCCTAAGTAACGTTATTGTAGTCAGTGCTTTAAATGATATTAGACATCTTAATTACGGGTTTTCAGATAAATTTGCCCGTTCTAGCTGTTGTAATTTTGGGGAAGAAATGTTCTCCGTTCTTAGACAGGGCTAAAAAAATCCCTTTCCCCTACTACAATATTTTCTTCAAGTTAGCTAAAGAAGCCACCCGCAAACTGCCGTTGGAGATCGGCCTCCCGGCAACTGATTTCCGATCGGTGTTCCGCCGTCGGGTCTTTGGGATGTGGGTAGACGAATGGCGCACCCTGTCTGTACCCAACAAGCTGCGGCGTGTAAAGGAGGCCCCGACCGTGTGGCGTTCCTCCTTGCGGGCCTCTCGCAGGGATTCTGTGGTTCTCTGTAGGCTCCGCATTGGTCACTCTTGGCTGACGCATGGTCATCTGCTGCGTCGAGAGGACCCCCCTCATTGTCGCTGTGGTGCGAATATGACGGTGGCCCATATATTGTTGGACTGTCCTCTTTTAACAGCCCTCAGGCGAACTTTTAATCTCCAGGGTGCTTTATCATCTCTTTTAGGTGACAATGTCTCTATGGCAGATCGGGTTTTAAGTTTTATTCGCGCAAGTGGCTTTTATAGGTCCATTTAACTTCTGTAACATCACCCTCTTTTGAGCTGTCTCTTTTAATTAGTTCTGTGTAGTACTTCGACTCCACCCTCCACTGTTAGGCTGGAGGTTTTAACGTGTTGCAGTGTGGCTGGCTCATCCTATTATTTTCGTGATCAGCCAGCCACAGTCCTCTGCTGTGCAGCTTTCGTTCCTTCTGCCTTTGTTCTCTATGTTGTTTTTGTTGCTGTGCTCTGTTTTCCGTGTTGTCTTACAATGGACCATGGGGCTTATCTTCCCCTGGAGTTTTTCTTTTAGTGCTTCGCCTGCCTGGTGGATAGTTTCCCTGTGCTCTGTGTTTTTATGAAACAAGGGACCGATGACCTTTGTAGTTTGGTCCCTTTAATCTTTAACCCAACCAACCAACCAACCATCTTCAACGAAAACGACTTGTGTTGCAGCTACGAAATTTTTATTGCTGTTTTATTACAGCAAAGCAATCATAAAAATAGTAAAAGCTGGGATGGGGAGGGGGGAAATTTCCTACTCATGTAGTCGTTTCTCAAACAGCGTTTTTCCGCGGTTAATTCGGTGGAAAAATTGCTTAATTACGTTCAACTTCGACCTATTCTAACCGCTGAACCATCACAAAGAAGACAGCGAGAAAATTGAGCAGTCAGTATTAATCTAGCACCTAACTGTTGCCAGTTGGGAGTTATCACGGAACGAGACTGACCAGAAATATTTGTCGGAAAAACAGGATTTGGTAATGGTTTTACAAAATGAAGAATCATTCAGTTTCCGAAAATTTTAGAGATATAGCTGTGAAATTTTAACTGAAAACCCATAATAACGATATCTATTATCATGTAAAATATTGACTGAAATGCCCTTACTGTAGGGACACAAACGGTTTAAACAAAATTTAGATCTGCCCATAAACTTTCTGCAAGCATTGTAAAAAGTGGAAAGCTGTCACTCACTACTAGAGTAAATAATAACTGAAGTGACAACCAAATTTGGCCGCGCGGTGTAGCCACATGGTCTAGGTCTCCTTGTCATGGTTCGCGCGGCTCCCCCCGTCTGGGGTCGGAATCCTCCTTCGGGCATGGGTGTTTGTGTTGTACTTAACGTAAGTTAAAGTTAGATTAAGTAGTGTATTGGCTTAGGAATTTGGTCCCGTGGAATTCACACACATTTGAACGCTTGGTAGCCAAATTTGAGGAAGAAATGCTAACAGATTCTCTTGTGGATATATAATTTTTTTTCTTCGTAAAATTGGCAGATTTTTCTGGTTGATGTAGGGCTGACTTTCACGAGCAGCTGTTGCGCTGATTGTCAGGCGGAGCTGGCTCCACAGCAATAAATGGAACTAAGGTACAAGACAAGTCCCGTAGCTGCGCGCGGTCCGATGTTCCTCATCGCTATATAACAGTGTTTTCTTTTTTTGCTTCGCACTCAGTTTTCATGGTTTCTTTCCTGCAAATAGTTGCAAATTCTTCGCTTTGAATTCTGAAAATACACCGAATGTATTTCAGATTCGGGCGGGGCACTGTTGTATTTTCATCACAAAGAATATTGTAACAGTGTAAGATACTGTAATAGTTACCCATTTCAAAGATTTAAATAGGTTTATACGAGTGGTTCAAAGTTTCATTGAAGGACGGTAATTAGAAACATACTTTTGTTGTTTTGAGACTTCTGTTCTCACAAACCATCCACACACTTACTGCTACCATAACAACTTTTGTCTTTAGCAATGACAACGTCATGCTCGGAAAAACAGCGACAAAATGTCATCACAGTAATTTACAATTAGACTATTCTTGTGTAACTCTTACTGTACGCTTTATAGCATCCTTACTTTCTCTTTGGAGATAAGCATTCGCTGGAATGAATATACCGGGTGATCAAAAAGTCAGTATAAATGTGAAAACTTAATAAACCACGGAATAATGTAGATAGAGAGGTAAAAATTGACATACACATGCTTGGAATGACAAGGGGTTTTATTAGAACCAAAAAAACACCCCATATTGCTAGACGCGTGAAAGATCTCTTGCGCGCCTCGTTTGGTGGTGATCGTGTGCTCAGCCGCCACTTTCGTCATGCTTAGCCTCCCAGGTCCCCAGACCTCAGTCCGTGCAATTATTGGCTTTGGGGTTACCTGAAGTCGCAAGTGTATCGTGATCGACCGACATCTCTAGGGATGCTGAAAGACAACATCCGACGCCAATGCCTCACCATAACTCCGGACATGCTTTACAGTGCTGTTCACAACATTATTCCTCGACTACAGCTATTGTTGAGGATTTCCTGTAAAGAACATTATCTTCGCTTTGTCTTAGTTTGTTATGCTAATTAATGCTATTCTGTTCAGATGAAGCGCCATCTGTCAGACATTTTTTGAACGTTTGTATTTTTTTGGTTATAATAAAACCCCATGTCATTCCAAGCATGTGTGTCAGTTTGTACCTCTCTATCTACATTATTCCGTAATTTATTCAGTTTTCAAATTTATACTGACTTTTTGATCACCCAGTACATACCCAGATTAGTACAAACTCCGAAATTCTATGCTGACCTAGAAACAGTTTGGCCTGCTAGGGTTTTTCATTTTTTTAATGTACAGCTGACAGCTCGTTACATTGGTTTATTTCATGTTATTTAGGAAAAAACAAAGCATCCACTAGTAGCAACATGATTTGCTAAACCATCTGTTTCAGTTAACCATCGTCATGATCTCAACTGCGAACAATTCACATTAAATGAAAGGACACTGTGATTATGATACTAGAGGGGTAGGGCTTACACTGAGACCTGCCATCCTGATTTAAATTTGCGCGACGTTGTGCCGATGTCCCCGACCATTTCGAATTGTTTTCGTCTCCCCTGACTGGTGTACATCGGACTTTGTCCTTTCCAGTCTAAACGTGACTCTTAAGTAGGTGCGAAATACTTAGACGTTCGTATGCACCGACACTGGAGAGGTGCCAGTACTGTCAAGGCTCTTTGAATGGCGTGCCTTCCATAGTTCTGTCTATTGTAGGTTAGGCCACTACGCGCTGTGGCAACATCGAATTATTCTGTTTTTAACATGCGTTAAACAAATTTTTCCCATAGATAGCCGGGGAATTTCACTAGCAATGCTTTTCAAAACTCTCAGCTTTCTAAGTGTTTCTTGCTTACTGAGGGTTTAGTCCTGTTCGTGGTATTTAAAGTTCTTCGCACTTGCCGAATGTAAGGAACGTGAAATCACCTAACAGACAAGTAGTTCAAGCCCCTCTTTTTATTACAACTCTCAAGAAGCTGTTGACGAAATTTATGTAAGTAGGTTGAGAAATGTAGAGCATCGCTAAGAACACAGCTTCCCAATCCAGGATAGCTTGTTTTTATCATTTTTATGCTTTAGCAGCGTTTACAGTCAGCAGTCCGAAGCAAGTATTGCATTCTACACCTTAGGAACGTATTTTACATAATTATACGTTAGTCCGTGGACACTACTTAATGAACGGAGAAGTTCCGAAAGTAGTAGACAGGAGGATATGTCCAGAGGAGACTGTTTAGACGCACATTCGCAAAGTTGTAGTTAAAAAACGCTGATGCTGATGTCCCAAAGGGCTTCAAATAATTGCAGTTGATTTTCAAAATTGTTAGAAATATTAGTTTATATTTGATCAATCCTTGCATAACCAACATAGTATATGGTAATTTGCCGGCCGGAGTGGCCGAGCGGTTCTAGGCGCTTCAGTCTGGAACCGCACGACCGCTACGGTCGCAGGTTCGAATCCTGCCTCAGGCATGGATGTGTGTGATGTCCTTAGGTTTGTTAGTTTTAAGTATTTCTTAGTTCTTGGGGACTGATGACCTCAGATGTTAAGTCCCATAGGACTTAGAGCCATTTTATATGGTAATTTTAAAAACTGGTCCGTTCACAGAGTTCAAAAATTGCCATATAATACGCTGATTTGCCAAGTATTGCTCACATACAAACTAGCCTTTCAAATAATCGGTTCTGCACTAATCTCGTGACGGAACGTGGTACTAATTTTTCTAACGTTCTATTACCTCTGTGTTCTGAGCGAGGATTTGTTATTTTTGGGTGCTGTCCGTGCATTATGTCCAAGAGTGTTTATGGAGTAAGTCAATTTTTACATATCTGTTGAATTTCTGTTATAAAATAAAAGGGGAAGAAAGGAAAGGTACTCTCTTAAAAGTATCCTCATTAAGAGCCCTGCATTCGGAACACGTGTTGAACTTAGTGTAGAAATACTAAAGGTCTTTTTCCAAAGCTGTTTCACAGAGGAAGACTGCACTGTAATTCCTTCTCTAGATTGTCGCACAGGTGACAAAATGGTAGATATCGAAATAGACGACAGAGGGATAGAGAAACAATTATAATCGCTCAAAAGAGGAAAGGCCGCTGGACCTGATGGGATACCAGTTCGATTTTACGCAGAGTACGCGAAGGAACTTGCCCCCCTTCTTGCAGCGGTGTACCGTAGGTCTCTAGAAGAGCTTAGCGTTCCAAAGGATTGGAAAAGGGCACAGGTCATCCCCGTTTTCAAGAAGGGACATCGAAACGATGTGCAGAACTATAGACCTATATCTCTAAAGTCGATCAGTTGTAGAATTTTGGAACACGTATTATGTTCGAGTATAATGACTTTTCTGGAGACTAGAAATCTAGTCTGTAGGAATCAGCATGGGTTTCGAAAAAGACGGTCATGTGAAACCCAGCTCGCGCTATTCGTCCACAAGACTCAGAGGGCCATAGACACGGGTTCACAGGTAGATGCCGTGTTCCTTGACTTCCGCAATGCATTCGATACAGTTCCCCACAGTCGTTTAATGAACAAAGTAAGAGCATATGGACTATCAGACCAATTGTGTGATTGGATTGAGGAGTTCCTAGATACCAGAACGCAGCATGTCATTCTCAATGGAGAGAAGTCTTCCGAAGTAAGAGTGATTTCAGGTGTGCCGCAGGGGAGTGTCATAGGACCGTTGCTATTCACAATATACATAAATGACCTGGTGGATGACATCGGAAGTTCACTGAGGCTTTTTGCAGATGATGCTGTGGTGTATCGAGAGGTTGTAACAATGAAAAATTGCACTGAAATGCAGGAGGATCTGCAGCGAATTGACGCATGGTGCAGGGAATGGCAATTGATTCTCAATGTAGACAAGTGTAATGTGTTGCGAATACATAGAAAGATAGATCCCTTATCATTTAGCTACAATATAGCAGGTCAGTAACTGTAAGCAGTTAATGCCAAAAATTATCTGGGAGTACGCATTAGGAGTGATTTAAAATGAAATGATCATATAGAGTTGATCGTCGGTAAAGCAGATGCCAGACTGAGATTCATTGGCAGAATCCTAAGGAAATGCTAACCGAAAACAAAGGAAGTAGGTTACAGTACGCTTGTTCGCCCACTGCTTGAATACTGCTCAGCAGTGTGGGATCCGTACCAGATAGGGTTGATAGAAGAGATAGAGAAGATCCAACGGAGAGCAGCGCGCTTCGTTACAGGATCATTTAGGAATCGCGAAAGCGTTACGGAGATGATAGATAAACTCCAGTGGAAGACTCTGCAGGAGAGACGCTCAGTAGCTCGGTACGGGCTTTTGTTAAAGTTTCGAGAACATACCTTCACCGAAGAGTCAAGCAGTATATTGCTCTCTCCTACGTATATCTCGCTAAGAGACCATGAGGATAAAATCAGAGAGATTAGAGCCCACACAGAGGCATACCGACAATCCTTCTTTCCACGAGACTGGAATAGAAGTGAGAACCGATAGAGGTACTCAGGGTACCCTCCGGCACACACCGTCAGGTGTCTTGCGGAGTATGGATGTAGATGTAGAAGTGATGCAGAGTGCTCACTAGTCTGTAATGTATCATCGTGACATCTGCGAAGATCCTGAGGTTTTTATGTTTTTGAAAACGTAATGAGACCGTCAGATCACCGCTTGCAGTATGTGAATTTGGTCTGGAGATCTCCACTGGCCGGTTGAAACGGTTACTCTTACGGTGGTGTTAAATGCTCATGTGATCGCATCGTATAAATTACAGAAGTGAAGGAAAATGATCAAGTCACTTTATATTCAAGGACAGTACGTCTTTTGTCCATAGACTCAGTAAGGTAAGTCCCTATTCATTCACGAGATTACGTGGGGAGGTGGGTATAAATTGCATTCCTAGGAAACAGGTAGGGCTGTGTACGTTCCATTTCGGCTACTTTGACTGCGAATGTCTGAAAATATTAGTCCCTCGCGTAATAATAGCGGAAAAACTGCGGCGCGGGAAATCTGATAACCGCGGTGGCAGGGCGCTTTGGTCCTGGCCGACCGCCAGCCGATTTGGCTGCCAGGAGGTCAGTGACGCGTCGTCCGTGTGGGGTGATGTCTCGTGACGTGGCACGGCCTCAGCGCTCTAGGCACAGGTGACCCTCACGAGGGTCGCCTGTACCGGCCGCTTTGCTTTGAAGAAAGCTGGAGCGGTTCGTTTGTGAGCAATGCCATATAATGAAACGGAATCTAGTTTGGGGGGGGGGGGGGATAAATACTTGAAGCTATGCTGACGACGTTGATTCTCACAGAATGAAAGAATTTAGATGAATTAAACGGAATGAATAATGTCTTGAAAAGCGGTTATAAGTGGGCCATCAACACAGTACATTGAGGATGATGGGATGAAGTCGAATCAAATCAGGCGATGCTTAGGAAATTAGGTTAAAACATCAGACTGAAAGTAGTGACTTTTGTTGCATTTTCTGCAGAAGAGAATTATTTTAACATGCATTATAAAGTTTTTAAAGTCTTTTCTCACATCATCCGATTTAATTTGACGACATTCCATTACCTTGTTTTGCTTTTGTTAACGTTCATTCCACAACCTTTTTTCAAGACACTACCCATAACGCACTTACGCATTTTAGGGGTACATTCGCTGATCACGAGAAAAGTGCCTATTTTCGAAGGAAACGCGTATTTCTGAAGATATAAGCATATATATGCACGGAATACCAAAAAAGTACTTTGCCACGACCTGATGCTACCCATGTGCTGTCCAGATTTGCAACATTATGTTTTGCCTGGAACCACAGTAGTTTCCGATTTGTGGCAAGCTTACAACACCATATGTAACTTGGGCTACAATCATCAGACTGTTAATCATTCGCTTTATTTGTCGATCCCTTTACAAACGCAACCACAAATCACGTGGAGTCAGTCTGGTAAAAAGCTAAAGAAAAAAATAAAGGCGTTTCGGAACACCGTACTATGCTGAATAACTACCTGGCGGAATTTCTCTGGCGTCATCGTTTTGGGGAAAATCCATTCCACAATTTCATTGAGCATGTTCGAAAAATGTATCCTAAAGCTGCAAATTAACGTGAGGTAGCTGTTTTTATCTAATCTGTGATTCGAGCTTTAATGTATATCTGTGCAAAATAAAGAAAAATATATTTTTTTGGGAAAATTTTGTTATTAATACCAAGTTTTATTGCAAAAAAAGTTTTTGAGATTCCGTGCATACATATGCAATAATCATTTTTGATAAAAGAAATTTTTGGGACAGTTAATTGATCTTTTTTTGCATCCATATGAAAATAGTACTTTTTCGGTGACCAGCTCATCAGATATGACTGTAACACACAATTTTTGAAATAAAAAATTTTTTAGTATTCCGTGCATATATATGCTTATATCTTCAGAAATAAGCGTTTCCTTCAAAAATAGGTACTTTTCTCGTGATCAGCGCATGTACCCCCTAAACTACATAAGTGCCACCCATTCTGTTCAACTGACCTCCCAACCATTTGCTTCTGTGGCAGAATTACTATGCCATCGGCAAACATTGCTTCTTTTTCTACATCTAAACTACGCAAGCCACTGTACAGCGCATGGTGGAGGGCACTTAGTACCAATACTATAGAGTCTCTTTCCTGTTCCATTCGCATGTAGTCTTATGCGAGAGAAAAACGTTGACGATATACTGTTCAGACAACAAGAAAATAGGTTTTGAAATGTGGTGCTACAGAGGAATGCTGAAAAGATCTTTGGAGGACTTAAGATCAAATAAGGCAGAAGGGATGTATAACATTCCGTCAGAATTTCTAAAATCATTTGGGAAGTGGCAACAAAATGACGATTCCCGTTGGTGTTTAGAATGTATGAGTCTGGCGACATACCATCTGACTTTCGGAGAGATATCATCACACAGTTCCGAAGACAGCAAGAGCTGACAAGTGCAAGAATTATCGCACAATCAGCTGAACAGCTCGTGCATTCAAGATGCTGTCAAAAATAATATACAGGAGAATGGGAAAGAAAATTGAGGATGCGCTAGATGACGATCAGAATGGAAGCAAGACTAAAGAAAATTTAAGACCCCTTTATAGGATTTGTCGACCTGGAAAAAGCGTTCGACAGTGTAAAATGGTGCAAGATGTTCGGAATGTTGAAAAAAACAGGGGTAAGCTATAGGGAGAGACGGGTAATATACAATATGTACTAGAGCCAAGAGGGAATAATAAGAGTGGACGACCAAGAACGAAGTGTTCGGATTAAAATGTATCTAAGACAGGGATTAGTCTTTCTCCCCTGCTGTTCAATCTGTACATGAACAGTGATGGAAGGTTCAGGCGTGGAATTAAAATTAAAGGTGAAAGCATATCACTGATATGGTTTACTGATGATATTGCTATCCTGAGTGAAAGTGAAGAAGTAGTATGTGATGTGCTGAATGGAATGAACAGTCTAATGAGTACAGAATATGGACTTGAGAGTAAATCGAAGAAAGACGAAAGTAATGAGAAGTAGCAGAAATACGAACAGCGAGAATCTTATCAGGATTGATGCTCACGTAGCAGATAAAGTTAAGGAATTCTACTACCTAGGCAGGTTGGCACTGGAGAGGAATTCGTGGCGTACCGCATCAAACCAGTCGCAAGACTGTTGACTCAAAAGCTCAAAATGAAATTAAAGGCTCTGCATATACAAACTTGGATTTTCACGTGTTGCTCCGTGCCTTCCCCATTTTTGTAAAAGCACGTAAATAACACCTTCCTTGCTTAATTTCATTTATAGTTCCAATCGTAGCTCCTATTTGTAAGAAAAATGTAAATCTAACAGCAATGCCTGATAGTCTCCTCAGGTATATTGTCTGATCCTAAAACAGGGTGTATACGACCCGGGAGAAAACCGGGAAAAACCCGGAAATTATTCATTGTTTTAGTTTTCAGTTAATTTTTTTAAATTTTGACTGGTTAGAACCGATAGTCTAACAAAGGATATTACTGTAACCCGCTACTGCTGAATAATACTTCAACAATAAAACATAAACGAGAGAGAAAAAACGAAAATTACTGAAATTGCAAAGGAAACGCGCCATATGCAACGCCGACACACAGTGCTCATACGAAAGTCTGCCAACAACATAATGTGTCGAAGGCTTTAGGAAGACTATGGAATGCTTCATTAAAACAAATTGCTTCCGATGAGCGTGAAGTCACAACTGTTTACATTAGATTCGTTTTAGCAGGTGCGAGCGGGCTCATGCGCATGCGCAATTGTCGCGTTTGAGTAGTAGATTCTCCCGCTTCTGGCTACAGGAATGTGGCTGTTGGCTTTACAAGCAGTTGCAGCAAGCAGCTAGATGCTACCGAGAAAAAAAGGGGCGCCAAATTCATATTCTTGACGAAAAAAAACTTGTTTCACAAAGCGCCTAGCATACAGCGCACTTTGGTCTATTGATTATTCATATGATTTTGAAACGCATCCCTGTTGGTTTTTGATCACATTTTAAGTTTATTTCTGAAAGAATCATATGTTGATTTTTTAATGCGTGTATAGTGTACGTGATGTCTGTCAGGAGAATCCTCGTCGCATCTAGAAATAAACTTTACGCAGACAAAAGGGGACGGGGCTATACGAGCTGAGCGGAGTAAAGCCGAACGGATGGATGCCAATCGCTGTCTGATTATGTGGTTGATTGGGTTTGCGAATGATCAGCGTTGTTATAATTACTAGCGAAACCCATCGATTCGTAGTACCAGAGTGGAAATAAACAGCTAACAGGAATAACAGGTGAGAAAGATTACATATTTATCTTCTCGATGTATCCAAGAAAATGAATTTTGACAAAGTTTTTGACGAGATCGCTACGCTAGTAAGGACCAGTTGTACAGTCCCGGAGTAGCAGCCGCTTACATTCTATTCTGGGAGTAACGCGAAAAACGTGTTGTACGAACATGTAACAACGCCTAACCGGAGAATAATCGCGGGATAACTAAACTGGTGATTCTGGCAGGGTTAGTGAAGTTAAGCCGCAAACCCATTTTGACAAGTGCAGGAATAGCTACAGAATTGATGACAAGATTGTTAGAACGAGGAAGGAGAAGAAACGGAGCCATCGCAGAAATTATGGAAGAATAAGACGATTCCAAATTTATATAAAAATTTTGTAATATTACTTTTCGATCGCATGCTTGAGAAACTAGTGCGTGTGAATGAAATGTGAAACTAGTTCCTAACGTAAAGCTTTTTGCTTGTAATAGGCCTAATAGGCATATGATATTGGTACTTCGTAATCATATTCTGTCGTATTATAAAAATGACCATTGTACTAAGGCCTGTGTTTTATCTAGCAGACAGTGACACAATAGACGTAATCAGATCGAGAAACCACGCCAGTCTTGAGTGTTACTTGTATTAACAGCTTTTTCAGTGTCGGATAACATTTCGATTTTTCATGTAGCAAAACGTTAATTGCGAGATTTTTTTAAGTGGGGCAGGCTGTAAAACCGGCCGACTGGGAGCAGGAGAGGCACCACAGGACATTTCAATTTCCACTGACCTGGATGTAGTTTGATAACATCCATTGCAAAATATACACGTTTCAATTCCACAGAGCGAAGTACAGTGACGTGCGATAGAAGAATACTGTATGAAGAGGCGTGGCACTGCACTTTGGCACACTTAAGACCAAATAATATGTCCTAAATTTCCTGGAATACTTATGTTTCATGTTTCAGACTTTTCAGAAAGCTGTGCGCTACAAGATGAACGTATTTTTCAAAATTCGATTTTTTAATATTGACCCTGTTCGCAAATACCGTAGATCCGGGGCTGAAGCGCAGAGCAGTCTGAGTTACAGTGGGTAGGTAGTCTCCATGTGACCCGTGTTTACATTTAGTGATTTTGCTGCTTCCCCTTCGTTTACTCTCACGTCAAATGAAAACAAAACGGATATCTGTGGCCGGGAGCTATCAAGTGAATTAAAATACATTCACATAATTACGGAAGGCTAAAATATGTTGTTAGTTTCAGATTTTATTTTATTTCCACCTTTCTGACAGTCAAGCATTAATCGCCTTGCAGAACAATGAAGTTATTTTTGTCTGTTAAAGAAATTTATCTTTTAACTTTTTCCGCAGAGCAGTCAATGTATTTGAAACGAAATGTTTAATTCCACAGTACTGGCTAGTTTCAACTGTTCGCTGCATTTAAAGTGCACGTTTGCATCTTCTAGCGCGTATGGCATTATGCCATAATAAAGAACCAAATATGATATAATACAATAATGGTGCTCCAAGGAAATTTACATCCCGAAAACCACACTGAAAAGCTTAACATCAGGTCGAGGTCTACTTCATTGGGAATCTGGACATACGAATGTGCACTTTAAGTTTTCATTTTAAATGTCCACTTTTTGTATGGTTCACGAAATTACGATGCTCTTGGAGTATCTTCTGATGTCTTGTTTCTTTTATGACATAATGTATGACCTTTCAACGTTTTACACGCTCGTACATACGGGCTTTGTGCGACATCGTAGCTGCGCAAGCACGGTGTCGCTTGTTATCTGCGCCCTCTGGCAACTGCTGAAACGAACCTGTTTCTAACAGGTCGCGGGAAAATAATGCGAATGGTGGTTTGAAAAGCGTTACTTTCATAGTAAGTATCCATTTACGTAAGTTGAACTGTGTGCGAGAATGTACCATGAATTTATTAAATCACAGAGCGTTTGACTCTCATTTAAAAATCAACTCTTGATGACAATCCATTCAGAATAATTTTGAACCCCGAAGATCAGACATTTATGTCATTATTAAAAATTTTACTGGCACATTGGTGTGATATATCTCAAAGTGTAACACGCGCAAAAAATATAAAGATTATATGCGAAACCTTGCAGCTTATTAACCTTAGAGACCAATTTTACAAGTGAAAGCTTTGCTTTTTTTTTGTAACAACACTGTGTATATTAATTTAAACCATTAAATTTCCTGTTTGTGTGTTCATGCAACTTAAGTGATGTTGTTGGCTGACTACATTATATCCGCTGTCATCGGCTGGCGAGATCACGTGACACGAGCTATGACTGGCTTACTAAAGCGCATCGCAATCTCGATTTCAATGTTTGGGAAAGTAACGTGCCGTGTTTGGTGGATTTCGAATGTATACTTTTGTAATACGAAAATACGCAGCGTACATGTTGCTGCAGATCAAAGATATTTCCAAAACCTGTATTTTCCCCTGAGTTTCGTTTTTTGAAGTGCCGGGAAATTCTACGCCCATGTATAAAACCATAACCATTCAACGGATTGATAATTTTTGCAGTTCCGAGGGAAAATATACTGTCACTTAACACGGAAAAGGTGTGTTTTCACCCGGGAGAAAGTGTATTTTTAACCAGGAAAAAGCCGGGAATTTTTTTCCTTGTCCGCGTATACACCCTGTAAAATGAACACGATTCGTTATTTCGGCGATCCATCTGTACGCCATCTTCAGGAGATCGCCGCTGCTGTGGAGTCCCGCTGAAAGTGAATTAAAGGGTACAACTCCTACTGAACAGGCCTCCGTACCGTATGCGGAGCATGCGCCGTTCTCCACAACTGCCCTCAGAGAGCATACTGGTGGCATCGTCTTTAGAGCAGGACCGGGCTCGATATATGAATTATTGTACTCAGACTCTTCACTTAACCCTTTGTCTGCTGGAGGCGCGCCATCTGCTTGGCGCGCTGGGGTGCCGAGCCTGCGGCGTAATCCAGCTACCTGCGCTGCGAGCCTGTCCCTCGGAGCCACTGTCGGCACCGGATAGGCCCGCGCTGCGAAACCCGCTTGTGCTGAATGTTTCTCGGCTGATTACGACTCGCGCAGAGCCAGCGTGAATTTTTGACAACTTTGAGCTGTAATATCTCGAGCAATAGTTTTTGTAAAGAAATAAAATTTGGCCATCTTGTACAACTTTATGCGTTCTCTTAAGAATAATAATGAAAAGAATTTTACGAGCCAATTTGAGCCAGAAAATTGTAGGTAAATCGGCTAAGAAAGTAGGCGCCCGAAAAAATTTCGAAGTTTGGCTTCTTGCATCTCCTGAACTAATGCTATAAGGAATGTGAAACTTGGCATGAAGTTGCATTTCCATAGCACTTTTCAGTACTGAATGAATTAAGCGCAAAATTGAAGATTTTGAAAAAAAGATTATGCTAAAAAACTATGCTCTGTAAAACATACCAAGCTGTACAACTGGAATGAAAGTTGGTCACGAAAATCAGGCCCAAAAACAATGTAAACACTTCGGATTCGCATTTCTAGTAGAGTGAACGCATGATGAAAATGTAGAGTGCAATAGATTGACAGAACAACGATAAGGAATAAAAGTTTTTATTCCCCTACTATTTTCCAGTAATCTACAAATTAGTCGAAAAGATGTTGATTTTTATGAAAAGATGAGAGCAGGGTATATTCGATACTTCTTTTACTAATGCCGTTTTCTATTAATGCTTCAAAGCCAGTTTTATTCGAACAACAAATTTTAAGCCCCCAACCCTCTCCAGAACAATGAGTTTAATTTACAATATTGGCTAACAACAGAGGCAAAGTAGCAAGAAAAATCGGACTTAGAACAGAGTTTTAAATTCGGCATGTTGTTTCTCGTTGATCAAAGGCTTTTAAATCGGTTATGGAAAACAGGTTTTGTTAAAGTAGATTGAATGTGATCTATATTTATGCTACTAAGGATAAAAGAACATAACTGTCCATGTTACGAATTAATAATTTAAATGTATCGTACGCAGATTAATATACGGGTTTTGTTATACTGGCACAATGTACTCGGCGTAATTACATTTGCCACAGTACGGATATTGTGCCATCTCAGTCGCCGAGTCCGTTCATTTGCCAGTAAACTGCTATATATAAAGAAGTCAGGCTTCGTTTGAATAATTTTACACCTGTTGCATCTGTTGCGTACCGGAATTCTAAGGACGCTATTGGCCATTGCATTGCATTGGTACAGTAGATGGAAAGTGTTAACATGCAGGCACCGATCATTGTGTGTGTGTGTGTGTGTGTGTGTGTGTGTGTGTGTGTGTGTGTCGGCTTTCGCTGGACACTGTCCCAGAGTGCCATCTTGTTTTTTTGTAAACCATGATGTCCAAAAAGGAAAGCCTGCCATCACTTTGGACCTCCGTGGTAAAAATTTAATGGGATGAAGAAAATTGAAGTGCTCCAAAAATCTGTTGAGCACCACGTCCATGAAGCCAGACAAACATCGTACCTTCTGCGTATCTCTAGCAGCACGTTAGTTGCAAAGCTTAAGTCCTCTGTGCTCTATCCTCTAAGTTTTCCACAAATAAACTTGGCGATAAAGGACTCCCCACACTCCGTCATTCTGTTCAAAAATGTTGCAATAAAATAAAAAATATGCGGATGTCAGCACATGACGACAAAACTATGAAATGAATGACATTTACAATTCAGCAAACCAGAATTACAATAGCATTAAAAATTTAAGTTACAAAGTTCAATGTGATGGAGGACCGTGCTTTTGAGAAGAAAGTTTCTCAAGGCGTGGTGTAATAGCAGAAACAGCACTCGATATTCTTTGCTTGCATTTAACTTTGAACGGTAGTTAGAGAGCTGAAATGCCAGTATCACAGAAGTTGTTGCAAAAGGAATTTGGATCTTCATTACATTTTGGCTCAGCGTTGGGAATTCCTTGCTAATATGTATAGAAAACTGCTAACAAAACATTTAAATTTACTCTTCAGTGAAGTATCAAAAGTGGGATCAATAAGCTGTTCTTGCCCTTTTATATTTGGACTTGGTGGTCCAGGAACATTTTTGAATGGATTTTTAATCCAATTACATTTATCAAAATTGTCATTGAAGTGCTTTTCGAAGTGAGGTTAGTGAGAGGTGAGCCATTTTCAAGAGAAAATCTCCGTTGCTGAAATAGAATACCTCATTTCTCATTTAGAGTACCGTAGTTGTGTGTTTCTATAACCGTTTGCAGCACACTATGAAGGGATGAGCTAAGGTCTTTAGTGACCAGAGCATTCCGATATGGCATGCACTGAGTCCATACTGCATCGAGAGCTACAGCTTTAACTTTCACTTGCAATCCACGCTGAATTCCAAACGTGGAGGGAGCCCCCATATGTGCATATTTCAAAGCACCTATTCCATGATACCCTGTTTTGATTTAATAAAGTATTGATCATGTAGCGTCAACTGATGGGCACGATGCAAATTCGGTGAGTTACGGTTTTGTTCGTGTGTCCGTCATTTTGTACACGTAATACTTAGGAAAATATATAACTTTGAAAACGAATGAATCATTTATAGCAGCACTGTGTATTAAACCTTCTGAAGGCTGCAGTGCACTAGTACTTCCTAAATAATGTCGGTAAAATTCTGTTTGTTTACATGGTATCAGTCACTGCTTTATCATTAAGTCACTAATACTTTTATTGTGTACGCAGCTACTGAAATATTTTTTCGTTATACACATGTTGCGGTTTGTTCAGTTAAAACATTGCCAACGGTAGTTTTTTCTCGTCTGTTTCCTGCCTTTTGTGTGGATGTGATGTCTTAATTCACGTTTTCACTTCAATTTTTCTCTCTGCAAGTGGAGCTGTAAATAAAAAATTGAAAAACGTGGGACCATAACCGGCTAATAATGACACGAAAGGCTGTCAATCAAGACTCCTGGTGAGGCAATATTTTTCGAACGGCCAGATGACAGTTCATTGACGATGCAGGCGGAAGAAAGCAAGGCGGACGATTGTTGCTGTCTCATTCCATGCAGGCATTCTTCTCGGTTACGTATTGTGCAAGGCAGAAATCCTGTGTTCTTACCGACACCCTCATACGATTGAAAATTTTCAATTTAAACGGCATATGCTTATTGTATGGTCGAGGTGTTAATAAGTCCTCCGAGTAACGCAAGGTGATACCGATACAAGACCAAGCCATATCTGCAGTTGAGGCAACCCACAGCTCACCTGTTGCAGTACTCCAATTGGCAGCTTTGTTTATTCAGCGTGACAGGCTGAAGCAGAATATTAGGATGCGTGAAAACAATGTAATCTTTTGACTAAGCAATATTGTGGCACTCAATGGAAATGGCAGCATAGCGTGAAATCATTGGTAATGCATGTGTTTAAATTTACCTGTGCCCCTCACGGACTTGACGATGTGGAGGTCACACTACTTACACCAATATAACGTTGTGACAAGCTGCTCACTTTACGCGTTAGTTCTAGCTCAGTAAAGTGTTAAGCACGTCAGCCTATAATGGAACTTCAGTCGTGAAAGGTTTCCTTACATAGCGGCGTATATAGCGACAGATGGTTTCTAAAACGCTTCACTTCGTGTACATGAAGTTTGAGAAGCAATCGAAACTTCAGCGTAATGTTACCACTGTCTTAGTCACAACATATACACGAATTAAGTTGATTGTTGAGCGAGTAGGTTGTGCCGGGTCGCAGTGTGACTGTTGATATATAATCTTACTATTAAAATTTTGCTTGCACAATTCGCAGCGTGGTCGGGGAATATTTAAGATTTTCTTCTGCAGTCATAGTTGTTGATAAATTCCTTCCTCACCTTACTCTGACCATTTAAGTTATCGAAAATGATGTAACAATATATTTAACAAAATACTGTGTGCACACATAATTTAGATGGAAATTAGCATTGCGTGGCAGTACTGAGATACGTATTGGTGGGATAATATTACGTCCCGAGCGAGAAATAACTTCCGTGTTTTAGTTGTCATTAGCTTCTTAAACAAATCAATCGTCAGTAGTGAAGGTTATCTGAAATCAGCAATTTCCTGATTATAGTCAAACCTTCTGCACTGGCCGGCCGGAGTGGCCGAGCGGTTCTAGGCGCTACAGTCTGGAACTGCGCGACTGCTGCGGTCGCAGGTTCGAATCCTGCCTCGGGCATGGATGTGTGTGATGTCCTTAGGTTAGTTAGGTTTAAGTAGTTCTAAGTTCTAGGGGACTGATGACCTTAGAAGTTAAGTCCCATAGTGCTCAGAGCCATTTGAACCTTCTGCACTGCAGTAAATTCATTTCGATGTCACTGTGCACACTGCTGTTAGAACTGTAACGCACTGATGAATCTGTAATACCTTTAGTACAGCGTTTTGTTATCGCTGCTCACCTATTATCGAAGTTGATTAGGAGAGGCACGGAAGTCTAAATGAAGAATCTCTTCTGTCTGCTGAACGCAACGAGATGAAATTCTTGCTGATAAAATCTGGGCGCTTATCACAGTTTTCATCATATTTTTACAAAGATTCGTACTTTTATCTGTACAAATGCACACTGATTTAAGGATAAATTTCTTTGTCATGTTACTTCACTGGGCGGAATTTTAACAGTAGAATTTACAATATTGCTCAGCAATTCCTCCGTGAACTAGGGCTTGTACATCTCTCGACATGTTCTGTATACTAGCCTTAATATTGCGTTTCCACGTCAGCACCTTAGAAACTTTGATGCCTGACCAGTTACAACCTACTGCTCATTCAAAATGATACTAGCTATGGCGTACCATGTACGACTGGTTAACTGTTACTGTAAAATGGGCTACGTGTGTGCGCTGCTCAGTCAAACGCCAAATCCAATATTTATTAAGGAAGTAGTTATCATACTTTATAACCTAATGTAAATCTCTCAAAATAAAATTTTCCCATACCCACGCCAGTTTTTATATCTATTCCGCGGATTTGTAAAGTTTGCTAGCATTGCAAAATGAGATCGTGTGGTTCTCTCAAAGTCTTCGTTCTCTTAGACGGTACAGAAATTATGTGAACGTTGAGTAAAATATTTTAACATTGTAGCCAGAGGAACAGAGCGCAGGACATTGCACACAACGCAATCAGCCAACTTGTTACTCTGTCTGAAAGTGGATGTTTTGCTAAGATTGTCTGTAAAAATTCATACGTACTTCTTAGTCTAATAGTGCCGTTTCTACGTAATAAATTAATATTTATCGGTGCTTCGTGTCTAGTTTCTTTTAAATGCCATGGATGTTGACTATTACGATCGATTTTTGTAGACTGACTGTCGTTGGGAGGGGGGGGGGGGGAAGAGAGAGAGAGAGAGAGAGAGAGAGAGAGAGAGAGGAGAGAGAGAGAGAGAGAGGGGGGGGGGGCGTCTGGAAGTGCTGCAAATTGACGTGCTTAGCTAAAATGTTCAGTTAGTAGTGGTTGCCTTCAAAATCAGACCCATTTGAGTCCATACAAATATGCTTTTGATACTTCCCACTACCCTGAACATTTATGCATGTAGTTTCCCGGAAGGTTGCGCTGATTAACCGATGGTTTTGTCATCTGACGGAACGCAAAAATGTCTGTAGTAAAGTTTTTCATACATGGGTGCCTTTGTGGTGCCACTTTTTTAAATTTACTGTTGCCGGTTTCTTATCGCCTAGCAACCCATCATCAGATGATATACATTTTTTAGTTATTGTTTACATCAACGTGGGGATCGCTGTTTAGTTATTTGAATCCACGGTATTAATCCTGGTTCACAAAGATTTTGTGTAAATCGTGTAAAGCACGTGAGAACCATTGCTTCTGGCAAAGTTTATTTGATGCTGTGTAGTTAACATAATTGGCGACGAAAAACCGGTGATGGAAAAATGTTTTTAGCGTCTCGAGAGCCGATGGGATGCAATGATGAAAGTTGCTTTCTTTTTGTGTGTACAGTAAATCGCTCGTTTAGTCTCTCGGAGTTATTGGAATTTGATGAAACTTGCCACAGTATACCAGCACAGTTACAAACTGGAAAAACAGTCGTGTAATAATCTTAAAAGTGTGGTCTTCATATTTTTGCAGCGTATTGACTGATCCATTGGATTTCTGGCGAACAATAGATATTTCGGCCGTATACTTTTTGGCCATGTGCCGTGTGAGATGACAGACTGAAACTAACAATCTTGTCCATTTTATCTGCATATCTAGTTACTGCAAATGTCACGATGATTTGGGGGGATCCTTATCAACTTTCCCTTTCAAGAGAAACCAATTCCCCCAAAACCAGCGTGAAACGACGACGATGAAACAGGGCAAAACCCGAATCACGTAGGTGAAATTAAATACAGTCTTGCATTTTGTGCACATTAGCAAATGTCCAATTCGCAGTAAATGACACAGGCTGGTTTCGCGTAGTGATTGCGGAAGTACATTGAGGAAGCTGCATACAGTAGAACGTCAGCTAGCCATAGTCCGAAACTTTTCTGCCTGCCTTCCTGGTAATGGTAAGTCTGAGGCACAACACGAAGACCATTACAGGCTGATACAGTCGTCGTTCTCTCTACAGTTGCGACTTCCAACGCAACTTCCTTGTCGAGAATTTCGTGAGTTAGTTAAAAAATTACAGCAGCGTCAACTATTAGAAGAAACGTTTAGTACACCACCTTTGCATTTACAGGACAGACCAGAAGGTTTGTGCACTGGCTAGATCTAGAACATACATACCAGACGTCCTATTTCTCCATCAGTCGATAAACGAGATACACAGACACAGTGAGTGAGAGTGAGAGAGAGAGAGAGAGAGAGAGAGAGAGAGAGAGAAGGGTTGTTGCGAAATGTTAAATTTACAGCATGTAAAACGTAATTTTCCACTAATCCCGTCATTTGCAAGTGATAAGTAAACGTACATTTCAGCAAAGGGCAGAAAGTTTAGTGACACCGTAACTGTCTGTGTTCTAACCAGTGTCATAATCGTTGCATTATACACGAAAAGCTGACTTAGATTAGTACCTGTACTAGTTATGGTTAATCACTCACGTCTTCTAAATGTTGGTTTGCATCTGAAGACGGCGGCTTCGTCGTAGCACAGCATCGTGTCTGCGTGTAAGATTTCCACGCTGACGCGCTGCTAGAACGGTGCGACCTAAATGCAGAGACAAATGGCGACCTTCAAACATCACGCGTTCTCGTGCTCGCTTACTTTAGTTACGTCATAAAAATCTCTTCCTGTCTCAGTTTTCTTCATTAGTTTGCTAGGGTGATGGAGGAAATAATATTGCGTGCGGCTGATTCATTGTTGAATAGTCTGATTCGGCTGAATGGTGATCATAATTTATAAGCAAGGGAAGGACCTCGGAAGATGTTAGCGTGGTGACTGTGATTTAATCATGAAGTATTACAGAAGTACTAGCTTTTCCCCGCGGCTTCGCCAGAGTAAAAGTTCAACACTTAAATTGCACACACATCCACACATCGTCCTTCTCTCTCTCGCTCTCTCTCTCTCTCTCTCTCTCTCTCTCAAAAATTTTTTGCCCATATCTCTGTTCCCATGGGAGCTAGGAGATTCTGATCCCCCTCAATGCTGATTTTCGTGTAGCAAGCAGTGCATGTACCAAATTTGGCTGTAATAGATCCCGTGGTTTAGGATATCTAGAAGCTGTGGGGGCACCATTTGCACAAAATACATCCTAATGTATTCCCCAACCTTCAGTTTGAGATAAGTGATTGGCCTCATTTCTGAGCTAAAGTTCAGTGTTCGAATACTGGCTTGGTTATTTTATATTTGATTGCACGCTAGTTAATAGTGTTAGTACAGTGACTAAATGCTGGTATTGAATCTTTGAAACATTTAAAATGCAGTACTTCTCTCTCACTCCATGCGAGTAGAATACTACATGTGGTAACAAACACTGATACAATGTGCTCTCTGCCATGTAAAAGTTGGTGCTTGAAAGATCTTTGATACTTCCGGGAGGGGCAGCATATCACAGCTCCAGTGTTAATGTTCCCCATTTCCCTAATAAGGAAAACGCAGCTCATTTAGGATTATTGCGAATTAGAGAAGGGAGAGAGTAACAAATTTGATACACAAACTTGGGTGGCAATCCTTACAACTTAGGCGTTTTTCCTTGTGCCGAAATCTGTTGAATTTCAACCGCCAAGTTTCTCCACCGAAAGCGACAATATTTTTGTGACACTTAACTACACAGAGAAAAATTACTATCATAATAAAATCTGAGCTCGCACGGAAAAATTTAGGTATTCGTTTTTCCTACGTGCTGTCCGAGAAAATAACGGTCGAAAAGTAGTCTGCAAGTAGTTCTGCGAACACTGTCCAGCACTTACTTTGAATTTTAGAGTAGTGAGGCAGATGTGGAACAACAGTTTAGTCACAGCCGGCAATTACTTGAGTTTAGGAGAACCAGGTCAATCCTAATACAAGAAACACTCGTCGGAATTTCTCGCAGTCTCCATTTTTTACCTTTTGCTGTGCAGTACAGATTTGTAGAAACACTTTTGGTGTCTTGTGAGAGTTCTTCAATTACAGAAAGCCATCGGGGATGCTGTGCTTTGCTTCGTTGCATCATTCCTGCCAATGACTGTGTTTTCAAATGCCGAGAACAGGTCTGGGTTTACGTAATCTGTTTATCTTCTTTAATCAGCTATGTAATTAGGACTCAAGGTACGGAAGCAGCTGATCAGCCCCACAAAAGTTCGTTGTTTCAGATGCTCCTGTTTCTTGCTTGATCTCTCTCGTGAACTCACTCACCATAGCATTAGTTTTCCTTTTATTCTCGCGAAATAGCGTGGGTTTGTGCGGAGAAAGTAGCAGCTGTAGGATAGAATCATCTCTGATAGCTGTAAAAGTGTTAGCTAACTCAATAGGAGTAACGCCAAATTGCCTTTTTCTCAAACTTGTTTTATCGTTTTTTTTCCGTACGATAGACGTGCGAAAATATTGAAAAATATTACACCTTTCTTTTCTCAGATCTTTTCTGCCGCTTTTGTACATCTCTGAAGGTGCTATCCGATTTTTTCGCGATAGCTAATTTTCTTGAGGTGTGCGAAGCGGTGTTCTACAGTAACGGCCCTTCACCACATGCCTCCCCGTGGCTAAGTAGGTTTAGGGCCTTTAGGGGTTTCCGTAGTTTACGTACATAGGTTGAATACGGAGGTGGTTTATGTAAGGCAGTGCTCTATTCCTTGCCCCATTCTAACCCAATCTGAAATAGCGCTCCGTAAATAAAGACCAGGTTGTCGTGACATTAAACGCATTCATCCTTCACTTATGCACACATCTTCGAAAGTATCTACCCAGATTTTGCGCAAAGCCGGTATCCTTCCTTCCATATTCTAACAGCAATTTCCTTCGTACAGGTTGGTTTACGCGTCAGGTTAGTGTCACGTTAACCACATTACGAGATTTTTTGCTTGGCCTGTGGAGCGTTTAAAGTGAAAATTTCTTATCACTGGCCCATTTCCTTCATATTTAACTTAAGTTCGCAACCGTAACATCTTATGTCTGCCAACGAACTGCTTTACATTAGTCTGGATTGCTGTACCCTTGTGGTCTCATCAGAGACAAAAGGTATTTCACTCTTGTACCACAAGCATCCATATTGCAACGGGAGCTAGGGAATCTCACGGTGCGTTTATAGTAGTCACCATTTTACCACCTTGCTCCTCAGATAAGGCAAGATGTGGTATCTAATATAAAAATAATAGAATGTTAATTTACGCAGTTTTGTGGTACGTAGTAATAAGCTAATAGTTCCCGAACGTCTACATTAGAAATCGCTGTGTAGACGTTAAAATTTAGGTGTATTCCTTACTAATCAGTGATCAGGTTTTATGCCTTTCAATAGCTCCCCTGTTACTTAATTCATTGTCTGCAAATCGTAGACAGATATCGCGATCAAACTTCGGAAACGTTAATCATTGACAGACTTTCCATTGCAGGTATTAAGCAAATCGTTGCATACTAACATGGTTTTTGGTTCAAAAAAATTGTTCAAATGGCTCTGAGCACTATGGGATTTAACTTATGTGGTCATGAGTCCCCTAAAACTTAAACCTAACTAACCTAAGGACATCACACACATCCATGCCCGAGGCAGGATTCGAACCTGCGACCGCAGCGGTCGGTTTTTGGTTCGTCCAGAAGTTGTTCGATAACCATATCTCCAGCATCCAGTCTAAAATTTCGCACCACCTTTAAAGATGTAAGTGGGATATGAAGGTCTCTGAAGCGTTACTATTCCCAGTCAACAGGTCACGAACGTCAGTAAGCCAGGTACTTCGTTTTCAGTCTGGAAACTACGACTGATGTCATTTAAACATGCTGCTGAGCGTGCTATTTTAGCAAAATAGTTAGCCGTGTCATTAAGTAATTTGGTCTTCATGTGGTGATTAAACGTTTACTCCACCGTGGCACATACCCGACTTAGCACGAAAGCAAGCGCACATGCAGAGTGGAAAGACGGCGTAAAACTAATTGGAAGAAAGACAGATGCAAGACAGAGGTGTATTGATGGAAAGCTAAATAAAGCACTTCACTCAGGAAAGAGAGGCATCTAACAAAACCATGTTTCGATGGATTCTTGACTATTGCTCGACAGTCCGGGACCCTTCCAAGAGTAGATTAATAAAGACGATTAAGCAGACACAAGTAGTAGTTTTGTTGATGGTTCATTTAGTAAACGTGAGAGGACCGCAGAGAAGCGTACGCAGCTCAGCGCGGACGCTGCAACAGAGCGTTGTGTCATAGATGCTTATCGTTTAAATTCAAGAGTGTGTCTTCAAGACGAGTAAGAGAATCCTTCTCCCACGTCTATCTTCTGAAATGACCATAGTAGTAAAATCAGACATAATTGAGCTTATACTGAGGTTTCATTTCTTTCCTGCACAGCGTTAAGGAATGGGACAGGACAGGAAGGAAGGAAAAAAAAGCCTTTGCATCAAACGTCCAGGGCAGGCAACAGATATTTGGGGACCAGGAGTGTTATTCATATACTTAAGTTCGCATGCCGGCCCTTTACTTGACGCTACAGCAGCGCTAGTAATGCGTAAAGTCAAAACTATAGCGCCCATGACGTTCATGTTTATGGGATAACGCATCGGTGTGAATGGCATCCATTTCTCGTCACCCATTACGACAAATTATGCCTCAAAACTCGCGTTTTTGAGAGCATATTCATTGTGTTCACCCCCATCTTCAGATTTTTTCTTTTATTTACGTGTCGTGAACATTTTTTCTATACTTACGACGTTACACAGTAGCTATCTTAAAACCGTCCATTTGCAGAAGTCTGCGACGCTATTAGTAAATAACCAACGTTCTCTACACGTAAATAAACGTAAACATCTGAAGCTGGAGTGTCCAGCATCTTGAAATGTCTTCATGGAAAAATAAACGCCAGTAAAAGCAACTGGTTGCAGCTAATTCATTGTAAATGACGTGTTTTCTACAGTTGCAATGTACTGATACGTCCAGAGATGAAAAAGAATTATTTAGTAATGTTAGTACGAGAAACAACAGAAAAACAAAATACGCCAATGAGACATACAGGCCTAGACGGCAAACAGTTACAAGTAAATTCGCGTTTTGTGGCCACAGATAGTTCTAAAAGTGTGTGTGAAATTTTTTGTCTTCAGCCCGAAGACTGGTCTGATGCAGCTCTCCGTGCTGCTCTGTCCTGTGAAAGCTTCGTCATCTCCGAAAAACTTCTACACAGTGCATCCTTCTGAATCTGCTCACCGTAGTCATCTTAGTCTCTCTCTCTTCCATCTGCGATTTCTCTCTCTCTCTCTCTCTCTCTCTCTCTCTCTCTCTCTCTCTCTCTCTCTCACACACACACACACACACACACACACACACACACACACACACACACACACACACACACTACTACTACTACTAAATCAGTGATCTCTGATGTATCAGAATGTGTCCAATCAACCGATCCCTTCTTTTAGTCAAGGTGTGCCACAAATTTCGTGTCTCTCCACTTCTATTCAGTACGTCCTCACTAATTACGTGATCTACCAACCTGATCTTCCACATTCTTCTATAGCACCACATTTAGAAAGCTTCTTTTCTCTTTTTGTGCGAACTGTTTATCTTCCGTGTTTCACTTTCAGACGTGGCCATTACCAATCTACTTTTTGTATCCTCTCTACTTCAGCCATCATCAGTTATTTTGCTGCCCAAATAGCAAAACTCATTCACTACTTTAAGTGCCTCGTTTCCTCATCTAATTCCCTCAGCATCGTCTGATTTAATTAGACTACTGTCCATTATCTTCGTTTTGTTTTTGTTGATGTTCATCTTATATTGTCCTCTCAAAGCACTGCACATTCCGTTCAAGTGCTCTTCAAACTCCTTTGCTGTCTGAGGTTTGCCGATTACATTGAGAGAATTAAAAAATTTTTATTTGGACTTTTAATTCCTACTCCAGATTTTTCTTTTGTTTCCTTTACTGTTTGCTAAATGTACAGATTGAATAATAGTGGGTGACAGGCTACAACTGTGTCTCACTCCCTTCTCAACCACCGCTTCCTCTTCGTGCCCCTTGGCTCTTATAAATGCCTTTAGTGTTTGAAATTTAGTCTAAATATCCACAAACAATATTAGGAAGCATTTTAAGTATTTGTCCAAAAATACCTTCGATGACTGAGCCCCTAGGCGTGGGCTGTTACTGTTACACTAAGTAAATGCAGCCTCATTTCTTTGTTCATTTTAAAAGTTTAAAAATCGCTTGAATTTCACACATATTGGTAGATGTATATCGTCCGTATTACACAGAAAACAAACTGAAAAAATGCGAACGAGAGAATGGGGAATATCTGAAAATGCATAACGGCCGTAATCCAACGCGAGCATCACACTCTCCCCCGAATTTATTCCGCTGGCCGGATTGAAACCAAGCGGGGGTCTGATCAGGCCCGTGGGGACCGGTTGCCCACACAAAGCCTGAGAGACAGATCATGCCATGGGAAACAACTTTTTTTTACAGGCAAAGTGTTCGGTGACACAACTCAGCTTCACAAGGAGTCGTTCGGTATTCGCCAACCGTGGGGCGACAGGATTTCACCGAACTAGCAGGGTCTGCTAACCAGCAGTGCTGGATACTACCTATCCCAGTAAACTGATAATGTGATTTTGCACAAGAAGACCTTAATGAGTGTCTCTCAGTGGAGAAGGATATTTGAGAAGCGAATCAGGAACTTTAATTTTGCAGGCGCTACCTCGTTTCGTACAAAGCAAATGACTGCATTATAAGCAACACACAAGGCACAAAGTGCCTACATCTTGATGCGTCTCAGGAGCATAACTAATACAAAACGACACTTATCGTCTTCGGGAAGTGTCAAGTAACATTTTTCTTTACAAAAGTTGTTCTCCACGACATGATCTCAAACTCCTAAAAATTTGATGCAAAGGCTTTGAAACACCATATACAGTATATCAACAGAGGTGCCCTCTACCATAAGGTGGTCTGTGCAATGTAGATGTTATCGTGGATTAATGTTTCAACAACCACCGTAAAGCTATTTTTGCAAATCAGCATTTCACGACTGTATATCAAACAGCTGAATGGATTTTTCTATCTGTTATAAAGAACTCTTCTATTAAAAGGAGGAGGATTAGGGTCCACGACGTCGTCAGTAGACGTTTGGGACTCATTACATGTGGGGATGGAGCAGCATTTTAAAGACATTATGTTGACTGTGTCCATTAACCTGTAAGTCATGTCCTGTGTATAAGAAAAGTGGTTTGTTGGCTTTGTATAAATGGTATTACAAGGCTCAGATAAAACGGTCACATGTGGAGTTTGACATGTGCTGAAGCACAGTTCTCTGCTATATACCACCTGAGAATGCTACCGTCAGTGTCGACTGTTAAGTTATTTAAAAAGTTTTACATGACTATGAACCACAACCATCAGAAGTTAACAAATTCAAGTGTTAGGAAGTCTTTTCTGAAGGGATTTGTGTGGAATGTACCCTTGCACAGTAGTGAAACCAGTAACATGTAGTTCAAACGAGAGAATATGTGACCTATAGCAGATTCATAAATTTAGACAACATTGTCAATGGAGTACAGCGACCTAGTGCTATATTTAGATTAAAACCAATAATAGAGGTAGCAATAATATTAACGTCAGGACGCCGTTATGAATTGATTGGTAGTAGGCGGCGATGTCACTGTATCTGACTTTTTAAATCCCAACAACCACATGTATACCTTGCTGTAAGCTGTCGTATCTGCAGTTAGATCTGTAACTACAAGTTTTTACATCTGCACGTTCATCTTCAGGTACTCCGTAAAGCACGTTACGATGTCAAATGGGAGGTGCTTTGTGTATCACCGTCATGCAACCAACCTTACTTTCATGAATATTGCGCGGAAAAAAAACTCTTGGTACGCCTCCACAAAAATTCGTAGTAGTATGTTGGCTGATCCTTCTTGGAACGTATGCTCAAGCAATTTTAACAGTAAACGTTCCCTCCGTGGACATCGCATTTCCTATAGTGTGTGCCACCGTCGTTGAGTAAGCATCCCTGTGACGTTTTCGCTTTTGCTAAACGAAACCGTGATTGTAATTTGCTGCTCTTCTTTACATGTTCTCTATTTCCTCTATTAATCCTACATGAAGAGTCCCAGACGGACAAGCAATACTAAATAATCGCTCTAACTATAATTAAGAGAACTTGCATACATCAGAGTTCTTTAAAGGAATATGTCTGGCATCAGCGTAACCTATAACCTACACCCAGTTTTATGTTGAATGTTAATTAACGTCTTTTGCAACTGTAATGAAAGTCCTATTAAGACCAGACGCGTTTCGTTTATAATAAAGTATCTTCAGTGGTGAACTGTTTCTGATCGTTACATTGACATACTTAGGTTAAAGGTTATTAAATTTACAATCACATGATGAAACTTCAGATGGATATTTTGGTACTTCAGGTGAAGGCCTCCAGGAAATACCTGACTGGGCGTACAACATGTCTGTTTTTCGGCCGCTTTTTTTCCACAGTTGCAAATATAAAAGTTGTACAGGTTAATTCGGGTCTTTTGCAACCTTTTCCCTAAGTATGTCAACGTAAGGATCAGAAACAATTCTCCACTGAAGATGCTTTAGAATAAAGCGAAACGCGTCTGCTGTTAATAAGGCTTTCATTGCAGTTGCAAAAGACGGTAATTACCCTACAGGGTGGTCCATTGATAGTGACCAGGCCAAATATCTCACGAAATAAGCTTCAAACGAAAAAACTACAAAGAACAAAACTCCTCTAGCTTGAAGGGGGAAACCAGATGGCGCTATGGTTGGCCCGCTAGATGGCGCTGCCATAGGTCAAACGGACATAAACTGTGTTTTTTAAAAGGGGACCCCTATTTTTTATTACGTATTCGTGTAGTACGTAAAGAAATATGAATGTTTTAGTTGGCGCTGTAATAATCACAAACGTATAAGTACGTGGTATCACGTAACGTTCCGCAAGTGCAGACGGTATTTGCTTTGTGATACATTACCCGTGTTAAAATGGACCGTTTACCAATTGCGGAAAAGGTCGATATCGTGTTGCTGTATGGCTATTGTGATCAAAATGCCCAACGGGCGTGCGCTATGTATGCTGCTCGGTATACTGGACGACATCATCCTAGCGTTCGGAACGTTTGCCGGATAGTTACGTTATTTAAGGAAACAGGAAGTGTTCAGCCACATGTGAAACGTCAACCACGACCTGCAACAAATGATGCCCAAGTAGGTGTTTTAGCTGCTGTCGCGGCTAATCCGCACATCAGTAGCAGACAAATTGCGCAAGAATCAGGAATCTCAAAAACGTCGGTGTTGAGAATGCTACATCAACATCGATTGCACCCGTACCAAATTTCTATGCGCCAGGAATTGCATGGCGACGGCATTGAACGTAGTGTGCAGTTCTGCCACTGGGCATAAGAGAAATTACGGGACAATGACAGATTTTTTGCACGCGTTCTATTTAGCGACGAAGCGTCATTCACCAACAGCGGTAACGTAAACCGGCATAATATGCACTATTGGGCAACGGAAAATCCACGATGGCTGCAACAAGTGGAACATCAGCGACCTTGGCGGGTTAATGTATGGTGCGGCATTAGGGGAGAAAGGATAATTGGCCCCCATTTTATCGATGGCAATCTAAATGGTGCAATGTATGCTGACGAGGGCTAGTAGAAATCGTTGGGTAACAGAAGAAATATCGAATTTAATTGATGAAAGGAGAAAATACAAAAATGCAGTAAATGAAGCAGGCAAAAAGGAATACAAACGTCTCAAAAATGAGATCGACAGGAAGTGCAAAATGGCTAAGCAGGGATGGCTAGAGGACAAATGTAAGGATGTAGAGGCTTATCTCAGTAGGGGTAAGATAGATACTGCCTACAGGAAAATTAAAGAGACCTTTGGAGAAAAGAGAACCAGTTGTATGAATGTCAAGGGCTCAGATGGAAACCCAGTTCTAAGCAAAGAAGGGAAAGCAGAAATGTAGTAGTAGTATATAGAGGGTCTATACAAGGGCGATGTACTTGAGGACAATGTTATGGAAATGGAAGAGGATGTAGATGAAGATGAAATGGGAGATACGATACTGCGTGAAGAGTTTGACAGAGCACTGAAAGACCTGAGTCGAGTTCGCCCCGGTAGCTGAGTGGTCAGCGTGACAGACTGTCAATCCTAAGGGCCCGGGTTCGATTCCCGGCTGGGTCGGAAATTTTCTCCGCTCAGGGACTGGGTGTTGTGTTGACCTAATCATCATCATTTCATCCCCATCGACGCGCAGGTCGCCGAAGTGGCGTCAAATCGAAAGACCTGCACCAGGCGAACGGTCTACCCGACGGGAGGCCCTAGCCACACGACATTTCCATTTTTACCTGAGTCGAAACAAGGCGCCCGGAGTAGACAACATTCCATTGGAAATACTGACGGCCTTGGGAGAGCCAGTCCTGACAAAACTCTACCATCTGGTGAGCAAGGTATATGAAACAGGCGAAATACCCTCAGACTTCAACAAGAATATAATAATTCCAATCCCAAAGAAAGCAGGTGTTGACAGAGGTGAAAATTACCGAACAGTCAGTTTAATAAGCCACAGCTGCAAAATACTAACACGAATTCTTTACAGACGAATGGAAAAACTAGTAGAAGCCGACCTCGGGGAAGATCAGTTTCGATTCCGTAGAAATACTGGAACACGTGGGGCAATACTGACCTTACGACTTATCTTAGAAGAAATATTAAGGAAAGGCAAACCTACGTTTCTAGCATTTGTAGACTTAGAAAAAGCTTTTGACAATGTTGACTGGAATACTCTCTTTTAGATTCTGAAGGTGGTAGGGGTAAAATACAGGGAGCGAAAGGCTATTTACAATTTGTACAGAAACCAGATGGCAGTTATAAGAGTCGAGGGACATGAAAGGGAAGCAGTTGTTGGGAAGGGAGTAAGACAGGGTTGTAGCCTCTCCCCGATGTTATTCAATCTGTATATTGAGCAAGCAGTAAAGGAAACAAAAGACAAATTCGGAGTAGGTATTAAAATCCACGGAGAAGAAATAAAAACTTTGAGTTTCGCCGATGACATTGTAATTCTGTCAGAGACAGCAAAGGACTTGGAAGAGGAGTTGAAGGGAATGGATAGCGTCTTAAAAGGAGTATATAAGATGAACATCAACAAAAGCAAAACGAGGATAATGGAATGTAGTCGAATTAAATCGAGTGATGCTGCTGGTATTAGAGTAGTGAGTTTTGCTATTTGGGGAGCAAAATAACGGATGATGGTCGAAGTAGAGAGGATATAAAATGTAGGCTGGCAATGGCAAGGAAAGCGTTTCTGAAGAAGAGAAATTTGTTAACATCGAGTATAGATTTAAGTGTCAGGAAGTCGTTTCTGAAAGTATTTGTATGGAGAGTAGCCATGTATGGAAGTGAAACGTGGATGATAAATAGTTTAGACAAGAAGAGAATAGAAGCTTTCGAAATGTGGTGCTACAGAAGAATGCTGAACATTAGATGGGTAGATCAAATAACTAATGAGGAGGTATTGAATAGAATTGGGGAGAAGAGACGTTTGTGACTCAACTTGACCAGAAGAAGGGATCGGTTGGTAGGACATGTTCTGAGGCATCAAGGGATCACCAATTTAGTATCGGAGGGCAGCTTGGAGGGTAAAAATCGTAGAGGGAGACCAAGAGATGAATACACTAAGCAGATTCAGAAGGATGTAGGTTGCAGTAGGTAGTGGGAGATGAAGAAGCTTGCACAGGATAGAGTAGCATGGAGAGCTGCATCAAACCAGTCTCAGGGCTGCAGACAACAACAACAACAACATGCTGATTTCCTACGTAATGTTCTACCGATGTTACTAAAAGATGTTTCACTGCATGACAGAATGACGATGTACTTCCAACATAACGGGTGCCCGGCACATAGCTCGCGTGCGGTTGAAGTGATATTGAATAGCATATTTCATGACAGGTGGATTGGTCGTCGAAGCACGTTGACCGGATCTGACGTCCCCGGATTTCTGTGGGGAAAGTTGAAGGATATTTCCTGTCGTGATCCACCGACAACGCCTGACATGTGTCAGCGCATTGTCAATGCATGTGCGAACATTACGGAAGGCGAATTACTCGCTGTTGAGAGGAATATCTTTACGCGTATTGCCAAATGCATTGAGGTTGACGGACATCATTTTGAGCATTTATTGCATTAATGTGGTATTTACAGGTAATCACGCTGTAACAGCATGCGTTCTCAGAAATAAGTTCACAAAGGTACATATATCACATTGGAACAACCGAAATAAAATGTTCAAACGTACCTACGTTCTGTATTTTAATTTAAAAAAACCTACCTGTTACCAACTGTTAGCCTAAAATTGTGAGCCATATGTTGGTGACTACAACAGCGCCATCTATCACAAAGCGAAAAAAGTGGTCCAACTAAAATATTCATATTTCTTTACGTACTACATGAATATGTAATAAAAAATGGGTGTTCCTATTTTAAAAAAACGCAGTTGATATCCGTTTGACCTATGGCAGCGCCATCTGGTTTCCCCCTTCAAGCTAGAAAAGTTTCATTCTTTGTAGTTTTTTCGTTTGACGCTTATTTCATGAGATATTTGGTCTGGTCACGATCAATGGACCACCCTGTATACAACTTGTACATCTGTAACTGCGGAAAAAGGAGGCCTAGAGACAAAGAAGACAACATGGTTGTATGTGGTCGTTCCGAAAGGGTAGTGCTAAATGTTAACGGTAACGATTATTTCCAGTGATTGATAACCAATCTCGCAATTAAACGATAAATAGGTCTTAACGTTTATACACGCTCGATACTACGTTTCCTCATATCCGTCTCCTTCTTGGACTGATGCTGTTCACGTCGTTATAATAAACCTGCAGACTGTATACTGATATTTAATCATTGATACACTAGGTTTTTTTTAAAAGATTCAGCTAACGTCGATAGGCCTGTTTGGTACACATTGACTGCGCTATATTACTACTGACATCGTGCAAAGAATCGGCGACGAATAAAACATTGACAGCTAGAACATTAACAGTATTGGTGGTTCGAAAACTTAAGTTTGCTGTACTGAAGAGCATGTGTTCTCGTTCCCAGCGGGGTATCGTAATTGATAGTTGTGTTTTGGAAAAGATTGGTGGTCATTAACAGTTACTTTCGGAGTTTGAACGGGAGGTTAAAATCTAGTAATGAGATAAGACTGACATTACAGTTGTTATTTTCTAGAACATTACGATATAATGTAGTTATCTTGTAGAGCGTATGCAGTGTTTTTGTATGGATTTACCAGCAGATAATATTTATCGCAGTACCTTCGTTGGTTTATGATAAGGTTCACAGATGGTGACCGAACATCAGCTGATATGATTATCTATTTCCTCTGATAATCGTACATATTTTTTAATCTTTCCCCGTTTCATCAAATGCTGCGGAGGTATTACATGAGAGATACTACATATGCTTAATCAAATCAGTTCTCCTGCAGTATCGTCTAGGCACCGTAATGAAACACTAAACCAAGGTACAGAACATTTGATACTGAAAACGTCTTCGCTACACTTCCAATTCCAGATAATTCCTATTAAATTCTTGTTAATAGTTTGCCTTCAGTAGCATATTTTTATGTAATTTAATTGCAGTGCTGTGATAAGTCAGTTCACATCATTGACAATAACGCTAAACGGTATGACTATGTCGTGGCTTCTACCTGTTTATTTTTCCTTACTACACTGTCGTTTTAATTATACAGGGCTATTGAGAAAGAAGAAACAGATTTCAAACATTTATTACTTGCAAAATACAAGGGATAGAAACACAATTCCAACGTTCCAGGAAACAGAAAAGTTCAAATTTTCATGCGTTCAACTTGAGCACCATGTGTTACACGACAGATATCAAAATGGTGGATCTTTTCCTGCCACACACGAAGCAGCTGCTCTCTCGTTATTGAATTCACGTCTTCAACACTGCGATGTCGCATACTTTGAAGTGCGGTAGGTATAGAGGGGATAAAAACGCGGTCTTTTGAGTAATTCTCTAAGCACGTCCGACGTTACCTGAAAGACCATTCCCTCACACCTTGTGACTTTTACGTAAAAGACCGCGTTTTTATTCCCACTATGTCTGACACTCTTGAAAGTCTGTGACATTGCATTGTTAAAGCTGTGAATTCGATAATGAGAGACCAGCTGCTCCGTGTATGGCAGAAAATGAGCCACCGGTTTGATATGTCGTGTAACAAATAGTGCTCACATTAAATGCATAAAAATTTGAACTTTTCTCTTTCCAGGAATATTTGAATTGTTTCGTCTTTCGTAGTTTTGAAACATTAAATGTTTGAATTTGTTCCTTCTGTTTGAACTGCTCTGTATTTTGTACAGTTTGAGCTCTGACTTTGCTCTGTGAAGTTATAAAAGTGGAAAACTGCGTGATGGACAAATTGCGATCTGCTGACGTAATAGATATTTGGACAACCTGCGGTTTGGGTTCGGGAGCTACCAATGCATTTAAGGCTCTCAAGGGGCGCGACTTTACCGACTTGATTTTCTTGATACCTACAGGATATCAAGGTCAGCACCGGGACATAAATTTCCTAAAGTAGAAAGCGGCTAAAAATCTTCTTTGATAATTAAAAGATTTGTCAGTTGTTAACTGCAAAACATTTCCTGCTTACTAGTGTAGTTGCCCGTAGCAGTGTGTTCAGCGTAAAAGTCTAGTAATCGTAAAGTCGATGGATCGAATGCTACTAGTAGTAACTATGTTTTTTTCCTTTCTTTTGTTTAAGTTCCTTATCGAGTAACAAAGGAACATTAGTTGACAGTTGAATCTTTGCATTTTTTGAATTATTAATAGCATGAGAATGCGAGTATTCTCAGTAAATTAAAATTTGACTAAAAAATACGAAACATCAAATAGAAAATAAAATTTTCTCATTCGTCTCAAATTTCAATTTACTTCCATGTGACTAGCAAGTTAAATACTGAATCATAATTTTAATAACATTTGCATTTATTAATAAATATGAAAATTAAATAAAAGTGAAAGTTGCTACGAGTGATATTCGAACCAATGACCTTACAACATTTCCGCTAATCATGCACCGACCGCCACGCACGTTAAAGAGCACGAAATATTTTGTAATTAACGGATTTCAGTAAATCTTGCCATTTATAATTAAAATGTCAGCTGAATGTCGTTCTGTAATTTTTACAAATAAACTAACGACTTGCCTCTGCTTCGCACGGATAGCACCAATAAATATATACCGCCGGTGACTTGTCTGGAGTAGCCGTAATTTTGTTTACGGGCCAATGCTTAAACTTACGATTAAAATCCAGAGACCTTAAGGTAACTGAATATTAACTGCAAATGCTAGTAAAACGTAAGTTATTTAAGCAGTGCACGGCAGGAAAATTCTCAGGAGGCGTGACGTCATAGACAGTCATTATAGTTTAGTCAGTTTTTATGTAGTGTTTATAAATCATGTACACGAATTTCCTCGTAAATCAGTCTAACCATTAGTGAAAGTAGTGTCATAATCCCAACAGTGGTTTCTGAGCGTGGTCTTGACACACAGATAGAAAAACGTGGCAGAGGACTTTGATATTTAGTAATAGCAAATAAATCGTAAAATCATGCTGTGTTTTGTGTAATGGAATCACGCAGGTCATAAAACTTGCTGAAACTGCGACTTTTGAAAATTCGATATCATTTTACACAGATGGTTGAATGAGTGTGATAAGTTTTGAAATGAGCTGTGGTTGGTGATGCCGGACTCTATAATCATGAATAAGAGAAGAAGATGAATATACACAGGGTGTCTCAAAAGAAAGTTTGTATTTGAAGAGCTCTTTGCGCATGTGCAAAAAATCTGAGGAGAGTGGGTGGCCACGTTCATCGCTTGCTTGGCCTCAAGGAATTCAGTCGGTATGGAGCGTTTTTCAGGAACGGACCGCGCGTTCTGTGGGCGAGAATTTTACAAAAACGGTGATTCGGCGACTGCGGATAATTTTGAAGTGATGTGGATTGCATAATATAAACGGTGCTCCAAGTGTTCCTTTTATGCGGAACTGGATCAAAACGTTCGAAGAGACGGGTTCAACATTGGACGAACTAAAATCCAGGCGACCAAGGTTATAGAGAACGGTTTAACCCGCGGGGAGTGTAAATCGGTCCTTCGTGACGATCCACCTCTCCATTCGTAAGCGTGCAAGTTCTTTAAATGTGCATAGAGCATCACTGCACCGAATTCTGTACAACGACCTTAAAATGCACCCTTACGAAATCAAATTGGCGCAAGAATTAAAGCCTCAAGATGCCAGACATTGGCTGCAGTTCGTTAATAATGTGAATGAGTGCCCTTCATTTATCACATTTTCTGACGACTCGTTTTCACCTGAGCGGTCACGTCAAAAAGCAAAATTGTTGCTACTGGAGTGTAACGAATCCTAAATAAAGACGTGAAAAATCCTGCTTTTGCCAAAAGCTACTGCTTGGATTGCAATGTCGGCTCGAGGAGTAACTGGCACGTACTTTCTCGAGGACGAGAGCAGTCGTGCTGTAACATCGAATTCGGATCACTGTGTGACGATATTAAATGACTTTTTGGTGCCGGAATTGCAAAACTTTCCTGGTTACGACCAAAGAACATGGCTTCAGCGTCTAGCCAATTTACTTGCGTCATTCTTTCAATAAATTTGCTGCCAGTGGCCTAGATTATCCCTGCGGTGTAAGTTACCCAATTCTATGGTCTGGCCGCATCTTAGTCAATACTGTTAGTCACCTTATAGTGTGCAGCACTGCACTTTCTTACTTTCGTTCTTTAGATAGATAGAGATAGAGAGAGAGAGAGAGAGAGAGAGAGAGAGAGAGAGAGAGAGGGGGGGGGGGTAAAATTATTCTTCACAACACGCTTCTGTTATTTATAGTCAATAGCACACAATTCATTGTGTAGTCGTGACCGAGATTCCAGGTCGGTCTCTTGGAGCTGTTGCTGTTGTTCCAAGATAGACCTAATCGGTTTAGTTATATACGAAGACGAAGATTTCCCAAGCTTCCCACTAAGTAAATGCGTTTATGGGTTATTGCATTTCGATGAAATTACTCATTCAATCGTGGGGCAGTCCCTTAATTGAAAATACGAGAACTGTCGGTGTATTTACTGTAGTTAGGATTCATAGGTTTCATCCTGCATGTGAAAAGTCTTTATTCTGCAGGTGATGTAGAGGGGATAGGCAAAATAATGTGAACAATGGTAGTAATGGGATGGTTGTGTTTGATGGTCGGCAACGCAGGTAAGGCATGGTTGCAGCTGGCCTGTGCGTGTTCAGTATGGACTATGCATAAGTGCGATTGTTTACGAGTGCTGCACACTTCTTATTTGCGTTCAGGGGCCGAGGTCAACGTGCAATTAAAGACCTAACACAGTTACAAAGAGGACAGATTGTGGGGCCCGATTACTAGAGCATCAGTAACAGAGCGCCAACTTATTGGATGTCTCAAGAGCAACTGCTTCAACAATCATGACAACCTACACACAACATGGGAAGATATCGTAAACGTAATTGTGGACGCAAATCAAAACTAAATGACAGAGATAGGCGTACGATAACACGAATTGTGTAAAAACTACGGCAGTTAAAGTGACTGCAAAACTCAATAGCCATCTTCGAGACCCCCTATCTGTCGACACTCTCCGCTGAGAACACGATAAAACGAATATTCATGGGCCAGCCATTAGTGGCGACAACCATCGCAAAAAGATGTAAACATGGTGTCAGGAACATTAATCCTGGACGGCTGATCAGTGGAAACACGTCATATGGTTCGACGAGTCAAGGGTTTCGTTTTTTCCAACATCGGGGCGGATTTGTCTGGAGAACGCCTAAAGAAGCCTGCAATCCTGACTGCCTGATTCCAACGGTTAAGCATGGAGGTGGAAGTGTGATGGTGTGGGTAGCCATATCATGGTATTCTGTTGGTTCCAGCATAACTCTCAAAGGCCGCGTTACGGCTAACGATTATGTGAACATTTTAGGCGATCAGGTGCACCCCACGATTCAAATGTTGCTCCCCAACAATGATGCCATATTTCAGGACTATAATGCACCTATTCACACAGCAGGGACAGTACAATCGTGGTATGAGGAGCATACAACTAAACTGCAGCGTCTTCACTGGCCAGCACAGTCCCCGACCTTGAACATTATCGAACCCTTTTGGGCGGTATTGGAGCGCAGACTCCGGAGCAGATTTTTGCCTCTCTCGTCACTACAGAAGTTAGAAGAGGTTCTGATCGAAGAGTGGTATAACATTCCGGTGGAGACTATACAATCATTATATGCCAGTATTCCAAGAAGAATCGCAGGTGTATTACGGGCAAATGGGAATACAGCCCCTCATTAATAAACCATTCCCAAGCAAGTAGAAGTGTTCACATTATTTTGCCTATCCCCTGTATGTAATGCGTGGTAAGTTAACGTGTTTACCTATTACGGGCACGCTTTCCGTTGAACACTTATCTTTGTTACGGAAACCACTGACATTACATGTAGCTTTGTACAAAATTTATTTAGATTATACAACAACCAAATGTAATACTTTTATTATATCTAACCCCAATAACAAGTTTTATCTACACAATGACGATATTGATCTGCATCTACACACATGTTCAGATTCAGAAGTAAAATAAGCAAAACCAAAATCTAGATCTTCAATAACATAATCGAAGAAAAAGATTATAACTGTCAAACCAGCGTTACACCAAAAGAAGCCTCGTAAAACATTGGTGAAAGCTTTGTAATGCTGCTCAACATAAGGTGTAAAAGAACTTGTCTGCAGACACATACGAGAATGGTACGTGACAAACAACGCGACTAGCGTTAAAGCTATTAGTTACATGTTAATTATTAGTATGTGTATATTTTATTAAAATTTAAAAAAGTATATCACCATAAATACAAATCAGTTGTTGCGTCCGAAAAAAGTGCAAATAGAATGCCACCAACAAGCGAGGGGCCAGTAAACACCAGATTCTTTAAGGAATTCAACCCCCGCGTATGTTTAAGGTGCAAACGTCCTCTTACTTCACAAATGAGTTAATGTGTTAAATATTTGACGCTAAGCATGTAAGCGAGAAAAAGTTTGAAATTATGTTTAAAGTTTGTTGGTAGTCTTTAAATGCTCTCTTTACAAATCACTGGATGAGTGTAGTCTGAGCAAACTGATCTCCGTTTTAAGAAAAGCTAGATTTTTCACACATCTCAATGTTTGACATCACCTCTCCTGCACTGTGTGTCGTACAATGATATGATGGCAGCGATGCATTCAGTGATGTACATGGGTACTGTCTGCAAAACGTGTTGAGTATATAGTTAGTAGTAAAGATTCAGTAAGCAACGAACTTTTTCCTTTCATCATTTTATGGGGGCGGTATCAGGGAGGAAAATATTCGTAAAGATTTGAAATTGTTTATAAACGTTGTTGGAAGTGTGTAAGTGCTCTCAATTGCTGGATGGATATAATCTGTAATTGGCGCGCGGTGGGTTTATGCAGCCTCAATTCGTATACGTAGTTTCTAATTTTAATATTTGCTTTACTGTTTTAAACCCTTAATATATCTTATGCATCTTGAGTGGATTATGACACCAATACAGATTTTTAAATTCCGTCAGTAAGTGTAAGACATACTGCAAATGATATTTTTTTTTTGCTTCTAGAAATTTTTAGACGTGCAACATGTAACAGGAAATGTACACTGTGAACCGGGGTAGCCATCTAATAATAACGATGCTAGAGGCAATAAGGTAACATTGCGTGGAGAAACATGTAGAGCAAACAAATAATGAGAAGCAGTCGATCAGCATACTGTAGTTTTGCAGTGTTAATGGAGTACAGAGGAATAAACGTTCATTTTAATAATTATCCAAGTCGACACATTTCTAGTTTTTCTTATTTTTAATTTGAAGATGACTTTAGTTTCATTTTTACAAAGAGCGATTTCAACTAATCTGGTGTCTGTCGTCAGGTGAAATAAAAGAAAAAATACTAATTTTCAATCACGATTTTCACAGGAAAATGATAGTGTGAGTGTTATTTTCTTGTGTATAGTCTGATACTCTTTGCCCCTTTTCCATGTCTGATATTGCCAAACTGTCTTGGCTGGCGGCGATGTTGATCCGTTCATAAGCTAGCACGTGATCGAGGCGTGAGCGGGCGCGTGTTCTATGGCCACAGGTCTTCGGTCTAGACTGGCGCTAATCTCTTTCGAGATTGCCCGTCAGCTGGTCGCCAGGGTCAGGGACGCACAGACACCAGCTAGCGTCTGCCACCTTATCGCACCGCACCGCTGCACTGCCATGAAAGTCTCTTACAGGTGACCACCTACCTCAGTAAGCCGTACCGGTTAATGTGGATTGCTCCAAAAGAATAGGCATTTTTTCCTATAGCGTGTATCAAACATAAATTTACAGGATGACATGCGTCTTTCCAGCTTGTATTAAGTTTCATAAATCCCTTTTTTCGCGAAGCTATTGTTCAGTAGTCTGTCTGAATGGTTGCTACACTCGATGTAATTTTATGTTGAGACAATCCAATCGTGACAAGGTGACCTGATCATCTAGTCTAGCCGATCATAGATTGAATCTGGAACCTGGTTCCTAAACTAAATTATGAGGGAGTTAATTATTATGTGGTACCAGAGCGCTCGTGTGTGTGTGTGTGTGTGTGTGTGTGTGTGTGTGTGTGTGTGTATGTGTGTGTGTGTTTCCTGCAGTATCACTTCCCTCGGCGTTTATGAAGGTTAGAAGTCCAGTGATTTGCCTCGCGAAATAAACAGAACTACAGAATCAGTAGACATAAACTGTCTGTGCGCTGTTACACTAGGCAGATATGTTCCTTGCAACGTTCGCCTTGTTTCCTTGCAACGTTCGCCTTGTTTCCTTGCAACGTTCGCCTTGTTTCCTTGCAACGTTCGCTTTGTTTCCTTGCAACGTTCGCCTTGTTGTTTCCCTACATTGACAAAAACAAAAGTTTATGTTTCAGTGTCTCTCTTTTACTTGTAGGTATTTTTCAGTTCATTCTGAATGATTATTACTCTGCCATTGGCTTAGTAATCTGTACTTAAACGGTTCAGACAATTATGTTTTTGCTACCCTACAGTCTCTCAAAACGCTTAAAATATGCAATAGCAACACCCGCAAAACTGAGGAGGATGTAACGAAAAGAGGAAAGACAGAGAAATAGCAGAAAAAATACGGATCGCTCGTCTTAGCGGACCCAGGCCGTTGGTCTCCGATCGGGTGTTATTCCGGATGGGGGCTTTCGAAAGAGAACTGGAGTAAGACGAGGTCCGTAGCCTGGCCAACGAGCATTTCCACAGCCAGAATTGTACTTGCTTGTATTTTTCTTAATTCAATTGTATATGTGCTCCTAATTCAATAAATTTTGCCCTGTTGCTCAGACATTGTCAAACCATCTATGTTCTGATCGCACATGACGTCCTCAGGAGCAGCAATATGTTGCTTGTTTTTGTAATCAGCATCACTGAAATCCCACAAACACCTAAGCAAAGCATAGATATCCAAAAAGTGAACGTTATTCTCCGTTCCCCACTTCAAATTTCAGTTTGTCCACATGCTGTGAATACACTAGTGTGCCAAAGTTGGAACACGCCGAAAGTGTTTAGTTTCACCAACGAGTTGGGCAAACGCGCATGCGTAGTGGCCGGTAGCGCAACTGTCTACGACCTAGTGTCGTCGTGTAAAGTAGCCCCCCTAGGCCTGCTATCAGCTATCAAATGAATACCGAGGACCTTCCCGGATGTAAAAGGCGGCGAAGGTGATGGGCTTGTCCCCCTCCTAGCGCCACGGCGAAGGAAGATCGTACTCTGCCTACATTCGTGACAGTAGCCTGCCACATACTTCACTTGTACAATTTATTAAATAATAAATGCCACAATAATAAATTCTATGACAAAATTTTATAGAATTAAATAACGAACTTCAAACATCCTTACCGGTTTCTGTTTTCTGGGCATTAGGCCATGGGATGTTTTCATTGCCTAATTGCCTAACGGCGTGACTCCTTGCTTAGTTTCTTTGTTTCAGAATCGACGTTGTTACAGCGTCTTTTTCTTACATTTTAATACCCATAACAACAGGAAATTCAGGAATTACATACCAGTAATGACCATCTGTATTGTGTAGGGTATGATTTAGTAGGTGGAAGGCAAACTCCGTGGGTCCTTTTTTCTGCCGGCAAATTAGTTTGGAAGGTCGCCGATAGAGCTTCCACCTACTTTAGTTTCTAAAAATGGCGGCGAACCAAACAGAGGAAGCATTTCATGTAATGCAATTTGCCCGGTGCCAACAAAAATGTTTTGATCATTTTCCCAATGCCATATATGTTGAAACCTTGTCATTTTACTATATTGCACTTAAATAGAATGTGTATTTTTGGTTCCTTCCCGCATTCCAGAGAGCACTGTCCTTGGCATCCGTGGAATAAGACTAACGTAATGTAAATGTAATGTAGAAATAACACCTTATAGTCATATTAACGCCGATATTCTTCTTTTAGTAACAATTATTTCATTTTTTTAACTTTAATGCTTCTTCGTTTGTACCATCGTCACGTGACAGATCTAATATAGTTGCAAGATTTTGTTTCATTTCACAGCCTAAACAAGGTAGCGGAATTGACATGGGGCTACTTCGGTATTCATGTCGATAGCCTCTTGAAGTGGCACTTGGAATTGATACCATTTGGTTCAGTTTCTTCTTTAGCAATCTGTGTAGTAAGGAAAACCTTTCAGCTTTTAAAACAGCTCATAAATCATTAGATGTAATCTGACATAGTTAGGAATGTAAAAATTTTAAAAAATACTGACCACTTTCGTTGAAGTATCATATTGTTGTCAGACAGTGAAGTGAGGTCCTTAGACAGAAGATACTCTTGAAATAGGAGAACATAACGGGATAAGTTACGCATCTGTGTGTGTCGTTTTCGTAATAATATGATGATGAACGACGAAATATTACATACAAAAATTCACGCGCTCTTAAGGGGAGCCGGAGGTGCCTAGGCTGCCCATGTTAAAATCACTAAGTTTGAGGAGCATTTATGAATAAACTACCAAATAAAAAATTTGAGTTTTTTTTACATATAGAGTGGTTTAGTATTGCAGTTATGACAGAGGGATTTTGGAGTATCTTTTCTAGTTTCCTTCCAATTATTTTTTATTAATGACCCAAATTTTTTTTACAAATAATTGCTTTATAATTAAACCGAAATGAAACTACAGAACATATTGCCAAATGGCTGTGTTACAATGTAAGTTTGACCACTAGGAGTGCTGTATAAAAATTTCATCTCTCTAGCTTGAGTGGATTTTAAGAAAATGTTCCTTATATTCGAAAAATTCTAATTTACGGGAAATAGCTGTCAAAGTTTCCAATACATTCCTGCACTATAGGATGGATTATCAGGGTCTTCTCCTTCATCCTCCAAAAGCTTCCACTTCTGTCTTCTTTTCTGGCCTGTTGTTCCATCATACTTCATATGCCTTTCTCTTCTTTCTGCTCCTCTTATCCTTTCTCTGTCAATATTTCTTAGTGCTCGTACAGTGTTCATCCCAGCTGTAAATCCTAATGCCTTCAGAACTTCACACTTCACACTGTTCCCTTGGTTGTAGGTTGCTATTGCATTATAAATGCCAAAGTGCAGTGTTTTTATGCTGACAAACACTCTTTTAGGAAGAACTTTCCAAATCAAATTGTTTACACTCTCATTAGGATTCTGCCTCTTTCCGTGTAGACATTTGTGTAACAATTCTGGCTGTGCTGAGTCATGAAAAATTGGTTTTATTGCATTTATCACAGCTGCTGGCAAACCATGTTTGTGATCATAGTCCTTTTTTGCATTATATTTGCACCAGGAATATTTTGGGCACAGGCTGTGTTGAGGGTATTCATTGGAAGAGGCAGTATGAAGGAACAATGCCCACACTACTTTTCGCATGTCACTAACATTACTAGTATTTTGCCTTATAGCATACCCATAGTATCTCTGTAGACGTTGAATCACCTCATCAGTAAGCCTGCCTCTCCTTCCTATTGTCTTTCCATCACTGTGCTTACTTGAACCCAAAGTTTGTTTCAGCCTTTGAAGCCGTGCACCCATACGCTTTTGCACATGCCCAATGCATTCCAACTTTTCAACTTCAAATTCATTTCCATATGGTTTCAGTTCCTCTATAGTCTTGAAACCTTTGGAGTCACCATTCCCAAGGTAGTATTTGTACCTAACGTTGTATATGGGAACTGAACGTTCAAAAATTTGTTTCAGTCCATCCACTTCCATTGCTCCACTTGATCCACTAAAATTTGCCTCACAGATTGCACTGTGCTCTCCTTTGATTTTATTTTTGCACCTACAATGTTTTGATAATATTGCAACATCTATCACTTTTGCACCATCACCACAAGTAGCAGTTACAACCCCATTCAGGGATTTATGACCCCTCTTTTGCCAGGAACCATCTAATGCCACTACCAAATCCCTAGAACCACTGTTCATTTCTACAGATTCCTCCACTGCTTCCTTCATGGTTTTCAAAGCCACATCTTCAACAGAGGATCCTACCAGTTCACAGTAGTACCCAAATTTGCTTGGAGGCGATGGAAAGTTCATAATACCACAAAACAGTTTACCAGCAGCAGACCCTTTTCCAATGGATCGAAGACCATACACAAGTCGAACATTCACATCAAACACTCTAGATCGTCCATTTTCACCAAAGAGACTGGCATGTGAATTGTAGAAAGTCATTTGATACTTGCAACATGCACAGATTATCTTCATCTCACAAACTAAATCAAAATGCTTTGTTATCTCTAGTCCCACTCCTACACTTAACACATTTTGCACAGAACACTTTCTTTCAGCACAGAAGATAATAATCCAATATTCAGTACTAAGTTAATATCATCACTGTCAATAACATATTCACGAAATCTGTCACTTCCACCAGTCAGCTTCTTGCTAGAAGATGTCACAGGGCTATGGCTGGCCATGTGTTGCTTAGCAGAAGAACGCACTGTTTCAGTAATTGTAGTATCGCAACTTGGTATTAGTGTTAATTTTCTTTTCCCTACGTTTTTCCTCTTATATACACGGTTACTAAAACGTGACATCGTAACCAGAACAACGCTTTACACAAGAAGTATAATACTACCAACAACAGGCGCAACACTGAACTAATTCGAAACGGTAAAGAGCAAAGAGACGATGTTCCGCGCTCTTAGCGCTTCATTTGTCACAGAAAACAATGTAGCCAACCCTTGCACACTCGCTGTATGCGTAACATAAGGCGCTGTATGCGTAACAGGCCGAGAAAATCCCAAGCAGTTCGCCAGGAAGTCACGAGAGGGTGTTAGATGCATTCAGCGGCCGCCCCTTTCCTCTGCAGGCGTGGGGGAAAAATGGTAATAACTCCACTTCTAGGGCGAGTAGAACAATAATTCAAAGTTTACATTAAAGAGGAATGTTCCAATTAATTTTAGGTAGCAAAAAAATAGTATTTTTTTTGGATTTAACCACCTCCGGCTCCCCTTAACACCACAGCACGATTCCTTCCATGCTAACAGTACAAACATATCTCTAACAAAACTGTGCCCTTTGCGTGTTTTCGGTACAAAATTGACGTCGAAGGAAAGCAGTTTGGCAACACTGTAACACGTATACGGCAAATAACTTGATTCAGTACTGTGTAGCCCAGGTATTGCAGCGAGTATGTTTCTTATATTTTGTAATTTTAGACTGCGTGATATGGCGTCTGTTTCCTTAACCGTTTGGCAGCAATTAAATTTGCTGTTATATAAAACACGAGCAATTGTTTAATATCAAGACAGAAATGAGTACAGTCATTTTTATTATTCCTTATTTAAAGACTATTTTTGCCTTTATACATTTCTCTATTCTCTTCCAAGTGCTCTCTTTTTGTTAAGTTACACCTCTTCCCACAAAGTAAAAATAGAGAAATCCACCCTCTCCTTTTTCGTCTCCGTACTTTTGTCTTATGTAGTTCTGCTGCAACCATGCAAATCGTAGACACATCGTCCAAGTGTGTTGTCTTGCACTTCAACTACATTCGAATCCAGTTCCCAGTATACCCTCCTGCCATTGGTTCTGTCGATTAGTACCAACTACCAAGCTTAGCATTTTCATGTGCGTTCCATTTCTTTAGGACATGATGTCCCCATTAGATCTAGCAGCCCGCTTCACAAGTAATTTACCAAACTCTATTATGTTATTCTACGCCGGCAGTGAATGTGGATGGATTAGTAGATTGCCTCTGTGTTGCTGTTACAGCTTTCGATGCAGCTGTGCTACGAACAATTCTGAGAAACAAGAGCCAGTGAGTCGATAATTGTTTGAAGTTGGAGTGGGATGTTTACAGCATCTGCTCTGAACACTATGTATGTTTTGTGAAGGACATACTGTCATGGCCACTGTTAGTGAACGTATATATGCTTAACATACCCTCATCATTAATTTTGTAATTATTTCTAATTCTATAACAGGTAATTTTTAACCGATTATTGCTCTTGATGAATATTTGACATAACAAAGTACTATCTACTCCGATTATATTCTCTATCCTAGTGTTACTTGCACGCCTGGCTAGCCGCGCGGTCCAACGCGCTGCGGTCCCCGGCACGAATCCGCCCGGCGGATCAGTGTCGAGGTCCGGTGTGCCGGCCAGCCTCTGGATGGTTTTTAAGGCGGTTTTCCATCTACCGCGGCGAATGCGGGTTCGTTCCCCTTATTCTGCCTCAGTTACACTGTGTCGGCGATTGCTGCGCAAACACAGTTTCCACGTACACGTACACCATCATTACTCACCACACAAACATTTGGGGCACACTCGTCCGCTATGAGACGAAGGGGGAGGGGGTCCACTGGGGGCCTAACCGCACAATAACCCAGGGTTCGGTGTGGGGCGGCGGTGGGGTGGGTGGACTGCTGTGGCCTGTTGTGGGGCTGTAAACCACTGAGGACTAAGGCGGGACGAAGCCTCTCCATTGTTTCTAGGTCCCCGGCTTAATAAATACATACATACATAATGTAACTTCGTAATACAGTTTCATTTTGTGCAGCTTTGTTCGTGAAATAGTAAGAGTCAAAGTAACAAATGTAGAAGTGTGGCATATTTTCTCGGACTGGCTTGTATACTTCGGGTGTGCAGGGATGTAAATCGTCACGTGAGGATTTCGAAGTGCGTGTCACACTATCGAAAGCTTTTTGATGTTGGTTTTATTAGTGAAAGTAGGCTAACTATGATGGATTCAGAAGTTATCAACAGCGAGTTTCTGTGTTGTTGACGTCAATAGACCGTTTCACAAGAGTCGTCACGGTGACCTCTCATTCCTAGTTCATTTGCTTACTTGACACCGGATTGGACCACTACAGAGTTCAATTTGTAGTGTGCAAGACGAAGATTCCTTGTGGTCGGAGAGTTTCTAAATTACATACTGTTACCGTTTTGTGCCGTTTCATATCGAGCAGACAACGCTGAGTGGGCTGAATAATGACCAAGTTAAAACAACTGCACATAAAATACAGAAGAATGGTACTTCGCAGTGCTCTCCCTGAATAGCAGTGTGAAGTCCACCCTCGTTCTGAAAAGATATTATGTCCTATGTCCGATGACTTGCGGTTATCAGCTTGCGAGTCATTAGCACGTGTGTAGCATGTGCTCGCCCCGGTGACAGTGCCCCTTATCAGCCTGTCGCGGACTACTTTGCCCTCCCGCAAGTGTTCGTAGGCGGTAATAATAAATCGCAACTTTCCTTTATCTCTCTTTTTCTCACGATATGGAATTTCTGTTACCGAGGGCTAGGAGGCGGGTCACACGAGCGTGAACTCTGAATCTGTTTGAGAAATTTGTTACAGATAAAGGTGTCTTGCAAATCCTACTGTTGCGCTGTGCTTACTCCCATTCGCTACCACAGTTTCATGTCTATAAGTCTGTGGAAGTGTTTCATTTGAAAATTTACGCATAGAGCTGAACAGTCGACCCTTGGGCCTCGTGAAGTTTTAGCTATTTGAACATGTTCTTAAACATGTCGGACAGTAAACTTTGTACCACCCACTTTTGCAGTGGGAGCAGTATACTCCGATTTTTGTGGAGGAAATCTGGGGGAAAAAATCGGCATGTCTTCTTTCATTTTACTGTTGTCTGATTCCAAACCCGGATCATTAAGTATCTGGCCTTCAGTTTTTGTGTCAATGGTAGCCATGACATACTATCATGAGGACCAGTGTTTCTCTCCATATTTAATATGGGACACTCTTCTGTCCAAACACAGGCCCAGCGAGGTGGCGTAGAAGACAATAGAAACACATTCGAGAGGACGGGGGTTTGAAGTTCCCATGCGGCAATCTGGATCGTTTTCCATAGTTTCTAAGAAGGTGAAGGTGAATAGGGATATGGCTCCGTTCAAAATGACGCTGCCTCCTTCCTAACCATTCCTTCCATAATCAGAGCTTCTGTTCAGTCAGTAACGAGCTAGCCATTGGCAAGATTCCTAAACATTAATCATCGTAGTGTGTGGCACGTAATTGATTGGAGGGATTTCTCCAACGATAAAAAATAAAAATAAATCACTAAAATAACAATGTAGTGCCACATACACACCTTGTAGAGATCAGAAAGGAGCAACAGTCCTAATGTTGCGGGTTGCATATTTATAAATCTTGGCGCCGCTGTTACATCGGTGCTTAACGGGCTACCTTCGTTCCCGCTGTAATTCCGCAAGTATGACGAGTTTGAGAAATGCGACGGTGCATTCGCTTCGTTATTGTCGACTCGTTCTCCGTTACTGAAGCATGCAGGAGTGTAAGGCTATTGCCGCCGTGGTGGCCGAGCGGTTCTAGGCCCTTCAGTCCGGAACGGCGCTGCTGCTACGGTCGCAGGTTCGAATCCTGCCTCCGGCATGAATGTGTGTGATGTCCTTAGGTTAGTTAGGTTTAAGTAGTTCTAAGTTCTAGGGGACTGATGGCCTCAGATGTTAAGTCCCATAGTGCTCAGAGCCATTTGAACCATTTGTAAGGCTATTCGTGACTTGGTGTTAGTACGTAGGGGAGGAGGGGGGGGGGGGGGGGAGTTGAGGAAGCTTCGCCCTCCGAGACGGTTTCAGCTGGGCACGAAAATCATTTCGAAATGTCTACTGTACTAACAAGTACTGTAGTTATAGGTCGCAAAAGTTGGCACCGACCGGGCTCAAAACAATCTTGGCCTGAAGTCGACAGATCTCTACCGGCTAAAGCCGATCCAGGTCTAGGGAGCTCTCGCTCCGAACATCGTGATACTCAACTACTTCAGTAGCTGTTTTCAGTGTGTAGTGTACGCCTGATCTATTGAAGGCGACCTACAGTTCTCCACAGGATACCAATGGTATACGAAGTCGTCGCATAATCGGCTCATTTAACGTGCACACTAGGTTCCAAACCAGAAGACTGCGATCCTTTCAGCGAACGATGCTGCAAATCGCGAGCCATGCATTCACCCCACAGAGACACTAAAAGTCTTCGCTAATTCAGCCAGTCGTCCAGAGAGGCGCAGAGTTTGGCTTCTAAACTCTGATGATATTTGTGCCTACGCCTGAGCTGCTCTTCGAATCCGGCTGCACTCAGTGCGTTCAGTAGCCGCCGACAGCGTTTTGTCCACTCCTCGGACGAGATTCCACGGCAAACTTGCAGAATACACACTGATCTTCCTCCCTGACTGCTAGGTACAATATGTCATCAAAAGTATCTGGACACCCCGAAAACATACGGTTTTTCAGATAAGGTGCATTGTGCTGCCAGGTACTCCACATCAGCGACCACAGTAGTCGTTAGACATCGTGAAAGAGCAGGTCGGGGCGCTCTGCGGCATTCAGACTTAGAACGTGGTCAGGTGATTGGGTGTCACCCGTGTCATACGTCTGTACGCGAGATTTCCACACTCGTAAACATCCCTAGGTCCACTGTTTCCGATGTGGTAGTGAAGTGGAAACGTGAAGGGACACGTACAACACAAAAGCGTTCAGGCCGACCTCGTCTGTTGTCTGAGAGAGACCGCCGACAGTTCAAGAGGGTCGTAATGTGTAATAGGCAGACATCTATCCAGATCATCACACAGGAATTCCAAACTGCATCAGGATCCACAGCAAGTACTATGACAGTTAGTGGGGAGGTGAGAAAACTTGGATTTGATGGTCGAGCGGCAGCTCAAAGCCACACATCACGCCTATAAATGCCAAACGACGCCTCGCTTGGTGTAAGGAGCGTAAACATTGCACGATTGAACAGTGGAAAAACGTTGTGTGGAGTGACGAATCACGGTACACAATGTGGCGATCCGATGGCAGAGTGTGGGTATGGCGAATGCCCGGTAAACGTCATCTGCCTGCGTGTGTAGTGCCAACAGTAACATTTGGAGGCGGTGGTGTTATGGTGTGGTCGTGTTTTTCATGGAGGGGGCTTGCACCCGTTGTTGTTTTACGTAGCACTATCACAACACAGGCCTACATTTATGTTTTAAGTACCTTCTGCTCCCCACTGTTAAAGAGCAATTCGGAGATGGCGATTGCATCTTTCATCACGATCGAGCACCTGTTCATAATGCACGGCTTGTAGCGGAGTGGTTATACGACAATAACATCCCTGTAATGGACTGGCCTGCACAGAGTCCTGACCCGAATCCTATAGAACGCCGACTTCATGCCAGGCCTCACCGACCGACATCGATACCTGTCCTCAGTGCAGCACTCTGTGAAGAATGAGCTACCATTCCCCAAGAAACCTTCCAGCACCTGATTGAACTTATGCCTGCGAGAGTGGAAGCTGTCATCAAGGCTAAGTGTGTGTCAACACCATATTGAATTCCCACATTACCGATGGAGGCCGCCACGAACTTGTAAGTCATTTTCAGCCAAGTGTCCGGATACTTTTGATCGCATTGTGTGTTTCTTTGGAAGGTACTTCCGCCCTCGTACATTTGAAGGTGTCATTGACAAGCATACCAACTTCCCTGTGCTTGTCCAAACCATATCATCGGAATTCATTCCCCCTTTCACTTTTCTCTTCCAAAGTTTCTTTAATTCCTTTCATAATTGCTTTGACGTCAGTGTTGAACGACAGTTGTTAGCTACAACACTGGCTCACATCCTCCTTGAAACGAAATTTTGCTTCTACACCTTTCATTTTCATTATTTTGTAGATGCATATTATTTGTATGTCTGTATTTTAACCACAATCTCCTAAGAATTGTGGACATCTTTTCCCGCGCTACTCTATCGACGGCTTTCTCTGGGGTCACAAATACTAGAAAGGCAATCCTGTTTCTTCTTCACTCTGATTTTCATTACCAGTCGGAATGTCAGAATTCCTTCTGATATCTTTCTTTCCTTAAACCTTACTTTCCTTTCAGTTACATAAAATTTTCTTTGTATTGTCCTAGTCATCAAGTTATAAGCTTGGTTACTCTGGTCGTCCCATAGTTTTCACATTACTTCGCTCGTGCCTACTTTAGTAAATTTAATTATTGCTCAAATACTGACTACATCTGTTGCTTATAACCCGAACCATTTCATTCAGTAACTTCTGACAAATATTTCCGACTACCTCGAAAGTGTTTACTAATAGCTGTTGAGTGCTACCAGTTGGCTCGCTGATGAGTTTCGCTGTTTGTCTCTCAATATGGGTAGTAGTTTTGGTAATATAACGTACTTCAGAGGTTAAGCAGGCAGAGCTTGGTATCTAGTAGTGTAATCCACAGTTAATTTCCAGTTGTCTTTGCAGTAACTCTGCAGATAATAATGTCTTCGGAGTGCCTTTTGCGGCATTTGTCTTTAACTGGATGTTCAAACGAGATAAGCTATCAGTATTTGTGTACTTGATATATCGTCGTGTTTGTTCGATAGAGACTCAATTGTAATCTGTCATCGTAACTGCTGGACAAAGACTACATTTGGTCACATAGAAAACAAAGTTCATCGATGAATCTATTTTGAACTCCGCCAGTTAACCTACAACGTGGGTTCGGACACGAAGCTGATCCCTTATTACAGTAACTGCAGAAATGTCCATGTGAATGTGTCTGAAATGTGTTGAGAGTTATGACTTCAGGTCATAAAGGGGTGGCGTGACCCCTGTTCTACACCGGACCTCATAGTTTTGCATATGGATCGTGTTATCCTGTATGTAATTACTGTTACTTGTTCGATGGGCTTACTTTAACATGTTGTGAACGTTTAGATAATTGTCAGATTGCAAACCATTGTATACAATTAGCAACTTTATGGAAGATCTTTCAGCCGTTGAAAGTAACAAACTTTTGTTTGGTGGCTATGTAAAATATTAGTCATAAACAGTTTATAGAGTATGTGTGGGATTAGTGCGTGCCATTCACAGTTACGTTATGTGATCAAAAGTATCCGGACATGCGATTAATTTTCACGCAATTTGGGTGCATAGATCCTGAGAAATCAGTACCCAGAACAACCACCTCTGGACGTAATAACGGACTTGATACAACTGGGCATTGAGTCAAACAGAGCTTGTATGGCGTGTACAGGTACAGCTGCCCATGCAGCTTCAACACGATACCACAGTTCATCAAGAGTAGTGACTGGCGTATTGTGACGAGCCAGTTGCTCGGCCACCATTGACCAGACGTTTTCAATTGGTGAGAGATCTGGAGAATGTGCTGGCCAGGCCAGCAGTCGAACATTTTCTGTATCCAGAAAGGCCCGTACAGGACCTCAACATGCGGTCGTGCATTATCCTGCTGAAATGTAGGGTTTCGCAGGGATCGAATCAAGGATAGAGCCACGGGTCGTAACACATCTGAAATGAAATGTAACGTCCACTGTTCAAAGTGCCGTCAATGCGAACAAGAGGTGACAGACGTGTAACCAATGGCACCTCATACCATCACGCCGGGTGATATGCCAGTATAGCGATGAAGAATACACGCTTCTAATGTGCGTTCACCGCGATGTCGCCAAACACGGATGCGACCATCATGGTGCTGTAAACAGAACCTGGATTCATCCGAAAAAATGACGTTTTGCCATTCGTCCACCCAGGTTCGTCGTTGAGTACATCACCGCAGGCGCTCCTGTCTGTGACGCAGCGTCAAGGGTAACCGCAACCATGGACACGGAACCGATAGTCCATGTTGGTGCAAACGTCGTCGAACTGTTCGTGCAGATGGTTGTTGTCTTGTAAACGCCCCCATCTGTTGACTCAGGGAGCAAGACGTGGCTGCATGATCCGTTACAGCCATGCGGATAAGATGCCTGTCATCTCGACTGCTAGTGATACGAGGCCGTTGGGATCCAGCACGGCGTTCCGTATTACCTTCCTGAACCCACTGATTCCATATTCTGCTAACAGTCATTGGATCTCGACGAGCGCGAACAGCAATGTCGCGATACGATAAACCTCAATTGCGATAGGCTACAATCCGACCTTTATCAAAGTCGCAAACGTGATGGTACGCATTTTTCCTCCTTACACGAGGCATCACAACAACGTTTCACCAGGCAACGCTGGTCAACTGCTGTTTGTGTATGAGAAATCGGTTGGAAACTTTCCTCATGTCAGCACGTTGTAGGTGTCGCCACCGGCGCCAACCTTGTGTGAATGCTCTGAAAAGCTAATCATTTGCATATGACAGCATCTTCTTCCTGTCGGTTAAATTTCGCGTCTGTAGCACGTCATCTTCGTGGTGTAGCAATTTTAATGTAATAGGGAAAGCTCTATCCTGCCAGGGAAAATGCTTTGTTGGAGAGACAGTCTCTCACATATTTGATGAAAGTTTTTTCCCGCAGTTATATTTCAAGTTACAGAGTATTAACAAAAGAAGAGGCGGAATCAGAAGTGTAAGATGGATTCGCTTATTTACGTAAGAGAAAAAAATACCTTGCAACATGGCAGAACCGGCATTACGGAGGAGACGGGAAAGAGAAGTGTTCAGTATTTGGAATACAGCTACAGTTAGTGGGATAATATCAACTAGAGTGAATTATCAATAAGAATACTTAGATCATTGATTGTGTCGTTCAATGGAATTCATTACATACTAGTCCTTTCAATGAAGTGATCGTAGTTGGTTAAAATTGTGCTCACTCTCCCATTATCTTTTTGCGTGTAGATTTTATGGTCGTTTCCGCGAGCAGCCTTTGAGCAGCATACGTTATTTACAGGATGCTATGTAACATTTATATTCAATCAGTGTGGTATCCCCGTGGTAAAATTACTTGATGAAACTGGTCAAATGGAAATAGGATAGCATGATGTTTCATTTAGTTCTACAACAACGTCTTGAAACTATTTTAACTGAAGTCTTTTCCAATAGGTATTGCCAGGGATGTTTTTTACGGGATAACGCCAATGTACACACACGTTTCACGTGAACACGTATCAACGATTGCCTTAATCTCTCTTATCGTTGCAGGCAGATAACTTTCTTTCCAGCGTCAGCAGTGAAAGGTATAAGGTGCAAAAATGACTGGCAGAATCTGCTCGCGAACAGAAAATGAATCCGCATGGACTGCGAGCCTTCGGTTCCAGAAATACAGGCACTAACAAAGAGAAGTGATTTGTCGGTTGTATCAAAAGCCGTAACAGCTGCTGTACACTGAGCATCTCCATAGGTGCCGCAAGCGGGGAACTAATCAGACGGAAACAGACTACTCCAAGAGAAAGAAACAATTTAGCCTCTCCTCGTACTCAAGCGTAAACAGGAGTCGTCCCAGATGCGGAGCGGGTGCGTCTGGACGCCATGAAGATCTCAGTGTACAGCCAGATGCAGATAGTGGCTCTTGTCGATACTAAGGATGTGTGTCGCTTTGGACCGGAAGAGATTCTTCCTGTTTCTGGCGCCTATTGACGTGGTAAAGACTGCCAGTCTTCCATGTGAGATGAAGGCAGAGCTCGCAACCTGTAGCATCGTCGATTGCTCCGACTGAGGAACTCTGGTGCAGAGCCGAGTAGAGGGGCTAAATCAGAGGCTACGACGGTTCTGAGTCCGTGTAGAATGCAGCTTCCGCGGATAGCGAAATAGGCTAGTGTGCTTTTGGGGTCTGCTGGATAGATCGTGAGTCTATTACACACAGGGTGGCTGCACGGGTAGTTTTTTAGGTTGGAGGGTCTTGGGAAAAGTAGATAAAGGTTTTCTGTCTCAAAGAGTGCAGGGCAAACAAAGGATGACGGTAGATATTGCAACAACCGATATTGTAGTTGTAAATCGTCGTAGCTGTGTTGGGAAGGAACCGGAGCTCCAATCGCTAATAGAAAGCATTGAAGCTAATATCGTTACAGCTGGCTGAAGCCGGAGGTAAGTTCAGCCGAAGCTTTTATTCAGGACCTAAGGAGTTCGGACAGGATAGGTTAAATACTATTGATGTCAGAGTGTTTATTGCTGTTAATAGTAGTTTGTCTTGTAGTGAAATTTATGGGGAGAGTTCCTGTAATTTAGTATGGAAAGAGGTTATACTTGGCAACCTGAATAAATTAATAATTCGCTTCTTTTACCGACCCGTCCCCACCCCCGACACAGATTTACTGAACGGTTCAAAGGACACTAGAGTGTCGTTCGAACGCTACCCCACTCATACAATGATAGTTGGTGTTGACTTAAATCTACCCTCAATATCCTGGCGAAAATACATGTTTAAAATCGATGGTATGCGTAAAACGACGTCCGAAATCATACTAAATGCTTTCTACGGAAATTGTTTTGAACAGTTGTTCCATCATTCAACTCGAAGTGTAAATGGTTGCTCATGATTATTGGATGCAAGAAGGGTAAGTAAGGGTTCGCAAATAGGGAGCATCATGACAGATACTGGTTTTAGTGACTGCAAGGTCATTGTAGCGCGTCTGTATAACATAACATCCAAAGCGAGTCTGAATAAATCCAAATCCACCAAAAATAATCGCAAATTATAGTTAATATAAAAATTCTCTTGACGTCTCCTGAAGAGACAGTATCCACTTCTTCCAAATTAGCTGTGTAAGCATAAACCAGGTGGGGCTGGAAATAGTATAAACAGCTCTTGAGATTTTGGTACTGATTCGTAATGGTACACAAAGCAGATAGCAACACTGCTGCAGAAGCAACGAAAAAGAGCATGCCAAATTTAAAAGATCGCAAAAACTCAGAGATAGGCGATATTTTATCGAACCTCGAAATTTAGCCGGAATTCAGTGCGAGATGCTTTTAATAGTTTCCACAACGAAACCCTGTCTCGAAATCTGGTAGAAAATCCAGAGATCTTCTGATCGTATGTAAATCACACCGGAAGCAGGACACATTAAATACCTTCACTGCACTATAGCAATGGTAACATTACCGACGCCAGTACAACTAAAGCGGAGTTATTAAACACGGTTAACCGTAATTTCTTGACCAAAGACCTCGAAGTAAATTTTCCAAAAATCGAATCAAGAACTGCTGCCAGTATTAGTAACTTATAAGGAGATATCCTCAGGATAACAAAGCAGCGAAACTCTCGTAATAAAGGCAAGCCCTCTCGTCCAAACTGTATTCCAGTTAGATTTCTTTCACAGTATGCTAATATAATAGCTCCATAATTAGCAGTTATAAACAGCTGCTTGCTCGATGAAAGATCCATACCTATAGGCTGGAAAGTTGTACAGGCCTCACCAATACTAAAGAAAGGAAATAGGAGTAATCCACTAAATTACAGGCCAGTAACGCTGACGTCGATTTTTAGTCATTTTGGAACAATAAATTACAACAGTACGAATTACCTCAAAGAAAAAAAATCTATTGACATATAACACGGATTCAGAAAATATCGTTCTTGTGAAGCATAACTATCTCTTCCTTCACTCGAAGTAATGATTGCTATTGACAGGGTATGTCGAATTGATTCCATAGTTCTAGAATTCTATTTGACACACTTGTAGTAAAGTTTTATGTGTGAGGAATATCGTCCCAGTTGTGCGACTGGATTCGTAATTTACTGTCAGAGCCGGCCGCGGTGGTCTAGCGGTTCTAGGCGCGCAGTCCGGAACCGCGCGACTGCTACGGTCGCAGGTTCGAATCCTGCCTCGGGCATGGATGTGTGTGATGTCCTTAGGTTAGTTAGGTTTAAGTAGTTCTAAGTTCTAGGGGACTGATGACCTAAGATGTTAAGTCCCATAGTGCTCAGAGCCATTTTTTAGTGTCAGAAATGTCACAGTTCGTAGTAATTGACAGAAAGAGTTCTAGTAAATTCGAAGAATATATGGCGTTGTCCAAGGGAGTGTTACACGCCCTCTGCTGTACCTAATCTGCGGGGTGGTTATAATTAAACTGTGGCTACTTGAAAAGGCCCGCCACGAAAAACAAGTTATCGTAGGACAATGAAGCACTTGTAAGGACATGCGGAAGAGAGGGAAAGAATAAGCCATGGAAAGAAACACATTTCAATTTCCACGTGGGAGGGTAACCTTGGTTAATTGCGTACCATGTTTACGTTTCGGATTCCAAGCGATGCTCAGTGTGACGACAATCTGCATCCACGACAGCCTGGAACCGCACTAGAGATCGCCGGACAATTCGCAGCCGTTTTCCGAATGGTGATATATCGAATGGTGATATATCGAATGGTGATATATCGAATGGTGATATATCGAATGGTGATATATCGAATGGTGATATATCGAATGGTGATATATCGAATGGTGATATATCGAATGTTTATATATCGAATGGTGATATATCGAATGTTTATATATCGAATGTTTATATAACTGTCGTGATACAGTTCGTCCATTGTTCGAAGGTCACACGTTGCGTCCAGCATTCTCAGCCATGGCCATAGTAACTTCAACAATTTATGGCAGAATTAGCCCTCGGCCTCTCCCAGGAGCAGTCCGCAAATTGCCAGTTAATTCCAACTTCTGAATTATGCTCTTCAAACCCCCTGCGGAAGGAGAACCTCACCGTATTCCTTTGACGCATCAGTACTCGCGAAGAGTAGCACTATTGCTGTTGTTTTCATAATACAGCTTTACGAGTAAAGCTCTGCTTACCTTGTCCGGATCCATGTTGAAGTCTGCAACTGCAATGCACACTGATTTTTGGTTCAACCGTGCGTCGCCGAAACTGTACTGACGCTCACGGATGCTAGTATCCGTACGGGAGAAAGAGGGCAAGTCGTGACACTAAACACTGCGATACTAACAACACAAATCTTGCACTCCTATGAAGTTGGGTACACACAAGGTAAATAGTTTTCTCTCTACACTGGCTCAAGCAGCGGAGGTTATGAATAAACCACCCTGGAAATGAAGGATTTAGGATACCATCTGACCAGCCCTTTTAGAGTGCTTACAGATGATGCTATGATTTGCGCTCTATTAAAGTCTTCAGAAGATAAAAAAATAATTGCAAAATGATGTAGACAAGATATCTGTACGGTGCGAAAAACAATTGGATCTAAATATCTACATCGAAATGGATACTCTGCAAATCACATTTAAGTGCCTGGCAGAGGGCTCATCGAACCACCTTCACAATTCTCTATTATTCCAATCTCTTATAGCGCGCGGAAAGAATGAACACCTACGTACCGTACGAGCTCTGATTTCCCTTATTTTATCGTGGTGATCGTTCCGCCCTATGTAGGTCGGTGTCAACAAAATATTTTCGCATTCGGAGGAGAAAGTTGGTGATTGGAATTACGTGAGAAGATTCCGTCGCAACGAAAACGCCGTTCTTTTAATGATTTCCAGCCCAAATCCTGTATCATTTCTGTGACACTCTCTCCCATATTTCGCGATAATGCAAAACGTGCTGCCTTTCCTTGAACTTTTCCGATGTACTCCGTCAGTTCTACCTGGTAAGGATCCCACACTGCGCAGCAGTATTCTAAAAGAAGATGGACAAGCGTAGTGTAGGCAGTCTCCTTAGTAGGTCTGTTACATATTCTAAGTGTCCTGACAATAAAACGCAGCCTTTGGTTAGCCTTCCCAACAACATTTTCTGTGTGTTCTTTCCAATTTAAGTTGTTCGTAATTGTAATACCTAGGTATTTAGTTGAATTTACGGCTTTTAGATTAGACTTTATCGTGTAACCGAAGTTTGAGTTCCTTTTAGCGCTAATGTGGATGACCTCACACTTTTCGTTAAGTAGGGTCAACTGCCACTTTTCGCACCATTTTTTTCTAAATCGTTTTGCAGTTTGTTTTGATCTTCTGATGACTTTATTAATCGATAAACGACAGCGTCATCTGCAAACAACCTAAGACGGCTGTTCAGATTGTCTCCCAAATCGTTTATACAGATAAGGAACAGTAAAGGGCCTATAACACTACCTTGGGGAACGCCAGAAATTACTTCTGTTTTACTCGATGACTTTCCGTCGATTACCTCTCTGACAAGAATTCGCAAATCCAAATAACTGAGACGATATTCCATAAGCGCGCAATTTTACTACGAGCCGCTTCTGTGGTACAGTGTCAAAAGCCTTCCGCAAATCCAGGAATGCGGAATCGATCTGAAATCTCTTGTCAATAGCACTCAGCACTTCATGTGAATAAAGAGATAGTTGTGTTTCACAGGAACGGTGTTTTCTAAACCCATGTTGACTGTGTGTCATTAGACCGTTTCCTTCGAGGTAATTCATAATGTTGGAACACAATATATGTTCTAAAATCCTGCTGCATATAGACGTTGTAATTAAGTGGATTACTTCTACTACCTTTCTTGAATTTTGGTGTGACCTGTGCAACTTTCCAGTCTTTGGCTACGGATATTTCGTCGAGGGAACGGTTGCATATGATTGTTAAGTATGGAGCTAATGCATCAGCATACTCGGAAAGGAACGTAATTGGTATACAGTCTTGATCAGAAGGCTTGCTTTTATTAAGTGATTTGAGTTGCTTCACTACTCCGAGGATATTTACTTCGTCTTCTTTTTTTAAGGTATTTCAGAAGGCTGTTTTCAGTGAATCTGCTTTGGCAGCACTGTCTTCGATAGTATCTCCATTGCTATCGCGCAGAGAAGGCGTTGACTGTTTCTTGCTGCTAACATACTTCACATACGACCAGAATCTCTTCGGATTAAGGCTTCATACCCTTTTAATTTACCGATTAAATATTTCAGGAGAAAATCAGCTGTTCAGCCCAAATATTAATTCTCGAGATAGTAATGAACTAAGACAGCTACCGTAATTAGACGTATGTGGATCCGATTGTGATTAACAGTTGTTTCTCGGCTACGTTGTCGCGTAGTATTGAAGTTCGACGCTTCAGTATCTTCTATTAGCCGCACCGCTGGGCAGCTGTGTCTTGGGGCACGAACGGCCTTCAACTCGCTACGTGGCCATGACCAACGAGGCCACGTCGTGTCTTCTAGTAACGATACAGTTCGCGTCTGAGACGTGATCACCTCGCCCGGTGCTCATGTCGAGGCCCCCCCCCCCCCCCCCTCCATTGGACTCGCATTCGGGAGGACGACGGTTCAATCCCGCGTCCGGTCATCCTGATTTAGGTTTTCCGTGATTTCCCTAAATCGCTCCAGGCAAATGCCGGGATGGTTCCTTTCAAAGGGCACGGCCGACTTCCTTCCCCGTCCTTCCCTAATCCGATGAGACCGATGACCTCGCTGTCTGGTCTCCTTCCCCAAAACAATCCAATCCCTCCCCCCCCCCCCCCCCTCCCTCCCTCCCTCCCTCCCTCGCAATCCCTGATTAAACTGTTTGCTTGTGAAGACTTTTTCGGCAGAGATTCCTTTAACGGATTTTCAACGTTTTTTGAAGGAAAGTCATAGCCACATTGTTGTTACTGCAAATAAACCAGCTGAAACTGTAATGCAAGAGTCTTTGCACCCAGCAATGTTAAGTAGGTGCAGACAGCAACAGGGGACATCTTTTCAGTAGAAGCAGTCCATCAGTGGCACCCAGCAATATTGAGTAGGTGCCGACAGCAAAAAATCACATCTCTCAGCAGAAGCAGTTCGATAAAATTCACTAGCACTAATCACACAGTTCATCAGCAGAAATTAAACACGACCAAATATCACACATCATATTGAAAAGTGCAGATAACAGTTCAGAATATTTATCTTCACTAATCAGACAGTTCAGGCATGAACAATAGTTTGAATACACATACAAATGCTTTTACACTAAACATACAAATCATAACAAACACATAAATGATATCAGATAATTATCCTATTAACTATTACAATACACAAATACCAGTAAACCTATAATATTCATGGGTGTCAGTGCAAGCCACTACAAACAAATAAAATAGTATTCAGGAGATAGGTGGTTAGGATTAGTAAAGGAAAACACACAAAACACACTCACTCATCCTTCATCCACATTAAGTACTACTGTGTAACTGAATAGTGTTAATTGTGTAAATGAAATTCTGTCTAAATCTGATGTTCATCATGTGTATCAAGTAGTACTGGCAGCAATGTATAACAGTCAATAATAGTTAGGTCAACGTCATAGTCATCATGTCAAGACCAATGTTTGCCAAGCCAGATCAAAATGTACTGTTGCTGAACAACTGTCAGTGAGCCAAGATATGCAATTACTTCCTCTCTCCAAAAAAAAGTATATACTGCTTAGTGATTTAACAAAGTGTGTGTATAGACTATCTTCCTTCTATTTTAGTGTTCTAGTCTGCTATCTTCATCCTCCTTGTTCCATAAGACCAACAAAAAAAAATATGCTCCTCACTTACTTTACCTCTTATACACCAAAACTCCAATAATCATTAACTTAATCTCAATACGTCACTAATACTTCTTCAATACGTCGATACATATAAACCTCATCATTAATATCACCTTACCTCTTGTCCACAAACAACTTCATATACTCTCAATACCTATAATAATACGTCGATAAATATAAACCTCAGCACCAATATCATTTCACTTCCATAACAACTCTTTCCTCTAGTCAGTCTCCTCGAACAAGTACAGATAAAATCCTAATGCAAACCTCAATTCAGCATCCCATACAATTCGAAGACACAGTGTCCACACACAACCTCTGTGTAATCCATCTGACCCAATCTTCTACTCATTATAAATTATAAGATACATTTTGGTTCCTTGTCCATCATTAAATAAAAGAAATGCATACCTGACCTCTAACAGACTTAGTTCGAATAACTCTCAGTAATTAAGTACGATTACGGAGTGTGAATGATCATAATGTTTCACAGTGTGTACACCACTTCAAGAATCATAGCAGACAGAAGCAAACATGTGGAGTATTTCTTGTGTCAAGTGTCACTTCCTATTTCAATTGCTCACGAAAAATGCAGTGTAATAACTGTTAATGGTCTAAACCTAGTATTGGTATGTCATGTCGTTAGCTTCCTTCCTATTAGCATAAATTTATACAGCTTCCATAAAACCTCAGCTCATGTGACTTCTATGACTTTCTTGTACTAATGTCGTTCGTCGAATTATAGCAGTTAATTTTTTTATCTTAAAACTATAAGGCACTGAGTGTAAGCAAAACTTGCAATAGCGAGTAAATATACCAGTAGAGAACAGAATGTCAACTAGTGGATGCAGCACAATTCCTACAACGAGGCTTTGCCAAGCGAACAATCTATAATTAATACCACAGTGTAACCTAAACTCTATGTTTGTACACCTTATATCAGCATTTCTATATACCAAATTAAAGAGCAGTTATGGCAACAAAACAGAAACGTGTAAATATGCAATCCACGCGCATAGCAGTAAACATATACCTTACGTAATAAACAAGTCATTAGCATCATATCAGCATAAGCAAATAAATGTTCATATGTCATTTTAATAAGTAAACATGAAGGCGCAAGCAGATAAATGACAAAGTATAACTTACATACATAATCACAGTCAGCACAATTAATCAGGTTACAATTATAATTTAAATAAATAAGCACAGCAGGCACATAATTAAAAATATGACATCAGTGAAATAGCAGTGCATCCAAGCGATGCATAATATATACAAGTCACAACCCAGTTCATTAATAATCATTGTCAAAATCAGTTAACGTACGCAAGCACGTCGCTTCACACGTAAATTCATAGAACATGAAATTTAGCACAAAGTATGAATCACGTAATCGCGAGCAGCAAATTACGTCTAAAGTACGTACCTAAGTGGAAATTTGTTACCTGAAAATAAACTCAATTAATAGTTACCTTTTTTAATTAATTAGTTTCTTCTTCGAAATTACCTTCGTTCTGAAATTTTCTCGATAGCAAGTCGTCTTAACGTCGGACACGCACAGAATTTACCTGAAGTTCTTAAATACTTTATACAACCGTATCCTGCAAAATACTGAATGTTAATAACACAATTCAACAAGTCCTTATAGCTTTATACAGAATTTAATCGGAGAAATTAAACTGTGTATTTGTTTACGGCTGTCAGTGCATTCGCACTGAGCGCTCGATCAGCTGTAGGCGCGTGACGTAGGAAGCAATTGTTTGCGGTCAACGACTGCCTTGTGCGGCGCGCAGACTTGACTGTTGCTTTGAGTATGTGCCGCCGCCAAAACACAGCGCGGTATCCTTGTACTCTCCGCGTGTTTACATGTAGCTGTTAGTTTCTCACAAGTATGTCATTCCACAAAAATTTTAACGTTTGATATATGATGTATTCCTTTAGAGCGTCGAGATTTAAGAGTTTCTACTTCAACAGTGTTATCATGTATAATTTTGCGAATTCTGTATGGACCGTTATAAAGCAGAAAAAATTTGCGACATAAGCCTTTTCCTTTGTGAGACAAACGGTGAGACTTAATTAACACTTTTTGACCAACTGACAAGATTTTTGAACGACCAGGACGCTTAGCTGATTTCTCTCTTCTAGCAGCCGCAGATGCAATATTTCGTAGAGCCAGGTTGACAACTTCAGAATGCCGCAGTTTCCGTGAAGGCGGAAAAGGAACTATTTCAGAAATGCGATTTGTTGGTACTTTATTTTTTAATGTCAGTATAGGCGGTAAAGAAGTTGAGTCATTAGGAAGTTCATTCAGAATGTTTTGAAAAATATGAAGATACTGATCCCAAGTTCTGTGATTCTGATGACAATAAAGACGGCACAATTTATTGATTTCCTTCATCCATCTCTCTGAAGCGTTAGATTGAGGGTGAAAAAGTGAAATGAAAATTGGTTTAATTTTACGACGCTGTAGAGTACGAAGCCAAATTTTAGAACGAAACTGTGATCCATTATCTGATATAACCTTATCAACATGACCAACTTCTTTAAGAAAATGTTTGATAAAAGCGTTAGATACTGAACGAGCTGTTGCTTTGCGTAAAGGTGTAAAACACACATATTTTGACGTCAACTCCACTGCTACGAAAATGTACGCAAAACCATTAGTAGAACGAACCACTGGACCGAACAAATCAACTGCAGCCATCTCCTTTAATTTCGCTGGAATGATGGGAAACAACGGTGCTCTGTGAGAAATCGTTGGAGGCTTAGCCATTTGACATAATTTGCATTTGGCAAGAACAGATCGAATACGTTTTTCCATATTACTGAAATAGCAATTTTCTCGTAATTTATGAAAGCATTTTCGGGGACCAAAGTGTGCATAACTGAAATGCGTATACCAAATCAATTTATTGGCCCACTCATCAGGAATACAAACTAACCAAACAGAGTTGTCGACCGATTTTCATTTAAAAAGAATGTCATTCCAACTGAATAGCATCTAGTTTCTCTGGATCAGGAAGAATACCTTCTGTAGAAATAATGTGACCGAGAAATTTCACCTGAGAACGACCAAATTCAGATTTTTCCAAGTTCACAGTAATGCCAACTCTCACAAAGATACGTAATAATGAATCCAAAATTTTGTTGTGCTCACTCCAAGAACGTTTAGCAACAAGAATATCGTCAACATATGAAATAATATTGTCACGAATATAAAAAGGTAAAATTTCGTTTAGGCTACGAATGAATGCTGCTGAAGGTACAATAAGTCCAAATGGTAATTTACGAAATCACTTTTTAGGTACAATTAGTCAAATCCGGTTATTGTTTACTTACTCACTAGATAGATTGATAGTCGAAGAGCTGGTTTGACAGATGCAAAGAATAGTAAAAGAGTAGGCAGCGGTACAGAAAACTAAAAGAGAAATAGCACCACTACAGCTCGGGGCCCTATGCTCGCTACGGCACATATTCACTTAGAGTAGTGAATCCCCTGAGGACCTTAATAGCTGCACATAATTTCCAGTTTGTGACTTTGTGGCACATCTGGCGGAAGTGCGTACGTAAATTGATCTAACCATGCACATGGATGTATGTCGTTCTTAGAGTTGCGGAAGATCTTAAATTTCCGAACAGTCAAAAAGTGTTTATAGTCAAAGTTTTCGCCTCGTGGCGACAAAGACCTACCGCGTCTGTCCCAGTCCGAATGTCGATTATTGTAAAGTTCGCGCGCCTGGCGCTCTCTTGTTGCATCCCGTAAATGAAACAAATTATTTTCTTCACACCCTACTGCTAAACTAACACTTGTCAGTTTATTTGAGATCATCTCAACTCTTTCCGATGAGTCACTTAATTGTTCTTTCTGTTTATTTACGTCTTCTGTAAATGTCGCGACTCGGGTTTCGGTGTTGACACATTTAGTAGTTAACTGTTCACACTGTTGCGTTAAGTTATTTATTCTGTCATTTGGTACGAATTCCTCGATTCTTTCAATTATCTCTGCCTTATAGTGTGCACGTTGTAAATTTAACTCTGAAAATTTCTGTCCTATCACGCGATCTTTTTCTTCCTGTTCTCTGTCCTGTTCCTCTTGTCTGATTTCTGTTGAAATTAAACTATTATTGTGAGAATTCAAAATCGGTTGTACTTCTTCTCTGATTTCTTTCTTTGATTCATCATTCGTATTTTTGAAACCTGTCCCTCTTCGTGAGCGTAACCATGTTGTCATTGCTTCTATCTGTGATCCCAAATTTAATATTGCACTCATCAACTGCTCCATAGTAACCGGTTCGCAATTCTTTTCGCGCCTAACATTTCCCGCAAAACCAGTTTCCTTCGTCATAGCTGTAAGGCTATCTGTGTTCGATACTACTTCAGAATCTTCTATCGTTGATCTCGGATTCTGTGGATTTTCTGATTGAGAAAAATTTTGAAATGGTTCCGGACTATTTTCCCGACTTATTACATTGTTTTTCACTTCATTATCCACCATACTGTTTTCCTCTGTTGGCGAGTTCGCCATGTCAACAATTTCGTTATTCTCACTATTCATCATTTTCGCTTTTTTTTCATTGATCGCGTAATCATTTACAAAATATACGAAAGATTCGTCACTGTACGAAAATTACACACAATGCCTCCTTATCTCCAACAATACTATTCACATGAAATGTCTCCCTCAGACACGATCAATCGAACAATTGAAATAATTGCACTAATTTGTCAAACGCGTGTACAAGGCAATAAAAATTAAATTTTGAAAAATACCATTAGAAGAATGCCAATTACCAAATCTACACATGCAAAATAGACTACAATTAATAAACTACAAATCACTACAACAATACTACAGTCTACAATTTTCACAATCAGAAGAATCCAAGGGACGATCCTGGCAGGGTCGCCACGTGCATGGGGGCTTAATTAAATAAATAATGAAAATACTTATGTCCGATTACGCAGTGTCTCGTAATCGGTTGGCCCTGACTAGTATTATTACGCTATCTGACTGCAACAAACAATGTAAGAAAATTTCCGTAAACACAGTTAATTAATTAAGTCCCCAGCAACTATAAAATCTACAAATCCTAGCACAAATGTAACTGTTCTGTATGTGCGAGTGTGACTCAACGTCCACATCTGGCACGGTTCTTTTCCAACAAGACAAGAATTTTTAAATACCAACTATACTGGCGTGACAAAAAAAATTTAGAAAAACTATAATTACGCAAGAAAATCACAATTACACTCTAATCCAAGAACACAAGCCAGATGCTTTGTTGACTGAACCTGTAGTGACACATTATTTCAGATACACAACCAATAAATAAAAAAAAACATTGTAATTTTTACCTTCATATATATTGACGAAATGCACTCATTACAATAACATCTGCTATCTCTCCCATCAAATAACTGCATAAGACATGGAACTACACTCTTTACTACAACATCTTGCTCCAACTTCACAACAACCACGAGCTCTGCCCACGAACTCTTAACACGCACTGTCCTCTACGAGCTCTCTGGTAGCACTGACTGCCATGAACTCTAAACACACACTGTGGAGGCGGCTTAATAGTACTCTTTGGCGCACTCTCTGGCGCAGTGGCACAGTGTAGCCACCTTTCAACAGACTACTCCAAGAGAAAGAAACAATTTAGCCTCTCCTCGTACTCAAGCGTAAACAGGAGTCGTCCCAGATGCGGAGCGGGTGCGTCTGGACGCCATGAAGATCTCAGTGTACAGCCAGATGCAGATAGTGGCTCTTGTCGATACTAAGGATGTGTGTCGCTTTGGACCGGAAGAGATTCTTCCTGTTTCTGGCGCCTTTTGACATGGTAAAGACTGCCAGTCTTCCATGTGAGATGAAGGCAGAGCTCGCAACCTGTAGCATCGTCGATTGCTCCGACTGAGGAACTCTGGTGCAGAGCCGAGTAGAGGGGCTAAATCAGAGGCTACGACGGTTCTGAGTCCGTGTAGACTGCAGCTTCCGCGGATAGCGAAATAGGCTAGTGTGCTTTTGGGGTCTGCTGGATAGATCGTGAGTCTATTACACACAGAGGGTGGCTGCACGGGTAGTTTTTTAGGTTGGAGGGTCTTGGGAAAAGTAGATAAAGGTTTTCTGTCTCAAAGAGTGCAGGGCAAACAAAGGATGACGGTAGATATTGCAACAACCGATATTGTAGTTGTAAATCGTCGTAGCTGTGTTGGGAAAGAACCGGAGCTCCAATCGCTAATAGAAAGCATTGAAGCTAATATCGTTACAGCTGGCTGAAGCCGGAGGTAAGTTCAGCCGAAGCTTTTATTCAGGACCTAAGGAGTTCGGACAGGATAGGTTAAATACTATTGATGTCAGAGTGTTTATTGCTGTTAATAGTAGTTTGTCTTGTAGTGAAATTTATGGGGAGAGTTCCTGTAATTTAGTATGGAAAGAGGTTATACTTGGCAACCTGAATAAATTAATAATTCGCTTCTTTTACCGACCCGTCCCCACCCCCGACACAGATTTACTGAACGGTTCAAAGGACACTAGAGTGTCGTTTCGAACGCTACCCCACTCATACAATGATAGTTGGTGTTGACTTAAATCTGCCCTCAATATCCTGGCGAAAATACGTGTTTAAAATCGATGGTATGCGTAAAACGACGTCCGAAATCATACTAAATGCTTTCTACGGAAATTGTTTTGAACAGTTGTTCCATCATTCAACTCAAAGTGTAAATGGTTGCTCATGATTATTGGATGCAAGAAGGGTAAGTAAGGGTTCGCAAATAGGGAGCATCATGACAGATACTGGTTTTAGTGACTGCAAGGTCATTGTAGCGCGTCTGTATAACATAACATCCAAAGCGAGTCTGAATAAATCCAAATCCACCAAAAATAATCGCAAATTATAGTTAATATAAAAATTCTCTTGACGTCTCCTGAAGAGACAGTATCCACTTCTTCCAAATTAGCTGTGTAAGCATAAACCAGGTGGGGCTGGAAATAGTATAAACAGCTCTTGAGATTTTGGTACTGATTCGTAATGGTACACAAAGCAGATAGCAACACTGCTGCAGAAGCAACGAAAAAGAGCATGCCAAATTTAAAAGATCGCAAAAACTCAGAGATAGGCGATATTTTATTGAACCTCGAAATTTAGCCGGAATTCAGTGCGAGATGCTTTTAATAGTTTCCACAACGAAACCCTGTCTCGAAATCTGGTAGAAAATCCAGAGATCTTCTGATCGTATGTAAATCACACCGGAAGCAGGACACATTAAATACCTTCACTGCACTATAGCAATGGTAACATTACCGACGCCAGTACAACTAAAGCGGAGTTATTAAACACGGTTAACCGTAATTTCTTGACCAAAGACCTCGAAGTAAATTTTCCAAAAATCGAATCAAGAACTGCTGCCAGTATTAGTAACCTATAAGGAGATATCCTCAGGATAACAAAGCAGCGAAACTCTCGTAATAAAGGCAAGCCCTCTCGTCCAAACTGTATACCAGTTAGATTTCTTTCACAGTATGCTAATATAATAGCTCCATAATTAGCAGTTATAAACAGCTGCGTGCTCGATGAAAGATCCATACCTATAGGTTGGAAAGTTGTACAGGCCTCACCAATACTAAAGAAAGGAAATAGGAGTAATCCACTAAATTACAGGCCAGTAACGCTGACGTCGATTTTTAGTAATTTTGGAACAATAAATTACAACAGTACGAATTACCTCAAAGAAAAAAAATCTATTGACACATAACACGGATTCAGAAAATATCGTTCTTGTGAAGCATAACTATCTCTTCCTTCACTCGAAGTAATGATTGCTATTGACAGGGTATGTCGAATTGATTCCATAGTTCTAGAATTCTATTTGACACACTTGTAGTAAAGTTTTATGTGTGAGGAATATCGTCCCAGTTGTGCGACTGGATTCGTAATTTACTGTCAGAAATGTCACAGTTCGTAGTAATTGACAGAAAGAGTTCTAGTAAATTGGAAGAATATATGGCGTTGTCCAAGGGAGTGTTACACGCCCTCTGCTGTACCTAATCTGCGGGGTGGTTATAATTAAACTGTGGCTACTTGAAAAGGCCCGCCACGAAAAACAAGTTATCGTAGGACAATGAAGCACTTGTAAGGACATGCGGAAGAGAGGGAAAGAATAAGCCATGGAAAGAAACACATTTCAATTTCCACGTGGGAGGGTAACCTTGTTTAATTGCGTACCATGTTTACGTTTCGGATTCCAAGCGATGCTCAGTGTGACAATCTGCATCCACGACAGCCTGGAACCGCACTAGAGATCGCCGGACAATTCGCAGCCGTTTTCCGAATGGTGATATATCGAATGGTGATATATCGAATGGTGATATATCGAATGGTGATATATCGAATGGTGATATATCGAATGGTGATATATCGAATGGTGATATATCGAATGGTGATATATCGAATGGTGATATATCGAATGGTGATATATCGAATGGTGATATATCGAATGGTGATATATCGAATGGTCATATATCGAATGGTCATTTATCGAATGGTCATATATCGAATGGTCATGTATCGAATGGTCATGTATCGAATGGTCATGTATCGAATGGTCATGTATCGAATGGTCATGTATCGAATGGTCATGTATCGAATGGTCATGTATCGAATGGTCATGTATCGAATGGTCATGTATCGAATGGTCATGTATCGAATGGTCATGTATCGAATGGTCATGTATCGAATGGTCATGTATCGAATGGTCATGTATCGAATGGTCATGTATCGAATGGTCATGTATCGAATGGTCATGTATCGAATGGTCATGTATCGAATGGTCATGTATCGAATGGTCATGTATCGAATGGTCATGTATCGAATGGTCATGTATCGAATGGTCATGTATCGAATGGTCATGTATCGAATGGTCATGTATCGAATGGTCATGTATCGAATGGTCATGTATCGAATGGTCATGTATCGAATGGTCATGTATCGAATGGTCATGTATCGAATGGTCATGTATCGAATGGTCATGTATCGAATGGTCATGTATCGAATGGTCATGTATCGAATGGTCATGTATCGAATGGTCATGTATCGAATGGTCATGTATCGAATGGTCATGTATCGAATGGTCATGTATCGAATGGTCATGTATCGAATGGTCATGTATCGAATGGTCATGTATCGAATGGTCATGTATCGAATGGTCATGTATCGAATGGTCATGTATCGAATGGTCATGTATCGAATGGTCATGTATCGAATGGTCATGTATCGAATGGTCATGTATCGAATGGTCATGTATCGAATGGTCATGTATCGAATGGTCATGTATCGAATGGTCATGTATCGAATGGTCATGTATCGAATGGTCATGTATCGAATGGTCATGTATCGAATGGTCATGTATCGAATGGTCATGTATCGAATGGTCATGTATCGAATGGTCATGTATCGAATGGTCATGTATCGAATGGTCATGTATCGAATGGTCATGTATCGAATGGTCATGTATCGAATGGTCATGTATCGAATGGTCATGTATCGAATGGTCATGTATCGAATGGTCATGTATCGAATGGTCATGTATCGAATGGTCATGTATCGAATGGTCATGTATCGAATGGTCATGTATCGAATGGTCATGTATCGAATGGTCATGTATCGAATGGTCATGTATCGAATGGTCATGTATCGAATGGTCATGTATCGAATGGTCATGTATCGAATGGTCATGTATCGAATGGTCATGTATCGAATGGTCATGTATCGAATGGTCATGTATCGAATGGTCATGTATCGAATGGTCATGTATCGAATGGTCATGTATCGAATGGTCATGTATCGAATGGTCATGTATCGAATGGTCATGTATCGAATGGTCATGTATCGAATGGTCATGTATCGAATGGTCATGTATCGAATGGTCATGTATCGAATGGTCATGTATCGAATGGTCATGTATCGAATGGTCATGTATCGAATGGTCATGTATCGAATGGTCATGTATCGAATGGTCATGTATCGAATGGTCATGTATCGAATGGTCATGTATCGAATGGTCATGTATCGAATGGTCATGTATCGAATGGTCATGTATCGAATGGTCATGTATCGAATGGTCATGTATCGAATGGTCATGTATCGAATGGTCATGTATCGAATGGTCATGTATCGAATGGTCATGTATCGAATGGTCATGTATCGAATGGTCATGTATCGAATGGTCATGTATCGAATGGTCATGTATCGAATGGTCATGTATCGAATGGTCATGTATCGAATGGTCATGTATCGAATGGTCATGTATCGAATGGTCATGTATCGAATGGTCATGTATCGAATGGTCATGTATCGAATGGTCATGTATCGAATGGTCATGTATCGAATGGTCATGTATCGAATGGTCATGTATCGAATGGTCATGTATCGAATGGTCATGTATCGAATGGTCATGTATCGAATGGTCATGTATCGAATGGTCATGTATCGAATGGTCATGTATCGAATGGTCATGTATCGAATGGTCATGTATCGAATGGTCATGTATCGAATGGTCATGTATCGAATGGTCATGTATCGAATGGTCATGTATCGAATGGTCATGTATCGAATGGTCATGTATCGAATGGTCATGTATCGAATGGTCATGTATCGAATGGTCATGTATCGAATGGTCATGTATCGAATGGTCATGTATCGAATGGTCATGTATCGAATGGTCATGTATCGAATGGTCATGTATCGAATGGTCATGTATCGAATGGTCATGTATCGAATGGTCATGTATCGAATGGTCATGTATCGAATGGTCATGTATCGAATGGTCATGTATCGAATGGTCATGTATCGAATGGTCATGTATCGAATGGTCATGTATCGAATGGTCATGTATCGAATGGTCATGTATCGAATGGTCATGTATCGAATGGTCATGTATCGAATGGTCATGTATCGAATGGTCATGTATCGAATGGTCATGTATCGAATGGTCATGTATCGAATGGTCATGTATCGAATGGTCATGTATCGAATGGTCATGTATCGAATGGTCATGTATCGAATGGTCATGTATCGAATGGTCATGTATCGAATGGTCATGTATCGAATGGTCATGTATCGAATGGTCATGTATCGAATGGTCATGTATCGAATGGTCATGTATCGAATGGTCATGTATCGAATGGTCATGTATCGAATGGTCATGTATCGAATGGTCATGTATCGAATGGTCATGTATCGAATGGTCATGTATCGAATGGTCATGTATCGAATGGTCATGTATCGAATGGTCATGTATCGAATGGTCATGTATCGAATGGTCATGTATCGAATGGTCATGTATCGAATGGTCATGTATCGAATGGTCATGTATCGAATGGTCATGTATCGAATGGTCATGTATCGAATGGTCATGTATCGAATGGTCATGTATCGAATGGTCATGTATCGAATGGTCATGTATCGAATGGTCATGTATCGAATGGTCATGTATCGAATGGTCATGTATCGAATGGTCATGTATCGAATGGTCATGTATCGAATGGTCATGTATCGAATGGTCATGTATCGAATGGTCATGTATCGAATGGTCATGTATCGAATGGTCATGTATCGAATGGTCATGTATCGAATGGTCATGTATCGAATGGTCATGTATCGAATGGTCATGTATCGAATGGTCATGTATCGAATGGTCATGTATCGAATGGTCATGTATCGAATGGTCATGTATCGAATGGTCATGTATCGAATGGTCATGTATCGAATGGTCATGTATCGAATGGTCATGTATCGAATGGTCATGTATCGAATGGTCATGTATCGAATGGTCATGTATCGAATGGTCATGTATCGAATGGTCATGTATCGAATGGTCATGTATCGAATGGTCATGTATCGAATGGTCATGTATCGAATGGTCATGTATCGAATGGTCATGTATCGAATGGTCATGTATCGAATGGTCATGTATCGAATGGTCATGTATCGAATGGTCATGTATCGAATGGTCATGTATCGAATGGTCATGTATCGAATGGTCATGTATCGAATGGTCATGTATCGAATGGTCATGTATCGAATGGTCATGTATCGAATGGTCATGTATCGAATGGTCATGTATCGAATGGTCATGTATCGAATGGTCATGTATCGAATGGTCATGTATCGAATGGTCATGTATCGAATGGTCATGTATCGAACGGTCATGTATCGAACGGTCATGTATCGAACGGTCATGTATCGAACGGTCATGTATCGAACGGTCATGTATCGAACGGTCATGTATCGAACGGTCATGTATCGAACGGTCATGTATCGAACGGTCATGTATCGAATGGTGATATAACTGTCGTGATACAGTTCGTCCATTGTTCGAAGGTCACACGTTGCGTCCAGCATTCTCAGCCATGGCCATAGTAACTTCAACAATTTATGGCAGAATTAGCCCTCGGCCTCTCCCAGGAGCAGTCCGCAAATCGCCAGTTAATTCCAACTTCTGAATTATGCTCTTCAAACCCCCTGCGGAAGGAGAACCTCACCGTATTCCTTTGACGCATCAGTACTCGCGAAGAGTAGCACTATTGCTGTTGTTTTCATAATACAGCTTTACGAGTAAAGCTCTGCTTACCTTGTGCGGATCCATGTTGAAGTCTGCAACTGCAATGCACACTGATTTTTGGTTCAACCGTGCGTCGCCGAAACTGTGCTGACGCTCACGGATGCTAGTATCCGTACGGGAGAAAGAGGGCAAGTCGTGACACTAAACACTGCGATACTAACAACACAAATCTTGCACTCCTATGAAGTTGGGTACACACAAGGTAAATAGTTTTCTCTCTACACTGGCTCAAGCAGCGGAGGTTATGAATAAACCACCCTGGAAATGAAGGATTTAGGATACCATCTGACCAGCCCTTTTAGAGTGCTTACAGATGATGCTATGATTTGCGCTCTATTAAAGTCTTCAGAAGATAAAAAAATAATTGCAAAATGATGTAGACAAGATATCTGTACGGTGCGAAAAACAATTGGATCTAAATATCTACATCGAAATGGATACTCTGCAAATCACATTTAAGTGCCTGGCAGAGGGCTCATCGAACCACCTTCACAATTCTCTATTATTCCAATCTCTTATAGCGCGCGGAAAGAATGAACACCTACGTACCGTACGAGCTCTGATTTCCCTTATTTTATCGTGGTGATCGTTCCGCCCTATGTAGGTCGGTGTCAACAAAATATTTTCGCATTCGGAGGAGAAAGTTGGTGATTGGAATTACGTGAGAAGATTCCGTCGCAACGAAAACGCCGTTCTTTTAATGATTTCCAGCCCAAATCCTGTATCATTTCTGTGACACTCTCTCCCATATTTCGCGATAATGCAAAACGTGCTGCCTTTCCTTGAACTTTTCCGATGTACTCCGTCAGTTCTACCTGGTAAGGATCCCACACTGCGCAGCAGTATTCTAAAAGAAGATGGACAAGCGTAGTGTAGGCAGTCTCCTTAGTAGGTCTGTTACATATTCTAAGTGTCCTGACAATAAAACGCAGCCTTTGGTTAGCCTTCCCAACAACATTTTCTGTGTGTTCTTTCCAATTTAAGTTGTTCGTAATTGTAATACCTAGGTATTTAGTTGAATTTACGGCTTTTAGATTAGACTTTATCGTGTAACCGAAGTTTGAGTTCCTTTTAGCGCTAATGTGGATGACCTCACACTTTTCGTTAAGTAGGGTCAACTGCCACTTTTCGCACCATTTTTTTCTAAATCGTTTTGCAGTTTGTTTTGATCTTCTGATGACTTTATTAATCGATAAACGACAGCGTCATCTGCAAACAACCTAAGACGGCTGTTCAGATTGTCTCCCAAATCGTTTATACAGATAAGGAACAGTAAAGGGCCTATAACACTACCTTGGGGAACGCCAGAAATTACTTCTGTTTTACTCGATGACTTTCCGTCGATTACCTCTCTGACAAGAATTCGCAAATCCAAATAACTGAGACGATATTCCATAAGCGCGCAATTTTACTACGAGCCGCTTCTGTGGTACAGTGTCAAAAGCCTTCCGCAAATCCAGGAATGCGGAATCGATCTGAAATCTCTTGTCAATAGCACTCAGCACTTCATGTGAATAAAGAGATAGTTGTGTTTCACAGGAACGGTGTTTTCTAAACCCATGTTGACTGTGTGTCATTAGACCGTTTCCTTCGAGGTAATTCATAATGTTGGAACACAATATATGTTCTAAAATCCTGCTGCATATAGACGTTGTAATTAAGTGGATTACTTCTACTACCTTTCTTGAATTTTGGTGTGACCTGTGCAACTTTCCAGTCTTTGGCTACGGATATTTCGTCGAGGGAACGGTTGCATATGATTGTTAAGTATGGAGCTAATGCATCAGCATACTCCGAAAGGAACCTAATTGGTATACAGTCTTGATCAGAAGGCTTGCTTTTATTAAGTGATTTGAGTTGCTTCACTACTCCGAGGATATTTACTTCGTCTTCTTTTTTTAAGGTATTTCAGAAGGCTGTTTTCAGTGAATCTGCTTTGGCAGCACTGTCTTCGATAGTATCTCCATTGCTATCGCGCAGAGAAGGCGTTGACTGTTTCTTGCTGCTAACATACTTTACATACGACCAGAATCTCTTCGGATTAAGGCTTCATACCCTTTTAATTTACCGATTAAATATTTCAGGAGAAAATCAGCTGTTCAGCCCAAATATTAATTCTCGAGATAGTAATGAACTAAGACAGCTACCGTAATTAGACGTATGTGGATCCGATTGTGATTAACAGTTGTTTCTCGGCTACGTTGTCGCGTAGTATTGAAGTTCGACGCTTCAGTATCTTCTATTAGCCGCACCGCTGGGCAGCTGTGTCTTGGGGCACGAACGGCCTTCAACTCGCTACGTGGCCATGACCAACGAGGCCACGTCGTGTCTTCTAGTAACGATACAGTTCGCGTCTGAGACGTGATCACCTCGCCCGGTGCTCATGTCGAGGCCCCCCCCCCCCCCCCTCCATTGGACTCGCATTCGGGAGGACGACGGTTCAATCCCGCGTCCGGTCATCCTGATTTAGGTTTTCCGTGATTTCCCTAAATCGCTCCAGGCAAATGCCGGGATGGTTCCTTTCAAAGGGCACGGCCGACTTCCTTCCCCGTCCTTCCCTAATCCGATGAGACCGATGACCTCGCTGTCTGGTCTCCTTCCCCAAAACAATCCAATCCCTCCCCCCCCCCCTCCCTCCCTCGCAATCCCTGATTAAACTGTTTGCTTGTGAAGACTTTTTCGGCAGAGATTCCTTTAACGGATTTTCAACGTTTTTTGAAGGAAAGTCATAGCCACATTGTTGTTACTGCAAATAAACCAGCTGAAACTGTAATGCAAGAGTCTTATAGAAAAGAGTACATGAGTAATCTACATATATCACATTTACAGCTTACGTTAAAAGATAATAAATTATGTTACTACACTTCTGTATTACTATAAATTTTTGTAACTGAATGATTATCATATATTTCATAAATTCATGACTAACAGCAGGTGCGGAAGAGATCAAAACTTGTGTTAGTAGCTCCTAGGTGATGATTTATGAGAGTCTTAATAACTCAAAGTATGTTCTGAGAGATCTAATATGTGCAGATTTTTTTCAGTTTAAAAAGCTATTTCGTGTCATGAGCCCTTAGTCAGAAATAAAACTTCCTTTTGCTGTCACTGTCAAAAAAATTGCCCCATTAGCCTTGTCACTGGATATTAAAGACTTTAATGAATTGACTGTTACTTTTTTAGAAAATAAATTTGTTCTTTTCTTTCACAGTATGGACGTCAACATATAGAAATAGCACAGAAAGACCGCCAGGTGAGCAGAGATAACTCAGATGATGAAGAAGAGGAGGAAGAAAAAGAACAAAAAGATGTTTTAGAGGTTAAAGAAAACTGCAATAATGTGTGCAATAAAACACCAGAAAAGAAAATGAATGGGGTGATAAGCAATAATTTGATCAGCAGAGAAGATCTCATCCTCGCGCCAGATCCTGTACAGAACTACAAAGGCAATAACAAACAGGAAGAGACATCCACTGCTCCTCCTGTGAGTAGAAACAAATCTTACTGACTGTTTTTCAAATCAGATTGCTGTGCAACATTAAAAAATAATTACTGTCTTTACCACAAGAAAATAAATAATTTTTAAAAATAAACTTTTTCTTTGTGCCACAGTTTTTCAGCATTACATAAGTGATGTAAGACCTTGTGAATTGGACTAACAGTGCAACAATTACAATTTCAGGATCTCATTCGAAGGAGATCATTTGAGACGCTGAAGAGGGAATTTCAGCTTTCAGATCTCCTTGACTATGTCAAGGCTGGAGTTGAAGCAATAATAGAAGATGAAGTTACACACAGATTTGAAGCAGAAGAACTCAAGGTGTGTTATTGAACTCTTAATGACTATACTTTTTTGTCAGATATTTTATCTTAGTAGCAATGATGATGTCCAAATGAGAATTGGTGATATTGGGAGGGAGGAGGGGGAATTGTAAAGAGTACTAGATAAGTATTATAATGCTGCTGTAAGTATCTTTTGCCACACAGCATAATGTGTTCTGTTGAGTGTAGATATAAGTTTAAAGCTGAAGACAACTGCCCAGCATTAGTAGTTTTCTACATACTGATGTTAGGATCTACATAAGCATGTATACTGTACTATGAACCAAAGCATTTCCTTAAACAGATATTTACCCCTACGGCATATGAATATCTAAACCATATTCAGAGACAAATTTTGTATGCTTATTAACTATACCTGTACTGTATTATTGTTTCATTATATAAATTGTTTTGTTTGCTGTGGAATTAATGTATACAGACATTGAACTGTGGTTCAAAACTGCCAGCTCAATGAGGGTGGTGCTATAGGACCTAAAATTTCATACTACATAAGTGACTGAAATTTTTATGTTCAAAGTTCATTTCCATACTCAGATTGATGCAGGGTTATGATAGTCACAGATAGATAGTGAACTGAATCAAGCTGTTATTCTTATGAAGTGTTTTTGTGCTCTTTCTCAGTTACTTTGTGAGTGCTGTCAAACATCTAATTTTGAAGTGTGTGAAATCAATTACCGTTGTTGATATTTAGACTTGCTCACGATTAGATAAGTTAATTAGATAGTTGATTTCACTTGTGAATAACCTAAATCATTCATAAAATAATATGTGCTCATGTTGAGTAGAGCAGTATATGTATTGGTATAGAAGAAAGTGTGGATACAGGCAAGGCATGGTGATGAGCACTGGATTACAGTTGTAAAAAAACATTTAAAGGGGGAGAGGTGCTGGAGAATGGAGAAAAGGATGCCTGCTGTTGCGATGGAGTGTCTGACCAAGAGATGAGAATTAGTCAGTCATCAGGGGAACTATGTAATGGAAAAATATCTTTATTTCAGATACAAAAGTGGAATGCAGTATCAGTATGCCAAAAAACTTGTTTAATAGTAATTCAGTCAAAAAGTGGAGGAAAACCAGACAAATGGAACAGGAGAGGATGAAAATAGTAGCATTCCTATCATTGCAGTAATCTGATTTTTAACATGTCATGTCATGTAATTAAATCATATCATTTATGTGCGCCTCAACAGAAAGGTTTCTTGTGCTATTGTGGAAGACAGTTGCATGAAGAACATGAAGTTGAAATACTTCTTGTCATTAATTACAGTAAGTGCATAGGTATTATACCAGAATAATGAAAAAAAGCACTGTTTGTGCCCTGCACATCTTCGTTTTGATTTGTACTATTATTATTTCATTAGCCTGTACTCTAATTGACATAAGATGTACTTGTGTTTCAGTCCTGGAATCTTTTGACACGTACAAATCAATACTATGAATTCATCAGCTGGAGACTTACTGTTATTTGGATGGCAGGATTCTTTGTCCGCTACTTCTTTCTGCTGCCTCTACGTGTAATGATTTGTTTCATAGGGGTAAGTCATTTGGAACAGTGAATAAAATAAATTATAAAGAAAATAACTTTCCTTACTTTCACCCATGTAGTAAGAAGGCTAAATTTTCATGTAATTTCAGTTCTATTGTTTACTGACATTTATGCATAAGAACATTTAAATTAGAAAAGTACAGCATTTTAGTAAGCTGTTTGCTTCACTATTTTGGGAGATAGTTTCTTTTAATGTGTGTGGTTTCATAATATTAATATGCAAAGAAAGATGTTCAGTTACACTGAACTGCTTTGTATAATTTTTAATTATTCATTCTAATATTCCATGCAGCATTTGATGTTCAAATTCACAAAACTGATCATTTGGATAAACAAAGTCCTAACAGTAGCTGTGGAAGGGTTACATATTGCCATAATTTAATAGAATTTTTTTCTTTTGTGGTAGGGCTGTTATATTCCCCCACAATTCTATTTCTTAAATTGTGTGGTTTCTGTCTGCTGGAGTATACTCAGCCTTTTGCATGTACTCACTGTTGTTATGCAAAAGTTTGACTTAAATTAGTTTGTGCTCAATGAAGTTCTTATGCGGTGTGGACCAGATTAGACCAGCTTTGTTAAATACAGTACACAAACATGAATTCATGAATTACCAGTGATCTATTCCACTTGTGACACTATTTAATCTTTTGCAGTATATTTCCATTTTGTAATACCATTAATTTTAAGTATTCTAGAAGTATTTTACTCTGTTTGCAAGCTCAACGAGATTAATTCTGCTTCAGGTTGAATTATTTATTTTTACTAAATTGCTGAGCCCAGACTTGTTATCAGAGACTTCGTTGTGCAGTTTCAGTTGAGATGCTGTTTGATGTTGTCAGTCAAAAGCAAACATGAGCTGTAGTTAAGAGTGTGTAAGATGTTAACAAATGATTTGTTGAAGAATTCTTTCATAAGTAATTATACTTCAGAGCTTTTTCTGTTGCCTGTTTTCTCTTTTTTTTGTTTTTTCCTTTATATGGTGTGGAAGCTTCCATAAATTTCTAGGTGGATCACAATTTGAACAAAATATTACAGTGGAGTTGGAGTCTCTAAATTATCACTTAATTATGGTATATTTCAGTAAAATTGCTAGATATTGTCATTATCAGCAACTGGGGGTAATTTATTGCTATCAGGAACTTAGTCTTGTGCATACAAAATATTGCCAAAAATTATCCTGAACATTTAAAGAAACTGTAGACAAATGACTGGGAGAATATTGGGGAGAGGGGAGATCCTACACAAAACAGATTTTTAACCTAAAATCAATAATTCATTGCAGAATATTAACCAGCAATTATTTGATTTCAAGGAAGCATTTGATTCAGTAGACACAGAAATGACAGATAAAATCATTAGAGAATTTGGTGTTAAAACAAAATTACCAAATGTAATTTATGAAACTCTAAAATTTATATCCAAAGTTAAATTTATGGGAGAAGTATCTCAGGTATTTGAAATAATATTAATATTATTTTTTTTTTAGACATGGTGCAGTTTGTCACATTTACTGTTCAACATTGTTTTAGAAAAAAAGCCTGTGAGGATCTGGAATTTGGAGCTCAAAATCACAAAATTGATCTAATAAGCCTGGATAGGAAAACAAGTGGTATTTAGGTAAATTGCTTGGCATTTGGATGTGTTACTGCAATACTTTAAGAAAATGTGACAGAAAATTTATTGAAATAAATCTTCTGCAAAAAATAGCGAATAGATCTGGTTCCAAAATTTAAGGTGAAAAAACAAAATTCATGACAAATATAAAAAAATGTGTCAAAATAAATATGTAAAATAGAGCAGTTTAGTAAATTTAAATACCTTAAAGAACTATACAGCAGAATGGACTAGAAAAATTTACAATGGATGTAAGAGTTGATAAAATGAAAAAAATGCATGATTTGACAATACAAATTTATAAGAAATGCATGTCTAGAAAAACAAAACTATAACACTAACAAAGTGGTAAGACCAACATGTTTATATGCATGTAAATGCTTAATGATGAAAAGTGAGCTGGAGCAATAGAGGCACTAGATACTCAGATTATTAGATAAAAATGGGGGTAATAAAAACTACAGCTGATTGGAAAATGAGAAGTAGTGAGATCTATGAAAGTATAGAGAAAATATCAGATGTAATAGTAAAGCAAAGATTAATCTCCTTTGGAGCCCTCCATGGACTCAATGAGAACAAGCTAATGAAACAAATAGTCCTGCATTTCTGGAAAAAGAAATCAATAATAGCATGGATTACAAAAATGAGAAAAGAACTAAATAGAAAAACATCAAAGAATCAGAAATAACAGAAAGTAAGTTTTTTGATACTAAAATACTATGGTTTTCTAGGCAGAAGAAATAATAAATTGGTAACAATGTGGACAGAAGAAAGGAATAGGTAACATTGGTAGAAGATGGAGGACTGGAGAAAAAGAAAGAGGAGGAACTGAATTGAGAGATCCTAGTTGGTCGTAATAATAATAATAATAATAATAATAATAATAATAATAATAATAATAATAATAATAGAAAAAGGAAAAAGAAAACACTTCATGGCAAGCACCCGTATCATCTAACACAGCCACACATCGATCAAGACGCATCCAACACATGGCTAAGAAAAGGCAATATATATACAGTGAGACAGAAGGATTCATGATTTGCAATACAGGATCAAACAATAAACACCAGGTATTACAGCAAGCATATTATTAAAGATCCCAACACCACAACAGATAAATGCAGACTTTGTAAACAACAAATAGAAACAGTAGATCACATCACAAGCGGATGTACAATACTAGCAAATACAGAATACCCCAGAAGACATGACAATGTCGCAAAAATAATACATCGACAGCTTGCCTTACAACCTAAACTTTTAAAACAACACGTTCCTACATACAAGTATACACCACAAAATGTACTGGAGAATGATGAATACAAATTATACTGGAACAGAACCATTATAACAGATAAAACAACGCCACATAACAAACCTGACATCATACTCACCAATAAAAAGAAGAAATTAACACAACTAATCGAAATATCCATACCCAATACAACAAATATACAGAAGAAAACTGGAGAAAAAAATTGAAAAATACATCCAACTGGCTGAGGAAGACAAGAACCTGTGGCATCAGGATAAAGTTGACATTATACAAATTATACTATGAACTACAAGAGTCATACCACACAGTATCCACCAGTACATCAACACAATACAGCTACATCCAAACTTGTATATACAACTACAGAAATCTGTAATTATTGATATATGTTCAATTACCCAAAAGTTCCTAAATGCAATGTAACATATACCGTACAGTTAAAAGGAAGTCACGCTTGATCAAGGTCCCCGTCACTTTCCATTTTTAACCAGACATAATGTCTGAGAAAGGAAAGAGTAATAATAATAATAATAATAATAATAATAATAATAGAAAACCTAGTGTCTTTATAACATGGAGAACCATTAAATATGAAGGGTCTGGGAAAGGAATGAGCTAATTCCAGTTTTGTAAATTTTATGGAAAATTAATATTTCTATTTAAATATCTCACAAATCTATAACATTTGTACTTATTTTGCTATGTTAAAAACTGTAAATGTATAACAACGTTATTGCTTATTTATTGAAACTTGATGCTACGTGTTAAGAAACCAAGTAAGAGTAACTTATTCAATGAAAGAAGGGACTGATTCCATGAATCAAAGTAGCATAAACATCGCTTTCTCCTTTGTTACTGGAAATAAGAATCAAACTATATTTAAAAAATAGTACAAGATTGCATACCCTGAGAACTTCAAGCAATAGGAAGACTGTCATAGTATTCTTGTGCTTCTGAACCACAAAAAAAATCAAAAATTGCAGATCCTGGCATTTCTTGTAGTCTTACTGGTAAAAGAAAACTGTCAAATCACTGTAATCCATTGGATTCTACAGCTGTATGAGCCTATTTGAAAATGTGCTGCTTATAATGGTATTAACTGTTGCATCACATAGCTTCCAGGGCCTGTTCCTGTGTTTGCCTCCTAGTATCAATAGGAACATTCCTGGTAGTTTGAAGACCAGGTGCTAAATACTGAATCTTACTTTTGATATGCCTTGCATTGTAATAAATGCCTAACAACAACTGAAAACTTCTTTCACTCTATCGCCTATTTGTTCTCTAACTCACATTTGTCTTTACTACGCCTTATATTGTTGTATTGGAAATACAGGAGTGAGACCACATAATAAGCACCTGAAAATCTACGGATTCCATTAAGTTTAATTCTTTTCAAAATACTTTGCTTTGTATCTTCAGGCATGTCAAAATGTTGTAACTTACAGTAGCAGTTGTTTCACATCTCATGAGACATTAAGTTAATGATTTTTTAAAATGTATATACCAGAGACATACAGCTATGCTTTTCTTTTCTTTTCTTAATTATTTCATGACCTCCTTCCAAACTTTCACTACAGGCAACACCCATATCAGTATTTTCACAAAATTGCAGAAACTCTAGTACATTATATAAAGACCTGTACACAGAAGCTTAATGTGCCAACAGCACACAGAATCACAATAATATTAGACATCTGTTTGTCTGGGCTGTAACCTAAATTATTATTTACTTTAAATACCTGGCTTTTCCCACAATTTCAAATGGACTAAGCTCTTTCTACCCCTGTACAGCTTCTTTGTAACACTGATTTTCAGTATGAGAGAGATTATTTTTGGTCATTTATTGTAGTAGGAAATATTTCATACCTTCCATATTTTCATATACTAGTGACAACTCAAAAAAATAGAGAAATGAACTTGGCTTTCTTCATGGGACCTTTGTATTTTCTGATCAGTTTGCATTTTTCTGGGCGTAAGAATGTGAGCTGGGAATGAGATACTTGATGTGAAGTAAGTCGATTGGGATTTCAGTAGGTAGTAGAATCATAAGAAAGTCAGTTCAGTGAGATGATGATCATTTAATTTTTGCTTTAATTTTCACCTTTCCTGTTTGCCTTAATGATTAACCTCCCAATGTTTAAAAAATGAAGTTGATATATTAAATCAAAGCTATAACCATTGAATGAAAATAGATATGCTTATCTTCCATGACCTCTGAATTAAGTGCATAAAAATACTTTGCTAGAGTTGTCTTTAGAATAAAACATTGATATTCATTAGAACAATTCTGAGCAGTTTTAGAGGAATATAAAATGTTAGTATTTTTATGATATTCATTGTTATCAGAAAGGACTCTGATTATTATTAACCTGCAATAACCTTTTTTCTCTAGATATGTTGGATGCTGTCATCAACTGGGGTGCTAAGTTTTGTACCAAAGTGCTGGCTGAAAAACTGGCTTGTTAACCATGCATACCGTATAGCATTTCGTATCTTAGCATGTTCTTTAACTGTCGTCTTAACATCTCATAACATTCAGTACCGACCTAGAGCAGGGGGTGTCTGTGTTGCAAACCACACGTCACCAATAGATGTTGGCATACTTTCCACAGAGACAACATATGCTTTGGTGAGTTATAAAAAATGTTCTGCAGAGATTTGTGGGCCATTTTTGGGTATCATCAGTTGTTTCTCAGTTGCTTCCTCGCTTCTTTGGCCAGGCTGTTGCCTATCATGAGATGTCGTCTTCTGTCCATACTCTTCATGTTTGTGTGTGTGTGTATGTTAAGGCCTGCAGCAGGTGTTTGTTAGCTTCTGGTAGCAGACCCAAAAATCTCGTAGTAGCTGTAGCAATTCTTCATAATTCTTCCCCCCCCCCCCTCCCCCCCCCAGCAGCCCCCCCTTTCCAATTATGACTTGGGGCCTGTACTGAGATTTGACTATAGTGTAACTCACTTTCTGTGAATTTAGTTTAATGACTCTCCTAAATTGCTGCTGAAGAGATATTTGAAACTCCATTCTATCCCTTTCAGAAGTAGTCAAAGCATTTTTTGTCTTAGTTGTTTGTTTCCTTAACATTAGAACTTTTAATTATAAATTCACTATTCCAAGAAATATTTTTAAAAAATGTATATAATTTACTTCGAGGATTTATAGAAATTTGTGTTACTTCTAAGAAGTGTGTAATTTTCCTTCTGTGACACTGTTGTGTGGTGTGCAAGATGTGTTGTGTGTTGAGTTGTAGCAGGATATTGCTTCCTTTATTTCAGGTTATGTGGTTGACAGCTTGTACAGCTGTTGTGGGCTATGTTCCTGAGGGTCCATTCAAGCGTTGGCTCAACCATCGTGTTTCCATAATGTGCTTTGGTGTTTTGTCCAGTGCTCTGTCATCTGTGATTACCTACCACAATCCAGAAAACAGACCTAAGAGTGGAATATGTGTAGCAAATCACACGTCTCCAATTGATGTCCTCGTCCTAGCTTGTGATAACTGCTATGCCTTGGTATGTCATTGTGGAAATATTACCTTTACTGGTTTCTTATTGTGACTTTATTTTTAAGTTTAAATTGCCTTTTGCTTTGTTTAGTCATATACTTCATAAATAAAAGTAGTTGAAAATATTTTAAGGAACTTACTTTTAAATAAATGGGCTGAGAAGGCACAGTCGATGTATCAGCAGTGGCTCCTCAACCCAAAGTTTTATCAGAAGTAAGCACGAGCCATGAAAACCTTCAGTGCCTTGCTAATGGAAACCTGTGTTACTATGAATTAACTTACATTATAAACTGCAGAACAGGAATAAATAAATCTGGTTATAAAAGTGTAGTGTGTCAGTATAACAACTGATGCTGTACTTGATGAGGTTCTCTTGCTATAACAAAATAGTTTGTGTGCTGTATGACTGTCACAGACTCATTCTGCTGAAGGATGAGTTCTATGTTATATGCATTATGTGCAAATTACTGCCTTGGTAGTAACTGTAGACTGACAGACAAGAAGTTCTTAATCAGATTAGTGTTGGAATTAATATTGCTGTACTGTCACCAATATCTGTGCAAGGCAAAGCGGGGAAGCCTGGAGTCGTGGGGAAAGGGAAGGTATTTGACAGACTACCTTTGTTGGTTGGCTAAATAATACATTACGATGTTGTGCACTTTATAGCCCATTTAGAAATGGTTTTGCGTGTGCAACAAAAGTAAAAAAAAATTGTAAATAATTCAGGAGTAAAGACAGCTGACCAAATAGTAGAACCATAGTTGTCGGCGTGCACGTGCACCACTGTTCTGAATACAGTTGATATTTGTGGCCACTTTCCTTGGTTGCTAACAACTACTTCAATTATGTTTTATGATAAAACATAACTGAAGTCCTTGTTCTGAAGCTCAGTAAACTGTATAAACTGAACATGACTGTGCGGTAATTATTTCTCCTAGAAAAAATTAAAACTAATCAATTGCCACAAAAATATTACACACGCCTGCTGCTTGGGCAGTTAATTGTGCCAGCTGAACACAAGATACTGGGTTTTACAGCTCAGCAGGTGGACTGGGGTGAGAGCTTGTCTGTTGAGGTGGCTGGAGGGAGAAAGTGGTGGAAGCAGAGGTTGAGGAGGCAGTAGGTGTGTGGAATTAGGAATGTGACATGAGGATACCAGAGTTGGAAAGTTATTTGCTGCTCACAAAGTGTGCACTCTGACTCCTTAAAGGATTCATCCGAAAGCTAGCAGAGTTTCAATTTTTGCCTGTAGAACTCAATTTTTCTATTATTCAGTGAGTAGTGTCCTTTACTCTTAATATTATTTATGTTCTGCCAGAACTTTCTTACCACAAGTAAAAAATTAATGTGCTCTTAACTTCTCATCCTAGTGATAGCTTCATAAAATGCCATGTAATGAACAGTAAGCATCAGTAGTCTCTTAATGAAATCACACCCTCGCATATAGACACTTATTGCATTCCTTAAAAGGATATAACCTGTAGCCAGATTGATATATCTTTTTAGTCAGAGATTTCCACTACATTTTGAGTAAGCCTGTCATTGTCTGTATAACAGAAAAATGTAGCTATTTTATTCAGTCATTTGTTGCTAAAGTTAGTTTCTTTGTTGTGAATACTTTGCATAACAGAAGTATGTTGATGTAACTGCTAAAGCATGAGTGGGAAAACTACACATTGCAGGAAGTGTGTTTTTCCGACATACAATGGAACAATGTAGGGAGTAAATGAAACAGCTCACCATATACTTGAGGCATCGATTGTTTGATAGGCACATATGCAAGATTTAAACATAAACAATATTTCAGAACTTAGTTACGTATCTAATGGTCTTTGTGTGCATGTTGATCACTTGATGCCTCAGCTGTGTGGTGAGTGGTTACCTTTATTCATTGTGTTATTTGAATTCCATCCAGCATTTTCCAGTATCAAATTGCCAGAAAAAGTATATACTAACTTTGCAACCATCCAAAGACAGACACACAGAGTGAGTAGTGACAAACCTATTATTCAGGAATAGATTGTGAATCACATTCTTTGAAAGTAGCAGTTTTGTCATACTGGTACACAGGGAAAGTGGAGCTATAAAATCGCATGATGTTTTACCAAGGTGTATTGTCATCTGTTAATTTTTTCCTAATTTGTTTCTTTCTTCTGATTTACTCAAAATATAGTAGCATTCTTACAGTTTTGTCAGTCTGCTTGTAAATGACAGTGTAAAACTTTGTATAAACAGTGGAAAAGCATATCAGCAGTAATTTTCTAATTAACTGAACCAAGCTACCACAGTTCACAAGAATTTGAGACCTGATGGGGAATAGAATATGGAAATTAAAATTTAATTTTTAGCAGTATTTAGCTTTTCTATGAGTGTGTACCTTCAAAATGCATTTTGAATTTAAAGAATGGTAATCTTAACAATGCCAACAACAAGGAGTGAGAAGATTCCTAAATACCAATACTCCATGTTAATACTATAACAAAAATCCATGGCGTGACTTGGCTTGGTATGGGTAAATAACTTCACACCTGGTAGAATTAAACAAAGTGTTTGCAGCTTTAGTTTTAAGATGAGGGTCTACACTTACAACTTCAAATAAAAACTTTACTTCATAGTTAGAAAGATGATCTGTGCACATTATTTTAAAATAACTCTCTCTCTCTCTCTCTCTCTCTCTCTCTCTCTCTCTCTCTCTCTCTGTGTGTGTGTGTGTGTGTGTGTGTGTGTGTGTGTGTGTGTGTGTGTGTGTGTGTGTGTGTGTGTGTGTGTGTGTGTCAGACTTTGTGGTCAAAATTTAGTAAATGATAATGAGTTTACTTTAGTTCTGTGTGAAGTGAAATCCTTACAATACTTGTACTCACTGTATGTCGGAAGTAATCATGTAGATATACAATGTACCAGATAATGGTAATTTTTGGAGTGCAGTGATGTGGATATGAGGAATGTCTACTAACTTTCCTTTACTTTTGTATAATGTACTGTCATTGCAGATTGGTCAGAGGCATGGTGGTTTCTTAGGACTCCTCCAGCGAGCTTTAGCGAGAGCGTCCCCTCACATATGGTTTGAACGTTCTGAAGTAAAGGACAGAGAAGCAGTTGCAAGAAGGTATACCACACCATTAACAGCACCTGTGACAAAAATTTATTTACAGATGTTGCCTTAATTACCAATTTTGCTCGTAGCAGAAGTTTGCCGCATATGTATTTTGGAACAGATTTAAAAGTTTCTGGAAAAGTACACTCAACATTTCGCAACCTATTAAATTCATGGAATTAATTAGGTTCAGAGAGGACATTACATGCAGGTATCAAATAGTCAATCAAATTAAAATCTTTGCTGGCCACTGTGGCCGAGCGGTTCTAGGCATTTGTCTGGAACTGCGCTGCTGCTACGGTCGCAGGTTTGAATCCTGCCTCGGGCATGGCTGTGTGTGATGTGCTTAGGTTAGAACTACTTATAGTTCTAAGGTGTAGGAGACTGATGACCTCAGATGTTAAGTCCCATAGTGCTTAGAGGCATTTGAACCATTATTAAAGTCTTTAGTATTGCGACACGAAATATTTATTTCTCTTCACACGAATGTCAGTTTGATTACATGCTTGCTTGCTTTTATCCGCATTACTATACTATTGTGTTAAATATATCCAGTTAAGAATGGTTTATAATTTGAAAAACAACTTGTTCCAATTACACACATTAGACACATACCTTACGTAAAGTTCTTATAAAAATGAAACTAAAAGCTTTAGCTTATATTGACTTTGACCAAATTCATGAATAAGTGAAACATACTGAGGAAAGGATACATCGTCAGCATGTGTTCGAGCCAGTGCCTCAATTAGTAAAAGAGGCAACATCAAGGGACTTGCTGGCGTAAGTTTGAAACTTGTTTCTAAAAACTGAAGCATGTGTGTAATACAGGACATAGAGCAAACATTGTTAAATTCAAGGTGAATAAATTTCTATAAAAATTTCCAATTTTATTATTATATATACAGGGTGAGCAATGTAAAACAAAATGCAAAATGTAACTGCTGCAGAATCAGTAAATTATGTTGGAATGAAATTTTAGGTTGGTACACAAATGTTGCATTTAATAATATTATTGTTAGTAAAGATGTTCAAAATGATTATCCTAGGCATTGGCACACTTTTGTGCCAGACTGAATATATTGAGTCGTCTGATGCAAAATGTAAATTGCGTTGATTTCTCATTGAATGTTCATCTTCAGTTCATCAAAATTGTGGGGGTTAGAAGCATACACACTCCCCTTTAAGGAACGAAAGGAAGTGATCTCAAGTAGCCAGCTCTTGAGAACATGGAGGTCACTGGGCACTGCTGGCAACGCGTTCATTTGTGAAACTTTCATGAATGTGATTCAGTGAAACATTGCTCCATCTTGGTGGAAGATAATGTTTTCTTTTTCATTATCAATCAGTTGTGCATAAAAGTCCTAAAAAATTGTGGAGTAAACATGTGGATTGACAGTTCAGTCAAAAAATATTTTTCCTACTTTATGGTTATTGGAAAGGCACACTAATACCAATACCTGGGGTTCTCAATCTTAACATGGCTGGATAAATGAAACTATGCCTTGTCTGGCATGAAATAAGTCATTAGATCTATTTGTCCACCATCAATGTTTTCAAGAAGCCAGTTGCAATAATCATTTATTGTCCTTTCTTCTTCAATTGTTGCACAGCTGTAATGTGGTAAGATTTAAATTTTAATTCATGAAAAATTTTAACAGCAGATTGTTGGGATAACTTGCTTAATGTTGTTTTTTGGACTGACAGTAATTCTTTAAATATTGACAATACCTGTGGAGTCCTTATAAAGGAAATTTGAAACCAAAGCTGTTGTATGACCTCCATTGTGTGTCCTACTATCTTCTGGGATCACAACATTTGGAAATTTTTCTACGATCACTTGATGTGCTTCTTCAAGCTATTGAGAAAAAATGTAGTCTTCAGCTCTATAGTTATTCTCTCCTGGACTGTATAGGCATTTTAGACACACACATTTGTAGCCACAACACTCCACTGCAATGAAATATATACGGTATACTCCTAATTTTGGCTCAGTTGTCTTCCATTGCCGATGTGGGTTAGCACCAGCTGCTGCCCGCCAGCGCCTCTCTCTCTCTCTCTCTCTCTCTCTCTCTCTCTCTCTCTCTCTCTCTCTCTCTCTCTCTCTGTGTGTGTGTGTGTGTGTGTGTGTGTGTGTGTGTGTGTGTGTGTGTGTGTGTGTGTGTGTCCGTCCACAAATAGTGTTGTGTTCAGTTTTACGTTGCTCTCACTGTATATTGTAACACTAGATATTAAAAAAATATACAGTTTTTACCAGTATAATTTCAGTGATGATTTGCACCTGATGTTAAGAAAAAGTCTTCTCTGTAATTTTTCAGGCTTCGTGAGCATGTGTCTGATCCTAACAACCCTCCAATTCTCATTTTCCCTGAAGGAACTTGCATTAACAATACATCAGTTATGCAGTTCAAGAAAGGAAGCTTTGAAGTTGGAGGTGTCATTTATCCTGTAGCCATAAAGGTAATATTGCTTTCAGTACTTCTGTTTCATTGTTTGCTTACTTTGGGGTAGATTAGTGGCATGCATGCTGCCAAAGTAGTGTCAAATTGAGACATGCTATATTAGACTTACATGGCCTGTAGTTTAGTAGCAACCTGAAATAGGAACTGTCAAATGCTGTAAAGATAATCAAACTTAATTGTTTTGGCATCAGAAGCTGTTGCTTTGTTGTCAGCAAATACAATACAGGGTATTGAAAGAGAGTGAAATATTTTGAGAGATGGTAGTACTAGTTCTAACATAAGAAGATCTAACAAAGATGTATCCTGAAAAATCTACTGTGATGTTTGAAGACATGTTTGTAGGAAGAGCTTAGTTTGATATCCAATCTACATGTGCATCTGCACCGAATATGTGGCAGAAAGTAGTTTTCATTGTACCAAATGTCAGGATTTCTCCCTGTTTCATTAGGAAATGGAGCATGTAAAGAATGTTTGTGTAAATGCCTCTGTGCATGCTGTCGTCCAATCTTGTCTTCGTAATATCTTCAGGAATGATATTTAGGTGGCTGCAGTTTAGTCAGAATTTTAAAGGCTTTTTTGGGATAATTGGTATCTGTCGTCAAACATTGGGTTGTTCACGTTTTTCAGCATGCAACATCTTTCTCCCGTGGACCAAATGAACCTATTTTTGGTGCCCTTTTTCTGTGTACAAACACAGGCTGTATACGACCCAGAACAACTGGGAAATCTGGCAAAAACTTGAGAATTTCTTCATCTGGGAAAAACCTTGAATTTTTCATAGTTTTAGTTTTTAGTTAAATTTTTGTAATTCTGACTGATGGGAACTGATATTTTAACAAATAATTTTACTTTAGTCTCTTGCTGCAGCAATAAAACAAACAAGAGAATGACACCAAAATAAATTTTGGTTGCAAATAAAATGCACCACTTACAACACACACACACACACCACACACACACACACACACACACACACACACACACAGAGAAGAACCTGCCAACTGCAGCAAAATGTGTCAAAGGCTTTAGGATGTAGATTACTAAGCACAAACCTGCGTTTAGTGGATGTGACGTCACAACTGTTTGTTGCTGAAGGGTTGCACACATGAGCGACGCCGGCCGAAGTGGCCGCGCGGTTCTGGCGCTGCAGTCTGGAACCGCGGGACCGCTACGGTCGCAGGTTCGAATCCTGCCTCGGGCATGGATGTGTGTGATGTCCTTAGGTTGGTTAGGTTTAACTAGTTCTAAGTTCTAGGGGACTGATGACCTCAGCAGTTGAGTCCCATAGTGCTCAGAGCCAGCCATTTGAACATGAGCGACAGATCACAGTGATCAGTCACATGGGTGAGAATTGCACATATGCATGAGCAAATTGTAGCAATTGGTCGCTGGTCATGTGGAAATCCCAGGCAGTCTGATGGATAGCATTCATTTTGTGCACGCAATATGGCTGCCTGGCTGGTTAGCAGAGACTCGTTTCTCTATTTATTAAGCATGGTTGTGCAGCGTCATTTAGCTTTGCCCATGTTTAGTAAGGAATTAACACTAGAATTTAAAATTACCCAGGGACCCCGAACTACTCTGAAAAGTGAAGTGGAAGAGGGAGTTGCCACTTATATTAAGAAGCAATACAAAATACACTCACCGTTTTGCAGTGATTAGCATTTTGAAGCTTGTGCTATAGAAGTAGGAATGACTGAGCCCACTGTATCATGACTATGAACTTAACTTCTTATGATTTTGAGTTATTTATGAAATTAATACACGCATTATTAAAGTTTTTAACTTATAAACAGAATGACATAGATACCTACTGTAATGCTAAGACGACATTTAAATTTAAATGTTCAGCACAAACGTATTATACAGCTATGCTCAAATCCCTTGTCATTTCATGTAAACTAGTGCTCCTTCATTCAATTTATAAGGGTTACAATAATCAGTGCAGCTGCTATTGACATCTCAGTAGAAACATTGAGTAAATTGTGTAAATATTTGCAGTTAAATTATAAGACCAATGAGTGGAAAGGAATAGAGGACCAATAAAATTGAAAATAATTGTACTGGCGCACTGGAAAGGTGTGCACAGCCCATTTGGCATCAGTGTGAAAACTGTAATATATTGTGCAAAGTACTGTACAATGCCAAGAAAGGCATTTCAAAACAAATTCAATAAATTTATTATAAATTTGTTTTGCAGGTGTTCTTGGGAACAGGGAAATCAGCTGTAACTGCTACTAAACATAGCAGTTCATTTTCCATAGCAGAACTTCCCATAACAGTGATATTCATAATACTGATTGAAATTGCTTGTCAAATCGCTCTTGTATGGGCTGCCAAGGCGAGCGACTGGTTACAGGCAGTAATTGCATTTGACGGATCACTGTGATCCTCACACATGTGTGGGGCCCTTAACAGGTTACAGGAAAATATTGTGAAGGGTGTTTTGAAAAGCGTTAATTTCCACTTATGCAAGAGGAATTGTGTTATGTGTGACAATGTACAATGAATTTCTTAAATCGTAGAGTGTTTCACTCCCATTCAAATCGTAACACTCTGAGGACCAGCCACATAGAACTGTTTTGGATCTAGAAGACCACATTTGACTGGCATTTGATATATCTTAAAGGGTAACACACTTAAAAAGGCCCCCCCTGCGGGTTCGGGGGTAAGAATAGGCCCGCGGTATTCCTGCCTGTCGTAAGAGGCGACTAAAAGGAGTCTCAAATGTTTTGGCCTTAATGTGATGGTCCCCCTTGGGGTTTGACCTCCATTTTTCAAAATTCTACAGAAGTACGAGCCTTTTGGGGAAGGACACCTTACATGGTGTACCACTGGTCCTAAGTGCACTAAGACCTTGGCACTCAGCATTGCACCGGCGTTGTCACCATACCCATTATTCCTCAAATTGGGCCTAAATGCCTGATGGGTTGTCCAAGTTACGCCCATAGTGCATCTCCATCTGCACCAGCGATCATGATGGACTTTCCATGGCACCAGAAATCCAGCACGGTAGCCAGCCCGTTGTGGTGGGGTCGTCATGTACCCTCTAGGTTGTAGCCCCCTGACAACACAGGGATCGTACTGCCGATACCTGAGCTGCACCCTCCCCACGTTGGCCAAGGAGTAGATGCCCGTCTCCTTGGGGCATCAGGACTCCCGGCAATGGTCATCCTGCCAGGTGGCCCTTGCTGCGGCTGGGTGGTGCCCGTGGGGAGAGCCCCTGGTCGGAGTGGGTGGTATCGGGGCGGACGTTTCGCACATGAAACGTCAACACGTATCAGGTCGCTCTGCGGCTGAGTCTTCCAAAAGAAAAGGTACCGTTTCTAGTTCTGGTTCTCCTGCCCTTTCCCCCTTGGCCACTCCATGGGAGGAGGGACAGGCCCGCCGGCTTGGGGCGAAGTACTTCCCCCGCTATTTGGTCTGTTCTCGAACAGATGGGGGGACGTTCGCCACCTCCAAGCCCATGTTCTTTGTTCAGCACATTGAGGACGTCTTCGGGGAAATCGAGGCTCTCAGCAAGATGCGATCAGGGTCCGTTCTTATCAAGACCACCTCTGCCACACAATCGGCGGCACTCCAGGCGTGCGACCGCCTAGGGGACATCCCAGTCTCCATTGTCCCACATCTGGCACTAAATAGGACGCAGGGGGTTATTTTTCATCGTGACCTCCTGCTACAATCTGATGAGGAGCTCAGGGCCAACCTGGAGCGCCGCGGCGTGCATTTCGTCCGGCGAGTCCAGCGCGGCCCCAAAGACCGTCGCATCGACACCAGGGCCTTTATCCTCGCCTTCGAGGGGGACGTTCTCCCGGAGAAGGTAAAGGTGATGTGCTACCGGTGCGATGTGCGACCTTACGTCCCGCCTCCTATGCGCTGTTTTAGGTGTTTGCGCTTTGGGCACATGTCGTCCCGGTGTGAGGCTGAGCCCCTTTGTGGCGACTGTGGACGTCCTCTTCGTGAGGAACATACTTGCACCCCACCACCTCGGTGCCCTAATTGTCCTGGCGTCCACTCGCCTAGGTCCCCAGACTGCCCCGCCTATCAGAAGGAGAAAAAGATACAAGAAATCAAAACTTTGGATCGGCTCTCTTATTCTGAGGCCAGGAAGAAGTATGACCGCCTTCATCCCGTGTCACTGGCCACTTCGTTTGCCTCAGTTGTGTCCACTCCTTCCGCTGTATCCTCACCTCTATCCTGTCCCCCCTCCGCCTCCTCTGCCCATCAGGGGGCTCTGCCTCCGCCTCCCAAATCCCTCCCTTCCAACTCCTCCTCCCCCGCGGCCCCCACCCCCCCTGCCCCAGGGGCCACCCTTCCTCCTTCCTCCTCCTCCTCCTCCCCCCACGCCACCTGAGAAGCGATCCTCTTCTCAGGCGTCCATCGGGGAAACGTTCCGGACCCCAGCTTCCGAGGTCCGGCGTTCCAAAACGGACCCCGCGCGTGAGGACCTTCTTCGGGTCCAGCCCACCATCACTGTGCCTCCTCGGCCTTCCAAGAAGGCCTCCAAGAAGTAGTCTCTATCCCCCTCTCCACCCCGGCGCGTTTCATCTGACGCTTCATCCGTGAGTCACTGCTCCCGGCCGTCCTCAGTTTCGCCGGGACGCTCTGCTGCCAGGCGTTCCACCGGCCTTTTGTCGGAAAATGATGCGGCCCCTCCTACACAATCAGGGACAGCGGCCGCAGCTGGCGACGAGTCGATGGAACCGGATCCGCCTGCCGTCAGTTGTAGCGTTGTTGCCTCGCAACCTGGCCCTCCGCGGCCATCAAGGTGACCAGCTCTTCCCCGTCTCGTTCCCCCAACTTTTTGACTAGCAATGGCGTTGTTTCATTGGAACATAAGAGGTATTCGATCTAATCGGGAGGAATTACAACTGCTCCTCCGCCTGCACTGTCCGCTCGTCCTTGGTCTCCAGGAAACCAAGTTGCGCCCGACTGACCGTATTGCCTTTTCCCACTATACCTCGGAGCGGTATGACCTCGCCCCTGTGGACGGTATCCCAGCTCATGGTGGTGTCATGTTGCTCGTTCAGGACGATGTCTATTACCATCCCATCCCATTGACCACCCCACTCCAAGCAATAGCTATCCGCATTACTCTTTCTGCTTTTACTTTTTCAGTTTGTACCGTCTACACTCCACCGTCATCTGCTGTTAGTCGGGCTGACACGATGCACCTGATCGATCAGCTTCCCCCGCCGTTCTTATTGTTTGGCGACTTCAATGCCCATCACCCCCTTTGGGGCTCTCCTGCATCCTGTCAAAGAGGCTCACTCTTGGCGGATGTCTTCAACCATCTCAATCTTGTCTGCCTCAATACCGGCGCCCCGACTTTCCTCTCGGACTCTACTCATACCTACTCCCACTTGGACACCTCGATCTGTTCTACCACTCTTGCCCGTCGGTTCGAGTGGTATGTCCTTTCTGACACCTATTCGAGCGACCACTTCCCCTGTGTCGTTCGTCTCCTGCACCACACCCCATCCCCACGTCCTTCGCGCTGGAACATACTGAAAGCTGGCTGGGGACTTTACTCCTCCCTGGCGACCTTTCCGGACCACGATTTTTCCAGTTGTGACAGTCAGGTCGAATACCTCACGGCTGTTATTATCCATGCTGCCGAACGTTCCATACCTCGTACTACTTCTTCTTCACGTCGCGTTTCCGTCCCCTGGTGGAACGAGGCTTGTAGGGATGCTATCCATGCTCGACGACGTGCTTTACGCACCTTTCGCCGCCATCCTACGTTGGCGAATTGTATTGAATACAAACAACTCCGAGCGCAATGCCGTAGAGTCATCAAAGACAGCAAAAAAGCTTGCTGGGCCTCTTTCACGAGCTCCTTTACCAGTTTTACTCCCTCTTCCGTTGTTTGGGGTAGCCTGCGCCGGCTGTTGGGCATTAAGGCCCACTCCTCAGTACCTGGCCTGACCTCAGGTAATGAGGTCCTTGTTGATCCTGTGGCTGTCTCCAATGCCTTTGGCCGCTTTTTCGCGGAGGTTTCAAGCTCCGCCCATTACCATCCTGCCTTCCTTCCCAGGAAAGAGGCAGACGAGGCTCGGCGACCTTCCTTCCACTCACTGAATCTGGAAACTTACAATGCCCCCTTTACTATGCGGGAACTCGAACGTGCGCTTGCACTGTCCCGGTCCTCTGCTCCGGGGCCAGATGCCATTCACGTTCAGATGCTGGCACACCTTTCTCCGGCGGGCAAAAGCTTCCTTCTTCGTACCTACAATCGCGTCTGGACCGAAGGTCAGGTCCCCATGCGTTGGCGTGACGCCGTTGTTGTTCCTATACCCAAACCCGGGAAGGATAGACACCTTCCTTCTAGTTACCGCCCCATTTCTCTTACAAGCTGTGTCTGTAAGGTGATGGAGCGCATGGTTAATGCTCGGTTAGTTTGGATTCTTGAATCTCGACGACTACTTACTAATGTCCAATGCGGCTTTCGTCGCCGCCGCTCCGCTGTTGACCACCTTGTGACCTTGTCGACATTCATCATGAACAACTTTTTGCGAAGGCGCCAAACGGTAGCCGTGTTCTTCGACTTGGAGAAGGCTTATGATACCTGTTGGAGAGGAGGTATCCTCCGCACTATGCACAAGTGGGGCCTACGCGGTCGTCTGCCCCTTTTTATTGATTCCTTTTTAACGGATCGAAAGTTTAGGGTACGTGTGGGTTCCGTATTGTCCGACGTCTTCCTCCAGGAGAACGGAGTGCCTCAGGGCTCCGTCTTGAGCGTAGCCCTTTTTGCCATCGCGATCAATCCAATTATGGATTGCATTCCACCTAATGTCTCAGGCTCTCTCTTTGTCGATGACTTCGCGATCTACTGCAGTGCCCAGAGAACATGCCTCCTGGAGCGCTGCCTCCAGCGTTGTCTAGACAGCCTCTACTCATGGAGCGTGGCAAATGGCTTCCGGTTCTCTGAAGAGAAGACGGTTTGTATCAACTTTTGGCGATATAAAGCGTTCCTTCCACCATCCTTACATCTCGGTCCCGTTGTTCTCCCATTCGTGGACACAACTAAGTTTCTAGGGCTCACGTTGGACCGGAAACTGTGTTGGTCTCCACATGTCTCTTATTTGGCGGCCCGTTGTACACGTTCCCTTAATGTCCTCAGAGTTCTTAGCGGTTCATCTTGGGGAGCGGATCGCACTGTCCTGCTTCGCTTGTATCGGTCCATAGTCCGATCGAAGCTGGATTATGGGAGCTTCGTCTACTCGTCCGCTCGGCCATCCCTCTTACGCCGGCTCAACTCCATCCACCATCGGGGGATACGTCTTGCGACCGGAGCCTTCTACACTAGTCCTGTCGAGAGTCTTTACGCTGAAGCTGCCGAGTTACCATTGACCTACCGGCGCGACATACTGCTGTGTCGGTATGCCTGCCGGCTGTTGTCTATGCCCGAACACCCCTCTTACAAGTCCTTCTTCGCCGATTCTCTCGACCGTCAGTACGGGTTGTATGTGTCTGCCCTGCTGCCCCCCGGAGTCCGCTTCCGTCGCCTGCTTCGACAATTGGATTTTGCCCTCCCTACCACCTTCAGAGAGGGTGAGAGCCCGACACCACCTTGGCTCCAGGCTCCGGTTCGTATTTATCTCGACCTCAGCTCACTCCCGAAGGAGGGTACTCCGGCTGCAGTGTATTGCTCACGGTTTGTCGAACTTCGTGCTCGACTTGCTGGTCACACCTTTATTTACACCGATGGCTCCAAAACTGACGATGGTGTCGGCTGTGCCTTTGTCGTCGGGACCGCCACCTTTAAATACCAGCTCCTTGACCAATGTTCCAGCTTTACGGCCGAGCTTTTTGCTCTCCATCAGGCCATTCAGTATGCCCGCCGCCACCGCCATTCATCGTATGTACTCTGCACTGACTCACTCAGTGCTCTTCAGAGCCTTGGGGCTCCCTATCCGGTCCATCCCTTGATTCAACGAATACAGCAGTCCCTCCATTGTTTCGCTGATAATGGCGGTTCTGTCAGCTTTCTGTGGGTCCCCGGACATGTAGGAGTGCCTGGGAATGAGGCTGCGGATGCTGCAGCCAAGGCTGCAGTCCTCCAGCCTCGGCCAGCCTCCCATTGTGTCCCGTCATCTGACGTTTGTGGGGATGTATGTAAGAGGCTTGTGTCCTTGTGGTGGGATGCTTGGTCATCCCTCCAAGGAAACAAGCTCCAGGCAGTAAAACCGCTCCCAACTGCTTGGACAACTTCCTCCCGACCATCTCGGCGCGAGGAGGTCCTTCTGACCAGGTTGCGGATTGGGCATTGCCGGTTTAGCCACCGCTACCTGCTCTCTGGTGACCCAGCCCCGCAGTGCCCTTGTGGTCAGGGATTAACGGTGCGCCATGTTTTATTGTCGTGTCCCCGTTTTAGTCAATTTCGTGTTGTCCTGTCCCTGCCATCTACCTTACCGGATGTTTTAGCTGATGACGCTCGAGCAGCTGCTCGTCTTCTGCGTTTTATAACTTTAACTGGCTTGACCAAAGACATTTAACCTTTTTACTTATTTCATCTGCATCTTTGTCAGGTCCTTTTGATGTCCCCCCATCCCCTTGAGTTTTAGCAGGTTCCTTGTGCTCTAACACCAGTGACTGGGCGCTAATGACCTCAGCAGTTGAGCGCCCTTAAACCCTACCAAAAAAAAAAACTTAAAAAGGCAAATATTATATTTGAAAGCTTAGTTTTTCTTGAAGATCTACTGTACATATATAAATTTAAACTCTTTAACTTTTCCTATTTGTGTGTTCGCACTACTTAATAGTGATGTTGCTAGTGGCTGACTAAATCACGTGACATGAGCTGCAATTGGCTAATGTAAGTGCATCTCAATCTTGATTTCAAAGCATCGGAAAGTATCATGCTGTATTTGGTGGAATTTACACTTTAGTAATGTGAAAATATGCAGTGTACATGTTGCCATGCATCAAAGATCTTTCCAAAATGCTTTTTTTTTGTGCTGGCTTTTGTTTCCTAAAGTGCTGGGAAGTTATACACTCGTATGTGAAACCTTTACCACTAAAAGAATTGAAAAGTTATACAGCTATGAGGCTAAGTATATTGTCACTTAACACAAAAAGTGTGTTTTCACCTGGGAAATAGTATTTTTAACCTAGATATCCAGGAAAAATATGGAAATATTTTTTGTGTGTGGATACATCGTGATTCATCTCCCTCTATTACTCATATTTGGTATGAGCGCCACACTTCGGCAATATTAAAGGATGACCTGTGTGTTACTTCCACATGCAATTTACTTTGTAGACTGAATGAAATTTTCTGCGCTATCATACTAATGAACCAAAGTCTGTCATCTGCTTTACCTATGACTTGACCTAATGATTATTACATTTAGTATCCCTACAAAATGCTACACAGAGTTATTTGGAAGAGTTGAATGTTTCCAGTATTGATTCACTAGTATTGTGCTCACAGGGTACTAAGTTTTTGAGGCTTATAAAGTGCACAGTTACACGTTTCTAACCGTTTAAGGTATGTTGCCAATTTTGCACCACTTTGAAATCTTATCAAGAGCTGGTTGAATATTTGTGTGGATGTTTAAGACATCGCTTCATTATAGATAACTGCTGCATCCTCTCCAAAAAGTCTGAGGTTACTGTTAATGTTGTCTGCCATGTTATTAATGTAGAGCATAAATAGCAGTGGTCCCAGAACACTTCTCTGGGACACACCTGCAGTTACTCTTCATCCAAGATAACATGCTACATGCTCTCTGCCAAGAAATCCTTACTTCGGTTGCAAATTTCATTTGATACCCCATTTGATAGTACTTTTGTTGATATTATTGGTGTTGTACAGAGTCAAATGCTCTTCTGAAGTCAAGAAATACTGCAGTTACCTGATTGCCTTAATCATTGGGTATGTCAGCAGTTCAAATTTTTTGGTTGGTGTATGATTGTAGTACTTTTTGTGGTCCCAGGTCACTGACTCCTCTGTACAGGGTCTGTAGGCTTACCACTGACTCAGAACCCAGTTATGTTTGCAAGTATATTCTGATTAAAATTACTTGATCGTTGACACTTCACACACTTGAGCTTTCTTCCTGCAGAGCACTCAATGCCACACCAGAATTGTTTGGAATTTCCAAATTGGCACAACAAATGGTTAGTTTACTTCTAATTCCTTGGCTTGGTTTTTCCTTGATGTGTTTGGATCCCGAATCATGGATCTAGTCCTTTTCACATTTCATCACACACAAACCCCCATCTTTGCCACATCATATTCTTCCATGGTGCAGAAACCTATTCCCAAGGCAGATGCTTCGACACAGACGACTCCTAGTGTGCCTATATCCACCACAAGCACCAGTACTTGCACATGTACATGTCAAGGAAGAAGAGTAAGAACAAAGCAATCCAGGCAGCTGCACCAGGAAAGACCAACAGTTCTACAGCAAGCATCCAGAAGGTACAAGAAAAACAGAGTGCCTCTCAACGCCCCCTTTCCCCCTCACCCTTGAAGGGATAGGGTACAGGGAAAGGCTCACGACGTTCAGATCAAAAACTGTCCCGAGTGCCATCAGACGTCATTCTTTCCCATCTGACTGCTGAGGAGGATATCGTGGAGTTAGATGCCTTGGATCCAGGCAGCCCCTCCACTCCTCCTCGCTCTTAAAGTGCTTCACCTCCCCAGTACAAAATAGGGCTAAATTAAAACTGCACTGATGACATGGCTTCCATACTACAGTGGAACGTGATGGGTTCAGGACTCATGTGGAGGAACTGAAATTCCTAGCACAGGCATGCCCCTTGTGCTTTTGTTTACAAGAAATGCATTTTAAAGATACAGGGATATATGTTATACCACAAGGATGACCTATTGAGGGAAAGGGCCAAGGGAGGTGTTGCAGCGTTTGTCACTAACATGCACCACTCCTCTGCCCTCCCCTTGGCTACTGACCTGCAAACAGTTGCAGATCAAATTTGCATGTGTCGAAGGATCACTGTTTGCTCACTGTATTTACCTTTGCAAGATGCACTAGACTCTGAGGCTCTCATAGATCTTAACACACAACTCCCGCGACCATTCCTCCTCCTGGGAGACGTCAGTGCCCATCATGTCCTGCGGGACTCGACCAATACTTGCCCTTGAGGTCAGGTTTTGGAGGACCTCATGACGCCTTACGAGCTGTGCATCCTCAACACGGGTACTCACACACATTCCTCGACTGCTGCTGGGTCATTCTCAGCCCCCGACCTGTGTCAGTTCTCACACCCTCGCCAACTCTGTTCAGTGGCATGTCGGTTATGTGACAGGATTTGTGATTTCCTGTCAGAGAGATCAGTTTCTAGTAACTGACAGAAAGTCATTGAGTAAAACAGAAGTGATTTCTGGCCTTCTCAATTATAGTGTTACAGACCTTCTGCCGTTCTTTACCTACATAAACAATTTAGGAGGCAATATGAGCAGCTGCCTTAGGTTGTTTGCAGATGATCCTGTCATTTATCATCTAGTAAAGTCATCGGTAGATCAAAACATATTGCAAAATGATTTAGAAAAGATATCTGTATGGTGTGAAAATTGGCAGTTGAGACTAAATAATGAAAAGTGTGAGGTCACCCACTAGTGCTAAAAGGAATCCATTACTCTTCAGTTACACAATAAATCAATCAAATCTAAAGGCCATAAATTCAACTAAATACCCAGAAATCTGAAGTGCCTTTAACAAAGGAATCACCTTCAGAGGTGATAAGGTATCCAAGTAGAGAAGGCATTAGCATATTTCATCAAAATATAAGAGGTATTAGAGACAAAATTGGTTAACCGCTTATTGATATATATCGGAGCACCATGTAAATAATTTGACAATTCAGAGGCTACCTTTCTGAGGATACAGACCAGCTGGCGGTTTTTCAACGAGTTCTTTACGGAGTGGAGAAGTGGCCGTGTACGTAACACAAAAAAAAAAGCAGTGTTCCTTTTGAGTCTGTAAACAAATCATGGCACTGCACTGAACAGGCATTTGAATGCTGTGCAGGGGCAGTTGAATTTAGTGAAGCATAACTCCTAATTGTTTTTGTTTATAGATCCCTTAACTCTGACTTCAGAGCATTTTTGCTGAAGCTAGAGAGGGTTCTTGGTTCACTTTGTAGGAAGTACCAAAAATTAGTTGTGACTAAAACATTAATTTTGTATGTGCTTGTGCAAGAAAAGAATGTTGGAAGATCTCCTAAATTCATATGATCTGATGCAGAATGTGTTTTTTTCCCAACCAGGGTGCGTTGGAACAGTGGCACAGGCATAGACAATATTTTTATTCATACTTCGTTACTAAATGGGCATTCTGTTAGTATAAGGGTGAATGACCTTTCAGACAATGCTGCCCAATTTTAACACTAAAAAGTTTTTGTACTCGAACAAATGTTATATATAATTACAAACTACATAGAAAAGCTAATCCAGTAGTAATAGAGTGTTTTTTAAACCTCGTTAAGGAACAAGTGTGGCAGGATATTTATAGTGCCAATATCATAAATGACAAATATGATGTTTCCCTCAACACATTTCTCATGCTCTTTGAAAGTTGCTTTCTGTTGGAACATTGTAAATGGGGTACTAGCAGTAAAAGGCAGCCTGGGTGGCTGATGAGTGGGATAAGGATATCAAGTAGAACAAAGTGGAAATATACCAAAATGTTAGAAGTAGCCAATCTTGGAAAGTCATTTTCCAAGAGAGTTATATGATTCTCCATGTACAGTTTCTCATTACAAACAGTATTGTAATGTGCCTAAAAATGTTATTAGCAAGGTAAAGTGTATGTGGTATGCAAATAGAGTAGCCAATTCACAGCATAAAATTAAAACCATATGGTCAGTCATGAAGAAAGTGGTCAGCAGCACAAGGTCGATGATATAAAGTCAATTCGTAATAAACCTATTTCTGTTACTGATAAGTCAGATATATGTACGATATTTAACAATCTTTTCTAAACATTGACAGTGAATTAAATAAAAACTTAATTTCTACAGAGAATCATATAACTCTCTTGGAAAATGACTTTCCAAGACTGATATCTGAAATACTCTTCTGTGATACTGACAAGGGGGAGATTGAGTCAATATTTAAATCACTTAAGACTGAGGACTGCCATGGGTATTACTTGGCCATATTAGTAATTTTTCCTTTAAGAACAGTCAGTTTCCTGAATGATTAAAGTACTCAGTAATAAAACTGCTTTATAAAAAGGGAGAAAGGGGATAAGCTAGACAATTTTAGACCTATTTCTATGCCATCAGTGTTTGCTAAAGTTATTGAAAATGCTGTGTATGTAAGGATAATTGACCATTTTATTTCACATAATTTGCTATAAAATGTACAGTTCTGTTTTAGAAATGGTTTAACAACTGAAAATGCTATATTCTCTTTTCTCTGTGAGGTACTGGATTCAGGGTGGCATACGAAATGTGTTACCAATTGTTTCTTTCACAATTTATGACGCACATTAGATATCCCGCTGGGATCTCTACAGCAGTACTAGCAGAGCTTGGAAAAACAAATGAGTTACGAAATGACGTTTAATTCACAATACTGCTGTTAGGAGACTAGTAAGCAGCAATGGCTGACAATTGAAGACTGACGACACAGCAACGATCAGCAATTGTTACTTTTTCATGAAACGAAAAGCCTTGTTGTGACTCAGAGACATTTACAACAGTTTACATCTACATCTACATTGATACTCCGCAAGCCACCCAACGGTGTGTTAACACACAATGGGTCCCTTGCAAGAAGACCATCCACAGGTTGTATGATAAATTTGTACAGGAAGAAACAGTATTGGAAGCGAAGCGACCTCGGCCTAAGCCTGTTTGTTCGCCGAAGAATATTGAAGTGGTACGAGTTGCTGTACAGAGAAGTCCCAGGAAATCGTGTAGAAAGGCAGCAGTGCAACTGGGAATATCCAGATGCTCTGTTCAATGCATTCTTAAAAGTGACCTCTGTATGTACGCATACAAGATGACCTGTGCACAGAAGCTCACGGAAGAACACAAGCAGCAGACTACTGTTTGCTCAGTGGGCGTAGTACAGGGAAGAAACTCTCAACAACGTTTGGTTTTCAGTCGAGGTGCATTTTCATTTAGACGGTGTGGTTAACAAACAAAATGTATGCTTTTTGGCCACTGAAAACCAACAAGTGCTTCATGAACGACAACATTATGCTCCAAGGATTACAGCGTGGGCAGCAATTTAGAGTCACAGCCTTATTGGACCCTTTTTCTTTGAAGAAACTGTGAACAGCAAGCGTTGTTTGAACATGCTTCACAATAGCTTCATTCCACAGCTTCTTCTTACTGCCTTGCCCTTCAACACGCGGTGGTCCATGCAAGGTGGAGCAAGGCCACATACTGCAAACACTGTGTTGGAGTTTTTACACGAGCATTTTGACATGTGGATTATTTCACTCAGGTGTCCAGGTCGCTTCAATGATGGACAAAATTGCCCCCCCCCCCCCCCCCCCCCCCCAATAGTCCAGGCCTCAATCCATGTGACATTTTTCTTTGGGGGTACCTAAAGGAAAAAATTTTCCTGAAACGTCCATGTGATTTAATGGAGCTCAGAAGACTTATTCTTCAAGCTTGCTACGGAAGACATGTGCCATAGGGTAATCACTAATTTCAGTGTTCATTTGAAGGAAGTTAGGAAACGAAGTGGTGGACATATTGAGCATGTGCTGAGTTAGAACAAATCTCCATGGACGGCTCTTCATTGTAATATATATATTCCTTTCAGATTGTATTGACAATAAAGTTTATATTCAAAAACAAAATGGTAACACATTTCATGCGCCACCCTGTATATTAAACAAAAGGTTTCAAATGTTAGACATCATTTTTGATTTAATTAAGGCATTTGATTGTGTTGATTACAAAATATTGCTCCAGAAGTTGGGCCGCTATGGAAATGGGGAGTAGTTCACAATTGGCTCACCTCTTACTTTAATGAAGGCAGCAAAGGTTTGTATCCACAGTGTTGAGAATGGGGCATGGTTGAATGGGGAGGGGGGGGGGGGGGGCAATCCTCCTCCTTATTTATACAAATGATATGCCCTTTAGTATTATAGGTGATTCTAAAATATTTCTGTTTGCTGATGACACTAGTTCGGTAATAAAGGATGTTGTGTGCAACTTTGGCACTGTTTCGAATACTGCAGTTCTTGACATAAGTTCATTGCTTGTATAAAATAAACTAATGCTAAATCACAGTAAGACTCAGTTTTTACAGTTTCTAACACACACAATTCAACAGAACCTGACATTTTAATTTCACAGAATGGGCACATGATTAGTGAAACTGAACAGTTCAAATTTTTAGGTGTTCAGATAGATAATAAACTATCATGGAAAGCTGACATTCAGGATCTTATTCAAAGACTTCATGCTGCCAGTTTTACTATTCGAGCAGTATCTGAAGTAATTGATAGTTTGATGCGAAAAGTAGTCTACTTTGCTTATTTTCATTCACATATGATATATGGTATTATATTTTTGGGTAACTCTTCCCATTCTCAAAGGATATATTTGGCTCAGAAATGGGCAGTTCGGACAATAAGCGGTTAAATTTCGCAAACCTCTTGTCGACCCATATTCACGAGTCTGGGTATTCCGACATTGGCATCTCAATATATATGTTCTTTACTGTAATTTCTTGTTAACAATATTGGCTACCACAAAAATTTAAAAACCTTAGCAGTAACCCATGTGCTTTCAAATGAGTCACCCCTTCTATTCTGTCAAGGAGTTCCTTGAAAAATTAAGCTGATTCCTGTTATATTGTTCAATGTGTTTATATTAACCTATGGCTTGTCTTTTTTTGGGTTAATAAACATATTTATTTAAAGAAAGTTTCACAATAGCAAAAACTGTGTGTGTAACTCATTTACTTTCTTACACGGACTGGCAGTCACATTACGATTTCTGACCACAGAGGAACTGTCCCAGGTGAAGGCCTTTGCAACAAGATTTGTGGCAAATACATTATTTGTAATAAATAACATCGAATATTGCAGATAATACTTCTGTTGAATTATAAGACAGTTCCAGAATCTTTTAGAAAGTAAAAGGAGAGAGGAAGAATGAAAAAACTGAGAGGCAGTGGATGTGAACCTGCTGCTTTTCTCTTCACAGCTCAAGATACTATCAGTTGTGCTACGGCTTCAACATGCAAAATCTAGAGACTATATCTGCAAATGTCATTATTTGATATTTAATTTACAAATTGTACCAGAATGATGCGCATTTGATAGATCATTAGTGTGCCCTAGCACTGAAACTATACCATTTCATACCACACAATTTGTAATACTGGAAACATAACATACAGGAAGTCTTTAACTGCTGATTGTGGTTTCCTGTCATTTTATTATAACAAATTGTAGCTAAATTTATTAATTTTTAAGAGATCCTAAATTTGCCAATGCTTTGAAACAGCTTGTATTCAGACAATACGCTATATGATGAAGAAAACCCACCAAATATGAAGATTAACACTATGCAATAGAGCAGCTTGTGACGAAAAAACAATGCCGCATCTCATTGGTTACGGACCTCTGTACCAGGCAAAAATCTGACATGCCAAATTCTTGATTTCACACTACACATTGTAGTGGAATATGGAATTCCACACTGTGACGTCACCAGCCTCTCATCCGCGTGCATTTTCTTGCCCCTTGAGAGGATGGCTGTAATACTTACAATGTAGGTTGTACTTAATGGTCAAAACATATAGTATTTAATGACACATGCACAAGTTTCAATACAATCGGTAGAAGATAATGAGGATATGACACAATCAGCATGTTTAGAAAGTATGTAATTGGTTATAATTTAGATTTTCAAACTCCCTTACCTACATAAAGGAAAACTCCAAAGTTGGCTTATATGTGTAAATAAGCATTTGGATAGTACAGATATTCCTCAGAGAATTTGTATACTAGCATATCAAAGATGAGTGTTGCAGTGTTAGTCTATTTCACTAGAACAGCAAAAGTCATGGAGCTTAATAAAGAAGTCTTAGTCATAGGTGGTGTGCAACATGATGCTTATCCATGGCAATGCATCCGTCTACTCTTAAGCATAAGGAATAGTGCAATATGGATATTATTGTTATTGCATGTGCTGACATGCAATCCTGTACTTCCTGAACATAACTGACAGGAGTGATATTAACCGATTCCTTGAAGTGTCCTCATAACTTAAGAGATTGAGGTCTGGAGAATGAGACAGCCAGGGTACGGGATCTCCCCTACCAATCCAGTGGTCAAGAAATGTGAGCATCAGATGTTCATGCAAATTTCTGCAAAAATGTTCTGGTGCATCATCATGCGTGTAACACATCCATAGTCCTAGATAATGGGGCACATCCTCCAGTAGAGGTAGGCAGTGTGCTTATGATGTACTTTATAATACATACTAGTTAATCTCTATGATAACATGTACAGTTGTCCACGAGTTTACAGAGAAACTGTGCCGCTGCCATCTTTTGACATTGTGTATGGATTTTCATCGGAATTTTCACCGTCTTTCACATGCTCATAATGTAAACACCTGGATCGATTTCAAACAAATTTGGCATTTAGACAGCAAACTTCATGAGTATCAGCACTGAGCTTTTTCAGAATGCGACATAGTACATAGTCTGTCCGTCAAGACAGGCATGTTGTGTGGGGATAGTATCAGCCTGTCTTATTGATCTGCTTTGGATGGCAGCATACACATCAGGTGCAAGAAATTTATTTCCAGGCACACATCCCTCTATGCGTAGGCAGCCCTGCATGACAGGCATGTTAGCATAATATTGGAATGCTTTATCAATCTGTTTTGCAGGGGCTACACATGCAGATGGTTGTGGGTGTGGGAGGTGGTGATGTGTGCAATATATGTGGTGAACGTAAATGTGAACAAAGCTGTGAGGAAAGAGTTAGTTAGCAAATAATGCAAGAGTGATGGAAGAAGTGTAGTCCTTGTGTCTGAGTGTGCTGATGGTGGTGCAGATACAATTATTATTCATAAAGTAATGCTCAGACATGCGTATGACTCGTGCTTTCAGCTACTTTTCATTGTCACACTCTGACTGCAGACTGCCTAACGCTCAGACTAATGTTACTTAGTGTTCTGTGATATGGAAAGATAGCAAAACACTGTTGGAGTGTCAATATAATGGCTGTGCTCAAAACTGCAACCAAATGTTTCTCCCTCCAATGAACAAATGTTCATATCTTGGAAGTGTGTTTTTCAGGACTCGTGTTTACTGGTCTTACTTTTCTTGTTTTGGTGAGTTCTGCCATCTCTCAACATATTCAATGTGACATCATTTTTACTATTTTGTATATTTACATTTCATCTTACCTCAGAGCTGTATGTCTCTAGTGCTTTTGGAGCAAATAATGACAAATATGAATTAGAATATTGCCTGATTTCTAAATTAAAATGGATATTCTATTGTGGAGTGTTGTGTACTCTCCCTTACAAACTGTAAGCAGTATCTGATAATTGCTAGAGCTTTGCTTCGAAAGTAAATTTGAAGCTAAGTGGATCTCCAATGAGGAGCTGTGAAAGAAAACTTTATTTCATTTTCAGTATGATCCAAAATTTGGTGATGCATTTTGGAACAGCAGTCGTTATTCAATGATGCAATACTTGTACATGATGATGACAAGTTGGGCCATTGTTTGTGATGTATGGTATCTGCCACCTATGTACCAGCAAGAAGGAGAGACAGCTATAGACTTTGCAAACAGGGTGAAAGGCGTTATTGCCAGGCAAGGTGGACTGGTAGATCTGATGTGGTAAGTCATTTATGAATTATATATTTACAGCAACAACATGTATTAAGAGAGATTGAGGACAGAACACCTGTGATGATGATACTTGCATTGCATTTTCTGTATTGTAAGCAATGGTTAACTGTAGTCCTAACTCCTTCTATTTTACTGTGTTGACTGATGTGCTGCTCTAGCATACTTGGCAAGTTGTTGATCTTGTGCTGTGTATTCACAGCTGTTATGTGTTTTGTGTTTAAATTTGAATTGCTTGTCACCAGATTTCTTTCAATGCAATATAATTATTAGAAGATGATTTAAACTTCTCATTAAAAGTACTTGGAGTAACTTTAGTAATAAGGCTATTTTGCAAAGGGGCTGAGACTTCCTAGTTATATTCCTATCAAAATACGGAGATAAATGTTATTTTTTTCCATACTGCCTAAAACTTACCATGTGTGTTTTCTAGTGGTATGTGGGTGGTAGCAATGAAACTTTATGTAACACTTCAGAATGTTACTGCTTGTAAATAAATGGTAGGCAGTAAGAGTAGCTATACATGAGAATTTTAAGACAAGTATTAATTTATAATAATTTACACACAGATAGAATTCTAAGTGTCAAGTGTGAACTTTGTTAATTTGGAAGATGCAATCCTTATATCATGTTTTGATACACTTTATAGTGACAAGAAGCCAAATATGTTGTCATATTTGTCCAGTTATTAAGTAACAATTTCAATTTCTTTTTTTCAAGGGATGGGCAACTGAAGCGCATGAAACCAAAGAAAGAGTGGAAAGAGAACCAGCAAAAAGAATTTAGCAAGAGACTGAAACTGGAATGAGGTTTAACTACAGTGAAACATTTCCATCATTTTATTGTTTTGAAAAAGTGGTCCCTGTGATTTGCAGTCTTTTAATTCTGGATTATTTTATATGGTTATTGTTGTCTTTATCTTTGATAACAAGAATGGCTGTGCAAACTAATTTTGGTAGTACAGCTCTGTTTACAGAAATGCTTTTTATGCAAGTATTTCTTATGTTTACATCCAGAATTCAGTGGACTGACTATTTTGTATGGTGATTACACATTTTATGTCAATTTGTGTTTGACAAGACAGGATGAGAGTTATAAAGTATGAGCAATTACATATGTTCCTGACATGATGAGTTGTGTTGTGTCTGCATTATCATTTCTGGGGATATTCATCCAGAAACTGGACATGCATATCATCTGAATGCATGTAGCCATCCTCACCAAAGAATTCACTGTATAAAATTCATTGATCATTTTTTTTAGTTTCATTGATAGTTGTGTATTTGTAATTAAACGTGTTTGTGTCAACTGTAGCCATTATAGCATCATAATTTGTGGCACACATTCCATGTATGCATTTTCATTTTGTTCTGTTTACATCACAGTTTGTATGACTTGTAAATTGTGTAAATGTTAAGCAGTAAAACTTGTGCTGGTGTGATAGAACCTATTTTGTATAGACCGTACCAACATTTTTAATGTGCTTTTTAATTAATAAACTCACTGTGATAACTGAAAAGCAACAAAATTACTCCTGTGGAATCTTGCAGAAGTGCCATGGTAGAAGTAAGGTATCATTGAGCTTCAGATATATCAAAATTGAGTGGAAACAACCAAGTGAGTTAACTCAGATGGCATTCATTTTCATTTATACAGTTTTGATTATTCAGGACCCAGAAATTCATTCTTAAACAATTCCAAGAACTTGCTATCATGTTCAGATAAGACTGCTGGATGGCGTGACTGAGACAAGGAAATATGAGGCTGTGTAGAGTTTTTATGATATTAAAGGAGGGAATAAGTGAAGATGCCTAGTAAAATGGGTGTGAACACACTTTGTAACTTGTATATAGGCACTAGGTAATTTTATAACTTGTTTTGATGCAATAATGTCTTGAATACATTTCACTTAATGTTTTTTTTTATATTTATTGTGGCAAGGAAAATAAGAGGGTTAAGCAAGATTATGGCACAAAGTATTCCATTACATATTTTGAATAACTTTATCTAAGAAATGTTGTGTTCAACTGTGACTTTCCTGATAGCTTACTGTGAAGTTTTTTTTTTTTTTTAAGGTAATAGCAAAGGCAAACTTCCCTAATGATCTTTCAATATTTTTGTACATTGCACTTCATAAGATGAAGTAAAATGACAGTAAATTATACATGAAGACTGAACAATAGGTGTAAAAGAAATGAGAGTATTGTTATTCTTATCTTAGATTTTCATTGTATATAGAAATGGACTTTCTATTGTAAGTAGTCATACCAGTCACTGCACTAAATCTGTGAAGAAAAACTTTTGTAATTTATTTGTTTGTGTACTTCACATTTTTAGAAAATGTGTGTTAAAATGGTGAGTCAAGCTGTTTTGTTGCATTTTGTATTGTTATGTACTAGCAAAGCTTGTAAATAAACTGGCAATCATTAATGCTGTTTTAGGAATCTGTGTTCCATATAAATTTTTCTTTAGTACAACCGAATTTCTTGTTGAGTAATTCATATAATTAACATTATACCAGAATACGTGCGTTTTTGTCTTGAGCAGTATAACTTGAATAAAATCCTTCTGTGGGTTAGGCTGCAGTATTCTATAAAATAAATACCCATTAGGGTTTTAATCATATTGACGCTGGAGACATAAGCCTAAGAATTTCTATCATGAGAATTTTATTTTACATGTTGACTGCTGCACTGATGTTTCACTCCAGACTAGGTTATGGCCTGAGGCATTAAAGGCTCTGCTGTGACTGCCAGCAGCCTCATGGCAGTCAATGTGTCAAACATGCTAGCAGAAATTTGTTTGAAATGGTGCCTGGCTTGCCTATTTTCAAAAGATTCCAAAACTGTGTACAGCTGTTAACACTATAAAAACATAATTTTAAATGGTGTTTCTTTAAAAACAGTATATACAAATTATCCAATGATTTGTGTTATCAAACAAAAGCGCTGGCAGGTCGATAGACACACAAACAAACACAAACATACACACAAAATTCAACATGTGATGTGTGATGTGTGGATGGATATGTGCGTGTGTGCGAGTGTATACCTGTCCTTTTTTCCCCCTAAGGTAAGTCTTTCCGCTCCCGGGATTGGAATGACTCCTTACCCTCTCCTTTAAAACCCACTTCCTTTTGTCTTCCCCTCTCCTTCCCTCTTTCCTGATGAGGCAACAGTTTGTTGCGAAAGCTTGAATTTTGTGTGTATGTTTGTGTTTGTTTGTGTGTCTATCGACCTGCCAGCGCTTTTGTTCGGTAAGTCACCTCATCTTTGTTTTTATATATAATTTTTCCCGCGTGGAATGTTTCATTCCATTATATTGATTTGTGTTATCAGTAACACTATTACCCTAAATCTTTGTACACACTTCTCAACCTCTCGTCAATCTGTTGAACAACTATAAAATTTGAAGACCATGTACCATAGGTAAGAGGGTAAATCCTCTTTAAAAAGAAATAGTAGGAGTAGTGAAGTAGTCAGAAAAAGATAAGAAATACATGCAAACAATTTAGTCACCCACAGATCATCTTACAGTATTAAGCACATCCGCTTCAAAATCAGTATGACAAAATTTAACAGTGCAAGTATATATTTACTTGCATGTCTAACTTCCCAAGCATTTACACATGATGTACAATGCTGTGTTGTAGATAATGTAAATTGCAAACAAGCAATCTGATAATGACAAAATAGAAGTCAATTATTTATTCATATCCCAATCACTAACTGAAATATCTCTCTCACTTGACACTGACAGTTTGTAAAACCTGCTCTTTGTATATATACTCAACAGAAAAAGTGCTATTCTACTTGAGGATTCCTTAAGTTAGAGGGTGCTCCAGATCTTCTGATGGCTATGGCACAGAGTACGGACCTGGCTGAAAGTCTGAATTGCAGTGACGGTACATGGACACCAACAAATATGTAGTGCAGAAGCTAGAAAACTTTTAAGAATGCACTTGTAAGAGTTCAGCATCAACCATTCAGACTTAGCTAATGGGAGATAACTATGAATGGAAGAAAAGTTTTCCCTTCAATGTGGTTTCGAAAAATCACGTATATTTGTCTTTTATTACAATGACTGCCACATGAGCCAATGTTGGCTCACAGTTACACAGGTTGTGATGCCATGTGAGCTATATTTGGTCCACGTATACATTGTATGTGGGCCTCGTGAGCCATAACTGGCTCACATGCAGTGTCATATTTGGAGGCCTTGTGAGCCTCATAGGGCTCACAGATAAAGCGTTTCAACTATGGGTTTAAAAGTGGTTGCTCCACTGAACACTCTAGTGTTTGTAGAACTCAATATTTTTGTAGCTGGTAGCCATGGTGATTCCTAATTGGGACCATCAGATACATACTTAACAATGACTCAGCTATAGTAGCCTCTTGTTAGTTTTGCTGATTTGTCATGTATGCTAGTTGAGGTTACATTTGTGTATTTGATTAGTTTCCTAGTTTATTATTATGGCCAAAAGAAGACAAATTTTGAAGAACTTGAACAGCTAGTGAATGAGGCTATGCAAGATAGCTTATCAAGTAGTGAAAGTGATATTTTTGATAAGAGACTACAAGCCTGATAATGAACGTTGTTAGAGACCATACAAAGCAACAGAAGTTTATTGAAAGTGATGACAAAGAGAGTGACTTTGAGGAATTGAATATCTGTGATACGACTAATCCAGGTAATACTTTCCTTATCAGGTCTAGCACTTCACAAGATATATTAGGCCCACAAGACCCTTCCTGCTCTACAGACCATAACTATTTAAAACATCTGTTGTTGTAAAATGATGATATAATTCCAAAATGATGCCGATGAAACACCAGACGGGAATATTACCAATGTCACAGATCTAACATGGGCAGGTGCTACTGAGGAGCCAAAGATTTTTCCCTTTTGTTTTCCCCCTGCTTATCAAATGATGTTTCGGATGTGTTGAACAATTGTTCACCAGAGGAAGTGTGTTTTCATTTCATTGATAATGTACGAGGGCCGTTCAGAAAGTAACCTCCGGTTGATTTAAAAAAATACACCAAGTTAAATTAAAATATTTTAATATATACATCTTACAACTACATCTTTGCACTATTTTTCTACATAGTCTCCATAGCGATTAAGGCACTTATCGTATCTCTTCACAAGCTTTGAAATTCCTCCTGCATAAAAATCACCCGCTTGTGCCTGGAGCCAGCCTGTGACCGCATCTTTGAGCTCTTCGTCGTCATCAAACCGCTGTGACCCGAGCCATTTCTTCAAATGCATGAAGAGGTGATAATCACTTGGCGCCAGGTCTGGGCTGTAAGGTGGATGGTTGATAACGTCCCACTTGAAGGACTCAAGAAGGGCCGTTGTTCTGCGAGCAGAGTGAGGACGGGCGTTATCGTGCAAAAAAACGATACCGGAAGTCAGCATACCACGGCATTTGTTCTGTATAGCTCGTCGTAACTTTTTTATTGTTTCACAGTACATGTCTTGATTAATGGTCGTACCACGTTCCATGAATTCAACCAACAACACCCCTTTGGCATCCCAAAACACCGTTGCCATCACTTTTCTGGCAGAAAAATCTTGCGAGGCTTTTCTTAGTTTGGTAGGCGAATTTGAATGTGCCCACATCTTTGAGTGTTCTTTTGTCTCAGGGTTCACATACTTAATCCAGGTTTCGTCACCGGTCACGATTCTGTTTGACAATGGTTCTCCTTCGTCCTCATAACGTGACAGAAAGTCTAATGCAGAGGCCATTCTTTGAGTTTTGTGGTGGTCGGTAAGAATTTTGGGCACCCATCGTGCACAGAACTTACGGTAACCCAATCTTGCTGTCACTATCTCGTACAAGAGAGTCTTAGAAATCTGTGGAAAACCAGTAGACAACTCCGACATTGAGAAACGTCGATTTTCACAAACTTTTTGCATCAACTGTCTGAACGAGTTCGTCAGTCACCAATGATGGTCTACCACTCCTCTCTTCATCATGAACGTTTTCTCGTCCACTTTTAAATAAACGTACCCATTCACAGACAACTCCTTCACTCATAACTCTTGGTCCGTACACGGCACAAAGCTCACGATGAATAGCTGCTGCAGAATATCCTTTGGCTGTAAAAAAACCTTATGACTGCACGCACTTCACATTTGGCGGGGTTTTCTATTGCAGCACACATTTCAAACTGCCACAAAAACTAAACTAGCGCAGGTACGACGTTCACTCGACCACAGCTTGATGCCGACTGACCTGTTGAGTGCGTGAACGCACAGATGGCGTCGCTACTCCCCCCACAACCCGCACTGTGACCAGTCGGAGGTTACTTTCTGAACCGCCCTCGTATTTGAGTTTCTTGTGGCTGAAACAAATTGATATGCAAAACAAAAAATTGATTCTCAACATCTGTCACAATTTCAGACAAACTAAATGGAAATAAACAAATATAGCAGAGATGAAATGTTTCCGTAGCATTATTATGTGGATAAAAATGCCAAATTTAGCTTGCTGTTGGAGCAAGTCCATGCTTTACTCTAACATGGTTAGCTCCGTTATGTCATGTAATTGGTTTGAAATACTCCTCAGATTATTTCCTGCTTCTAATGATGAAACTAGACTTGAAGAGGATAGACTCCACAAACTCAACCTCTCTTAGACCTGATAGTACCAAAATTAAAGGACATGATTTGTCCTTAAGAGGAAATTTGTATTGATGAGACTATCATCCCATTTAGAGGACAACTGTCATTTTGGCAAAACCCAACAAAAGGCATAGGTATGGGGTAAAAGTCTTCAAACTTTGCTTACCATCTGGCTATACATGGACCCTCAAAGTCTACACAGGTAAGGAAGCAACTACAGGTGTTTGTGTTCCACAAAAATTAGTTATGGAATTATTTGACCACTTGGTCCACAATGGGAGGACACTGTATTGTGACAATTGGTACAGTACAGTACAGTACAGTACAGTACTGAAAATCTCATTCTGGACATTCACAATGCTGTGTCGAAGAAGTAGAATATTCTAAGATCTTTATTCATGAACATTATTGTCACACCAGGTAAAAAAAATTGTAAATATTATATGTAGCTAATGTAATCAAATAAACTAAGTGTTTGAATCATTCCTTGAAAAATGATCTTTTTATACCTATTGTGGTTTTAAATCACATGAGCCACTTGTACATGTTCAAAAAAAAGACACCTGATGCAAGAAATCAATTTGGCTTCAGAAGTAATATTCATGATTTCAATGTGGCATAGCAATGCATTGCCCAAATTTCATCATGGTAGTCAATGTGTTATGACTTGGAAATATAAATTGGCATGTTTTGGAATGGAGATGAAAGCCACAAAATTACCTTTCATGTTTGTATGGTCTCACACATGAGGAGCCTGTTCGTATGTCTTTCTAGTGGCATAATAGAAGTGCAGAATGGTAATCTGAAGGAGCAGAATTCAAATCTGTATGCTTCCTTCCCCCACCCCCCCACCCCTTTCCCCCCTCCATCGTTTCAACAAATGGTTGACTAGAAAGAAAAAGACTGAAATTTCAGACAATGTTTACCCAGATTATGAAACTGAGAGAGAGTGGCAAAGTAGCTGAACTTTCAGCATATTGGCTTCACTGTAATTCAGATATTTTTCTTCAAGTGGCTGAAGTTGCAAAAGATATGGTGCTTTATATCAGAGTAAACATCCAACCAAATTAAGCAATTTTTGGAGAGCCAGTCTTAAAAGAACAGAACATGAAACCTTTACCAGTTCAGCATATGAACTGATATAAATTTCCGAAGGCAAAGGTTCCGAATTTGAGTCTGTCTGGCACACAGTTTTAATCTGTCAGGAATCAGGAAGTTTGACATAAATTTGTACAGCTACACCTAAAAGTTATTGTTCCTATGTGTTTGGAAGCAGTGAGAACATTTTCCCAGTAAATTAATGATAGAATACTTTGACTAACAGTGAACAAGTAAGGATGTAATGAGAACTGCCATTAAATGTCTTGTGAATGGGCAGTATTATCAAATTAGTAGCACAATGTTACAGGATCATCTATTTGTCAAAAAATATTAACTTTAATACACGGTCTATTGTGGTCTTCTGAACATAAATTATGCTCACAACTCAAAGCTTTACAGAGGGGTTTGGGCTCAGATGTTCACATCTTGAGTAACGAGGCTAATGCAATTAATGGGTATTTAGTTTAGTTTAGTATAGTTTGTTAAACACCGACCAAACATCATGATGAAAACACAAAAACAGTTAAATGCAAGCTTCGCTGTACCTTCATGTCATTGGTGTACTTAAGCAAAATGTTGCTCCACAATGCGCTATTATATACTCACAAATCACACAGTCACATGTGGCGAATTACTACACTTTCCATTCCCATGAGTAAAATGCTTATGTAGGATCCAGTGCAATGTCAGTGCTGTGAAATACAGTTCCAATAATCCTTCTATGGCGATAGTCTCGTGTTTCTTTATAGGGTTTATAAAATTATTCCGGTGTTTCTAATGCTGTTCATGTCCTGGGTGTAATTCTGGGACACCATATATTGTGTGCATGTGCCTGTGATTATTTACAAAAAAATTAATAATAAACTACCCCAAAAGCAAAAACAAGGAGAAGATGAGCATGATGATGAGATGAGCTGCAGTCGTGTAATGGACCACCATAGTAACAGCAGTATGGAGCACAGAGTGGAAAAAGTCAGGAGAGGCCTTTGAACAATATTGGGACACTAAAACATAACAAATTAACCAGACAAATAAATGAATACACCACTTGCTGTCATTAATCATGCCCCGAGTTCAACATTAACTATTGACCTCCAGTTAACTGTAATATGCTCATGCTGATTGTGGATGGATGACTGTAACCGAGCCGTTGTCAAAGGGGTTTATGACTTATATGAGACCAAGTGAGGTGGCACAGTGGTTAGCACACTGGACTCGCATTCGGGAAGACAATGGTTCAAACCCACATCCAGCCATCCTGATTTAGGTTCTGTGACTTCCTTAAACTGCTTCAGGCAAATGGCGGGATGGTTCCATTCAAATGGCATGGCCAACTTCCTTCCCTAACACAATGGGACCAATGACCTCGTTGTTTGGTCCCCTCCCCCAAATCAACCAATTTATGTCAGATACAGCATACTGATTTACCTCTCGTGTCGACTGATGATGTCAAAGGCATTTAAAACAAATTTTCTTTGACCATAATCATCTTGTGGTGCAGTTCTTCTTGTTGTCTCTGTGCTTGCTAAGAAAATGGGATGAGGAGTTCCGCCTTATGCAAGACACCTTTTTTCTTTTGTTTCACCCATACATGTTTCAGCACTTTTGTGCTATCATCAGTGGGTTCTATTTTTATTTTTAACTGTAAATTTGTTGCTAACATATTAACATTTTCGTCATTTACAACATTATGTAAAAGTTGCATTTATAACTTAATTGGCGAAAAGTAACATACCTTACATTATATTATTGTCCTCTTGTTTTGGTAGCTGTTATGCTACACAATATACAACATGTCATCTGCAAACAGCAAAACATAATTTATTTTCTATTTGTTATGTATTTACGAATAGAAATAAGACTATATTACGTTTTCTTTCTGTAACTTACAGTTTTGAAGTTTTGGTACGTTTTCCTGTTTTGTTGGCGAAGTAAATGGGCTGACTTCTTTGCCTGTGTTCGTGTGGTAATGCAGTTTTTCGATTACTCAAAATGTAGGCGGAGTTTTCGCTGCCATTACGTGTTGTTGTGGCTGTGTGGCGTTCATTTGTTTCGTAGCATGTTCTGCTGGCTGAGGCGCGCGAGTTTGAATTGTATTTGGTGTTAGTTGTGTGTGGTTTATGTGTGATGAGTACTGGGGCAGAGAGAGAGAGAGAGAGAGAGTGTGTGTGTGTGTTTTTTACTTGTATAGTTCTTCTATTGTGGCGAAGAGAGTTTTGTTGCACAGTGATGTGTATTCATTGAGTACTTTCTTTCCTTGGGCTATTTATTTTTGGATATGGTAGTTTTCTTCTATAGTTAATTTTTGGTATAGGCTGCTGCTAGTTTTTAGGATGTGAAGGTCAGTTTCAATGTTTGTTGGGTGGTGGTTGCGTGCTACCAGGTGGTCTGCAAATGTTGAGTGTGTGCTATTGCTTTTCAGTGCTCCGAGGTGTTCATTATATCTGGTTCTGAAGGTCCTGCATGTTTGGCCCACATATACAGATCGACAGCAGTTGCAAGTAAGTTGGTAGATGCCAGACTGGCTGTATTTGTCAGTGTTGGTGGTAATTCTTCCAAGTCTGCTCTGTATTGGGTTGTTGGTTCTGTATGCTATGTTGAGTCCTTGTTTCTTTAGTATATTACCCACCCTGTGTGTGACTTTGTTGTTGTAAGTCATTATGTGCCATTTGTTGCTTACAGTCTGCCGATTTGTTGTGTGATGAGTTGTGTTTGTATGTGTGTGTGTTTCATGGTCATGTGCTGTTTGTTTTTGTATTTTGTGGTTTATTTTGTCTACTCTCTTTGCATCATATCCATTCTCCTGTGCAATTTGTTTTATTGTGTTCAGTTCTTGTGTGTAGTCATGCTTATTCATGGGTATTTTGTTCAGCCTGTGAAGTAAATATCTGAAGCTGGCTTCTTTGTGGGTTATGGGGTGATTGAATTGGTTATGAATAATGGTGCTGGTGAGTGTCGGTTTTCTGTAGATTGTGAATTCATGTTTGTTGTTTCTCTTGTGTATAGCGAGATCTAAGAAATTAAGTTTTTCATCTGTTTGTGTTTCTATGGTGAATTGTATTTGTGGGTGGATGGAGTTTATGTTATCATGAAGTTCTTTTATGCGGGACAGTGGTTCATCTATTAAGCAAATTATGTCATCTACGTATCTGTACCAATATATTATTTTGTACTGTTTTGGTATTACTATTTTGTCAAATATTTGTTGAGGAAAATGTCAGCTAGGAGGCCACTGATTGGGGATCCCATGGGTAGTCCATCTTGTTGAGAGTAAAATCTGTTGTTGAATGTGAAGTAGTTCTGTTCTGTGATGAGCCTGAGTATGGCTAATATTTCTTGTATGTTTGTTGTGGGTATGTTTCCTTGCAGTTGGAGGTTTCTTTCTATTATGTTGATTGTTTCTTCTGTTGGGATGTGTGTGTACATTGAAATTATATCAAATGAAACCAATGTTGCTGTGTTTGGTATGTTTTCATTTTTTATTTTTTCTATTAAGTCACTTGAGTTCTTTAGACTTCTGTTGTCAGTGTATTTGTATATTGTCTGTAGCAGAGTGTGTGTGTGTTTGGCTAAGTGGTATGTTGGTGCTTTGGTGAAGTTAATTAATGGACGTATGAGTATTCCGGGTTTGTGAACTTTAGGCAATGATTTTAGGGTGGGGGCCTTGGGATTTTTCTGTATCATTTTTTAATCTGTGTTTCTGTGAAAATTGTATCTATGTTTCTCAGGGTTTTCTGTAACTTACTTTGGTATCGGTTTGTTGGGTCACTTGTTAATTCTGTGATGTTGTTGCTTTGGATGAATTCTAATGTTTTGTGAATGTATTCCTGTTTGTTTATGACTACTATTGAATTACCTTTGTCAGATTTTGTGATGATGGCATTTTCTTGTGTTAATTTATTTTGTAGTTTTATGTAGGTTTTTTCTTCAGGAGTCCTAGTGTTTTCTTTTATGGTGGTTTTGTTCTCTTTGATTATATTTCTTATTTCCTCAGCAACTAGTTCTCTTGTTAGGTTTGCATTAAATTCAGGTGTGTTTAGTGTTTCTTGTTGCTTTATGATGTTTTCAGTTTCTGTTATGATATTTTCTACTGTCCTATGTGACACCATTGTGTTAATGTTATGTTTGGGACCCTTTTCAAGTAGGCTGCTTTCTTGTTCAGATAATTTTATGTCTGTTAGATTAATCACTCTTTTGTGAAAGGTGTGTTGGTTGTATTGGTGGTGGGATTGGTGGGTGTTTGTGTGATTTAACATTTTTGTGAGTTTCTTTTGTTGGATTGTCTGTTTTCTGCCTATTTTGGTTTCAGTGTATGTTCTAACCCTGTGTATTAGTTCGTCAAAAAATGGTGGGTATGTTATGTGATTAGCTAATTCTAAATGCAATCTGTATAATTCAATATTCAGAGTCTGTTTTTTGGAATACAAAGACCGGATTTCTTGCTTTTTCCACATGATTTCTGCCTTACGTTTTGTCTGCTGTGCTGCTGGTGACATGTTGTTTACAGTTATTGTTACATAGTTAGGTACAATTTTATATGCCAAACATAGTTTATTGAACTTAATGTTGAGTATGGTTTTATGAAGTCTGATGGTTGTGTTCTGATACTTGTTGAAGAGCTGCGATGGGAATACCTGGCTTGGTGTAGAAATAATCATCTTGTGGTGCAGTTCTTCTTGTTGTCTTCGTGCTTGCTAAGAAAATGGGATGAGGAGTTCCGCCTTATGCAAGACAAACACACACACACACACAAATCCTCAATTTTTTTCTTTCTTTATTTATTTTTTTTTCTTTCAGTCTCTCTCTCTCTCACACACGTACACTCTCTATCTGCCCCAGTACTCATCACACACAGGCAAACCCACACAAACCACACACAACTAACACCAAATACAATTCAAACTCGCGCGCCTCAGCCAGCAGAACATGCTACGAAACAAATGAACTCCACACACCCACAACAACACATAATGGCAGCGAAAACTCCGCCTATGTTTTGAGTAATCGAAAAACTGCATTACCACACGAACACAGGCAAAGAAGTAAGCCCATTTACTTCGCCAACAAAACAGGAAAACGTACCAAAACTTCAAAACTGTAAGTTACAGACAGAAAATGTGATACAGTCTTATTTCCGTTCGTAAATACATAACAAATAGAAAATAAATTACGTTTTGCTGTTTGCAGATGACATGTTGTATATTGTGTAGCATAACAGCTACCAAAACAAGAGGACAATAATATAATGTAAGGTATGTTACTTTTCGCCAATTAAGTTATAAATGCAACTTTTACATAATGTTATTAATGACGAAAATGTTAATATGTTGACAACAAATTTACAGTTAAAAATAGAAATAGAACCCACTGATGATAGCACAAAAGTGCTGAAACATGTATGGGTGAAACAAAAGAAAAAAGGTTTCTTGCATAAGGCGGAACTCCTCATCCCATTTTCTTTGACCACTACACCTGTCCTCCCACGTGAGTCTAGTTGCAGCTGCATGAGCTTTGGTAAACACACACAGTATGGAGGTAAATTGACTTGCCACACATCTCATAACTGGCACATTTATGCAAGTTCAGGAATCCTGTATCAACACAACAATGAATAAGTGGCAGTAACATTTATTGTTAGCTATATCAGTTCTCCTCAAGGATGACTATGCACATGGAAGATGCCTGTTTGTTGGGAACTGTGGATTAAATATCATCCCATGTTATGGTTCGAAATTCAGAATGCCAAATGGGCTGCTTCTAGAGTTGAGTTCCTCAGCCAGTAAATGCATGGTATTCAGGGCAAACCAATAACCTCCTTCCATATATAACATATATATCTGGTGTAGATATTTCTGATGCGCATGATTCTTTTTTCTTTTCTTTAAGTATTTGGCATTGGACACATACCTGTTACAATGATTCATTCTCAAAATTGTCATTCAACAGTTAGACCAAACAGCAATTCACTGTATTTTATCTTCTTCATTATTACTCATGAAGTACATAAAAAGACAGCATGAACACTACAAAATCCATTTACCTTGTACCGTACCAAATTCGAACTGGCGACCTCACTCATATTGCCTTAGTACCATTTGCAACAGGAGTTTGGCCAGACAGACAGACTTTTTCTCTTTATCAAAATGATATACTATAACCACTAACTACTCGCATTCTGCAACTTTTCAATTCAGCTGTCAATTATTTGTTCAAATTCAACAAAGTTCACAAAATTTTATTCAGGGGCACACACAAGGATGCATAGATATACACAAAGTCAAACTCAAGCCACAATTTCTACCGTTTTGAGGACTAAGAGTGTGTGAAGTTTATGTCCAAAATTCCCACTTCTATTATACGAGTCGACTTACGCAACTGATCTTCTCTGGATAGCCGGCTTCTGGAATCTCTATAAACTTCTTCTCCGAAGAATGATGCTAGTTACAGGAACCGTAAAGACTCTCTCTCTACTTGCGAAATAATTAGGTACTCGAAGAATACTTTTCAACAACTATCGGTATATTTGAGCTTCATAAAGAACAAAATTCACACTTCCCACATAAACATTAGACTTCTTGTAAGTCACTCGTGCCATTTCACATTAGAAACAGATTTACAATCATTTAGCAAAGAGTTGGTTTAACAACCATAACTCTATTACAAACGAATCGTAAAATACATCTTGCCTCCAGCAAGTCCAAGATAAGAGTTGTTTTTTTTTTTTTTTTTTTTTTTTTTTTTTTTTTTTTTTTTTTTTTTTTTCAGACTACAGAATCTCAATTGTTCTTGTTATTTATAACAATGGTCACTGATAAGATTAGCACAGAATAATCTAGGAGTTCCACAGTTCTTCCATATACTTTCACTAGAACTTCCATGGATCGCCCAACAGGTACTTGCTGGTGCCATTTGTCCACCACATTTACCTTCTACTCGCGACCAATTTCACACAAACATGGTATGTGCAGTAGCTAGGATTCTGGCATCCCACTCTCCCATCCAAAATATCATGTGTTCGAGATGGTAGAAGGCTGAGTGGTTCTAGAATTTACACAGAAATTCTCGAAACACTACAAATTGTCCACCTCATGGATGGAATTCAAATTCACAACCTCTGAAAAAGCATCATTAACACAGCTGTTCCCATTTCAGTACCCAAACTTGTTTTGGAGAAGTTTCTCCATCTTCCTTGTGTTCATTTATTTGCCATTAAATGACATAACAACAATTTATGCATTATAATACATACGTTTCTGTGGCTATAGTATTTATACTAATAAAAGTACTGCAGAAATATAACAGGAAAAATAATAAATGTAAAGGAATGGATAAAAAATCTACTCGCCAAGCGGCAGCAGGAAAACATACACACGCAAAAAGGTTTAACTTTTACAAGCTTTTGGAACCAGTAGCTCCTTCTTCGGGCAGAAGAGTTGAAGGAGAGGCATACAGTTCAGAAAAGTCACCCAGAACCCCAGGTCAGGGGAGACTTTCAGGACGGGAACAGGATGAGAAGGGAAGACTGATTGTGGTGGACTGTGCCAGATGAGATTTGAAAACCTGAGAGCTTAAAGATGGAAGACAGGGTAATATACAAGACAGAGATTACTATTAAAACACATGTAACAGCGGTGGGAGAGGGGACAGCGAAAAATAGAAAGATCAGGAAATGACAGATGTAGAAAACTAAAGTGGAGTGAAGAAGGGAGTAGTTACTGTGAAGAAATGCCCAGATAGAAGGAATTAATGTAAATTCAGGGCAGGAGGGTGGTGAGAAACAAGGACATGTTGTAGTGCATACCCTGCAACAGAATATTGTGTGTTGCTGGTATAGGCCCTCTGCCTATGCCCATTCATCCTGAGTGATAATTGGATAGTAGTCATGCCAATGTAAAAGGCCGTACAGTGTCTAAATAACAGCTGCTGTATGATGTGTCATTTCACATGTTGCTCTCCATTTGATAGTATACAATTTTGCCAGTTACAGAGCTGGAAAAGGTGGTGGTAGGAGGGTGCATACGACAAGTCTTGCAGCAGGGACAGTCACAGTGGTAGGAGCCATAGGGTAGGGAGATGGTTGCAGAAGGAGCATAGGGTCTGACAAGGATATTGTGGAGAGTGGAAGGATGACAAAAAGATATTCTAGGTGTGATGGGAAAAATTTCAGACAGAATGGATCTCATTTCAGCATATGATTTTAGGAAGTAATGGCCTTGTCAAAGTAGCTGAGTAATACATTCAAGGCCAGGAAAAAAAAATTAGTATCACTTGTTAGTGTTCACATGGCTGTTTGGTATTTGCGGCACACCTGCAGTTGTCACCTTCCAGTATCTCATCTACAATTAACAAGTATTTATCAGTGTTTTGTTATGTAATTTGCCATATTTTGACCCTAGTATGGAATTATATATAGTGCTACTGTCATTATATTAGATTGTGTAGCAAACAAACATTCATAATTTTACTCTTTGACTAGAATGTTTTTAAGTTACAGTATGAGTTTTTGAAAACTATGTTGAAGTGTGTGCTGATTGTGAATAGGCTTTGTGAAATGGTGAGGGGGGGGGACTATGTATGTAAATGTGTGTACTTTTTGTACGTCGCACTTTCACGCTTCTACAGGGTGGCTGAGTAGAACTACCGACCAATCAGTTTCATTGTTTGTGTGATGTTCATCCTATGTGTTCTGGGCAGCAGTTTTGAATTTTAGAGCAACCATTGGTCTTTGGGGACGTGTGTGTGTGTGTGTGTGTGTGTGTGTGTGTTTTCTGATAGTTCTTTTAGACCTCAGAACAGGGTTCTGCAGCATATTGCTGTACATTCATTCATTACTTCTTTTCCTTTCACTTGGCTTTTTGTGTATGGTAATTTTCTTCTATTATAAGTTTTTGTGGAAGGCTATTGCTGCATTAAAGAATTTTTATACCTGTGTTTGTCTGTGTTTCCTGTCCATGAGATGATCAGCAAATGTGTTATGACTGCAGTTACTCTTAACTGCCCTTCTGTGTTCAGTAACTTTACCTTCACACTTTCCACAGGCTGGAGCTACATAAGCTTATGGACAGACTTAAAGTGGCAAGATGTTTTGAGTATGTCATCCTTCAGTCTGTCACTCCTTTTGATGGCAATATATTTGCCTACTCCCCAGGTGCAAGCATAAGAATGGCAAGCAGAAATTATATTGTGGGCATTCAGTCACAGTGGCTCTTTGGGAGCATTGAGTTTGAGACGGAGTTGTCGATCTTACTGAAGAAGGCAAGTTTTCACTTAAAGATGCGGGTAAGAGGTATGGTGTGTCTCTTACCAGCATCTCTAAGTGAAAATTGAATGGTGGAGGAATTACGCTGAAAGAAGGGCTACCACCAGCATTCCTGGCTAAGGCAGGAAGACAATGACAATGGATGCATCCACCAGGAGAACAGAGAGCTTGCGGGTAAGAGCCAACATCTTCTCTTCCTAAATGCGAAGCAGTTGCAGTGAGAGACCAGCTTCCCCAGTTCTAGAGACACAATCGAAGGCTGAGTGTAGCTGGAATGAATACTCAAAGATCCACTGTGAAACAGGAACTTGATGAGGAAAATATTTTATACCAGACACCATTTGTGGAGCTTCATCTGAATAAGATGTGAGAAAACATAATTTTCAGTGATAAGATGATGTTTCCCATGCGCAAAGATGGTCAAAGAGCAGATTAAGGCCATGATATAAAAGTCATTGGGAAGAACATGTGGCAGCAACAAGAAAAAGGGACAGCTATCAGTTTCTTGCTGTAGTTGAATTTCTGCAAGAGGAGCAGGAGTGCTTCACACAACTGAGGGAACTTCTGAAAGCAGACAGTACATTTACATATGAAGAATGTCATGCTTCTTCAGCGTGAATGCTACAAAGCGTAGGAGAATTCTCATTACAGGTAGATCATTCTCCTGTGCTTAAGTCCATTTTCTTTCAACAGGAGTTGTCCACTATGTACATCTACATTATGAACTTGCTGCCACTGGCTGCTGATATGAATCAGATGGTGAACATGTGGGCTGAGGTAGCAGGACCACCACCAGATGACATTTGATGCCCGTTAGAACTGCATTCTTGAAGTCTGGGAGGAAGTTGCCTCTTCTGGCAAATACATCTGACACCTCATGGACTCTATACCAGGAAGTATGACTGAAGTTTGGAATACTGGAGGATTCTGGACAAAATATTAGATCACTTGTTTAGCTCAGTTTTCTGTCAGGGAGAGCCAGTGAAAGACGACTTACCAATGGAAAAATATTGAACCTGAGATAATAAAATATGAGCTAGTTTTAGTTCTGCTTTGTTATCTTTTTAACTTAAATAAGTTTCTTATAAAAATATTTTTTGAATATTGCATTTCTTTTTAATTTTCTCTCTGCCTACGTACTAAAAAATCAATGAATTATGAGGGACCTCCTTTGGGATGTTTTCTTCCCTCTCTTTCTTTTCAAATTAATCTTTCTCTTCCTCTTTATTGCCACCCCCTGTATCCTAGTCATTATAGCTAGCCAGCAATTTTTTAGTTTTAAGCAGAGATGTGGAAATTGGAGTCGTAGAAGAAGCTGGTGTTGTTAATCAGAAGTGGCTCATCTTGAAAAACCGTTGAATCTTTTTTGCTTTGAGCAATGGTCTAGAGCAGGGCTCCCAAAACTGTGTTCCACGGAATGCTGGTGGTCTGTGGTAAGTGAAAAAGTGCTTTGTGAAAAACTGTTAATAGCATTGTGATTTTTTTCTTTGACATTTTGATAATATTAATTAATTTTGTAAATTTTATTATGTTTTCTGTGTCATTAGTTATGATTTAAAATTGAAGTAATCACTGAAGAAAAAATGTTTTCCTCATTTTTTAAAATTTTTATTAACCTTCAGAATAAAAAAGGAGTTCAGTCAGAGCACCAGGATTCTGTATCCTATCAGACAAAATATTTGGGGAGCCATGGTCTAGATGAGTGGTTTTTGGCCATTTGAGTGTGGCTCTTTCACTAAATACCATGTGCAGTTGTGAACTTACAGTGCTACAACTCTTAATCATCACCAATTAAAATAGTTTTTGGTTGTAATGGAGAGTGAATATGCAGATCTTCTGCTGCATAAAAAGGTATGTTAGTTGCCAAAAGGAAATTTTTTGAAACATTTCGATTCCTAAGCATAAATTAAGAAGCATTTCTGCTTGAGAAGGGTGCCTCTACCCAGAATTAATGAACAATTAGTGGACCCAAAAATTTTATTTTATAGTAGGTGTTACGTCTCATCTAATTCAGCTTCATTGTAAACAACAGAGAAAAGCAGTAGTTATTTCATTAAAAAACAAATTATCTCTTTTTGCTCAAGATTTTGAAACAGAAACTGTGCTTTACTTTACAAAGCTGTTGGAACACTGCCAAGAAAATAATTCTGATATTGATATTTAATATTAAAAAAACACTTTTAGTTGCGAGGGGAAGTAGTTTTTCTCAGCAGATTGCAGGAATCCAGAAACAGCAAAGTGACATTAACTTTTCTTTCCTTTTTTTAATCTTACTCCAACAGAATCAAATTTTTCTCCATTCAATAATGACGGTGACAACTTTGAAATGCAATTGCAGGATCTAAAAACCAAAGGATTGCAGATCTCAAAATTTTAATACCTTTGTGCTGATATAGAAGCAATACACAAAAACAAATGTGGAGTTGGATCACAGCACAAGTGGTCTGCTTTCAAAGACCTGGAGGAAGACTATACATTTATTTTCAACACGTGGAATAGCATTACCAATTCCTATAGTCAGCCGCAAAAAACTATTGCTATTCTTCCCTCATTTGAATCTACATACTCGTGTGCACAATCATTTTCAGGATAAATCTTACGAAGAGTAAATTAAAAGTTGATGAGAACCTGGAGTCAGGCATAAGATTAAAAATGGCAACATACAAACTTGACAAACTTTCCAAGGAGATTCAAGACCATTGTTCACATTAGTGTTTGTCAGTCACTATCATAATTTAATTTTATGATATTTACAATTTAATTTTACCAATAAATTTCATTATTCAATGTACCTTTAGTCTAATTAAGACTTAAAACTTTACTTAGAGTTTATTATGTTGGTTTTAGAGAACACTGTAAAGTGAAAGATGATGTAGTGTTGAGTACTGAGAAACATATGTTGAGATGATTTTGACATATAGGAAGGATGAATGAAAAGATGTAGACAAAACAAGTGTGAATGGGAGAGTTGGACAGGGTTGACCTTGGTGAGTGTACCACTGTCAGACTGAGGACCATTCAGTAAAGCCCAGTTTAGTAGTACCCTAAATAAGTTAATGGCAATGTACCTTCATTCATAAAACAATGGAAAATACAAGTTGGAATAACAATAATATAAGGAAAGACGACACACTGAGTTGAATGCAGGTGCAACGAAAAGACCATTACACACTTAGCTTCCACCGAAAGCATACTTCAGAAAAGGAAACACATGCACATTCATTCACGCAAGCAAGCACACCTCTCGCACACAACAGCCATCTCTGGGAGCTTGGACTGGAATGCAACTCTCTCATAGAAGAAAATCGACAATCTGGAGGGATTGGGAAAGGGGAAGGGATAGCAGGTTTATGGGGGGCAGGAGAGAAGAGCATGCAGGGACTAGATGGAGGCGTGACAAGACTGCCTCCAGGTACAGGGAGTTGGTAAGCAGGTGGTATGGGGAGTGGAATAGGAGAAGAGCAAGGGAGGAGAATGACATGTAAGTGCATTGGCAGAGTGTGGCACACAATGAGGATGGGAAGACATGTATAGGGAGGAGATGATAGTCCAGAGGGGGCAGAAACTGTGGGGCAGTAGGTCAGGATAATTTCAGGGGTAGAGAATGTGTTGCTGTGACATCTCTCATCTGTACATTTCAGAAAAGCTGGTGTGTGTGTGGGGGGGGGGGGGGGGGGACAATCCAGATGGCACAAGTTGTGAAACAGCCCTTGAAATCAAGCATATTACATTCAGCTACATGTTGTACCACAGGTGGTTTACTTTGCTCTTGGCCACAGTTTGGCAGTGGCCATTCATCTTGGTAGACTGCTACGTATTTAGTAGCCATACCAATATAAAAAGCTGTGCAATGACTGTAGCAGAACTGGTGTATGACACAGCTGGTTTCACAGTTAGCCTGGCCTCTGATAGGGTAGGACAAGCCTGTGACAGGACTGGAGTAGGAAGGGGTGGATTGGGCAGATCTCGCACGTGGGTCTTCCACAGGGATATAATCCCTGTGCAAGGGGTTGGGATTGGGAATGGCATAGGTATGGACTAGGATGGGTGGGGAATGGAACATCACTTTAGGAGGGGTGGGAAGGATCTTTAGTAGGGTGTCCCTCATTTCAAGGCATGATGACAGATAATCAAAGCCCTGAAAAAGGACGTGATTCAGTTGTTCCAGTCTGGAGTGGTACGGGGTGACAAAGGGGGCATTCCTTTCTAACTGGTTCTTGGGGATGGTGGGACAATTGGGGATATGTCAGGAAATGGCACTGGAGATGTGTTTGTGGAACAGGTCTGGGAAGATAGTGCCTGTCTGTGAAGGCCTTGGTGAGACATTCAGCATACTGCACAAGGGGGTTCTTGTCACTGCAGATATGCCTTTCCCAGGTGGCCAGACTGTATGGGAGAGCTTTTTGGTGCAGAATGAATGATAGTTGTTGAAATGAAGGAACTGTTGGTGGTTGGTCGATTCGATGTGGACAGATGTGTGAATGGAGTCATCAGAGAGGAGGAGGTCAATGTCCAGGTAAGTGGGATGCTGGGTTGATGAGGACCAGGTGAGGCATATGGGAGAGAAGGTGTTGAGATTGTGAAGGAATAAGGAGAACATGACTTGGCCATGAGTGCAAATAATGAAGATATCGTTGATAAACCTGAACCAGACAAGGGATTTGGTGTTTTTGGAGGCTATGGAGGTCTCCTCTAGATAGCCCATAAACAGATTGCCATAGAGAGTGCCGTGTGTGTGCCTATGGCAGTACCGCAGATTTGTTTGGGAGTGTGTGGGGAAATGGCAATTTCTCTACTCCAGTCCTGTCACGGGCTTGTCCCACACTATTAGAGGCCAGGCTAACCATGAAAGCAGCTATGTCATATACCAGTTCTGCTACAGTCATTGCACAGCTTTTTATATTGGTATGGCTACTAACTACGTAGCTGTCTACCAGGATGAATGGCCACTGCCAAACTGTGGCCAAGAGCAAAGTAAACCACCTGTGGTACAGCATGCAGCTGAATGTAATATGCTTGATTTCAATGGCTGTTTCACAAACAAGGATTAGTAGTTGTGGATTAGGATAAAGTTAGTAATGTGTATGAGGAATGAGGTAGTGGGCTTGGAGTCCGAACAACATTGGAAAAATGGCAAGACCATGGGCATGGTGGCTGCCAACAGAATGTTTTCACAATCAGAGGAAAAAACTGATGATTGAAATTTCATGAGAAGATCCTGTCGCAACGAAAATCACCTTTAATGATTGCCACTCCAATTCACGTATCATGTCTGTGGCACTATCTCCCCTATTTTGTGATAATATAAAATGAACTGCCCTTCTTTGTACTTTTTTGATGCCATCCGTCAGTCCCACCTGAGGTGGATCCCACGCCGCACAGCAATACTCCAGAAAATGGTGGACAAGCATGGTGAAAGCAATCTCTTTAGTAGACCTGTTGCACCTTCTAAGTGTTCTGCCAATGAATCACAGTCTTTGGTTTGCTCTACCCACAACATTATCTATGTGATCATTCCAGTTTAGGTTATTTGTTACTGTAATCCCTAAGTATTTAGTTGAATTTCTTTTGGTACTCGTGTGAATAACTTTACACTATTCTTTCTTCAGGGCAAGTTGCCACTTTTTGCGCCATACAGATATCTTATCTAAATCATTTTGCAATTTGTTTTGGTCATCTGATGACTTTACAAGGTGGTAAATGACAGCATCATCAGCAAACAATCTCAGACGGCTACTGAGACTGTCTCCTATGTCATTAATATAGACCGGGAACAATAGAGGGCCTATAACACTTCCTTGGGGAACACCAGATATTACGTCTGTTTTACTCGATGACTTTCCATCTATTACTGTGAACTGTGACCTTTCTGACAGGAAATCATGAATCCAGTTGCACAACTGAGGTGATATTCCATAGGCACACAGTTTGGTTAGAAGACACTTGTGAGGAACGGTGTCAATAGCCTTCTGGAAATCTAAAAATATGGAATCAATTTGACATCCCCTGTCAATAGCACTCATTACTTCTTGAGTATAAATAGCTAGCTGTGTTTCACAAGAACGATATTTTCTGAATCTGTGCTGACTATGTGTTAATAAATTGTTTTCTTTGAGGTACTTCATAATGTTCGAATACAGTATATGTTCCAAAATGCTACTGCAAATTGATGTTAGTGATATGGGCCTGTAATTCAGCAGATTACTCCTACTTCCCTTATGGGTAGTGGTGTGACTTGAGCCATTTTCTAGTCTTTAGGTACGGATCTTTCTGTGAGCGAGCAGTTGTATATAATTGCTAAATATGGAGCTATTGTATCAGCATACTCTGAGAGGAACCTGACTGGTATACAGCCTGGACCAGAGACCTTGGCTTTATTAAGTGATTGAAGCTGCTTTTTTACACCAAGAATATCCACTTTTATGTTTCTCATCTTGACAGTTGTTCTTGATTGGAGTCCAGAAATATTTACTTCGTCTTCTTTGGTGAAGGATTTTCGGAAAACTGTGTTTAATAACTCTGCTTTAGTGGCACTGTCATCAGTGACCTCACCGTTGTTACCGCACAGTGAAGGTATTGACTGCGTCTTACCACTGGTGTGCTTTATATATGGCCAGAATCTCTTTGGGTTTTCTGTCAGATTTCAACACAGAATTTCGTTGTGGAAATTATTAAATGAATCTCACATTGAATTATGTGCTATATTTTGATCTTCTGCAAAACATTGCCAGTCTTGGGGATTTTGCGTTCTTTAGATGTTGGTGTATGGGGAAGTGGTGTCAACAATGAAGAGTAGGGATCCAGGAGGTAAAGGTGTGAAGTCGGTGAAGGCAGTGGTTGGTATCTTTGATGTTCAAGACTAGATTTTCGGCAGTTGGTTTTGCTTTATGACAGCTTATATAGTGAGTTTTAAAAAAATTTGCTCTCAAAATAAATTTCAATAGTTGCACTGTTGATAGTGGTTTAGAGACTTCTTCTTTTTGTATATTTTTCATGACATAGTGTTCTAGTCGGGAGTTAAGTGGAGACTTGTAGTGATGTATGTTTCCAGTTCAGTGATAGGAATTTAGGACTTACCATAATTCAGCCAGGTTCTGTAGAGATGACACAGATGAAATGGAGTACAAACGTCTCAAAAATGAGATTAACAGGTATGGCGCAGGTGAAAGGGACTACAAAGGTCTAACAATTGAAATTAACAGGGAGTGCCAAATGACTAAGTAGGAATGGCCAGAGGAGAAATATAAAGATATAGAAGCGTATGTGGCTAAGGGAAAGATAGATGCTGCCTGTAGGAAAATTAAAGAGACTTTGAAGAAAATCACTGAACTATTAGTTTAATAAGTCACGGTTGCAAAATACTAACATGAATGCAAAATACTAACATGAACTCTTTACAGAAGAATGGAAAAATTGATAGAAAGCAACCACAGGAAAGGTCAGTTTGGATTTCAGAGAAATGTAGGAACATGCAAGGCAATACTGACCCTATGACTTCTATAGAAGATCAGTTAAGGAAAGGCAAACCTACGTTTCTAGTATTTGCAGACTTAGAGAAAGCTTTCGACAATGTTGACTGGAATACTCTCATTCAAATTCTGAAGATGGCAGGAGTCAAATACAGGGAGCAAAAGGCTATTTACAATTTGTATAGAAACCAGATGGCAGTTATAAGAGTCGAGAGGCATGAAAGGGAAGCAGTGGTTGGGAAGGGAGTGAGACAGGATTGTAGCCTATCCCTGATGTTATTCAATCTGTATATTTAGCAACCAGTAAAGGAAACAAAAGAAAAATTTGGAGTAGGAATTAAAATCCATGGAGAAGAAATAAAAACTTTGAGGTTTGCCAACGATCTTGTAATTCCATTAATTAGCAAAGTACTTGGAAGAGCAATTGAATGGAATCGACAGTGTCTTGAAAGGAGCATATAAGATACACCATTAAACATCATCAAAAACAAAATGAGGATAATGGAATGTAGTCAAATTAAATCAGGTGATGCCAAGAGAATTACATTAGGAAATGAGGCACTTAAAGTAGTAGATGAGTCTTGTTATTTGGGCAGCAAATCAACTGATGATGGTCGAAGTAGAGAGGATATAAAATGTAGACTTTCAATGGCAAGAAAGGTGTTTCTGAAGAAAAGAAATTTGTTAACATTGATGTAAGTGTCAGGAAGTTGTTTCTGAAAGTATCTGTATGGAGTGAAGCCATGTATGAAAGTGAAGCATGGAGAATAAATAGTTTAGACAAGAAGAGAATAGAAGCTTTTGAAATGTGTTGCTACAGAAGAAGGCTGAAGATTAGATGGGTAGATCATGTAACTAATGAGGTGCAGGAAAGAACTGGGGAGAAAAGAAATTTGTAGCACAATACAACTAGAAGAAGGATCAGTTGGTAGGACACATTCTGGAACCTCAAGGGATCACCAATTTAGTACTGGACAGATGTGTGTGTGTGTGTGTGTGTGTGTTGTGTGTATACGAAGCAGATTCAGAAGGATGTAGGTTGCACTAGTTACTCGGAGAGTAAGAGGGTTTCACAGGATAGAGTAGCGTGGAGAGCTGCGTCAAACGAGTCTTTGGACTGAAGACAACAGCAACAGCAACAGCACCAACAGCAGCACAGCAACAATAACAGCAACAACAGAGATGATAGTAATAAATAGATGGTAACATTTTATCCTCATTTCACAAGTCAAGGTGAGGCAGGTGACCCTTGTCTACACTTTCATTAATATTCCAGTGGTTGAGATGATATGGGTCCACTGAGAAATGTTTCCCGCAATGGGAAAGTTGCCTCATGTAGAGACTGCAGACCTTACCACAATGGCACAGAGCCATACCGTGGCAGTCCTGCACCCTTGGCAGAACCCCCACTAATCTACCTTCCTGAAATTTTTTCCATGCAGATTTGCAGAACTTGGAAGGTACGTTTGGTAAAAATTAAGCATTATGGAAAAATATTACTTAAATGAGATATGCATTAGCATTATTCACACAGAAATGAGCCAGAGACTGTAAAATGAAAGCCATTAAAGATATTGTAATATTGTAAGCTATTGTCTACAGAAGAAGTATTTGTTCCTATAAGAAATGGGGCCCACCATTGAGGATGGGCACAAACCCATGTAATGATAGAGCAGGCATTTATACGTTTCGACTGTCCACAGGACTCAGTAGTGCTGGAAGTGGTGAAATGGAGGCTTCAAAAGAAGAACAAATGGTATAATGGATTTCCTTGCAGTAAAAGGAGTGTGAGGAATGGAAATTTACTGAAGACTGGCAGAAGAGTATGAAGTGCACAGCACGTCTGTTGCAAGGAACAAGGTGTGGTATAAGTGGTTCAAGGAATGACAGATATTGTTGGCAGATGGTGCATTATCTGAAACACCATACCACATTTCTGATACCAATGTACAGCAGGTGGATGCCCTCATTGTTCACAAACTGTGAGTTATGGTGGCAGTCATTGTCCTTGAAGTCTGACTGAGTACCAAAATTGACACAGACATTCAGTGCTCTCTGTACACTTGTGCCATTCATTGATGAATTTCCATTCCCTGCACTCCTTCCAATGTCAGGAATCACACTACCCCCCTTTTCTCTTCTGTTGAAGCCTTCATTTCTCTTTTTTCAGAGCCATTGAGTACTATGGACAGTCACCATGCGCACAAGCTCGCGTTGTAATCACATGGGAGTATGCCCCATTCCTCGTAGGGGCAAGTTTGGGACCTCAGTGCTACTAGGGAGATCACACCTTCTTCCATAGGCAACAGCATCAAGATCCTTTCAGGAGTTTTCATTTTACAGCCCTCAGCTCATTTCTTTTTGAATGACCCTAACAGACAAAACTATAAAGATAACCGTACCGTAGGTGTAACGCCACTGGAGGAGTACCTATGAAGAGGCCAGACCAACCCATGTTTCCTGAAGAGGGGTAACAGTCTTTTCAATAGTTGCAGGGGCAACAGTCTACATGACTGACTGATCAGCCTTGTAACATTAGCCAACGGGGCCTCGCTGTGCGGTTCTGTGAACAGCTGAAAGCAAGGGTAAACTGCAGACATGACTTTTCTTTCTGATGGCATGCAGCTTTACTGTATAGTTATGAGTAAATGATAATGGCATCCTCTTGGGTAAAATATTGGAGGAAAAAAATATTTCTAGGTGAGTACTCTGAATTTCACACTTAAGTGCCTGGCAGAGGGTTCATTGAAACATCTTCAAGTTATTTTGCTACCATTCCACTCTTGAACTGTGCATGGGCAAAATGAACACTTAAATCTTTCTGTGCAAGCTCTGATTTCTTTTATTTTATTAAGATAATCATTTCTCCCTATGTAGATGGGTGCCAACAAAACATTTTCGCATTTGGAGGAGAAAGTTGCCGATTGAAATTTCATGAAAACACTATGTTGCAACAAAAAATGCCTATTTTGTGATAACACAAAACAAGCTATCCTTCTCTGAACTTTTTTGTAAAAGTGTAGTGTAGGTAGTCTCTTTAGCAGAGCTGTTGCATCCTCGAGGTGTTGTGCCATCCTCTGGAGGATGTCATGTTTAGGAAACACAAAACTGGCTTTCTATGAGTTAGAACACAGAATGTTAGATCCCTTAATCAGGTAGGTAGGTAAGAGAACTTGAAAAGGAAGATGGATAGTTTGAAGTTAGAAATTATGGAAACTAGTGAAGCACAACAGCAGGAAGAACAAGACTTCTGGTCAGGTCATTACAAGGATACCAACACATTTGGGATAGGGTAATGCAGTGTATGATGGAAATTACTCAGGTAGTTAAAGGAGAGATGAAAATTTAATTGTGATGCATGATTGGAACTCAATAGTAGTAAAAGGAAGACAGGCAGAAATTAATGGAAGAGGAAGCCAGCTAGTAGAATTTTGCACAGAGCACAATTTAGTCATCAGCAACACTTGGTTTAAGAATCATGTAAGAAAATGGCTCTGAGCACTATGCGACTTAACTTCTGAGGTCATCAGTCGCCTAGAACTTAGAACTAATTAAACCTAACTAACCTAAGGACATCACACACATCCATGCCCGAGGCAGGATTCGAACCTGCGACCGTAGCGTCGCGCGGCTCCAGACTGTAGCGCCTAGAACCGCTCGGCCACCCCGGCCGGCCATGTAAGAAAGTTTATAAGTGGAGAGACCTGGGCCCACAGGAGATTTTAGATTGATTATATAATGCTAATATAGAGATTTAGAAACCAAATTTTAACTAAGACATTTTTACGGCTGGATGTGAACTCTGACAATAATTTATTGGTTTCGAATTGGAGACTATAACTGAAGTCATTGGAAAAGGTAGGAAATTATGGAGATGGGACCTGGATAAAGTGAAATAACCAGAGGTTGTTGAGAGTTTCAGAGGGAGTATTAGACTGAAACAGAGGAAAAGAATCCAATAAAAATGAATTGATAGCTTTACCAAACAATGGAAAATCCAGGATGAAATAATGACATTATTATGAAAAGGATAGTTGCTACTCACTATATGGTGGATATGCTGAGTTGCAGATAGGTACAAGAAAATGTAAGCTTTTGGCCAACAAGACCTTCATTAGAAATAGACCCCCCCCCCCCCCCCACACACACACACACACACACAAAGGACTACAGTCTTCGGCTGTTTATGGTCATGTGTGAGTGAGTTGCATTTGTGTGTGTGTATGTGTGTGTGTGTGTGTGTGTGTGTGTGTGTTGGTGGGTGGGTGGCCTCTTTCCGATGAAGGCTTTGTTGGCTGGAAGCTTACTTTCTGACAGTCTTTTTGTTGTGCCTACCTGCAATTCAACGTCTCTGCTGCATAGAATGGGTAAATTTGAGAGATGAAATAGCAAAGGCAGCACATGACTGCATATGTAAAAAGCAAGACCTAGCAGAAATCCTTGGATACTGCATGAGATTGTGAATTTAACTGATGAAAGGAGAAAATATAAAAATACAGCAAACGAAGTAAGTGATAGCAAATAGACACCTAAAAATTGAGATTGACAGAAAGTGCATAAATATTAAGGGCAGGATAGAGAACAAATGCAAGGTTGCAAAAGTATACATAATTAGAGCAAAAATGTGTGTCTGCCTATAAGAAAATTAAAAGAGACATTTAGAGTAAAGAGAAGCAACTGTATGAACATCAAGAGCTCAGGTAGCAATCCAGTGCTATGCAAAGAATGGAGAGCTGAAAGATGGGAGAAATACATAAAGGACCTCTAGAAGGGAAAAGAACTTCATGACAATGTTATAGGAAGGGAAGACACAATAGATGAAGATGAGATGGGAGATATGATACAGTGAGATGAATTTCACAGAGCACTGAAGGACCTAAGTGGAAACAAGGCCCTCAGAGTAATTGAGATTCTTGGGAGAGCCAGCAATGACAGAATTATTCTAACTGGTATGCAAGATATATTACACATGCAAAATACCTCAGACTTCAGGAAGAATGTAATAATTCTAATTCCATAGAAGGCAGGTGCTGACAGGTGTGAATACTACTATCGGACCATCAGTCATGATTCTAAAATATTGGCATGAATTATTTACAAAAGAATAGAAAGAAACTGGCAGAGACGTACCTTAGGGAAGCACAATTTGGGTTCTGGAGGAACAAAAGAAACGTGTGAGGCAACAGTGACCCTATGACATATCCAAGAATATAGGCTGAAGAAAGGCAAACTGAAGTTTACAGCATTTGTAGATTTAGCAAAAGTTTTTGACAACCTGGACTGGACCAGGAATACACTCAATAAAATTTTTAAAGGTAGCAGGGATAAAATATAGGACCATAAGGTAATTTACGACATGAACAGGAATGACAATGCAGTTATAAGACTCAAAGGAAATGGAAGGGAGGCATTAGTTGAATAGGGAGTGAGACAGGGTTGTACCCTATCCCCAATGTTATTCAATCTGCAAAAGAAGGAAGCTGTGAAAGAAACCAAATTGAAATTTTGGAAGGTAATCTGAGCTCAAGGAGAAGGCATAAGAACTTTGCAGCTTGCTGATGAAATTGTAATTCTGTCAGAGATGGCCAATCACTTGGAAGCACAGTTGAACAGATCATATTTGAAAAGATATTATGAGATGAACATCAATAAAAGTAAATAAGGGTTAATGGAATGAAGTCAAAGCAAATCAGGCAGTGCTGTGGGAATTATATTATGGAATGAGACACTGAAAGTAATAGATGAGTTTTGTTATTTGGGCAGCAAAATAACTAATGATGACTGAAGTACAAAAAGACTGAAGTACTGACTGGCAATTGCAAGAATAGCTGTTATGAAAAATTTGAATTTGTTAACATTTAATACAATCCTAAGTTTTATGTGAAGTCTTTTCTGAAGGTACTCATCTGGAATGTAGCCTTATATGAAAGTAAAATGTAGCCAAAAGGCAATTCAGACAAGAAGAGAAAAAAGTTTTTAAATTTCTTGCTATACAACAACATTTGGTAGATGGCGTAACAAATAAATCAAAATGCATAAACAAGAAATTTAGGTACAATTAGACTAAAAAAGGGATTGGTTGGTAGGGGACAGCCTGGGGTATCTGCATTCTACATTCTGTGTTAGTATTTTGCAGCCATGACTTATTAAACTGATAGTTCGGTAATTTTCACATCTGTCAACACCTGATTTCTTTAGGGTTTGAATTAATCTATTCTTCTTGAGGTCTGAGCTTATTTCGCCTGTCTCATACATCTTGCTCACCAGATGGTAGAGTTTTGTCAGGGCTGGCTATCAGTAGTACTAATGGAATGTTGTCTACTCCCGGGACCTTGTTTCGACTTAGGTCTTTCAGTGCTCTGTCAAACTCTTCATACAATATCTTACCTCCCATTTCATCTTCATCTACATCGTCTTCCATTCCCATAATATTGTCCTCACATACATTGCCTTTGTCTAGACCCTCTATATACTCCTTCTACCTTTCTGCTTTCCTTTCTTTGCTTAGAACTCGGTTTCCATCTGAGCTCTTGATATTCATACAAGTGGTTCTCTTTTCTCCAAAGGTCTCTTTAATTTTCCTGTAGGCAGTATCTATCTTACAGTTACAGACAGAACAGAAGAGAGACAGCTTGGGTGGTTAGGGCATGTCAAAAGAGTGGAAGAAGATAGATAGCCTAAGTGAGTACTTTCATGGCAACCTCCTGGAAGAAAAAGAGAAGAAGAAGAAGAACAAGAATGAGAACCATCTCATCAAGTCCAGGTCAGCTGACACAATTGGAATATCATCATTAATGTCTGTGTAAACACAGAGGCATCCAACTTACCTATCAACCTCAGGCCCTAGCTCGTTAAATTCTATGAAGCTCCCATGGATTCTCCCATTGTTAAGAGTAATCATGCTATTTCAACTATACATCAGAAATTGATTGGAACACATTACTCCTCTACAATTTAGTTACTATAGGCTCATAAATTAAATTTTGCAAACTAGATCAATATTACCATAGCATTCAACTGTGACTATTCAATCAAAATACTCAATCAAAGCTGCCAGGGCACTTATGATTAATTTTCAGTATCTTATGTCACAAGAAAATCTTGCAGTCTGTGACTCTGATAGTTTGACTGAAAAGCATGAAGTGCTTTGTATTTTGACCTTTTGATACCTAATAAGTTCAGCACCAGGTCTACTCTTTTCAGTTAAAACAATGGAGCCAGCAGTTGACACTACAGTAAAACATTATTGATATGTTACAGACTATTCAAGACCACCCATTCATGGCTTTCTGGTAGCTTGTGTTACTCATTCAATAGTTGGGTAACAATCTCCAAAGTGAATTGCTTTTTCATCATGGTGATAAATTATCTGAAATGGTTGTAGATCAGTACCTGTATTACCAGCTTCCTGTATCAGCTATCAGCTATTCTATTCTGACTGGATGTCTTCCTTCTGCTCTGACAGTGAAATGGATATATCTTGTGGAAAAGATGCTTCCATTCTTCCAAATTCACCATTCAAAATATAGTGAAAATAAGTGATAGAAAATCTGTAATGAATGAATAATTGAGTAGTTTAGTTTAGAGTGATTACTTATTTCAAGTGAAACAGCCACAAATGTCTATAATTATGAAACATTGTTAAAAAGTGTGATAGTTTGACATCACAAATGAGCAGCATATGGTTAGTCTCCCCTCATTGCAGTATCAGCTGCCCATTTGCACTGTCACCCATTTGTGCATCATGCAATATTCCACTGCAGCCGCTATTGTTAGTCACAACCATGAACCCGAGTTATTGCAGTAAGTTTTGAAAAGAAATCAGTGACACATCTGAGAGTACTTTAATTATCTTGGGGCAAATTAACACAGGAGAACTTACGGAAGCAATGCATTTTGTTTTGGTACCAAAAAATTTAATTTGTTTCTCTTCCATATCATCTAAATCTGTTGCTGTACTATTTTGTGATTTCCCAATGGCTTTTCATGAATTTCAAGTGATGTCAGTTGTGAGATAGATAGTCTCCATGATTATTTGTCATTCTGGGATTGCTCTATTTGTATAACTGCAAAACTTTTCAATTGAACACAAGCCAGTGAGCAATAATAGGTGGACAATCATGAATATGTCCAAGGGCTATCTGGAGGCTTTTTGACTGGTTTGGAACATGTCAAACACTTTTAGGATTGCCACTTAACAGTTTTGTTTATCAAGCAGTGGTAAGCCTTTTTGCAATATCTCTTTACCGATGAGGCTTAGCTAAAATGGAGACTTACATGCAAATAACAGAATACTATATTGCATCCAGGATCATAATGTATGAGAAGTGACAGCTTGGGTGGGTGGACGAATGGGTGCAGACAGGATGTAAGGTAGTGCGATAGTCTGTTATTCTTGTTTAACACCTCCACAATGAGGTGATTGTCAGCTGTATAAGAAATTAAATCGTTTGCAGAAATGTTTGGCATTGGCATATTTCTGTGAATAACTAGCACATGATTTGTCTGTGTTATGTATTGAGTAAAGAACTGTAGATGCTCTTCACACAGTGTTAAGCCATTCCATCAGTGGCAGAAAGTAAGTGTAGGTTATAATCTGGCTTAAAGGACTGCAGTTACAAAATGACACTAATCTGGCATAATCAATTAATATTATATGGAAAGTTTCCACACATTCCACCACTGACTCCACTCTGAATTGTTCCACTTGTCTTCCCTTATGAAGCTGGGCACAAATGCCACTCAAATTTAAAATGTTAGTCTACATCTACGTCTACATGGCTACTCTGAAAATCACACTTAAGTGCCTGGCAGTGAGTTCATCAAATCACCTTCACAACAGTTCTCTATTATTCCACCCTCGAACAGTGCATCGAAAAAACAAACACCTATATCTTTCCACGTGAGCTCTGATTTCCTTTATTTTATTATGATCATAATTTCTTCTTATACAGGTCAGGATCAACAAAATATTTTAGCATTTGGAGGAGAAAATTGGTGACTGAAATTTCATGAGAAGATCCAGCCATAATGAGAAATGCCTTTGCTTTAATGATATCCACCCCAAAGCCTGTATCATGTCCATGACACTTGTTTCTCAATAATACAAAACAAATTCTTTGAATTTTCGTGATGTACTCCATTAATCCTATCGGGTAAGGATCCCACACCATGTAGCAGTACTCCAAAAGAGGACAGAGACACACATTGTAGGCAGGCTCTTTAGTAGGTCTGATGCACCTTTTAACTGTTCTTTCAGTAAAATGCAGTCTTTGACTTGCTTTCCTCACAACATTTTATATGTGTTCTTTCCAATTTAATTGTTCATAACTGTAATTCCTAGGTATTTAATTGATCTTACAGCCTTTAGATTTGATTTATTTATCACGTAACTGAAGTTTAATTGATTTCTTTTAGCACTCATGTGGCTGACCTCATACTTTTCATTATTTGGAGTCACAAATGTCAATTTTTGCACCAGACAGTTATCTTTTCTAAATCATTCTGCAATTTGCTTTGATCTACAGATAACTTTACTAGGTGATAAATGACAGTGTCATCTGAAAGCAACCTAAGACGGCTGCTCACATTATCTCCTAAATCATTTACGTAGATTAGGAAAAGCAGAAGACCTATTAGTTGACTGGTTGGTTGGTTTGGGGAGTGAAAGGACTAAACTGCTGGATCACAAGTACCTAACACTATCTTGGGGAATGCCAGAAATCACTTCTGTTTTACTCAATGACTTACTGTCAGCTCATAAGAGCTGTGACCTCTCTGATAAGAAATCACGAATCCAGTCTCATAATTGATATGATATTCCATAAGCATACAATTTTCTTACAAACTGCTTGTGAAATACAGTGTCAAAAGTCATCTGGATATCTATAAATACAGAATCAATTTGAAATCCTTTGTCAATAGCATTCAACACTTTGTGTGATTAAAGATTGAGCTGTGATTCTCAAGAACAATGCTTTCTACATCCTTGTTGACTGTGTCAGTGGTCCATTCTCTTCAAGGTAATTCATAATGTTTGAACACAATATACGTTCCAAAATCCTGCTGCATATCAATGTACTGATATGGGTCTCCAATTTATTGATTTACACCTATTGCCTTTCTTGAATGTTGATGTGACCTGTACAAATTTCTAGTCTCTGGGTACGGCTCTTTCATCGAGTGAGCAGTTGTATATGATTGTCAAGTATGGAGCCATTGAAAGTCTCTTTGTGTTTGCTGCCTGATACTAAAATCAACTCGATTCAATATTTCAGCAATCCAACTGTTCGTCATCTTCAGGAGAACACTGCTTCTGCTGCTGAGTCCTGCTAAGAACTGATGCCAAGGCTGAAAAACGACATCCTATATGGCCTCCGTACCATACATGGTGCATGCGCTGCTCATCACGGTTGCTGCCCTCCAAGACTCAGCAGGTGGCACACCCTTTGTAGAACACTGGTGGCCATGATATATCACACTCAGAGATGATTTTTGAACACTCAGACTGGCTGCACTGAAGAACGTTCTGTTTTGATGTGGGTTAGTACAGGGTTCCATGTCCTGCTAAGAGGGAACCCACTGTCTCTATTAATCAAATTTTCCACCAACCTAATTTCAATTGCTTCTTTATAAACACTGTTCCAAAAACTGGAAGTGTTGGCAACTATCACAGTTTTGTCAAATTTCATACTGTGTCACTCGTTTAAGCAATGTTCTGCTATGGTCGACTTTTCCGGCTGGTGTAGTATCGTATGATGGTGATGTTCCATGCACCTGTCATGAACTGTGTGAATCGAATGGCCAATGTAAATCTTCCCTTATGGACACAGAATTTTGTATATACCAAGCTTCCTAAGCCCCAAATCATCTTTCACAGAGCCGAGTAGTGCCCTAATCTTGGAAGGTGGACAAAACACACTCTTGATATTAAAACTCCTTAATATTTTTCCAATCTTAAATGAGACACTGTCAGCCTAAGGTATAAAGGCCACCACTCTATGCCTCTCTTGGTGCACCTCCAGTGATGGTCCCAACTCCATAGCCTGATGAATCTGCTTCTCAGAGTATGCATTTTCCTTAAAATGACGCAAGTTCTCGGGTTAAATTGCCCGTGCCAGAAATGGTGTATGCTCCGCATACCAGGGTCCCAAGGGTGCCACTGTATTCGTATGGTGGATGACAACTCTTAGCATGCAGGTACCAATCAATGTGCACTACGTCCCAGAGTCCCATCTGCTTTTCCTAAACCATAATGTCCAAGAGTGGAAGGATCCCATCACTTTCAACCTCCACGATAAATTCAGTGCTGGGATGGAGTCAGTTGAAGTGGTGCAAAAATCTGTTGAGAGCATGACGGCCACATGGCCAGACAAAAAAGGTATCATCTACATACTTCCAGAGGCACATTGGTTGCAAAGCCAAAGTCCTCAGTCGCATATCCCAGAAGGCCTCCATAAATAAACTGGCAACTTTGGGTGATAAAGGACTGTCCATAGCCACTCCATCATTCTCTTCAAAAATTGGCCATTAAATGAAAAACACAAGGATGTCAGCACGTGATGAAAAAGCTTCACCAACTCTCCATGCAGTTTTTTACTAATCAAACTGAGGGATTCTTCCAGAGGGTGTAAGATTGGTAATTTTTGCCTCACAAATATTAGTATATGCTCAATAGTAAATGCCTGATGGACTGACATTATCAAACAATTGTAATGTAAAAGAAATGAACCATCGCACAGCAGTGAGAGAATCTATTATTCTTTATCTTTTCTGTTCCTGTGCGGTGGTTGTAAATCTCTATATAAACATATCGATTAATGATATAAAAATAATTCTGTTGTTTCAAGACAAATGAGGCTTTGAGCACTTCACCTTTTACTATTTCTATTCCAAGAAAGATAGACACAGACTTGCTTCGTTTTGCAATCTGTATTTTGTAATTTGTGGAAAATATTCTGTAAATGTGCTAATTGTCTTCTCAATCAGAGAAAATATATGTTTATGTAATTAATTATGAGCAGGCACCATCAAGAGGACATCAATCTCAAATATTGCCAGTTACATGCAAAGCTTTTGTTAATACGCATCAGCTATTGTAACTGTAATATAAAAAGGTACCTAGCATTAAAATCGTATGTTATATATAAAGTGTGCTTATTTAGATAAATTATCCTTAAGTATCTCCATCTCCTCATTACTTGAATGTTAATCATTTTGTATCAGTTTATCTCCAGAAATTATGATCATGCTGATGGACCGAATGCAGCATTGAGGCAGGAGGAACATTATCATTTTCCTATCACTTCTGAATCAATCCTTTTTCATTGTGTAGTGTTGTTTTTCTTTTAAAGTCAGTAAATCATTTGGTCCCTTAGAGTTGATCTGGGTATGACTGCATCACTGTAATGAAAATGCATGGAAATGATAATATTGCTTCCTACCAATGTCACATAAATTAATCCGCTGCCCTAAGTCCAAAGAATGTCAGGTATTTAAAAAATATTTATCAGGTGAAATAATAGTTACAGTGACTTGTTACTATAAGACAGTACAATCAACCTCTGATTCTGTTGCCAAGTTACACACAAAATTTCATTATATCTTCAACACTATATTGTTTCAATATAATGGAAGGAAACATTCCACGTGGGAAAAATTATATATAAATACAAAGATGAGGTGACTTACCGAACAAAAACGCTGGCAGGTCGATAGACCACAAACAAACACAAACATACACACAAAATTCAAGCTTTCGCAACAAATTGTTGCCTCATCAGGAAAGAGGGAAGGAGAGGGGAAGACGAAAGGAAGTGGGTTTTAAAGGAGAGGGTAAGGAGTCATTCCAATCCCGGGAGCGGAAAGACTTACCTTAGGGGGAAAAAAGGACAGGTATACACTCGCACACACGCACATATCCATCCACACATGGTATGTGTGGATGGATATGTGCGTGTGTGCGAGTGTATACCTGTCCTTTTTTCCCCCTAAGGTAAGTCTTTCCGCTCCCGGGATTGGAATGACTCCTTACCCTCTCCTTTAAAACCCACTTCCTTTCGTCTTCCCCTCTCCTTCCCTCTTTCCTGATGAGGCAACAATTTGTTGCGAAAGCTTGAATTTTGTGTGTATGTTTGTGTTTGTTTGTGGTCTATCGACCTGCCAGCGTTTTTGTTCGGTAAGTCACCTCATCTTTGTATTTATATATAACACTATATTGTTTATAACACTACCAGGGACACATGTAAACAGAGATACTGCATCAAAACCCACTAGTAAATCTGAAGCACCTAGCATTAAAGATTACAATCACTGAGTAAAATCAACCAAATTGAAGATGTGGTGTTCACACCTGCGAAAAAATGGACTGAAAACAGATGTTTCAACAGGTTATAAGTGGGTGCACCCAAATCACTAACAATAGGGTATAGAGGCACCCCTTGCTTATGTAACTTAGGCAGGCCATACATCCTGGGTGGAAAGGCAGCACCAGGATGAAGATTCTTAATAAATCTTTTTCAAAAGTGAAAGTGTCTTGCTCTTAATCCTTTCTGTGGAGTCACTAGATAGTCTTCTGTAAGCCAGGACATTGAGTAGTAAATCCATTTTAAGGACATAATCATCCAATGTCATTACAATCGTGGCATTCTCCTTGTCAGCTCGTAAAGCTACTACTTCATCATCATTTTTAAGGGAATGATTGGCTGCTCTCTCTGCAGAAGAGATGTTATCCCATGGTGGCTGAGTCTGACATAATGTGTGGGACACATCTTGTCATATTTCTTCCACCTGGTGCTCAGGGAGGCTGTGGACTGCTTGTTCAACTGAGCAGATAAATTCTGTGACAGGAAGTTTCTTTGGGGAGGGAGCAAAATTTAAACCTTCCTCTAACACCACCACTGTGGGCCCATCCAATGCCTTCCTGGAAAAATTAACCGCAGTGTGTGGAAGTTTATCCCCTTCTGATGCTGTAGGATGAGAAAGAAGCTGTTCAAATTTCAAGGATTGTCTGGTAATGGTGCTCCTATATGCTTATAAAAGATTATCTAGTCTAGACAGGATTAAGCGCAAGACCCTTTCATTTTTGAAAAAAGAGTTCATTTTCTGAAGATTTAAGTAAAAAACTTCATCCTCGTGCTGCTGTTCTGCCTAGGTTTTATGGTCTGCCTAAGTTAGATAAGCAAGGGGTCCCTCTATGACCTATTGTTAGTAATTTGGCTGCACCCACTTATAACCTGGTGAAGTATTTAACATCTGTTCTCTGTCCATATGTTGACAAGTGTGAACACCATATCTCCAATTTGGTGGACTTTATTTGATGACTGAAGTCTTTGAGACTGGGTCCTTCATTTTTACTAGTGAGTTTTGATGTGGTATCTCTGTTTACATGAGTCCCCCTGGAAGAATCCATTAGTTTGATCAGTGAAAAACTGAATGAAGAGTTGGTGAGGCTTTGTCGCAATGTGCTGACATCCACATATTTTTCATTTAATGGACAATTTTTGAACAGAATGATGGAGTAGCTACAGGCAGTCCTTTATAACCCATAGTCACCAATTTATTTATGGAAGACTTCAATGATATGGCACTGAGGACTTTGCCTTTGCAACCAATGTTTTTCTGGAGGTGTGTAGATGATACTTTTTTACCTGATCACATGAACATGATGCTCTCAAAGATTTTTGGACCACTTCAGCTTTCTTCATTCCAGCATTAAATTTATCATGGAAGTTGAAAGTGATGGGATGCTTCCACTCTTGGATGTTATGGTTTACAAAAAACCAGATGGTACTGTGGGACATAGTGTTTACCGAAGGCCAATGCACACTGATCGGTACCAGCATGCCTAGAGTTGTCTTCCACCATACCAACGCAGAGGCATCCCTAGGACCCTAGTATACAAAGCATATGCCATTTCTGATGCAGGCAGTTTGACCCAAAAGCTTGCACCAATGATGGCGGTTTTTAAGGAAAATTAATACCCTGACAGGCAGATTCATCAGGCTATGGAGTTTGGACCATCTCCGGAGGAGCATGAAGAGGAGCATAGATTGGTACCTTTATTCCTTATGCCAGGGGCACCTCATTTAAGATTGGAAGAATTTTAAGGAGTTTTAAAGTTAAGAGTGAGTTTCATCCACCTTCCAAGATTAGGTCACTAATTGGCTCTGTGAAAGATGATTTGGGGCTTAGGACGCCCGTTATATACAAATTTCTGTGTCCGTGTGGGAAGGTTTACGTCAGCCATTTGATTTGCACAGTTCATTAGTTCATTGACAAGTTCATGGAACATCGCCATCATATGAGACTACAACAGCCAGAAAAATTAGCGCTAGCAGAATTTTGCTTAAATGAAGGACACAATATGAAATTTGATGAAACTATGGTAGCTGCCAACACTTCTGGTTTACAGAACAGTGTTTATAAAGAGGCATTGAAATTAGGTTGGTGGATAATTTGATTAATAGAGACAATGGGTTCCCTCTTAGCAAGACGTGGAGACCTGTATTAACCGACATCAAAACAGGACGTTCTTTTGTGCGACCAGTCTGAGTGTTCGAAATCGTCTCTGTGTGCGATATATCATTGCCACCTGTGTTCTACAAAGGGCAGCACCACATGCCAAGTCTTAGAGTGCAGCATCTATGATCAGTGGCATACGTGCCATGTACAGAACGGAGGCCTATAAAGGATGTTGATTTGCAGCCTTGGCATCAGTTCTCAGCTGGACTCATCTGCAGAAGCAGCATTCTCCTAATGATAGTGAACAGTTGGATCGCTGAAATACTGAATTGAGTTGATTTTAGTATCTGGCACCAAACCCAAAGAGACTTTTAAGACTTTTTCCACTGGGAAAGACTGTGGAGTCATGTGGAGCCATTGTATCTGCATACTCTGAAAGGAACCTAATTGAATTTGTTTAAATTTGTCATGCTTTTTTCGTTGTTTCTGCAACAGTATTTTGAACTATGGGGGATCAGCTCTGTCATTTGTTAATTTACTTGGTATAAATCTCTCAATTGCTTTCAGTACTACTTTTTGAATTCAAGCCATGTCTGATTTATGCTTAAATCATTAATTTAGAAGGAGTGAAGATTATCTCTCAGGAAGGTGTCAAGTGAATTTTTGTCTGCTTTTCTGGATAGACATTTTTTTCATTTATTTTTGGTGCATTTGGGAGTTACGGTCTTCAGTTGTAATACCACAACCCCTTGGGATCCTGTATTCTATTCCAGTCTCATCTCCACCCTCCTGAAGAGGGTGTACATATAATATTAGTCAGTTGCACTAATTTAAACAGTTGTTTAACACTGTTTACATTGGGCCTCACCAGTACATAGAATGACAGAAACATGTTGGATTAAAAGCTAATGTACTATCATAATTTACACACAATATAAATTTCAGGAACATCATATGAATGATTTTGCTATTGTAATTATGGGGTAATTAACAATTAAAGTTCTGATATTTCAAATTCAAAGAGACACAGATATTTTTATGTTTTAAAAAAACCAGAAATTGTTTGAATCCCTAATGAAAATTTGATTTTTCAGTCAGAATCAAGCACACATTTTAATTGGCATTAGTTAATAGAACTGTAATTATGACCATATAGAAATGTTAAATTTTGCTTGTACAAAAATTAATTAGTTGTGTCTAGGCCTTTCATTCAATAAAACTTATTGCTCTGTTCACCTGTAAATGATAGTATGATTTTTCTGTAAGTTAGTTAAATAATATATGCAAAACAACAAAATATATTGTTGCGACAATGAAACATGTAATTTATAGTCTTAATGCAAACAGATTGTTTCCTGTCTTTGTATGAAATTATTCACTTTTATTCTATGTAAATTTCTATGTAATTTGAGAAGAAAAACCTGTATAAATGCAAAATTCAATATGTAACAATGACAATAATTGTTTAAAACCAAACAAAAACAGAGGTGATTTGTATGCCATCCAACTTCAGTCTTAGACCGAAAATTGTATCAACAGCATGTACCCAGACTTCGTAAGTTTTACGTATGCCACCAAACATCTAGTGTGCGAAATAAAATCTGTTTTGAACATGAAGCACTGAAACTTATTTAAACTTTACATAAATTTCATGTGATGATGCAGTAACATGAAAACAAACCTATGGCAGAATCAAGAAGCAGCACCCCGTATTACACAAGATACATACGAGACCTATCTAAAAAGTATCTGACCTTTGGCCAGAAAAATTATTTCGCATACCTGACGGGGTTGCGACCCTAATCCCCTCCAAAGTATACCCATTGTGCTTGCACACACTTAGCCCACCGATCCTTCCACCACCGGAAACACCTCTGGAAGTCTTCTTTTGGAATGGTGTTCAGCTCTGTCATCGTATTCTGCATCATGTCTTCTCTACTCTTCAAATGGGATCCTTTCGGTGGCGTTTTCAATTTTGGAAACAAGCAGAAGTCGCAAGGAGCCACATCTGGAGGGTAGGGAGGTTGGAATGGCTGTAATTTCATGTTTGGCCAAGAAATTTTGGATCAAAAGGGATGAAAACGTGGGGGTATTGTTGTGATGCAGTTGCCAGTTTTTCGCCGTCCACATGTCTGTCTTTTGTGCTGAACTGCATCACGGAGAACATCTTGATAGTACTCCTTTGTCACTGTTTGTCCTTCTGGTGCATATTTGTGATGCACAATTCCACGGACATCAAAGAAGACAGTCAGCATCACCTTGATTTTGCTTCACACCTGTCGCACTTTCTTCAGCCTTGGAGACTCAGGATGCTTCCATTGCGGTGACTGTCTTTTTGTCTCTGGGTCATACCCTTACACCCATGACTCATCTCCAGTTATCACGGTGTTCAGAAACCCAGGATCAATGTTGGTGGTGTCCAGAAGGTCCTGTGCAAAGTCAAAACGGAGGTCTTTTTGTTCCGGCAACAACAACTTGGGCACGAATTTTGCAGTCACTCAGTGCATATTTAAATCATTACATAAAACTGCATGTGCAGAATCTTTACTCACTACAACCTCTTCGGCAATCTCCTGCACAGTCAAACGATAATCTGCCACCACCAAATTTTGCACCCTCTCAACAACAACTGCACTCCGAGCAGTCTGGAGTCTGCTCTCCGCCGATGTGCAGCCATTTTTGAATTAGTTGAACCTTTCCTTAATTTGTGTTATACCCATCGCATCTTCTCCAAACACCTGCTGAATCTTACGAACTGATTCACTTTGAGAATCACCAAGCTTTTGACAAAATTTGATGCAGTATCTTTGCTCAACACATTCAGTCATCTTGAGAGAATCGGAGATCCGACTAACACGTTGTGTAGCACCTCACTCAGTGACCGACAGGCAGTGACTGATGTGCTGGAAGGCAGGGACAAAATTCACGCATGTGCATGAAGGTCTCTTCCTTTGCTGCATATGACGGCACTGCACTATCATCTCTATTTTACGCAGGAAAATCACAGGTCAGATACTTCTTAGACAGGCCTCGTATATAATTGGTGAGGAATGTGTGTGGCAAAATGTGGTATACTATACAGTGTTTTTCTTATGTTAATCAACATTACACATCCCAAACTTCGCAAACACATTTTTGCCACAGTCTCACTACAACAACCCTGCATTCACTAATCCCCATACCCATTTTGATGCTCATTATTAGCTCAGGACTATTTGTTGCTAAGTGGTCAAGTGTGTTTTCACAACCGTTTGCTATTTGAGTGGGCTCATGAACTAATTGCTTAGAAAAATTTTCAGAGAATGCATTTAGCTCTATTTCAGATGATGTTTTATGCATACCTCTGGATTTACACATGTATTTTTGCCAACATATCATGGGTAAAGTGAAGTCATCACCAACAATAATTGTATGAGTCAGGCACAAGTTTGAAATTAGACTCAAATTTTCTCTGAAACTTTTCAGAATTGTGTCATCTGAGTTGCAAGGACAGTAAAAACGATGCTATTTTTATTTTATTCTGGTTGCCAAGAATGACCTCCACCCATACTAGCTCACAGGAACTACCTAATTTAAGGACTTGGTTTCATTACAGTCCTTTAGCAAAATGGGCATCACAATATTTAACTAATTACCGCTTAATGAAGCAGTCTGTCTACCAATAAATCCTTGACAATTCTCAAATAAATATTGTGATGGCCTAGAGAAGTCATTAATATGAAACCATCAAGCAATAAATTGAGAAAAAAATGCAATGGCTACGAGTCGTTGCATTGCAAATGTGCCCCATGTTCATCTGCGTACTGCAGATTGATCATTATGGGTAGAAGTTACTTTTTCTTAATCTGATTATAATAGACTGAATGACAGTTTGGCTGGCTGTTTTTCAAGGAGTTCTTTACAGAGTGGAGTGGTGGCCATGTAAAGTATTCCTTTTGAGTCCATAGCCAAATCATGGCACTGCACTGAACAAGTATTTGAATGTTGTGCAGGGGTGGTTGAATTTCGTGAAGCTAAACTTCTAATTGCTGTTGTTTATAGATCCTCAAACTCTGACTTCAAGAGCATTTCTGCTCTAGCTATTGAGGGTTCTTGGATCACTTTATAGGAAGTACCAAAAATTAGTTATATGTGGCGACTTCAACATTAATTTTGTATGTGCTTGTGCGAGAAAAGGATGTTGGAAGATCTCATAAATTCATATGATCTGATGCAGAATGTATTTTTTCCAACCAGAGTACACTGGAACAGCAGTACAACCATAGACAATATTTATATTCATACTTCATTACTATATGGGCATTCTGTTAGTATAAGGGTGAATGGCCTTTCGGACAATGCTGCCCAATTTTAACACTAAAAAGTTTTTGTACTCAAACAAATGTTATATATAATTACAAACTACATAGAAAAGCTAATCCAGTGGCAATAGTTTTTTAAACTTCATTAAGGAACAAGAGTGGTAGGATATTTATAGTGCCGATTCATAGATGACAAATATAATGCTTCCCTTAACACATTTCTCATGCTTTTTGAAAGTTACTTTCAAATTAGAAAGTTCTAAACAGGACACCAGCAGTAAAAGGCAGCAGGGGCAGCTGACTATTGGCATAAAGATATCATGTAGAACAAAGTGGGAATTATATCAAAATGTTAGAAGCAGTCATAATCAAGCTACAGTAGCGCATTACAAACAGTATTGTAAGGTGCTTAAAAATGTTATTAGCAAGGTAAAGTGTATGTGGTATGCAAATAGAATAGGCAATTCACAGGATAAAATTAAAACTGTATGGTCAGTCATGAAGGAAGTATCTGGTCAGCAGCACAAGGTTGATGATATAAAGTCAGTTCGTAGTAACAATATTCCTGTTACTGATAAGTCTGATAGATGTACTGTATCTAACAATCACTTTATGAACATTGACAGTGAATTAAATAAAAACTTAGTTTCTTCAGGGAATCATATAACCCTCTTGGAAGTGGCTTTCCAAGATTGATGGTCGGAAATACTCTTCTGTAATACTGACAAGGAGGAGAAATCACTTAAGACTGAAGACTCTCATGGATATGATGGAGTGCCTAGCAGAATATTAAAGTACTGTGCTGCTCATGTTAACCCTGTACTTAGCCATATTTCTAATTTTTTCTTTAAGAATGGTCAGTTTCCTAAATGATTAAAGAACTCAGTAAAAAAAGTGGCTTTATAAAAGTGAGAAAGGGACAAGGTAGATAATTTTAGACCTATTTCTATGCCATCAGTGTTTGCTAAAGTTATAGAGAAAGCTGTGTGTGTAAGGATAATTGATCATTTTACTTCACATAATTTGCTATCAAATGTACAGTTTGGTTTTAGAAATGGTTTAACAACTGAAAATGCTATATATTCTCTTTTTCCTGTGAGGTACTGGATGGATTAAACAAAAGGTTTCGAATGTTAGGCATCATTTTTGATTTAAGTAAGACATTCGATTGTGTTGATCACAAAATATTGCTCCAGAAGTTGGGCCATTATGAGATACGGGGAGTAGCTCACAATTGGTTCACCTCTTACCTTAACAACAGAAAGCACAGTTTTGAGAATGGCTGTGATATGGAGTCCGAGTAGGGCATGGTCAAATGGGGGGAGCCCCAGGAATTGGTGCTGGGGCCACTCCTGCTCCATATTTATATAAATGATATGCCCTTAAGTATTACAGGTGATTCTAAAATATTTCTGTTTGCTGATGACACTAGTTTGGTAATAAATGATGATGTGTGCAACATTGGCACTGTTTCAAATATTGCAGTCCATGACACAAATTCATTGCTTGTAGAAAATAAACTAATGCTAAATCACAGTACGACTCCATTTTTACAGTTTATAACACAGAGTTCAACAGAACCGGACATTTTAATTTCACAGAATTTTTAGTTCAGAAATAGGCGGTTCAGGCAATAATTGGTGCAAGTTCGCAAACCTCTTGTCTACCGCTGTTTATTAGTCTGGGTATCCTGACATTGGCCTCTCAATACATATTTTCTTTAACATCATTTCTTGTTAACAATATCAGCTTGATCATACAATGTAAACTTTCATGGCCAATATTGTCTTCACTTAAAACTTCCAGGCTGATAGGCCGTGGTCGAAGTATAAAACTGTCTCCTGACGTTTCGTCTCCGACTGCGGGAGACATTCTCGGAGGTAAAGCAGCGAACTGCGAAGAGAACTCGAGGAAGTGCTGATTATATAGGCAGTACAGAGGGCGCCACTGTTGATCACGTTGCGTCAGCTATGAGATTGTCTCTGGTAATGCCAACATTCTCGATTGAAGTAATCGATCGTCACGCTTGTGGCGCAACGCTGACATCCAAATTTTGTCCGGTTTAACACCTTTGTCTTTCCTGTTAAAATTATTACGATGTTTATCAATCTCGATAGCCTCTCTATACAAGCATGCATAATAATGCGAGGTTTTTGATATGACGCTCGTCTCGCTAAATTCAGTTGATATTGTCGCATTCTTTTCATTAAATAACCTGAGTGGTTTTCATGTAAAATGTAACACAAAGCTATCACTTATATGATTTTGAGTCCAGGAAGGTCAATCCATTGAGAGAATATACTACTCTCAACTTTTACATCACAAATTATCTATATTGGCCAACACTATGACAATGACAGAACAGAGATCATGGCAGTGACTCACTAGATCAGTGGTAATGTAACAGCCGTCTGAAGTGATAGGTGTATCAGCTATGGCTTCCAAGTTGTCTAGAGGAATACTATATTGCATTTGAATTTTTCCTCTTTTTTTACACTGCCAGACTGAAAATAGGTAATTTCTGAATTATAGACTTGTTAATACCAGAATTTTTCTGATTTGGCCAACAAAATTTAAAATTTCTTTGTGAATACATTATTTGATAAAATACTGGGTGGCATTGAACTTACTTTTGTCTTTAGTAGACTCATACCTTATCATGGAAGCAATAAACAATAGTTTAAGATGATCACCCCATCGTGACCTATCATTGAGTGAATTGAGTGTATGTATGTTCCTGGACCTAATCTAATGTTGTGTTATGTGAATGACATTCTCCATTTCAGCAAAACTCTCTGGTGGAGAGGTGTAGTTGAAATGCTTCATGGTAGATAGCAAAATTATTTGATTTGAAGCCATATAGTGTTCATTATATCTTAAACCAGTCATAATGGTATGCGTGGAAATTAAAAATGAATAAATATTAGATGAAATCTTTTACATATTTTTTGGGAATCCAGATAGTATGTATATAAGGAAAGAGAGAGACAAATATGAAATATCAAAAAATAGCCTTAAGAAAGTCCCCTTTAATTTATTACTTTTTAAGCATGTAGGCAGGGAGCAAATGAAAGCGAACTGTAATAGTAAAAAAAATATATTAAAAAAACTTGTCAGTTAAAAAAGTCACATAAAGAACAAGTAACTCATATTTTATTGTCTCAGGTTCAATATTTTTTCCATCACCAAATAGTCTTCCAATTGCTCCCACTGACAGAAAGTTGACCAAAATAGGAAGTAAAGAAAATAACATTTTATCAGAGCTCGTCTTGTCCAAAACCCTCATTACTTCAAACATCAATTGTACTTCTTGGCATAGAGTCTATGAGGCATCAAATGTAATTGCCAGAACAGGCAACTTCCTCCCACACTTCAGGAACCTAGCCCTGAAGGGCATCAGCTATAGCCAGCTGGTTTTGTGGCCAGTTATCTGACAGTGTTTGTGCTACCTCAGCTTACATGTTCACCATTGGATTCATATCAGCTGCCTGTGGGGGCCAGTCCATGACACTGATGCTCATGTTGGACAGCTGCTGCTGAATGAATGTGGACTTACACACAGAAGAAGACCTACCCGTAATGTCAATTTTCCTCCAGTCAAAATTACATTCCCTAACACCATATTCAGATGGAGGCACACAAAAGGTAGCTGTTGTCAAACATTTTCCTCTTTGGGTTCTGTTTCAAAGTGGACTTTTGTGTGTCTATTCCAGCTTCCCTCACCCTTTGGCAAACTGTGTCTCTGGAACTGGGGAACTTGGGCTCTTACCCTCAAGATCTCTCTTCTCCTGGCATGTCCACACACTGTCAGTCTCTTAGTACCCAAGCCAGTAATTCTGTTCATAGTGCCTCTTTCAACATAATTCCTCCACCATTCAGTTTTCACTCAGAGATGCTAGTAGATTGCGTGCCATACCTCCTACCAGCATCTTTCAGTGAAAACTTGCAATCTTCAGTCAAAGTGATGACTCTTTCTCAAACGAATGCTGCCAGTGTGCCATTGCAGCTGAATGTCCATGATGTGATTTTTGCTTGCCACTATTATGCTGAACGTGGGGAGGAAGCAAATACATTACCATCAAAAGAAGCATCAGTGGTGACAGTACGAAGCATGACACTCTCGAAACTTCTTGCGGCTTTGAGTCTGCCTGTAAGCCCATGAGGCTCCAGCCCGTGAAGGTCATGTAGGCAAAGATACAGATGCTTTTTTGGAGGTTGTGGATTCGAATCCAGGCCATAATGTGGATGATTTTGTTTTGGGTTTGTCTTCTTCTATGCATGTCTGTATGTGTTCCTGAATAATGGAGAATCCAGGAAGGAATGTAACAATATTATGACAAGGAAAGTTGCTACTCACCATATAGCGGAGGTGCTGAGTCACAGATAGGCACAACAAAAAGAGACTCACAATTGTGAGTCTCTTTTTGTTGTACCTATCTGTGACTCAGCATCTCTGCTATATGGTGAGCAGCAACTTTCCTTTTCATAATATTGTTTTATTGTATTCCTGAATAAAAATTTTTGAACTTGTTCTTATGAAACTTTCTTAAATTTGAAAAATGATTGACATCTGCACTGTCAACTTGCTAAATGCAAGCAGTTAGTGGTTAAAGCAGCCATGTGTCCAAGGTCAGCTTCTTTAAAACGTACATATCTAAATAAAGCTATGAAGTCTGTCTGGCTGACCTCTTTTTTAAATGGAACTAAGGTGGTAAGACGGTCATCCGTTTGAATTGGATCCAAGTCTCGCTGGTTTTTGTACAGTGTTTTTGCTGTCTTTCTGCATACTTAGAGAGTAATGAAGATGATAAAACACAGTGAATGGCTGTTTGGCTTGATTGTCAAAAGGCCATTTAAAGAATATGAACCATTGTAATGTGTCTGTCCAATATCAAATTCTTAAACAAAAGAGAAATATCTACAGCTGATATATCTGTTATGTATGTAAGGCAGTTGTTGGCTGTCCTGAATACCATACCCTTATTGGCTACAGAGCCTGATTTTAGGAATAGAGCTCGACATTCTGAGCTTCCAACCATCACACAGGGTGATATTTTTCCCCCCAGTCACCTAATATACAGATAACTTTCATTTGCATAGACATCCTTTAGGTGGATTGGTATAGATGTGACAATAAATGTTACTGCTGCTTAATAGCTGTTGTGTAGGTGCAGGATACCTAAAATCCCATAAATGTGCCAGATATGTGACACACATTGGTGGCAAGTCAATTTGTCTGCAGACTGCAGGTGTTTGTTAAATCCCATGTGGCTTCAGATAGGCTCATGCTGGACAGGTCTTAAGGTCTAAGAAAATTTGCTTTAAACACCCTTCATATCATCAGACACAGATAAATCAACATCAGATCAATATGCTGTATCTGACATAAGTCATAAACCCTTTTGACAACCCTTGGTTAGAGTTACCCATCCACAGTCAACACCATGGGTATACAGTAGTTAGCTAGATGTCAATGGTTTAAGTTGAACCCAGAGCATCAGAAGTGATGTCAAGTGGTATATTCATTTATTAGTCTATATTTCTTTGTTATGTTTCAGTGTCCTGTTCAAAGGCCTCTCCCAACTTTTTTTCCAGTGCTCTGTGTCCCATTTTGAGCACCTTTGAATGTTCTACTCCTGGGCAATGGTACAGGAGAGTCAAAGTCAATTTTGTGTTATGTTTTTACTTGGGATTCATTTGTTTTCTGACAACTTCAGCAAGTGGACGAGTTTGTGATCCTGGGCTCAAAGTCAATGTTGTGTTATGTAATTAATAATGTTGTGTTTCAGTGAATGGTACACTGTGATACATTTTTGAATAGGTCTTTAGGAGAGGAAATGAATTAGCGAAGAAAAAATACAGGGTGCCATTTAAAAAAGTCATGCCGCTGTTCATACCTATGTAAAAAACAAAGCTACAACAATGCAATCAGGCTGATTGATGTCCCCCTGATAGCTTAAGAACATTTGCTTGAAACATTTTGTAATTTGCATCTGGGCAAACAGTTATTTAGGGTGGTCAAGATAAATGGGACACCCTGTATACATCATACTTGTCTTCCTTGATGTCAGAAATCTCTCACGGTACCAGAGCTCCTTCATTTCTTCTTGCTCCACAAAGATTACAAATGCCCTCCATCAGGTAGACTCTGCACCTGTTGAGTAATACTTTCCCATAGTATGTGGCCGGATATTTACAAACTAACTGCAATCATGCAGATATCTAATCTGAGCTCTACATTTGATGTACATGATACATGCGCTTCTGTGAATGGCATGGATAACTACATATCCCTCCACTAAGAGAAAAGATGTCATGATCATACACATAACAATCAATCACTACAAACATACATATCCTCTAATTAGAATTTTCATTAACTTGGCTGTTTTACATTTTAACAGCTCCCCTACTATTACTCACAAACTGTGGGCCATTGCCTATCAACAATCTACATGGCTTTCCTATCTCCGAGAAATATTTTTGTAGATATCCAATCACTGTCTCCCTATTCGCATGCTTAATAGGATAGGATACTTGGATCAACACTCCACTACTATAAATATTTATGTACTGGCATAAGCTGTTGCTAGCACACGAGGTGGCAAAGAGGTTGCAAGAAGATCGATTGAGGCCAAAGACACACTCGCAATAAATGCGCTGCCAATGTCCTCTTGGCTGCCAGTATTTAGATCACCACTGTAGACCAGAGTGCCCAGTCAGTCAGTCATCCAGTGAGTCAATGGGTCAAGTCGTCAGTTGCAGCCCAGTGGGAGTCGCAGTCGCAGTTAGTTCTCGCAAAAATAGTACGTAATGTATTAACCTGCTATGTAGTAGTATACTTCTTCACAAGGAATGTTCGTGCTATGTGATCTGTATACACTATTATTTTAGATCCCCAAATTAGAGTTTGAAATTTTTTAACACTCCACACTATAGCCAGTATTTCTTTTTCTTTTTTCTGTTGCTGTGTAGTTTAACTCATATTTGGTTAGAGCTCGGCTTGCAAAAGCTAGTGTATTATGTTCTCCCAAGCTAATATCCCACTTTCCTTGAAACAACTCACATGCTATTCCATACTCTGAGGTGCCAGTACCTAACTTAAGAGGTTTGTCCATCTTTAAGTGTTTTAAAATGGGTGCCTCTACTAGAGCAACTTTAATCTCATTAATGGCATTAGACTCTTTGTCTTCCCAAAGCTATTTAGTTTTTTTTTCTTTAACAAATTTAATAATTAAAGCTTATCCATGTGCTGACCTTTAATATATTTCCTATCGATTTCTGCTAGTCCCAGAAATTTTTTCAATTTTTTCATACTTTTAGGTTCTGAACATTCTTTTATGGCTCTTACCCTGTCTGGATCCGCTTTTATTCCACTTATGCTACCAAGTTGCCAAGAAACTTACGTTCTCCTTTCCCCAAAATCGACTTTGACAGTCTTGTGGTGATACCTTTAAGGTAAAACCTTTCTATGGTTCTAACCAGTAAATCACAATATTCTTCCTGTGTCTTGGACACTAGGTGTAGGTTATCTGCATAGATTATCAGTTCTTTCAATAAATCCTTAGACTGCACAGCATCCAAGGCTGTTATGAACACAAACACTGAGATATTTAATCAAATTGGTATGACTTACCCTCATACAAAGAGGCAATACATCTCTTTGATTTCTCATCAAGTCTGACTTGCCAGTCCCCACATGTAAGATCTGTTGCGCTAACATACTTTGCTTGCTTGAATTTCATCAGTATTTCATCTATATCAACTGGTTCATCTCTTTTAGGTTCTATATGCTTATTTAGAGTACATGTGTCCAACACCAGACATATGGCCCCAGTTGATTTACACACTACCAATAATAAGTTATTGAGCACACTAGAACTCCTTTCTATTATTCCACCTTCTAACATTTTTTAATCTTTTACATCAGGTTGTCCACTTACGCTACTGGATAGGGTTTACAGAAAATAGGTGATTCATCTTTGATCTTACATACATAGCTTCCAAGTACTCCAGGTTTATCTGAGGAAACTTGTTCTACACTTCATCAATATTTACGACATAGTTTTTATGAAACTCAGTTAACAGATCAGATTAATAAGTTTTCATCATAATTAGTTCTTGCAGCATCCTTTGTGTATCCAAAGTGTTCTCTAAATCCATCACAGTGTTCGTTGTTACAAAGCAGATGTTATAGGTCTTGGTATTACCAGTAATCTTCCAACTAAATGATACTACAAATACTTGGTTTTGATAAGTACATGTGCTGAAAAATCCAGTATTACTTTAAATCTTATCAGTCAATCAATACCTAGTAACAACTGCAAATTTAAATTAGGTGCTACTACGCATGTCTTCATATATATGTAAAATTGTGTAATGCTATCGGTAACCATACTTCGTGTTTAATTTGTCTTGCTTTGGTTCCAGTTATTCCTACTACATATACTCTAGTAACAGGCAGTACTGGATGCGCTCTCTCATGTTTTAATACTTTGAACAAGGACTCGGTAACAACAACAATTTCACTTCCTGAATCTGTGTACACACTCACTTCCTGATTGTCAGTTGTTCCCTAAACTATTGGTCTAGAAAACCTGCAACCTGTTTCTTTGTCTTCTTCAGTAAGTAACCACTTTCATAGTGGTGTAATCTCACTAAAATCAACTAACTTTTTTTCATATGGGCTTACACTTAATTGGACGCATCCTGAATTATGACCCCTTGACCAGGACATCGATCGTTTTCCATTACTATTGTTGTTTGGTTTGTCGAAATAGGCTGCACTATTCTAGCACCTTCCTTTAGGCAACTACTTGCAAACATTTGTGTATCAACATTTTGTATGCCTCATCTTTGTTGTTTAGATTTACTATTGTGACTTTACTTACGTGACAATAATTAACCTCTTGTTTCTTCTGGTATTTAAATTTGCCTCTTTTTCTGGCACATATCCCCGCAACAGATTATTGCGCCCATTATTCATCATACTAGATTTTCAACAAATGACAGCAATACATTCATGGTACACTAAACTCTATATAAAAATTCCTTTCTTCCATAGTACAGCAAATACCTTACCAATACCTTTCAATTATTGACAAAATTATTTAATAGGATAGACAAATTTGTGAATAAATTGGTGAAAGATTTGTTGTTCAAACTTTCATCTATTTTCTGCCTTATGTGCTAATCCATTCATTTATTTATCTGTATCACCAAGATTAATCAACACTTTACCCTACATCTTTTCTAGTACTGATTTCCGTACTTGTGGATGGGTCCATTTTTATTTGCATGTAATAATTCCATTGTTATTTACGAATCTGCATACAACAATTTTTGGTTCATTACACTGCATGGCCTTCTCCCGATCATCTTCCACTGATTTATTCGCAAATTTGTCAATCCTATTAAATAATTTTACCAAGACCTTAGCTAGCTATATTTCATCTACTGCGTTATCAAAATACTTAGATCTTGTTAGATACCATTCTATATTCTTTTTGAAACTACCCCATGAACTGTTAAAATGTTTTGGGTCCAATAATTCTAGTGACAATCTCTCTTGTGTTGTTTTAGACCAATATTAATGCTTGAATTTCTCTTGAAAAACATTCCACGATGTAAACTCCTGTGAGTAGGTGTTTCCCCACTCAGCAACATCCCCCTGCAAATAACTCTAAAACAAAATCTATCTTTCTAGAGTCTTCCCATTTTTGCAGTAATATCCTGGAAAACACTCACAGAAAATATGTTGGATATACTTTCCAATCTGGTTTAAACTTTGGAAAATGTTCATTCCACTTCCCAACTGCAATTCCTCTAATAGTGCTGTCGCATCAAAAGATTGACCTTCTGTTAATTTCCTTCTAGTTTTTGCCAATTTGTCCCATAGTCTTTTGAACTCATTGGTGTCGTTAGAGGCTTCCTCTCTGGAAAGCTGCTCATTTCCTGAAGTGCATGAAGTCTACTGAAATTTCTGATTTAACAATGCCTGTATTTCTTCCTCCGAACCTGAATTTATCTCATGCGAATATACGGAATCTGTATTGTTGCTGCTGTTCTAAAATTTCTATATGAGTTTGTGCATTGACATCTGATCTTTTACCAGCTTACATTCTGGTTCTGAAAAGTTACATTAACTATCTACGTCTGTAGGCAAATCTTTAATATGTTCATGTATCCCCTGCTGAACTAAGCCCCATTGTTTCAAGACTTCGTTATGTATTTCTTCTCTTAACAAGTTGAGTCTTTGATCTGGCTTATGTCCTAAATGTACCTCTAATACTTCAGAGTGTCTTTAATCTGAGTTTGTAATTCTTGTTGCAGTCTGTTTTGGTTTTCATTGCTTGCTTATGAGTGTCTTTAATCTTAATCTGATTTCCTAAGTCTTGACTTTCCTAAGTCTTGACATAGTTGTACAAACTTACCATTAATACTCTATTACCTGTATGAATATCTCATCGATCTTCAAAAATTTTTCATTAAATTGTTTTATTACTTGTGAAAACTTTTCATTTGAATGTCTCTATATCTCTCTCAGTTTTTGTAATAACATTCCCATATTAACCTCTGTTGATTTTCCCTTGTTATCACCAGCATAAACAAACTCATAAATATTACTGAATCATCGCACTATACCCATAAAAACAATTTTGAAGTGAAATACTGGTGTAGCTCACTGTAGTCACACTGCAAGCTGGTGGTGATATGGTGTCGACGATTGCGTGATGACAATCCAGTGATTTAGATTGCTTGCTGGTGTTAGATCCATTGATAACTGTGCGCATCAGGGATACAACTTCCTCAAATCCTGCCCTGAAATGAGATCCATCCTTCATGAAATCCTCCCCACTCCACCAAGAGTGTCTTTCCGCCGTCCACCTAACCTTCGTAACCTCTTGGTTCGTCCCTATAAAATCCCCAAACCACCTTCCCTACCCTCTGGCTCCTACCCTTGTAACCGTCCCCAGTGTAAAACCTGTCCCATGTACCTTCCCATCACCACCTACTCCAGTCCTGTAACCCGGAAAGTGTACATGATCAAAGGCAGAGCCACGTATGAAAGCACCCACGTGATTTACCAACTGACCTGCCTACACTGTGAAGCTTTGTATGTGGGAATAACCAGCAACAAACTGTCCATTCGCATGAATGGACACAGGCAGACAGTGTTTCTTGGTAATGAGGATCACCCTGTGGCTAAACATGCCTTGGTGCACGGCCAGCACATCTTGGCACAGTGTTACACCGTCTGGGTTATCTGGATACTTCCCACCAACACCAACCTGTCAGAACTCCGGAGATGGGAACTTGCCCTTCAGTATATCCTCTCTTCTTGTTATCCGCCAGGCCTCAATCTCTGCTAATTTCAATTTGCCGCCACTCATACCTCACCTGTCTATCAACAACATCTTTGCCTCTGTACTTCCGCCTCGACTGACATCTCTGCCCAAACTCTTTGCCTTTACAAATGTCTGCTTGTGTCTGTGTATGTGCGGATGGATATGTGTGTGTGCGCGCGCGATTGTATACCTGTCCTTTTTTCCCCCTAAGGTAAGTCTTTCCGCTCCCGGGATTGGAATGACTCCTTACCCTCTCCCTTAAAACCCACATCCTTTCGTCTTTCCCTCTTTCCTGATGAAGCAACCGTTGGTTGCGAAAGCTTGAATTTTGTGTGTATGTTTGTGTGTCTACCAACATGCCAGCACTTTCGTTTGGTAAGTTACATCATCTTTGTTTTTAGATATATTTTTCCCACGTGGAATGTTTCCCTCTATACATGTGCGGGTGATTGTGTGTGTGTGTGTGTGTGTGTGTGTGTGTGTGTGTGTGTGTGTGTGTGTGTGTGTGAGCGCGCGCGCGCGCGCGCGCGCGAGAGTGTATACCTGTCCTTTTTTCCCCCTAAGGTAGGTCTTTCCGCTCCCGGGATTGGAATGACCCCTTACCCTCTCCCTTAAAACCCACATCCTTTCGTCTTTCCCTCTCCTTCCCTCTTTCGTGATGAAGCAACCATTTGTTGCGAAAGCTTGAATTTTGTGTGTATGTTTGTGTGTCTATCGACCTGCCAGCACTTTCGTTTGGTTTAAGCGCTGGCAGGTTGATAGACACACAAACATACACACAAAATTCAAGCTCAAAATAGCAATTGTTAACCATGAATTGCCACTAACTACTTCTGTTGTAGTACATGAAATTTGAATCTTGCAACCAAGAAAAGTAATACGTCCTTGTAGTAACTCCTGTTGACCAGTTTCATTTGGTGTAATTGAAAACGTATCCACTGTCTTGTACACTGGAAGTCTGCTCCTTCTTCTATACATTCTCCTCCTGTACGGCATGGCGATGTGTAGCGTGCGGCTGCCTCGACGCAAATGAGCCTGCAGCTGCCTCAGTACCGGATGACGCCACTGATAAGAGCTCCGAGCGGCAGTTATCGGCGCCGTTGCGCAACCGAACTGAGTTTTTCTGCAACACAGTCCTAGTAAAACTAGGGACCGTGTTGCGCAACAGCCTCGCTCAGAGGCTAAGTCCCACTCAAGGTCACCCGCCTTACACAGCGGCATATGGAAAACGCACACAGCCATCGAATCTTCTGGCGAAGATGATGAGTATGTCACTTGTTGAAACGTCGCAGTTTGAAGACACCGCCACCCGGCTGGAAGCCTGAGAACTCTTCGCCAGCTGTATATGCCGGGAAAGCATACATTCACAAAATTCAAGCTTTCGCAACCAACGGTTGCTTCATTAGGAAAAAGGGAAAGATGAAAGGATGTGGGTTTTAAGGGAGAGGGTAAGGAGTCATTCCAATCCCGGAAGTGGAAAGACTTACCTTAGGGGAAAAAAAGGACAGGTATACACTCGCACACACACACATATCCATCCGCACATACACAGACACAAGCAGACATTTGTAAAGGCAATGGGGATATATATATATATAAAAACAAAGATGATGTGACTTACCGAACGAAAGCGCTGGCAGGTCGATAGACACACAAACATACACACAAAATTCTAGCTTTCGCAACAAACGGTTGCTTGGTCAGGAAAGAGGGAAGGAGAGGGAAAGACGAAAGGAAGTGGGTTTTAAGGGAGAGGGTAAGGAGTCATTCCATTCCCGATGTCCAGGCGGAGCTTCAAGGAATCCTCAGAACTTTAGGCCCCCTGCAAAACCTTTCACCTGACTCCATCAACCTCCTGACCCCACCGACACCCTGCACCCCTACCTTCTACCTTCTTCCTAAAATCCACAAACCCAATCATCCCGGCCGCCCCATTGTAGCTGGTTACCAAGCCCCCACAGAACGTATCTCTGCCTACGTAGATCAACACCTTCAACCCATTACATGCAGTCTCCCATCCTTCATCAAAGACACCAACCACTTTCTCGAACGCCTGGAATCCTTACCCAATCTGTTACCCCCGGAAACCATCCTTGTAACCATTGATGCCACTTCCTTATACACAAATATTCTGCACGTCCAGGGCCTCACTGCGATGGAGCATTTCCTTTCACGCCGATCACCTGCCACCCTACCTAAAACCTCTTTCCTCATCACCTTAGCCAGCTTCATCCTGACCCACAACTTCTTCACTTTTGAAGGCCAGACATACCAACAATTAAAGGGAACAGCCATGGGTACCAGGATGGCCCCCTCGTACGCCAACCTATTCATGGGTCGCTTAGAGGAAGCCTTCTTGGTTACCCAGGCCTGCCAACCCAAAGTTTGGTACAGATTTATTGATGACATCTTCATGATCTGGACTCACAGTGAAGAAGAACTCCAGAATTTCCTCTCCAACCTCAACTCCTTTGGTTCCATCAGATTCACCTGGTCCTACTCCAAATCCCATGCCACTTTCCTTGACGTTGACCTCCACCTGTCCGATGGCCAGCTTCACACGTCCGTCCACATCAAACCCACCAACAAGCAACAGTACCTCCATTATGACAGCTGCCACCCATTCCACATCAAATGGTCCCTTCCCTACAGCCTAGGTCTTCGTGGCAAACGAATCTGCTCCAGTCCGGAATCCCTGAACCATTACACCAAGAACCTGACAACAGCTTTTGCATCCCGCAACTACCCTCCCGACCTGGTACAGAAGCAAATAACCAGAGCCACTTCCTCATCCCCTCAAACCCAGAATCCCCCACAGAAGAACCACAAAAGTGCCCCACTTGTGACAGGATACTTTCCGGGACTGGACCAGACTCTGAATGTGGCTCTCCAGCAGGGATTCGACTTCCTCAAATCCTGCCCTGAAATGAGATCCATCCTTCATGAAATCCTCCACACTGCACCAAGAGTGTCTTTCCGCCGTCCACCTAACCTTCGTAACCTGTTAGTTCATCCCTATGAAATCCCCAAACCACCTTCCCTACCCTCTGGCTCCTATCCTTGTAACCGCTCCCGGTGTAAAACCTGTCCCATGCACCCTCCCACCACCACCTACTCCAGTCCTGTAACCCGGAAGGTGTACACGATCAAAGGCAGAGCCACATGTGAAAGCACCCACGTGATTTACCAACTGACCTGCCTACACTATGATGCATTCTATGTGGGAATGACCAGCAACAAACAGTGTTTGTTGGTAATGAGGATCACCCTGTGGCTAAACATGCCCTGGTGCACGGCCAGCACATCTTGGCACAGTGTTACACCGTCCGGGTTATCTGGATACTTCCCACCAACACCAACCTATCCGAACTCCGGAGATGGGAACTTGCTCTTCAATACATCCTCTCTTCCCGTTACCCACCAGGCCTCAATCTCCGCTAATTTCAAGTTGCCGCCACTCATACCTCACCTGTCATTCAACATCATCTTTGCCTCTGCACTTCCGCCTCGACTGACATCTCTGCCCAGACTCTTTGTCTTTAAATATGCCTGCTTGTGTCTGTATATGTGTGGATGGATATGTGTGTGTGTGCGAGTGTATACCCGTCTTTTTCCCCCCCTAAGGTGAGTCTTTCCACTCCCGGGATTGGAATGACTCCTTACCCTCTCCCTTAAAACCCACTTCCTTTCGTCTTTCCCTCTCCTTCCCTCTTTCCTGACAAAGCAACCGTTTGTTGCGAAAACTAGAATTTTGTGTGTATGTTTGTGTGTCTATCGACCTGCATTAAAAACAAAGATTCCATGACTTACCAAACGGGAAAGCGGTGGTAGATAGACACAATAAAAAAAACACACACACAAAATTTCAAGCTTTCGCAACCAACGGTTGCTTCCTCAGGAAAGAGGGAAGGAGAGGGAAAGACAAAAGGATGTGGGTTTTAAGGGAGAGGGTAAGGAGTCATTCCAATCTCGGGAGCGGAAAGACGTACCTTAGGGGGAAAAAAGGAAAATGTCTGCTTGTGTCTGTGTATGTGCGGATGGATATGTGTGTGTGTGTCCGAGTGTATACCTGTCCTTTTTTCTCCCTAAGGTAAGTCTTTCTGCTCCCGGGATTGGAATATCTCCTTACCCTCTCCCTTAAAACCCACATCCTTTCGTCTTTCCCTCTTTCCTTATGAAGCAACCGTTGGTTGCAAAAGCTTGAATTTTGTGTGTATGTTTGTGTGTCAGGACCAGCCAGACAGGAGGAATATAACTATAGTTCTGAATGAGATCAAAGTGAGGAAAAACATGATAGCAACTATCCAAATAAAGAAAAATGTTCTGGATATTTATTTAAGAACAATAAGTTTATATAAGACAAACAGGCATGGAAAATTTTGGAAAAGGAAACAGTCAAAGATCTACTGGAAGTAACAAAGTGTCAAAATTACAGGACAGCACAAAACAGGAAAAAGTGGTTGCAGTGACAAGGCATAGCCTTTAGAATATGATGACGCAGAATACAAATGTCTGAGGGATGAGTTCACAGTGCTGCCAGTTTGATCCCTACCTGATCCCATACATCAAACTGGTATGAGCCTAGTCAACAGCCACATTAAAGTAGCATGCATCGCACAGCAACAAGTTCACTGCCAGCAGCTGTTTGCAAACAATGCAGCCTTGATCCAACAGATACTCAAACACCTATGGTAACCTGATTCCAAAGCTAAGAACTTAGACTCTCAATGAACAAGGTCATCCAGAGTAAGAACTATAGAGATATTGAGAGCTTAAGTCCAAATTCACAAGTTGGACTGCTAACAAAGATTCCTATTTTGGGCACCTTGTACAACAGCACCTGTAATGTATTTAAAACAAAAAGAGGTAATTCCCTCTTGTGTGTCATGTGGGCACCTGGTACCACAGCAGCTGTACTGTATTTAAAAAAGAGACGCATAATTCCCTCTTGCATGTGTGTAAATAAATTCTTTTGGTAGCTGCAGAACACAATTTCACACCAGATTGTTTTGTTCAGTGTCATCAACGTTAGTAAATTTTGTATTCTACTGACAGTGTTAATTTATCTGGCATTTGTGAAGTTGTTTGACAATTGCCTGTCTTTGTTTCCTCTTCCTGTGGGATTACGCCACTTATTAAAGCACTGTTAAACAATACTGTCTTGTTAAGTTGTAGCTGTTGTATCATAGCTTAATTAATTTTTAGCTGTTTTTCTCCCATATCTTTTTGCAATAATTCTGCCATTCATTTTCTTCCACTAGCACAGAGAATTAATATTATTCTCCACAAACAAGGAATACTTCAGCATGTAATCTGAGGATTTAGTGTTCCATATTTGTATACTCCCTTAAGTATGTTATACTATGTTACATTATGGTAATAATACCACAGAAATAAGAAGGGGAGAAATGCATTAGAAATGTATCATGTCAAACCAAAAAATATAACTCAATTACTTTACCTGCAGCATAGCACTGCAATATAATGGAACGATTAGGTCTGTCATGTTACAACCACCATGGTGAGTAGTTTGCCCTGCAATACTTATTGCTCAACATTGTGAGCACAAGCAGAATACAAATTCCCCAATATCCTGATAATTGTTTGTCTCAGTCCTCCATGAGTATCTCAACTCTACAACCATCTATACTGACACTACTAAAGTCAATGATTGCTGCATACTTCTATAGCACAACAAACAACAATCCCCATCAGGTGATTGCGATGTGTTCACTGCTGAGCTGATAGCCTGTACCCAAACTATACAATGCATCAAAATCCAAGAAAATAAGAACGTTCTACTGTGTGCTGTGATGCAATGAGCTGCCTACAAACAACTGATCAGTGCTATGAATGGGAAAGACAGGTATAAAAAACCTGCTTCTGAGCTTTACAATGCTGGCATCTTAATCTTCTTTACCAGGATACCAAATTACATTGGTTTTCTATGAAATGAATCCTTCAATCAAAGGGCCAAGGAGTCTACAACAAGAGAGCTGTTAGATACTGGAATCCCTGGTACTGACACGAGAGCACAGCTACAGCACTTCATTGTAAGGATATGGGAAATGATGTGGCAAACTCCAACAGCTACCAATAAATTAAGAATGATCAAAGGAACTAGGGGTACTTGTAAGACTTCCATATTTTCTTTAGTCAAGGATCTGCCATAATAACAGAGGTAGGACCTTCCTCTAAATTTGACATCTCCAAACATTCCATTATTTAACTGATCTTATGATTTATTGTGTTTCAGGCAAATACAACTGATATAAATGACTCACAAGGTAAAAACATTGGAAATGACACGGTTACACATTAAGTACCAAGCAGCCATTTGCAGCTGATGGTCTCATCGAGATTGACTTGGAGGGCTTCCAGTTAAGTTCTAGTCCTTACTACATCCCCATGTTCCATCCCTACCCTGAGACTACCAATGTTGTAGCTCAAACAATGCCCTAGATATTAAGATTCTCCTTCACCTATCACATACTATACTCGACTTGCAGCACTGATGTATGCTGGAAACAATACCTTCAGCTCAATGGAAAGCTGGCGTCTCTGTCGCACACACAATAATTAGCAGCTAAGCACACAGCAACAGAGGGACTGATAACCATGCAGTTTAGTTCCTCAAACCAGTAATAATAATAATAATAATAATAATAATAATAAACAGACTTTCCTTTATCCTGTTATTTGTCCTCCTAATGATGAGCTCATACTAAATTCTTTCTCCATCCTTGATGTGTTTTGAAGTGATGGATTAGAACACCACAAACTTTTGAACAGATTGAATCAGTAGTAAGAATGTCTGGGTATGTTCAGTGTCCTGCAGCTTTTGTATAATACAGATACTGTTGATGATGGGCAATACCCGAAACAAGTCTGGTGAAATAAAATACAACCACAGTGCAGCTTTTGTCAAACAATTAATTAATAAGATGACATGATTACAATGAATCAGTAGTGTTGGGATGAGATTCTGATTAATCATACTGCACATTCAACCAATGGAATACAATTTCTTTAACTTCAGTTGGCACAATTGGCCTAATTTTCCATGTACATTTCCATGTATATGAACATTTCTAAAGCTTCACAGCACTCAAGATTCTTAGATTAGATTAGATTACATTCAGTTAGACCCAGAAACTGAGATGATTCTCATGGGTGTGGAACATGTCAGAAAGACAGATTTTACTATAATGACTGATTTTACTATAATGACTTCAAACAAGTTCCTACACGCAAGCCTTATCAAACTGAAATAATCTTTATGATACATCAGATTGAAATAATCTTTATAACAACAAGCACCACTTTTTCTAATTCAGGTTTTCTGTGATTTTTATAAAATGCTGGGAAGGTACCTGTTGATACTTAAAGAAAACAAAGAAATCAGTTTCTTACGTGATACACAAAGGGCTGTTTATTATTCCATCCCTGGCATTTATGATGAAGGAAGCTGCATTTAAAATACTGATTTTAGTCCTCTTGTCCTGCCAGAAAAGTGAATCTGACACACAAATTTTCTGAATAAAGCTTCAGTATGCTGTTTCTTGAATCATTTTATAAGCGAAATATGGTGTTTTGGTGTACAACAGGAAGAACATGCTTCAAAATTTCTTGGAGTAGCCACTGCCTTTGCAAAGGATCTTGATTTTAAGGGCAAATGTTATCTACAAAAACTTATTCAAAATTTATTGGCCAAGCTTCCCAAAAATTTGATTCATTAGAAACTTTCTGGACTATTCTAGTTTCTATATTGCTTTTCTACAAGCCTGACATTTTGAACTTCATGATCGTTACACCAATACTTTATGCATTACTTGAGTGATAAAACTAGCAGGTTTAGTTCAATGCTCATTTGCATTTGTTGCTAATAATGATGTTGACTCATACTCGATAGCTTTGTTCTGGGGGTACTAATACTCACATGTTTTACTTCCATTCTGAATACCTCTACCAAAATAAAATAGTTTTATCACTGTTAAAATTTTGCTGTAGCTAGTGAATCCATTTTTATTTCATTTTTGAAAATTACTATGAACGTTCATCTGCAGCAACAGCTTCTTTTTCCTATAATGTGTCTACCACACAATTTGATAATTCATGTCAGACACCGTCTACTCTCTGCGTTTTGATTTACTAATGGCCAGCTCTCTCTTTCCACTGATAAGTTACTTAGTAGAACCAAGTGTCAAATAATGTGAGTGTTACATAAAACATATCTCTTCAGTGACTTCACTGCAGTAATGTCATCTACATATGAAGGGTTGTAGACTATTTTGCTGATGCAGTAGCCTATGAATCATCTCATGTACTTCAATATAAATGCATTTGTATGTGTGTGACCATTTGTCAATGTTACACCTAAATACTCAGAGTGTAGTAGCAGCTTGGAACATTCTAGAGATGATGTTGCCCAAATGAAAAGTAAAAATACATCACCACTGTATTGCAGATAAGTTATAAAACAAACTCCAGGAATGAGGTGTTAATACTACTGTTTCCATATTATCTTTGCCATCCTCTTGATGGTGTATGATGATCTTGGTATTAAACATCAAATACCAAATATGCAAATACACAGCAACAACAACCAAAGATATTATTAAAAAAATCTAACTCACATTGGATATTTTAAATTTGGTTTTATACATTACTTTTATATTTATATTTTATATCTGTATTATTTATACATTACTTTATACATTATTTACAGTTTCATTATACTGACTACTCCTACTACTACACAACAGAAACAGCTGTTACTGTACATAATAGCAGCTAAGTAACAGCGATTATATTAGTTACTTATGACACTAGTTAACAGCATCTTTAAGAGCAAATAGAATATGGAAAGTGTCATCAGTAATGTAAGCTCCCTATAATTAATTATTGTCAGCTGTTTATGTGGTTTACAACTGACAGCAGATTTTTGTCACATACCTGGTATCATGTATGTCTTGACTTCCTCCACAGCTATAAGGTTTCTCCCTCAAAATATATAACATTTTGTCTTTTAATGCTACTAATGAGCAGTTCTTAAGAAACGCAAAAGTATTGGTGACATCTGATTTTTTTTTTTTTTTTTTTTTTGTTAAAAGTAAAACTAAGGTAATCCTTATCTTCCTAAATATTTTGTGCATGGTGCACATTAGATTCAGGTAATAGTATGTATAGGAGTATGCCTTGGCCTCATTTCATTCAAATGTTGCTCGAGTACGTCTATTACATCCCCTGCCGAAGACCCTTCCATTTTAACTTGCTTCAGTAGAATATCACTGTTGCCCGAAGAGAGGAGGAATGTATATGCTCTGTAACATAAATTTCCATTTTAGAAATTAAACAAAATATTAAAATAGCACAGAGCTAAACAATTAGCTTTCATAGATTTCTGCTTAACACAAATTACATTTCTAGCACAAAATTAATGTTTCTGTAACATGAATTACCAATGCCAATTATACACTAACACTATTTATTTAAAATATAGAACAGAGATGATTAAAACTGTGTGCTGTATATAATATGCTGAGTAAAACATAAAATCATTATATGTAGCCTCCATCATGCACTGTTATGCCATAAGAGATGAACTTTCATTATATGGATACATTTATAAGAATCATTTTCATACTCAAGCTAATTAGAAAAGAAAGAATAACCAAAATTTTTGTATACGGTCAATATGTTTAACTTAAAATATTCAGTTCAAATATGAAGCCTGTACTGGTCATACTGTGAAAACAGCACTCTACATCATAAGCTCATTTCAGGCAGTCCTATTCAAAACTGGTCATGCTGGTAAAAAGAAGTATAAGGACAATCCAAGAAACAATAACCTAATGCACATTTCTACTGTGCAGACCAATTCTGTGCAGGCATCAGCAATCCATCTGAGATCAAATAGATTCCTTGAGATTTTGTTTCAATGTTACATGAGTGGCAATAAAAATAACTTTTTATTGTGCATTATATGATTTTTAACATGAACTGTGGGATACAAAATTGCCCAGACTAATGTCAGAAGTGTCATTCAATTTTCGAATGCTCATAAGATGAAACTTGCAGAAATTTATCTTTAACTAAAGGAAGTGTATTGTGATGCAATAATGAACAACAAAAAGGAGAGAAGGTTGTATATGTTCAACAACGAATGAACAAATGTACATGATAAAACATCCAAATTTGGAAGGTAAGAGACAAAAACTGGCAGAAATAAAGCTATGCAAGTGAGTCATGTGTCATGCCTCCAGAGCTTGGTCAGTGAGAGCATTGCCTGCAAAATGCAAGGTCCTGGGACCAGCATGCACTTTTAATCTGCCATGTGGTTTCAAAGCAGCACACACTCTGCTGGGGAGTGACAGATTGATTCTGGTACTTGCATTCTTATTACAAGCCAACACTATTACAAAATCAAATTCTTTGATCAACTACCACAGAGACATATAAATTTTTCTGGCATTTCCTGCCTATAGAACATACTCTCACATATCGTAACAGGTGTTAACCTTGCTCTTCAGTTGTGCAAAAAAATAACACACATCACAAAATATGCCTTTATTCTTACAGTACATAGATGACTACTTTTGATCAATAAGCATCATTAACTCCATATATCCATATAATAATGTAGTTCTAGTGATAAACTGACTGATTAGCCTTAGTGGGAAAGGAGAGGATCCTTCCACAATGGAAGTCTTTCTGCTAATCTGATCAATTATGTACCTATTTACAAATCTTGTAAATAATATGGGAGGAACACTAGTATTAGATACCCTGTCAATGTTAAGGACATTAGAAATGGAGCAAAATCTTGGATCACAGAAGGACGGAAAAGGTAATTACTCATGGATCTTACTATTGCATAGTGTTATTCACCTTAACTAATTTAGGGAGCCCACAAAAATCTTAAATCTCATTGCTGAATGGAAATTTGGAACACTCTATTTGCTAATGTGAATCCAGTACACCACTCACTCAGCAAATACAATGTCCTTCAATAACTCTATAACAAGACTACAATAACAATTATTCTTGACAGCATGTATGTACATACTAAAAGAACTGTTTTTCCTCTGATAGTGTATCTATTTACTCATTCCCCATTTACAAATATTCTCCTCTATGTTGCAGTCAACAAAACACTACGAGTCAATGTGTTGGTCTGCTTGCCTCATTACCCTTCCAACAGGTACATCTCCCTTTATATACATGTTTTCTAATACACATCAACATCTTCCCATTTACATGAGTTCATTTTGCAAGTGTTTCATCTCACTTCTAGTATGACCTCTCTGTCTTTGTTGATGTCTCTCCTTCCTTTCTTATTTATCTCGATGGCCGTGCATCAGTCTGTTTTTACATGGTCTTTAACTAATCTTTTTCATATCATTTCTTTTCAGTGTCCTTTTTCTCCTTCTTCTCAGTCTAGTTTCCTCATCTTTTAATTTCATTTAATCTTTATTTATTTCTCTAAATTTTTTACACCTCACAGCATTTATCTCTGACTAGACAGCTACCTTTATAAGGGCCTCAACTTTAATTATAATCATTACTGAGTACACACATTTTCCATTTGATGCATGCAAGTGTATTTCTTCTAGAAGTTAACTGTGTCACATTGCAACACACATATCCTACATCTACATCTACATTGATACTCTGAAAATCACATTTAAGTGCCTGGCAGATGATTCATTGAACCACAATCATAATAGTTCTCTATTATTCCAATCTCATACAGCACATGGAAAAAATGAACACTTATATCTTTAGGTGCATGCTATGATTTCCCTTATTTTATTATGGTGTTCATTTCTCCTCATGTAGGTCGGCCTCAACAAAATATTTTCACACTCAGAGGAGAAAGTTGGTAACTGAAATGTTGTGAGAACATTCCACCACAATGAAAAACGCCTCCATTTTAATAATGTCCCTGGATCATTTCGGTAACACTCTCTTCCCTATTTTGCAATAATACAAAACATGCTGCCCTTCTTTGAACTTTCTCGATGTACTCCTTCAAGCCTATCTGGTATGGATCCCACACTACACAGCAGTATTCTAAAAGAGAATGGACAAGTGTAGTGCAGGCAGTCTCTCTAGTAGATCCGTTACATTTTCTATGTGTCCTGCCAATAAAACGCAGTCTTTGGTTAGCCTTCCCCACAACTTTTTCTGTTTTCCTTCCAATTTAAGTTGTTCGTAATTGTAATTCCTAGGTATTTAGTTGAATTTACTGCCTTTATATCTGACAAATTTATCATGTAACCAAAGTTTAATGGATTTCTTTTGGCACTCATGTCGATGATGTCACACTTTTTGTTACTTAGTGTCAATTGCCAATTTTCACACCATACAGATATCTTTTCTAAAGCATTTTGCAATCTGCTTTGATCTTCCTATGACTTTACTAGTCGATAAATGACAGCATCATCTGCAAACAACCTAAGAGGGTTGCTCAGATTGTCTCTTAAATGGTTTACATAGATAAGGAACACCAAAGGGCCTATAACACTACCTTGGCGAATGCCAGAAATCACTTCTGTTTTACTCTATGACTTTCCGTCAGTTACTACAAACTGTGACCTCTCTGACAGGAAATCATGAATCCAGTCACATAACTGAGACGATATTCCATAAGCACGCAAGTTCACTACAAGCTGCTTTTGTGGAACAGTGTCAAAAGCCTTCTGGAAATCTAGAAATATGGAATCAACTTGAAATCCTGTCAATAGCTCTCAACACTTTGTGTGAGTAAAGAGCTAGTTGTGTTTCACAAGAACGATGTTTTTTAAATCCATGTTGACTATGTGTCAATAGACTTTTTTTTGTTGAGGTAATTCATAATGTTTGAACACAATATATGTTCCAAAAGCCTGCTACATATCAATCTTAATGATATGGACCTGTAATTTAGTGGATTACTTCTACTACTTTTCTTGAATATGGATGTGACATTTACAACTTTCCAGTCTTTGGATATGGATCTTTCGTCAAGCGAATGGTTGTATATGACTGTGGAGCTATTGTATCAGCATACTCTGAAAGGAACCTAACTGGTATACAGTCTGGACCAGAAGACTAACTTTTATTAAGTGATTTAAGTTGCTTCACTACTCCGAGGATATTTACTTCTACGTTACTCATGTTGGCAGCTGTTATTGATCCGAATTCTGGAATATTTACTTTGTCTTCTTTGGTGAAGGAATTTCAGAAGGCTGTGTTTAGTAACTCTGCTTTGACAGCACTGTTGTCTATAGTATTTCCAATGCTATTGTGCAGAGATGTTATTGATTGTGTCTTGTTGCCAGCATAGTTAGTTAATTAGTTACATGTTCCATCACTCAATCTCACGGTAATGTGTCAAGTGCATAAGAAATGCACACATGAATCAAGGTTTCTTTCTTTTGTTAAAAATAATAATAATAATAAATGTTTAAAATTTTTATTACCTTCCCCACTCCCTTAAATGGCACAAAATGCATATTATTATACCTACAGATTTATTTATTTATACCTATAGATTTATTTATTCCTATTCAAGAATTAATATGTGTTATAGGAGGAGTTGTCAAAGAGATATGAGTTTAGTTTATTTTTAAAACTATTACTGCTGTCTGTCAGACATTTTATTTCATCTGGTAATTTATAAAAACGTTTTACAGCAGCTTTTCTGTGCCAAAGATAGGTTAAGTAGAGGATAGTGTAAATCCTTCTTTCTTCTGGTATTATAATCATGAATGTCACCTTTGTTTATAAACTGGTCCATGTTGTTGAGAACAAACTTCATTACTGAGTAAATGAACTGTGAGGTTGTTATAAGGATTCCTAACCTTTTAAACAGATGCCTACAAGACGTGCGACTATGAGCACCACACATTATTCTAACAATTTTCTTTTGAGCAGTGAATAATTTCTGCCTAAGTGTTGAGTTACTCCAAAATATTATTCCGTATGACATCAGAGAGTGAAAGTAAGCAAATTATGTTAGCTTGATAATCTCTATACCCTCAAAATTAGCAATTTTTCTGATTGCAAAAGTTGCCGAACCTTATTGCTTTAGGAGATCCATAATATGAATTTTTCAATTAAGATTCTCATCTATACTGCATGTACACTCAAAAACTTAGGATGCTCTACCCTGGCTACTGACTGTGTTATATTTATAGAAGGAACTGTACTCCTTGTAGTAGAAAATTGGATGCACTTTTTTTTTCTTTCGAAATTCGCAGCAAGCCCATTTGCAGAAAAACAATCAATAACTTTTCCAAAGACAGTATTTGTATAAATTTCTATTGGAATTTCTTTCACTGGATTAATAATGATGCTTGTATCATCAGTAAACAGTGTCAGTTTAGCTTCTTGTTCCAGATAAGAAGGGAGGTCATTCACATATGTCAAGAACAGAAGGGGACCCATGATTGAACCCTTTGGAACACCTAATGTAATTTCACCCCAATTAGATGAAGTGGGAAACTTCCTTAAATCACTTACAGCACATAGAGAAACTTTTTGCTTCCTGTTCTGTAGATATGACTTAAATCATTCATACACTGTTCCATTTATACCACAGGATTGTAATTTCTGTAACAAAAATTCATGGTTCACACAATCAAATGCTTTGGATAAGTCACAGAAAATTCCTATTGATGTCATTTTTCTGTTTAAGGACTCTGTTATGTTGGCAGTGAAACTGCATATTGCTGATTCAGTGGAACAGCATCTTTGAAATCCAAACTGTGGTTTACTAAGTATCCCATTACTGTTGAGATGGCTAACCACTCGAGTACATTACTTTCTTGACTATTTTTGAAAATGTTGTAAGCAAGTATCATGGCCAGTAATGATTGACATCTGTGGTGTTTCCTTTTTTGTAGAGTAGAGAACTCTACTATAGACCCTGACAAAAATGTAAGAACTGTGTCTAATAAGTTAGATTAATATGCAGAGATTCAAAAACTGAACTACCGAAGCACTCATGTGAGACTAAATACTTTCCCCCTGATTAGGAACTTGTAGTATGTCACAAAAGCAGTTTACTTTCCGACGCAAACCATAATGCGAGAACTGTGCATCAGATATCAAATTAATATGCAGGAACTCAAGAAACTAAACTATCAAAGCGCACAGATAAAATTATGCAATTCGCTCCTGGTTAGGAACTCATAGAAGTCACACAATCAGTTACTTCCTTCTTGGTGCTCCTGTCTTGGCTAGTTGATGCTGCTATTGCATTAAATACCAGTTTAATTAGTTACAGCAAGAATACACCAGCCTGGAGTGATAATGAATTAAGCCATGACCAATCCAGGGTAGATCAGCAACAGATCTATAACCAGTCATCCCTAGAGATAATTACCACACCTCTTGCATGAAATCTGCCTTAGGAGCTTACAGATTCCTTATTCTTAATTGTATCTTTCTGAGAATTCTGTTCTGGTTTCAGCACCTAATACATGCTCTCCACCTTCTTTTTATCTTAAATATCATCCTTTCATCTGAAAATGTTTTCCAGATGTGATCACCATGAAACTATATGATCTTTCTTTCACACTATTACACAGCAAATATATACAGCTTATATTCATCAAACTTATTGCAGCATTTGATGATGAATAAATAACACAGATATACTTCAACTTAAAGCACATGCAAGTTGATGTGAGAAGGCGATCAATACTGTAAATATTGATATTATAGACATAGACTCGTAAATAAATGTGTGTATGTGACAAAGAAATAAAGTAATTTAGAATTCATATTCTAAATGTCATATGTTAACTTACCTGTATAATGAATAGTGATCTGTTTCTGATTGTTTCAGGAATCTTTTCAGTGTGTTCATGTCCTTAATTGTCTGAAAAAAAGTTAACATTCTATGAAGTAGGTTGTACACCTGAATTTTAGGACAGACATGCTTATTATAAAAGCTTAAATAATATTTGGTGACAAAATTAGCATAACTGTCTTTTACTGGAGACTTACTACTATTCCTTCGCTTCTTGCTTTATAATTTGGTAAAATCCGACACCTGAAGATATCCACTTTATACTTTAAAACAACTAACAGTCAAAGATTTAGAAATTTCCAAAATAATATAGATAAGAGACATTTTATAATACAGTTTCAATACTACTGCTGTTGTATTTGTGGGATAGATAGTGGTATAAATGGTCCCAGAATAAGAGTGTGAACTCTCCAGCATAAAAAATATTAATGACAAGTTTTTTGTTTGCAAAGATAATTTTAGTGTGAGACTTTGGTAACAAATCAGGAAGGAAGACATGTGACAGTAACAAAGGAGTACAGAACTGATCAATACATGTAGTCACAGGAGGCTTGAATTAGTGAAGAAAGCATCAGGAGAATATCATTCATACTAGATTTTACAGAGAAGCAATATTTTTTTCTCCGCAATGCCAGGTTGGTATGTATCAAAAAATCATAGTCACATATATCTTTCCATATCCATCTTGTATAGTCTCTCTTTTGCAGGTCATGGAATAGGGCAAATGAGATATAAAAACAGTGAAAAAGGAATGGCCTACTTATTAAGGTGACTGCAGAGATGGCACAAATAAAGTGAACTGAATGAGTAGTGGCACGTTATTATACTCATTTACACAGCAACAATCAAAATGTGTACATGTCATATACAGAAGATACATATTAGAGATATTACTCAAAATTAACTTCCTGGAACAAACTTCATGCAGCAACTCACTGAAATAATTTGCCTGTGATATCCCACAACATGTCTGTAATAATAATTGCTACTATATAGTCTTCTCAGCATTTGCAGGCAGTATTACACAGTCGGACATCTGACATTTGGAGAGAGGGGGGGTATATATATATATGTATATATATATATAAATACAAAGATGAGGTGACTTACCGAACAAAAACGCTGGCAGGTCGATAGACACACAAACAAACACAAACATACACACAAAATTCAAGCTTTCGCAACAAATTGTTGCCTCATCAGGAAAGAGGGAAGGAGAGGGGAAGACGAAAGGAAGTGGGTTTTAAAGGAGAGGGTAAGGAGTCATTCCAATCCCGGGAGCGGAAAGACTTACCTTAGGGGGAAAAAAGGACAGGTATACACTCGCACACACGCACATATCCATCCACACATACAGACACAAGCAGACATATGTCTGCTTGTGTCTGTATGTGTGGATGGATATGTGCGTGTGTGCGAGTGTATACCTGTCCTTTTTTCCCCCTAAGGTAAGTCTTTCCGCTCCCGGGATTGGAATGACTCCTTACCCTCTCCTTTAAAACCCACTTCCTTTCGTCTTCCCCTCTCCTTCCCTCTTTCCTGATGAGGCAACAATTTGTTGCGAAAGCTTGAATTTTGTGTGTATGTTTGTGTTTGTTTGTGTGTCTATCGACCTGCCAGCGTTTTTGTTCGGTAAGTCACCTCATCTTTGTATTTATATATAATTTTTCCCACGTGGAATGTTTCCTTCCATTATATTGATATGTATGTATGTATATATATATATATATATATATATATATATATATATATATATATATATATATATGATATTTTGCCCAATTTACTGATTTGGTCATACATCTACTAAAAATGTACGTACATCTTCCCTGCGAGATGGTAGCGTATCATCCAGTAGTTAAATATTGGTGATTTTCAGGCACATCATCCTGCATTTCTGCTAGCACATATTGCAAGAACAAGGGGTACAAAGACATATCAGTCTTCTCAGCTAGCCAGTATGAGCAAAGAAAATACTTATCATTTGTAACTGCCTGGGCTTTGATCATCACACAGTGTTAGGAAGACTGGCCATGTACACTTCTACTCATCAAAAATTATACCTAAAAAGTGTACATTCCACCTTGGAAAAAAGTTGCCTTACCTGTTTGTAATACTCAAAGGAGGAAAAAGGGTGACTATATGTTTTCATGTCAGCAATCATGGACAAGTTCATTCAGCATACTTAATTAGGAATCAATATCTGCACAATGGTTTAGCAATAAGGGTAGGAAATCATTCCTTGAAGAATCTGATGAACTGATGGCTTGATCATTCCCATCTACCTCAATATTTGGTGCACAGATGTTGGGGCTTCATTATCTGTTATATCAACAATGAAATCCTTAATGTCAAGAGAGGAAACAAGTTAATAAAACATTCTCGGGTTTCAAGCTGCATCAAGTGGTTTACTGCCCATGAGTTATTGGCAGAGATCTCCTCTGCCATTGTCATCCACTTGACAATGGCAGAGGAGATCTCTGCTGAAAGTTTGTGGGCAGTAAACCACTTGACGCAGCTTGAAACTCGAAAATGTTTTATTAACAGATATCGCCGCAAAAGCATCCATTCGTACAGGAGATAGGTTGATTACATTTTCTTTCAATATGCATGTGATAAACCTAATCAGAATCCTTTATACAAGAAGCCAGGCAAGGAACATTTTAGTGTCAAGATGCTGAGGCATTGGGTGTTGTGATGCTGTAGCTGTATTTCTACCACAAGACCCAAAGGCCATGTTCACATAATAATATTTGCTGAAATATGTATCCATAGCAAATACATGACATTCCTTGGGGCTGTATTGATGGTGGTCCTGTGGCTATGGCTCTTGAGCTTTGATCTTTGTTACACTGATAATTACCAGTGTTGGTGGGTTTTTCCCTTTTCACCAAATGTCAGTACTCTTGACCACCTTTCTGTCAGTCTAGGTGACCGTGACATTGATTATTTCTTCTTCCTCATTACACAAATAAGATTGTTAAAAACTGTTAATGCTAATCTCAACTTTATTAGAGATCCCTGTACTGTTTCTTTTCCAGGTGTTTATTGTGAGATATTTTGTATGTGTTTCATCATCTGTTCATTCACTCATTCAACAATAGTGTTCTCTCAATCCAGTCAAAAAGGGCAGCCTTCAGGTGGGTGTGAACATGCTTAGCTATAGATTAACAGGCAGAAGCAATTGCTATGAGCAACTTTTATAAGAATTGTTGTTGTTGATGCAGCTCTCCATGCTACTCTATCCTATGCAAGCTTTTTCATCTCCCAGTACCTACTGCAACCTACATCCTTCTGAATCTGTTTAGTGTATTCATCTCTTGGTCTCCCTCTACGATTTTTACCCTCCACGCTGCCCTCCAATACTAAATTGGTGATCCCTTGATGCCTCAGAACATGTCCTACCAACCGATCCCTTCTTCTGGTCAAGTTGTGCCACAAACTTCTCTTCTCCCCAATCCTATTCAATACTTCCTCATTAGTTATGTGATCTACCCATCTAATCTTCAGCATTCTTCTGTAGCACCACATTTCGAAAGCTTCTATTCTCTTCTTGTCCAAACTATTTATCGTCCATGTTTCACTTCCATACATGGCTACACTCCATACAAATACTTTCAGAAATGCCTTCCTGACACTTAAATCAATACTGGATGTTAACAAATTTCTCTTCTTCAGAAACGCTTTCCTTGGCATTGCCAGCCTACATTTTATATCCTCTCTACTTCGACCACCATCAGTTATTTTGCTCCCCAAATAGCAACACCCCTTTACTACTTTAAGTGCCTCATTTCCTAATCTAATTCCCTCAGCATCACCCGACTTAATTAGACTACATTCCATTATCCTTGTTTTGCTTTTGTTGATGTTCATCTTATATCCTCCTTTCAAGACACTGTCCATTCCATTCAACTGCTCTTCCAAGTCCTTTGCTGTCTCTGACAGAATTACAATGTCATCGGCGAACCTCAAAGTTTTTATTTCTTCTCCATGAATTTTAATACCTACTCTGAATTTTTCTTTTGTTTCCTTTACTGCTTGCTCAATATACAGATTGAACATCGGGGAGAGGCTACGACCCTGTCTTACTCCCTTCCCAACCACTGCTTCCCTTTCACGTCCCTCGACTCTTATAACTGCCACCTGGTTTCTGTACAAATTGTAAATAGCCTCCTAGGCAAGGCAAATTTATAAGAATACTAACAATAAATTATGACTAGCACTAATTTTCTCAACTGATAATTATGGTAAGTGCTTCTAGATTATCTTATGTATGCATGTTAGGAGAAAATCAGTTACTTTAAAAACAGCCACTGCACCTCCTCCATACTACTCAGCTGCTGTTATCATCCAATACTTAAACAAATTTTACCCAGACTGCAATTAGGTGTTTATATACTGACAAAATCAGGATCTGTCTGATAAATTATTGGAGACATGTAGAATTTACATTCCTGAGTTCAGATATTCAGATATACACTAAGGTGACAAAAGTCAGAGGACAGTGATATGCACAAATATACATGGCAGTAGTATTGCATACACAAGGTATAAAAGGGCAACACTTTGACGGAGCTGTCATTTGTACTCAGGTGATTCACATCAAAAGGTTTCCAACATGATGATGGCCACATGACAGGAACATGATGATGGCCACATGACAGGAATTAACAGACTTTTATTGCAGAATGATAGTTGGAGCATTCCATTTTGGACATCATTAGGGAATTCAATATTCTGAGATCCACCGTGTCAACAATGTGCCAAGAATACCAAATCAGCCATTACCTCTAACCATGGACAAGGCAGTAGCCGAAGGCTCTCTCTTAATGACCAAGAACAGAGGTGTTGGTGTAGAGTTGTCAGTGCTAACAGACAAGCAACACTGCATGAAATAACTCCAGAAATCATTGTGGAACATACAACGAACATATCAGTCAGGACAGTGTGGAAAAATTTGGTGTTAATGGGCTATGGCAGCTTATGACCAATGTGAGTGACTTTGCTAACAGAATGACATCATCTTCAGTGCCTCTCCTGTGCTCATGATCATATCAGTTGGACCCTAGGCAACTGGAAAATCATGGCCTGGCCAGACAAGTCCCAATTCCAGTTAGTAAGAGCTAATGGTAGGTTCTGAGTATGGCACGGACCCCACAAAGCCATCGATCCAAATTGTCAATAAGGCACTGTGCAAACTGGTGGTTGCTCCACAATGGTGTGGGCTGTGTTTAAATGAACCTATCACTGACTGAAGACGGTTATATCCGGCTACTTGGAGACTGTTTTGCAGCCATTCATGGGCTTCATGTTCACAAACAATGATGTCATGTCACCAGGACATAATTGTTAGTGAGCAGCTGAATAACAGTCTAGACAATTTGAGTGAATTATCTGGCCACTTGGACCACCTGACATGAATGCTATAGAACATTTATGGGACATAATCGAGAGGTCAGTTTGGCCGCAACATCTTGCACCAGCAACATTTTCCCAATTATTGAGGCAACATTGTTCAATATTGCTGTAGGAAACTTCTAACGACTTGTTAAGTCCATGTCACATTGAGTTGCTGCAAATGTGCTGAGCAAAAGGAGGTGCCCCATGACTGTTGTCACCTCAGTGTGCTGTATATTTTGGGTGAAAGTTGTATTCTTTTACTTTGTGTTTAAATATTTAGGCATTTTCAATTTCCTATCTTATGTACACTGGTATCCTGCCACAAACTTTTGCACCAGAATATAAAAAGTCATTCTGAACCCTAGAGAAGGATGGTTAGTCTATAGGGAATTATTTCTACTTCTAGTATTGTGCTTGTGAATTGCTGAGTTCATTTACATTCTATGGTTATTAACCACATCTGCTATTAGAGACTATATATACTAGTAAGCTCCCTGAAGAGATTTCGAGACATTTTTAGCCATCAACTTTACAAGTATTGTTACTGAAAACATCCATAGAATAGAAAGTTTTTTATGCCATATGCTGCAGGACAGAATTCAGTGAAGGTCCGCTAGCAAACTTGTCTCGAGGTCTACACAGTGAGAGATTCCTGGGCGCAAAGCGGGCAGAACTGAGCTTTTGGCTTATGTATCCACGACAGTTTACTATCAATCTGGACACCCAGGAACTTCACACATGGTGCATCATGCAGTGTACACCCATTAATCTGAACTTCTGGTAGTGTTACTTAACAGCTAAAAATTTACCCCATAATTTACTGGAAGTCACTAGTCACAGACACATGTGTTAAAATACTCATGAATCTTAAAGAAACATGGCACCTGTCTTGACGAAACAGTTTGTGCGTTTACATTTTTCAACAAAATAATTTGCGTATTGACACCTGAAACCCACCCACTCACTGAGTTTATGAATTTATTGTGATCTAGTGTCTGTCATAATATGAATTTTTTCCAAACAGCTTTGGGTATTTAATGTAATAAACATACGTGCACGTTCTTCACAACCAAAACACCACTTGGATTACACACAATTTGACTTTCACATGTCGGGATTATGGAAAACAGTTGCATATAAAAACTTTTTTGTGTAATGGTGTTATGAAAGAAGTGTTGTGTTAATGGCTCAAAGTATAACTGTAAAGTTTTTCCCTTCTGAATAACATTACAAAGTTGACAAAATATTGGAGAAGTAAGGGTGACCATGTCGAAAAATGTGGTTTTTGTATCTGAAAACACTGAGAAATAGTGTTTATACACAATATGTCTCTCTATTGCACATCATGATACAATGTAACATTATTACATGTACATGTATTTCAGATTATGTTTTTTTTCAACTTAACACTAATTATTGAGTGGTGGAGCTAAGAATAATAACTGATTTACAGAACAAAATATGTCAACAGAAATGTCATAAGATCAGGAAACAGCATATCATCGTGTAAACAAATGTTGTTTTTCTAGTTTTCAGCATTGATTGGAGCACTTTCATTTGTGTAAAATGGGGGGAAAAATTAGAGATTGTAGTTAGTAAAACTATATGGTGTGGCTAGAAAGTCCCTAATCGCCTGAACTAAATGCATGTAACGGTGTAAAATAGTGACAATAATGGAAATTCCTTGATGGAACAATACATAAAATAAAGGCAACCACTCACCTTTAGTCAATTGATGTGTGGCACACAGACAAAGCATACACACACACACACACACACACACACACACACACACACACACACACACACACTACTGCAGTTGAAGAATCCAGATACACTACTATACAGAGAAGTCATTTTTTAACACATTTACCAAAAAATCTCAAAAAGTACTTGACTGATTTACTTCAGACTTTTACACAATACTCTAATGAACATTTGGACAGATGTAGGCTGTATGTTTTTTTAAATACATATGAAATATAAAATACGAAATGTGAATACTAAGGGGGAAACATTGTTAGCAGAAGTCTCAAAAAGTTCTTGACCAACTTACTTCAATTGTCTTATATGATACTCTAATGAACATTAGGACAGATATAGGCAATATGAATGCTCATCAGTTATGTATACAAAGCAGGATGTATGTGAGTATGTCTGGGATCTCCTCCCAAGCCCCTGGACAGATTTCAACCAAATTTGGTACATATATCAAATTTGGCTCAGAAGCAGCAGGTCTACAAGTAACAGCATTGTGTAGTTTATAACCTCCTAGCTTCAACAGAAGTGGATATTTAGCCAAAAACGTTTTTTTCTTCCAGGCTCTAGCATATAGGCTGTCCTGCACGACATATATGATTGTGAGAACAGTACTGGCCTGCCCAATCAATCTGCTTTGCAGAGCAGCCAATATGTTGAGAGCAAGAAATAGTTTTCCAGGTTCCGACATATTGGCAGCCGATCAGGGCAGGTGTTTTACGTTGGCCAGAGAGAGGATGTGAGGGAAATGGCCAAAGAGAAATAGATGTGGACAGACTGAGGGAGAAGAGGTGGACACAGAGAGGGGGAAGTGGAGGTGTGCCGGCCAGGGTGGCCGAGCGGTTCTAGGCGTTACAGTCTGGAATCGCGCGACTGCTACAGTCGCAGGTTCGAATTCTGCCTCGAGCATGGATATGTGTGATGTCCTTAGGCTAGTTAGGTTTAAGTAGTTCTAAGTTCTAGGTGACTGATGACCTCAGCAGTTCAGTCCCATAGTGCTCAGAGCCATTTGTGGAGGTGCGTCCAATATAGGTGTTGATGCATATGGATGTGAATCACAGGGAAAAGGCTGATTTAGCATATGAACAAACTGAACAGTAGTCTCTGGATTCTCTGTGAATAACAAAACAATACTTCTTTGGCGTTTGGCTTGGTGAGAGTGCAGTGTCCATCACAGTGTAGTAGAATGTTCTTGGCCTGGTTGTAACTGATGTCCTGCGAGATTGGAAGCTTAATGATGAAGACAGTGGTGACATCCTGTGACATGGTGCAGATGCTGCACTCAATTACAGCTAGCAGTTTGGACACAGTGGGTGAGATGGTCCTTGGACTGTGAATGTGAGCAGATGTCAATCAGGTGAGTCAGGAATGCTCAGCAATGGGAGCTCCAAACTGAGGAACTGTAGTGAGTGGGCCATAGCGTTACTACAGATGAGCTGCACTTATTGAAGAGAGCTCCATGCTGAAGAACAATGGAGCTGCCCTGATGTGCAATTTCCGTAGTTCAGCTGCACTGCAGCCTTTACAGCAGGTTCATGGATGGGTGCTGGGACCAGCACTGGGAGTAGTGAGGTAGTGCCAGAACTGGCAGCACCACCTGTGACAAAACTTGCGATCCCAAGACGAGTGGCAACCTCTGATGGCAACCTCTGGAGACTCGGAGTAAAACAGTCCTGCAGATTTACATTTGGATTGGATTGTTTCCTTCTGATTGTTAGAGTCTGTGTAATGAAGAGGCAAGGATTGCAGGTCACTTCTGCTACCTGTCTGAAGGGAAGTTGAACTATAAGTGCTAGCCATATGGTACCACAGTGGTTACACAGATTATTAGAATGCATTTGCATGGGCTTATGGATGTGGGAGAGGAGGGAATAGAACACATGATGTGTGAAGAGGCTAGTGGGATACTGAGAGGCAGGAGCAGGAAAGGCAGATGACTCAGCACCTGCACAACAAGATGAAAGGAGTTGATAAGACAGTTAACATTTGAACCTCTCATCCTCATCACCAAAACAGCTAAAGTGCTCCTCTTGTGAATTGCAACATAACTGTCATATGACTGCTCGGGGAAGAGAATAAAGCCTGTGTGTTGACCAGTTCATTATTCGCCTTTCTGTGTTTGGTAAGGGACAATGGCAGATACCAGTGATTTCACTTTGGAGGAACACTTAGTGAAAAATGAGTGGGTCCATAAATGAAAGCATAATAATAATAATAATAATAATAATAATAATAATAACACTGCTTAACTTTGGTAATCTGGCAAGAACTGCTGTATCCAATGTAGTAAGGCCATTAGCAAGACACAGGTGACAGATGGGTTTTGAGAATGGTTTAGTAAGGAGCCACATTTTCAGACATTGATCGCGTGGGAGAAGATAGCTTTTGGCCTGGAGAAACGGTTTGTCTTCTCCACAATGACAACTTCAGCATCAGCAAATTTTATTATGTGGTCTGTCTCACACAGTGCACACTCACCATGGCTGATTTTGCCACCTGTCTCAACCTACAATATCATTTATCCTGGTGTTGATGGATTGTACAGGCATTCCAACAATGACTTATTCTCATGTACAAGTCATGTGGTATATTCCCAACACTGAAAGTGAGTTCCTTTTGTCCTTTGTTGATCTGAGACACTCTTTGATTTTCTCAGTTGGTTTGTAAATAGTATTTACATCACGTTTGCACAATGTATGATCAATTCTGTCCATCACCCTGGGAATGTAAGGCAGAAAGCCCCTACACCACATTTCTTCTTCCAATGTGTCACTTTACTAAAAGTTATATTTCATGATATTTCTTATGCAACTGATGGAGTACCCTTTGCTCCTCAGAACGTATTCCAGGTGTTTCATCTTGTGTATGAGGCACTGTGGCTGACACATTCATCTTGTGTGCACTATGAGAACATTAATGATCCCTCTTTTCTAGCTTCAGTGATGATTTGACAGTTTATGCACACATCAGTCAGCGTGTATCAGTTTTCAATACATACTGTTTCCAAAGTTTGTAGTGTTTTGAGAATTTCTGTGTAAATTCTAGAACCACTTGGCCTTCTGCCATCTTGAACACACAATATTTTAAATATAAGTGTGAGAGAGCCTATTTACTGCTCATCACCTGTCTGTGTGTGCAGGTTTGAAGTTTATCGTGAGACGACTATAGATGTGGCGGTCGAACAGCACCTACAAGTGTTTGCCAGTCATGCCATGGAAGCAATAATGAAAGAACAAGGAGTGTTTATGCATTCTGTGCTGTATTATAACTTTGACGATTGTAGTGAAAAAAAAAAAAAAAGAACAGTTGAAGTATTGTTAATTAATGCTTGTTTTGGACTTGGAAAGGAAAAGACATGTATTGAGATTCATAGTGAGAAGAGGAATGGTTATTAAACCAACTCTCTTATAAATGTTATTTAGTTGGTTTCTGGTAGTCATATACCTACGTTCTGCAGACAATTCTGTTTGGTTTTGAGTCAAATACATCGTTAATCGATGAGTATGGTGACACTAAAATCTGTATATGTGATCATCAGATTACAAAGATAAGAAAATATTATTTTTTTGCCAAACACATCACAAACTGTTAGAACTTGGCGACCTTTGAAGGTCACAGAAGAAAACAGGAATTTTGAGACGAAAACAAGATAAGAAGATGATATGTGTGGCCTTAGCAACTGAGTATAACAAGACGAGAGTACCATTGCGAGAAACTGGACTACGCCTAAAAAATCACATGAAGAAAATTAGTAAATGCAACAAAAGGGAAGACGTAAGAAAGTCATAATGTTAAAAGAAAGGAGATAAGATCTCAACGTATTAGACTAAGAAGAGATACGCCGAGAACAATTCGATTAAGAAGATCTGATGTGGGGAGTAGACAGCTCTCACATGCATCGCGAGGACGCAGATGCAGAAAACAACATCCAGCCTAAACTCTATGCTGGATGAGCATAAAACAGTACTTTATTGTTTGAGTGTAAAGTTGGATAAACTGTTGAGTGAAGTGTACTCATGTAGTTGTTATACTTATTATACTTAGAGTGAATTTTTAAATGGTTACTAGATTGAAAGTGCATAGGAATACAAATAACGTGAAACAACGTACCAGACTCATACAATTATAGTTGGTGGTGACTTTAATTTACCATTGATATGTCGGCGAAAATATGTGTTTAATTCCGGAGGTAAGCATACATCATCATCCAAAATTAAGCTAAATGTATTCTCTGAAAATTATTTCGAGCAGTTAGTTCATGAGCCCACGCGAATAGTAAATGGTTGTGAAAACACGCTTGACCTCTTAGCAACAAATAATCCTGAATTAATAACGAGCATCACAATGGATTCAGGGATTAGTGAACACAGGGTTGTTGTAGTGAGATTGAATATTGTAACCCCCAAATCCTCCAAAAATAAAGGAAAAATATATTAATTCAAAAAACCAGATAAAAAATTCACTTGACGCCTTCCTGAGAGACAATCTCCACTCCTTCCAAATTAGTTATGTAAGTGTATACCAGATGTGGCTTGAATTCAGAGAAATAATATTGGCAGCAACTGAGAGATTTATACCAAATAACTTAACAAACGATGGAGCTGATCATCCTTGGTACACAAAATGGGTCAGAACACTGTTGCAGAAACAACGAAACAAACATGCCAAATTTAAACAGACGCAAAATCCCCAAGACTGGCGATCTTTTACAGAAGCTCGAAATTTAGCGTAGACTTCAATGCGAGATGCTTATACAGTTTCCACAATGAAACTTTGTCCAAAACCTGGCAGAAAATCCAAAGAGATTCTGATTGTATGTGAAAAATGTTAGCGGCAAGAAACAATCAAGGCCTTCTCTGTGCAATACCAATGGAGGTACTATCGAAGACAGTGCTGCCAAAGCAGAGTTACTAAACACAGCCTTCCGAAATGCATTCAAAAAGAAGACGAAGTAAATATACCAGAATTCAAATCAAGAACAGCTGCCAACAGGAGTAACATAGAATTAAATATCCTCAGAGTAGTGAAGCAATTTAAATCACTTAATAAAAGCAAGTCTTCTGGTCCAGACGGTATACCAATTAGGTTCCTTTCGGAGTATGCTGAAGCATTAGCTCCATACTTGACAATCATATACAACCATTTGCTCGATGAAAGATTTGTACCCAATGACTGGAAAGATGCACAGATCACACCAATATTCAAGAAAGGTAGCAGGAGTAATCCACTTAATTACAACATTGATATGCAGCAGGGTTCTGGAACATATATTGTGTTCGAACATTATGAAAACAGTCTATTGACACACAGTCAACATGGGTTTAGAAAACATTATACTTGTGAAACACAACTAGCTCTTTATTTGCATGTGTTGAGTGCTATTGACAAGGGATTTCAGATCGATTCCGTATTTCTGGATTTCCAGAAGGCTTTTGACACTGTGTCACACAAGTGCCTTATAGTGAAATTGTGTGCTTATGGAATATCATCTCAGTTATGTGACTGGATTTGTGACTTCCTGTCAAAGAGGTCACAGTTTGTAGTAACTGATGGAAAGTCATAGAGTAAAACAGAAGTGATTTCTGGCATTCCCCAAGTTAGTGTCATAGGCCCTTTGCTGTTCCTTATCTGTATAAACAATTTGGGAGACAATCCAAGCAGTCATCTTAGGTTGTTTGCAGATGACACTGTTGTTTATCAACTAATAAAGTCATCAGAAGATCAAAACAAATTGCAAAAAGATTCAGAAAAGATATCTGAATGGTGTGAAAATTGGCAGTTGACTCTAAATAATGAAAAGTGTGAGGTCATCCACATGAGTGCTAAAAGGAATCTGTTAAACTTTGGTTACACCATAAATCAGTCAAACATAAAGGCCATAAATTCAAATAAATACCTGGAAATTAAAATTATGAACAGCTTAAATTGGAAGGAACACACAGTAAATGTTGTGTGTGTGGCAAGGGGGGGGGGGGGGGGGGGAGAGGCTAGCCAAAGACTGCATTTTATTGGCAGGACACTTAGAAAATGTAACAGATCTAGTAAGGAGACTGCCTACACTATGCTTGTCCATCCTCCTTTAGAATACTGCTGCGCGGTGTGGGATCCTTACCAGATAGGACTGACAGAGTACATCAAAAAAGTTCAAAGGGGGGCAGCCCATTTTGTATTATCATGAAATATGGGAGAGAGTGTCACTGAAATGATAAGGGATTTGGGCTGGACATCATTAAAGGCGTTTTTCTTTGTGATGGAATCTTCTCACGAAATTCCCATCACCAACTTTCTCCTCTGAATGTGAAAATATTTTATTGACACCAACCTACATAGGGAGAAATGATCACCACGATAAAATAAGGGAAATCAGAGCTCTTACGGAAAGATATCAGTGTTTGTTTTTTTCGCGCGCTATACGAGATTAGAATAATAGAGAATTGTGAAGGTGGTTCGATGAACCCTCTGCCAGGCACTTAAATGTGATTTGCAGAGTATTCATATAGATGTAGATGTAGATATGTTTGATATCAGCAGACTACTTTTTGCCAGGGATGCCCTTTTTGTGTACGCTACAGTGCTTTTTATGTCCTCCATGCTTCATTTCTCATGGATTATTCTGCTTCCTAGGTAGCAAGATTCCTCACTTCATTTATTTCGTGATCACCAATTTTGGTTTTAACTTTCTTGTTATTCTCAATTGCGCTACTCCTCGTTACTTTTGTCTTTTTCTAGTTTACTCTCAATGCTTATCCTGCACTAATTAGACTATTCATTCCATTCAACAGATCCTGTAATTCTTCTTCACTTTCACTGAGGATGGCAATGGCATCAATGAATCTTGTAATTGATGTCCTTTCACTCTGAATTTTAATCCCACTCTTGAATCTTTCCTTTATTTCCATTATTGCTTCTTCGATATAGAGACTGAACAGTAGGGGCAAAAGACTGCATCCATATCTTACATCCTCTTTAATCAGAGCACTTTGTTCTTGGTGTTCAAATATTATTGTTCCCTCTTCATTCTTGTACATATTGTATGTTACCAGTCTTTTTCTATAGCTTATTTTTATTTTTATCAGAATTTCAAACAACTTGCCACCATTTTGCATTGTTTTCCTAGGATGACCAATACTATAGCATGCCTTTCTTCCATTATCAAATGGAACATCAAACCTGCCTCTCTGGTGCCTTTACCTTCCCGAAAGCCAAACCAATCGTTATCTAACAGATCCTCAATTTTCTTCTACATTTTTCTGCATATTATTCTTGTCAGTAGCTTGGATGCATGGGCTGTTAAGCTAATTGTATAGTAGCTGTCACACTTATCTGCCCTTGCTATCTTCAGAACTGTGTGGATGATATTTTTCTGAATGTTTCATGGAGTGTCACCAGTCTAATAGATTATTGTCAACTTGAATAGTCGTTCGATTGCCATTTCCTCAAATTATTTTATAAACTCCAAAGGAATTTTATCTAACCCTTCTGCCTTATTTGATCTCAAGTCTTTCACAGCTATTTTACATTCTGATAATACTGGATCCCCTATTGTCTTCCACACTGACTCCAATTTCTCCTTCTATCATGTCATCAGGTAAGTCCTCCACTTCATAGAGGCCTTCAATATATTCTTTACACCTTTCTGCTCTCTAACACGAATTTAACAATGTAATTCCTACTGCAATCTTACTATTATCACTCTTAGTATAAATAACGTATTACCTGGATCCTTAGTAAAGATAACAGGGTGTAAGAATTTATCTAAACATTGTAACTGAATAATAGACATACTTACTAAAAACTAAATTTATTAATTTTGTTACACACTGTCAATTAGTAACTCATCAGACCAGTTGAAAAAAAAACTGAGATAGTTTTAAGTAGATGTTGCATAAATTACCTTTAATTTGAATGCTTCTAGCACTTTCCTGATTTTCCAAGGTTCACAGTTTTCACCCAAAGACAACAGACGCTGTGCCCAGTCCATGCAGTATGAGTTACAGTTAATTTCATCAATTCTCAGTTTTCCTCCAGGACTTCCAGTTTTCAAAAAGACCGGTGAATTGTCAGTAGATTCAGCTTTATTAATTGAGCCCAAGTATTGAACAACAGCACAAGAAGAGATGAATCTTTGAACATCAGCTACTGCTTTTGGACCCACATTATCACTCCCCATTACTTTTCTATTCTGCTGTGCCTAAACAACAAAAACTTACATACATATAAATGTAATCATTAAATACAAACAGTGCTTCATGTAATGTAAATGGAATTTAGACTCTTGTTTACCCAAGAAACACAAAATTGAATAGCCAATAATGTAGATGACAGTGCCTGATACTGTTTGACCAAATATATAATTGGCAAAGCATTGACAATGTCAGCTGACAAAAACATATTAACGAAAAACTAATTTTTCTGAAGAATATGACAAGCTCATTAGCTGACCTACTACATGCATATTCCTAATTGTAATCAAACAATAATTACTGCAATTATAATATCATGTCACTACAATGCTTGTTGAATACACTAACTTGTCCCAGCTATTGCAATTAAATTACTAATGAGGGCTGTTGAGTGCTAGCACAATTCAGTCTCAGAATACAAAGGTTGGTGAGATGCATCATTAAACTAAAAATAAAATCAAAGTGAGGGACAGACAAATAACATAAATTGGATATCTTTATTATAGTGCTACCATTCAACTTCCACTATCTACAGTGGAGAATACCAAACTCAACTCTTTTGATCAAGTTTTTGACTAACTTTCCCCTCATACTGCTTTGGTGCAACCACTCCTAAAATTCAGTGCCACCTTTAGTTGTAATTGGCTACATGATGACCATCAAGCACTACTCAAGCTGGGTGATTTTACTTTCTTATTGCAGTTTCCAGTTTTGACCTTAGTTCCTCAATTTTATATTTATTAACTCATAGTTTTCATAGTGGTGGTGACTATATAGAGGCTCTATATATGGGTGATGTACTTGAGGACAATATTATAGAAATGGAAGGACATGTAGATGAAGATGAAATGGGAGATATGATGCTGCGTGAAGAGTTTGACGGAGCACTGAAAGATCTAAGTCGAAACAAGCCCCCGAGAGTAGACAACAATCCATTAGAACCACAGATAGCCTTGGGAGAGCCACCCCCGACAAAACTCTTCCATCTGGTGAGCAAGATGTATGAGACAGGCAAAATAACCTCGGACTTCAAGAAGAATATAATAATTCCAATCCCAAAGAAAGCAGATGTTGACAGATGTGAAAATTACTGAACTATCAGTTTAATAAGTCATGGCTGCAAAATACTAACATGAATTCTTTACAGATGAATGGAAAAACTGGTAGAAGCTGACCTCAGGGAAGAGTTTGAATTCCATAGAAATGTTGGAACACGTGAGGCAATACTGACCCTACGACTTATGTTAGAAGATAGATTAAGGAAAGGCAAACCTACATTTCTAGCATTTGTAGACTTAGAGAAAGCTTTTGACAATGTTGACTGGAATACTCTCTTTCAAATTCTGAAGGTGGCAGGGGTCAAATACAGAGCAAAAGTCTGTTTACAATTTGTACAGAAACCAGATGGCAGTTATAAGAGTCGATGGGCATGAAAGGGAAGCAGTGGCTGGGAAGGGAGCAAGACAGGGTTGTAGTCTATCCCTGATGTTATTCAATCTTTCTATGGAGCAAGCAGTAAAGGAAACAAAACAAAAATTCGGAGTAGGAATTAAAATCTATGAAGAAGAAACAAAAACTTTGAGGTTCACCGATGACATTGTAATTATGTCAGAGACAGCAAAGGACCTGGAATAGCAGTTGAACAGAATGGATAGTGTCTTGAAAGGAGGATATAAGATGAACATCAACAAAAGCAAAACGAGGATAATGGAACGTAGTCGAATTAAAAAATCAGGTGATGCTGAGGGAATCAGATTAGGAAATGAGACACGTGAAGTACTAAATGAGCTTTGCTATTTGGGGAGCAAAATAATTGATGATGGTTGAAGTAGAGAGGATATAAGATGTAGACTGCCAATGATAAGGAAAGCATTGCTGAAGAGAAATTTATTAACATCAAGTACAGTATTAAATGTCAGGAAGTCGTTTCTGAAAGTGTGTATGTTGAGTGTAGTCATGTATGGAAGTGAAACATGGACAATAAATATTTTAGGCAAGAAGAGAATAGAAGCTATTGAAATGTGTTGCTGCAGAAGAATGCTGAAGATTAGATGGGTAGATCACATAACTAACGAGGAGGTACTGAACAGAATTGAGGAGAGGAGAAATTTGTGGCATAACTTGACTAGAAGAAGAGATTGGTTGGTAGGACACGTTTTGAGGCATCAAGGAATCACCAATTTAGTATTGGAGGGCAGCGTGGAGGATAAAAATCGTAGAGGGAGACCAAGAGATGAATATACAAGCAGATTCAGAAGGATGTAGGTTGCAGTAGGTACTGGGAGATGATGAAGCTTATACAGGATGGAGTAGCATGGAGAGCTCCATCAAACCAGTCTCTGGACTGAAGACCACAACAACAGCAACATTGAATCCCCTATGTCTGCTTGTTGTGATGTAGGGCACTTTGCTATTGTATTGCTGGACAGCGAAGGTTGGTACACAATAAACCAAATACTGGACCAGTTTTCTCATTGGATTGATGACTTTTTAGCAAATATAACTCACAAGGAGAGGCCGCCAATTGTGAAATTCAGATTCGATTCATACTGCGCATAATAAAAGCTCAAGGCCAGAGGTGTAATGTGGCAAAGCACCAAGATGCACTTCTCAGCCGTTGTTGAGAAAATCGACAGTTAAAAGAAACAGTTGCAGTGAAATACTCCAGCAGCGCAGCGGGAAGCGCTCTCGTTCGTAATCCGAAGGTCGCCGGATCGAATCTCGCGCTATGCAACTTTTTTTTTTTTAGTATTTGTTTTTTATAATTCATATATATATATATATATATATAACCACACACGCGCGCACACACACACACACACACACACACACACACACACACACACACACACACACACACACACACACACACACACACACACACACTCCTCTTCCTCAAAATCACCCTCTCCAAACCTTCCAGGAATTTCTGACTTCCAGCCTTGCTTCTCAATCCTTCTTAAAAAACCTTAATCCTACTCCCAACATCACCACTGCTGAAGCCCAGGCTATCTGTGATCTGAAGGCTGACCGATCCATCGTCATTCTTCCGGCGGACAAGGGTTCCACGACCGTGGTACTTGATCGTCGGGAGTATGTGGCTGAGGGACTGCGTCAGCTTTCAGACAACACCACTTATAAAGTTTGCCAAGGTAATCCCATTCCCGATGTCCAGGCGGAGCTTCAAGGAATCCTCAGAACCTTAGGCCCCCTGCAAAACCTTTCACCTGACTCCATCAACCTCCTGACCCCACCGACACCCCGCACCCCTACCTTCTACCTTCTTCCTAAAATCCACAAACCCAATCATCCCGGACGCCCCATTGTAGCTGGTTACCAAGCCCCCACAGAACGTATCTCTGCCTACGTAGATCAACGCCTTCAACCCATTACATGCAGGCTCCCATCCTTCATCAAAGACACCAACCACTTTCTCGAACGCCTGGAATCCTTACCCAATCTGTTACCCCCGGAAACCATCCTTGTAAACATTGATGCCACTTCCTTATACACAAATATTCCGCACGTCCAGGGCCTCGCTGTGATGGAGCATTTCCTTTCACGCCGATCACCTGCCACCTTACCTAAAACCTCTTTCCTCATTACCTTAGCCAGCTTCATCCTGACCCACAACTTCTTCACTTTTGAAGGCCAGACATACCAACAATTAAAGGGAACAGCCATGGATACCAGGATGGCCCCTCGTACGCCAACCTATTCATGGGTCGCCTAAAGGAAGCCTTCTTGGTTACCCAGGCCTGCCAACCCAAAGTTTGGTACAGATTTATTGATGACATCTTCATGATCTGGACTCACAGTGAAGAAGAACCCCAGAATTTCCTCTTCAACCTCAACTCCTTTGGTTCCGTCAGATTCACCTGGTCCTACTCCAAATCCCACGCCACTTTCCTTGACGTTGACCTCCATCTGTCCAATGGCCAGCTTCACACGTCCGTCCACATCAAACCCACCAACAAGCAACAGTACCTGCATTATGACAGCTGCCACCCATTCCACATCAAACGGTCCCTTCCCTACAGCCTAGGTCTTCGTGGCAAACGAATCTGCTCCAGTCCGGAATCCCTGAACCATTACACCAACAACCTGACAACAGCTTTCGCATCCCGTAACTACCCTCCCGACCTGGTACAGAAGCAAATAACCAGAGCCACTTCCTCATCCCCTCAAACCCAGAACCTCCCACAGAAGAACCACAAAAGTGCCCCACTTGTGACAGGATACTTTCCGGTACTGGACCAGACTCTGAATGTGGCTCTCCAGCAAGGATACGACTTCCTCAAATCCTGCCCTGAAATGAGATCCATCCTTCATGAAATCCTCCCCACTCCACCAAGAGTGTCTTTCAGCCGTCCACCTAACCTTCGTAACCTGTTAGTTCATCCCTATGAAATCCCCAAACCACCTTCCCTACCCTCTGGCTCCTATCCTTGTAACCGCCCCCGGTGTAAAACCTGTCCCATGCACCCTCCCACCACCACCTACTCCAGTCCTGTAACCCGGAAGGTGTACACGATCAAAGGCAGAGCCACGTGTGAAAGCACCCACGTGATTTACCAACTGACCTGCCTACACTGTGATGCATTCTATGTGGGAATGACCAGCAACAAACTGTCCATTCGCATGAATGGACACAGGCAGACAGTGTTTGTTGGTAATGAGGATCACCCTGTGGCTAAACATGCCTTGGTGCACGGCCAGCACACCTTGGCACAGTGTTACACCATCCGGGTTATCTGGATACTTCCCACCAACACCAACCTATCCGAACTCCGGAGATGGGAACTTGCTCTTCAATATATCCTGTCTTCCCATTACCCACCAGGCCTCAATCTCCGCTAATTTCAAGTTACCGCCACTCATACCTCACCTGTCACTCAACAACATCTTTGCCTCTGCACTTCCGCCTCGACTTACATCTCTGCCCAAACTCTTTGTCTTTAAATATGTCTACTTGTGTCTGTATATGTGTGGATGGATATGTGTGTGTGTGTGTGTGTGTGCGCGAGTGTACACCTGTCCTTTTTTCCCCCTAAGGTAAGTCTTTCCGCTCCCGGGATTGGAATGACTCCTTACCCTCTCCCTTAAAACCCACATCCTTTCGTCTTTCCCTCTCCTTCTCTCTTTCCTGATGAGGCAACAGTTTGTTGTGAAAGCTTGAATTTTGTGTGTATGTTTGTGTGTCTATCGACCTGCCAGCGCTTTCTTTCGGTAAGTCACCTCATCTTTGTTTTTTTATATATATATATAAAAAATTCCCGGCAATCAGTTGCAACAATTATGCATATAATAAGTTGTTGAAAGTTGTTTGTCGTGGAAAAACTGGCGACTTCGAACAGCATTATGTTTTCCGCAAACAAAGTTGTATTTCACAAATGTTATTAATTGTCTTCATAATGTTAACCACGCATAGTTAACGGAAGACATAGAAACGATATTCCGAAACGAATACGTATAGTGTAAGTCAAACGTTCGAATTAGAATAGAGACCCCACGAACACAAATTTGCTGTGGCAGGTATGAAATATAAACTCTGTTACTCGCTCGTTACACTTGAATGACAGATGTTGAATGGGCCGAAACAAGCCGCCGCATAACAGCGTAGTTGCCTGCTAACTTCGAAAGAAGGTAGATGCGGTCCCTAGCACAACTTATAACATTGTCGAAAATCAGTGCGGACGGGAGAGCTTTGGTACACAATGTTAAAAAAAATGGAAAAATGGAGGCGGTACAATTGGAGAGCGATCCGCCTTCACCAACATGCATAAGCAATTCATTAATACTTTGTGTATATATATATATATATATATATATATATATATAAAAAAATACAAAGATGAGGTGACTTACCGAACAAAAACGCTGGCAGGTCGATAGACACACAAACAAACACCAACATACACACAAAATTCAAGCTTTCGCAACAAATTGCTGCCTCATCAGGAAAGAGGGAAGGAGAGGGGAAGACGAAAGGAAGTGGGTTTTAAAGGAGAGGGTAAGGAGTCATTCCAATCCCGGGAGCGGAAAGACTTACCTTAGGGGGAAAAAAGGACAGGTATACACTCGCACACACGCACATATCCATCCACACATACAGACACAAGCAGACATATTTCAAATGTCTGCTTGTGTCTGTATGTGTGGATGGATATGTGAGTGTGTGCGAGTGTATACCTGTCCTTTTTTCCCCCTAAGGTAAGTCTTTCCGCTCCCGGGATTGGAATGACTCCTTACCCTCTCCTTTAAAACCCACTTCCTTTCGTCTTCCCCTCTCCTTCCCTCTTTCCTGATGAGGCAACAATTTGTTGCGAAAGCTTGAATTTTGTGTGTATGTTTGTGTGTCTATCGACCTGCCAGCGTTTTTGTTCGGTAAGTCACCTCATCTTTGTATTTATATATAATTTTTCCCACGTGGAATGTTTCCTTCCATTATATATATATATATATATATATATATATATATATATATATATATACACACAAAATTCTAGCTTTCGCAACCAATGGTTGCCTCGTCAGGAAAGAGGGAAGGAGAAGGAAAGACAAAAGGATATGGGTTTTAAGGGAGAGGGTAAGGAGTCATTCCAATCCCGGGAGCGGAAAGACTTACCTTAGGGGGAAAAAAGGACAGGTATACACTCGCACACACACACATATCCATCCACACATACACAGACACAAGCAGACATTGGCCTTTACAAATGTCTGCTTGTGTCTGTGTATGTGTGGATGGGTATGTGTGTGTGTGCGAGTGTATACCTGTCCTTTTTTCCCCCTAAGGTAAGTCTTTCCGCTCCCGGGATTGGAATGACTCCTTACCCTCTCCCTTAAAACCCGTATCCTTTTGTCTTTCCTTCTCCTTCCCTCTTTCCTGACGAGGCAACCATTGGTTGCGAAAGCTAGAATTTTGTGTGTATGTTTGTGTTTGTTTGTGTGTCTATCGACCTGCCAGCGCTTTTGTTTGGTAAGTCTCATCATCTTTCTTTTTAGATATATATATATATATATATATATATATATATATATATATATATATATATATATATATATGAATTACAAAAAACTAATAATAAAAAAAAAAATTGCATGACGCGAGATTCGATACGGCGACCTTCGGATTACGAACCTGAGCGCTTACCGCTGCGCCACGACGCTGTAGAAAATTACTAATCGTCGAGAGTATTTCACCGCAACGGTTTCTTTTAACTGTCGATTTTCTCGACAACGGCTGAGAAGTGCATCTTGGTGCTTTGCCACATTACACCTCTGGCCGTGAGCTTTTTTTATGCGCAGTATGAATCGAATCTGAATTTCACAATTGGCAGCCTCCCCTTGTCAGTACAACATTCTTAATAGGCAGAAATTCTTAAATGTGCTAGAACAGTGTTTTTGGGGGCTATTACTGTTCGTTGTTCTAAATATCAAAAGCTCAGTGAGGTTAATCACATCTAATATCAATGTATACAGGGAAGCTGCAATGCCAGAAAATTTTAGTGAATTCCAAACAATGAAAAATCCAGGATGGAATGTAACAATATTATGAGAAGTATAGTTGCTATTGACCATATAGCGGAGATGTTGAGTCACAGATACACACAACAAAAAGACATTCACAATTAAAGCTTTCAGCCTGGCCTTTGTCAACAATAGACACACATACGCGTGCGCCTGCACGCTCGCACGGGCGCATGTTCACACGCGCGCGCGCGCGGTCACGCACACGCACACGCACACGCGCGCGCGCGGTCACGCACACGCACACGCGCGCGCGCGCGGTCGGTCACGCACACGCACACGCGCGCGCGCGGTCACGCACACGCACACGCGCGCGCGCGGTCACGCACACGCGCACACACACACACACACACACACACACACACACACACACATGTTATCGCAACTCACACACGACTGCAGTCTCAGTGGTTTCAGCTGCCTGAGACTGCAGTCGTATGTGTGAGTTGCATTTGCATGAGAGTGTGTGTGTGTGTGTGTGTGTGTGTGTGTGTGTGTGTGTGTGTGTGTGCGTGCGTGCGTGTCTATTGCTGACGAAGGCCAATGGGAGAAAGCTTTAACTGTGAAAGTCTTTTTGTTGTTCCTATCTGTGACTCAGCATTTCTGATATTTAGTGAATTACAGGAAGACTTGCAGAAGATTGATGCTTTGTGCAAGGACTGGCAGTTGACACTCAACATAAACAAATTTACTGTACCATACATAAATAAATGGAAAACTCATTATTGTTTGATTACAAAATTGGCGATCAATCATTGGAAATCTTTAAACATCCAGAAAGGAAATTCAATTAGTCAGTGATGGAGATACACTATGTGATCAAAAGTATCCGGACACCCCCACAAACATACGTTTTTCATATTAGGTGCATTGTGCTGCCTCATACTGCCAGATACTCCATATCAGCGACCTCAGTAGTTCTTAGACATTATCAGAGAGTGGAATAGGGCATTCTGCAGAAGTCACGGACTTCAAACGTGGTCAGGGGATTGTCTGTCACTCATGTCATACGTCTGTACGTGAGATTTCCACACTCCTAAACATCCCTAGGTCCACTGCTTCTGATGTGATAGTGAAGTGGACACATGAAGGGACATGTACAGGCAGGCCTTGTCTGTTAACTGGCCGAAACCAACAACAGTTGAAGAGGGTCGTAAGGTGTTATAGGCATATATCTATCCAGACCATCATACAGGAATTCCAAACTGCATCAGGACCCACTGCAAGTACTATAATGGTTAGGCAGGAGGTGAGAAAACTTGGATTTCATGGTCGAGCGGACGCTCGTAAGCCACACATCTCGCCGGTAAATGCCTAAGGCCACCTCGCTTGGTGTAAGGAGCGTAAACATTGGATGATTGAACAGTGGAAAAACATTGTGTGGAGTGATGAATCATGGTACACAATGTGACGATCTGATGGCAGAGTGTGGGTATGGCGAATGTCTGGTGAATGTCATCTGCCAGCGAGTGTAGTGTCAACAGTAAATTTCGCAGGCGGTGGTGTTATGGTGTGGTCATGTTTTTCATGGAGGGGGCTTGCACCCCTTGCTGTTTTGCGTGGCACTGTCACAGCACAGGCCTACATTGACGTTTTAAGCACTTTCCTGCTACCCACAGTTGAAGAGCAATTTGGGGATGGCTATTGCATCTTTCAACACAACTGAGCACCTGTTCATAATGTATGGCCTGTGGCGGAGTGGTTACATAACAATAACGCCCTGTAATGGACTGGCCTGCACAGAGTCCTGACCTGAATCCTATAGGACACCTTTGGGATGTTTTGAAACACCGACTTCATGCCAGGCCTCACTGACCGACATCGATACCTCTCCTCAGTGCAGCACTCCATGAAGAACGGGCTGCCATTCCCCAAGAAACCTTCCAGCACCTGACTGAATGTATGCCTGTGAGAGTGGAAGCTATCATCAAGGCTAAGGGTGGGCCAACACTATATTGAATTCCAGCATTACCTACAGAGGGTGCCACGAACTTGTAAGTCATTTTCAGCCAGGTGTCTGGATACTTTTGGTCACATAGTGTATCTTACATACTTCTCTCTTAAAGGTTTCTTAAGTTTTACTCGTCAGCCTAGGACCATTACTAGTGCAGATTAATAGCATAAATGGATAAGATCTAAAGAAGAAAACTGTATGCCATTACATTGTATCTTTTGTTACAGTTACATGTCCTTTTAAAAAAGTGCAAGAACATCACAGAGATGCTCATTCAAGCTCTTGTGCACCACACATACTTGTTAAAATTTTGAGAGCACAGATTCCAGAAACAGTCAAGCAATAATTCACTACCTGCACATAAATATATCTCCCAAAATAATTGTTATGGTAAAAATCAGAACAATTCAAGTTCATTTGAAGCTTCACTGACCGATTTTCTTCCTACACACTACTTATAAATGGATATAAAAGGGGAGAAATGGCAGTGGTAGATGTAGATACCCTTTATTAAAAACCATAAAGTGGCCTACTGAAGCAAATATACTGTTTACTTGAACACTTCCAATACATGCCACCTGAGAACTAAGGCAAGAAAAGGTAGGGTGTGAAAAAGCTGCTAATGATTCCTTCTCTATCTGTCGTCCAGCTACCATCACCTGTTCCAAAGTACACCCTTCACTACTGTTCTGTAAAGCGCCATACCAGAAAAATACCTCGTATTTTTATCTGTTTCTATCCCCATCCCTTCTCCCCTCCCCTCCCCCCCCCCCCTCCTCTCCTTCTCTAAGGAATTTGCGTCCCATAAAGCCTCGTAATTTTTCTATGTAACCAATTTCTGATTTTTATATTGTGCTTTTGTGCTCTATTTTGATTAATTTTCTGCTACTTTTTTTCTATTTCTTTTGTCTCAGCAAAGATTAAACAAATCAAGGGTGAGCTGTCTGCCACATCTGAAGCCACAGAGCTTGGGTCCTTAAGTTGTAACATGAATACTGAGATCAAACAAACTGATGATAAAATTACAATGTGCTTTTATGCACAGCTTTACACCAGTTCAGGGCACAAGCCAATGTGAAGTCTAATGGCAACTGGAGACAAGATGTATTTGACAGCCATAACTACTGAAGATTGCCCTCATTGTCACACAGATAATTGGATGGTATCTGAAATACATCTCTATCTGCACCCAACTCAACATATATTACGCCATCAATATACCTGGTAACCAGATAGAATATGATCGATTCTCTAAGTATTTTTTTTTCCTTTTTTTTTATTTATACTATTCATTATAAAATGTCATTTACAAGTCACATAAACTGAAGCATGCAGAGTACTTATCAATCCACCATCTCTGACCTACTTTCTCTGATGCATCCTCTGTTACCTTTGTTTACCCCCGTCCTCACTAAAAGTGGATCCCTCTCATCCTAATGTCTGAGTGACCCGCCCTCCTTCTAACCTTCCCCATCTTATTCTCCCTTTCGCCTAAGAAAGTAACTAATAATTTTGAAAGCTATGATAGTCTCACGTATTTCTACATGTGTCAATCTCCAGTGCTAAATATTTCTCCAACTGAATGTAAATCCTGAACCGCAGAATAACACATATATTATTACTTGTAAAGGTAGAGTTTTTTTATACAATGTCAAATGGAGCATTTAAACAAAATGAAAAAGGACATCCGAAGATAATAATATATACCAGCTGAAGAAGAATTGCAACTTCTTCTCCCATAGTGTTAAGTACACGGCACACATAATAAACACAGTCTGCCAGCCATGTTGATAATTCTGCATGCAGTCCTTTGGAAAATTCTGTCTGCAACAAAAGACAAAAAGCACACATTCACCATACCAATCAACTGTTAGTATTCATATTATAAACACTAAATTTAGAGGAAAAAAAACTATGTACAGAAAGGATATTATTGTAGTTCACTAACAAGTTGTTTGATTTATAGATCTGCATTACCTTTTGCTGTAAAATCTCAAAGAGCTTTTATGAATGAAAAGTATATCTAATAGAAAATAAATGTTCATACTGATATCCACAATTTAAAATATAGAGCTAAATAATGTGTAATGAATAAAAGTATGTTACTAGTTTTAAGTTTATTTTCTTTAACTTATATTTTCTCTATCACTGAAATGGGTCAGTGCAATTTTATAACATTTGAAATCATTCTTTCTTGAGCTCTCTTCCATTTAAGGGTGACTCTGTTTTTCTACAGGAAATAAACTTTGTTTCATAAGACTTTTTTAAAAATTTATTCTGCAATTTCTTCACCGACTTGTATGTGACTTTTACAGTTACATTCCTGTAGCGTAACATCATGTACTCTCAGTCCGGTTAAGACTCCCATGAATGGTTTGAGCACAAGATAAATTTTGTATAACTCGCAATCCTCCTGCAGTGCTTATGTTTCATATGAACAAATAGCAGAGGCTCAAATAGGCAGAGAGACAAGGCCCAACAAAAATCCTTGGATTATGTGTGAGACATTAAAATAAATGACAAAAGAAGAAAATTAAAAATTCAGAAAATGAAACAGGAAAAAGGGAATACGGATGTCTAATGAGTGCAAAATGGCATAGCAGGAACTGCTACAAGAGAAATGCAAAGCTGTAGAAGCATTCATGAAAAATAAATACTGCATTTAGAAAAACTGAGGGAAATTTTGGAGAAATGAAAAGCAGTTATAAGAATATCAAGAACTCAGATGCCATGCTGGTGCTAAGCAAAGAAAGGAAAGCTGAAAGGTAGAATGAATTTATAGAAGCACTATTGAAGGGAAACAAACGTGAAGACAAAATTATAGAAAGGGAACATGAAGTAAATGAAAATGTTATGTGGAATAGTGATACTACAAGAAGAATTTGACATAGCACTGAAAGGCCGAACTTGAAACACACACACACAAGTGCAACTCACACACACATGACCACGGTATGTGGCAGCTGAAGCCACACTACGAGTAGGAGCAGCAGTGAATGATGGGGAGAGGCAACTGGGTGGGGGTAAGGATGAGGCCGGGGCGCAGAAGGGGAGGGCTAGCAGGATAGGGGTAGGGGACAATAAAGTGCTGTTGGGGGGAGTGCAGGGACAAAGCAGAGAGAGGGTAAGGCAGCTAGGTGCAGTTTGGAGGTTAGACAGAGAGAGGTGGGGTGTGGGGGTAGTGGAAAAGCAGACAAGTACAAAGTACAGAGGTGGAATAGAGGGCTGTGTAATGCTGAAATAGGAAAGGGATGGGGCCGATGGGTAAGGGCAATGACTAATGAAAGTTGAGGCGACGAGGGTTACAGAAACGTAGGATATATTGCAGGGCGAGTTCCCACCTGCGCAATTCAGAAAAGCTGGTGTTGATGGGAAGGATCCATGTGGTACAGACTGTGAAGCAGTCATTGAAATGAAGAATGTAATGTTGGGTGGCATGCTCAGTAAGAGGGTGGACCAGTTGTTTCTTGGCCACAGTTTGTTGGTGGCCATCCATGCGGACAGACAGCTTTTTGGTTGTCATACCCATGTAGACTGCAGCATAGTGGTTCCAGCTTAGCTTGTTGATCACACATGGTTTCTCAGGTAGTTGTGCCTTTGATGGGATAGGTGATGTTTGTGATCGGAGTGGTGGTGGTGGTGGTGGTGGTGGTGGTGGTGGGAGGATGTACAGGACAGGTCTTGCATCTAGGTCTACTACAGGGATATGAGCCATGGGGTAAGGGGTTGGGAGCAGGGGTTGTGTAGGGATGGAAGAGTATATTGTATAGATTTGGTGGATGGCGGAATACCCCTTAAACATGTATAATCAATGCTCAAAAAAATTCTCTTTTTCAGACAGACTTTTCTTGCCATTTCTGATATAAATTTTATATCCTCTCTAGTTTTGCCACCATCAGTTATTTTAGTGGCCAAATATCAAAATGCGTCAGTTCCTTTTAGTGCCTCAATTCATAATCTAATTTCCTCAGCACTGCCCAGTTTAATTTTACTACATCCCATTATCCTTGTTTTGATTTTGTTGATGTTCATCTTATACCCTCCTTTCAAGTGACTGTCCACTCCATTCAACTGCTTTTCCAAGTTCTTTGCTGTCTCTGACAGAACGAAAATTTCATTGGCAAACCTCAAAGTTTTTATTTCTTCTCCCTGAACTTCTAATTCCTTTCCCAAATTTCTCCTTGCTTTTCTTCACAGCTTGCACAATGTACAAATTGAAAACCATTGGGGATAGGCTGCAACCATGCTGCACTCTTTTCTCAATCAAAGCTTATCCTTCATGCCCTCCAACTCTTATAAATGCCTTTTGGTTTCTGTACTAGTTGTCAATAACCTTTCATCCCCGCTACCTTCAAAAATTTAACGTATGTATTCCAGTAAACATTGTCAAAAGCTGTCTCCAAATCTACAAATGCTATAAACATAGGTTTGCCTTTCTTTTATTTATATTTTATGATAAGTCGTAGGGCAGTATAGCCTTCCATGTTCCAAAATGCATTTCCTCTTTAGGCCATGTAATTGTGCTTCCGAACTGTCATCCATCATGTCCATCTGTAACGTTATTTGGAAACGTATGGCAGTGGCGGCTTGCAACGAACTGTTTCTCAATCAGTGTTACCTGAGGATCACAAGTCTCAGTAGTATAGTCAACAACCCTCTAAATACAGCACTAGTTAGTACAATAAACAGCCAGGTGGCAGCACTAGTCATTTGCACCTTCACAGTAGCATTTCTAAATAGTGTCTGTTATTGTTATAAGCAAGACAACCATTTTATTTAAACATGACAGAAGCACACAAATGGTATGCAGATCTCACATACATTCCAAGCTTCAAATTACCTTCTTACTGCCACAGAGCATGTATAGTAATCCAGAAGTATCACTGTTTTGTAGTTGTACATATCAGTATATCTGTATATTGAGCAAGCAGTAAAGGAAACAAAAGAAAAATTCGGAGTAGGTATTAAAATCCATGGAGAAGAAATAAAAACTTTGAGGTTCGCCAATGACATTGTAATTCTGTCAGAGACAGCAAAGGACTTGGAAGAGCAGTTGAATGGAATGGACAGTGTCTTGAAAGGAGGATATAAGATGAACATCAACAAAAACAAAACGAGGATAATGGAATGTAGTCGAATTAAGTCGGGTGATGCTGAGGGAATTAGATTAGGAAATGAGACACTTAAAGTAGTAAAGGAGTTTTGCTATTTGGGGAGCAAAATAACTGATGATGGTTGAAGTAGAGAGGATATAAAATGTAGACTGGCAATGGCAAGGAAAGCGTTTCTGAAGAAGAGAAATTTGTTAACATCCAGTATTGATTTAAGTGTCAGGAAGTCATTTCTGAAAGTATTTGTATGGAGTGTAGCCATGTATGGAAGTGAAACATGGACGATAAATAGTTTGGACAAGAAGAGAATAGAAACTTTCAAAATGTGGTGCTACAAAAGAATGCTGAAGATTAGATGGGTAGATCACATAACTAATGTTATAGGATTGGGGAGAAGAGAAGTTTATGGCACAACTTGACCAGAAGAAGGGATTGGTTGGTAGGACATGTTCTGAGGCATCAAGGGATCACCAATTTAATATTGGAGGGCAGCGTGGAGGGTAAAAATCGTAGAGGGAGACCAAGAGATGAATACACTAAGCAGATTCAGAAGGATGTAGGTTGCAGTAGGTACTGGGAGATGAAGAGGCTTGCACAGGATAGAGTAGCATGGAGAGCTGCATCAAACCAGTCTCAGGACTGAAGACCACAACAACAACAACAACAACAACAACAACATATCAGTATTGTATGAGAAAGGTTTGCCTTTTCTTGTCATTCAGCTCATCCTTTTAGTTCTGTCCTTTTCTTCTCATGTCACTTTATCTTGGGTTTAGGGACCAAAAAATGTTGTATCGTGAAAATACAGTAACAACAGTGTGCTAGATCCGCAACAAACTTTGTTTCTCGTCACAGAACTACACATATCAAAAAGTCAGGGATACTTCTCCAAAGAATAATCAGATATTCTCTCACTCTTAACAGGTATCTCACTGCATGATAGAGATGGTAGTATGGACCAAAACTCAAGAAATATGTCTGGTAAACATGGGATCTAAAATGTATACCTTAAGAGCTATAAGCACTTTTTCATCTTCAGTACTGTGAAACATCTCTTCGACTACAAGTTGGTTTCCATATCTTTGGAGGAGGTAGATGGACCAAAACAATTCACTTTAGAGCCCTTGTTTGCCAATTTTTCCGCCTTCTTTTGGTTCACACTACCTCCTCCAAAAACATGGAAACCAAAGAGCTTATGGTAGAAGGGAGATGTTACACATTATTGAAGATGAACAAGTGCTCACAGCTCTTAAAAATGTCTTAAAGTTTATGGTATGGTTCTGAAATCTCTGTCTTACCATTATATAAACAATCTGAAACCTGAAGTTTCTCCATGGCTCTTCTTCACACACAACTTTTATTCATGATTCTTAAGCCAAGTGATTGTGATGATTAAATTATGCTCTATGCAAAATTCTACTAGATGACTTCCTCTTTCATTCCTTTCCCTCAGTCCATGTTCTCCAACTATTTTTCCCCTCTTTTCCTCTTCCTACTACTCAATTCTAGTCATCCATCACAATTAAATTTTCCAATCCCTTAACATTCTCAATAATTTCTTTTATGTCATCATACATTCCTTCAATCTCTTCACCACCTGCGGAGTTAGATGGTGTATAAACTTGCAGTACTGTGTTGGGTGTTGGCTTGTTTCTGTCTTGGCTATGATGATGTGTTCACTATGCCGCCCATAGAAGTGTACCTGTATTCTTATTTTGTTAATGATTAGATTTATTCCTGCATTACTTCTATTTGATTTTGTATTTATAACCCTGCCCCCACCTGGCAATCACCATTTAACCACCTAGCACAGATGCATTTCCTCAGGGAAAGTAATTGCTATAGTTTTTCCTTGCTTTCACCTATTAGCAGTGCCAGCACAGCAAGGCCACGAAGGCATGTTACAAGGAGAGATCACTCAGTCATCCAGACAACTGCCCCAGCAACTACCGAAAAGACTGCTTCTTTCCTTCAGGAACCACATGCTTGTCTGACCTCTGCACAGATACCCATCCACTGCAGTTGCTCCTATGCTATCACTGTCTGTATCATTCAGGCAAATTACACATCTCTTATCATGTGTAGCATTTTTTGTGCCAATCAGTGTATAAATACTGAGAGCAGTTTACAATACACAATGATTAGTCGTGCAGCTCTACAATGAACACTTCAACTTCCCACTCACCAAACAAAGATGTTCAGCCCCTGCATCTAGATAATCAGATAATTTGTATGAGTGGCTAATGGGGTTGTTTTTAATTTTCTTTGGGATTGGTAGAGTTTCCTATTTCTTGCTTTATGTTAAATGGGAGCTTGCTATATACATTTGCACCAGCGTATGTAACTCCACTCTGAGTCGCAAACAAAGGGGCAGTCTGCATTGAAAATGGGATCTTTCTTGCTTGTCTGAAACTGCTTGTTAAGAGTCTTTGTGAGATTAAGTCTTGAACCATTTGGTGTGAATCCATTGTATGCTTGTTCAACTATCATCCAAGCCGTATCTTGAAAGTTTGAAGCAGTAATTACGTAGAGATGGAAAGGCTTGCACAGGATGGACTAGAATGGAGAGCTGGAGCAAATCATTTGTTGGACTGAAGACCACAACAACAAAATGTACAAATAAATGTAGAATGTTACAGAATTCATTGAAATCAAATTCTCCAGTTGCTAATTATGTTGTAGTTTTATCTACTAGCTGGATCAGCTTCGTTATGAATCATTCTCAAGTATTTATGTGGAGAACAGCATGATCACAGAATATATCTGTACAAGTTCAAATACCATTTTGTAGTCAGCTGGAGTAGAAAAAAATCAATTCATTATTTTATGTCATAACAAGTGCCTGATTGCCATTAAATTTAGTGATGTTTACAAACATTACCTATAGTGTTGCCTTGTTAAGGGTCACTCTCCCAAAAACATCAGTCTTCAAGGTAAAGTAAAACACACTTTTTTATTTCGGAAAATAGAAATGCTCTAGCATAAATAATTTCGAACTGTTCTTTAGTGGAAGAAGAAACTAAATTAAATTGAACAGTGCTATTGATGAAAAGCAGCACTGACAAATGGGTCTCAAAAGCTCCCAATGAGAGAAAAATAAAGTACAGAATAAGTACTGAGATTGGGAATGGATCTTTCAAGTGAGATTTTCATCAGGCAAAGTTCACAACTGTGTTAATTTTCCCCTTAAGAATCCATTGCCATATCTTTAGTGACTTGTCTTCTTCACTGCTACCTCTGCCACCTGTCTACCTGCAGATCACACACTTTAACTTGGCCCCTGTAAGATTACAAGTATTTATCCTGTATGTGACAATGACTCGCCCCTATGCTTCTTCGCTACAGCACAGTGGCATCACTGATGGGAATTGACCCATAGTCCTAGAAGGGATAGATTTGCAGGTGGAGATCATTGGGCATGGAAGAGTGAGCAAGTCACACCAGAGCCATCACGAGTAGGACAAATATGTACGTGAGAAAAGCAATCATGGTTAAAATAATAATTTTGAAACACAGGATTAATTTCATATTAGGGGAGTTGTTATATAATTGAAAGGCTTATTCGTTATTAAACCTACTCCTGCATTACCCCTATTTGATTTTATATTTTTAACCCTGTACTCACCTGGCCAGAAGTCCCGTTCCTCCCGTCACCTAACTCCAACCTATCCGTTTCCATTTTTAAATTGTCTAGCACACCTGCCCGATTAAGGGCACAGCAAGGCCATTTTGATTGATGTTACAAGGCCATATCAGTTAAACATCCCAGACTGTTGCCCCTGCAACCACTGAAAAGCCCACCACCCATCTTCAGGAACCACATGTTTGTCTGGCCTCTCAACAGATCAACAGATACCACTCAGCTGTGGTTGCACCTGTGGCACAGCTATCTCTATCGCTGAGGCATGCAAGCCACCATACCAATGGCAAGGTCCATGCCGCCTTCCCCCTCTCCCTTTCTCTCATGTGCATTGCTGCTAGAGCTCGAAGTTTAAACCTACCTGCCTGTACATTTGCCTTTGTCTCTGTTCCTCTCATAAATGACTGTAGCTGTGTGTGTGTGTGTGTGTGTTTTTCTCCTGCACTACTGTAATCTCTAAATGTTGGATTCTACATATAACATACAGAATGAGGAAAGTGATGAAAAACACTGAAGATAGGAGAAAGAAAGTGGAGTGATTGACTGAGAAATGTACAGAGAAAGAAGTGTAACTGGGAGGAGATGAGAGGGGAAACTGGCCACATACAATAATTTTTGGGGAAATTTTATGAGGTAGATAGAAGAAAATTGTCCAGCTTCTCCTTAAAAGCAACATGGTATTGAACAGTGCATAGAGTGTGGTGTAGCTTGTCTTAAAGGTGGACAGTGTAATGTAATGGACCCAAAAGCATATTTTGAAATATTCAATAACACACAAAGTATACCAGTCAAGCTACATTTTGTTACATTTGTAAATATTGACTAATGGCTTTATTTATTTATTTATTCCTGCTAATTTCGGTCAATAAGCTGTGTTTGAATACAGACAATGCTGTTATTAATGAATTATGATAAAGTTATATGTGTTTGTTACGTAAACATTATTATATTATCAGGCTACACACAAATTCATTCGATTAGATTAAATTCGATTAGATGCCAAAAAACAAGCAAACCAAATGGAAATATCCAATCTTATATTGTGCCAGGAACATTAGCAAATAATGTAAGGAAATATTTTAAATTAAGAACTAATAACTTGAGATTGTTAAAAAATATATTGTAAATGTGAAACTGAAATGTTACACTTTTTATTCTCATGAGTGGCCAGTCTTTTTGTACTTTATTACGTATGCCACAGTGTGACCTATTTTATTTGTAATTAATTTTAGTAATTATAACATTATTAAATTTGTAATATCATAAAAAGTGTAAGGGTTTTGATTTTTAAAAAGATAAATACAGATGGTGGCTGGGTCCACCAAATCAGTACACATCAGCCCACAACAGTGCATGTAGGCACCTCATTTCACACTGTACAATATAGTTTCTGTTCAGATTGTTTGGAAAAATCACTTAGTTTTTCTAAAGGACTATTTCAGTCAAAACTAAGAGAGTTGTGTTCACAAATTTCATCTACATCTATATCTGCATGATTACTCTGTGATTCACATTTGAATGCCAGGCACAGGGTTCTTCGAACCACCTTCAAGCTGTTTTCCTACCGTTCCGCTCTTGAATGGTGCACGGCAAAAACAAGTATTAAGTACTTGCGTGCGAGCACTGATTTCTTTTATTTTATCACTATGGTCTTTTCTCCCAAAATATTTTCCCATTCAAAGGAGAAAGCTCGTGAATGAAATTTTGTGAAAAGATTATGCCGCAGCGAAAAAGCCTTTGTTTTGATGATTGCCACCCTAACTTGCATATCATATCTGTGACTCTCTCTCCTATTGTGTGATAATACAAAATGAGCTTCCCTTCTTTGGACTTTTCTAATGTCCTCCATCAATCCTACTTGGTAAGGAGATAATATCACATGGCAATACTCTAATGGAGGACAGATAAGTGTAGTGTAGGCATTCTCTCTAGTAGACCTATTGCATCTTCCTAGTATCTTGCCAATGAAACATAGTCTTTGGTTAGCTTTCCCCAACAACATTTTCCATGTGATCATTCCAGATTAAGTTATTCATAATTGTAATCCCTAAGCATTTAGTTGAATTTACAGCCTCCAGATCTGTGTGATTTATCGTGTAAACAAAATTTAGCAGATTCCTTTTAGTACTCATGTGGATGATTTCACGCTTTTCATTATCTGGAGGCAACTGCCACTTTTCACATCAAACAGATATCTTGTCTAAATCATTTTACAATTGGTTTTCAGCTATTTCTAGAAAACTTGGATGCTTTGTTGTGCTATCTGTCAGACAGGGGGAAGCAAATTATCATTTGTGGGGATTTCAATGTTGATTCCCTGAAAGAGTGTAATAGGAAGAATTACCTTGTAGTATTACTCAGTTCTTTCAATTTGAGCTCCGTCATTGATTTTCCTACTCGGATATCAAAGAACAGCAGTACATTGATAGATAACTTTTTATAGACCAAGATAAGTTTAAGGGCATAAATGCTTATCCTGTTGAGAATGGTCTTTCAGATCATGGTGCACAGCTAGTTACAATACATGACATAGCTCCATGCAGTATATCAAATCAGACTTTCAAAGCAGTGCATTCAATTAACAATATAAATATTGCAAACTTTAGGGAAAGCCTACAGCAGCTAGACTGGGATGAAGTGTATAAGGAACCCAATGCAAACTTGAAATACAACTTATTTCACGATACATTTTTAAGGGTATTTGAAAACTGTTTTCCCAAGAAAATAGTTAAACATAATTCCAAGAAAACATACAAAAAACCTTGGCTAACTAAAGGAATAAGAATATCTTGCAACTGTAAAAGAGAACTGTATCTAACAGCAAGAGGGAGTACTGACCCCGAAATTGTTCAATATTATAAATACTATTGTGCGGTACTAAGAAAAGTTATTAAAAAGTCCAGAAGCATGTGTATCATGTCTGAGATCAGTAACTCTGATAATAAAATTAAAGCAATTTGGAATATTATTGAAAGGGAAACAGGGCAACCAAGAGCACAGGAAGACTTTAGTGCCATAAAACTGAATGATAAGTGTACTAACAAACAATCAGAAATTGAAAATATTTTCAATAATCATTTTTTAAATGTTGTGGAGAAAATAGGATCTAGATCTTCACTAGAAGAGGCAAGGCTACTAATAGAAGAGGCCATACCTGTGCAGTCAGCCATGTATGTAATAGCTCTTTGGAGCAGAGTGTTTTCCCCGATAGACTGAAATATGCCATTGTGAAACCATTGCATAAAAAGGGGGATACATCGGATGTCAACAACTACCGCCCAATCTCTCTTCTAACAGCTATATCAAAAATTTTTGAGAAAGTAATGTATCCAACGAGAGTAGCCTCCCATATTTGTAAAAATAAAGTACTAACAAAATGTCAGTTTGGTTTTCAGAAAGGCTTGTCAACAGAAAATGCTATATACGCTTTCACTGATCAAATATTAAATGCTCTGAATAACCGGACATCACCCATTGGTATTTTTTGTAATCTCTCAAACGCCTTTGATTGTGTAAATCATGGAATTCTTTTAGATAAGCTAAATCACTATGGTTTGAGTGGGGCAGAGCACAAATGGTTTAATTCATACTTAACTGGAAGAATGCAGAAAGTTGAAATAAGTGGTTCATGTAATGTTAAAACAACAGCCGATTCCTCAAACTGGGGGGCTATTAAGTACGGGGTCCCACAGGGTTCGGTCTTAGGTCCTTTACTGCTCTTGATATACATTAATGACTTACCATTCCACATTGATGAAGATGCAAAGTTAGTTCTTTTTGCTGATGATACAAGTATAGTAATAACATCCAAAAACCAAGAACTAAGTGATGTAATTGTAAATGATGTTTTCCACAAAATTATTAAGTGGTTCTCAGCAAACGGACTCTCTTTAAATTTTGATAAAACACAGTAAATACAGTTCCGTACAGTAAATGGCACAACTCCAGTAATAAATATAGACTTTGAACAGAAGTCTGTAGCTAAGGTAGAATTTTCAAAATTTTTAGGTGTGTCCATTGATGAGAGGTTAAACTGGAAGCAACACATTGATGGTCTGCTGAAACGTCTGAGTTCAGCTATGTATGCTATTAGGGTTATTGCAAATTTTGGTGATAAGAATCTCAGTAAATTAGCTTACTATGCCTACTTTTATTCACTGCTTTCGTATGGCATCATATTCTGGGGTAATTCATCGTTGAGTAGAAAAGTATTCATTCATCAAAAACGTGTAATCAGAATAATTGCTGGAGCCCACCCACGGTCATCCTGCAGACATCTATTTAAGGATCTAGGGATCCTCACAGTAACCCCACAGTATATATATTCACTTATGAAATTTGTTGTTAATAATCCAACCCAGTTCAAAAGTAGCTATAACACCAGGAGAAAGGATGATTTTCACTATGCAGGGTTAAATCTGGCTTTGGCACAGAAAGGGGTAAATTATGCTGCCACAAAATTCTTTGGTCACCTACCAAACAGCATCAAAAGCCTGACAGATAGCCAACCAACATTTAAAAATAAATTAAAAGAATTTCTAGATGACAACTCCTTCTACTCATTGGCTGAATTTTTAGATATAAATTAAGGGGGGGGGGGGGGGGGGGGGGAACCAACTTAAACATTAGTGTCATGCAATATTTTGTGTAATGTAATATCTTGTACAGACATCTTTTATTAACCTGACACGTTCCACATCATTACGAAGTGTCGTATTTATGATCTATGGAACAAGTATTAATCTAATCTAATCTAATCATCTGCTAACTTTAAAAGGCGGCAAATGACAATATTTCCTGCAAATAATCTAAGAGGGATGCTTAGACTGTCTCCTAAATAATTTATATAGATCAGGAACAGCAGAGGGACTATGACACTTCATTTGAGAATGCCAGATATTACTTCCGTTTTACTCGACGACTTTATGTCAGTTGATCTTTCTGACAGGAAACTATGACTCTAGTTGCAAGACTGAGATGATACTCTGTAGGCACACAATTTGATTAGAGGTCACTTGTGAGAAACGGTGTCAAAAGCCTTCTGGAAATCTAAAAAAATGACATTTGTGGAACCAGTTTTCCATTTAGAATGTCGCCATTACATTCCACGTACTAAAAACTCAGATAGGCAGAGGCTGCAGTGGAGAGGGGTAACCCCCATTGTTAACATAATGATGACATGCAAGATGAGTATTATTTTTTATTAGAGAGATGCTCTGGCTTCACATACATAGCACTAAGTATCTACCGATGGAAAAATTATCTGGCATATGATATCACTAATAAATAATATACACAAACCTTCCTCATGAATCAGTCTATTAGTGAAAACTGTATCAAAATCCCTACAGTAGTTCTTGAGATCAGCCCAAACATACAGACAGAAAAAACACAGCAGGGAATCTTAATTTATAATATGTATAGATTTTAGTAACGTGCAACTACCAATGTTATCCAATTTGTGAAAATTTCAGTGTCATTATTTCAAAGAAGCAGCAGACAAAACTATAGTCTCTGATTTCATTGTGGCTCTGATAGTTTGTAATTTTACAACTGCAGCTACAGAGGAGGAGTTTCTTACTGTTTTTGTTTTAAGGACAGGTGCAGCTTAGTTACTGGGTAAGTCAGACATTGTGTTATGATTATGATGAGATAAAAGATGCTTAACTTTTGACATGAGATTCTGAGGCACTTGCACACTGAGAAGGCAATGAATTAAACATATTGTATAGTAGTCAAGTAATGTGTCTGGTTTGCAACCAACCTAACAGGGTGTATGAAGCACAGACATGGTCAATCTGACAGATGTTGCAGATATATTGCACACACCCATGCATGATTAGTTCTAACCATCTAAAGTTCTCACTGCTCCCAGTGTTGCATTACATCGAAATAGTGGAGATCTGGTAGAACAAATGATGGCACAAGTCCATGTTTCACATTCTGTGGAAATCTCTTCCAAAGCTTCTGGAGAGCACAGGGGCAAGAAGAAGTCTTCCTACGTGAGGTGACAGTATTTTACATCCAGTTGAAATGCTCATCTAAAGTTGCACCATAAGTTCTCCACTATTTTTTGATATGGTATTTGAATTGGATGTAACTGTTCTTTAAATTCATAACTTATTAATTTATGATGGGATACTAAAAAGTATTTGGGACTTTTTTGTATTTAGTTTTGGTCCCACATTTTGTGCTCATCTTACCAATGAAGACAGATTATCATTCATTTGAAAAATCACAGTACTGATGTCTTCATGTCTGGCATTTAGGCAAAGCTGGAGTTTGTCAGCATAGAAATGATATAGGAGCACAAATCTCATGAGATACCATTGCCATTTGAACAACTGTGGGTCCAGAATTGAACCCCATTGCATTCCTGAGGGAACATGCTTCCAGCAACACTTTTATTCCCTACAGATAGTGCTTTATTTGAATGAGGACGAGTGAGAATGGCATTCCTGGAAATCTTTATCCCAAAGCATATCTATGTAAGTTTTATTGAAATCAACAATTATGAAATTCATTGAGTGCAAGTCTGTTTTCCCACAACTACAGTCTACAGCTACATGGGAGCAACACTATTAGCGTAAGTATTAAGTCCATTTTCGTTGGAGGGTGGAAACGGAATTAGTATGTGCATTTGTGAAGTGGCCTATGTGCTGATTAAAGGACACGTAACTTTACTTGTATATCATGTACTTACTGTGTCATCACGAGTTTGATGAATTGGCTGAAGAAAAGACCAACCACAGAAGAGATAGATGAAACTATATGTAAAAAGCAGTATGTTGAGAACTTAAATAGTGCACAAGTTATTGAAAATCAGTGTTCAATCCATGTGACTAATGATGAAAGTTATGCAAATGTGGTGAATTTTGAAACTACAGATTTTCCTGTTTGTTAGAACAAAGAACAGTACCAATATTTAACTTCTGAAAATTCTTGACTTGAAGTGAAAAACAAATTTCTTAGATTTTGCATATGCCATGAGATGAGTGCACCTGTATGGGAACACAAAGGGATGTAGCACTTAAATTTTCACATGAGTGGCTGGAATGTAAAGTTAACAGCAATTGTGACAACAAAGTAAAAGAACAATCTAATTTGAGGAAAAAATTCGTACACACAAGACTTTGATTTCTTTAGATGTATAATTTTTTGAGCAGTATGTCACAGCTCACAGTATCAAATGCTTTGCTGAAGTACAGCAGTATCAATATTGGGGCCTCATGATTGTCCATGGCATATTTCAGGTCATCAGTTACTCTTAATTAACGCAGTGTTTGTGCTACAGAGTTTACTAAAGCTGGACTGATATTTGTCATGATAATTGAATTTCCATAAGTATTCAGTAATTTGGTCACGAAAAATATATTCCAGGGCTTTGGATGGGGTGGTTAAGATGTTGATTGACCAGAAATCACAAGCTGATTGTGGATTTTCATTTTTCAGGATAGGTACAGACAAAAAAACTGAAGGACTCTAGTGTTGAAACTTTGGGGTGCCTCATCCAGCAAAAGAACAATGAAAGGTTGAAGGCTAATGGAAACACTCGAGAATCTGATGAGAAAATTGTACAAGAACTGGAAAAAAATGTGACGTGGAATGACAGGCTCAGAGATGGAGGAGGAAACTTTTTAATAACAATATCATTCATTATGCTTTTCTCTTCTATTTCTCTCCATCTATCATAAATATGTACCTTTTGTGCCTAATCCCAGAATATTCTCATATACTTCATATTTTCCTTCTAACATTTGGCAGATGATGGAACCCCAAGTTCCAGGAGTCTATCAGCCGTTGCAGCCTAGTGCTGCCAGAAGTAGAAACCTTATATGAATTTCACAAAGCCTTCAATGATTGCTAATATTCAAGAAGTACAAAGAGTACTAGGGGCATCAAATTACAGCCCCATTAATTTACTTTTCCGTAATAATCTCTCTGCACTCAATGACTCTCATCATTAGTTTGAACCAATAACATGTCATTCCATGCCCCATTGATCTCTTTAGTTGTAGAATATCACCACATTATCAGCTGATCCTTTTTTGTACAAAAAAAAAGTCTACTATAGGAACTCAATAGAGAGTACTGAAGAATACTGAAGCCTTCTGTAGTTAAATAGGCACTACAAATTTTTGACTGATGAGCTGCAGTAATGAGTACCAGAATCTGCAGCACTTTTCTTCTCTTCACGGCAGACTAGTTTCTTCTGTGACAGTTGTATTTTCATTTACTTCTCATTTTTCAGTTTGATTAGTCACAAAGAAAAAATTCCTTACTTTAATGTGGTTTCCCATAATGGTGTGAACTGCACTTGCGAACAGTTTCATCTTTAGAAATGGCTGTTATATGCTTGCGACTAAATGCAACTTGGGGGCACCACTAGTCACCTAGTCATGGTGTATACACAAAGTGGCAGGTCACATCGGAGAGCTGAAAAGATCTTCTAGTGAACTTCCCTCAGTATTAATGACTTCTAATTCACTGGAATGTAGTTGGAAAAGACAACAGCCTCATCTGCTTTCAGATGTCAGATTTCTTTATTGACAAACTGTTTTCTGTATGGGTACAGCACACTTGTGTAAAATGCTGAAAGCTGTACTCATTTTGTTTGTTTCTCAAAGTCCAAACTGGACCTTGTCATATTTTATCTAGAAACCAAATATTGAACACACTTGACTTACAGTATTTTGTGAGCCTACAAACAATACCAAAACTCTAAACAAATAATTTACCAGAACAGTCATGCTTGAAACATACATACTGCATTTTGTGGAATCCTTTGAGCTAATGCTTCACAATATAGAGTCAGTTCTGGCCTGAATACTTCCAGATTTGTGTCAGTGTCTGCAAGCAGACAAATTAAAGCTTGCTCTGACTGTGTATTCCTTGAACCACAGGGTAACAGGATGTAGTAGCAAACGGCTGGTGAGCTTGGTTTCTCTGTCAAGCTGGAATGTATTTACAAAAGAAAATGAGATAATTATCTACTACATATACACAATGAAAAATTATTCAGAAATACATAGCATATCAGAATGAATGTACAGATTATTATGAACAATAAGTTAACAACAGTACTCAGTCAAATAAAAATGTCTTCTATGATTTAATTGTTTGTTTGAGTGTCAATGTTATAAATTACTTTTTACTTCTGGGTTTTACAAATATATACCTTTATTATTTTGTGAAATACAAGATAACTGTTGCTGTGCAGAGTTCAAAGCTTCATAATGCAGATTTTTTTTTTTTTTTGTGGTGGTGGGGGAACTCTGCATTATGAAGCTTTGCACTCTGCACAGCTACGGTGTACACAATGTTGTATTGTATAACATTAAGCAGTGTGACAACTCTTTTGCTAGTCATAATTTCTTTAGTTGTATGCCCATCTAGATTTAAAGTTATTGGTGTATTATGGTGTGGCTTTGAAATGCTGCAACACACACTCTCTTCTGCATTGCTGCTCATAGTTTTGCTTTCGATATGTTACTGGAAGATTTTTAGAAGCCTATAAATGGCATATCAAAGCCTTCAATTGAACTCTATATCTTTTGATCAGTTGTGTATGGGTGAAAACTGACACTATGCATGCTTTTTCCAATTTAAATTCTATTTGCTCCTCTATAATTAAATCGGTTTTTATAGCATTTAGACTGCTGTTTAGACCTACACTATATAATTTGTAGCCAGTGCCTAAGAGGCTTATTTTCGGTATTCATTCTACTTTCTTTTTTTAAAAAAGGGAAATCACTATCCTATTCCAGTTCTTTGGAACTTAATTGGATGTAAATAGAAATAAAAGTTTGTACTTAAATGCTGGTATACTGTACTTTAGAAGTTCTACATTATGTTGTTTTATGATTTTCAGTTACTCTTGTGACTACTTGTAGTTTTTCTTTTGTTGTATCACTGTAGCAATATTACCTAGTCACCTAGAGGCTACACACTGTTGCATTAGCATAAGATCAGAGCTTTCCATAACATATAAGGCACTCAGTCACTCTGACACAATCCAATTTTACTCATTCTTGATCTGCAGAGTTCAATACTTTCATAGGGTGTGATGTATGTAATTCTCAATATTATTAATGGATCTGTTCTGTGACTTGTGGTGTACTAAATCTACAACCACATTTGGTTCACTTTTTGTTCTTCTGCATGTTTCCCAATTAAGGTTGGTAGCTGCTGGATACAGTTTTTTGTGTAGCCTGTTCAAATTTTTAGAGACCTCTGCTCGTGACAGCAGTTTCTTGTTTCAACAATTTCTTAAGCAGCCTCCTTCCAATAGATTGTCCAAATTTCACCACTCTACTTTGATACCATCATTGAACTTGACAGGTTAGCTGACTGATGCCTTTGATAAAGATGTATCATTCCTTGTCCTTCTATCAAGTAGACTTTTGAAGGTTTTTGGGTAATGTTTTTATTTTGTAAACTAAAAAATGGTAATATTGTTATGACTACAGAATGGTCAAAATTATATTATAACCTCTGAAAACACTTATATCTCTGACATGGCTCTTCAGCTTTAGTTTTACTATGATGTATTCAGTAACAGATATCGTAGTTCTTGCTTAGCAGGTGTATTTATGGGTGTCACATTTACTAAAAAAAACATGTTTGTAATGTACAGTTGATTGTATTTTAAAAGTACTCTAAATGTTTCTCAATATCTTATTAATCATGTATTGTGAGCCACTTTAGTGTATTTTTAGTGTGTTATATTAACTAAATCAATTTTTTGTAGTAAAGGAGACCAGACACAGAGAAGCAGAAGTGTTGAGTTGTTGACAGGTGTGGATGAAAGAAATGACTCGTTAAGTTGCAGACAGGCGCAATTAAAAGACACTTACACATTAGCTTTCGGCTGCAGCCTTTGTCAGAAAAAGAGAGAGAGAAACACACGTGCACGCGCGCGCGCGCACACACACGCACGCACGCACGCACGCACGCACACACACACACACACACACACACACACACACAAGTAAGAACACCTCACGCACACATAACTGCCATACCATTTCCAGCAGCTCAGACCACAATACCATTCTGGTCCGAGCTGCCAGAGATGGTCCTCGTGTGTGTGTGTGTGTGTGTGTGTGTGTGTTTCTTTTTGTGATGGAGGCTGTGGCCAAAAGCTAATGTGTAAGTGTCTTTTATTAAGCCTATCTGCAACTTAACATGTCACCTTTAAAGGAAGTAGCAATCTATCTTTTACTTACATTGCTCATATTCCAACCTGGAATTTCCATAGAAAGAAAACTTTTACATTAATTTTTTTCTTCTTCTAGAATGTTAACTAATTCCATGTCTCTATTTTTTGTACTATTCCATTTCTGGTGGTGATATTTAGTGTGGTTGCAATATAAATTTATGCATTGGTTCCCACTATGACAAAGTAAGAGCATTTTTTACTTTTGGGTTGCACCTACTCTTCAAGGTGAGCAGTGTTTTGCACTTCCCAAAGCTTTATGCTCTTCAAGATATTCTTGAACTTAAGTATCCAGTTTGGAAAAAAAATCACTATTTTCAACAAGTATGTCCCCAAAAACATGCTTTTTCATCTTATTTTCTTTGTATTGAAATAGATGCTGCAGCAACAGAATATAACTGACTGCAAATGTTAAAAAAAAAAAAAACACCTCTGTCACAGTTTTTCCAACATTTAGATGTCTTTTTCATACACTAAGTTAATGACTCTCAAAATTTAATTCTTATTTACATTACAATTCACTTATTACTCATATTGTGTTTATTGGCAAATAAATCTGTGTACAAAGCAGATTTTGGAAAAAAGCAGCACTAGTCTTTACCTAAACTCCATTCCAGAAAAATTCCCTGTCCCAGTGTATATAGCACCCTTCTTCAGACGTCTTATCAGGAATAATTGCAGCAGACATTCTTGCTCTGATGTAAGTGATGATGAGAGGAGTTTCAATCTGAAAACAAAAGTTATTTTTATTTTAGTCCTTATGCGAGACTACATGAGAATTGGCTAAAGTGAAGGTTTGTCCAAGAAATAATCTTATTTGCACATAAAGTATTTCAAGAATAAAAAACAAATGATGTCTAAGATATGCAGAAAGCACAGGACTAAATCATCTTTGTAATTGGTTACTACTTGTGCTGAACAAAAGCTTGAAGTCTGACTTCTGTAAAAATCTTACAATCTTCTACATTTGAAGCTTCCAATTTAGTGCTCTTTCCTGAAAGCAAAATAATAAAGGTGTGTAGTACTTAAGCTTGTTTTTGAAGGCCCACGAACACTTGAGTTTATTTATCTTTAAAGTTTCATTATATCTTTTAAGACGTTTTGAAGCTTATATACAGAGCAGTTCATCAAATGAAGAGGTTGCTTGCGCAAGTGCAAAATGCTCATTTTGAAGACACAGAAAGAATTTCCATCATTCATAAAGTTTCTGGGTTTGCAGCAGAGTTAATGGTGTCATTTTCTTTCTGCAATATTTCAACAACTCCCCTAGCAGTCTTCATTATGTGTCGAGTGCATATTTTGTTGCTTGCTGTTTGGACTCCAACTAAACTGTGGACAGAACAGGTTAACACATCTCTGTTTGTTTGTTTTGTTTTAGGGTGCAAAAACAACTAGGGTCATATGCACCCACATCAGAACTGTAGAATACAAAGACAAATAGATGAGTTAAAAAAGACTACACATTAATCCCAATCGACAAAAGAGAAGAGAGTTAAAAACAGGGACATGGAGAAGGGTCTATAAAATATGCCATAGACAAACGGAGGCGATGAACTAAAAATTAAATGGCCTTCGCCATACTGCTACGATGGATAAAAAGTAAAACACGGTCGACAGCCTGCATGTCGCCAATAACTCAGACAGCAAACACAAACGAGAACGAAAGATATTAAAAAAAAGGGCATTTCATCAGGAAATGCCAGACCATCAAAAGTTGAGTGCAATGAGGACAAAGTGGTGGGAGAGCACCACATACCAAATGGCAATGGCTAAAATGACAGTGCCAGATACGCAACCTAGCTAAAATGATCTCCTTATGGTGAGAGGGCCGAGAGGAGGTTGTCCAAGCTGCTGGGAGAGGCTTAATAACCTGGAGCATGTTCCCATGAAGGGAGGACCAGTGGTGATGCCAAAGTGACACCACCTGCTGGCAGATGGCAACACAGAGATCACCGGAGGGAATCTAAGAACTAAAGGGCTGAGGTATAAGGACTGCAACCTTGGCAGCAGCATCAGCGAACTAGTTTCCTGTCAGACTGACATGACCAGGAACCCACATAAACATCACAGTGGCTCGATCAAGAGTGAGCAAGTGACAGCTTTCCTGGGACCATTGCACTAAGGGATGGACAGTGTACAACACACAGAGGCTTTGAGAGCAGAAGACACAACTGAAAAGCCTGTGTTGATGGATGTATTGCATGGCCTGACACAGGGCGAAGAGCTCTAATGTGAATACTGAGCAGTGTTCCAGAAGCTGATACTGAAAAATATTGGTGGCAATGATGAAGGCACACCTGACATCACGGTCAGTCTGAGAGCAGTTAGTGTACACAAAGGTACTATCACAAAGTTCCACGCGAAGGTCGTGAAACTGAATATGATGGAACGAGGCTGAAGTAGTGCCCTTAGGAAATGAATGAAGGCCAATGTGAACATGGGCCAAAGTGGTGAAGAGTTTACACCCACCGGGAATGTTGCACATAGCGTGAAGTTAAGCTACCGGAGCAACAGCTGAAAGCGATCTCCAGAAGGTAACAGAGAACAGGGACGCGCCCTATACTGGTAATCAAAGGAGTCATCAAAGAAGGGGCATAGCATGAGCGGCCATGCATGACAGACAAACAGCATGCATATTTGCTGAGGAGAAAGTCAAGGTGGTACGTAAGCGGTAGTTCGGCAGCTTCACTATTTTAGGTGAAAAATCATGATCTAAAGTTTATGTCTTTCATTGTAGATGATAAGCAAACAGTGTAAATGTGGTAGAAATCAGGTGTCATATTTGAAAGCTAGTAATGTAGACATAAGGCATTTACTGTCAGTCTCAGTCAATCTTTTGTCTTATACAATCAGTTGATCTGAAACTAGTATTCTCTTGCAGGCCATTTTATGGTACAACAGCTGGGAACTTTAGGTCCAATTCTAAATAGGAATAGTGAAGATAATTTGGAGGATTCCAGTGACTCTAGTGAAGAATATACACTGGAGGATGAAGTAGAAAGTAGTGACTCTTCTGAGACTGAAAATAATGAATCTGAAAGTACCAATAGATCATCCTCTAGGCCAGTTTTAGCATTCAGCTCTATTAAACCAAACCTGATTACACAATGACCATCAGCCTGAAGCAAACAACTCTCTTGTTAGTGGAAAAACACCTACATGTAAAAGGAACATTGTATGACATTGGCAGAAAGAGATATTCCAGAACGACCTCACTCTAGTGATGTTATGAATATTAAACCTAGTGACCCAAATCTTACACTGACTACTTCTCCAATAAAATTCTATGAAAACTGCTGGCCAGTGACATTCAGATAAATTCAATACTTCAAATTAATCTTTTCATTTGACAGAAAACCACTAGCAAACATATCTGACCTGTTGAAGGGAAAGAAAGGAAGAAATTTATAAGAATCATTTGTTTATGAACATTGTGAAAATGAGTAATCGTAGGATGTATCAAAGTCCTGCAATGTGGCAGTTACTGTTGTCATTGTTGTGTGTGGTAAAGGGGGTGTGAAAGACCTAGGAAATGTTAAAGCATTGCTGGAAAACCATGGCCAAAATCATAAACACATAAACAATAAACTTGATCTTAGTGCATAAGGTAAAGCTAATATCGCAACAATATTAAGTTGTTGATACAGTGAAACACAATCTGTTTGTTTATATCGCAGCACACTGGCAAAATTTTGCACAAGCTATCACTAGAGCTGGTGCAGGCCAGATACTAGTGGTTATGTTCACAGGCATTAAATGTTTGATGGGAAGGGCAAGTAGACCTCCACCAGGAATACCTCCTTTGGGAGAAGGAATCTTCAACTTACACAGGATTCACCTACAACTTAAAAGTTTTCTTTGATAGTTCTTTTCTTCTCCTGAACTGATTACCCCATTTGTTGAGTATGAACATTTATGCATCCTGAACACTCAACAAAACTAAGATCAGAGGATGACCTTTTTTTTTGCAATAGCAATTTGAAAATAAGCTGGAAGAGTAGCTTACAATAACTGCATTGATAGTGATAAAAAGTTCATCATTGTCAAATGGAATGATAATTGTCCAGTACATATGGAGTCAAATCAGACAGGTATTCAGCTGATTGGGACATGCAGCAGGAATTACTGCAAAAAGAAAGAGAAGATACCCATGAATGGGCCAGCAAGAAAAAAAGAGTGACAATGAATTGATGGGAGAAGGAGGTAAAGCAGACTCTCTTCTGCCCTTGTACAAGATAACAATCAAGAACAGAAAATGGTACTTGAGACTGGCTATACTGTTCATAGTTGCTTACCTGCATTCATATTTTCTTATTCATTATTAAACCTACTCTTGCATTATTCCTATTTGATTTTGTATTTATGACCCTGTATGCACCTGACTAGAAGCCCTGTTCCTTCTACCACCAAACTTCACTAATTCCCACCATACCTAACTTCATCATATCCATTTCCTGTTTTAAATTTTCTAACCTACTTGCCCGATTAAGGGCTCTAACATTCCATGCTCTGACCAATAGAATGCTAGTCTTGTTTCTCCTGATGGCGACGTCTTCCTCAGTAATGCCCGCCCAGACATGCAAATGAGGAACTAATATACCTGTGAAATATTTTACCCAAAAGGAAGCCATCATCATTTAATCATACAGTAGAGCTGCATGCCCTCAGTAGAGCTGCATGCCCTCAGGAAAAATTACGGTTGTAGTTTGCCCTTGCTTTCACCCGTTCACAGTACCAACACAGCAAGGCCATGTTGGCTGATGTTACAAGGCCAGATCTGTCAATCACTGAGACTGTTGCCCCTGCAACTACTGAAAAGTTGCTGCCTCTCTTCAGGAACCACATGTTTGTCTGGCCTCTCAAAAAATACCCTTCCATTGTAGTTGCACCAATGATGTAATTAACCCCTGCAACAAAGGAGACGCTTTTGATATGATAAATAATATCTACAGTGCTGATGACATTTAATTTCTTTCTTTTAAATTATTCATGACAATCATTTCTGCTACATCTCTATTCAGTTATCAACACTTTCTTACTTCACCAGTTCTATTGTTATTTGTGTATTCAGTACACTACTGTTGTGTCCTACTCATCTGTTGTGATTCTATTGTATGTTTCTACAACACTACAACTGTTGCTACATTTGATCTCATTGTCTAAGCTGACTGGTTCTCTGCATCTGTCAGTGATATATCAGTAAGGTGAAACATACAACTGTGGAGGAAGGATGTGTGTGTTTGGGGGAGGGGGGGGGGGAGGAGGGAGGGAGGGAGGGAGGGATGGAGGGAGAGAGAAAGAGAACAGATGCACATGTACAATCCTACATTTTAGCTAACATATTTCATATACCGGCATGTCAAAAGCTCTTCACACTCCAAACCTTAGACCTTGTACCAATGGGAAAAGCTGCTGCTGACAGTGTAATTGAAATTAAAACTTGTTTCTAGAAAATGGAGATGCAATAGTAGAAAGATAAAAAATGGTAATAGGTATGAATAAACCTTCTTTATGTAGTTTTATTAAATTATCAAATTTTCATACCCAAAAGCTTCCTCCTCTGTACTAATTTGTGATGTTCCTTCCTGAATATTGCCTGGTGCTGCTGCTGATGATGATGACAATAATGATGATGTTGCATTTGCCCTGCAACAAAGAATAAGGTCATTACTTTCCAGTTCAAGACACTTACAAATATTCTTCTGATGTTCATTTTTAAAATACTACATGCTCCTTAATTAAGAGTAAAAATTTGTTTGTGAACATATTACACTTCCACAAGCTGCGACTTTGTGGCGACAAAACACAGTGACCCGTATATGTAATAAGTTTCCTTTAATTTACGTCTGTGGTCACAATCTTTTCTGTTTAACAGATTACCGGTTTCGGTCTTTAATGACCATCATCAGATCTGTCTCATAAAAACAAAGTCCTAATGTTTTACTGACAACATGACTCGTGCATGTGATGTGATTTATATGTATCTGACGATGCTGGTGCTGATTCTGCATTTAACAGTTGACCATGCCACTATGACTGCAGTGCATTAGGACTTTGTTTTTATGAGACAGATCTGATGATGGTCATTAAAGACCGAAACTGGTAATCTGTTAAACAGAAAATATTGTGACCATAGATGTAAATTAAAGGAAACTTATATTACACTTTAATTAAGTTAAAAATCTTCCTCCCAAATTGTAGTTCTAGCACATGTCAATGACTTACTTATCATTGCAAAATCAGATTACAAGGGTGTGCTGAAAAGTAATGCCTCAAATTTTTTATGTGCGAACTCTTAAGCCTTTATACGCAAAACAAATGTTACTAACTTTCCACACGTTTACTCTTCACGGCTACATATTTATTTCTCAAGATAGTGACCATGGTGACGATCACATTTCTCCCTACAAAAGACCAGTTTGTTGACACTGTCACTGTAGAATGTTTGACTTTGTTGACAGAGCCATAACCCCACCTCTGCTTGCACCGCTTCATCACTAGCAAAGCAAAGACCTCGAAGGTATTCTTTAAGTTTGGAAGCAGATGAAAATTGGATGGGGCCAAGTCAGAATTGTATAGAGGACGATCGATGACAATGAACCCCAGTGTTGGATTTTTGCAGATGTCGCAGCACTTCTGTGTAGTCTACCATTGTCATGCTAAAAAAAAACACACACACACACACTCAGGAGTGTTTACATAAAAAATTTGGAGGCATTACTTTTCAGCATACCCGCTTACTTCCCAGCAAACACTTAAACAATTCAAAATAAGATTCCAAGAGGATTTCTTGTTAATATTGGACAACATTAAAACTAGTCTCTAGCATCAAAACGCATATCAGAGTACTATAGAAAGAGATATTTTGGAACAAATACATTCTGTTGTTCTGAAGGTCTAAAAATTATTAGAGACATTACAGCTTCTAACCAGTTACAGTAAAAACTAAAAACCATTTATCCTATCCCGAGTTTCCATTTTATGATAAGCTATTTAGTCACCATCTCAACCCAATAAAATGGCAATATGCCAACTAAAATTTCATTTGCTTCATATATCGATATCAAAATTTTATGAACTCTTTATTCAGTTGTCTCTTTACCTATAGTCATGATTTTTTTGATATTGTACTAGTCAATTACTGTCATAATGAACTGTAAATAACTTTTACAAAAGCAATGTTACAGAAACACAACATAATTGTGTTAAGCTTTCCCCTACCACTTTGTTTATAAAACTGCTGCTGCAAATGACCTCTGAAAACTATATGAAATTTGCATCTTATTGTGTTATTCAAGCATCTCATGCATTTCCACATGTTACTTGCCTCTATTCTTGTTTCTTCAGTCAGTTTATAAGAGCAAATTTCCTTTCTCTTGTTTTTTCTTCTCCCAAAAACGAACAATTTACATGGTTGAAATTTTCCCTGTTTAAATCCTAATGTTTGTTAGAGTGATAAGATTTGATTAATGAAAACTAATAATTGTACAAATGTTCAACTTTATTTGTCATAAATAATAAAAATTTAGGTTCCATCTGCCCAACGAATCTAACAAAGTGATTTCAGTTACAAGTTCGGCATTTTTGTAACTGTTTCTCCACTAATTGCAGTAATCTGTACATAATACTTGTAGCAGATGTCAGATATAACCTTGTCAGACTAACAACTTATTTTCTTCACAATTGTCTGCAGGAACCTTGTCATTCCAAAGGGTTGATCTGTCTTTTACTCTTGAAGTTGTGGGTCAAGTTTATTCAGTGATATCCTTCCACACTGTAAGAACACCCCCCACCCCCAATGAACCATGGACCTTGCCATTGGTGGGGAGGCTTGCGTGCCTCAGCAATACAGATAGCCGTACCGTAGGCACAACCACAATGGAGGGGTATCTGTTGAGAGGCCAGACAAACTTGTGGTTCCTGAAGAGGGGCAGCAGCCTTTTCAGTAGTTGCAGGGGCAAAAGTCTGGATAATTGACTGATCTGGCCTTGTAACATTAACCAAAACGGCCTTGATGTGATGGTACTGTGAACGGCTGAAAGCAAGGGGAAACTACAGCCGTCATTTTTCCCGAGGGCATGCAGCTTTACTGTATGGTTAAATGATGATGGTGTCCTCTTGGGTAAAATATTCCAAAGGTAAAATAGTCCCCCATTCGGATCTCCGGGCGGGGACTACTCAAGAGGATGTCATTATCAGGAGAAAGAAAACTGGCGTTCTACGGATCGGAGCGTGGAATGTCAGATCCCTTAATCGGGCAGGTAGGTTAGAAAATTTAAAAAGGGAAATTGATAGGTTAAAGTTAGATATAGTAGGAACTAGTGAAGTTCGGTGGCAGGATGAAGAAGACTTCTGGTCAGGTGACTACAGGATTATAAACACAAAATCAAATAGGGGTAATGCATGAGTAGGTTTAATAATGAATAGGAAAATAGGAATACGGGTAAGCTACTACAAACAGCATAGTGAACGCATTATTGTGGCCAAGATAGATACGAAGCCCACGCCTACCACAGTAGTACAAGTTTATATGCCAACTAGCTCTGCAGATGACGAAGAAATTGAAGAAATGTATGATGAAATAAAAGAAATTATTCAGACAGTGAAGGGAGACGAAAATTTAATAGTTATGGGTGACTGGAATTCGGTAGTAGGAAAAGGGAGAGAAGGAAACATAGTAGGTGAATATGGATTAGGGGTAAGAAATGATAGAGGAAGCCGCCTGGTAGAATTTTGCACAGAGCACAACTTAATCATCGCTAACACTTGGTTTAAGAATCATGAAAGAAAGTTACATACATGGAAGAACCCTGGAGATACTAAAAGGTATCAGATAGATTATATAATGGTAAGGCAGAGATTTAGGAACCATGTTTCAAATTGTAAGATATTTCCAGGGGCAGATGTGGACTCTAACCACAATCTATTGGTTATGACCTGTAGATTAAAACTGAAGAAACTGCAAAAAGGTGGGAATTTAAGGAGATGGGACCTGGATAAACTGAAAGAACCAGAGGTTGTAGAGAGTTTCAGGGAGAGCATAAGGGGACAATTGACAAGAATGGGGGAAAGAAGTACAGTAGAAGAAGAATGGATAGCTTGAGGGATGAAGTAGTGAAGGCAGCAGAGGATATAGTAGGTAAAAAGATGAGGGCTACTAGAAATCCTTGGGTAACAGAAAAAAATATTGAATTTAATTGATGAAAGGAGAAAATATAAAAATGCAGTAAATGAAGCAGGCAAAAAGGAATACAAACGTCTCAGAAATGATATCGACAGGAAGTGCAAAATGGCTAAGCAGGGATGGCTAGAGGACAAATGTAAGAATGTATAGGCTTGTCTCACTAGGGGTAAGATAGATACTGCCTACAGGAAAATTAAAGAGACCTTTGGAGAAAAGAGAACCACTTGTATGAATGTCAAGGGCTCAGATGGAAACCCAGTTCTAAGCAAAGGAGGGAAAGCAGAAATGTAGAAGGAGTATATAGAGGGTCTATACAAGGGCGATGTACTTGAGGACAATATTTTGGAAATGGAAGAGGATGTAGATGAAGATGAAATGGGAGATACGATACTGTGTGAAGAGTTTGACAGAGCACTGAAAGACCTGAGTTGAAACAAAGCCCTGGGAGTAGACAACATTCCATTAGAACTACTGACAGCCTAGGGAGAGCCAGTCCTGACACAACTCTACCATCTGGTGAGCAAGATGTATGAGACAGGCAAAATACCCTCAGACTTCAAGAAGAATATAATAATTCCAATCCCAAAGAAAGTAGGTGTTGACAGATGTGAAAATTACCAAACTATCAGTTTAATAAGTCATAGATCCAAAATACTAATGCGAATTCTTTACAGACGAATGGAAAAACTAGTAGAAGCCGACCTCGGGGAAGATCAGTTTGGATTCCGTAGAAATATCGGAACACATGAGGCAATACTGACCCTACGACTTATCTTAGAAGCTAGATTAAGGAACTGTGTTTCAATGCAGATCTGTGCCAAGACTTGGGCTGGTTCGGCAGTGGTTACCACTGGATATTGTGAGCAATGCTTGCCTTGTTCTCATGCACAGGCTGATGATGTGATGCTTAGATGGACATCGCTGATGAAGATACACTTCCAACATACCCTCTACCAATAACCAAAGGGGAGCGAATGGTCAAGTGGGAGCTGCAGAGCAGGCTGATGACAGTAAGCCAGAAGCAACTTGGCACTCTCTTAGCAGCCAAGTTTCAACCTGATCAGAAGTGCCTCTCTCTCCATCCCTCCATCAAGCAGTATGCCCCTCAGTCTGTTAGTGTCCTCTGAGTCACCACTTGTATCCCTTAGAGGTAGACTTCTGGAATAAACCTGGCACAACAGTCAGTTTTTGAAATTCAATCCATTGTTGTATTTTATCATTCCCTCAAATTTATCCACTCCAGGGTGCCCAAATCTGGCAGGTGCCTTGCTCTCATCAAGTCTTGAACAGTTGAAAAAGCTACTAGAACAAAATGGCCCTGGTAGGAATGGTTACAGTTTGTAAGGAGGCGAGGATGCTACACCTGGAGGTATGAAGCATTTTAATTTTTGGAAGACAAATGGCAATTTTTAAGCATACATAAAAAAATTAGAGATATGACCCAATAAAAAACCTTTCTATTACCGACTGTTAAATCATTGTCTCGAAAAAAGAAGAAACACTTTACTATACTCTATTTTTTCCTTTGGCAGAGAACTAGGATGGGAAGGGGAGGGGGAGGCATCCTCCCCCCTCCTTAGCCCCCAGGCATGTGTGCTCTTGCACTGCACCCAGTAATAAACAAACAAACATATAGGTATTAGATCTATGTGTGCAGACAGTGCATGCATCACCAACAGGTGTTAGTTTCAAATATACAACTGCAAAGGAGATTAAAAAATTCATCACATCAATAAGAAGTACTGGTTAACTGGATAGAGATAATGAGTCACTAAAAAAGTTTTCTATGGTCAGCACGTAGCCATATAAATATTATTTTTTATATCTTTTTAAGTTGTATATGACTGTTCCATACTTTTTCTACTGGTACATTCCAAATCGGAATGTTTACTGTGAATTTCATCTATGAAACAAGGAACTAACCAACTATTATGCTAGATGTGATGGTGTTTCTAGTACAATTTTAAACTGTGTGTTGATTTGCTAGGATTATCCTTAAGCCGTTTTTGTAATCAATCAGTGACTGAAAATATTCCCAGAGATACACAAATAAGACAGACAGACAGACAAATAAGCTGTCGTACCACCCATCGACAAAGGTGGAGATAAACAAATCACTTCTAATTGTAAAATTTAGACATATTTCACTTCTTCCTATCCTTTCAAAAGCGTTTTCTTTCTTTATTTCTTTTTTATAAAAATACTGACTCATGTAACTGACCAGAATTCAGAATTTGTTAATTGACTCTCACTCTGACATTCATAAAAGATTCTCCCCAGAAAAGTATTAACAGACCATAAAAATGAAAAGAAAAGAAAAATTATTCTGCGACTGTCAAAGCCTTTGAGGTTCTCTGTAACAGGCTGTCTCTCAGGCATGAAACTAATCTCAGAATTGAGAAACATAACATGCAAAAGGCCACAAGGACTGGTACTTGGCTCACTCTTATTTCTATCCTACATAAATGATCATCCAATGACTTTACATGGCAACACAAAAACTGTAATGTTAGCTGATGACAAGAATACTGATCAAGGGTCCAAACCATAACATATATGCCAAATTGTGACAAACTGAGAATCTTATAATTGCAGATATTAATATCTGTTGTCCTATGCTTCTCAAAGAGTGATCTAAAAATATACACAGTCCAGTCATATTCATGTGACCACCACCTATGTTAGATGTCAACATGGAATAACCGCTCATGGACAAGAAAAGGCAGCACTAGTTATTGAGAATATATAAAGCATATCGGGGGGGATGTGGAAAATAGTGCAGCTGTTGTTGTAATGCGGAAATAGAGCTATTTGTCTGACTTCCAAATGGGCATGATCACTGGCATTCAGCCCAAGAGTGGAGGTATTTCCAAAATGGCTAGGTTTATAAACTGTTTGCATGGCGCCATGGTTAAAGTATCCAAAACTAGTGCCAAGGCAACTGGTGCAGCATGACCCATAGAAGACATGAGTGAACAGTAGCTGCAGAGATGTGTGTGGATGAATAAATATGCAACTGGCTGCTTAGATGAACCAAGGGGCTACCATCAGTGTCTCCTCAATGACCATGCAGTGAACATTGCTTTGTATGGGTCTCTGGAGCAGGCACTTCATTCATCGATCCATGCTGACTGCTGTTTGTCAGTTGGTTTTGGTTCCATTATGCTTTACGGCGCAAAAACAACTGGGGTCACATGCACTCAAATCAAAACTATAGAACACGAAGACAGAGAGGAGATGAAAAACGACTATATATCAGTCCCAATTGACATAATAGAAGACAGTTAAAAACAGGCACGTGGAAAAAGGGCTAAAAAAGACACCATACAGAAACAGAGGTCCAAAACTAAAAATTAAATGGTCATTGCCATATTGTTTTGGCACATAAAAAGTAAAACCTGGTCAACAGCCCGCACATCATTTGCTAAAATGGCCCATAACTCAGACGGCAAACCCAAATGGAAATGTAAAAGGTTAAAAAATGGACATTCCATCAGGAAGTGGCAGACAGTTAAAACTTGGGTGAAATATGTACAAAGCGGTGGGGTAGCGCCACTTATCAAATGACAATGGCTAAAAAGGCAATGCCCAATACGCAGCTGAGTTAAAATAACCTCTTCCCGGAGGGAGGGCTGAGAGGAGGTCGTCCAAGCTGCTGGGAGAGGCTTAATCAGCCGGAGCTTATTCCCGGGAAGGGAGGATCATTGGCGATGCCAAAGGGGCACCACCTCCTGACAAGATGGCAACACAAAGATCATCGGACGGAACATAGGTACTCACGGGCTGAGGTATGAGAACTGCAGCTTTAGCAGCAGCATCAGTAGCCTCGTTGCCTCGCAGACCGACATGACCAGGAACTCTCAGAAACATCACACTGGCTCCACCAAGAGTGAGCAAGTGATAGTTTTCCTGGACCCGCTGCACTAAGGGATGGGCGGGCGGAGAACAGCACAGATAGACTTTGAAGGGCGCTGAGTGAGTCTGTGCAGAGGACACAATTGAAAAGGCTGTGTTGCCGGATGTACTGTGTGGCCTGATACAAGACGAAGAGCTCGGTTGTAAATACTGAGGAGTGGGCTGGAAGATGATAATAAAAGACACGGTTGCTAATGAGAAAAGCACATCTAACCCCACAGTCAGTCCGAGAGCCATCAATGTATACAAAGATACTGTCATGAAGTTCCATGCGAAGGTCGTGAAACTGAAGCCGATAGACTAAGGCTGGAGTAGTGTCCTTAGGAAGCAAATGAAGGCCAAGCAAAGGTGGGGAGAGGTTCACACCCACCGGGGAAGGTGCAGGTAGTGTGAAGTTAAGTGACTGTAGCAAGTGCCGAAAGCATACTCCAGGAGGTAACAGAGAAGAAGGATGAGACCCATACTGATGATCAAAGGAATCATTACAGAAGGAGGCATAGCATGGGTGGCCACGCATGGCGCAAAAACGGCATGCATACCTGCTGATGAGAAAGTCACAGTGGTAGGACAGTGGTAGTTCAGCAGCTTCAGCAAACAGACTCTCAACCGGGCTGGTGTAAAAGGCGCCCATCGCCAAACGGATGCCACGATGGTGGACAGTGTTGAGATGGCATAAGAGCAATGGGTGTGCAGACACATAAACAAAACACACATAGTCAAGTTTAGAACAGACAAGGGACTGGAACAAATGGAAGAGAGTGGTTCGACCGGCACCCCAGGAAGTACCATTGAGGGCATGTAGGACATTCAGGAACCACGTACAGCAGGCAACCAGGTAAGACACACTGGACGACTAAGAGAGTTTCCTATCAAGCATGAGCCCCAGGAATTTCGTAATTTCAATGAACAGAAGGGCAACAGGCTCAAGATGTAAAGATGGTGGGAGAAATCACTTGCGTAGCCAGAAATTCATACAGATGGTTTTGTCAATGGAAAAGCGAAAGCCATTGTCGATGTTCCAGGAGTAAAGATAACCATGACATTGCTGAAGATGCTGCTCAGTGAGACAGGTCTGTCGAGAAGTGCAATAAATGGCAAAATCATCTACAAAAAGGGAGCCAGAGATTCCCGGTGAGAGACAGGCCATGATAGAAAAATGGTTCAAATGGCTCTGAGCACTAGGGGACTTAACAACTGAGGTCCTCAGTCCCCTAGAACATAGAACTACTTAAACCTAACAAACCTAAGGACATCACACACATCCATGCCCGAGGCAGGATTCGAAACTGCAACCGTAGCAGTCGCAGCGGTTCCAGACTGAAGTGCCTAGAACCGCTCGGCCACAACGGCCAGCCAGGCCATGATAGGGTTAATGGTGATAGCAACGAGGACGATACTCAGGATGGAGCCCCGAGGCAAGTCAGAACCCACACGCACTCTAAAAACTTGATCTTTTAAAAATGCCTGAAGGAAACAGGGCACGTAGCCATGCAAGCCACATGTGTAAAGAGTACGGAGGATACCAGTTCTCCAGCAGGTGTCGTAGGCCTTCGTCAAATCGAAAAACACGGCCACAATCTAGGATTTCCACAGAAAATCATTCATGACGTGCGTGGACAAAGTAATGAGATGGTCAACTGCTGAACGCTGCACTCAAAATCCACACTGTGCATCTGTCAGTAAATTGTGAGACTTGAGCCACCATACCATTTGGGCATGAATCATACGTTCCATCACCTTGCAAACGCAGCTGGTAAGGGAGATGGGGTGGTAGCTCGAAGGAAGGTTTTCGTCCTTACCGGTCTTAGTTATGGGTATGACGGTGGTTTCACACCAATGTTGGGGAAAGCGCCCTCTGCCCAGATGTGGTTGTACGTACTAAGCAGAAAGTGCTTGCCCACAAGAGGAAGGTGCTGCAACATCTGAATGTGGATGGCATCCCGCCCTGGAGCGGGGATCAGGATGAACTGAGAGAATGATTGAGATCCCTCATAGTAAAGGCGTCATTGTAACACTCATGATTCAGAGAAGAGAAGATTATCACCCGAGCCTCCTCCATTCGTTTCCAATAGAGGAAGACAGGGTGATTGTGGGAAGAGATTGAAACTTACACAAAATGGTGGCCCAAGTTGTTGGAGATAGAAATAGGGTCCACGATAGCATCAGCTGCTATTGTGAGGCTGGAAATGGGGGAATGGATTTTGGTCCCAGAGAGCTGTCGGAGGTTGGCTTACAAGACAGAGGAATGGATGGGACTGTTAAAATGGCTAGTGAATGAAATCCAGCTAGCTTGTTTGCTATCCCGAAGAATGCGACGACACTTTGTACGCATCTGTTTATAACGAAAGCATTTTGCCACCATAGGATGATGGTTAAAAATGCGAAGAACACGTTTCCGTGCACGAATTGCATCATGGCATGTTTCAGTCCACCAAGGCATGGGGACACAACATGGTAAAGAGGAAGTGTGAGGAATGGAACATCTGTGGTAGTAAGGATAACTTTGGTGAGACAGTCCACCTGGTCATCACAACAGGGGAAATCTTGTTCTTCGAAGGTCGCCAGGGAGGAGTAAAGCTGCCAGTCAGCCTTAGTAAGCTGTCATTTGGGAGTGCATGGGGTAGGAGTCAGCAAATGGAGAGCACACTTGAAGTGGTTGCTCAGGTAGGTGTCTGAAAGAATGGACCACTCAACACAATGGGCAAGCTGGGCAGTGCAAAGGGTAGGTCCAAATGGGAATAGGCAAAAGGATAGGCCCAAATGGGAATAGGTGTGTGAGGAGTTGGAAAGGAATGTGGGTGCTCCAGTGTTAAGGCAGAAGAGGCTAAGTTGGTTAAGACGGTCAGCCAAGAGGGCAAACCTCTGAAAGTTCCTGGGAGAACCCCAATGGGGATGATGCACATTAAAGTCACTGAGTAGCGAAAATGCGGGAGGCAGCTGCCCAATAAGCTGAAGGAAGTCTGTCCTGGTGACATCAAATGATGGAGGGACATAAATGGTACAGAGGGAAAAAGTCAGACGGGGAAGGAAAAGGCGAACTGCAACAGCTTGAAGACGGGTACTCAGGGAGATGGGTTCACTATGGATGTCATCCCATATGAGCAGCATGACGCTCCCATGAGATGGAATGCTGACCTCAGGGGGAAGGTCAAAACGAACCGGTAAGTAATGTGAAAACTCAAACCGGTCATGAGGGCGCAATTTTGTTTCCCTGAAGGCAGAGTACAAGGGGATCCTGCAATGCTAAAAGCAGCTGTAAATCTTCTTTGTGGGACCGAACACCACAAACGTTCCATTGGAGGACAGTCTTGAGGAGGAAGAGATGTAGGGCGGCCGCCAGGTGACAGCCAGTGTAGAATCGCTACTACAGGGCACAGAAGCAGGAGGATCCTGCTCCACGGGTTCCACAGAAGCATCGGCATGCTTGTGTGGTCAGTCTGTGGAGTCCAATGCTGAAAGACGGTTGGTGGTGTGCACTGGCAATACTGAGGCCAGCCCTTGACGTGAGAGTTGACAGCTTGTTGCACAGCTGGACGGGGGGATGGTGATGCTACCTTGACATTGGGCGATTTCACAACCTCAGATCTGAATTGGAGGTCACATGTCTCTGTGGCCATGTCCTTCATGGAGCAAGGGGTACCAAGAACAGAACTATAGGTACCAGAGGGGGAATGCAGGATAGGTACCAGAGGGGGAACGCAGGATTTGCGACTAGCCAGTAACTTGCGAGGGACTGTGTAAGGCACCTTTTCCTTTACACGGATCTCTTGAGCAGCCCGCTTGTCAAGATACATAGGACAATCCCAAGAGGTGACATCATGGCCGCCATTGCAATTGATACAGCATGGAGAAGGAGGTGGAAAATCGCCCTCATGCGCATCCCTACCACAGGTGACACATTTGGCTGGGCATCGACAAGACGTTATAGTGTGGTTGAAACATCAGGTTCGGAGTGTACGGCCGGACTGTGATAATTTCATAGCCTTCTTTGATCTCGGACGGAAACACCACTTCACCAAAGGTGAGAAAGAGAGCGCAGGTGGGCACTAAGGAGGAATCAACCTTTCTCATTACACGATGGATGGCAATGACACCCTGATCAGAGAGGTAAGATTGGATTTTGGCATCGGTTAGACCGTTGAGCAGCCTGATGTAAATTACAGAACGGGAAGAATTCAAAGTTCTATGGGCCTCAACAAGAACAGGGTAACCACCGAGAAGCGAGGCAGCAAGCAGTTGCTGTGCCTGAGCATCAGAAGTGGTCTCCAAAAGCAAAGTGTCATTCCGTAAACGAGAGAAGGATTTTACAGGGCCAGCAATTGCATCAGCGGAAGGGAAAAAATGCAGCACAAGCTGGGGCCCCTGTGGTAGCCAAGCACGAGCCCACCAAAGAGTGGCGAGCCCCCTGGGAAAGCTGTTTGTCAGTGATGAAGACTGGAATGTGCATGCCAGTACTGCAATTTGACATCCACAGAGTGGCCTTTCCAGATGAATCACGTTTTATGTGCCACTGAACAGACGGGCTTGGATTATAAGAAGGGGCCAGGCCAGAGGAAAGGGCAGTATGGTTGGGAAAAGTTTTAATGGTATTTCCTGGGTGATCTCATCATTCTGGAAGGCACGATGGAATATGCATCTATCCTTAAGGACTGTGTCCTCCATTACATGCAGTTTGTTTCTCCTCGGCATGATGCATCTACCAGCAGGGCAATGCATGCACCATACTTGTGGGGTCTGAAGAGCACCAGCATGAGTTTACTGCAGCCCCTGTTGATCAACCTTCTCAGATTTAAATCCAATCATGAATTTGTGGGACCACCTGGAACAGGCCGTTCACACAATGGATCCTGAATTGAGAAACATAATGGAGCTGGTGATGGCACTGGAATCGGCATGGCATCATATCCCTGTTGATACCTTCTGGAACCTCATTCAACCTCTTGCTACACATCTCGCAGTGGTCTCCACTGCAAAAGGTGGGTTATTCAGCCTTTGGACAGGTGATCGTATTAATGCCACTGGACAATGTACATGGTATGCGATTTGCCGTAGAACGTAACATTCTGCCACTGCTTTCATATCTCAGATGTGATAATCTTGGCAAGTATTATGATGTTTTAAGTATGAAAGTAGCCACGAGTCAATTCACTTTAAAAGTCAAGTATTACACTGTGTTTACTGCAACAGAAAAACCATGCATGGAGGGATGAAAACTGTCCAGAATACCTCAAACAGTACTGAGTTAACAAAATGGCAGCTACCCACAGTATTTTGTTTAATAAAGTGGAGAAATGTACAAGATGCGGATCTTATGCAGCAGTGGCAGGAGACCATAATAGGGATCTGGATCAGCCACATGATTTCCCACCATCACAAAATAAGCAGCATAGATTCACAACAGTAATCAAAACTTCTTGGCCTACTATATCTACATTCAGTCACTCATTGTGAGAATAAATGTACCTGCAATTCACAATAGGAATCAGAAGCTCCATTAGCTGATAAAAGGATGTCAATGAGGATTAAGATAGTGCAGTGGAATACATGAGAAAGTTTCACAAAGTAATTATGTCTGAAAAAATGTCAGTAGTACCAGTTCTTGAGACCTGGTTTGAATGTGAAATAAATCAATTTTTAAAGGATTTTGTGCAGTTAGGGATGATAGATCTGATAGAAGAGGTGCTGCTGCAGTGTTAACATGAAAAACAGTTGAACAGTTGGCCTTAACAAAAATAAAAAATAAAAATAAAAAATAAAAATGTTGGGCCATTGTAAGCAGTGACATATCAACTAGTAGCCATAGAAGTAATTACATTTACAGGCAATTTTATTATTGTTTCTGTTTACTAGCCACCCCCAGTATTAATGACGTACTATTAACACATCAACTTATCAACAGTTACTGTTTCCATTTATCATCTGTGGAGATTTCAAACATATCACACAACTTAGGGTTCTGCAACAAATGACGCAGGTGGGACGATACTGATGGCACTCATGGATACTTACAACCTGGTGGTACTGCATGATGGAAGTGCAAGCATAATCACCAGTATGCATAAAAGACAAAAACTAATGATACCACAATGTGTTTGACTGATTTCATGCAAATAACTAACTGGTCAGTTAAACAGCGTTCACTGGGCTTAGGCCATCTTGGGGCAGAAATTAAAGTAGATATGCCCACAGAATCCACTAATGTTGAATACCCAAGCAGCAAATGGAGGATATGGCATGCAGACTAAACACTGTGTACTGATGTTATCCAGGAGAAAATAAGGTATTCAGATATATAATAAAAACTCAATAAGCATTAATTTAAAACAATAATTTGTGGAGCTGCAGTCCAGGAAAATGAAATCATCTGGTTATTATTAACCTCCTCCATACAATGAAATTTTTAATACTCACAAGCTGTAGCTAAGAGAAAAAAATACATTTAATCTGTTATATGAATATATATATAAAGCTGAGTGTATGGCCAGGACCTACTCTCACATATGCCTAGATTGAGTTAAAACAAATCTGGCACAGAAACAGTAGGCTTCACAGGTACAAGCACTATAGGATTCATAATATCCTCGCATAAATAGGAGCGAGGCACAGGAAAATACTCATTTTTCCAGCCCCTGGCATACTGGGCTGCTCTGTACAACAGGTATGTTGTGTGGGAACAGTACCAGCCTGCCCAATCAATCTGCTTTGCAGGACAACCTACTCATCAGCAGGGACTGATGACCTCAGCAGTTTGGTTCCATTAAGACCTTACCACAAATTTCCAAAAAACTTATCAGGCGCAAGAAATGGTTTTCTGGGCCCCGACATATAGGCTGCTCAGAGTGACAGGGGTGTTGTGATGGAATAGTATCAGCCTGTTTTACTGACCTGCTTTGCATGGTGGCTTATACGTCAGAGGCAACTAAATGATTTTCAAGCCCCTGATGTGTAGTCTGCCCTGCATGACAGGTGTGCTGTGGGATTAGTATTGATTAGTCAGTTAATTACTTCTAGGGATCATTTTGCACAACACATTGTAATGATGTGGAATAAATCATTTTATGTTCACATTGTAATTTAATTTGTATGTCGATCTTAAAATTTATAATTTTTTTCCATAAAGAAAAAAGATATACAGATGTTATGCATTAGTAAATCCTTCCCACCACCTTCTACACATTACATCAATAGAAGTTCTTCTACAGAATGGAGGAGCTGTCAAGGAGAAACTTTCTCAGACTGTTCTCAAATTTTACTTTGCCATCTTTCAGGCATTTTATATCACTGGGTAAGTGACAAAAATTTCTGATGCAGTATTATGCGCACTTTTTTGTGCTAAAAACATACTTAAGTATGAAGTAATGAATGTCACTTTTCCATCTGGTATTATTATTATGTACATCATTGTTCCTTTTGAAATGTAGTGGATTATTTACAACAAACTTCATAAGGGAATAAATATAGTGTGAAGTAGAAGTCAGAATGCCCAACTCCTTAAACAAATGTCTACAAGATGATTGAGGGTGAGCACCACATATTATTCTAACAGCACATATTTGTGCAATGAAGACTCTCTTTCTTAAAGATGAGTTACCCCAGAACATTGTTCCATATGACATTAGGGAGAATGAAAATATGCAAAATATCTCAACTTACTGATTTGTGTCTCCCCATGATTTGCATTGATTCTAAGTGCAAATATGGCTGAATGAATTGTTTCTGGAGTTACAAAATGTGATTTTTCCAATTTAAATTCTCATTGTTATGGACACCTAAGAATTTTGAAGTTTCCAACCTATTTATCATTTCCTCACCATGTGTTACACTTACCACTGGTGTAGTACTCCTGTATATGCAGAACTGAATACGTTATATCTTTTGAAAATTGAGAGCGAGAGCAGTCACATAAAAACAGCCAATGATACTTTTAAGAGCTTTGTTTACCATTTCTTCTGTTTCTATATGTATGCTTAGATCGATTACATCTGCAAAAAGAACCAATTCTAATATACATATTAGATGGAAGATGGTATGAGGGAAAATAGGACATAAGACTGAACCTTGTGGAACAGCATATGTGATTTTTCCACAGTCAGAATTATCTTCCCAGACTATTTTTTCTTCCCTTTTGGTGTTCATGGTATTTGTTTGGGGCAGATATCCCATGACACTTGTTCAAGGTTATCGTTGATCCATTAACTCAGTTTTTTTCTTTTTTTTTTTTTTTTTTTTTTTTTTTTTACAGAGGGCAGCAATCCCTCTGAATGAACATGCTGAGCTAACGTGCCGACTAATGGTTGAATTACTAAGTACAACTTTCTGCATTCTTCTGGTTAAATGTGACATTATCCATTGGTTGCATATACCATCAATCCCATAAAACTTCAATATCTTTGTGAGGATAATGTCATTCACACAGACAAATGTTGTAGATAGTAACAACATACCAACTGGTGTTATTTCATTATTTAATGCTTGTAAAACCTGGTGAGTGAACATGTAAATGGCATTCTCAGTTGAGAAACCCTTCTGAGAACCAAACTGATTTGCTGAGAATACTGCTGTTGCTAAGGTGAGATACTATTCTAGAATACATTGTCTCAAAAATTTGGAAAAATTATGTCAGTCTGCAATTGCATTCCAGAGTCTACAAGTGCTGATGTGCATAGCTGGAGACATGCTGAGATGGTAGGGAAGGTGAATGACCAACTTCAGTTTTTTGTGACAAATTTGGGAAAGTGTGGCTCACCTGTACAGGAGACTGCTTATAGGACACTTATACTACCTATTCTTGCACACTGCTTGAGCATTTGGGATCCGTACTGCATAGGATTAAAGAAAGACATCAAAGCAATCCAGAGGCAGGCTACTAGGTTTGTTCCAGTAGGTTCGAACAACATGCTAGTATCATGATTATGCTTTGAGGAATCAAATGGGAATCACTAGAGAGAAAGTGATTTTCTTTTTGAGGAATTCTGTTGACAAAATTTAATTGAAGCTGACTGCAGAATGATTCTACTGCCACCAACACACATTTCGTGTATGGACAACGAAGATAAGATACGAGAAATTAGGGCTCATACAAAGGCCTACAAACAGTGAGTTTTCCATCACTATTTGCAAGTTGAACAGGAAGGAAAAAGATTAGTAGTGGTACCGGGTAACACTCCGCCACGCACTGTATGGTGGGGGAGTATGTATGTATGTATGTATGTATGTATATTTAAAAACAAAAGATGATGTGATTTACCATACGAAAGCGCTGGCAGGTCGATAGAAACACAAACAGACACATACATAAGCACAAAATTCTAGCTTTCGCAACCAACGGTTGCTTCGTCAGGAAAGAGGAAAGGAGAGGGAAAGACGAAAGGATGTGGGTTTTAAAAGGAGAGAGTAAGGAGTCATTCCAATCCCGGGAGCGGAAAGACTTACCTTGGGGGGAAAAAAGGACGGGTATACACTCACACACATACACACACACACACACACACACACACACACACACACACACACACACACACACATCCATCCACACATATACAGACACATGTATGTATAAATGTAGATGTCAATAGAGGTGGTTACATACAGATTGAGGGAGGAGGAAATGTAACAGAGAGGGGAGGAGAGGGAAATGTATGAGGCAGGTGGAAGGTGTAGAGGGGTGGTGGGCAGGTGATAAAGGAAGAGGAGGAGACAGAGATGGAAAGAGAGGGGAGGAGATGGAAAGAGGAGGTGGAGGAGGATATGGTCAGAGGGAGGGGTGGGAGAGTAAGATGGACAGACAGAGGAAGGAAGAGGCAGACACAGAGAAGGGGAGGAGGAGATGTGGCAAATGCATATGTGGGCAGCTGTGAGGAAAATCCAGTCAATACATAAACATAAAAATGTAGATTTTTTTAAAAAAATTATTTGAGAACAAACATTCAAGCAAGAAAAAAAATAAAAGCTCTAAAAGAGAGGGGAAACTGGAAACAATTCTGTTCTTTGCAAAATAAGTTGGTTAGTTCAACTTAGATATGGAGTGAAACAAAGTCACTCATGAACAATAAATAAGCCCAAGGTTGATTTCAACAGATACTGAACAATTCACGGACCGGACAAAACTTCAACAATGACCACTTACAATAAGGGGCTTGAAGTGGCAAAGTAAATGAAAAGAGATCACTCCCTTCTAATTCCTTTTTCATACAAGGAACTAAGGAAATCACTCAGTAAGTGACAAATAACTCACTGAAGTAGATAGACCAAATTACCGCATGATGATAAAATCTTCCAGAAGCTGCACTTAACCTCACATTGAAAATCTTTACCAAAACTTCCAGAACTTCACTATCTTCACAAATTAGATTGCCTTATCAAACAACATATGCAGTGGTGGCTTGAATCAAGAAAACTACTTCCAACTGCAAAGTCTGATTTTCGAAAAAGCAAAGGAACAATGGGTGTATGTTAATGTTCACGTACCAGTACTAATGTTACTGCAAAATTTAGGAGATTGGAATTCCTTATGGAATACTATCTGGTCTTAAGAGAAAAGTATAGTTCAAAGAGAAGTAATTGGACCTTAGTTGCTTAGACTGTTATACAACGAGGAATAATTTTGTGCTCATTACTTTTTCCTATATGTGTGTCCTCTAGAATGAAATATTTCACCAAAAGTAAAAAACAGGACTAGCAGGGGATGTTAAATGTATACAGAGAAGGGTAGCAAGAATGGTCACAGGTTTGTTTGATCCATGGAAGTGTGCCACAGTGGTAATGAAGGAACTGAACTGGAAGACTCTCGAAGACAGACATAAACTAACCCAAGAAATTCTATTAACAAAGTTTCAAGAACCAGCTATAAATGATGACTTTACGAATATATTACAGTCACCTTCATATCGCTCACATTGGGACCATGAGAATAAGATCAGAATAATTACTGCCTGCACAGAAGCATTCAAATAATCATTCTTCCCACACTCCATACATCAATGGAATGGGAAGAAATCCTAATAAGTGGTACAAAGGGACATACCCTCTGTAGTGTTGGCAGAAGAGCCAACACTGTTTTTTTTAGAGGAGGCCGAAATGCACGCGTTTAATTACACGCTGACTGGCGTGAGGTCTGGAACAGGACAATATCTTGAGAATTGCAAATAAAGTATGTAGTTGATATAATACTTAACTTTAATCCACAATTGTAGAACATCGCTCTTGATGATACATGCTTCACATAATAAATATCAATTGAGTACGGCGCCTTGCTAGGTCGTAGCAAATGAAGCAGAAGGCTATGCTAACTATCGTCTCGGCAAATGAGAGCATATTTGTCAGTGAACCATTGCTATGAACGTCGGCTGTACAACTGGGGCGAGTGCCAGGACGTCTCTCTAGACCTGCCGTGTGGTGGCGCTCAGTCTGCAATTACTGACAGTGGCGACACGCGGGTCCGGCGTATACTAATGGACCGTGGCCGATTTAAAGGCTACCACCTAGCAAGTGTGGTGTCTGGTGGTGACACCACACGCTCTGCCATGGACTTCATGGTGGTTTGCAGAGTATAGATGTAGATGTTGCAATATCCAGATGATATCTCACTAAATACAATAACATATCACACTCTGCAGGACCACTGAAAATACTGAAGGGATTCTTTACTCTTACGGTACACAAATATCACTAGAGAAGTCATCCATTGTCCCACTCACAAATCAACAATTTCCATCAAACTTCAATGAAATGTAGATTTTATGTATTAACTGCAGTAAGATCCCAAGTTCATGTGTTGGGAGCCACATTAGATTTCTGGTTAAGCTGAGATACTTGTATCCACGGTGTCATTAGCTCGTGTAAACGATCTTTAAATATTAGTATATCAGTTCCTAGAGACTGGTAGTGAGCTTACCAATTGATTATTTGGTCCATAAAGAATACTCCTATAAAGCAACTGCTCTTATTAGATAATTTTCAGCACAAAAAAATCCATCTATGTCTAAGTGCAATGACTTTGGTTCCAACCAACTTACATTTATTTATTTATTTACATTTTTTGCATATAGGCCATCAAGCTGATGACTTCTGCAAACATCAGGCTGAGTAGATTAATACAGAGAATACTTACATACAATAGTGGTACATACATTCATCTTAATATTCTAACTATATTACATGGTAAAACAGAGGGCAAGTTGATTAGACTTCACTGAGTGAATATAAAAATTTATTTACTAAGAAGGCTTTTAACTCCATGTGGAGCAGCTTTTGTTCATCAGTTTTCAAATCATGTGGCAGCTTGTTGAACAATTTCTGCCCATTTACATAAAGACTATTGTCAGTTACTTTTAATTTTGTCCTCTGCCTGAAGTAGTTACCCTTACTTCTAGTATCATAATTATATGTATCGCTGCACTTATTTACTTTGTTTTTAGTATTCAGAAAAAATATTATAAGTTTATACAAATACAAGGACCATACTGTTAAATATTTATGTTGGACAAAGGTTTCATGACAGGACTCTCTGGACTTAGTCCATGCATTAACCTAATGGCTCTTTTTTGCAATACTATTATCCTATTCAGGTGCAGGTCTGCTGCCTAGCCCACAGTTCAGTACCATAATTAAGAAATAGATATACTGTTCCATAGAACAAAACTTTTAGTGTTTGACTTGGGACTATTTTTGTCAGCTGACTTACCACATACAAGCTACTGCTAATTTTCTGTGTTTGAAGGGTTCTCGGATGTCCAGCCAGATACAATCATGATATTTCAGTGAATAACTGTTCCACCGTCATCAGGTGGTGCTGATGCCATGGTCTGTCCACTCTCTACCATTAGTATTTATCCCTTGCGGATCCAGGTGTAATTCAATGCACCGACAGTGTGCAGTGTGTCCAGTGGTGGGGGATGCGGAGGCTGCGGCAGGTGGTGGTGGTGAGGGGGAGCGCGGTCTCTCTTTGACCGCCATGGTGGAATGATCCCATGCGTGCTTATTTTGTTGATCCTTGACAGAGCTTAGTACTGGATTCCAGGAGTTGGTCACCAGCACCCCTGTCGACGGGGTTGTCCACTAAGCAAATTTCTATGGCCTCTTTGAAGATGCAGTGCCAGTAGTTATTTGTGGAGGACAGTACTTTTGTCTATCATAATTCGCTGTATGTCCAGTGTTCATGCAATGTTCTGCTTGAGCATACTGGCTTGGTTTCAACATTGTCTTTCACCATTCCTAGTAAGGCACACGTCTTAACCAGGACATCATGAAAAGGTAGTTGTGCATCTACCTTGATTTCCACAGTGAACTGTATGTTATTATAGGTGTATTGGCCAAACAGTTCATATGGTGGAAGATTGATGGAAAGAACACCACACTACAAACACCTACGTCAACCACACCATTATGCGCAAGGAGAACATAGCATAAACACCGCACACACAGCTAAGTCTGACGAGACAGAAGTACTGGCCTCCACAAATAACTACTGGGACAGCATCTTCAAAGAAGCCATGGAAATTTACTTAACAGATGACTTCATCAATAGGGGCCCTTGTTACTAACTCTGTGAGGCCTGGAAACCAATACTAAGCTCTATCAAGAAGCAACGGTGCAAGCAGACGCGAGACCCACCACCTACCACAGCCTCTGCTTCCCCCACCACCAGACACACCATGTGCTGTTGGTGCACTGAATTGCATCTACACCCATGAGGCATAAATACTAACAGCAGGCAGCACACAGACCATTGCATCAGCACCATCTGATGATGGCAGAATGGTTATTCGCCGAAACATCATGGGCATTTGATGATCATATTTGGCTGGACACATGAGAACCCTTCAAACAGGACACCAGGGGAAAGCCTCAGATAACATAGATGTAATGTAGTTTACCCAATCGAGATTTTTGTCTAGGTGGACACCAGGAAATTTAATGTTATCTGTTCTGCTGATGTAATACCTCAAATATTGTTTATTTCAGTCTCGTGATAACCAGTTGTTTTAAATGTTAGTAGCTTCCCCCCATGAACCATGGACCTTGCCGCTGGTGGGGAGGCTTGCGTGCCTCAGCGGTACAGATAGCTGTACCATAGGTGCAACCATAATGGAGGCATATCTGTTGAGAGGCCAGACAAACGTTTGGTTTCTGAAGAGAGGCAGCAGCCTTTTCAGTAGTTGCAGGGGCAAAAGTCTGGATAATTGACTGATCTGGCCTTGTAACACTGACCAAAACGGCCATTCTGTGCTGGTACTGCGAAAGGCTGGAAGCAAGGGGGAAACTACAGCCGTAATTTTTCCCGTGGGCATGCAGCTTTACTGTATGGTTAAATGATGATGGCGTCCTCTTGGGTAAAATAGTCCCCCATTCGGATCTCCGGGCGGGGTCTACTCAGGAGGACATTGTTATCAGGAGAAAGAAAACTGGTGTTCTCTGGATTGGAATGTGGAATGTAGATCCCTTAATCGGGCAGGTAGGTTAGAAAATTTAAAAAGGGAGATTGATAGGTTAAAGTTAGATATAGTGGGAATTAGTGAAGTTGGGTGGAGGGAGGAACAAGACTTCTGGTCAGGTGAATACAGGGTTATAAATACAAAATCAAATAGGGGTAATGCAGGAGTAGGTTTAATAACGAATAGGAAAATAGGAATGTGGGTAAGTTACTACAACTAGCATAGTGAATGCATTATTGTGGCCAAGACAGATGCGAAGCCCACACCTACCACAGTAGTACAAGTTTATATCCCAACTAGCTCCACAGATGACGAAGCGATTGATGAAATGTATGTTGAGGCAAGAGAAATTAGAGAAGGGAGATGAAAATTTAATAGTCATGGGTGACTGGAATTCGGCAGTAGGAAAAGGAAGAGGAGGAAACGTAGTAGGTGAATATGGAATGGGGGTAAGAAATGAAAGAGTAAGCCGCCTGGTAGAATTTTGCACAGAGTACAACTTAATCATAGCTAACACTTGGTTCAAGAATCATAAAAGAAAGTTCCACGTGGAAGAGGCCTGGAGATACTAGAAGGTATCAGATAGATTATATAATGGTAAGACAGAGATTTAGGAACCAGGTTTTAAATTGTAAGACATTTCCAGGGGCAGATGTGGACTCTGACCACAATCTATTGGTTATGAACTGTAGGTTAAAACTGAAGAAACTGCAAAAAGGTGGGAATTTAAGGAGATGGGACCTGGATAAAATGAAAGAACCAGAGGTTGTACAGAGTTTCAGGGAGATCATAAAGGAACAATTGACAGGAATGGGGGAAAGAAGTACAGTAGAAGAAGAATGAGTAGCTCTGAGGGATGAAGTAGTGAAAGCAGCAGAGGATCAAGTAGGTAAAAAGAAGAGGGCTAGTAGAAATCCTTGGGTAACAGAGGAAATATTGAATTTAATTGATGAAAGGAGAAAATATAAAAATGCAGTAAATGAAGCAGGCAAAAAGGAATACAAGCATCTCAAAAATGAGATCGACAGGAAGTGCAAAATGGCTAAGCAGGGATGGCTAGAGGACAAATGTAAGGATGTAGAGGCATATCTCACTAGGGGTAAGATAGGTACTGCCTACAGGAAAATTAAAGAGACTTTTGGAGAAAAGAGAACCACTTGTATGAATATCAAGAGCTCAGATGGAAACCCAGTTCTAAGCAAAGGAGGGAAAGCAGAAAAGTGGAAGGAGTATATAGAGGGTCTATACAAGGGCGATGTACTTGGGGACAATATTATGGAAGTGGAAGAGGATGTAGATGAAGATGAAATGGGAGATATGATACTGCATGAAGAGTTTGACAAAGCACTGAAAGACCTGAGTCGAAACAAGGGCCCAGGAATAGACAACATTCCATTAGAACTACTGATAGCCTTGGGAGAGCCAGCCCTGACAAAATGCTACCATCTGGTGAACAAGATGTTTGAGACAGGCGAAATACCCTCAGACTTCAAGAAGAACATAATAATTCCAATCCCAAACAAAGCAGGTGTTGACAGATGTGAAAATTACCAAACTATCAGTTTAATAAGCCACGGCTGCAAAATACTAACACGAATTCTTTACAGATGAATGGAAAAACTGGTAGAAGCTGACCTCGGGGAATATCAGTTTGGATTCCGTAGAAATGTTGGAACATGTGAGGCAATACTGACCCTATGTCTTATCTTAGAAAACAGATTAAGGAAAGGCAAACCTACGTTTCTAGCATTTGTAGAGTTAGAGAAAGCTTTTGACAATATTGACTGGAATACTCTCTTTCAAATTCTGAAGGTGGCAGGGTTAAAATACAGGGAGCGAATGGCTATTTACAATTTGTACAGAAACCAGATGGCAGTTATAAGAGTCGAGGGGCATGAAAGGGAAGCAGTGGTTGGGAAGGGAGTGAGACAGGGTTGTAGCCTATCCCCGATGTTATTCAATCTATATATTGAGCAAGCAGTAAAGGAAACAAAAGAAAAATTCGGAGTAGGAATTAAAATCCATGGAGAAGAAATAAAAACTTTGAGGTTCGCCGATGACATTGTCATTCTGTCAGAGACAGCGAAGGACCTGGAAGAACAGCTGAATGGAATGGACAGTGTCTTGAAAGGAGGATATAAGATGAACATCAACAAAAGCAAAATGAAGATAATGGAATTTAGTCAAATTAAATTGGTTGATGCTGAGGGTATTAGAGTAGGAAGTGCGACACAAAGTAGTAAATGATTTTTGCTATTTGGGGAGCAAAATAACTGATGATGGTCGAAGTAAAGAGGATATAAAATGGAGACTGGCAATGGCAAGGAAAGCGTTTCTGAAGAAGAGAAATTTGTTAACATCGAGTATAGATTTAAGTGTCAGGAATTCGTTGCTGAAAGTATTTGTGTTGAGTGTGGCCATGTGTGGAAGTGAAACATGGACGATAAATAGTTTGGACAAGAAGAGAATAGAAGCTTTCGAAATATGGTGCTACAGAAGAATGCTGAAGATCAGATGGGTAGATCACATAACTAATGAGGAGGTATTGAATAGAATTGGGGAGAAGAGAAATTTGTGGCACACCTTGACTAGAAGAAGGGATCGGTTGGTAGGACATGTTCTGAGGCATCAAGGGATCACCAATTCAGTATTGGAGGGCAGAGTGGAGGGTAAAAATTGTAGAGGGAGACCAAGAGATGAATATACTAAGAAGATTCAAAAGGCTGTAGGTTGCAGTAGGTACTAAGAGATGTTGAAGCTAGCACAGGATAGAATAGCACGGAGAGCTGCATCAAACCAGTCTCTGGACTGAAGACTACAACAACAACAACAACAACAACAGCTTGGATTTACTGATGTTGGTGATCCAGAAAACGTGTGGTCCCTTCTGTCACACCCTTAGTTGCAGCTGAGTCTTTATCATAAAATAAGTGGGTGTCATCAGTGTAGGTTACTAGATGTGAGTTGAAGGGTTCTGTCATGGCATTGACATAAACCTAGATGAGAAAGGGGCCAAGGATCGATCCCTGTGGTGCCTCCTGGATTACTGTATCTCTAGAAGACTGGAAATCTATTACCTTATTATGTATTTTACATGAAAGTTTAGTACACTGTTTGCAATTTGTCAGGTATGTAGTAAGTAATTGCATAGATGAGCCCTTTATGTTGTAAGCCTTCAGTTTCTTAATGAGCAACCCATGGTTGACTGAGTTGAAGGCTTTGGAAAGATCTAAGAATATGTTTGCTGTCTTCATATCTTGGTCTAGGTGGGTGTACACTTTATGGAGAAATTCAGCAACTGCAGTAGTTGTGCACCGATCTTTCCTAAAGCCATACAGTGTTTCTGTTAACAATTTGTTTTTTGTAAAATAAGCAGAGCACTGAGAAAGGATAACCATTTCAAAATCCTTTCTAAGGGTAGTGATCAATTATATTGGGCAGTAGTTTGAAACCTCTTTTGTAGTCCCCTTCTTATGCACTAGTTTAACAATGCTTATTTTTAGACTACTAGGATAAGTGCTTTCTCTAATACTAAAGTTTATGAGATACATTAGTGATTTAACTATTATACATTTTTTAACTACTACACTCAGCATATCATCCCACCCAGCTGAGTATTTGTTCTTTAATGTGAGGATTTTCTTACTGCTATCATTTTCTTTAACCTCATCAAATTCCAAACTCACTGCTTGAAGGGTGTGATTCAGTATCTCTCAGTACATTTCTAATGGGTGTGTTTGATTTCCTGTTGGTGATATGAAATGTTTATTAAAAAGGTTACATAATGCTTTTGGTTCTCTTATAACATTAACACGCTGGGTAATGCATGCGGTTTTGTTGTCCCTAGTTGTGGAGGTTTTTTGATACTTATTATCAGTTTCCACAATGACTTGCTTACATTTGTAGATTGTGAGATCTCATTACCGCGGATTTGTTTTCTATGAATTTTTTGGATTTGAGGTCTGTCAGTTATGCAAAACACCAGTTTTCTCAATACCCAAACATGTTTTGGCACCACTGTGTCATCATCAGTGGGTTTTCGTTTTTAATTATTCTTTACATTTGGTGAACATGAATCACACTGTGTTCTGGTGTAGTGAAAAGTGTTTTACTACATTATTTGTGGAAAATACTTGTTATAGCTACGTATGCATCACAACATCTCAGCATGATGCGGAGAATGGAAGTGCTTGCCACACGAAAACATGACAAGCTATCTGTAATAATTAACACAAAAGTGGTCCAGAAAATTCATGCTCACCAAATGTAAAGAATAAATAAAAACGAAAACCCACTGATGATGGCACAGTGGTGCCGAAACATGTTTGGGTACAGAGAACAATGGTGTTTTGCATAACTGGCAGACCTCAAATCCAAAAAACATTTAACTGCAAACATGGCCAATACAAGGAGCTGCAAATCAAAAGATGGATATTGTTTTCTAAGGTTTGAATGTTTCGCTTTAAAGATTTTCTTAGCTGTGTTATATTTTCATTTGAAAATGTCCAGTCTTGTTCATTTGTGCGGGACATACACGTCATGAATATTTTGCCTTCGAGTTTAACAAAGTTGGCTGGAGGTCCGAGTTTTTTATTTCTTCTACTCTTAATCAAAGTGTCTCAAAATGATGATATAAAACTCGTCCCATTTGTTATCTGATCCTCCCACTTGTTAGAGCCTATCCCACTTCTCCTCAGCTAGTTTAATTTTCAGAGAGTTGATGTTATTATCGCTTCTGGCTTGTTTCTTTTCAAAAGTTTTTGGTATTATTTTAGGAATTGTTTTTCTATACTCTATCTGTCGTGCACGGTGATCTGAGTAATGAAAATCTGTTACTATACTTCACAGTGTCTTCAGCAGTTTTGTTAATAATTGCATAATCTATCCTGGTAGAACTAGAATGCAAGACTCTGGTAACTACATTTCTAAGATTGTATTAAGCTGATATATCTACAAGTTTCATGTTAGCTATGTTGTTGGAGTTTGCACCAACGTTAAGGTGTCCAAGTACAGTAAGGTCATTGGGACTAGTTTGCCTATTATTTGCCATACCTCCACCCTTAAGCTGTTTCCTACAATAACTGTTTACCAGGACATAACCACCTAGTTTATAATGGGCAATTTCATTACATTTTAGACCATGTTCAATTAATACTAACACTTGTGGCGAATGCTTGTTTACAAATACCTGTAAGATACTGATTTTCTTTCAAGGGTACTGCACACATTCAGTTGTATCATGCTAAGTAATGCCTGGGTTTTTTCTCTGTTTATATTTTTTACAGGTGGAAGCTGGAGAAATGCCTTTCTCAATGCGGTGGAAATTATGTGGATGATACCTTGTCGAAATAATGGCTGTCTGTAATCATCCACTGTGTATGACTTGCTAAGTATCTGCTGTGTATTAGATTCTAGACTGAACACCTGTCATTTACAGTGTCTATAGGACCTACATTAAGATGGTTAATTACAAATTTCACAGATGCACTTTAACTCTTTTTATACGATTTTTTTGTCATATTGTGTGTGACGTATTTTGATTTTTCTCACAGGCAACAGCTATCAACTTACGTGGAGGGTACATGGGCAGAATTGGAAGACTACTGGTGTATTCCATCACGATATGTGGAAAATACTTGCATTATTATAGTCGCTATCATTATCCCAAGAAATGACTGAAATCTGAAGTTCAGTACTAATGGCATACCATGTACATCACATTTGAAAGATTTGATGCCGCCTGCAGCTATCAGTTTTTGAATACTATTGTACAATTATGAACTTCAGTCATTTTCAAAAATGTTCTACGAAGGAAATTCTACAATTATTACCGTTTTTATATACCGCATACGCAAATATAGGAAAAAGTGACAGCTATATGAGGCAAAATGACGTAATTCGCAACAATTGTTAGGACTTCTTTAATAGTTCACGCATCGTAATCTGTTTGACATACAGTATAGAACTAGTCTATTCTGCCAACATTCTAAGAAAAAAATGTTTTCCACCAATTAAAAAATACAATGCGCTATGATTAGAAACACCCTGATTTCATCGTCTATGTCCCAATTTATTTTTTAATAATGTATAAAATGTTTACATAACGTTACCTGTTAATATTACACAGGTAAACAGCAAACGACGAACCGGATGCGTTGTGGCTTTTCTCCGTTCCTGACACTGCCATTTCGAACTACATTTAGGATAACACTGCTGATGAAAGGGTTTAATGCAGATGCCGAAGTATTTTGAAAGTAATACAGTCTCTTAACTGCTTTCAAACTATTTTAAATGTTCCACACTTAAACTCCTGTGACAGCCTGTAATCGTAAACTTCTACTGGTAGCACTGATAAAAGAACACTCTGTTTAATTTGTGACACGTGCGTACTGACAAGAGTACGCCTCTCCGCTTGTCAACATCTTGTTATGGATCCGTGGCCAGCTGTAGAGTCGCAGGAGAACAGCCCTATGACATTCGAAGATAATTTTGAGCCTGACGGCAAGCTGCCCGACTCTGTGGAATATTTAGCCAATCTAGGTAATTTCGCCCGTATCTACGCGCAATGTAATAGCAACTGCCACATAAATGCGTAAAACAATCTGAAATTATTTTGACTCGAATGACAATGTTTAGTGTATACAGTGACATTGAAGTATTGTGTGGTTGTTTACTAGACATCATCATCAGTTTTATGCCCTCGGAACAAGTCCTTGGATTTTGTTTAAACCCATTAATCAGATCGCCAATATCTGTGTCGTCTTCGGTACGTGACGCTTCATCTCTTATCCTAAAAGCCTTTCTAAATTGTCATGTTTTTTTTCAGTACACGCCTAATCCAATTTAGTTTTCTACGTTTCTCCCTTTGTGTACCGGTATTGTTGATTTTCTGTTTTCGCTTATGTCCACGTTTAAAAAACCTCCAACGGCTCCTAAGCCCCGTTTCTAATATTTTCTGTAAACCTCAACTGATTTTTGTGTTAACATCATTTGTAGGCGAATCAGCACCGACAATATTAACTTTGTGGCCATATTTTGAAATTTCTATTGTCATTATCCTATCTTTTCCTCCATTTTAATGCCACTGTAAAAATCTGTTATGTTTTTATTTCCCATACCTTTGAGTTTTGTTTCATTGAGGACACACACATCTACCTTCAACCTCCCTAGTTCCTGGAATACAGTCTCTTTTCTTTGTACCCAAACTGTGCACTTTCCATGTTGTTACATGCATAGTCCTTTTCCTTAGCCATTTTTGTCTCTCTGATGATACACTCTGGCTATTTTCCTGATGTTTTTGACTGAGATCTTAAGCTGAGAAAATATTTTTTACGGATGCTGAGGAGCTGGCCCACTGATTCAACTCTCACCCTGTAGGACCGGGCAATATATCAGGTTGTAATTCCCTAGCCACAGTATCTCCCCAGGGCCTTAAGCTTAGCACACCTGATAGAACAGGGAAAGTAAACACGAAGACTGGAAGTGGGAAAAATGGGACATTGTGAGACTCTCTTCGTATGGTTTGTCTGCAGAGACTAGGCCAGCTTGGAAGACTCTGCCATCAGCTACGCTGATGCTACTTCTTTGAAACATGCAAACCCTCTCGCCCACACAGACGGTACTACGGTAATGTGGTGTCTCCTAAGAAGGTGTTTTACTACTTTTCCAATCTTTATTGGAACTACTGCAGTCTGTACTTCCTCTACGAATGTTGATGGCCCTGTCATCTGTATCCACATCATCTAGAGATTCAAATTCTGGGTTTGTGCCCAGTATCCTTCAATTCTGGCTCTTGCTGTTTCCCTTCTTTTCAGGCTTCCTCACAATTTTTGACATTTTCAGTTCATCTTTGCTGAAAATTTATATAGGCCTATTAAAGTCCCTTATCTTTCTGTAAGCCATAATTATTCCTTATTATTTCATACAGAATATCATATCTTCCTTTCCTTACAAGTTGTCCAGTTTTCTTGCAGTCTTGTTAAAGACACTTCTTTTTAACTTGCTCACTTTCTCTCCGTAGATCCTTCTGTCTTCCATTTGTGAAATAATTGTTTGTTTGATCTATGCTTTTTTTGTGATTTTTCCCTTCACGTATCCCAGAAATTGCTCTCTGACCTTTGTGATTCTTTGCGTGAGCCTACTCCAGCATTGACATTCTCAGGCATGTCTGCCTTGATTATTTCATTTGAAAAATTTTGAGGTGTGTTTCCTTTTCCTTGTGTAATTTTTTTCTGTCTGACTTCATCGTGCATCTTCTTTAGCTACATTTCTTGACCTACCACTTTGGGGCTTGATCTCTAAGAGATACGGACTTCATTGAGAGAGTAGACAGTGTAGTGGGGTATAATAGTGTTTTACTAACCAGATGCAAAGGAAGTCCATGATATTTATATCACATGTATCAGTCACTTATTTAGCTTCAGGATTACAGGAATAATTTCAGTAAGACCATCATCCCAGGAATATATTGCAATAACAAAATCAATTGCAACAACTATTTCCCATCATTGATAAATCTCTCCTCCCCCAGGTTACACACACTTCTTTTATGAATGTGTGTGTGTGTGTGTGTGTGTGTGTGTGTGTGTGTGTGTGTGTGTGTGTGTGTGTGTGTGTGTGTGTAAAACACAGCATGCTCTTAATCCATACAAGATTATTTTTATCCTTTCATCTCCTCCTGTTGTCATTATTTTTATTTTCTTTGCAATTAATTTCATCCTATTAGTTTGATTCCTAGTAGTTTTGATCTGCACTGCCATTTTTTGAGATCTTTTTCCATACCTGGCTAGAAGAACCACATTGTCTGGAAACCTTAAATGCTAATTGCTTTAACCAATTACCTCCTCCCCCCCTTTCTCCCCTTGTCCAATAGTAACAACATTCAGTCAAATGTTCTGAATATATATTTAAGGCTGTAGGAGACAAATAACAGTCTCAAACCTTTTCTTTTTTCTGCCATATTGCTGTTTTCTCAGTTATCTTACTGAAGCATATTTGTATGGATATAGTGAAGTTATAAGCTGTGAGTGTCAGTGACATAGGTGTCTGCACTGGAGGACAACAAAGGACACATGCCCCCTCGTGGAAGCTTTGCTACAGACATTTTATTTATTACAAAACTCTCACACATTTCAGTTACGATTAACATTGTTTGTGTACTAAACCACAATCTACTGTTGCTGAGCGTTTACGATGTAACTGTGATTTGTTTGAATAACAGCTGTTCGCAGGTAATTATTCTTCTTTCCTGTGTGTGATTTTGGCACTCATCGTTGATACGAAGATTTATAGAACATTTCCAAAATAGAATCCCCAACCTGTTCTCTGTCCCTACCTCGGACGCCACTTATTGAGCTGCTAAAAGTGACCATTCCAATTTGGAGCATGGATGTTGTCATCTATCAGATTAAATAAATAAAAGTATTCCAACTACAAAATATGCATGACTGCAGTATACCTGCCTTACATCCATTCCCAATGTCCATTCATGCTGCACACGAATTAATCACAGCAGTAGTTTACCAAAGAAAATCTGTCATCACTTGCTGAGAAGGCATTGAGTATTCAAATGACAGAGTAAGTGTAGTAGACTCTGAAGACCATGGTCTTGTCATGTCATAGGTATGTACAATTGTCCTCCATCTGTGGAAGCAAATGCATCAACTGAGAATAGAAAATACTAGTTTCTGTGCTGTAAGAGCAGAAGAAAGTGTAAAATTTCAAAAGATCTTCAGTTGTACCAGCTAATTTGGGGGTCCCCCCTCCATGAACCATGGACCTTGCCGCTGGTGGGGAAGCTTGCGTGCCTCAATGATACAGGTAGCCGTACCGTAGGTGCAACCACAACGGAGCGGTATCTGTTGAGAGGCCAGACAAATGTGTGGTTCCTGAAGAGGGGCAGCAGCCTTTTCAGTAGTTGCAGGGGCAACAGTCTGCATGATTGACTGATCTGGCCTTGTAACACTAACCAAAATGGCCTTGCTGTTCTGGTACTGCGAACGGCTGAAAGCAAGGGGAAACTACAGCTGTAATTTTTCCCGAGGGCATGCAGCTTTACTGTATGATTAAATGATGATGGCGTCCTCTTGGGTAAAATATTTCGGAGGAAAAATAGTCCCCCATTCGGATCTCCGGTCGGGGACTACTCAAGAGGACTTCGTTATCAGGAGAAAGAAAACTTGCGTTCTACAGATCGGAGCGTGGAATGTCAGATCCCTTAATCGGGCAGGTAGGTTAGAAAATTTAAAAAGGGAAATGGATAGGTTAAAGTTAGATATAGTGGGAATTAGTGAAGTTCGGTGGCAGGAGGAACAAGACTTCTGGTCAGGTGAATACAGTGTTATAAATACAAAATCAAATAGGGGTAATGCAGGAGTAGGTTTAATAATGAATAAAAAAATAGGTGTACGGGTAAGCTACTACAAACAGCATAGTGAACGCATTATTATGGCCAAGATAGACACGAAGTCCATGCCTACTACAGTAATACAAGTTTATATGCCAACTAGCTCTGCAGATGACGAAGAAATTGATGAAATGTATGATGATGAGATAAAAGAAGTTATTCAGGTAGTGAAGGGAGACAAAAATTTAATAGTCATGGGTGACTGGAATTCGTCAGTAGGAAAAGGGAGAGAAGGAAACATTGTAGGTGAATATGGATTGGGGCTAAGATATGAAAGAGGAAGCCGCCTGGTAGAATTTTGCTCAGAGCATAACTTAATCATAGCTAATACTTGGTTTAAGAATTATGAAAGAAGGTTGTATACATGGAAGAACCACAATCTATTGGTTATGACCTGTAGATTAAAACTGAAGAAACTGCAAAAAGGTGGGAATTTAAGGAGATGGGACGTGGATAAACTGAAAGAACCAGAGATTGTACAGAGTTTCAGGGAGAGCATAAGGGAACAATTGACAGGAATGGGGGAAAGAAGTACAGTAGAAGAAGAATGGGTAGCTCTGAGGGATGAAGTAGTGAAGGCAGCAGAGGATCAAGTAGGTAAAAAGACAAGGGCTAGTAGAAATCCTTGGGTAACAGAGGAAATATTGAATTTAATTGATGAAAGGAGAAAATATAAAAATGCAGTAAATGAAGCAGGCAAAAAGGAATACAAACGTCTCAAAAATGACATTGACAGGAAGTGCAAAATGGCTAAGCAGGGATGGCTAGACGACAAATGTAAGGATGTAGAGGCTTATCTCACTAGGGCTAAGATAGATACTGCGTACAGGAAAATTAAAGAGACCTTTGGAGAAAGGAGAACCACTTGCATGAATATCAAGAGCTTTGATGGAAACCCAGTTCTAAGCAAAGAAGGGAAAGCAGAAAGGTGGAAGGAGTATATAGAGGGCCTATACAAGGGCGATGTACTTGAGAACAATATTATGGAAATGGAAGAGAATGTAGATGAAGATGAAATGGGAGATATGATACTGCGTGAAGAGTTTGACAGAGCACTGAAAGACCTGAGTCGAAACAAGGCCCCCGGAGTAGACAACATTCCATTAGAACTACTGACAACCTTGGGAGAGCCAGTCCTGACAAAACTCTACCATCTGGTGAGCAAGATGTATGAGACAGGCAAAATACCCTCAGACTTAAAGTAGAATATAATAATCCCAATCCCAAAAAAAACAGGTGTTGACAGATGTGAAAATTACTGAACTGTCAGTTTAATAAGTCACAGCTGCAAAATACTATCGCAAATTCTTTACAGACGAATGGAAAAACTGATAAAAGCTGACCTCGGGGAAGATCAGTTTGGATTCCGTAGAAATGTTGGAACACATGAGGCAATACTGACCCTACGACTTATCTTAGAAGAAAGATTAAGGAAAGGCAAACCTACATTTCTAGCATTTGTAGACTTAGAGAAAGCTTTTGACAATGTAGATTGGAATACTTTCTTTCAAATTCTGAAAGTGGCTGGGGTAAAATGCAGAGAGCGAAAGGTTATTTACAATTTGTACAGAAACCAGATGGCAGTTATAAGAGTCGAGTGACATGAAAGGGAAGCTGTGGTTTGGAAGGGAGTGAGACAGGGTTGTAGCCTCTCCCCGAAGTTATTCATTCTGTATATTGAGCAAGCAATAAAGGAAACAAAAGAAAAGTTCGGAGTAGGTATTAAAATCCATGGAGAAGAATAAAAAACTTTGAGGTTCGCTGATGACATTGTAATTCTATCAGAGACAGCAAAGGACTTGGAAGAGCAGTTGAACAGAATGGAGAGTGTCTTGAAAGGAGGGTATAAGATAAACATCAACAAAAGCAAAACGAGGATAATGGAATGTAGTCGAATTAAGTCGGGTGATGCTGAGGGAATTAGACTAGGAAATGAGACACTTAAAGTAGTAAAGGAGTTTTGCTATTTGGGGAGCAAAATAACTGACGATGGTCGAAGTAGAGAAGATGTAAAACGTAGACTGGCAATGGCAAGGAAAGTGTTTCTGAAGAAGAAAAATTTGTTAACATTGAGTATAGATTTAAATGTCAGGAAGTCATTTCTGAAAGTATTTGTATGGAGTGTGGCCATGTATTGAAGTGAAACGTGGACGATAAATAGCTTAGACAAGAAGAGTATAGACGCTTTCGAAATGTGGTGCTACAGAAAAATGCTGAAGATTAGATGGGTTGATAACATAACTAATGAGGAGGTATTGAATAGAATTGGGGAGAAGAGGAGCTTGTGGCACAACTTGACTAGAAGAAGGGATCGGTTGGTAGGACGTGTTCTGAGGCATCAAGGGATTACCAATTTAATATTGGAGGGCAGCGTGGAGGGGTAAAAATCGTAGAGGGAGACCAAGAGATGAATACACTAAGCTGATTCAGAAGGATGTAGGCTGCAGTAGGTACTGGGAGATGAAGAAGCTTGCACAGGATAGAGCAGCATGGAGAGCTGCATCAAACCAGTCTCAGGACTGAAGACCACAACAACAACAACAACAACATTTGGGGGTGTTTTGCTAGTTTTCTCCACCTGCATCTCATCCATTGCTGGGCTATGTTACAGTGTACTCTAGTAACCCAAAACAAATGTAGTTGTCAAAACATATTGTATTGAACTTTAGCTATGGCAGTAAAATTTTAAAAAAAGCATGAAAATATGCAACAAATCCATAAACATAGATGCAAAGATGCAAATATTGTGAGCAAGGAGGGTGTTATTTATTGTCCAATGTTCAATAAATGTTTTTAAAATTTATTTTCTGTTACCCAACTATGACACGTATTAATCAGTGGCAGTTTTTCCGATGACATCTACATCTACAATCTCCAGCTCACCTTACAGTGTGTGAAGGGGGTACTTCTGGTACCACTCTTCTTTCTCCCCTCCCTGTCTCTATTTATGAATGATGTGTGGGAGTAATGATTGTTGTGTTAAACCTCCGTTTACCTCTAATTTTTCTGATTTTCTTGTTGTGATCATTTTAAGAGATGTATGTTGTAAGACATAATATGTTACACAACTCTCCTGGAGCATACTGTCTCAGAACTTCAATAGTAAACCTTACTGTGTTGTCTATCTCTCTTGCAGTGCCTGCTACTGGAGTCTGTTGAGTGCCTTTGTAAAGCTCACGCACCGACTAAATGAACCTGTGCCAGAAACTTAGATTTTAATTGTTGCTCTCCCTTGCTCTTGCTAAATTTGCATGGATATTTGTTGGAGTTTCTCTCTCTCTCTCTCTCTCTCTCTCTCTCTCTCTCTCTCTCTCATATTAAATAAACCTGGTAAGATTGATCAACAATACTCAAGAATCAGTTGAACAAGCCATTTCTTTTGCTAACAATAGCATTTTCTGAAGGTTTTGTTTTCCACATTTTTAATTTTCATGGTCAACCAAAACAGACTGGTATATAAACAAAAATATCTTTTCTGAATTTTGTCTGGTTTTATTTCCTAACTTTTTGGGTTCATTGAATTTAATCATATAGGGATCTAATTTCCAATCGTGAAGGGAACATTTCTATTCATGCTGAAATTCAAAAAGGTGGGGCCTATTTTGCATACATTAGTGAAGCATATGTATTCTTTAGGTATTAAAGTAACTTACCTTTAGACAATGTTGTTGTTGTTGTGGTCTTCAGTCCTGAGACTGGTTTGATGCAGCTCTCCATGCTACCCTATCCTGTGCAAGCTCCTTCATCTCCCAGTATTTACTGCAACCTACATCCTTCTGAATCTGCTTAGTGTATTCATCTCTTGGTCTCCCTCTACGATTTTTACCCTCCACGCTGCCCTCCAATGCTAAATTTGTTATCCCTTGATGCCTCAGAACATGTCCTACTAACCTGTCCCTTCTTTTTGTCAAGCTGTGCCACAAACTCCTCTTCTCCCCAATTCTATTCAATACTACATCCTTAGTTATGTGATCTACCCATATTATCTTCAGCATTATACTGTAGCACCACATTTCGAAGGCTTCTATTCTCTTCTTATCTAAACTATTTATCGTCCATGTTTCACTCCCATACATGGCTACACTCCATACAAATACTTTCAGAAACGACTTCCTGACACTTAAATCTATACTCGATGTTAACAAATTCCTCTTCTTCAGAAACGCTTTCCTTGCCATTGCCAGTCTACATTTTATATCTTCTCTACCATCATCAGTTATTTTGCTCCCCAAATATCAAAACTCCGTTACTACTTTAAGTGTCTCATTTCCTAATTTAATTCCCTCAGCATCACCCGGCTTAATTCGACTACATTCCATTATCGTCATTTTGCTTTTGTTGATGTTCATCTTATATCCTCCTTTCAAGACACTGTCCATTCCATCCAGCTGCTCTTCCAGTCCTTTGCTGTCTCTGATAGAATTACAATGTCATTGGCAAACCTCAAAGTTTTTATTTCTTCTCCATGGATTTTAATACCTACTCCGAATTTTTCTTTTGTTTCCTTTACTGCTTGCTCAATATACAGATTGAATAACATCAGGGATAGGCTACAACCCTGTATCACTCCCTTCCCAACCACAGCTTCCTTTTCATGCCCCTTGACTCTTATAACTGCCATCTGGTTTCTGTACAAACTGTAAATAGCCTTTCGCTCCCTGCATTTTACCCCTGCCACCTTTAGAATTTGAAGGAGTATTCCAGTCAACATTGTCAAAAGCGTTCTCTAAGTCTACAAATGCTACAAACATAGGTTTGCCTTTCCTTAATCTTTCTTCTAAGATAAGTCGTAGGGTCAGTATTGCCTCACGTGTTCCCATATTTCTACGGAATCCAAACTGATCTTCCCCGAGGTCGGCTTCTACCAGTTTCTCCATTCGTCTGTAAAGAATTCGTGTTAGTATTTTGCAGCCGTGGCTTATTAAACCGATAGTTCAGTAATTTTCACATCTGTCAACACCTGCTTTCTTTGGGATTGGAATTATTATATTTTTCTTGAAGTCTGAGGGTATTTCGCCTGTCTCATACATCTTGCTCACCAGATGGTAGAGTTTTGTCAGGACTGGCTCTTCCAAGGCCATCAGTAGCTCTAATGGGATGTTGTCTACGTCCGGGGCCTTGTTTCAACTCAGGTCTTTCAGTGCTCTGTCAAACTCTTCACGCAGTATTGTATCTCCCATTTCGTATTCATCTACATTCTCTTCCATTTCCATAATATTGTCCTCAAGTACATCGCCCTTGTATAGACCTTCTATATATTCCTTCCACCTCTCTGCTTTCCCTTCTTTGTTTAGATCTGGGTTTGTATCTGAGCTCTTGATATTCATACAAGTGGTTCTCTTTTCTCCAAAGGTCTCTTTAATTTTCCTGTAGGCAGTATCTATCTTAGCCCTAGTGAGATAAGCCTCTACATCCTTACATTTGTCGTCTAGCCATCCCTGCTTAGCCATTTTGCACTTCCTGTCAATATCATTTTTGAGACGTTTGTATTCCTTTTTGCCTGCTTCATTTACTGCATTTTTATATTTTCTCCTTTCATCAATTAAATTCAATATTTTCTCTGTTACCCAAGGATTTCTACTAGCCCTTGTCTTTTTACCTACTTGATCCTCTGCTGCCTTCACTGCTTCATCCCTCAGAGCTACCCATTCTTCTTCTACTGTACTTCTTTCCCCCATTCCTGTCAATTGTTCCCTTATGCTCTCCCTGAAACTCTGTACAACCTCTGGTTCTTTCAGTTTATCCAGTTCCGATCTCCTTAAATTCCCACCTTTTTGCAGTTTCTTCAGTTTTAATCTTCAGTTCATAACCAATAGATTGTGGTCAGAGTCCACATCTGCCCCTGGAAATGTCTTACAATTAAAAACCTGGTTCCTAAATCTCTGTCTTACCATTATATAATCTATCTGATACCTTCTAGTATCTCCAGGATTCTTCCATGTATAGAACCTTCTTTCATGATTCTTCAGACAGTTTTGACTTGAAACTATCTATTATTTGTTTTATGTACTTCTTGTCAAATTTAGTACTTGGGTACTGCAAATTCTTAAACTTACCAAGTCAGTTATATCAGAACCGTTAGTTTTAGAATCTCTCCCCCCCCCCCCCCCCCCCCCCCCCCCGCTATGATTCATTTCTGCAGACACCCTTGGTTGGTTGGTTGGTTGCATTTTCTGTGGATCATAATTGGACTTCTTTGATACTGCTTAACCATCTCAAAACCAACGTGTCATCTTTCAGCTTAAACTAGACCTCACACTATTCTACAGATCAGTATGTCATCCCAACTAAGATTTTGTTTTCACTTTCTTTGGCTTTGCCAGAACCCAATCAGACTTTCATCTTTCTGCCTAACCTAGACATCAGGGTACACTAAAGCTTACTATCATCTACACAAATAGTAAAAAAAATAACGTAAACACAAAAACAAATACTGTCAGTGTGCTGTTCTGTTTCTGTTTGCACATGCACAATGTCACATGCCACAATGTCGTTACATCACGGATCAAAGCCAAAGCCTGTTATTGATAGATTCAATTGACCCGAAGGCTTTTATGGGCGAATGTTCACTCCTTTCTGTGCTACACTAATGCAAAGTAATGGATAGTGTAACTCATTTCTCCTTCTACATTACATTGATGAATGATACTGTTGGTTTGAACTGTGGTTGGTTGTTGACAATATACTTCATAAGGGAGTAAGTGTATTGTGAGGCTGTTGCCAGCATGCATAACTGTATAAAGAGCTGTGTACAAGAGGTTCTAGAGTGGATACCACTCACTTTTGTGCAATAAACTTTTTTTTTCGTCACTGGGAAATTAAATAGAGTATGATGCCATAAGACATTAGTGAATGACAATAAGAAAAGTAAATCAAATTTTTGACATTTTTCACCTCCTAAATACCATCCATAACATACAAATTGCGGATCTTGGATGTTTAAGAGCATTTGTAATGTGTGACTTACATTTCTAGTTCTTATAAACATAAACACCTAAGACCTTAGAGCATTGTTTCATTTATTGAATTATTCTACATCTACATCTATACTCTGTAAACAAATAGGAGGTGCATGGCAGAGGGTAGGTCCCATTGTACCAATTAAGTGTTTCTCCGTTCCATTCACATATGGAGCATGGGAAGAATGATTGTTTAAATGCCTCTGTACTTGCAATAATTATTCTAATCTTATACTCATGATCTCTGTGTGTATGATATGTAGGGGGCTGTAGTATATCCATAGAGTAATCATTTAAAGCCGGTTCTGGAAACTTGTATTCAAGAGGCTTCCAATTCAGTTCCTTCGTTATCTCTGTGACACACTCCCATGGATCAAACAAACCTGTGACCATTCGTGCTGCTTCTTTGTATTCATTCAATATACCCTGATAGTCCTATCTGGTACAGGTCCCACACACTTGAGAAATATCCTAAGATGCATCACACTAGTGAGGATCATATTTATTGTGATTTATCCAAGTTCATTGACAGTCCATTTGCAGGAAATTGGTTATTAATTTTAAAGAAAATATTTTTATTTCCAAGTAGTGAAGTTTCTCCATTAAGCTTCATTATAATACTAGCTTCATCAGAAAAGAGGACCATTCCTTCATTTTGGATGTACGATGGTAGTTAAGTTATATGTCGGGAGGCTGTAGTTAAACTGATTGGGTACTGAGTGCTGCAGTACGTGCTGTATACATTGCAGGATGCTGAAACATTGTAGGTTTGTTCATTAATCGGTGTGCTTGTGGAGTATGCAGAAAAAAAATAGTTCTGCCTTTTGCCACCAGGTGAGAAAATGGCTCTCTAAGCAGTCAGAAAGTTGTGAGTTCAATATGGTCTCCCAACTAAGCAACATGCTGCATCCATAACAGTGGTGATATCTAAAATGTTTCAGAAAAGTTGGTGATACCAAAATCCAAAACTTAATTTCAAAATATTCTATTATCCTAGATAATCGCTTTGGTTTTCAGCCAGGGAAAATACACTACATACACTAACCATTTTTGCTTGGAAAATGAGTACATAATTGGCCAAAAACAGTAAGGTGCGAGAAAGCTTCGGCAACAGCACAAAGGCTTTGGTTCTGTAAACCATGCCTTCCTTATTTACAAACAAAACAAACATTATGGAACAGAAAGGAAAGAATTAGCATTTCTTTAAATGGTCAAATTATTATTTTGACTGGAAAGTATTGGCTGTGCCCCCCCCCCCCCCCCCAAAAATCCTTCATACTAGGCCCAGTATTATTTGTTCTATGTGAATGGTTTACCCTTAAATATCAGCTACCTGTCAGTTATATTTGCAGGTAATACTACTGTGTTGAAAATCAGGATGCAGGGAGGATTCTTGTGTGACTGATCAGTATCCATAGTGCCTTAGAAGCTTTGTTTCAGCTAAATGGATTGAATCTAAACATTTCTAAGACCCACATGATGAAATTCAAGACCAAACAGTCAAAATGCGAGCATAATAAGACTATTTGCAACAACCAAGATATAAAAGAAATTAACTTGGTTAAAAGCTTAGGATTAAATTTGGATAAAAAATTGAGATGGCAGGCACACATTGAACTAGCTAACAAATTGAGCACCTTTTCATTTGCAATGCAAATATTAACAACTGCAACTGACATGGACACACTAAAAGCAACATATATACAGCTTACCTTTAATCTGTTATTAGGTCTGGTATATTTTTTGTGGAAACTTGACTATAGTGTGCATATTAAAGATTCAGAAAAGAAATCTTTTGGAACATGTTCTTACGTCATAAAGAACCATCTTGTCCATTATTTGTAAAACTACAGTAATTAATTTTCTCATCCTAATATACTTATGAGATTATTATCGTTATGCATACAAAACAGGAATTATTCAAAGATAATCAGTTTGTTCACACACGACTCAAGAAAGAAAGAAAACTTCATGCTTGCTACCCACCAGTTCAAACTGTATGCCCAGGCTCCTCAATACATGGGAACAAAAATTTATTATAAATTAAAAGTGAACATGTCAATGCAGATGAATTTAGGTTTATTGAAAAGAAAGCTACATGAGGCACTGATACTAAATGCTGTCAGTATATGAATTCATTTTGGACAAATTGGTAATTTGAGCCAGGTAAAACCTGTTATAACACACTAAAATATATAGCAGTTAATAGAAGTATCATTTTACTGTTATATTATTATTTATTAGTGTAAAAATTATTGTAATATAAATTTTTCATGTCTCCTGTAAGTAAAACAAATGGAAAGCAAATGTACATGAGCTGATTAGACTAACAGTTCAAGTGAACAGCCAAATGCACGTACTTCCAACCAAAGCCTTGACCAAGTCAGCCTTGCCGGCTGGTGTGGCCGAGCAGTTCTAGGCGCTTCAGTCTGGAAACAGGCGACCGCTATGGTCGCAGGTTCGAATCCTGCCTCAGGCATGGATGTGTGTGATGTCCTTAGGTTAGTTAGGTTTAAGTAGTTATAAGTTCTAGGGGACTGATGACCTCTGATGTTAAGTCCCATAGTGCTCAGAGTCATTTGAAACAAGTCAGCAATCATTGGGGAAAAAAAGTGTCACATTGAAGATTGAATATCTGGAGAAGGACAAACTCATTACCAAGTTTTGTGGATGAAACTTGAGTTTCTTGAGGTGATAATTGAAACTTTATGATTACTCCATGTATGAAGAATAGGATTTTAGTACTTTACGTGAGGTATTATAAACTCTGACACTTTTTGGTTGTGAGATAGTTAATTACATTGCTAAATTCTTAGGCATAGCAGGGAGTAATTGCTGTCCGCATAGGTGTATGCAACATGGATTCTTGCATGTATTCTTTTGCTTTATTTCCTGGATTGCCCTTACTGACAGATGCTGTGTGTCTTTCCAGTCCATTCATTTTTCCTTCAATATAAGGGGGTCAGCCCATAATTCATGGCAACTGTGGTATATCTTGCATTAATGCAAAAAGATGGGAATTCCATGATGCGCATAGTGTATCTGCCAATGTACGATTACAGTAGGGTTCTAGTACAGTAGGTCATGGCAAAGAGTTAAAAGAAATAAATGCACTGGAACTACATGTGAATTTATTGTGTACAAATACAGATGGAACAAGAATGAATCAACTACTGTCCTTCAAATTAGTCGCACTGTGCATCCGCACAACATTGCCAACTATGGGGAAGTGGGAAAGGCATTGAGTGCTATTGGCACCACCACTACCACCAGTGTGTGCCACCTGTCACCAAAATGCTGTGAGGATATCCGCTCTGTTTGCAAAGTGCCTGCCAACCAATGGTTTCTTCAGTTGTGGAATGAGGTCGGAGTTGCATGGGTTGCGGTCTGGTGGATGGGGTGGGTGAGAGAGGATTTCCCACCTCCACCACTACACACAATTCTTGATGATGTCTGCAGTGTGGGCTGTAGCATTACCATGGAATAAGAGTGTATTGTGCAGTAAACCCGGATGTTTTTGCCGAAGAGTATGTTGCAGATGGTACAGCACAAAGTTGTGGTAGTATTGGACATTGATGGTGTGGCCGTCCATAAAAGAGTGACACTCTAGAAAACTTTGACTGTCCTGTGGCAAAATGGATATTACCTTAAGAGGCGATGGGGTCTGTCACACCGTGTGTCAACATGGTGAATCTGGATAACACCATTTTCTTTGCTGTGTGCTCACATTGGAAAGCCTCCACCCAGTGTACAGCTGTTCAGAAGGGCAATATCCTGTCACCCACTGTTGTTTGTACTTCCACACAACATGGAGTAGCATTTCTGCCAGTGAGAAAGGCAATTTCACGTATAGTCAATGTTTCCAATTTTTTGTTTATGATCCACACCACTATGTAGACAGCATAAGATTAAGGAACTGACATTTTTGTTCTCACTGAATTTTCTGGTACCATGCCCTGTTTCTTTGGTATTTGGATAATTAGTGTAACCAGGAATTCTTCTGGGCATTCCCTAGTTTCACATGTGTAATAGTTCTACAGTTTCCTTTCTCTGTTCTTAATTCAGGCCCTTGGTTATTTCCGTTGGATGCATATTTTTTTACTACTTCATGTTGTGGGGATCCTACAGCTGTTGCTTCATACTGCATCTCTGTTGCCCAAATCCTTGATCTTGCCATTCTTCGTCTTCAACAATACGAGAGAAGGGAAGTTACTACTCACTATATAGCGGAGATGCTGAACCACGATAGGCACAATAAAAAGATTCACACAATCATAGCTTTTGGCCATTAAGGCCTTTGTCAGCAGTAGACACACATACACGCACGCGCACACACACTCACGCCAGTGCAACTTGCATACACATCTGCAGTCTCAGAGAGCTGTAACTACACTGTGAGCATCAGCTCCAGTGCATGATGGGAGTGGCGACTGGGTGGGGGTAAGGTGGAGGCTCGTGTGGGGAGGGGGAGGGATATTATGGTGGGAATGGCAGACAGTGAAGTGTTGCAGTTTAGACGGAGGGTAGGAGAGAAGGTGTGGAGGGGGTAAGTAGCGGAAAGGAGATAAATAAAAATAAAAATAAAAGAAATTAAAAGACTGGGTGTGGCAGTGAAATGACGGCTGTTTAGTGCTGGAATGGGAACAGGGAGGGGGCTGGATGGGTGAGGACAGTGACTAACGAAAGTTGAGGCCAGGAGGGTTACAGGAACGTAGGATGTATCGCAGGGAAAGTTTCCATCTGTGCAATTCAGAAAAGCTAGTGTTGGTGGGAAGGATCCATATGGCACAGGCTGTGATGCAGTCATTGAGATGAGGGATATCATGTTTGGCAGTGTGTTCAGCTACAGGGTGGTCCACTTGTTTTTTGGCCACAGTTTGTCGGTGGCCATTCATGTGGACAGACAGCTTGTTGGTTGTCATGCCTACATAGAATGCAGCACAGTGCTTGCAGCTTAGCTTGTAGATCACATGACTGGTTTCACAGGTAGCCCTGCCTTTGATGTGATAGGTTATGTTTGTGACCGGCTGGAGTACGTGGTGGTAGGAGGATGTATGGGACAGGTCTTGCATCTAGGTCTATTACAGGGGTATGAGCCATGAAGTAAGGGATTGGGAGCAGGGGTTGTGTAAGGATGAACGAGTATATTATGTAGGTTCGGTGGACAGCGGAATACCATGGTAGGAGGGGTGGGAAGGGTAGTGGGTAGGACATTTCTCATTTCAGGGCACAACGAGAGATAATCGAAATCCTGGTGGAGAATGTAATTCAGTTGCTCCAGTCCCGGATGGTACTGAGTTATGAGGGCAATGCTCCTCTGTGGCCGGACTGTGGGAGTTTGGGAGTTGGTGGGAGACTGGAAAGATAAGGCACGGGAGTGTTTTTTTTTTTTTTTTTTTTTTTTGTACAAGGATGGGAGGCTAATTACGTTCAGTGAAGGCTTCAGTGAGACCTTCGGAATATTTAGAGAGGGACTGCTCGTCACTGGTGATGCGACGACCATGGGTGGCTAGACTGTACGGAAGGGACTTCTTGGTATGAAATGGGTGGCAGCTGTCGAAGTGGAGGTATTGCTGGTGGTCAGTAGGTTTGATGTGGACAGAGGTACTGATGTAGCCATCTCTGAGGCGGAGGTCTACATCTAGGAAGGTGGCTTGTTGGGTTGAGTTGGACCAGGTGAAGCAAATGGGGGAGAAGTTGTTGAGGTTCTGGAGGAATGTGAATAAGGTATCCTCTCCTTCAATCCAGATAGCAAAGATGTAATCAATGAATCTGAACCAGGTGAGGGGTTTAGGATTCTGGGTTTTTCGGAAGGATTCCTCTAGATGGCCCATGAATAGGTTAGCATAGTATGGTGCCATGCAGGTGCCCATAGCCATACCGTTGATTTGTTTGTAGGTAATGCCTTCAAAGGAGAAGTAATTGTGGGTGAGGATTTAGTTGGTCATGGAGACTAGGAAGGAGGTTGTTGGTTTGGAATCCATAGGGCGTCTGGAAAGGTAGTGTTAGAGAACAGTAAGGCCATGGGCATTAGGAATTTTAGTGTACAGGGAGGTGACATCAATAGTGACGAGGAAGGAACCGTGTGGTAAAGGGAGAGGAACTGTGGAGAATCGGTCGAGGAAATGGTTGGTATCTTTTATATAGGAGGATAGGTTCTGGGTAATAGGTTGAAGGTGTTGGTCTACGAGAGCAGAGATTCTCTCAGTGGGGGCACAGAAAACGGCCACAATGCGGCGTCCTGGGTTGTTGGGTTTATGGAATTTAGGAAGCATGTAGAAGGTGGGAGTGCGGGGAGTGGTAGGGGTAAATAGAGAGATGGACTCTGGGGAGAGGTTCTGGGATGGGCCTAAGGATTTGAGTAGTTGGATTGCTGGAATGGGATCACTGTGGCATGTTTTGTAGGTGGAAGTATCTGACAGCTGACAGAGTCCCTCTGCAACGTAATCCTTGTGATTCAAAACTACAGTGATGAAGCCTTTGTCTGCATGTAGGATTATAAGATGGGGATCAGTTTTTAGATGGTGGACTGTGGTTCTTTCTGCGGATGTGAGGTTAGTGTGCATGTTGAGGGATTTGGGGAATGATGGTGAGGCAAGGTTCGAGGATAAGAAATGCGGGAAAGTTAACAGGGGGTGGTTTGGGGGCAGTGGGGGGGGGGGGGGGGGATCATGGTTGGATGGAGGAGTGAACTGAGTTAGGCAAGGTTCAATGTTGGTCTTTGGTTGAGTCTGATTGGTCGGGTTAGTGGCGAATAAGTGTTTCCACTGTAGGGGCCGGGAGAAAGAGAGCAGGTCTTTAACTAGTCCTGCATGGTTGAATTTGGGAGTGGGGCAAAAGGTGAGGCCTTTGGAAAGGACTGATATTTCTGTAGGAATAAGGCTTCTGGAGGAAAGGTTCATGACTGTGTTGCGGGTCTGTTTAGGATTTGAGTTCTTTGTGGTGGTGAGAGGGAGTTTCGGAGGGTGGGGTAAGTGTAGTAATTCTGCGAGACAAGTTTTGTTGGCTATGAGGGGGTGTGGGGGAGGTTTGGAGCTTGTTGTAGAAGTGGTGGGCAGTGGTACTCCGAGGTGGGAGTAGGAAGTGAGCAGGATGGAGAGCGTTTTGAGGTGGTGTTGCTCAAGTTCCACTCCCTGCGCTCCCATCTTCTACATGCTTCCTAAAGTCCATAAACCCAACGACCCAGGACACCCCATTGTGGCCAGTTACTGTGCCCCCACTGAAAGAATCTCAGATGCCCTGTGGATTCCAAACCAACAACCTCCTTCCTAGTCTCTATGCCCAACTAAATCCTCACTCACAATTACTCCTCCTTTGAAGGCATTACCTACAAACAAATCCATGGTACGGCTATGTGTACCTGCATGGCACCATACTATGCTAACCTATTCATGGGCCATCTAGAGGAATCCTTCCGAAGAACCCAGAATCCTAAACCCCTCACCTGGTTCAGATTCATTGATGACACCTTTGCTATCTGGATTGAAGGAGAGGATACCTTATTCACATTCCTCCAGAACCTCAACAACTTCTCCCCCATTTGCTTCACCTGGTCCAACTCAACCCAACAAGCCACCTTCCTAGATGTAGACCTCTGCCTCAGAGATGGCTACGTCAGTACCTCTGTCCATATCAAACCTACTAACCACCAGCAATACCTCCACTTCGACAGCTGCCACCCATTTCATACCAAGAAGTCCTTTCCGTACAGCCTAGCCACCCATGGTCGTCGCATCTCCAGTGATGAGCAGTCCCTCTCTAAATATACCGAGGGTCTCACTGAAGCCTTCACTGACCGTAATTAGCCTCCCATCCTTGTACAAAAAAAAAAAAAAAAAAAAAAAACCTCCCGTGCCTTATCTTTCCAGTCTCCCACCACCTCCCAAACTCCCACAGTCCGGCCACAGAGGAGCATTCCCCTCATAACTCAGTACCATCCGGGACTGGAGCAACTGAATTACATTCTCCACCAGGATTTCGATTACCTGTCGTTGTGCCCTGAAATGAGAAATGTCCTACCCACTACCCTTCCCACCCCTCCTACCATGGTATTCCTCTGTCCACCGAACCTACACAATATACTCGTCCATCCTTACACAACCCCTGCTCCCAATCCCTCATCTCATGGCTCATACCCCTGTAATAGACCTAGATGCAAGACCTGTCCCATACAACTTCCTAGCACCACCTACTCCAGTCCGGTCATTAACATTACCTATTGCATCAAAGGCAGGGCTACCTGTGAAACCAATCGTCTGATCTACAAGCTAACCAGCAACCACTGTGCTGCATTCTATGGAGGCATGACAACCAACAAGCTGTCTAACAACACATGAATGGCAACCGGCAAACTATGGCCATAAAACAAGTGGACCACCTTGTAGCTGAACACACTGCCAAACATGATACCCCTCATCTCAGTGACTGCTTCACAGCCTGTGCCATATGGATCCTTCCCACCAACACCAGCTTTTCTGAATTGCACATGTGGGAACTTTCCCTGCAATACATCATACGTTCCCTGGCTTCAACCTTCATGAGTCACTGTCTTCGCCCATCCAGCCCCCTCCCTGTTCCCATTCCAGCACTACACAGCCATCATTTCACTGTCACACCCAGTCTTTCATTTTATTTTTATTTATCTCCTTTCTGCTACTTACCCCTCCCCCCTCCGCACCTTCTCTCCTGCACACCGTCTAAAATGCAACACCTCACTGTCCGCCACTCCCATCGTACTATCGCTCCCCCTCCCCGCCCCAGCCTGGATAGTCTTTAGCTACACTTTTTGTGGTCTTCCTCCTCTTCTCCATGAAAATTCTCTCTTGGGCCATCTGTCTTCATCCATTCTTTTGACATGCCAAAACCATCCTAGTGGTCTTTCTTCAATTCTGTCTGTAATACAGTAATGAGTGTGCATCCTTTTTCTTATTGCCTCATTTCTTATGTGGTCAAGTTGGGAAAATCTACATGCTTTCCTTAAGTGGTTCATTTCAAAAGCTCTTTGTATTTCTTTCTCTGATTGCCCAGCACTCACTTCTGTAGCTTGTTATTGGTTCCACAATGGATTTGTGTAAATGCTTTTTAACATTTAGACTCATTTTTGAGGACCAGAACACAAGATTTTTGTGTAGCTGCCCTTCACTGCTGGATCCATTGTTGGGCATCTCTGTCGCACTGTCCATCGCACGAAAGGATACTACCCAGGTAGTTAAACTCTTTACACACTTTAGAAAAAAAGTTCTCACATCATAGAAGCTTTTTTATTTTTCATGGTAGTCTTTTTGTAGAGAAAATGAGTTTCCTCCAGGCCTGCAAAATAGTTGTTGACTCTGGCTATCAATTCTTTGTTTGAAGTGAATCTTCATCCACCAAGAAAAATTTTCAGTTTTGTGAAGAGATGGAAGTCTGACGGAGCCATATCAGATGAGTAAGGCAGGTGTGGCAAAAATTCATACCTTAGTTTGTGCCATGTCAATTCTCATGCATTTTTGATCCAGCATCAAGAGTCGTGGCACCCATCTTGCAGATATTTTTTTTTTTTTCATTTCCAATTCTTCAGTTAAAATTTGTCCAACCTCTGCGCGGATCATCATCTGAGATCTCCCGACCAAATTTAAATTCATTTGTCCACTTGGTAACAGTTGAATATGAAGGAGAACAATCCTCCAGTGTATTCAGCAAATCGGTGTGAATGTCCTTCATTTTCATACCTTTCTTTATGAAGTACTTGATCACTGCTCAAATCTCCCCCCCCCCCCCCCCCCCCCCCCCCCCGTCTTTGCAAATCACTATGCGACAACAACAACAGAGCCATGTCACCGCCACACCTGTCTTCCAAGAGCACTGGCGTGACACGTGTTTACAGGCAACAGTCCAATGAATATCACGTGAACAACTCATTGCATAGCACTGCCCTCTTGTGGTGATTCTAAGAATTTTTCAAACCACCCTCTTACTTCCCTCTTCTCCATGATGTAGATATTCTATCGTTTCAGAATTAATTTTCAAACTCCACTTTTTATACTCTTCCAACAACTTCCTAAGCATGTAAGGTATATCCTCCTCATTGTTTGCTGCAACAACCAGGCCAACAGCATAGGAAAGTGTGTGCATACTGTGGCTTCCTACCTCAGTCCGCAAGCTCTTGCACTTTCTATACCATAGAGCAGTGCCTTGTGCACATACATCTTAAAGAGTGTGGGAGACAGGCAGCCTCCTTGTTTCAGTCCGCAGTTACTCTGAAGGTCTCTTCAAAAATTTCTTTCCCCACTTTCATGACACATTCTGCCAACTTGTTGCGATTTATAGTACTTCTTACAGAAATTTTTGGCAATTCCCCTGATCAAAGCACCTTAAACAATAGTTCTAGTGGCACTGTGTTGTGTGGTTTCTCAAGATCTATGAAGAACAAATGACTGCTTAGATTCCTTTTCAATCTCTCTTCCATGGTCTGTCTTAGAGTAAAGACATTATCTACACGATCTATGTCCTCTAAAGCCACTTCATTCTTCGACTTCATTTACATACATTTCCATTCTTGATTTTAAAATCCTCCCATGCAGCCTGCTAATTGAAAATATAGGTGCTACACACTTTCTTGCTTACTTTTTTATGTTGGGGGCTAGATACACCAAGTTCCACTCTGCTGGAATTTGCTCCCCATACCAGATACATTTATTAAATAAGTTGCTTGGATATTCATATAGAATGTTTGGGTGATACCTAACTAATTCTGTTGGTGCATTTACAGGCCCTGGTGATTTCCCAATTTTTATCTGTGTAGCTGCCATCTGTACCTCTTTTCTCTACCTCTTCACCATTCTGGTTCTCCTGTATTTTGGCCTTTGTTTTTTTAGTAGGCCTTTAAAATGCTTCCCCTCCTCTGTCAAACTCATGATCAGCAAGTTGCTCTTTCTTTTACTTCTTTCCTTGGCTCTGCAACCATTTTCCATGCTGCCGCCAATTTTTGTGCCACCCATGCATTGATCGATTTGCTCGCATTTATTCTCCCAGATTTGATTTTTCCTCTTGCAGATGTCCTTTTTTACTTCTCTATTCATTCTCACATACAAAGGTCAATCATGTTTGTGCCGTATTCTCAGCTGATTATTATAGAACGTTATTTTTAGAGTTACTTTTTCTTCGATGGTTTGAGCCCACCATTGTGGGAGCCACAAGTTTTTCTTCTTGCTTCTCCAGTGCTTCAAATTTTGTTTCTTGTATGCATTTTCTAATTCCTTGGTACATATGCTCCACTACTACTTCTTCTAAGTGCCTCACTTTGTTATACAACCATAATTTATAAAGATATTGTACAGACTCTTGTTTTGAGCTATCTGAAGTTGTATTTCATAGTGTCCACTGCTCTTGTGGGAATATTTTCCTCTTTAATTTGTCTTTGGGCCGTGGATGTTACTATCATGTTTGCACCTAACAGGATATGGTCTGAGCCACTTTCTGTGCCCCTGTAGACTCTAACATCATTTGTTCTTACACTGGAAGTTTTCTTTGCAAAAATATGGTCTGTTATTGATCTGGAAGAACTCTTGCATGTGTACTTGTGGATCTGCTTGTGAGGAAAGAAACAATTTGAAATCTTAAAGGACAACGCCTCACACACATTCCTTAACCTTACCCAATTGTCATTTTACATTCTCTGGCAGGGTTTCGATTACCTCTTGTCATGCCCTGAAATGCGAAATGTTCTGGCCACTATCCTTCACACCCCTCCCACAGTGATATTCTGCCATCCTCCGAACCTACACAATATACTCGTCCATCTGCTGCTCCCAATGGCTCAGACCTGTCCCATACATCCTCCCACCATCATCTACTCCAGTCTGGTCACTAACATCACCTATATCTATCCCATCAAAGGCAGGCCATCTGTGAACCACTTGTGTGGTCTACAAGCTAACCTTCAACCACTGTGCTGCATTCTATGTAGCCTTGACAACCAACAAGCTCTCTGTCCCCATGAATGGCCAGCCACAAACTGTGGTCAAGAAACAAGGGAACAACCCTGTTGCTGAACTAGCTGCAATACATATCCTTCGTTTCAATGACTACTTCACAACCTGTGCCATATGGATCCTTCCCACCAACACCAGCTTTTCTGAATTGTGCAGGTGGGAATTTTCCCTGCAATATATCTTACGTTCCTGTAATCCTCCTGGCCTCAACCTTCATTAGTCACTGTCCTCACCCATCCAGTCCCTTTCCTGTTCCCACATCCAGCCCCTTTCCTGTTCCCATTCCAGAACTATATAGCTGCCATTCCACAATCACACCCGGTCTTTTTATTTCTCTCCTTCTCCACTGCCCCCCCCCCTCTCTCCCTGCCCTCAGTCTAACCTGCAGCACTATGCTGTCAGCCACCTCCACCATTCTATCCCTCCTCCTTCCCACTCCAGCCTCCTCCTTAGCCCCACATAGTCACCACTCCCATCATACACTTGTGCTGTTGCTTGTAGAGTGGTTTCACTTGCCTGAGACAGCAATTGTGTGTGTGAGTTGCGTTTGTGTGACCCGCAGGCCTTAGCGGGCGGAAGCTATAATTGTGAGAGGGTGTTTTTGTGCCTATCTGTGACTCCGCATCTCCTCTATATGGTGAGTGGCAACTTTGCTTTTTGTATTTAGTATTATTATCTATTTAAATGATTTGAGAGAGAGTCTGAGCATCTGTCTTAGGTTGTTTGCAGGTGATGCTGTCATTTTTCGACTAGTAAAGTCATTGGAAGATCAAAACAAATTGAAAAATGATTTAGAAAAGATATCTGTATGGCATGAAAATTGGCATTTGATCCCAAGTAACGAAAAGTGTGAGGTCATCCACAGGAGTGCCAAAAGGAATCCATTAAACTTAGGTTCACGATAAATCAGTCAACTAAATATGTAGGAATTATGATTAAGTACAACTTAAATTGGAAGGAACAAATAGAAAAATGTTGTGGAGAAGTCTAACCAAAGACTGCATTTTATTGGCAGGACACTTAGAAAAAGTAACAGATCTACTAAAGAGACTGCCTACATTACGCTTGTCCATCCTCTTTTGGACTAGTGCTGCATGGTACGGGATCCTTACCAGATAGGATTGACGGAGTACACTGAGAAAGCTCAAGAAGAGGCAGCATGTTTTGTATTATCGTGAAATAGGGGAGAGAGTGTTACTGAAATGATACAGGATTTGGGGTGAACATCATTAAAACAAAGGTGTTTTTCGTTGCAGTGGAATCTTCTGACGAAATTTCAATCACCAACTTTCTCCTCTGAAAGTGAAAATATTATGTTGATGCCAGCCTACAGAGGGAGAAATGATCACCATAATAAAATAAGGGAAATCAGAGCTCGCACCAAAAGATAAAGGTGTTTGTTTTTTCCGTGTGCTGTATGAGATAGGAATAACAGAGAATTATTGTGAAGGTGGTTTGATGAACCCTCTGCCAGGCACTTAAATGTGATTTGCAGAGTATCCATGTAGATATAGATGTAAATGTAGATGTAGAGTATATCTAACTCCAATGGGGGTCCAAGGACGACATTTGACGTGTGGAAGCACCGGAAACATGTGTGGCCACACACCAAGGGATTTTCAAGTTGGTTTTTAAACAACTTCCTGGTGTCCAATTCAATTCTTTTAACTATGAATTTGTTCAAAACACGTTAAACTTTGGTGTAAGATGAATAACAAAAAATTGATTTTTCATTGCGGATTCACAAACAAGTGATGTTAATGTCAGCTCAGGCGTACCTCCAGTTTCTGCTTACGGTTACTCAGTTTTCTTTTCTTTCTGTTAAATCCTGCACCTCTTTTGGATGACCAGTACCTACAAAGGGCCCGTTAATGGGTTTGACTTCCACTTTATTTTCAAAAATTTTCAGTAGGGCAGGCTATGTAGGGAATGTCACTCCAACACCCAGGCAGAAGGGGGATGGAGGATACGTCACCTGATATATGCATGGTAGTGGTGTCCTGACTATGCAGGGAATACGCTGTTGGTACCTGCACTACAGGAAAATGTGTCTAACTTTCTGGAGCACAAGCAATCCAGGCACTGACATCCATGCCAGTGGCCAATTGTTTATGTGAAGTGGCACCTATGTGGAGAGTTCCTGGTTGAGTGGGTGGCACCGTGATGAATTAACTAGTCACAATGAACAGAATCAAACTGAACCACACTGGTGGCTGCATTTCCCCAGCAGTCTCATCAGAGCAATAGAGTTACTTTAAGACAGATAGATATAACCTCAATATGTTTCCCTTATTAGATAAGAATCATAATGGAAAGCAACCTATTAAAGGAGAGAGATACGTGCCTTGATTTGTGGTCTGTACCAGGACAGATGGTGAACCCTTCTTAAATACTAAGCCATTAAGTTTTTAGCCGGCCGGAGTGGCCGAGCGGTTCTAGGCGCTACAGTCTGGAACCGCGCGACCGCTACGGTCGCAGGTTCGAATCCTGCCTCGGGCATTGATGTGTGTGATATCCTTAGGTTAGTTAGGTTTAAGTAGTTCTAAGTTCTAGGGGACTAATGGCCTCAGAAGTTAGGTCCCATAGTGCTCAGAGCCGTTTGAGCCATTAAGTTTTTACGGAGGTAATGGAAGACAAAGACTACGGGATGGATCCATGCTCATTAAAACAGTGTCCCTGATCGGTCATGCCCTTTGCTAACCTGTGACTAGCTTTGTGATGTCTCAGTCACAATTAAATCCTCCCCCCATCCCTCCCCCCCCCCCCCCCCCCCTCTGTCCATCTCCCTGCCTCCCCAAGGAATCTAAGTATGGTCAATATATACTTCAAATGGATGAGGCATTGTGATATATGCAAATTTAGAAGGAAGTGGTGTCCATTTTATCCATCTGGTCCAAAATTAGGGCCTAAAAGTAGCAAAGTAGACACCAAAGCATTTATGTTGAGTTCTGAGGGTGACTTATTGCCAAATAAAGTAAACTGTGTGACATAAAATCCTATGCAATACTCACCTTGTGGTGCTTCAAGGTATTAAATTTGGCCACATTATCTTCTAAGTGTATGAATGTGATAACTGCAGATGACCACTGCAAGAAGATGCTCTCTATGCCTTATTGCATCCACTACTGGGAAGATTGTTATCCCCAACCACAAGCCTGCCACACTGCAAAAAGCTAGTGGACAGGGTGCTCTGGAATTAAAGATACCAGGATCTGACATGAAGACGACATTATATCACTGACTGTTGACAGGATGAAACAGAGAATGGAGTCTCAGGGTCACAAAGAGTTACAGACTATAAAAGAGTCTATGAATTTGTGGCAGTTTTTCCCTATGATCATCTTGCTGTGTGTCCACCATCCTCTGTTGTCTGTGTATTGATCACACCAATCTGATCTATTCCGTGACAAGCTACCCCACCTTGTTGTACTTGAGACACTCCCGTGGTTGCCGCTTGTGTCCTGTTGGGTGTCCCACCTTTGTTGCTGCGTAGTGTTTCACAACTGACTGAGTCACTTACCGAAATCCTGTGTGATAATGTCGAGGTGGTGAGTCAGGTTTTAAATTTCATCCACCAGAATGGAGTGTATACTTTCATCTGAACCTTTCATTGTTATGGTCCTGCTGGCTGTTAGACAGTGGTGGCGTGTCATTTTCTGGTGCAGTTTTAGCCCTGGAGGACCTCTGGCTGTCCCAAGCGGAAGACTAGAAGGCTGATATGGACCATGACACATCTACTCAACATTAATAGCGCCATGAGTTTTAATTGCTTTTAAAAATTGTTTTGTGCTCTTCATATTAGATAGCTTACTTGTTGACTCTATTGCATAGGTACAATGGGTGAGGGAGGCTGTTTTGGTGTGGAGGTTGGTCTTTTGCCGAGTTTTACGAATGGGATCCTGCACTCCTGTCAAAATTGCCAAAGCTGCCCCCCCACCTCCCACATAAAACTACATTAATCCATTTCATCTTCACAGATTTGACAAATTTTGTAAGGTTTAATAAAAATGAAACATTGTTGAAAAATATCACATATAGTAAATGAACTGTTTTAATATAAAATACTGTAAAAAACAAATTAAACGTATCATTACAGTATAAATAAACTGAAAGTTGTATAAACTATCTAAAAAATGGAAAATAAAACAAAATATATATCTTTATTTAATTTGGTAAATAAAAAAAATCTACTTACCCACCGGCGGCAGAACACACACATCAAAGATGACTGTAATAGGAAGTTTTTGTAGCCAGTGACTCCTTCAGGCAGATGAGGAAGGAAGAGGGTTGATGGAAAAGGACTGGAGAGGTCTAGGAAAAGGGCTAGGAGCCACTGCCTGAAGAAGGAGCCACTGGTTCCGAAAGCTTGCCAATTACAACCGTCCTTTAAGTGTGTGCTCTGCCGCCACTTGGTGAAATTTTTTTTATCTATCCAATTAAATAATTTTGTCAGTAATTGAGTGTTCAAGTTACTAATTAGAAATAAAAGAAAAAGGCTAAAATTAAGAGCTTAGAAAATATTCCTTTCCAGGATTTTTTTTAAATTATAAATTTGACTTTGTATTTTCTTTTGTTGAGCGAAGCAAATTCATTGATTATGTCATCGAAGCAACATTTGCCAACTTTGTTGTGTTCTACTGACAAGAGAGCTGAATTTGAGTGTCTGCTTCCAACCATACTTGATCATAAGTAGTCTTTTATCACCTTTAATTTGCTGAAACGGCAATCACTGGCATTCTCATAAATATCCTCAAAGCCATTTGAGTGTTTGCATATGTGTTTCTTAACCCATACTTGGAAAAATTCTTTGAAATATCTAAATGGGAAGCTGTGTCACTGCTCTTCAGCAACTCTTTCATCTAGAATTTGAAATAAGCTGTTTCATTAATTAGCTCTGCTGTACCAATAACTGTACTATATTTGACATCAAAGTCAGCTGCACATTTCTGAAAATAATATAGAGCTACATTTAATGTGCTTCATGATAGGAAATTAGTCAGGTGTAATGGTGTGATTTATGTGAAATCTGTTTATTCCATTTTTCATATCAATCAGATACAACGAAGCATTCTGTCTCTTTCTCACTCCAGTCCTCAGTTGGTAGAAGCTGACAAGTCAGAAGCCTTCTATGGTCAAGTAGTATGCTGCAATACAGCATGCCGAAATGAACTGTTGCCACATAAACTGTGTTAGCAATAGACCTCTTATGATTAAGTCGTTTTTGTATTGTGCTGTTATGACAAAATTGCACCTTAGGAAAGACACTATGACAGCAGTGTGAGGACTCTCTCAGAGCTTTTTTTTCCCCCAGGTAAGTTTTTATGCCCCCTATGTGCGTATGCCATTGCAGAGGTCTATCTTGCCATGCCCTCAGTATGGCCCCAATCTTCCACCCCATGACAAACTGTGTGATGAGTCTACAGCTGTTTCTGCCTGATGTTTGCCTTACCTTATTATCTTTAATCCCATGACTCTTTTATTAATTCATGTCTCAATTTTGTGACATATCCAGTATGAAGGGACCAATGACCCTTGAAGTTTGGTACTTTAAAACCAATTAATTTATTCATTCTTTTTCTCTTTGTGCTAAACATTTTCATCCTCAGAGGTAAACATTTGGTATTGACAACTTAAATACTCTGCAGTGTGTATCCTGTCCATCTTACTAAAGTAAAATATTTTCCTTACCATTCTTAACATTCCTTATTACACCTGTAGTCATTGATGTTATTACAACCTAGTAACAACTGACGCCCTTCTCTACATCATCTGATTCATACTGTGTGGTCTAAGACTTTGCCCTCATGAGGAGGCACTCTTTCTGCTCGAAGTAATTTTCACCTAAGACATTCAGAACAATTTCTCACTAATTGCTACTTCCAGCACCAGTTTCAATTGTGTGTCTCTCCCATTGTATGAATAGCAAGTTGAAGTCTTCCCCTATTACAACAGCATAATCAGGAAACTTCCAATTTGAAATTAGGATTTTTGAATTTAGGATTTACTTCTGGTTTCTGCCAAATCGGTGCTAATGCTATGAGGGTTTCATTACCTTTAATAAGTGATATTAATTCACTGACTTTTAACGTGGATGCTCCTGCAGTTTACTAATACCACATTAACTTTTTTTTCCCAATCTGCAAGGAATAAAGTTTTCTTCTGAGAGTAATCTGGCTAATCCATCTTTGATATTAGCAGGTAATTTGGTATTGACACTAAGGAGAGGTTCTTTTAACTAAATAGCCCCAATGTGCTCACCACGCATACTATGTTACCAGAATAACCATTTCCTTTGTGTAGTGCACACATATCTATAGATTAGCACTCTACAATTCTCCACCTGATAGCAGAGTTAGACAGTTCACATATGTGAAGTAGCTCTGGCAACATGGCAATATTAGGTATTGACATGCTACTGATTATTTATGGCTACCTGACATACTCTGTATGAAGGACTTATCTCGAAAGTGCTACATTTTGTTACTCATCATGGTTTGCATTGTGGCACCTACTAATGAGACAGTAGAATCTGGAAGAAATAGCTGCATTCTTAATGGTGTTTAGCATGTCAATACTGTCAGAATGTATTAAAGCATGTTGACTCTGCATCAAATATACAACCTTCCAACTGCATTTCTATGTGGTGTTATAAATGCTAACATTTCAAGTCAAAAATCTTTGATCACTAAGAAGCAAGTAACTTGTGTTATATGTGGCAAAGCTGACCATGAAGATGGAATACAATGTGTCATACATCAAGTTTGTATTATTGCTATGGTTGATGCACTGTGCAGAGTGAATTTTTATTGGCTTATGTTGAAGGCCTGTAGATGCTAGAATTTAAAATTAAGAGCATATATTTTATACATATGCAAAGAAAATGTATAAGGCCTTACTCCTTTTACTGTTGTTTGCATTTGTTGTAAAGAGAGTCAACTACAAAATAATACTCTACAAATTCAGAGTCATATAATAACAGTATAAACATCTGTACACATAAAAGCACCTTGAAAGCAAAATCCTATCACTGATTATTAATTTATTTTCAGGCAGTCCTGGTTCTGGGTTCGTAGTCACCTGCTTGCTACATTTTATAGCAACTAACAATGATATCCAGTACAAGTAATTAAATATGCAATGAAATGCCCAAGCTAGTTGTGATTGGGATACTATTTTTATTGATATGTGTAACTGTCTGTCATAATAATATTTTTAGCACTGCTGTGTATTTACAATGTTCACAAATATGCTGTAATTTGCATTGAAACAAAACAGTACAGAAGTGTTATGCAGTGTAATATGTTTTTGCATGGCCTAAAACATTAATCATCCTTCTTACTTCCTTATTTACCAATTATTCATTTGCATCTGACATTTCCAAACAAGTTTCCATTGTGCAGCCAACAGTGCTGTCAGCTGCAACGGTACTTTCAGTTCTTCATTGTTACTGCCCTTTGTTGCCTAGATTCTAACAGCTGCAGCAATAAAAGTAGGGTGATAAAACTAAGAGGAGTGGGTATCTGAAGCTTTTTTGAAAACAAAATGAAAGTAAGAATCCATAGCGTTGTAAGATTATAAAACATTGTTGCATTAGCCAGCAGACAAACATTTAGTGCAGTGCCCTCATAAACACAGTTCTAATAGCACATTTACTTACATTTGCTACAAGGTTAATCAAATCCTACCAGCTAACAGTAAAAGATAATTATAATAATTTTCTTAAATTTTCCATTGTTCTGTATTCCATCACTAAGTGCCCTGTTGAAAAAACATTGAATGATATGTTTACTTTGAAGAGTGCAGAAATGAGGTCATTCAGTCTACCGTCAAAACTGGAACTCCTGCATGCATGGACACACTGCTCACCTGCTAAAAGTGGCATTGCTACCAACTAATGGATGTTGATTGCTGTGTCTTCCATTTAATAGTTCAGCAGTAGGAGACCAAAGTTATTTACAATAATTAAAAAGGAAACCATTATGAAAGACTTTGTGGCATATTGTACACATATAAATATTTGAACTTATGACATGTTTGTTTGATTTCAGAGAGTAAACTAGCTAGATTGAAGCTGAAGCGAACAAAGAAAGACCTGGTTCAGTCTTTGGATGAAACTCACAAATCTTGTATGGTGAGACTGCTATCTGAAGGGACTACTCATTCAGCTGAAGATCTTTTGTTGGATGCACCTCTAAACAATTCTAATGTCCTATTCCGTCGTCTTGCACCAGAACGTCAAGCTCTCACTTTTGGAGAACTAGTTGAATTACTAAAGGCTGACCAGTTGTCTGAAAAACTGTTTGAGGAAACTGAAGAAGGAGATAACAGCGTCAGTTCAGCTGAAGAAAAAGCAAATCACAAACAGTTACCTGAGGCCAAGTCCAACAATGAGCAAGCACCTTAAATATCTACTGTTCTCTGTAATGAATTGTGGTAATGTCAATACATTATACATACATTTGCTACTGTAATAGAGCTATTTTGTGGGAATTTTTTAGTGTCTCAGGTGTGAATGATTTGTAATATTTGTATTTTGTAGAAAATGTTACTTATGTCTGTCACACAAGACATTAAGCAATTTTGGCAAATATTAGAAGTGGATTTGTCCACTGTGACAAGAATTATAAATGACAACTCTACAAGTTATGTCTGTTTCCTGTTCAGGTGTATGAACTTGGCTCTAACCTAAATTTATGCAATATTATGTGCTCATCATTGTTGACATATTAAACATTTTTGTGACTGATATAAAAAGTGAGAGAGAAAGAAGGGTCGTGCACTTTTGACTATTGAACATCAGTTGCTGTAGTCATTATTCTGGGCTGGATTATACTTAACAGAAGACTATCCAACAATGTGGAAACAAGAAAAAGAAACAAGTATCAGTGAAGGGTACTAATGATTATGCTAATAAGTAATAAGTAGAATGCTGTATTTAGCTTAATACTGGGGTGTATAAGGTACTCTATGCCAGTGTGGAAAAAACTAGTGGATACATACGAGATTTACATTTTTTGCTTAAATGTAACTGTCTAATACAATGGCCATAAGAAAATTATTTAATGTACTATACAGCATCTGAAATAGTAGCTTCATTTAATATTCTCAACATAGAACATAAAATAAGCGGACCTAAAAGTACAGCATATTGTGTTCTAAACTATGAATGCAACAGATAATGTCTGTTTTTCATTTTTAGAGTTTTATATACTGGTTTTCTGACAGACTTGCTGCTTTTATGCAGTTTATACTTTTTAGCTATTGTGCCTAAAGAAACAAGACATGCTGATTATTGAGAACAACACTAACAAACAAAATTATGAGACCGTCATATAGCATTTATTACGATTGTAGCTGTCTTATAATTTAGTTTAGTTGTCTTTGTGGACCAGAAGGTTACGTCTACTAATGGTTTTCACAGTATGCAGAGATAGCTGTAATACAAGCTTTATGTGAAAATCACACAGATAGTGAGTCTTTAGGTAATGGTAAATAACATTTAACAAGAACAATGGTGTTTGATATTATGTAAGTTGTACCTTTCGCCACTTTTCTGCGTAAGTGCACTAATTTAGTCTGCAGCCAGATACTTTTTTATCATCACCATTTTCTAATTGTACTTCCTAATGCCATGGTATATAGAAGGGCTACACTCTTAACACATCAAGGGGGCAAGTGCAGACATGCAGATACAGATGTTCCATAGTTGTCCTGTATCACATCAGGAGGAAGCCCAGGATGCTTTCCTGAAAGAGATCAGTGTCCAATTTTCTGCCTTATCCTTTCCCAATCCAACCTTGCAGTCCGTCTCTAAAGACCCCAGCCTGAAGATGTTTACGCAGCAATTCCTCCAACACTACTCACAGCTAAATGAAAATTGTAGGTACCCCACCAGAAAAATTACCTGTGCTTGTGTTTTATGCAAGAAAATTAGAATTTAAGAGCTTTGGGTAGATGACCAAGCTGAAAATCTGAAAACCCATGTTCCCACGAGTGTCAATTGCAATACTTATTCATCTTCCATAACTAGTCTTCAGCCTTGTGCCTATATCGTGATGTTGTGTACTCACTGAAACTACTGTATGCAGTCAGATAAGTATAATCTGCCTACTGTTAGCCGATGATTTTTGCTTTTTTTTTTTTTTTCATCAGAAAGTGTTACATAATTGTTACTAATAAAATGTAGAACATATCCAAAGAGATAGCTTGTATTACTTTAAGTGATAAGGTCTCTCTTTCCCCCAAAAATTCTTGCCAAATTCTGCTATATGATGTTGGCAGGGATTACTGAATTAAAAGAAAGAAAAAAAATGTTCAGGAGAGACTATTCAGCATTTAAAGTTAGCAATGAGAACGATGTATTTTTTCATAATTTCAGTGATAAAAATCTAAACTGGTGACTGTAAAATAGGGCAGTGACAGATGTATATAATATCTGCTTTCAACAGCTTGCCTTTTAATAAAGTAATTAAAAGCTTCAGAACAGTGCCTTTTATGAAGCTTTGGAAGTGTCACACAAATATTCATCTTACTTTGAAAATTAAGAAAGACATTAGAAAGGAAATTCAACGGGAATTTCTGTGTGATCTAACAATGGTGAGATTGTGTTGTTGTACGTGTATAATGTTGATTTGTGTAGTGTGCATAGATGCCTTCTTGGAAATAATTGTCATTTTAAAGAGAATCATAATAGGCATGACTACATTATTGTAAGTATGTGTGTACCATAACCTGGTATTTCTTGTGGCGGGAGGGGAGAAGGGATGCTGGTATCAGAGGAACAGGTGGGATTTTATATGTTTACTTCCTGCAAATCCTACATGAAGTACCAAGTTGCTGTTTATGTGTAGTACAAAGTTTATCAAGCACTAGTTGCTTGTTGTTTAGTACAATCAAGGAATAAATAATTACTTTCACTGAAAATCTGACTTGTTCAATTCTATCACTTTCTTACTATTTACTACTTAACATATTACTCTTTCATCGCACAGGATACAGCAAAACTGCTTTCACAAACTTCAAATGATGCTAAAGTATGTCAAAAATACCTGCTTGGATAAGAAAGTAGTGGTATAAACCAACAGTTTTGCCCCCAGGAACCTAAATGTCAGAGTGGAAGAAGAAAATTAAATATTGTCAATGACTGTTGCATCTTGAATATACATTATTTTGTAAATTTTTTTATTATTTTTTTTATTTCCCAAGACATTGCCACAGCAGTAATGACTCAACATTTTTCTTGTTACTAGAAAAGTTGAAGAATTGCAGTATACTGCATCTTCAGGAGATCCTGATTAATAATTAGGTTAATAGTCTTTGAGTCATATGATATTTCAAAACCCAACACACTAGTATATATTTAAATGGCCACAACTTCTATTTTAAATATAAAGAAAAGTATTATTGGTTCATATGTTAGTACACAGGCTCATGTCAGCTTTAGATGAGGATCTTCTGTAGACTGAAGTAAAGTACTTGAACAGAGTTTGAAGTAACAGCTCTAGCCCATGTGAGTTCTCAATGTCAGCGACTGTAAAATTTAGCTTCAAAAACACAGTGTGCGGGAAATAGGAAGAGGAAAACCAAGGTGTTAAACTGCCTTTTTGGTATTCAGTGACAGCCAATATAGTATTCATATTCAATAAATCCTGCGTCAAGTAAAATTTTTATTCTCTCTTTAAATTAAGAAGTACGCTGCTGTAAAAGACGATGTGAATTACAGACTGCTGGCTTTTACAGCATTTCTTTGCAAATATGGGTCAAAGAGCACAAGCAGTGCAGATAATCGTACTGAACTCTCCCAACACGTTAAATTAGGGGAATGGGCAAGTTTGCTGTTGTGACCACAAGGTTTGGGTGGAAAAGAGACACTCTTTTGTTTGTGTTGGCGTATGGGGGTGGGAGGAGGGGATTGATCTCTTGCGTGTGGTTAAGTATGCCTTCAGCATTCATCTGCAGGAGTATGATTGATTGTCATTATTTTAAATATATATTTTTTTTTTTTTTTTTTTTTTTAAAAGAGGCATAGAGTTTCCCTGTAAGTAGGCAAAACACATAATTTTGAAAGGATTGTGTTGTTTACATCATTGTGCAGTGGATGTAAGGCCTTGATATACCCTTTTCCTTTGCAATGTCTCTATCTTCAGCTAGCAAATGGGCATTACATCTGCTGAATATGTAGTGTTAGAATCAACCAAAGATATCTGAAATGTGATGCACAATCTGATTTTGTCCATTGTAAATGGTTTTTGAGAAAGCCTGTGGCTGTGAAAACAGTGGGTTTGTTTATCAATAACTTTTCTGCTACCAGTCATGATTTTCTCTTATTCATATTTTACATGACATGTTTTGGGAAATTACTCTCATTTTCAAATGTTTTCCCTTTGTACCCTGCCATTTTTTTTATAAATGTTTTCGATGTGGGAGGTTCTACTTTGTTTTGTTGACGGTACTGCAGTGTACAAAAAATAAAGGGCACAAAATGGATTTGTTAAAAGAACTGGAGATACATTCACATTACAGAAAATATGAAGACAAAATGTTAAATGAAAAACTTCTAGGTGAATGAGTCAGTTTCTTCAGATGCTTTGACAATATACTTAAATAAAAATATTAACATGTAGAAATAAGCAGCACTCTAAAATAGATATAAGCAGATCAAAACTGTGTGCCAGACTGAGTCTCGAACTCGGGACCTTTGCCTTTCGCAAGCAAGTGCTCTACCAACTGACCTACCCAAGCACTACGCACGCCCTGTCCCCACAGCTTTACTTCTGCCAGTACCTCATCTCCCACCTTCCAAACTTTACAGAAGCTCTCCTGTGAACCTTGCAGAACTAGCACTCCTGAAAGAAAGGATATTGCGGAGACACGGCTTAGCCACAGCCTGGGGGATGTTTCCAGAATGAGATTTTCACTCTGCAGCAGAGTGTGCGCTGATATGAAACTTCCTGGAAGATTAAAACTGTGTGCCAGGCTGAGACTCGAACTCGGGACCTTTGCCTTTCCCGGACAAGTGCATCTGTAAAGTTTGGAAGGTAGAAGAAGAGGTACTGACAGAATTATGATCCATACTGTCAAGATAAATATCCTCTGTATGAAAGTGTATCATACTCTGTGGAAAACCTGTAACATTATCCCTGTCAACTGTTTCTAAAAACATCTTTGTAACTGTTTGTTTATGTAAATTATTCTCGATGTACACTGTGCACTGAAAATTGTGTGTGGTGTTTAATATGTGTGAGACTCTGCACAAATTGACCATAAGAAAACAGTAAGTACAAGTTCTTCCAAATTTCACCACTAACTGCATAAACATCAATAACTAACAAAAAATAGTGAATTTACTATACATTACCGTACAGTCAACAAAATAAAGCAGCAAGTTTACTGTTACCAGTGACTGGTAACAGTAAACTTGTTGTTTCATTTAATGTCAGTAACAGTCACGGTAAAGCCTAACCTAAAAATGTTCGCATTTAAAAATAAAGCAGGACCTCACACACTGAAAACATTTCATGAAAAAGGCATGGTACAAGGAGAAAACACACTTGAAAATAGGAATCACTTCCCAAAACATCTCGTGTAAAATACGAATGAAAGAAAATCGTACCTGGTAGAGAAAAGTTATTTATAATCAAACCCACTGACAGACAATTTTGAAAGCCATTGAAATTCAAACCATGAGATCTTCCACTCTCTCCATAGGTCTGAAATGCATCAAATTCTGCACATGGGGCCACTGAAACTAATTACACTGGTGTTAAATCTGGTGATCTTTGTGATCAATCAATTGGTCCTCTTGTGATACACCACTTGCCAGACGTTGCACTTACATGGTGTGGAACAAAGCTGCTAAAGAGGGCTGAAGTGCCATTGTGAGAACTAGCTACTTTTTGATGGCTGGTGTGTTAATACACTCATACTGTTAGATGCTATATGCCACTGGCTTTCATGTGTCTCAGTTCGAGGCCTAATTTCTCGTATCTTATATTTGTGGTCCTTACATAAAGTATGCAAGGGTAATCCAAAAATTATATGCACTATAGCTGTAACTTTTTATTGGAATACAAATAGGACACACAAATTAACATCATTTATCAATACAACCCCCTTGCTTCCCAATGCATTTGGTCAATCAATGAACAAGCTTCTTGATGCCCTTGGAAAAGAAGTTTTTTGGATGGGCTGCAAGCCGCGCATGCAGCGTGTCGTTTGCTTCTTGGTCCAAGGTGAACTGACAGTCCCTTAATGCCCCTTTGAGGGGAACAAACATGTGGTAGTCAGAAGGGGCAAGATAAAGACTTTATGGAGGATGAACCATTACTTCAGACTTAAGTTTCTAAGTTTCTGGAGCATTTTAACCGTGTGGGTAGTGGTATGTTAACGGGCATTGTTGTACAACACAACAGTAGTCTTCAGTGTTTGCTTAGAATTGCAGGCCTTAGCCTTTCAGTAAGACTCTCATGGTAACACACACTGTTTATTTTTATGCCTTCCTTCTGTTATTTTCCAGTGCTGGGCCTGGTGCATCCCAAAAAATGGCAAGCATCAGTTTTTCTGTGGATGGTTGGGTTTTGAACTTTTTCCTGCTTGGCAATTGTGGATATTTCCATTGCATACTCTGCTGTTTTACTCTCTGGCTCATAGTTGTAGATCCACATGTTGTCACCATGATTCTGTCTGAGAAGCAGTCATGATTGTTAACACAGCAGTCCAAATGTTTTTGGCATATGTCCAAATGCATTTGTGTATGCAACACTGTGAATTGTTTTGGGACCCATCATGCAAAGCTGTATGAAACCAAAGTCTGTTGGGGATGGTTTTGTAGGCAGAACCATGAGTAATTTGCAGACAGTGTGTCACTTCATCAATAGTCACTTGTCTGTCTACCAGAACCATGTCACATGCACGCTCAATGTTGTCATCATTTGTGACAGTGGATGGTTGTCCGGCTCCTTCCTCATGTGAAACACTTGTGTGATTATTTTTTAAGTTTGCAGTCCGTTCATAGACACTCTATTGTGGCAAGAAACTGTTCCTGTATTGCGCCAAAAGTCTTTAATGGATTGTAGCCCCCAATACACCATTTGATCACAAAAACCAGTTCAGTGCTCTTTGTTATTGTGTGGTGCAAACTTTTAATGGAGTGGCCATGATCTGTCTGCGACAAAAGGAAGACAAATGGAGGAATTAGGATCAAACTTGCGTCGCAGGACCACAACAGCATAACAGTGAAGTAAATGAAGGCAGAGGTCAGTATGAACAAGGTAAGAATAATTATGTCAACAATGTGGATAATTTTTTTACTTACTCTTGTATGTTGGTGCAGTAGAATTGTTTACAATCAGCTACAAATGCTGGTTCTCTAGTTTTTTTCAATAGTGTTCCTAAAAAGAATAACACCTTCCCTCCAGGGATTCTCATTTCACTTCCCGAAACACCTCCGCAACACTTGTGCATTGTTCGAACCTACCAGTGACAAATCTACGTCCCACCTTTGAATTGCTTCAATGGAATCCAACTTAATGGGGATCCCAAACACTTGAGCAATAATCAATAATAGGTTGTACTAGCATTCTATATCCAGTGCCCTTTACAGATGAACCTCACTTTTGTAAAATTCTGCTGATGAACCAAAGTCGACAATTTGCCTTCCCTAACACAATCCTCACATGCCCTTCGATTTCGTATTGTTTTGTAACGTTACACCCAGATATTTAAACAATGTGACTATGTCAAGCAGTACACTACTAATGCTGTATTTGAACATTATGGATTTGTTTTATCTACTCCTCCACATTAACATACATTTTCCTTCATTTAGCTGTAGCTGCCATTCGTCACACCATCTATACATTTTGTTGAAGTCATCTTGTATCCTCCTTTAGTCACCCAACTTTGACACCTTCCTGTGCACCACAGCATCCTAAGCAAACAGCCACATATTACTGCCTACCCCGTCTGCCAGGTCATTTGTGTGTATAGAAAATAATAGCAATCCTGTCCCACATCTGTGTGGCACTCCTGATGAACACTAGCCATCAAGGACAACATACTGGGTTTTATCATTTGAGAAGACTTCAAGCCACTTACATACCTGGGAATCCATTCTATGTGCTTGTACCTACATTAACAGTCTGCAATGGGACATCATGTCAAACGCTTTTTGGAAACGTTTAAATATGGATTCTGCCTGTTTCTCTTCATCCATAGGTCACAGTATATCATGTGAGAAAAAGTCAAGCAAGTTTCACCTTAGAGATGCTTTCTAAACCTGTGCTGATTCATGGACAGAAGCTTTTCAGTCTCAAGGAAATTTAATATAATAAAACTCACAATATGTTCCCTTGCATTTTTCCAGCCACTTGGGACTTTGCACTGGGCACGAGATTCATGATAAATACAAGCTAAGTAAGGGGCAAATGCTGTAAAGTACCAAACCGAATTAAACCAAACTGGGATTCCATCTGGACCTGGTGACTTATTTGTATCAATTCTTTCATTTATTTATTTATGCCAGGGATACTTATTGCTATGTCATCCACAAGGACCCTGTGCAATCATCAAATGATGGTTGTAAGATTCACATGCATGAACAATTTCTTAAAAGAGAAATTTAAAACTTCACTTTTCATTTTGTTATCTTCCATATTGCACCTGTCTGGTCCATGACTGACTGGATGGAAGCCTTAGCTGCAGTTAGTGATTTTATGTAGGCTCAAAATTTTCTCAGGTTCTCGGCAAGATCTTTTGCTGAGGTATGACGGTGTGATGGTGGCAGTAATTGTGGGCTTTGCACACAGATATTTAAACAGATGCATGCATCTCTACTAACCTTTGCTTGTCATCATTTGCATGTTCGTTTTTGAACCAAGAGTGCAACAGCCTTTGTTCTGTCAACATTTTCCGAATTTTGTTGCTAAACCACAGTGGGTGTTTCCCACCCTTAATCTATTTAGTAAGCACATACTTCTCAAGAGCATGATTTATGACCTGTTTGCAGTTTATCCATAATTCATGTAATGCGTCACCCTAGAACTAAATGTGGTCAATTCATTATTTAACAAGGAACCCCTTGAATGTGAGGTCACAAGTTCAATATTTACTAAGGGTCATTTAAAAGTGTTGTGTTAACAATTATGACAAGAAAAATATTGGAGAAGGGTGTCAGAAAATGGGTGTCTGGGAGGTGCAGAGATCAACTTTCTATGGGATATATGTATTACATTTGACAAAAAGGACATTGTCAACACTCAGTGTTCAAAATAAAGTATTAACTTGCACCATAGCACTGGATGAAAAATGACATGCCACAGTGAACACACAGGTTCGCACCATCAAATTTGAAGGTGAACTCTTTGGGAGCTACAAACCGTACAGGACATTTAGCTAGGTATCCACTCTTAAAGAATGTATATAGAACATAGTGGTGTAATGGGGTGATAAGAACTGATGGAATATGATGGCATGTAACTGAATGTGAAACAGACTCTCATGGAGCTTGTTGTAAAACTGGATATCCCTTAAGATGTAGTGGCAGGCAGTCCAGTAATATGTTTTACAGGCACGGAAAAAGCAAACATCTGGAGGCTGAATTTGTCCAGTGGTTCCAGGTGGTGTGAATCGCAAAGTCACTCACTTTTCAGGTGGTATAGGCTATTCTAAAGGAGTATAATTTTAATGCACCGACCAGGAATTAAGCAAAATCAAATTATTTTGACCGGCTATTGGTCAGAAGCAGTGTTTATATCGTAGTTGTACTTCTCTTATGCCCATTTTTCCAATCTCGCTTTCTGTGACATAGATATTCCCTACTGCCCTTGCAAGATCAATCACATGAGAAAGAATTGTAGGGGGCAGAGCAGCTCCAACTTCTCACAGTGCAATAAGTAACTTTACAGCCAATTTACCACTCAGATTAACTGTCAGAGTAATTGTACATGAATGCATTAAGGCATTAATGTTAGTTGATTTTGATACAACTCTCTTGGTATCTCTAATTTCCGGGATTCCTTTCACATGCAGTTCCTCTTCAAATTCTGATTGATCAGAGTTGAAAACAAATTCTTTACTGAGTGATGGGATAATTTTTTTTATTTCATCTACAAATTTTTGGACTGATTCCGCAGTTTGCTGTGAATCATCAATTTGATGCTTTGTTTGAAATTTCCATATCTTATGTCTTCCAATTCTGTAGCACTGTTTGAAGTTATGCAGCATCCTCTGCTTCCCTTGAAATCACTGTAATCTATGCCACTCTCATTTTGATGTGTATAATGTATTAGGTCACTATGATGCACATCCTGTAAATTGTATCAAGCACCCTTTACTATGCTGTGGATGATTTTCCAGATACAGGATGATTATAATAAAGTTAAACTTTCAAACAGCTGTAGAAATAACACCACTGGTCAGAATGACCTCAAATTGCAGTAGAATACAATCAGAGAAGGGGGGGGGGGAGGTAATGTGTGGCAGAAGAAAAATAAATAGTTACAAAATGTAGTAACAGATTGTGCTGTAAGCATAACAGTTTAATAGTGGTCAACTACAAATGACAAATGAATCGTACAACAATGTCTAAGATGTACGTCTGATGTTAAACTGTACTACTCAGTGTGCATGGGTATACAGGTGTGATACTGTTAGTCGTGTAAGACCATCCACCGCGGCAAGGCCATATTACATCGGATGAGAAAAATCGGTTTTTAATTGTCATGGGGCCAAAAACTGCATAAAAATCATCACTCATATCGGTTTTTAATTGTCCTGGGGCCAAACACCACATTAAAAGCATCAATCACATAGATTTTTAATCGTCCCAAGGCCCAAAACTTCATAAAAAGTATCAATCAAAATCAAATTGGATTATTAATTTCTATGTGACTGGTGCAAAACATTTTCAATATGCTGTCCACCTTTTTCTGCAACAAGTTGAAATCAAGAAACAGCATGTTCCACAAGTGATCAAAGTGTTTCCAGGGTCATGTTCAGAATGTGTTGCGCAATGCATGCCTTCGATGCAGCTAAGTTTGCAGTTGGAACACTAAACACAACATATTTCAGATAACCTCCAACCAGAAGTCACACAGATTAAGATCAGGTGATCAGGATGGCCAGGCTATAGGGAAATGGCGGCTGATAATTCTAGCATTTCCAAAATGGCGCTTCAGCAGCTGCTTAACTGATTTGCAATGTGCGGAAGTGCGCAATCTTGCATAAAAATGATCCCATCCACATTGTTGGAGAGCTGGAATGATGGGGTTGTGCAAAAGGCACTTGTAGTGCTTACCAGTGATGGTACAGGTAACAGAATCGTAAAAACCTGTCTCTTTGAAAAAATATGGCCCTTTCATAAATGATGCTGTAAACGCGCACTGCACAGTGAAAACGCGCACTGCACAGTGACCTTTTCAAGATGAAATGGTAATGGTTGATTTGCGTGTGGTTTTTCTATTGCCCATATTTGACAATTCTGTGTATTGACATATCCTGTCAGATGGAAGTGCGCTTTGCCTGTCCATAAACTCTTCCACAGCCAATCATTGTCCACTTCCATACGAGCAAGACATTCTAAAGCAGAGGTATCTCTTGCTGGCAGCTCAACAGGAAGCAGCTCACGCACATGCGTAATTTTGAATGAATAGCAAAGAAGGATGTTTCTTAGGATTTTATGCACCATGCTCACGGGTATGTCCAATGTTCGGGCAAGTCTCTGTGCACTACAAGTTTGCACACCACCGTCCGTCTCCTCTTGTATTGCTGTGACCACTGCTTCCACTGACGTTGAATCAATTCATTTCCTCCCTCTACGAGGTCGCATACCAAAAGAACCCGTCTTTTCAGATTTCCAAATCATTTTCTCCAGATCCATGGCAGTCATTGGACCAATGCCTTTTTTTTAGCCCTTCAGTGTCCGGAACTTGTGCAGAGCGACATAAGCACCATAATCTTTCTTGTAATACAGCTTTATAAGCAGAGCATGATTGTGCATTGAGACAGTCATGGCGAACGTCACAGATGCGAAAGGAGAAAAAGCCATGTACACGTCATGTTTATACCAACTTCAATGAGTCGTGCGCATGACGGGTGTTTTCATTTACATATTCTAACACATACAGCACCATCTATTGATCAATTTTCACACTATATTTTTTCTTGTGCCATACATTTTCCTCCTCCGAAAATGTTCCATTGCAATTTGACGCCATTCTGACCATGGGTGTTATTTCTACAGTATTTTGAAAGTTTAATTATAATCACTCTGTATATAATAACATTTAGTACCCTCTCCTAGGGTGATGATTATTCTTTACTATGTTTCACTGGAGATGGGAACTAGTGAACTACAAGGCTTGATGCCTGTTTCAGTATCACTTTCGCTTGTTAAGCATGTATAATAATGATTGTTTTCCTCATGTACAATGTCTGCACAGTCGAGACTATACGTCACCACACATTCCACTGACTCCTCTTGCAGGAACACTAATATTTCCTCTGCCACTTCTTCCTCACTCTGTGAAATTTCTTTGGTTCCTTTCTGATGGAATGTCAACTTTGGCAATTGTTGTAGGTATAATCCAATGTCTGCTTTGTTTATCATTACAATTGACCTGCTTTGTATCAACACCACTTGCATTGTAGCACTGTTGTAAGTCACTTATCGACTAAGTGGTTCAGTTTCGCTCTGTAACCTCAGACAGTGCTCATCATTAGATATCTTCTGTCCTGTCCCCTGTTGCGATTAACAGCCAATATTGTGGTTGCATGGTAAATGTTATTTGGGGTGTCAAATGCCTTAAGCATCATGAGCCTTTTGCGACCTCGCACTCAAGGGGTTCCTTGTAAGTGAGATGCTAACAACTCCTTATCTGCTCTTTCTAGCACAAACACTGTTCTGATCTTTTTGACTGACATTTGTGACCACAGTCGCCATGATATCGTGATCACTAATCCCCATCTCTGTACTGATGCCACTGATAAGGTGTAGCCTATTGCAGCTCCAAGCTCTAAGGTATTTCCATTGCATCTGGGCTGCCACACTAGCTGCTCAAGACAGTTATTGGAAAATGTTTTCAAAAGTAATTTGCAAGACTGTCTGTCTGGACACCTTTTAGTGAATCCATAGACGTCCATTCCATAACTGGCAGTTAAAGTTGCCTCCAACTAGTACTGTATGATCTTGGTAGTTACACACTACTGACTGTAGACTTTCTTCGAATGACACTACATCTGTCAAAATAGAACTGAATGGACTGCAAAAAAGGCCCAACAGTTAATTTGGTTTCACCTAGGCCATTATATACAATTGGATAACTTCACTGTCAAACTCACTTTCAACCTCAATAGAAATAATACAGAGTGCAGCAGTCAAACCTGCATTTTTTAAATGAGTGTAAAATAAACACAGATGCAGGTATCAAAATTTTATTCATACAATTTTATTTTAGGTTAAAAAGCATTTAAGAAACATTGACACATTTTTTTTCATTGTTTGAAAATAACATCAGCAAGATGGCATCCTTCTTGATCACGGCATTCATGCAGGCGATTTACAAAGCTGTCCATCACATGATGGAGTATACCCTAAGTGATCTCCAGCCAGATTCTTGCTTTGAGATCACCAACGTTATGAGGTCTTTCCTTGTACACTTTGCTTTTAAGGTAGCCCCCTAAGAAAAAATCACAAGCTGTAAGGTCGGGTGAATGGGGGGAGGGGGGGGGGGGTGCAGCAATCGCTCCATTCTTGGAGATCACCTGGTTAGGAAGAACATTGATGCTCACGCGGGCTGTATGACTTGTTGCTCCATCTTGTTGAAATAAGGTTTTGTCATTCAGTGCATATTGACGAAGCTAAGGTATGAAGAATGTCCTTAACATTGTTGTTGAGTGGTACTTAAGATAGGTAAATAAATTAGTGAAATCAATGTGAAGTGAAGTAGAAATTAGAAAATAAATGAAAATCTTAGTTTACTTTAGAAGAATTACATACTGGCAAACAGCGGGCAGAGCAGCAGTGACAGAAGAGCCAATGACCATGAAGTCAGCATGTTCAGGAGAAGCCATCGCCCTCCCCACATAAGCAGAAGCTGTCGATTCAGCCGTCAGGGCATTGCCTGACCGGCTCCCGTGTTTCTCAATTGTCACATGTGATCAAAGGCCCTCGCCTCCAATGCAAGAGCCAATGACCGACGTTAAGAAGATTCTTCAAGAAGCTTTTCAACATGACAGAAGAGGCAATGACCGTGAAGTCGTTCACCTCCAGCGAGCTGAAGTGAATAAATACGTGAGACGCAGTGCGCCCGACAAGAGAGTAGTTTTCAGTTCAGTTTCGGAGCTGAAGATCGTCATGCAGGAAGAGACTACACCGTACACAGAAGTACCAAGTCCGCTGCTGTGATGGACTAGCAAGCAGCAGCCTCACCGCCAGAAGACAGAAGTTATAAGGTATTTGAAGACTGATTTCTACGTACCAGGGTGACTCATGAGGATGGGAAGGAGACGGCCTCACATCAGCGGTCACCTGTGAGCTGGAATGAAGATCGGACAGCCGAAGACTGGCGAGCTGGAGTCCGTTGTTCGAGTCCGGGACACTGGCCTTCCCCTGGCATGCCGCTCCACTGGCCGAGGCACAACACACGCGGCCGCTTAGAGAAGAGAAACACTGGGATGCCACATCCAAGGTATCCGATTCACAACTTCGTTCTCAATCATTAAACGGGCCACCACACGAGGCGCATCTCCAGTCAACTGGACGAGACAGTGACACGAGATACACACCACCAGGCGTAATCAGACGCCGCCACTGCCGCAGCAGAGGCTTCGCAGACAACACAGCTGCCGCTCTCCCAGCCAGAACAATTGAGTAAGGAAACAGTTGCACAAAACTCTCAATAAAAGTTATCTTATGTAAAAATGCTGTTTCATTCTACCTCATATCCGAGCCAAGGAAGAACCCACCATGCCCACATGTTGTTAAGAAAGATAAAGTAATTTATTTAGTGTTTTTCACCCTGACATAATGCTTTAGAATTAAATGCCCTTTGCAGTAATGCTCATCCTGACAATTGACTAGCATCAAAAGAGAAAACCCAGTTACATTTGGTGTCAGAGAAAAAACCCTTGGCTCAATATGAGGTGTGAATGACAGTCACTAAAGGTCCACAGTTAGTATTGTTTAATGTGTGAAAGGATAGAGGTTTGCATAGCAGTCGTAATATTTTCTTTATTTAGAAGTGTATTTTCTCTCATAATTTGAAGAGTTTTCGAAAATATTTAAACATCTTTTCAATTCAGTGTAGTAAGATTGTGAAACTAATAGTTGTAAAATGATGACACGAAATCATACAAAGTCAGAGTCAGCACCACAAGCGGTTTCTACTGAGGAAGCTATTGAGAGCTTAGTTAATCAAATAGCACAGCTTAAAAATGATGATAATGCATTATTTAAACAATTGTGTGAGATTAGGCAACCCGGTTCAATCCCTCCCACCCTAGATTCCTCAGCAGCAGCCTTGGTAACTCCTTTTTCAGGTAAACCTGGTGAGGACATAACAGCCTTTTTTGATGATTTAGTAGCAGCTGCAAAGTTAGGATCATGGTCAGATGAACAGCTCTTACAAATGACAAAGTTAAGATTGATAGGAGAGGCTAAAGCACACGTATTATACCATGAAGAATTACGGAATGCTCAAACATTTGAGGAATTGAAGAAAGGATTACTTAAATGTTTTAAAAAACAGAACAGCTGTAGGTTTTATCGGGAAAAATGAAACACTATCACTCGGAGGCAAAACGAGTAATTAGAAAGCTTTGTAGATAGGATTAGAAAAGCTAATATTAACACCTATCAGTTGACAACTAGTGATGAAGCAAATAAAGTTATTTTACAAGAGGCAGAAGATAGAGCTCTGGATACATTTTTATGTGGGTTACCTCCTGAAACATCCCGTCGTGTCAGGGCAGAGTTTCCTAAAAATTTAGCGGAAGCTGTATCTGTGGCGATGCCTTCGAAGAAATAGAAATTGCCACCAGATATAAAGATGTTTTAAGTGCGATTGACAGGGACATATAGCAAAAAACTGCAGACAACCTCAGTGGACTAATTATCAAAGAATAGGTCACACATTCAAGAAATGCAGGTTTAAGAAAGTTTTTGGAAATAGAAATCAGTTAAACTTAAACGGGAATGTCGGAGCCGCCGCCAGGCGTTCCCAATAAAATTTCATGCCATTAAGGCGAATGTGAAGGCGGAATGCTGATTATCTGCCACCATACAGGATAAAGAGGCAAGGATACTGGTGGATACAGGCGCAAACGTATCAGTAGTGAGTAATGAATGCATTGGAGAAAAGAAATACGACCCTCCAAGGTATAGATTGAGTGGGGTAGGAGGAGGTACAGTGAAGTCATTAGGATGTACATCACTGATTTTCTATATTCACAGTGTACAATTTCAAGAAGACATAGAAGTGGTAACAAAGGTAGCTGACGGGTACGACGCGATCCTAGGGCTGGATTTCCTGAATTAAACATCACACTAAGATCAACCTCAGACAGCAAACTGTAGAACTTAGTGGAATAGTGTTTCAGCTAGGTGACACTGCTGCAAAGGGCCCACTGCCGCAAGATTTCCCCAACCGGAAGGCGAAATCAACTACACTGCGTGCAACGTCCTTTAAGGTTGATTCGCGGGATAAGATACCATTTGGCTCAGGAAAACTTTTCTGGATGACCGTTGACCCCGAGGTACCTACAGATACAGTGTGTCTAATAGAGCCATTAGAGGAAAATGAGGAATTAGATGTATCACATTGTTTTGTATGTAGAAGTGTTCAAGACGTTGAGGGTGAAAGAAAAGTACCGGTACATATTGACAGTTTCGGAGTGGAGGACAAAGAGTTGCATAAAGGAATATTCGTAGCTACAGTCAGTACGTTTGAAGAAGAAGATTTCATTTGGTCAGATATTACTGATGGTCAGAAACCAGACGCCTATAAAACCGCATTACACCAGAAGATTGAGCATTTGAAAGGAAATTATAAACACACAATATAAGCAGTTTATTTGAGTTCCAAGATTTATTTAATGCAGAAGGTCCACTGCCAGCAACAGATATCACACAGCATAGGATCCCAACAGGAAATAGCCCCCAGTTTATAGGAAACCTTATAGAGTTCCGCATCATTTACAGCCAGTCCTGGATGAATTTTTAGAACAGCATCTAAAAGATGGAATTATAGAATATTCTGATTTGCCTTATAATTCAAATATTGTAATTATTCCAAAGAAGTCTCCCGACGGTATGAAACGATATAGATTTTGTTGTGACTACAGACACCTTAACAAACAAACTATCTCAGATGTTTATCCTCTTCCAAACATTACAGATATCATTGACAGTTTGGGTAACAGTAAATACTTTTCAACAATTGATTTACGTAGTGGATATCATCAATTGGAAGTTGCACCTGAAGACAGGCATAAAACAGCATTTTCTACCCCTGGAGGCCACTGGCAATTTAAAAGAATGCCTTTCGGGTTGAAAAATGCACCAGCAACTTTTCAAAGACTACTCGATGGAGTATTGCGAGGACTCAAAACTCAGCAATGTTGTGTGTATCTAGACGATATTATTATATTCTCCAAAGACATTAATGAACATGCTGTGCATCTGTGTAACGTTTTTCAGAGACTTAGAAGAGAGAAATTAACATTAAATATGGAAAAACGTAGTTTTGCATTGACAGAGGTTACCTACCTAGGGCATGTCATTAGTGTAAAAGGAATTAAAACAGGTCCTCGTTTAATTTCGGCAGTTAAGGACTTCCCAACACCACAACTCGTTAAGGAAGTACAAAGTTTCATTGGTCTCGCATCGTATTACTGAAAATATGTTCAAAATTTTGCTGAAATTGCCCGACCCTTAACCCAATTATTGAAAAAGGGTGCAAAATTTCATTGGTCTGAAGATTGTGAATCAGCATTTCAAACTCTTAAATATAAGTTAACACACAGTCCAGTATTAGCCTACCCAGATTATAATAAAGAATTTATTTTGTCCTGTGACACAAGTGGTCATTCAGTAGGAGTTGTTATGAGTCAGAATATTAATGGCGCGGAACACCCCATAGCCTACGCTTCGAGACAACTAACAACGGCAGAAACAAATGATTCCACAACGGAGAAGGAATTGTTAAGTGTTATTTATGGCATCAAATACTTTAAATGCTACTTGTATGGTAGGAAATTCAAGGTTATTACAGACCACACAGCTTTAAAATGGTTGCTTGGGTTAAAGGATCCGTCTAGTCGTCTCACCCGTTGGGCCCTATGTCTTTCCGAAATGGATTTCGAAGTTATCCATAAACCAGGCAAAGAACACACAAATGCAGATTGCCTAAGTATGAAAATAGCACTTTTGGAAGCAACAGGCCGAGATACTGAGGACTGGAGAAAGGCACAAGATGAGGATACAGAATGCAAAAAATACGCAACTCAAAAACTATTTTGTTTTGAAGATGGTGTATTATGACATAAAACAAAACTTGGACCGCGAATTGTTGTTCCCCAACACCTTAGACAAGAATTAATGGCAGAGGCCCACGATCATATCCTTGCAGGACACGGTGGACAGTGGACAACCGAAAGACGCATAGCAGAGTGATTTTGGTGGCAAACCAGAAAGCAGGATGTTACGCAGTACGTTCTTAATTGTATTGTGTGCGCACAACGAGCTGAACTTTCTCGTTAAAAAATACCCTTAGAGAGGCTCCCCGAGGCTTCATGCCCATTTCAAATCTGTGGAATGGATCTCTACGGACCATTTCATAAAACACCTGCTGGTAATAAGTATGTTCTTATGATTATAGATCACTTTTCACGCTATCTAGCTATGGTGAGTCTTCCAGATCAGCAAGCAAATACAGTTGCCCAAGCTTTAGTTAACAACTGGATACTTAAATTTGGCGTACCTGAAGCTATTATCACAGATCAGGGATCTAATTTTATGTCTGAATTAATGAAACAAGTATGCCACTTACTAAAAATACGTAAATTACGCACAACTCCGTTACACCCTCAGTGCGACGGACGCACAGAAAGAGTTCATCGGACAATTTGCAAGATGCTTAGTTATTATATTAACGAACAACATTCTAATTGGGATATGTATTTACCAATAATCGTGTCGGTGTACAACGCCAAAATGCATGAAGCAACTGGCATGTCACCTTATGAAGTGGTCTATGGGAGAAAAATGCCGTCCCCTTTTGATGTAATCAGGCAGAAAAACGGAAAAGTCGGAGAAACAGTAAAAGATTTCTGTCGAATGATGAAGGATGTAGGGAAAAAGGTTCAGAAATCTAATACAAAGGCTTTGGAACAACAGGAAAGATTAGGTAATGCCCAAGCTAAATACCCAAATTACAAAATCGGTCAGTGGGTGATGCTGTCAACCCCATACATTGCGAAAGGAAAAATGAAGAAATTTGTAACAAACTACAGAGGTTCTTATCAAATTATTGAGATCACGTCACCAGTCAATGTTAAACTGCAATTGCCCACCCGAACTACAGTTATCTATGCAAGTCGTTTAAAACTCAGTTATATTGTTGAATAGAGCTCAGCATTCACAGTAACAGATTGCCCTCTTTCGTTCTCCAAAAATTAAGGGCCTATTATTCCCGATGAAGACATTGCACCCCAAACTGTTACCTTGGTTGAGTGCAGGAGTTTTTCACGGAGTTGGTGAGGGTTCTGGTCACTCAAATATCTAAAGTTCTGTTTGTTCACAAATCCATTGAGGTGAAAATCTGCCTCATCACTCATCCAGAGGTTGTGAACAAGCTGCTCATTTTCTTCAATAATTTGCAAAAAGACTTCCACAGAAATTCTGTTGGACCATGAAGTCGTTATTATTAAAAGCATTAACCAATTGGATTTTGTATGGGTGGTGATGTAAGTCTAACCTCAAAATCCTTTGGACAGTCCCATCAGAAATTCCAAGCCCAACACTCTGTCTAGACGCTGATCTCTGGGGACTTCTTCCCACAGCAATTCTTACACGTTCTACGTTCTCGGGAGTACGCACAGTCTTCGCTCTGCCATCTCTTTTCCTTGTTGTTTTACTGATGTTTTCAAAGTTTTCGGCCCAAGTTTTTGTTGAGTTAACCGAAGGCACTGCCCTGTTACGATTAATTTGAAAATGTGCCCAGAAATGACGCTGAGTGGCTACATAGCTACCACTTTGGTAGAACGCTTTCACTGCAAACAACCATTATTGCTTAGTCCATAGCTCCTTGGCTGCTGAAATGCTTTGTGTTGGGGAACGCAGTGGTGACCTTGATTACTCGCCCCCCCCTACCCCCCCCCCCCAAATACTTACACCGCTTCTGCACACTAATAATAAATGCAGGTTTGATTGCCACATGCTGTATTTTTGTTAGCTGCAATGAACACCGCCGCTCTGTGGGTGTCTAATCTGTCTTTTCGATATACGATCCATGACTCACTAAACATCTCAGAGCTTTCTACTTCACGTTTCAGCCTTCCCCTTTGACATCCTCTAATCTCTTAGAGGCTCTGCACCTGAAGTAAGTGGCCAATTTAACTTATCTGTTGGTTGAATTCACCAATGTCAATTAAAATTAAGCATGTCCTAAATTTTTGCTGCCTGTGTAAGTATTTTTGTTTGTTAATGAGCAGGAAAATTACCCACTTAAGAGCTCTTATTGTTAATTAATACAGCTGAGAACAATGGGCCACCTGAATACTATATTCGGGTTGCATGAACCCCACAGGCAGCATTTTCAGGGCCACTGGTTTAGACTATGACCCTGGTATCATCACCAAGCAAGTGGCTTGCCAGTTTGAATTAAGCCAGATGACAATGTGGAGTATTCTCCATGACAATTGCCACTCTCCATATCTTTTCCAATGCATGCAGGCCTTATTATCTGTGACTTGTCTCTGCATTAACAATTTTATTGCTGGTTCATTGCAAACACCACCATGATGCTGGGATTTCTGTCATTCATACTATTCAGATATGAGGCCACCTTAATAAGGCTTGATAATGTCAACTTTCACAACACCCAACTGTGGGTTATGGAAGGAATCCCTACGGCATGGTGGCAGTGAATCATCATTACTGGTTCAACCTCAATGTATAGGTGGGAATTATTGGTGACCACCTCGTGAGACCAGTCATCCTTACACAGTACCTCAAAGGTGATGCTTATCTGCAGAGTAGTGAATGGTCTGATTGTTCCATCTGTTTTGACCCGCATAGTTCATAACAGCTATTAAGGCAATCACAGATAATGTTTAATAACAAGTCACTTACATCCTGGTAGATGGTGACCACAAGATGACAATTATGGGCACAAACAAATAAAACATTCAATATATTCAGTCACGTAATGAAATGAAACTAACGGGACAAAAATAAATACAGAAACACACAATTGGAACCAAATACTTTGCTTGACTTATAGAGCTCAAATGAATTATATAGTTCAAATGAAGATAGTGTTATGAGACACCTGTAGTGGGACGAAATTAAGCGTCACCCATCCACCAAAGTCAGCCCAGTTTGCAGGTGACTATAAGTTTAATTTAGTTTTGCTTATGTGTTTTCTTATTATTTATAATAGATGTGAATTATCTAAAAGTTTTGTATTTTTTTATGTGTTTCATGTACGGAGAGATCGGCGCAACGAACGGGGACAGCATCTTCGTTGCCGCGACCAGAGAGGAAATTGCTGGCCGCTATACGTCGCGGGTCGACAGCCAAGGAGCAACAGAAGATCCTGGAACCGAGTTGTTGCGTCGTGTTTCTAAAAAAATTAAAAATGAATTTTTATACTCTTTTTGTACAACAATGACATCAAATAGATCTTAGTCTTATTGAAATGTTAGTCACTGTCTGTCAACGCTCAAGTTCACATCTGTATGTGTAGGAAGCTAATAAAATAGTGTATGTTACTAAAGGTGAAACACGTGTCTTGAAGATTTATTTATGAAGAGTTATGTGAATGGATTAATAATATATTTGACAAGATTATTGATTCAGACAGCGTTGGCCGAAACTTTGAATCTAAAAAGTTTATTTAATGTGTGATTCTGATATCGATTAGATCAAGATAACGTGTGTCGATATAATTTTCTGAGGAGAAACAAACGAATTTTAAATTCGGAAAAGTTACAAAAACCAATTGGCCCAAGTGATGTAATTCTCTGCACACGACTCAACTGATGTTTTACAGTTTCGTTCAAGAACCATTCTATGACAATTTAAAAAGAATATGAATCATTTTTGAAGTGGGTTGTAACTGACGTAGGTGACGAAGTCTGCACATGGTCATACATATATCAAACGAAAACCCAAATACGTCGTTACACCGCACACCCCACTTCCCCCCCCTCCCCCCCCCCCCCCCCCCTCCACAAAGAACCGTACTAATCATTATCTCAAATTTAACTGGACAACAACACACCCCCTACAAAAGCATTCCATTTCAAATATGTCTCATTAAAAAAAGAAGAAGCCAAATATTTGTAAGAAAAAAGACTATAAATATGATCACCACTCATTTCACTCACTCCAATCAAAGCTGTGCTCTTAGCTTTCTGCCTAACCTACCCCTCAAAAAATGTGCCAAATTAAAAAACAGCAAAATGTTTGTGAGAAACAAGGTTATAAATGTAATCACTAATTTTTTCACTTGCAGTCAAAGTACTTTTAGGTTCCTGCCTAATCTTACCCTCATAAATCATGACACATACATAAAGAAACAAAAACATATTTGTGAGAACTGAAATTGTAAATGTGGTCACTACTCAATTCTCTAGCAACTATTTAAGGAGTGCTCTCAGGTTCATGCCACACTTTCATAAATCATAAGGTATTTGGTACAAACAGCATAATTTACACCACTTACTTCAAAACATCACACAGAACATCCCCAGTCAAAGCAAATGGGCAGAATCTGTTCCAGCACTTGGCCCCCTTACCTGCAATTCCTGTTTATCCTCTCAAGGGTTGTGTTTTGCAGTTTGTCCCCAGGTAGCAAAACCAACTGTATATTCTATTATATGTTTTATATTATCATCATCAGTATTTGCCTATTTTAACCTGCTTGATAATAACACAATTCTCCTCAAATGAGTTGATGTAGACACTAATTCTCTACCCATACACAAATAACTAAATGTGTTGCATTGTGATGCATTAGTTCCAGTGGCATCATATGTCCTACTTTCAGACAGATAGCACAGTTTTACTATTGCATTCCTCTCATGGAAGTGACAGAAAGCTAATATGAAGATACAACTACAACCCTTCATTGTTTCAATGGTTTCCATGGAAATGAAACAACAAATTTTTTAGTAGTTTAAAATTGCAAAGTCCTCAATTTTTATAAAGATCCCACACTTAGAGAAAATTATGCAGACAGAACAATCAGATGTACATTCCTTGAAAACTGTATGTGAATGTCCATACATATGTGAATGTGAAGATGCTAAACATCAAGGTCAAGCTATTAAAGTGCTTATTGAACTGAAAGATTATGGCTGGCAGGACATCTGTACTTGCTACATGTGTACAAGGTCAGACAGTCTCATTTAAATCATGTTTCAGAAGCACATATGTTATTGTATTTTACTGAAAAACTTTTACCTGTCTTCAGAGAACTGTGAAAAAAGTCTTGTGGTGCTGGCATTTCTCAGTGTGTAGTCACATCTGTAACTGATTCGTTATATGTTTTGCCTACTTAAAGGAAAACTCTTTGCATCCTAAAAAAAGATTTAAAAAATGTTGACAGTGGATAAAACTCCTGCAGATGAAGGCTGGGGGCATACTTAACCACATGTAAAAGATCCTCCCACCCCCACTCACCAACACAAACAAGCAGGTCTCCCTTCCACACAAACTTCATGATCTGCCGTGAAAGCATGCTTCACAAGACCAGACTTGTCCATTCCACGTATTTAACCCTTTAACTTCTCTGGCCATGTTAACACGCGTGCCCTTGTACCTGTCCCTGTGTGCCCTGAACGTGTTTATGCGCGCCACCAGTCCTCCTTTATGGGTGACATATTCAGAGTACTAGGTAGAAGCACTGGTGGCGTGCATAAACATGTTCAGGGCACACAGGGACAGGTACAAAGATGCACACATTAACATGTCCAGAGCAGTTGAAGGGTTAATGTGCTGGGAATGTTCAGTGTAATTATCTGCACTGCCTGTGCTCTTTGGCCCATGTCTGCAAGGAACGCTGTAAAAATCTAGCATTCCATAGTTCAAATCATCTTTTTCAGCAGTGTATTTCTTAATTTAAAGAGAGAATAAAAATGTACTTTGATGCAGGGTTTATTTGATATGAATACTACATTGGCTGTCACTGAATACCAAAAGAGGAGGTTAACACCTCGGTTTTCCTCTTTCTATGTCCAACAGACTGTGTATTTGTAGCTAGATTTCACAGTCACTTTCACTCAGAACTCAAGTAGGCTAGAGCTGTTACTTTGAACTCTGTTCAAGTACTTTACTTCAGTCTGCAGAAGATCCTCATCTGAAGCTGACATGAGCCTGTGCATTAACATTTGAACCAATAATTCTTTTCTTTATATTTAAAATCAAAGTTGTGACCATTTAAATATGTACTAGTGTGTGTGGTTTTTGAAGCACCATATGACTCAACAGACTATTAACCTTATTATTAATTAGGATCTCCTGAAGATGCAGTATACTGTAATTCTTCAGATTTTCCTAGCGGCCTGTTGACATCGTGGGATGTTGGGTATTCTGCCAGTTATCAGTGTCATTCTTGCTTGATATTTGGACAGTGTGACTTCTTCATAATGAGTCACATCATCAAATTATCATGCAAGAAATATGCTGATATCCAGCAGAATACCTACCATCTCAAGATGTCATGCAATACACTGTTTTTATCTTCAAACAAAATTTAATGGTAGAATATGCAGCATAAAAATGGTCTACATCTACATGTACACCCATATGCTACAAACCTATTTGAAGTACAGGGCAGAGGATGCATCCCATTGTACCACATATCAATCTATGAATGACTCTCAATGTTGACAATTTATGGCAAAATTCAAAATCTTGTAACTTATGTTGTATTCTTTCATAAAATTTGTCCTCATTGACTAAATTTTTTCTGATGAGCAAGTTTGGTGGTTGATTTTTCACTATCATGGTGAAATAAGTAATGTGGATGGCTGCCACATTGCGTGCTTTTTATATCCATTAATAGTAATGGAGTGGGACCCAACAAAAAACAATAATAGCTTTACATGCTGATAATAAGCACTGGCATCAAATCAGAATTCAGGTTCTTATGTTCAGTGATTCTCCATTTATTTATATGAAGAATAATGAAACTAACAAGTAATAATTACAGCATAAATTTGTTAGATAATTTATTTAGATACTCTCATTATCAAACTGAACTGAATTAAATTTTTAGTATTGTGGAGACACCAGAGCTCATATTAGGCATTACAAGTGTCAGCATAGATACATATATCTCAAATAAATGTGCATTATATTACTGGTCACTGATGTATCACTTTGTAATACTACAAGCACAATAATAAATATGTTATGGTCATTTCATGTCTTCAATTAAAAATGCGTCAGTTTCACAATGTCTCAGTTCTAGTAGAAAATCTTTGATTTTTTTCCTTCTTTGGAATTGTCGATCTGGTAGTTCCCTGATGCATTAAGGTACAATATTGAAGAGTTTAGTTGATTTATGTACAAATAATTTGTTTTTGTTACAGTGGCATAATACCAGATCATTTTTGCCTGAAGTACTGTACTTGTGACAAAAGTCATGTACCATTGGTATCTACAGTAGTTCTCTATATGCATTTCACATTGAAATGTATGCAATGATGCCAGAGTCATATTCTTTAGTTTTCTGAAGCAAGATGTACAGTGAGTTGTGGGTGCCAGACTGCATATTATTCTCATCTCTTTCTTTTGTTGTTTAAATACTCAGCTGCTTCCTTTTGATGGGTGCCCACTATAGTACCATGCATTATATTATCAAACAATGGAGTGTAACACTATTGTGAAAAGGAAAGTTGCTACTCACCATATAGTGAAGATGCTGAGTCACAGATAGGCAGAACAATAAGACTGTCATAAATAATAGCTTTCGGCCAGTAAGGCCTTCATCAGAATTAGACAGCAAACACACATATACACACTTCTACAAATGCAACTCACACACAGATGACTGCAGTCTTAGGCCACACTGCGAGCAGCAGCAGCACTGGTGCATGATGGGAGTGGTGTGTGGGTGGGGGTAAGGAGGAGGCTGGAGCAGGGAGGGGAGGGACAGTAGGGTAGGCATGGTGGACAGCGACATGCTGTTAGGGAGCATGGATGGACGAGGTGGAAAGATGGCAGGACAGCTATGTGCAGTTGGGAGGTTTGACGGAGGGAGCGGTGAGGTGGGGAGGGGTGGGGGGCGGGGGAGGGAGTGGGGATAGCAGAAAAGAAGAGAAGTAAAAAGACTGGGTGTGATGGAGGAATGAGGGCGGCGTGGTGCTGGAATGGGAACAGAGAAGGGGCTGGATGGGAGAGGACAATGGCTAACAAAGTTAGTCATTAGTCATTGTCCTCTCCCATCCAACCCCTTCTCTGTTCCCATTCCAGGACTATGTAGCCCTCATTCCTCCATTGCACCCAGTCTTTTTACTTCTCTCCTTTTCTGCTAACCCCCATCTCTCTGCTCCATCTAACCTGCAGACTGCACATAGCTGCCCTATCCTCTTTCCACACCATCCCTCTGTACTCCCCAACAGCATTCCACTGTCCACCACACCTACCCTACTATCATTTCCCCTTCCCGCTCCAGCCTCCTCCTTGGCCAACCCAGTCGCCATTCCCATCATGCACTGGTGCTGCTGCTCGTGCGCACGTGTGTGTGTGTGTGTGGGGGGGGGGGGGGGGGGGGGGAATGGGGGGGGGCGTATAATTTGATGAAGGCCTTACTGACCAAAAGCTATTATTTGTGACGTCTTTTTGTTGTACCTATCTGTGACTCAGCGTCTCCACTCTATGGTGAGTAGCAACTTTCCTTTTCACAATATTGACACTTTATATTATTATGTATGAAGGAATAATAGACAACTTCCAGCCCTGGAATACTGAGCTGTTTCTACAGAGCTCATATACCTTTTCTAATGTTACATGCCTCTTTCATAATGTTGTTATCCCCAAGACAGTTTAAAATTAGTTGTTATCCCAAGGAAATTAGCAATGCTTGATTCTTGTTACAATGTGTGTCATGATTCAATATAATACGCAGGTCTTGCACTTTATCTTGATAAGGCAGTTTGCTTTACACTACACTTCAACATTATCAGCAATTACATCTATTTCATATTTCAACATCTCTATTGTCACTGGTGTCATACAGACTGATAGATCATCAGCATTTAAATAACTCCATGTAAATGGTTGCATTATGTTGTATGGCTGGTCATTAATATAAATAAGACAGGAACCAGTACGAACCGTAAGTAATATCCATGTGCACTGGCAAGTATCTAGATTCTATACCATTGACAATCACTTTCTGTATTCTACTATTTAAATAAGATTTCACTAAATGAAAAGCATATTCTGTAAAACCACAGAACTGCAGTTTATTAAATAATGCCTCATGGAACATGAAGTCTTCACGGGTTGTCAGCCGAGCAGCATTGTTGTCTCGTAGCAATGTTTCGATGGAATGCATTGCCATCATCTTCAGGCGAAGTGTCGGGATATCTTCGGTCGCGGGCTTATATCTCTGCTGGACCGCTCTCTGCTTCCCGCGGCCGTCCAATCATGCGCCCGCGGAATCGTCCGATGTGCCTGGATCGGCCGGAGGTGGGGGGGACGTGTGCGCAGGGTTCGAGTCCCAGCGGTCGTCTCTGTCTGCTCCGTGCATGGCCCTTGGTGGAATGGAACGTTCTTCTCTGATTTTCCTGATTGCAGGCTCCCAGGCTGTGCTGAGATGGTAGCCACTGTTGCAGTTGATTAGGTTGTTGTGTAACCGTATTCTATGGACTCTTTGATTACTGAGTCCCAAAATCCGTTTGTACTGCATATTTTCTTTGTGTCATCGAAATCAAAGGTGTGCTTCTCGCCAATACTACATTACGCCACAGCAGATTTGTTGGTCTGACCCAAGTGTACATCCCTGATGTGTTCACTGCGTCTGTCCTATATATTGCATCCCACATTCGCATCCGACTTACTCATACCTGATCTCAAACCAAACTATTATTGAAGATCTTGTTCTATTTGAAGTAGTTTACAATTTGTGTATTCAATACAACTTCAATTACTTTAGGTGGTACTGACACCTGCCTGTAACTGCGACAACTTCAGGGGCTACTGTACTTATGAACAGGAGTAACTTTTATTACTGCATTTCCCTTCAGAACAGGAATTCCAGTATGCATCAGTAGTTTCACTGGGTGAACTGATCTACATTTAAGCATTGCTATATCCTCACAGTTCACATGGCTTGCATGAGAAACCACCCAGCACATTGAGAACACTGCTCTGTTGGTTAAAGAGAGGAAATATATTTTTATGGAAACTATGAATTGCAGGAATCCATGGGAAAGAGACAGATGTACTTCAGTGGAAGGACAGGAATTCATAAATGGAAAGCTGCATTGAACAAACTGAAACAAAGGAACTAGTTTCAGTTACCTGTTTTTCAAACTGTTCATGAAAATGAAATCTTCTTAAGGGCCACTAACTTGGATGTAATCCTTACACAAGACTTCATTCCACCCAAGAGCCTGCACACAAATATGTTGTGTAATGGTCATTGTCTAGTTACAGTACAGAGAAAAAGCCCATTTATCTCTGTAAACTGTGGTAACATTCTTACTGTATTTATCTTTATTAAATGTCTAATAACCCCACAACTTCCAAGTACTGGTAGTTTGTCACTGCATGACAGTTCCATCACGTTTCCATTCTTTTTTTGTATAGTCATTTTGCAACAGATACATTTTTTCTTTCTGTTGATCAAAAAGATAAGTTTTTCCACCTGTTGCTTTCAGTTGTGTGCGCATGCATTTCTGAAAATATATAGTTAACTTTTAGATGACTTCAGGCCTTAATATTGTGCTGTACAATCTAAAATAAAGTACCAGTTATGAGAGCATAGTCATAAAAAATGAACTAAAACTTCACACTGAAAACACAATTATTATGCGAACACAAAAATATATACAGAGCTGAACTTCCTACTTCCTTTTTTACATACATAGAATGTTCTAATAAATTTTGATATTCCACAGATAAGTCAGTCCCAAAACGTTCCAGAAATATCCTTTGTTAAATGATTAGTAATTGTGGGAGACAAGAACTGTACTAGTGGCCCAAACATCTCCAGTCAGTAACTATATCTATTACATTATGGCGGGTGATGTACAGCATGTGACACAGCTCTCCTTCCTCTTGAAACAACCCACTGTTTCAAAGCAGACTAAAGCTCTATGGATCTGGGTCTAGTCAGTGTTCCACATGACAACAATAGTGCATATTCATGTTGGTTATGATGTTCAGATGAAGCTACTTCCATTGTGGAACTAAATCTTTATGTTTTATGTATTGGAAGCCCCTGATGTTAATCATACACTAGGACTGTAAAAGGGCTTTGTGCAAAGGATGTGGATGATGTGTCTGCCTTTCTTTCTCAAGGTAGCATCATCACACTCTACTTTGTCAGTGGCACCTGACAAATAACAGGGATCTGTTATGGGGCAGATGTACTGGCATGATGTCCTCCATTCTCTGATTGTCCACTCCATCATGCCTCTGTGGTTTTGGTGGGCTAGAATAGACCTGTAGTTATTCCTTGCTTCTTAGAGCCAACTAAAAGGAGTCTTACACCTAGTGGAGCTTTTATGTTGCTGACTCAGCCATTTTATGACACCCATCCATTTCAGGTCATTTCATAATCTTTCCCTCAACCTTTTTGGCTTAATTACTTAGGTTTTTTTTGTTGGGTTTGACCTGCACTTTTCTAAATTTCACTGAAGTATGGGCTGTTTGCTGGAGAGCACCTTATGTCGTGCATAGACTGTCCACAATGTGCTATGATCTTTTGCAACTATTATTAAAGTGGATTTACATTTGCACCCAAATGCAGGGATTGTACTACTGATGCCTGAGCTGTAACCTCCCCGTGTATGCTCTGGAGTAGGCACCTGTCCAGTCTCAAACACTGGGACTCCAGGCAACAGTTACTATGCCAGGTAGCCTTTGCTATGGCAGTGTGGCACGTGTGGGGAGAGCCTCTGACAGTAGCAAGTGGCATCAGGGAGAATAATCTGTAATGAAACAGATCAGACTCACTGATACCAGTGGCCATGCCAACATACCGCTGTCAGTAGATGTGAAGCCAGATTTTACCATACAGGTTTACAACTCAGTAGTGTTCCTGTCTTTCGCCATGCCATGTGATGAGAGTCAGTTAAGGAGAAACAGAGGTGGACAGTTCACCCAGTTCTTGGTGTCCTCCAGAACTGATGGAGAATCACAACAATGAGGTCACTGTTTTTCATTGAAAATATTGAGTATTGGTTCAAGGAAGTTGCTGGAATAGAGAAGATGAGAAAAGCATATTTGTTGATCAAAAGATTGAACGCTAACCAATGACAAACTTTCAGGCCTGCCTTAAGCTCGAGTGATATGAACCGGCTCTCTTCATAACAAACTCAATAGGATTCAAGGTATCATCTTCCATTCGGACCTATCATTACAAACATGCAAAGAACTGCATGCTAATATAGGACGCCATGGTGTTCATTTTGTTCATCACATCTAGGAAGGGCCTAAAGATAATAGGGTGGATACGGGAGCTTTCATCCTACCCGTCAATGGAAATATTTTACCTGAGAAAGTTAATGTCAAGATTTATAGCTGTGCTATCAAGCCCTATTTTACTCCTCCTATGAGATGCTTTTGGTGCTAGGCTTGGGACACATGTCCTGTTGTACTAATGAGCCTGTTTGTGGGGCATATGGCAGGACAATACATGAGGGCAGCCATTGTAGACAACCCCGTAAATGTGTAAACTGCCCAGAGCATCATTCCCCTCATCCACTGACCAGTTCAGTTTTCAAGAGAAAGAAGAAAATCCAGGAATATAAAACACCTGACCACCTGTTTTATAAAGGTGCTAAGTAAAACTCTAAATGACTCCACTTGCTAGATATGATAACTAAGTTTGCAAACATTGTGTCAAATTTGCACATGGTATGACAGCAAGGTCTCATACAGCAATTCCTGGCCTGCTGTTGCTTTAGATTGCTCCCCCCACCCCTTTCCACAGCATGTCTCCCCCCCCAGAGGTCAAGCCTTGTAATACCAAGAAAGAACCACATTCACATGGAGCTCTCATAGGAGGAGGAAAATAGAGCTTGATATCACAGCTGTATACCATGACATTAACTTTCTACATCAGAAGATCAAAGGCAAGGATGAAAGCTCCAGTGACCATCCTATTATCCTTAGGTCCTTTCTGGATGTGATCGACAAAATGGACTCTAGGCCACTCTGTATTAGCATGTAGTTCTTTGTCTGTTTGTAGCATTAGGTCTCAATGGAAGATGATATCTTGAATACTAATTGGTTAGCATTCAAAGTTTTGATCAATAAAGATCCATTTCTCACCTTCTCTTTTCCAGTGACGTCCCTGAACCAACACTTAATGTTTTCAATGAAAACAGTGGCTTCATTGTTGTGATTCTCTGAGTTCTAGAGGATACTAGGAACCGGGTGAACTCTCCACCTCTATTTCTCCTTACCTGACTCTCATCCCATGGCATGACCAAAGACAGAAACACTATGGGGTTGTAAACCTCTGTGATAACATCTGGTTTTGTATCTGCTGAGATGGCTATGTTGTCACGGCTATTGGTATGGCTGAATTTTATCCATTTCATTGTGGATCATCCATCATGATGCCACTCAGTCCTGTTGGAGGCTCTCCCCACAGGTGCCACCCCAGCAAGGCAAAGGCTACCCAGAGTAGTAACTGTTGCCTGGAGTCCCGCTGCCCCAGTTGGACAGGTACCTGCTCTGCGGCATACATGGGGAGTTTACACAATGAGTGCACATGATGACCCCCTCCATCCCTCCCCCCAACACTCCCATCATCTTCTTTCCCAACAACAGATAGGCTACCATGGTGGATTTTGGGTGCAAACATAGATCCACTCTACTAAAAGTGCACGTCATTTATGTTGGCGGCCGAGTTTAGGTTCGTTCTGCGCATCTGACATCAAAAAATACAGTCAGCCAATGAACAGAGAACGACGTTGCCAGATCTCGACTGCAGAGCAGAGCACGGACGAGTGTCTTCAGTTTTAGAAACGTTCAGTCATAAATAAAGTAATAGAACAAAAGCAATGTCTTGATAGCAGACTTTGTTTTTTGAAAGTTTGGAAAAACCATTCTTTATACCAATTGCTTCATTTTCTATTAATTAATTAAACCAAACAAGCAATAAGACTCTTAATTCAGGCGATAGCAAGGAAAGGTGTTTGTATCAATTTCACGAACTGCTTTGTCGCAATAGAGAACAGCGGTAATTGTTTGTTTCCTATTGTACTTCAACGAAGTGCAAGTAATTCATAGACATACCAACAGTGTTTGTCAGAATTTTGCGTGACCTGTTAGAGTCCTTATGGTGAGATATCGCAGGACGAGCTGCGCTAGCGTAACGGTTAAGGAGTTGGGTAAGTAAGCGTAAGGTGACGAGTTCAAACCTTGTGCTATGCTAAATATTTTCTTTATTTAAAAACAATGTCGAAGTGTCTTACTTCACGAATTTTAATTTCTAGTGCTTTGTCTCTTTATTAACCCTTTCGCTGCTGCAGTCACGTGCTCCCCGCATTCCACGCTGTGCGCGATTTTGTCATCACTGCACTGCTCGCCTGTGCAGACACATGGTGTTCCCACTGCTTTGACACACTTATCATTCGATTTCACAAAAACTATTTGGCCCAAAAATTAGATTTTTACACATCTTCTTGACTGATACCTTCCCCCCATAAATGACTTAATTTTGTTTCGATGTTCAACCCAGTTATTGTGCAGCATTAAATCTAGTAAACCATTGCACGAAATTCTGAAGAGTTTGCAGAGGTAAAAGTCCATAGCATATACTTCCCGTATGGTCGATTTTAGTTGCCACAATGTTGAGAATGAAATGTGGACAAGGTACCTAAATTTCATATAAAATTTACCGTATAACAATATCTCATTTAATTTAAGTACCACATAGTATGTAATATTGAGAAATATTCCGTCTTTCGCGACTGTAATAAAAGTTTTATTTACACTGGGCGCGTTTGGCTTTATTTTAAAGCACTTCAATCAGTCAAAGGAAGTGGGGGGAAGGTATCAGTCAAGAAGATGTGTAAAAATCTAATTTTTGGGCCAAATAGTTTTTGTGGAATCGAATGATAAGTGTGTGAAAGCAGTCGGAAACACCATGTGTCAGCACAGGCGAGCAGTGCAGTGACAAAATCGCGCACAGCGTGGAATGCGGGGAGCACGTCTCTGTAGCAGCGAAAGGGTTAATGCGGCCGTGGTGGCTTTACTTCATAAACTGCGCGCTCCCCCCTAAACGTAAGCTTGCGAACTATACTATACTATGGCGCTGCTTCTCTTGGCGCGTGCGTCGTGTGCAACTGGCAACGCAGCAATCTCCCACGTCTGGGCGGGCATGCGCGAGCCGCCAAGATAAAAGAATTCAACTATAGTAAATGCAGAAGATCACATCACATGGTGGATAGAAACTAGCACTCCTTTCTCCCAGGAGTGCTAGTTCTGCAAGGTTCACAGAAGAACTGATGTGAAGTTTGGAAGGTAGGAGACAAGGTTCTGGCAGAACTGAAGCTGTGAGGATGGGTCATGAGTCGTGCTTTGGTAGCTCAGTCGGTAGAGCAATTGCCCATGAAAGGCAAAGGTCTTGATTCGAGTCTCACTCTTTCACACAGTTTTAACCTCCCAGGAAGTTTCATATCAGCACACACTCTGCTGTAGAGTGAAAATTTCATTCTGGATTGTTCCAGAAGACCTTTCGTAGGAGGCTCAGGTCATTGGGGGGGGGGGGGTGGGGGGGGGGGGGGGTGGGCGGGGGGTCATTGGCGTCTGATATTGTCTTTGTACAATGTATCAATGTTTTTAGGGCATTGCACTTCTATGCAGGATGATGATGAAGGCTGATGGTTGCAAGAACAGATCAGTGTGCTTATGGTTTCTGTACATGCTTTGGTCAAGGCATCAATTTCATTTGTAGCAGACAAACATGTTAAGGAAGAGCAATTCATTGTCTTTTTCTAATTCCATAGTGAAAGGGATGTTACTGTCAATGCTGTTGGGATGTTCCAAGAACTCACCAAATTTTTCATGTCTGTGGGTCCAAATGATGAACATTATCACCAACATAAGAAAGAGCTAGGTTTTAATTACGTCACGTCTAAGGCAATACTCTAAATTCTTCATAAAAAGGTTTGTGAGAGCTGGAGCTAATGTGCTTCCCTTCACAGTGCAATCTGGCTGATCATAATATTGGCCATTGTACAGAAAATAAAATGAAGTGTGTACTTAAATAGCTCAAACATGGCACTTTCAGAGAACTGGGGTACTAGCAGCTTCTGGGACTGTGAAATCAAAGAAGCCATTGAAATTAAAGTCAGTAATAACATCCTTAATAGAGACAGTGGTCTGCAGCTCAGCACGGCCTGGCATACAGTGATCATGAGGTTGAAGCAGGTGGCGTCAATGTATGCCTATATATGGTGATGTCGTGAGCACCAGTGACAGCACAGCAACAGCTGGCGCATGTAAGGGCATACCACCACTGCATCAGCAGTCATTCCACTTAAGAATGGCCAATGAGTGGTTGGTCAAAAGCTAATTGCATTTTAACCACTTGACGGAGCTGGAAGCCCATGAACCTTTCATTCAGTCCTATCACTGTGATTTCCAGTCTGTTCCCTAGGCCTTTTATATAGCAAATCTGTCAGAAAGCGAGAGCTACAGGATAAATAGTTGGTTCAAACAGCTAGTAATGAAACTAAATACAAAAGTCTGGACAGAACTATAAATATTAAATAAAATTCATTTAGTGTCTTCCTTGAAAACATCAGAAGTCTCATTAATAAACATTGTTAACTTCTCATATCCAATCAGCCAAATGGAGGAACATATGCGATTCCACCAGGCTTGTTGTGCATGTCAGAACATCACTGAAATTGAACATACTCACCTTGTTGAATAGAAGCTAACATCATATTATTGTTGAACCAATAGGAAGAAAGGGGAGTGGATTTACATGCAAAAAATGGAGTTTGAATTGTAACAATGTAGGAAAGGATAGATTGCCACTAATCATAAAGATGATATGTTAAATTGCAGGCAGATGCAATTAAAATACACTTACACACAAGAATTTGGCTTGGTCCAAGCTGCTGGAGTGGGCAGTCATGTGTGCGTGAGGTGTGCTTATTTCTGAGAATGAATAGTGTGTGTTTCTCTTTCTTTTTCTGATGAAGGCTGTGGCCAAAAGCTTATGTGTGTCTTTAAATTGTGCCTGTCTGCAACTTAACATGTCGTCTTTATGGTAAGTACCAATCTATTTTTTCCTACATTGTTGATATTCCCAAGAGTTTTCATTGTTTGAAAAATGGAGGTAGTACGCAGTCCCTTCAGGTTATTGAATATTATCTTGGACAACTCTTTCAATGATGCACGACAATAGTGAATCAGGGAACACTCAACATTGAAGTATGGATACTTTACTGGCCACAAGCAGCAAATATCTTAACCACTGTAAATCAGATAGAAACAGTTTTAATGAAATTGTGCAGAATGAACTAGATTATCATTGTATGTAGACATATAAATGTTGTCTTTATGTCAGATGGTTTTGATAGAGGGCACTTGTTGATGTCCGGCTTCGGATTATTTTTCATATTAAAGTTAAAGTTCAAACAATGGAAAATCCAGTATGGAATATAACAATATTATGAAAAGGATAATTGGTACTCGACATATAGGAGAGATGCTGAGTCACAGGAAGGCAGAATAAAAAGATTGTTGGAAAGTGAGCTTTTGGCCAACAAGGCCTTTTTTTTAAAAAAAGACAAATTCCCTCTCTCTCTCTTTCATGCAAACACAACTCATATGCACATGACCACTGTCTCTCCAGCTGAAGCCAGACTGCAAGCAACAGCACATGATGGGAGGGGCAACTGGGTGGTGGGGGTAAGGACAAAGCTGGGGCAGGGAGGGAAGGGATAATAGGGTAGGGGTGGGCGACAGTGAAGTGCTGCTTGTGGGAGCGAGCAGGGATGAGGTGGAGAGAGGCTAGGGCAGCTAGGTGCAATCGGGAGGTTAGATGGAGGGCTAGGGAGAGCAGGGGTAGTGGAAAAGGAGAGAAGCAGAAAAACTGGGTGCATTGGTGGAATAGAGGGCTGTGTAATGCTGGAATGGGAACAGGGAAGTGGCTAGATGGGTAAGGACAATGACTAACGAATGTTGAGGTAAGGAGTGTTACGGGAATGTAGAATATATTTCAGGGAGAGTCCCACCTGCACAATTCTGAAAAGCTGATGTTAGTGAGAAGGATCCAGATGGCACAGGCTGCAAAGCAGTCACTGAAATGGAAAACGTAACGTTGGGCAGTGTGCTCAGCAACAGCTGTTTCTTTGCCACAGATTGTCAGTAGCCATTCATGCTGACAGGCAGCTTGTTGGTTGTCATGTCCATATAAGATGCAGCTTAATGTGGAGATCACATGACTAGTTTCACAGGTATACCCACTATCCATAGTGGTACTCTACCACCCACCAAACGTACATAATATCCTCGTCCATCCCTACACAACCACCGAGTGAGGTGGCGCAGTGGTTAGACACTGGACTCGGATTCGGGAGGATGACGGTTCAGTCCCGCGTCCGGCCATCCTGATTTAGGTTTTCCGCGATTTCCCTCAATCACTCCAAGGCAAATGCCGGGATGGTTCCTTTGAAAGGGCACGGCCGACTTCCTTCCCCATCCTTCCCTAATCCGATGAGACTGATGACCTCGCTGTCTGGTCTCCTTCCCCAAACAACCCACCTACACAACCCCTGCTCCCAACCCCTTACCTCATGTCTGTTATCCCTGTAATAGACCTACATGCAAGACCTGTCCCACATATCCTAACACTACAACCTACTCTAGTCCAGTCACAAACATCGCCTATCCCATCAAAGGCAGGACTGCCTGTGAAACCAATCATGTAAAGCTGCAACCACTATGCAGCACTATACGTGGGCATGACAACCAACAAGCTGTCTGTCCACATGAATGGCCACCAACGTTCTGTGGCCAAGAAACAGCTGGACCACACTGTTGTTGAGCAAGCTGCGCAACATGATGTTCTTCATTTCAATGACTGCTTTACAGCCTGTGCCATCTGGATCCTTTTCATAATGAAGTTAAAGTTCCCTATATGGATTGAAGTACATGGTATAAAAGCCACTGACAGTTGTTCTTAAGTGCAATAACTTGCAATGATTTAGCTCTAAAATCACTAGTCAATACCTTATCTGACCGTGATACTGAAATGCAACAATAGAATATACTTTCCAGTTTTATTCAGATCGTAGAAGAACAGTACTGAATTGCAGGCCCATAACAAAAAGAGTTGATTACAGTGTTTAGAGAGAAAATAGATGAAGAATGCGGGTGAGAAATTTATAAAGCAGACAGCGTAGATGAAAAATTGAGCTCTTTCTTAAAAATATTGTTATAGCTCTTTGAGCCTTATTTTCCTTTAAAACAACTAGGTATAAAATCAAACAAAAGTAAGGATAAGGGATGGGTAGCTCCTGGGATTAATCTTATTCCAGAAAGAAAGAGCTCCATCTAATTCAGAGGGCAAGATGTAGTCAAGAGTTGAAATGTCATTACCACTGATATTGTGAAACCTTCCATCCTGTTATTAGAAAAAGCAAAATTGATGCACTATGCTCAAAAAATAACACACTTCAAGAACAAAGCAGAAACAATATGGGTTGTTCAGTGTCTTTTTGTCTTTAGAAGCATCTTGGCTGGGGTTCTGAGTTGCAGAAAGGCACAGCAAAAAGGCAGTCAGAAATTTAGCTTTCGGCCTTGTTGGCCGACAGCTAACTTTCTGACAGACTTCTTGTTGTGCCTTTGTGCGACTCAGCATCTCCGCTATATGGTGAGTAGCAACTATCCTTTTTATTATATTGTTACATAACTGTGACTACATTAAGCAGTGTAGTGATATTTTGTTGTTAAAACATTATGCAGATTAGGATTCAGTGATTTTCTTATCGCTTGTTAATGTATACCTTGACTTGTTTGACATTCCTGAAGGTTTTCCTTCTTGTTGGCACTTACAGAACACAGTGATGAATGACGACACATGATTTACTTTGCTGAGGAAAGGTGGTGTAACAGTGTTTTAGTATTTCAGTAGTTCACCTAGAAATAATTCACAAAGTCTGCATTCAATTTAATGATTTTTTTTTTTCCTAGTTTGCACACACACACACACACTATATATATATATATATATATATATATATATATATATATATATATATACAAAGATGCTGTGACTTACCAAACAAGAAAGCGCTGGTAGATAGACACAATAAAACACACACACACACACACACACACACACACACACACACACACACACACACAAATTTCAAGCTTTCGCAACCCAAGGTTGCTTCATCAGGAAAGAGGGAAGGAGCGGGAAAGACGAAAGGATGTGGGTTTTAGGGAGAGGTTAAGGAGTCATTCCAATCCCAGGAGCGGAAGGACTTACCTTAAGGGTGTGTTTGTTTGTGTGTTTTTTATTGTGTCTATCTACCAGCGCTTTCTCGTTTGGCAAGTCACAGCATCTTTGTTATTTATATACATTTTTCCCACGTGGAATGTTTCCCTCTATTATATAGTGGTGCAGAGAGGAAGATACTGAATTCATACTGAAGGGGTTGTAAGATGAGTGGTGAGCTCGTGGGCCCAGTGGGAACACCATTGACAATTAAGAATGGCTTGTATTAACTCTAATACATGATGTAGCAAGGCAAACTTGCCTTTCTCTGTTGTCCCTAGTCAGTGCTGATGTGTGGGTGGTGTTTCCTGCCCAAACTGCTGAGCCACTGCTCTGTGATGTTGGTGGAAGGCTTGTGGTAAGTCAGCAGCCTTTAGAGACCATGGCCATTGACATCAGCAGTGGACTGCTTTTTTCAATTAGTCCCTCACTCTTCTCAGGTCTCCACTGCAGTGCTTGAAAATGGCTGTGGAGAATGACTCACTGCCATCTGGCAGGAGTCAGATGGCTGATGGTGCTGTGGCATTGAGTCACACTAGGAACTCAGCATCAGCAGCAGTAGACATGGAGGGCAGGTCAGCAGGGCTGTGGTGCCAAGTCCTATGAAGAACGTATTGCTGGCACCAGTCACAGTCCGGTCTCAAGCTTGCAGCCCAGTTTTGAACCCATGGCTGCTGCTGGTGGTGCCCTATAGTCATGCTGCCCAACATAGCTCTGACATCATGGTGATGTGTCTGGTTTCTGGAAATGAGAAATGCCCCCTGCCTCAAAACCCAAACTTATTCATATGGCTCTGGGGAACATTTGTTTCACTAAAACCTGGTACCTAGTCATGTGACGCATAACAAGAGAATTGCCCTGATGTGCTGACACCATCCCAGTTGCTGCAGGTTCCCGCTGTGTGGTGCAGCTCACTGCTGTCAGCTATCCTTGGTTTGCAATCCTCTGTGTGTCTTTATGTGAGTCACATGTCATCACAATTTTGGGTATTAGATTGTGGCTGCTAATGCCATGCTCTACAGCAGCTTCCTCACTACTTTTTATTACTTTTGATAAAGACATAACTTTTGCTCCAATACTGGGTACTGGCACTACAATACTCTGATGTCACAAATTTATACTTTCCTTGGTTTTACCTAAACTGCTAGAGGTGAATACAGGGAAAGCACTTTAAATAAGATATAGACTTTATTAAGACCTCCTGCTATAAGCCCTAGAGTTGGTCTTAACACATTTACATGTGTGAACAACTGCCACAGTCTGAGAAACCAACACTAGCAAGTTTGATTTGAGCCAGCTATCAGAGATTGTAAGTAGCTAGCAATACAGAGTTAATATTTATGTCAGATTTAATTACAGTATTTAGAAATAAAACAAAAGTTATATAATTTTTATTACTTTTTGTGGTAAAAGGTTAGAACATGTTTAAACACACACACTTTGAAACATATACACTCCTAAAAGACAGCTGAGCTTAAAGTATACTGGAAGACAGCTTTACTACATCAAGACCAACTGGTGTGAAATTTCCAAATTGTGAGTTGACTGAAGCTGGACATAATGGACATAATTTTCCATCTCTGTCTAACCTGCCAATATTCAATAATTTTACTTTAAATGTTATCAGTAAGTTTTTAGTTCACAATTTACATAATTATTTATTTGTAGGCCTTCTCAGTGGCTCACTGGAACATGTTTCCCCTTTGCAAACTGTTATAACCAGGAATAACACAATAACCTCTTCAGTCTGTTTTATTAAATCACAAATCACTTTTTAACAATTATGTTAGCCAAGCGTCTACCCAGGCTCACACTCAGAAGTAATGCATAATTAAATTTTGGTTATACCAATGTCCAAATGTGCATGGTGGGGTGCACATTCCGTAATTATTCCCAAGTCCAGTGAAGTTCAGTCTCTCCGAGTGAAGTCGCAAGATTTCTGCCGAGCAGCCAGGTAACCTCGAGTGGGCGGCGAGTCATCCACAAGCAGCTGGAACACGGTGTACTGGACTTCCCGATGAGAACTGTCATTTGCGGCGGCGGCGGCTGGGTTTATATAAGGCTTGCTAGTTAATGGAGCCGTCGGCTGGGGTTGCTGTTTTTCAGGGAAAACCAATCGCAATGTTTCCTGGCGTAGCCAATTGCTGTGTGCTGACAAACGCGCGCGCGCGAAGGCGGCCAGCAATGGTAGCCACGAGCCGCCGGAGAAGTGCGGCCAGTGATGTATTTCTCGGCCACGTAAGGGAGTGTGCGTGTGAAGACGGCCAGCGATGTATTTGGTGGCCGCGTACTGGAGCGCGTTGTTCGGTGTTTGTTAGAAGTGGTGTGTACCACACAAACATTGCATTGTATTCTTCTCTCAAATATTGCTTGTTATGCCAATGCATCTGTTCATTTCATATCCATGCATTCTGAAGTTTATCTGTAACTGAACAGGGATCTATACTTCTATAATCACACTCATTGCAAGAGCACTCTACTTTCAGTTATCAGTTGCTACTTTCATTGGTTATAGCTGTGCCAGCTACAGGTGCTTGAGAAAAAATTTATGCAACTATACTAAGAATTAAATTAAATTAATTAGGTATAAAAAGAAAATACAACAAAACTAACCTTCCCCACTGCTGGCCAATCACCTTTAAGCTTCTCTTGTTTCACATCCAGCCCAGAGCCATGGTCTGAAGACACAGTGCGGTGCCATTGGCGATTACGTGGGCACTGTGAGCTGCTGCTTGTGCCACAGCCGTACCCCGTACTGGCACTACCATCAGCCAGGGGTCGCCATCTGTGGTGGGCGCACGCAGCACGTGCTGTACCTCAGTCCACCTACCGCCGCTATGTCAGTGTTGCTGCTGCTGCTACAATCAGTGCTGCCAAAGCTATCCGTCCACCGCATACTATACAACATGTTGTCTGGTGCAATGAACTCTTCCAGCTGGACAAGGCCGATGCACCTGCACGTTGCGCATTCATAGACGGAACTGTGCATCTTTTAAGGTGAGTCTTATGGCTAGAGAGATGTATCAGAGAACCTTATTGGTTGAAAGGAAGTTCCATCTACATGAACACTTTCGCAGCTGGCACTGTGCTTTCTGTGAGGTGAAACTTATTGCTAGAGGGATTTGTCAAAGTACATTACAGGTTTGTTGAAAAAATCAGCAACTGGTAATTTTCAACAAATGCACTTACAGCTGCTGAAGATGGATAAAGTACTACATTATACATGTAAAAGAAGTCCCAATTCAGTTCTTTACTAACCACAGACAACGTGACCTTGTAACTACTAAATTTTAATATAGCACTTTCTTAAGGTAACTGTGCACTCTAGTAGTAAGACTGAGTGGAATTTATTTGACAGATGTAGAGAATGAACAAAATAATAATAATAATAATAATAATAATAATAATAATAATAATAATAACAATCAACATCATCATATTTACTGAATAAGTCATACTGACAAGTATGAATTCTGAATTCTCCAGGGGTTGAGGACTACATATATCATGCATAGTAGTCAATGGGATTTTGTACAACCCATAACAAAGAATTTGCTCCAGTTTCTTGGGAGAAAATGAAAGGAAAGTGTCTGGTTCTAAATTTGTTTTGCAGTACAGATAACAATGATTCAGTCTATTCAGATTTGCCATTGTTGAATGACACAGCTCTTGGAGGCATGTTATTTGCCCTACATGCCCATCAGCAGCATCTTGGAAACAAGGGCACCCATAGGATAGTTTATTGGGGAAAGGGGGGGGGGCAGCGCTAATCCTGGGGTATAGAGTATTTTTAATATTTTGGAAGAAGAATGGTGATTTGTAAGTAGACATAACAAAGTTCCAGTTCCAGCACTGTTAAAAAACCTGTGTACTAATGACTTTCAAATCATATTCTTGAATGAAAAACACCTGATGGCACTGTACTTCCTTTCCGTGAGAGCTAGGAAGGAGGGGGGGGGGGGGGAGAAAGGTGGGGGATGGTGCCCCCTTTGCACCTGGGTATGGATGTGCCCTTTCCACCTGGGTATGGATGATGCCCTTGCTTGGGAAGTCTTCAGCTGAGAACAAATGTCTGCACCACTGAATGAACATGACCACCTCAGATTGTTCCACAGAACTTACTAGTTAACTTCCATTTCAGTTTGACCATGGAACTCACTGAAAACCTTGATATGACTGTGCAGACCAAGAAATAAATTCTACTTTGTTTCAAAATTAGAAGAAGACAGCCTGAATTGCATGCATATTGGGAGCCTGTAATGTTTGACGTGATGACAGATGAATCCAGCACAACAGTGACTTCAGATCTACTTATGGTCAGGACAATTCTGTTGTAATGTCATAGAAAGAAAAACAATTAAGTTAGAATAGAGATGAAACACGGAGATGACTTTTCTTGAGTGGACTTCTTCTTCTTCTTCTTCTTCTTCTTCCTCCTCTTCTTCCGTCATGCATTAGGCTTTCCCTCAGTCCATTGCAGCTACACCTGGTCCTTCCATCATTTTGCAGGTCTTCCAATACATCTTTTATCTTGCAGAGTACATCACCAAAAATATAGTGGTAATCTTGATTTGTCCATTCGTAACAGATGGGATATCCATTTTTGTCAGTATTCGTCAGCCTTACTGTTTATATCGAAAATATTTAATTCCTTCCCGATATCTGTATTTCTTTTGTAGTCTAGCTTGGTATATCCTGCTATTTACCTGAGGAATTTCATTTCATTGGCTTGTAACGTTATTTTATCTTTCATATATAAAATCAAAGATGAGGTGACTTACCGAACGAAAGTGCTGGCAGGTCGATAGACACACAAACAAACACAAACATACACACAAAATTCAAGCTTTCGCAACAAACTGTTGCCTCATCAGGAAAGAGGGAAGGAGAGGGGAAGACGAAAGGAAGTGGGTTTTAAGGGAGAGGGTAAGGAGTCATTCCAATCCCGGGAGCGGAAAGACTTACCTTAGGGGGAAAAAAGGACAGGTATACACTCGCACACACGCACATATCCATCCACACATACAGACACAATGTTTTTCTATAATTTGCTGTAGCATAAATATGTTGTCTGTAAAGCTTCTCCCTTTTCTGAATCCATTTTGTTCTTCTGGCAGCAGGCACTCCATTATGGGTTTTAGTCTTTTACTTATTATTGTAGCACAGATCTTATATGCTGTATTTAATAGTGATATGTCTCTATAATTTTCAGGTTTTGATCTGTCTCCTTTTTTAAGTATTGGTTTTATAAGTGAGATCTTCCATTCTTTTGGTATTACCGTTGTTATCCAGCAAAGATTCAAAATTTGAGGAACTTTTTTTTAAATGCTACTGAAGAATATTTTATTGGTTTGCTGTTAATGCCATCACTTCCTACTGTCTTTTGGTTCTTTTTATATCTGAGAATATGTTCTAATTCTTGGAATTCTAGATGATCTGGATTTGTTTCAAAATCCATCATTTTCTGTGCAGCCAGTCTTTGTTCTTTATTACATTGATATCTGCCACATCCTTTTCACTGTTATTCAAGTGTCTTACCATTTTATATGCAAGTGCTTGTCTCCCATGGACATCTTTTTTGATCATGGTAACAAAGTTATCCCAACTGTCTTGATGGAGCTTCCTGCTTAGTTTTTTCACTTCTGCTTAGTTTTTTCACTTCTGCTGTGTGCTTCTTGTCTACTTAGTTATTCTCCTGAGTTGAGTGTTGTAGATATTTTCTATATAGTTTGCTCTTTATTTCAACAGCCTCCTCAATTTCTTTTGCCCTAATCATGCGGCCTTTTTTCTTCTTCCTGTGTTTTGTTTTACCTAAAGCTTCACTGGCAGCAGTTCTTAACATTATCTTAATCTGTTCCCACTCATTTTCAATACTCTCTGATTCTGGAGCTGTGCCTATTATTGTTTCAAAGCGTTTTTGATAAAGATTCTGATTGACTCATGTCCTAGTAAGTAGACTTTATGTACCTCCCGTAGTTGTTCTGGGGATTTTTTATGTTTTATGCCATCTCTGCTTTAGGACAGCTTTTGCTTGTAGCAGGAAGTGGTCTGTGTTAATGTCATACCCTCTATATACACGCAATCCTGAATCAGAACAGCTGTTTTTTGGTTTGCTATGAAGTAGTCAATTATGGTTCTAAATCCTCTGGTTGGCCATGTGTATTTGTGTATGTATTTGTGTTTAAAGAAAGTGTTTAATATCCTGAAGTTGTTGAGAGCTGCAAAAAGCCTTAACATGGTTCCATTGCTGGTGACTGTAGACTCTCTAGCATAGCCAACTTAATTATCTTTCCCTTCCTATTCTTGCATTGTAGTCTCCACCAATGACAATATAGTCATTCTTATTTATCCTGTCTAATGTTTTCTGTAGATCTCCATAGAATGTCTCGCTTTTCTTAGTCCTCCCTTCCTCTGGGGCATACACTGCTATACAGGTTAGATATCCTCTAGAAATTTTGCATCTTATGCTGCGTATCTGCTTGTTTATCCATGCATAGCTTATCAATCTGTTTGTCCATTTTTATTTATTATTATGGCAATGCCAGCTTGTGCTCTTTTGCTCTGTTCTACTCCACTGTATATCATAGTATAATTTCCTATATCTTTAGTTCCCTTCATTTTCTTTTTAGTTTCTGTGATAAATGCTATATCACAACTCCTCTCTTCTAATATTTTATGTAGTTCTCCTTCCTTTGTTGATATCCCTCTGACGTTCCACATTATTAAGTTTACATGTTCCGCTATACCAAAATCTTTAACATTTTTCCTTTTCTGGTTTGTTGTATGGTTTTCTGTCCGGCTTTCCCTATGTAGCTTCCCAGTAACTTTTTATTTCACCTGGCCACCTTCCAGGGGCTGTGAAAGTATAGTTGGATAGTGGGGCTGCCACTTCAAAGCCTTCCAACATACTTGATTTTCTTGTAAGGGTTTACTACCGTAGGAAAGCTGGCTTCTCTATGCCTCTAGAGCCCTCCCTGCCCTATGTTGTGGGACACGCTTTGTCTGGCTCCTCTGTCAAGGCCTGTCCAACTCGGGTGGCCCTACTGGTAGCTTCGCTACCATCGGCATAGCCCTTGACTTCATCGAAGCATGCAAAGCCTCTCGCCCCATTAAGGTGGTGCCCCCTGGGAGGGTCTTGAGTGGACTACATATTACAATTAACATTTGTGACAAGTTAAAAAAGTGTGTCAACTGAGACTTGAACTTGGATCCCTGGTCTTTTATAGAGCACTTCTGTAGGGGTTGGAGGCTATGGAGAGAAACTAGAGATAAGTTGAAGCTTTGGGTCAATCTGTGAGGCATGCTTAGATAATGAAATTTGTTGCATGCCATCCACAGAAAATTGGGATTTGGCTTTGAGACTTTTGTGAGCCTGCTTCTTCAACAACACAGATTTTATTAAATTCACCTTATCATTAATGAAATAACAGACTCTTCTGGAAATACACAAAAGACTTCTGGAGGCAGATACCTCGTGGCCAGTACAGTACTCTGAATGTTTACTGAATAACTTACAAGTCAGTTCTGGAGAACACTTTTTGTAGGTTGGATTGGGAAACACTTAGTTACAAACCATGCTCTTGGTAGAGTGATGTGCTACAGGTTTGTTCACTGAAAACACAATGGTTGGAATGAAGACATTCGTGCTTTAGGCAAACAGGCAAATCTGTATGTTAGTCAAACATGATTAGTCAGAAACAACAAAATCCAGAGCACAGTTCAGTGGGAATCCAAGCAACACAGGGTCATCATCAGTAGATATAATAACAACTTGCTGTAAACATTGACTGAGTCAAAAGTGAAATCATGGCAGTCAGTGGTAGTCCTTACATGCACCACGTGTGTTCTTTCATATGACCAATACCATCAGGTTTATCCTTCTGTGAAACACTTAGCGATCTTGCTGGACATGTGCTTAATTGTACTGAATGATCCATACATACGTTCATCAGGATTGTAAGAGAGACACCCAATTTTAAGTTGTCATGAATGACAATGCCACACCAGGATTTGAACCTGCATCTTTGCATTTTGTAGGCTATGATCTTTCAGATTGGACTGTTAGAGCACACTTTAGGATGTATCGCACAGATCCTGAAATGGATATTGCAGGTAGTGGCAAATGAGAGCTTTAAGATGAACTGGCAGAGTGAAACGAAGCAAGATGGGGTAGCTCCATTTGCTATAATCCCATTCCTTAAATATTGTTTTTCTTTTCAGTTTTCTGTTCCACACATAAAATATGTACTTTGAATGTGTGAAAGCTCCAAGTTCTTACTTAGGCAGTAATTTTCAAAACCTTTTTATTCTACATGTATAGTGTAATTATTTTTGAGGGCACATTTTATTTAAAGAAATATTCACAATTTAAGTCAAATAAACAAAAAGCACTTTAAAATCCAACCCCCAAAAATCTGTTGGTTTTAAGATTGACTTACATTATTTGAAATCCCTCATGATCCTCTTTTGAACAAACATTTTACTTTTTCCAAAATTTAGTATTTCAGAAGTTATTCCTGTTCAAAATTATCTTATTCTAGACTGTTCCAATATTAATCCTTTTAAAATTTAAGTGTCATCTCCTTGTAGCCCTATTTTTTCTGATTCTAAAAATGTATACATTTACTAAAATAACATGTTACTTTGTGAAATATTCAAATCAGAAACTGTAATTTTCCAGTAATTTCTGGTGGGCTTTTGTAGATTCCAGTTTGATCCAAAACTTTCACCTGATAAAATAGAAGCGTCAATTATACTTATGTAAGAGGATACAGCTTATGGTAAAACAAATTTACTTCACTGTCTAATATGTGTGCATCTTTTCCTGTCTTTTATGTTAATGTCTAAAACATAATAATGTGTATTTTAATTTTTTGTAACATCTGTCCTATGTGTGTCTTTAAAATAGGTGCTCCAAACAAAGTTAGCTGTCACCCATCATTCAGCATATCAAGTTACTTGTCAGTCAGTCACCACCTGTCATTCAATACATAAAATCCTATGTCAGCCAGTTGGCAACTAGCACTTATAGAACAAAGTTACTATGTTAGTTTTCTGTGCTTCTTGTGAAGTTTTTTAGACCATTCATAGCCTATGGAGATCACCAACCAGTGGTGTTAAATTTATATAATTCATTGGAAACAATCTGATCATCAAGTGTTTAAAAGCAGTGAGTATAAATCAAATGAAAAGTAACCTTGGCAGTGTTACGTTTAATCATTATTCACTGATTAAAGCACCTAACAATCACTGGAAAAATATTGGTGAAGATGAGAACTGATGACGCATATGAGGCACAAAACAAGTTGGTATAGTTCCAAGCGTATATGGTAAAAATATTGCCTGCAAAAGACAAGGTTTGGGTCAAGTTCTGATTGGCATATATGACTAAGAGAGTCATTCTGAAACAGTAATGAAGTGACCAAATTCGGGTATTCTCATGATTTCGATAGTCCCGTATAGTCATTAAAGTAACTGACATTGTTGTGAGGGAAACAAAATCATATAGCATTTGCATGAGTGCTGTGTGTACAGGCAGCAATGCGAATTGGTATCAGTGAGCCTGGAGGGAGCACGACTGGAACGTCAAGAGGCTGTGGCACTTTTGGATGCCTTAGAAGGCTCAGCACAGACACTGCGTGGTCTGTTCCTGTGGGACTTCGTACGACGTGACCAGAATCCTCTCACCCTGGATGAGACGCCTCTCCAGTACCGCGGTGAGCTGCAGTGCATGAGTCTCACTTACTGTAGACACTATTTTACAAGTATTATTAAAATTTAAATTGGATTTTTTCTGTGAGTTTATTGATGACAGATAAAAATGGCAAAAGCCAAAAGCAGTATATCATTTTTCAACAAAGTTTGCTTCATTAAAAAAAAAAAAAAACCAGTGAAAAAGTAGATTGCTGGCCCATTCATCAAAAAGGAAGAGGAGCACTTTGACAGTCAACTGTACATTAACTGTGCTCCTTTTGTGAATTTATGCTTAGTACTTGAAATTATGTTCTGACTTTTAGTGTGATGGAGAGATGCTCATTTCATCACTTTCAGTATTCACTACTGGGTAGTGTAGATAGCATGATTCGCTGTTGATGTTTCATATAGTGCAAACATGCCATCATTTTACCTTCCTTTACATGCTGTTCCTTTGGCATCCATTGCAAATCGGCCTTAAGTCTCTTCATCATTGAGAACTGTGACATATACTTTATAAATGAAAAGAAACAAAACCTCACCAGTAACAAGAAATCATTTTTGACCAGACTTAACTTAGATGACAGCTAAATAGTCCTACAGCTGGCTATCCAGCAAAGACCCATTCATTTCCAAAGAAATGAAAATAGCTTTTAAAGTTCCATAAATAAAGAGTAATGACAGGTAAATGAATCAGGAAGCTCAGTTCAATATACACTCCTGGAAATGGAAAAAAGAACACATTGACACCGGTGTGTCAGACCCACCATACTTGCTCCGGACACTGCGAGAGGGCTGTACAAGCAACGATCACACGCACGGCACAGCGGACACACCAGGAACCGCGGTGTTGGCCGTCGAATGGCGCTAGCTGCGCAGCATTTGTGCACCGCCGCCGTCAGTGTCAGCCAGTTTGCCGTGGCATACGGAGCTCCATCGCAGTCTTTAACACTGGTAGCATGCCGCGACAGCGTGGACGTGAACCGTATGTGCAGTTGACGGACTTTGAGCGAGGGCGTATAGTGGGCATGCGGGAGGCCGGGTGGACGTACCGCCGAATTGCTCAACATGTGGGGCGTGATGTCTCCACTGTACATCGATGTTGTCGCCAGTGGTCGAGGGAAGGTGCACGTGCCCGTCGACCTGGGACCGGACCGCAGCGACGCACGGATGCACGCCAAGACCGTAGGATCCTACGCAGTGCCGTAGGGGACCGCACCGCCACTTTCCAGCAAGTTAGGGACACTGTTGCTCCTGGGGTATCGGCGAGGACCATTCGCAACCGTCTCCATGAAGCTGGGCTATGGTCCCGCACACCGTTAGGCCGTCTTCCGCTCACGCCCCAGCATTGTGCAGCCCGCCTCCAGTGGTGTCGCGACAGGCGTGAATGGAGGGACGAATGGAGATGTGTCGTCTTCAGCGATGAGAGTCACTTCTGCCTTCGTGCCAATGATGGTCGTATGCGTGTTTGGCGCCGTGCAGGTGAGCGCCACAATCAGGACTGCATACGACAGAGGCACACAGGGCCAACACCCGGCATCATGGTGTGGGGAGCGATCTCCTACACTGGCCGTACACCACTGGTGATCATCGAGGGGACACTGAATAGTGCACGGTACATCCAAACCGTCATCGAACCCATCGTTCTACCATTCCTAGACCGGCAAGGGAACTTGCTGTTCCAACAGGACAATGCACGTTCGCATGTATCCCGTGCCACCCAACGTGCTCTAGAAGGTGTAAGTCAACTACCCTGGCCAGCAAGATCTCCGGATCTGTCCCCCATTGAGCATGTTTGGGACTGGATAAAGCGTCGTCTCACGCGGTCTGCACGTCCAGCACGAATGCTGGTCCAACTGAGGCGCCAGGTGGAAATGGCATGGCAAGCCGTTCCACAGGACTACATCCAGCATCTCAACGATCGTCTCCATGGGAGAATAGCAGCCTGCATTGCTGCGAAAGGTGGATATACACTGTACTAGTGCCGACATTGTGCATGCTCTGTTGCCTGTGTCTATGTGCCTGTGGTTCTGTCAGTGTGATCATGTGATGTATCTGACCCCAGGAATGTGTCAATAAAGTTTCCCCTTCCTGGGACAATGAATTCACGGTGTTCTTATTTCAATTTCCAGGAGTGTATTTTGCATTTAGAAGTGACCTTCATTGTTCTGTCTTATGGAAATATCATCTGAAGTAATGCCTCTGAACTCTAACATAAACAAAGTATTTGCATAGTAAGTGTGAACACTAGGAATACTGGGAATTTTCTTAGTAACTGTAAAATGTGCTTTCTGGGCAGTTTACCCCATGTTAAAACAAGCAATATTTACTCAGATTTCTTGTGCCTTTTGGTGCTCATAAATGCACTGTTTTGATACTACTTTGATGGGAGTAACTTTGCCTATCATATCATGATTACGTTACATTTATCAGATGCTAACCATTTTATTGAATTATCTGTGTTGTGGGTTGATTTCACATCCCTTAAGGTTCTCCTTCTCAATTAGAGATACAGAAAATGAGGAATGTATAAATGTAGGCAAAGGTGCCTTCCGGACACGGATGACATCGGAGGCAGGCTTCCTGTGTGCCCTATCTCGCCTGAGTGGACTGGTGGTGCTGTCGCTGAGGTATTCACATGTGAGCGACGCATGTGGTGTGGCGCTGCTGTGTGTGGGGGCTGTGGCACGAGGTAATCTGCGTGAGCTGCAGCTGCTGTGTGAGGAGAGAGACCTTCCAGACCGCGAGCGTGTCTGGGAGGTGGGAGGCCTGCAGGGTGGCTGCCGCATTCCAGAGTCCGCCTGGAGGGAGGTCTGTCGCTGCTGCCCCAAGCTCACCGTCAAGATCATTATCTGTGAGTCCACATCCTTTTCAGTTTAAGCAGTGATTCCATGTGCAATGCCTTCTTAGAGGGCCCATGTAATGGTCTCAAATACTGGAAGCTTTAGAGGCAGCAATTATAAACATGCAACTTGATCCATATGTCAGTCTCAAGCACTTAAAGCGTCAGGGGGAACAAGTATAAACATGCAACATGAGGAAAAGATACAACAGCTTGTATGAGTGTGAAATGTCAGCAAGAAAGAATAGTCATATAAAGGATGGACTTTTTGCATTTTTGTTGTTTGTTCTTCAACATTAAGACTGCTTTGGTGCATTTCTACATTCCTGTGACATGTCAGACATCCCGTTCATTTCAGCACAACTGATGAATCCTACATCAACAGTAATGCACCTTTTATCCTCATATCGCAACTTCTCTGTTTCATTCTTTCCATCCTACAATTACAATTTTCAGCAATCAGTGACTCATCGCAAATATGTGCCCAACCATTCTTTAGAAACCCCATTGAACATACAGACTAATGATGTATCAGTATTTGTAACAGCACATATTAACATCACATTTGTCTGGTGAGGGTACCTGCGGAAGGAACAAGGCTGACATCACATGCCAGTCACATGAGGTTCCATGTTATCGTTATTGTTGTTGTGGTCTTCAGTCCAGAGACTGGTTTGATGCAGCTCCCCATGCTACTCTATCCTGTGCAAGCCTCTTCATCTCTGAATAACAACTGCAACCTACATCCTTCTGAATCTGCTTACTATATTCATCTCTTGGTCTCCCTCTATGAATTTTTCCCTTCATGTTTCCCTCCAGTACTAAATTGGTGATCCCTTGATGACTCAGAATGTGTCTTACCAACCAATCCCTTCTTCTAGTCAAGTTGTGCCACAAAATCCTCTTCTCGCCAATTATGTTCAGGACCTCTTCATTAGTTATGTGATATACCCATCTAATCTTCAGCATTCTTCTGAAGCACCACATTTTGAAAGCTTCTGTTCTGTTCTTTTCTTGTCTAACCTGTTTACTGACCATACTTCACTCCACACATGGCGACACTCCGTACAAATGCTTTCAGAAAAGACTTTCTGACACTTAAAGCTATACTTGAGGGGTTCCATAGCAAACCAAATATGAAGCAGCCTGGTGGCTGGTTATTACCAAACTCATCTCTGCATTAGGAATGTGCAATTCCCTGACTATTAACTTTATATTAGTGCTATGAATTATGAACTTGAGGTTCCCGCCAACTCTTGCTTGTAGGGAACTTCAATTACAACATATGTGTTATTTTGCTAAGTAAAAAAATAACTAAACTAAACTTCATCCGAACAGACCTTGGAAGGACCAATGGTACCGACCAGCCGCCGTATCATCCTCAGCCCACAGGTGTCACTGGATGCGGACATGGAGGAGCATGTGGTCATCTCACTGCTCTCCTGACTGTACGTCAGTTTATGAGACTGGAGCCACTACTTCTCAATCAAGTAGCTCCTCAGGTTGCCTCACAAGGGCTGAGTGCACTTGGCGTGCCAACAGCGCTCGGCAGACCGGATGCTCACTCACTTCAGTGATCTGACGGGAACCAGTGTTACCACTGCGGCAAGGCTGTTGGCATTCTGCTAAGTGGACTCGGATAATTCATCTATTCTGGAGTTATCTTGGAATAATTTTGATATTTGTGTTGTCTCAGATGAATATTTTACCAAGACTTTTACTGTTTGGTTCACAGACTAACTGACAATTCATGTTGTTGTTAAACAAGTTGTTTGTGTTCAACAAATGTTGCTGCTTGAACTAAGATTTACAACGCATTCCATCTCTTCGACTCATTATTTTCCTCACTTAACAATGGAAAGTCCACACTGGAACACCAACATTATTTTGAAAAGGATACATTGCTACTCACCAGAAGATGACAAATGGAGTTGCAGACAGATACAATGAAAAGACTGTTACACACTAAGATTCAGATCAAAGCCTTCATCAGAAAGGAAACACACACAGAAGCAATCACACCTCATGCACACATTGTTGCTCTCTCATGCTGCTCTGGCCTGAATGGAACTGCATCAAACAAAGCAGCAATTCAGGTGAGGTGCAGGGGTGGGGAGGGATAGTGGAGTAGGGGTGAGAGGGAGAGAAATGAGTGCTGCCTGGCGGAGCATGTAGTGACTAGACGGTGATAAGATATTGCTGCAGATGCAGCATCTGGGGGCTGTAGGGGACGGAGGTGAGGGGATGTGGCAAGCAGGCACCAGAAAAGGAGAGGAGCAGAGAAGGGGGAAAGACTGGTGCGAGTGTGGCAGAGAGCAGTACAAAACGAGCATGAGAGGACATGAATTGGGAGAAGGTGATACGATGAACGGGGTGGAAACTGTTGTGTGGAGGGTGTGGTGACAGTAGGTTACTGTAGGCTGAGACCGGAATGATCTCAGGAGGAGAGTATGTGTTGTAAGGATAACTCCCATCTGTGCAGTTTGGTGGGCAACCGAACACCACCTTAGGGGTGATGGGAAGTGTCTTTGGTGGGGTGACCCTTATTTTAGTCCGGATGTAGGATGTGATTCAGTTGTTCCAGCCTGGGGTGGTATTGGGTGATGGAGGGGCACTCCTTTGTAGCTTGTTCTTGGGGGTGGTGGGAAGATTGGGAAAGTATGGCAGTATGGCATGGGAAATTTGTTTGCAGATGATGTCTGAGGGATAGCACATGTGAAGGCTTTCAGCAAACTGGGCAAGGGAGCTCTTATCACTGCAGATATGTTATAACCTGGGTGGCTAGGCTCTATGGGAACGATTTCTTTTTTTGTGTGTGTGGAAGGGATGGCAGCTGTTGAAATACAGGTACTGTTTCTGAGTTAAGTGTCAACAGAAGTGTGGATGGAGCCATCAGAAATGAGGAGATCAGTGTCTGGGAAGCTGGTATGCTAGATTGAGGAAGACTGGCTTAAGAAGATGAAAGAGAAGGTGTTGAGGTTGTGAAGGAATGAGGATAGGGTGACTTGGTCCTGAATCCAGATCATGAAGATATCATCAATCAACCTGAATCAGACAAGGGGTTTTGGGTTTTGGGAGGCTATGAAGGTTTCCTCTAGATGGCACATAAACAAGTTGGCATAGGAAGGTGCCATTTGGATGTCCATGGCTATGCCACAGACTTACTTATGTACCTTTCATTCAATTCAAACAATCATTTTTTCCCACACTCCACACTTGATGGAACGGGGAAAAACCCTGATAACTGGTACAATGGGATGTATCTTCTGCCATGCCCTTCACAGTGGTTTTGAGAGTGTAGCTGTAGATATACATGTAGATGTAGATGTAGATGTAGAAGAGGGATCCCTTTCCCAGATTGCTGAAGACCTTCTTGTGCCTCTACATTACCTTCCAAACTTAGTCTGCAAAAAGATCTTTCATGCTCTAATCTTTTGACCACCACCATGAACCAGCTGCAAAAAAGAACTCTTCCCCCCCCCCCCCCCCCCCCCCCCCCGCCCCCCTTACCCAATATCAGCCGAAAGTGGATACAATCATATCCTTCTCCTCAGTTTTGATTATTTACATTGTGCATAGAAATGAGAAAAATCCTATCCATAATCCTTCCCACCCCTCCCAGACTGATTTTCCACCACCCACCCAGTCTACAAAATATATCAGTCCATCATTACACCACATCTACTACCAACAACTTGCCACACACAGATCATACACCTATGGAAGACCCACATACAAGACCTTACCTATATACCCACTGCACACCCTATTCCAGTCCTGTCAAAAGCATATACTGCTCTATCAGAGGCAGGACCACTTGTGAAAGCAGTTGTATCATAAACCAACTCTAACTTCTGCATGTATTTCATGTGGGCTTGACACCCAAACAGCTGTCCCCCGCCCCCTCCCCCACCCCCCCACCCCTCCGTCCACCCCCGAATAAATGGCCATCACTATACAATGGCCAAGAGCAGAATTGACTACGCAGTGGCAGAATGTGCTGCTGAGCACAATACACTTGACTTCAGTGACTGCTTCACAGCTCAAGCTACGTGGATAAACCCCCGCCCTACCCCACCCCACCCCTCAATATAAGCTTCTCTGAACTGTGTGGATAATGACTGTCTTACAACACATCTTATGATCCTGCAATCCTCAGGTGCCACATTCCTTCTCCAAGCTGTTGCTGCCTTTCCCTCCTAGCCATCAACCACTCTTCCCTCCATTCTTCCTCTGCCCTGCTAATGTCCTTCCTCTCATCACATACTCCATGCAACACAATCCTTATCCCAATCAAGCTGCAATGCCAGTACAATGTAGTCAGCTGAGACAGTGTAGCTGTATTAGTCAGCTCTGAAGGAGAATAATATCTGATAAATTAGCAATTTTTCAGTCTTGTTTATGTGACTATCAGTCACTCAGCACTTCAATTATATTAGAAGTGTTACCTTTACTCTGTCATTTATCTATATGGGAAATTATATTTACTTCTGGTATTGTGGCCATGAGTTGCACAATTCACCCTAAAATCACTTATTGTCAACCACAAATACTGTTAGGGAGCATATGTGTTATCTTTACTTATGTCTGTAATGGTCTACTGCTTAAATTTCTTGAAGTGATTTGCATCCTAGAAAACTATGAGAAAGTCTAAATTTTGTGCATTTTTTCATTTAACCCTGTAGAACCTCTGCCTCATACATATATATGTGACTTCTGCTTTCATATTACCAGGCAATGTCCCTTGCTATGACCAGATACGGCTGTTCCTGAGCAGATCAATGCCGCTGAAAAGCTTTCACCTGACGACTGGTATTGACAAGGGTCCGCAGCAGCACCGCCACACTGCCCTTGTGTTGCGGCTTTTGCAGAAATGGTACCATTTCTCACTGGGTAAGGTATCTTTCATTTACTGCCCACACCATAGAGATGTTTCTTGTATGTTACTCATCGGACATAACTTTTACCACTAGGCAGCGAGTGTGCCAGTGTTTAACACAGAAGTAGCACCACTGCTGTGGAATCAGGCAAGAGAGTTGCTATAGGTAAACTCAATTTCAGAACATTATTCCAACTGTGTAAATCTGAGAGTACATATCACATGCTTTTAAGTCATAAGAAGAAACATCTCACTTAAAATTATTTTTTGGGTAATGTATACAGTCGGAAATTTTGTAGTTGTCTTTAAGTATTTAAACTGTAGAAAATTGTTAAGGCTTTCATGGCCACTTGTTGACAAACTGCCTGCTGGCTTCTGTCTCGGGTTCTTCAGCCGATGATTGTTTGATGATTTTTCTGATGTTTCACCAGCATGAGTGGCTGGCATTGTCAAAGCTCCCCCCTACTCACGGTGGACTGAAGAGGAGCTTGTGGCTATGAGAAATATAACACATATTATGCACATGTGGAAAAGTTTATGTCGGAATCACTGAATGAATCAGCACCAGGAGCACAGAACATAAGCAGCATTGCAGGTGGAGAAATTGGCAGTGGTAGAGCACATTGCTATGTTGGGAATATGCGGTATATTTCCAATATTGCAATGTCAGAAATATAATGCATACCATGCACATGTGGAAAAGTTTATGTTGGAATGACTGGATGATCAATCAACACCAGAATCACAGAACATAAGCGGCATTGCTGTTTGGGGCAGTTTGGAGAAATTGGCAGTGACAGAGCAAGTGCTATGTGAAGCTGACCTCATAGTAAAATTTTCTGAGATGGAAGTTCTGGCTGTGGAGAAGAGCTATCACACCCACTCATTCTGAGAAGCTATAGAAACACACAAACATGAGAATAGCTTCAACAAGAAAGAAGAAAGCCTCAAGGTGAATGGATCCTGGATTCCTGTGCTGCAGCCAACAACTGCTGCAGGTAGCAAGAGAACAACCACACTGGAAATGACCACAGAAAAGCTCTTGTATGTAGGCGTGCCAGGTACATATAACTTGCAGCTGCAAGCTCCACTTCAGTCCACCACCAGCAATGGAGGGTGAAGCTTTGACAATGCCAGCCACTCATGCTGGTGAAACATCAGAAAAATCATCAAACACATTAAAACTGTGTACATTCTGTTACTGTATCATTAGAGTCTTCTTCGAGTTGACTGGTTGAGAGGACATCAGTATCATGGTAACTCTCTTCATCAATACTTTAAAGTCTATGCTGAGCAAGGTAGAACAGTGGTTGGCACACTGGACTCGCTTTCGGGAAATTGGTGGTTTAAATCCACATCTGGTCATCCAGATTTAGGTTTCCTGTGATTTTCCTAAATTGCTTGAAACAAAGGCTGAGATGTTTCCATTGAAAGGGCATGACTGATTTTCTTCCCATTCCTTCCTTAATTTGGGCTTGTGCTCTGTCTTTGATGATCTCATTGTCAATAAAGTGTTAAACACTAATCCTCCTTCCTTCTTTTAAAGTCCACTCTATTGAGCTCTACCTGTGTTAATATAATTTCATCCAGAGCTTCATTTGATGTTTGAGGTGATATTGAGATTTGAATAAAACAAACACGTTATCGTATGTTTATTTATTCTTAAATATATCACACTGTATTACAACATTTTCAAGTTGCCACTCCACTAAAGCATCACATTGTTAATGCTCCTTATCAATAATTTTAACATAAGCTCATACTTTCACCCATTTCAATAGTTACTTATTTAATCCAATTTTTTGCTAGTTCTTTCAAAATTTTCAAAACAAGATTGTTGATGTCTCTTTCTGATATTTTTTAAATACATTCCATGTCAGTTAGAATGGATTTATGCCATAATGGTAGGTAGACAGTCACAGAAAGAAAGCATATTCAAAAACGTGTCCACAGTGTACACAAATTTTGATATTTTAGTTTTCAACAGTATATAGTAGTTTTTGCTTGGTCATGTGTTTTGTCATTTAGAATTTGTTTTCTTCAACCAAAACAATATATGTTCTTGATATCTGTGATGTTGCCTGTTATCAAGTACAACCTGAGGGATTTGGAATAAACCTGGCGGTGCATTCCCCTTTGATAAAAGCATCACATGGCTCAGTGAATATAGTGTCTAACTCACTGTGACTGGACCCAGGAACGGAGAATTAGTACCTTATTCACAGATGATGCCTAGCCTAACATGGAGAGTGGTTCTTGTCATTTGTTCTTGTGGCACCACACTTTCCAGTTCCCTTCACCACCTGTGCCCATGGGACACATTACCAGGCTGTCATTGTTTTGGAAAGGGTTAGGTATAGTTGCACCAGTGCCCGTGCCTACAGCAGCAGCTTGTAGTCCGTATGTATCCTTCAATGATTTGTACACCTGTTTTGTTGATGCACATAGACTTGGCTTGAGTGTTATAGATCATGATGTCTGACCTTACAGGTGAGCTAGTTCCTGAAACAGTGGAACATCTTGGGTCTTAACTGCCCAGCTCACTCCCAGGTCATAAATGTGAATAATTACACATGAAACACCAAAGGCCGAAAGATAATAGCCCTAATGACTCCAGTGCAAACCATTGCTGGTCTCCACAGGGCACTTGCCTGGCAATGAGATGCAATATCACAAGCCTGAGTCAAAGAACTGTGGCATAGAACAACATGTTAGGGTTTCTTCCCATTCCACTTGTGTATGTGACACTGGAAGAATGACTGCTTAAATGCCTCTGTGTATGCTGTAATTATTCTAAGCTTGTCTTCATGGTTTGTATGTAGGTTTCTCAACATTTCCGTGATGCTGTCCCACGAGTCAAATCCATGAACATTTGTGCTGCCCTTCTTTGAATATGTTAATATCTCCTGTTAGTCCTATTTGTTATGGATCCCACACAGTTGACAACACTCTAAGGTGGGATGTACAAGTGATTTGTTAGCCTCATCCTTTGTAGACAGACTGCATTTTCCCTATGTCCTATCAAAGCACCTAAATGTGCCGGCTGCCTTACCTACAAGTTTTTACACTTGGGTATTCGTACCAGTCAACTGTTTCTAATTGTGAAACAGTGGTATTGTAGTCATTGTAGACTACATTTTTTTATTTTGTTTTGTGAAGTAAATAACTTTGTGTTACTGTATGTTTAAAGCAAGTTTCCAATATTTGCACTAATCAACCAATGGAAAAATCCAGGAAGGAATGTAACAATGCTTTTTACTTCTTTTCTGCTAAGCCCTTCCTCCCCACCTCTCCCCTGCCGTCTGTCTAACGTGCAACACTTCATTGTCTCCTCTCCTACCCTACTATCCTTCACCCTCTCTCCCCCGCCCCAGCTCCTCCTTACCCACACCCAGTTGCACTTGCATCATGCACTGGTACTGCTGCTCGCAGTGTGATTTGTTGTGCCTATCTGCAACTCAGCACCTCTGCTATATGGTGAGTAGCAGCTACCCTTTTCACAATATTCCTGGATTTTTCATTGTTTGATTTCATAATATTGTTACAAAATTGCACTACTTTGATATCTGATCGACCTGATTGAATATTTGCACAGCTTTTTTCAGACAGTCCAACATAGGTAACTGACCATCTGCAATAAGTCTGAACTGTGTCAGGTCATTAATTTACAACATGAACAGAACAATTTCTGATGCATGACTCTTGGTACTTGTACTTCTCTCAGAGAGACTACATCCAAGATAACTTTCTGAATCCTTCGTACCAAGAAATTTTCAGTCCAGTCACAAAATTTTGTTTGATATACCTTATGTCTGTACTTACATTAACAAACATTGGTGTGGAACTGAGTCAAATGCTGTTTGAATGTCAAAAAATACTGCAAATGCCTGATTGTCTTTCACCATGTCATGCAAGAAAAGTGTAAGTTGTCTTCACATTAGCAATGTTTTCAGCATCTGTGCTGGTTGAAATGGAGCAGGTCATTCTGTTCAACATGCAGGTCAGTCTGTTTAAGATACCTCATTATGTTTGAGCTCAGAATATGTTCCAAATTCTATACCAGACAAATGTCAAGGATATTACATAGTTTTATGGATCACTACTGTTACACTTCTTGTAGCTGGATGTGATCATTGCTTTCTTCCAACTAAAGAGCAAAACTTTTGTTCAGTGGATCTAGGTATACTATGATTAAAATTGGAGCTAATTCAGCTGCAGATTGTGTACGTATTTGATTATGGCCTGGAACCGTGTAAATTTTTTTTTTAAGTTTGGCTGAGTCTCAGTGCCACTGCCTTCAATATGTGGATCACTCATCTTTGCAGTGGTCTGAAAATTAAACTAAACCTTTGCAGCTGGATCCTCCATACAAAAGCAACATTTGAGAATGTAGTTCAGTGAGTAACAAGGGTCGATGAGGATATTTGTCTATTCTCATCCTCACTACTGATGGGGTCCCTTCTGTCCTGGAGTTTCAGTGTCCTGCCCTTAATTTTAACCTTGCCCAATCAATCCCTCTTTCCTCCCTGGGGATGGAACTATTAGTTCTGAAAGCTAGGTAGTGCATCATTTTTACTTTTATGTGTCTCTCAGCCTCTTGAATGTAATGACCAGCAGTTCCGTCTCATAATTTATTAGTCAACATAATAATTATTCCACTTTTAAAGGGGTTTAACACTCACAATCCCATGATGGTACCTTCGAAAGGGCGTGGTTGATTTCCCTGCCCATCCTTGAAACATTGTGAGCTTATACTCCATCTCTACTGACCTTGATGTAGACATTAGAACCTCATCTTCTTCCATTTTTTAACATTTGCGTGCCTATGTACCCTCTGCGTGCACATTTTTATCTGAAACTATCAACTTCCACATTTACAAAAAATAATCTCTTCTATCTATCTATCTATCTCTCTCATTGCATGGGTATGTATTTATTCCAGTCTTCTATTAGTCAATCTCCTCCTCCTTCCTCTCTTGGTCCATCTCCTCCTCCCTCTCTCTCTATCCATCCCCCATCTCTGTTCAGTGCCTCCTACCCTCCCTCTCTCTGTCCATTTCCTCCTCCCCACTCTCTCTGTCTGCTCATCTCCTCCCCCCCCCCCCCCCCCCCATCCAATTCCTCCTCCCTCTCTTCTCTGTGCATTACCCCATTATCACTCCCACACCCACCCTAATGGGAGTTATTTCTTTCCAAATAACAACAAATATGTGCACCAAGCTTGGTCGAAATCAATCCAGGGCCTTAGGAAGAAATGTTAAACATATACGTATGTGACATATATCACACACGTTTGTCTGATTCCCTGCTGTTTTACACCATACAACCCCAGAGGAGATTTTAAATTCACGTGTGGTGTGCAGTGTGTGACTTGCTCGTAGGTCCCAAAACACATTGACAAAATTACTGGGTCACTTCAGTGTTCTTTCTTGCATTCTGTTTGACACACTGAACAGCATGAATAAGAGAGAAATTGTACTTCACACATATAAAAGTTTTCCAAGTCAACTCAGTACGGGAAATAAATGTACCATAACGTCATTGAACATATTGCCGTCACCTTTTTTTCATGCACCTGCACCCTTAGTGGTAGTGGGGAATATTACTCCCACAGTATTTTAATGTAAATAATACCAAACAAATATGGTTGAAATTGCTCCAAGTATCTTGAGTTATGCTTCAAGATCAACACCTTTCCATTTCCATTCATATATGATGTAGGTGGTTCTTAACCCCCCATTGCTTGTTTCTCGTAAACCCCAGTTTTTTTTAAGGAATTGAACTCCCTGTATAAAGCAGCTTCAAACTTGTGATTACTTCAAAATGAGGTAAATATTTGATGTTAAGTTTGTAAGTGAGAAACAGTTAGGAAAAGTTTGAACTTATGTTTATATTTTGTTGGAAGCCATTAAATGCTCTCATTATCAAACAATGGCTGAACATAATCTGGGTGATGTGCACTCCATGTTTTTATTGACATGGAGAAAGCCTTTGATAGAGTACTGTGGAATAAATTAATGGACAGTCTGAGGAACAATGGAGTTGACTGGAGGGATGGGTTGATTAAGAATCTATAGCTACAACAGAAAATACAAGTCTAGATTGGGAATGAGATGATGGAGGAAAGCACGATTGAGAGGATAGTGAGACAAGGCTGCTGTCTCTCCCCAGTACTGTTTAACATATATTTGGAACATGTTATTCAGAAATGTGTGAAATGGAAAAGAGGAGTGCAGTTTGGTGGTAGTAGGATAGAATGTATTTGATTTGCAGATGATGTGGTGTTATTGTCAGAGAGTGGGTGAACTATGATTGGAATGTTAAAAGAATTAAATAAGACCTGTGAGGAATTCAGAATGAGAATTAATAAGAAAAAGACAAAATGTTTGGTGATAAATGCAAGAAAAGTAAGAACAATTATACGGTTAGGACAGAAAGATATGGAACAATTTAATGCTTTCAAATATCTGGGAAGCATAATTACAGAAGACATGAGATGCAATAAGGAGATGAAAATGTGTATAGCAATTGCAAGGAGGCATTTAATAAAAATAGGAGGCCTCTATGTGAATGGGGTCATGGATAGGGACCTGAGGAAAAGACTCATGAAGTACTTTATATGAAGCATAGCATAATGTGGAGCTGAGACATGGAAACTGAGGAAAGAGGAAGAAAGAAGAATATAAACAGGACTTCTATGGTCTGTCAAACTTTTTCATAAAGAAGATATCAAGTGATCTTCTGCCCCCTCTAACCACTCTCATTAATCATATATTACAGCAAGGGATTTTCCCCGACTGTTTGAAAATAGCAGTAACTATTCCCATATTTAAGGAAGGAGATAAATCAAATCCAAGTAACTATCGCCCTATCTCATTAATCCCAATAATATCTTAAATAATCGAAGACTGTGTTCACCAACAAATGAATCACTATTTTGAGAGGAATAATTTGTTAAGTAACTCACAGTATGGATTCAGGTCTAAACTATCCACAGTTAAAGCAGTTGAAAATATTGTTAGTGATATATATGATGGCTTTGAAAATAAATTAATCTCATGTGCTACTCTCCTAGAACTGAGTAAAGCATTTGACACTGTATCTCATAGTACTTTGATCATGAAATTAAGACACTACGGCATGGAAGAGGACACCCTGAAATTATTAGAATCCTACTTAAGCAACAGAGTACAATTTGTTAGTGTAAATGGGCAGCTGTCAAACCCACAAACAATAAAAAGAGGTGTGCCACAGGGCTCCATACTTGGGCCCTTCCTGTTTGTAGTGTATGTTAATGATATGCCACAGTATTTACCCTGTAAAACAGTCCTCTATGCAGACGATACAACTTTTATCAATTCAGGACAGACTCTTGATCTGTACGAGAAAAAAATAATATAATATTTGAAAAATCAGTTCATTGGTTTAGTGCAAACTCCCTATTCATAAATGAAACAAAAACTGAGGAAATATTCTTTAATTTGAAGGTATCAAACAAAGAAAATAAGTCCGTTAAACTGCTAGGAATGATGATTGACCAGAAACTTAGCTGGGATAAACACATCACATACGTCTGTTCTAAACTTGCACGTGCTATGTTCCTACTTTATAAGCTTAGGAGTAATGTCAGCCAAAACTTACTGCTGCATTCATATTTTGCTTATATCCACCCCCATCTTTCTTATGGTATTCTGCTTTGGGGAAATTCTCCCAGTTCAATATCAATTTTCAGATGGCAAAAAAAGGCTCTTCGATGTGTAGTGGGTTTATCTCCCAGGGATACATGCAGGGAACATTTCAAAAAACTTAACATCATGACAGTTCCTTGTTTGTACATCTATTATTGCTTACTACACGTAAAAGAAAACATAGCTCAATATCCCCTTAGGTCATCTGTCCACACCCACAATACAAGACGAAACCACACAATTGATCTGCCATACTCTAGGCTGTGAAACAAATACTAACAAAGAGATAGAGGGGCTGGCCAGTACTTACCTCAGCTCAGTACATCCTTGCTACCCTCCCTGTTTACCTTTCCCTGTTGCTTCATAACCTGGGTTGTGAGTAACTGAATCCACTTTCCCTTCTTCCCTTTTTTCCCCTCTCTCCTCCCTGATGAAGGAACAAAGTTCCGAAAGCTAGGAATGTAAATTTTCAGTTCTGTTTTATGTGTATCTATCGGCTGTACTGAGCTGAGGTAAGTACTGGCCAGCCCCTCTATCTCTTTGTTAGTATTTGTTTCACATCTTATATGAGATTTCCATTAATCATTTAGATACTCTAGGCTGTCTAAGGTACATAATAGTTATAAATATGTAGGCCTCGAACTGTTTAATATGCTCCCTAAAACTGTACAAACAGTATCTAAAAGTAAATTTAAGACAACATTGGGTCAATGGCTCAAAGGTAAAGCATTTTACTCAGTTGATGAATTTAAAGATTGTAAAATGGAAGATTTGCTGTTTTAACATAGAGAAAGGTACCTCTGCCTGTGGTAGGACCTAAATTTGTATCAATAGCTTAGGATAATGACATAGTGTTATCAACATGTATATGATAATGACACAGTGTCATCAACATGAATACTCCCTGCTTAATTTAAATCTGTATAATGCTTTCCTTTTTATTGTAAAATTAATAATATATAAAATTCCAAATGTGTGCTATTGTACTACACTAAATTTCACATGATTTATATATACATTGTTATGAGAATATAACCATCTCTATACTGTAATTGAACTTATTGACGAAGCCCATTGTATAAGAAAATACTGAACGGCTAATAAAGATTCTTATTCTTATTCTTATTCTGAGATGAGATGTGAATTTGGAGGAGGATGGATGGGATAAAATGGGTAGCCAAAGTGAGAAATGAGGAGGTAGAGAGAAATTTTAAAGGTAATTAGGAAAAGGAAACGCAACAAGTTTGGACACTGGATGGAATAGATTCTTCACTAATAGATGCTATGGAAGGAATGGTAAATGAAAGAAAAAGAAGAAGAAGAAGAAGAAGAAGAAAACACAGAAGATACCAGATGATGGATATGATAAGGATAGAAATCAATTATGAGAAAATGAAGAGGGGTAGCAAACAACGGGACTGCATGGAGAGCTACATGTAAAGACCTGCCCTAGGGGAGAACACTAGTGATGATGACGATGATGATGAGGATGATGATTAAGAAGACTTAGTTTTTCACAGTTTTCAGTGTTTACATCACCATATCTCCTGTACTACATGTTGTACAGTGTTGTAATTTGTCAGATACATTCAGTGTTATATGTGGATACTGCATGCAAACTGTCTCGGGAATGGAATTAATAGAGAATACGTAATAAATTAAAGTTTAATGCGGGATGTGGTAGTTTTTCATGCATCTCAATCTTTATGACATCATATCTCCTGAACTAGTACATTCAGTGGTATATATGCGTACAGTCTGAAAAATGTTTTGTAAATGGCGTTAATAGTAAAGAAGTAATAAACTAAAATGTCATAACTGTCACAGTTTTACTGCTTGAACAGAGAAAATATAGTGTCTTCCTAACCGCCATCTGCTTCACGTCTGCTGTGCAGCGAGCTACCTTAATTTAAGTATTAACTATATTAGTCTTACTTGTCACTTCTTCTTCCGTGTGTTTTTGCTTTTAGGAAGCTTTAATTGTCGAGTGCTATTAATAGTGTTCCATAGATTTCGTGTTTGTTTTGAATACAGTCAGAGAGAGTCCCTTTAGTCAGCCATAGTGCCAGTAGTGTCAGTGTCTTCCTAACCACCGTCTGCTTCACGTCTGCTGTGCAGCGAGCTACCTTAATTTAAGTATTAACTATATTTGTCTTACTTGTCACTTCTTCTTCCGTGTGTTTTTGCTTTTAGGAAGCTATAATTGTCGAGTGCTATTAATAGTGTTCCATAGATTTCGTGTTTGTTTTGAATACAGTCAGAGAGAGTCCCTTTAGTCAACCATAGCGCCAGTAGTGTTAGTGTTTGTTTTCAATACAGTCCAGAGACAGGTAGTGCTATTTTCATTGTTTTCTACAAGAAGTGGCTAGCAATCACAGTTTAGTCAATAATCAGCCGCCTTTAGTGAATTAGCAGTCTAGTTAAAAGTTGATTAACTCTCTTCAGTAAATTGATTCCTTAGGATGGATAGGGTGTGTGACTGCTGTGTACGGGCGCAGGAGGAGCTGGCCACTGTTCGCAAACAGTTGAGCATTTTGATGTCCGCGGTCAACCGTATTCAGGCTGCTGCCTCGGAGGGAAGCGGCAGTGGGGAGTCTGGTGTGTCGCATGGTACACCCCAGGTGTTACGTGCTTCACCCACTGTCCCTGCTGTCGAGACATCTTTGCGGGTACTGGGCGCGGTTGGGCCACCCTCTCCCCAAGGGGAGTGGCGGGTTCAGCAGTGTTCGCGGTGCACGAGGCGGAGGGTAAATGTGGAGGCTGGCTGTGTGGCATCGCCCGCTCTGCCTGTGAGTGGACATGTGACTGCTCCTTCAGCAAGGTCCGAGCAGGCACACGGGGGGAGGGGTTTATTAGTTATTGGGAGCTCCAACGTTAGGCGGGTGATGGAGACCCTTAGGGAAATAGCGGAAAGGTCGGGGAAGAAGGCCAGTGTTCACTCTGTCTGCTTGCCGGGTGGCCTCATCCGAGATGTGGAGGAGCCCCTACTGGCGGCAATAGAGAGCACTGGGTGCACCCGAATGCAAATTGTTGCTCATGTCGGCACCAATGATTCCTGCCATCTGGGTTCAGAGGTCATCCTCAGTTCGTACAGGCGGTTGGCAGAATTGGTGAAGGCGGAAAGCCTCGCTCACGGGGTGGAATCAGAGCTAACTATTTGTAGTATCGTTCCCAGAACCGATCGCGGTCTTCTGGTTTGGAGCCAAGTGGAAGGCTTAAACCAGAGGCTCAAACGATTCTGCGGAGATCTGGGGTGCAAATTTCTCGACCTCCGCTGTCGGGTGGGGAAATGTAGGGTCCCTCTGAATAGGTCAGGCGTGCACTACACGCCGGAAGCGGCTACGAGGGTAGCGGAGTACGTGTGGAGTGCACACGGGGATTTTTTAGGTTAGAGAATTCCCTCCCTAGGCCCGACAAGACGCCTCCTGAGATGCGGCAAGCTGGGAGTAGGCAAAATGCAACAGGGAATAACAATATTAATGTGCTAATAGTAAACTGCAGGAGCGTCTATAGAAAGGTCCCAGAACTGCTCTCATTAATAAACGGTCACAACGCCCGTATAGTACTAGGGACAGAAAGTTGGCTGAAACCAGATGTAAACAGTAATGAAATCCTAAACTCAGATTGGAATGTATACCGCAGAGACAGGCTGGACAGTGAAGGGGGAGGCGTGTTTCTAGCGATAAGAAGTGCAATAGTATCGAAGGAAATAGACGGAGATCCAAAATGTGAAATGATTTGGGTGAAGGTCACGGTTAAAGCAGGCTCAGACATGGTAATTGGATGTCTCTATAGGCCCCCTGGCTCAGTAGCTGTTGTGGCTGAGCACCTGAAGGATAATTTGGAAAATATTTCGAGTAGATTTCCCCACCATGTTATAGTTCTGGGAGATTTTAATTTGCCAGATATAGACTGGGAGACTCAAACGTTCGTAACGGGTGGCAGGGACAAAGAATCCAGTGAAATTTTTTTAAGTGCTTTATCTGAAAACTACCTTGAGCAGTTAAACAGAGAACCGACTCAAGGCGATAACATATTAGACCTTCTGGTGACAAACAGACCTGAACTATTTGAAACAGTTAACGCAGAACAGGGAATCAGCGATCATAAAGCGGTTACAGCATCAATGATTTCAGCCGTAAATAGAAATATTAAAAAAGGTAGGAAGATTTTTCTGTTTAGCAAAAGTGACAAAAAGCAGATTACAGAGTACCTGACGGCTCAACACAAAAGTTTTGTCTCAAGTACAGATAGTGTTGAGGATCAGTGGACAAAGTTCAAAACCATCGTACAATATGCATTAGATGAGTATGTGCCAAGCAAGATCGTAAGAGATGGAAAAGAGCCACCATGGTACAACAACCGAGTTAGAAAGCTGCTGCGGAAGCAAAGGGAACTTCACAGCAAACATAAACATAGCCAAAGCGTTGCAGTCAAACAAAAATTACGCGAAGCGAAATGTAGTGTGAGGAGGGCTATGCGAGAGGCGTTCAATGAATTCGAAAGTGAAGTTCTATGTACTGACTTGGCAAAAAATCCTAAGAAATTTTGGTCTTATGTCAAAGCAGTAGGTGGATCAAAACAAAATGTCCAGACACTCTATGACCAAAATGGTACTGAAACAGAGGATGACAGACTAAAGGCCAAAATACTAAATGTCTTTTTCCAAAGCTGTTTCACAGAGGAAGACTGCACTGTAGTTCCTTTTCTAGATTATCGCACGGCCGGCCGAAGTGGCCGTGCGGTTAAAGGCGCTGCAGTCTGGAACCGCAAGACCGCTACGGTCGCAGGTTCGAATCCTGCCTCGGGCATGGATGTTTGTGATGTCCTTAGGTTAGTTAGGTTTAACTAGTTCTAAGTTCTAGGGGACTAATGACCTCAGCAGTTGAGTCCCATAGTGCTCAGAGCCATTTGAACCATTTAGATTATCGCACAGATGAGAAAATAGTAGATATCGAAATAGATGACAGAGGGATAGAGAAACAATTAAAATCGCTCAAAAGAGGAAAGGCCGCTGGACCTGATGGGATACCAGTTCGATTTTACACAGAGTACGTGAAGGAACTTGCCCCCCTTCTTGCAGCGGTGTACCGTAGGTCTCTAGAAGAGCGTAGCGTTCCAAAGGATTGGAAAAGGGCACATGTCATCCCCGTTTTCAAGAAGGGACGTCGAAGAGATGTGCAGAACTATAGACCTATATCTCTAAAGTCGATCAGTTGTAGAATTTTGGAACACATATTATGTTAGAGTATAATGACTTTTCTGGAGACTAGAAATCTAGTCTGTAGGAATCAGCATGGGTTTCGAAAAAGACGGTCGTGTGAAACCCACCTCGCGCTATTCGTCCACAAGACTCAGAGGGCCATAGACACGGGTTCACAGGTAGATGCCGTGTTCCTTGACTTCCGCAATGCATTCGATACAGTTCCCCACAGTCGTTTAATGAACAAAGTAAGAGCATATGGACTATCAGACCAATTGTGTGATTGGATTGAGGAGTTCCTAGATAACAGAACGCAGCATGTCATTCTCAATGGAGAGCAGTCTTCCGAAGTAAGAGTGATTTCAGGTGTGCCGCAGGGGAGTGTCATAGGACCGTTGCTATTCACAATATACATAAATGACCTGGTGGATGACATCGGAAGTTCACTGAGGCTTTTTGCAGATGATGCTGTGGTGTATCGAGAGGTTGTAACAATGGAAAATTGTACTGAAATGCAGGAGGATCTGCAGCGAATTGACGCATGGTGCAGGGAATGGCAATTGAATCTCAATGTAGACAAGTGTAATGTACTGTGAATACATAGAAAGATAGATCCCTTATCATTTAGCTACAAAGTAGCAGGTCAGCAAATGGAAGCAGTTAATTCCATAATTATCTGGGAGTACGCATTAGGAGTGATTTAAAATGGAATGATCATATAAAGTTGATCGTCGGTAAAGCAGATGCCAGACTGAGATTCATTGGAAGAATCCTAAGGAAATGCAATCCGAAAACAAAGGAAGTAGGTTACAGTACGCTTGTTCGCCCACTGCTTGAATACTGCTCAGCAGTGTGGGATCCGTACCAGATAGGGTTGATAGAAGAGATAGAGAAGATCCAACGGAGAGCAGTGCGCTTCGTTACAGGATCATTTAGTAATCGCGGAAGCATTACGGAGATGATAGATAAACTCCAGTGGAAGACTCTGCAGGAGAGACGCTCAGTAGCTCGGTACGGGCTTTTGTTAAAGTTTCGAGAACATACTTTCTCCGAAGAGTCAAGCAGTATATTGCTCCCTCCTACGTATATCTCGCGAAGAGACCATGAGGATAAAATCAGAGAGATTAGAGCCCACACAGAAGCATACCAACAATCCTTCTTTCCGCGAACAATACGAGACTGGAATAGAAGGGAGAACCGATAGAGGTACTCAGGGTACCCTCCGCCACACTCTGTCGGGTGGCTTGCGGAGTATGGATGTAGATGTAGATGTAAGCAATAAACTTTTCTTATCATCATTTGTGAGAAGTGTCAGGAAAAAAGCTTCATTAACATTTGAAATTATGTGTAAAGTTTGTTGCAAGTTGCTAAGTGCTCACATTCCCAAATACTAGATGAATATAGTCTGGGTCTTTTCTCATGGTGTGTTACACTTCTTTGTCAACCTCACCCCCACCCCTTTGAAAGGTAGGTGGTTCTTACCCCGCAGTGCTTTTTTCCAAATAACAGGTGATATGTATGCCAAGTTTGGTTGAAATTGATACAGCATTTAAGGAGGAGATGTTGAACATACATACATGCATACGTACATATTTTCAGATATCTGGTACGTGGGGGTAAAGCCCCACATGATATAAAAATCCACACCGAGCTTTTTAATTGCACGGCATTGACTCAGGAATTAATTTTTTGTCAGAAGAAACCCAAAACCATGTTCTGAAATAGTGTCTTGTTTCTCCACTAGACAGTGCCACAAGTTCCTCCAAAAAATCGTAACACAACACACACAAATGTCAGACTAACTGATGTTAATCCACCTGATGATGGAGGTTTAAACCTTTGAAACGCGTCATGGAAATAAACAAAATGGTGACTGGTAACTGTAAACTTGTTGTTTCATTTAATGCCATAACTAATATAAACTCTTCACATGTTTGAAATGAAAGCTATGATGAACTTCCTTTTTCTTTGTAAGGTTCTATATTTTAGCTAGAAAAGGGTCATTTTCTACTATTAGCTGTAGTGCCATCTCGAAATTTCAGCAGTATGTTGACCCAAACCCCATAGTTGTGACTTCTGAATGCCATGCCTTGTATGACAAAGTTTTTGACCACAGCAACGACTCATTTTAACATGTACCTCATGTACTTTACTTCCATCTCAAGCTGAGATGTTAGTTTCTTACCTTTTCTCCCCATGATTTTTTTGTCTAGCTTCTAAAGTTAACACATATTTTCTATGATCAGCTGAATTTAAATGGACAGTTAATCAGAACTGACCATTTTTCCAGTCACTAAATCCCTCATTAGGTGTTGGAAAGTAAGATGTTCCATTAAACAACAAACATGATACATAAAATACACTATCCTTGCTTTGAGAGTAAAATAAAAATAATCTTTGTTGTTTCTTAACACATGGTACTCAAAAACAAACCTTTATTTAAGTAGCTTGGAAATGCTGTATATTGCCTGTATGAATTACTGAAATCACAATCCATATTGCATGCCACATGTCCTGATTTAGCAAAATGATCACAAAGTAATTCATTTGTAATCCATTTTGCAGGATCATCAGAAACTGATTCATTATCATGGCTCACTTTATATACATCATTTGGGTCAACTGAAATGATTGTTTCCATATTGTCATTATTGTTTCAAATATGGGAAATGACTGGCTCTGGTAAACCACACACTGCCCATTTTCGATACTGTTCACAACTTCCACATTTTGTACACTCTGGCATCTCTAGACTTGAGATTAGCCTGAAACTAACTGGCTTTGTTTTATTTTTAAATAGCAGATTGATTTTTGCACTCTTTATCACAATTTCCTCCTTCTTTAAAGCCTTATCTTTCGCAAGTTCCCAGTATTGGGAAACACATACTCTGTTCTGATTGACACTCATGTTAATTAACAATGAATTATAAATCACAAACTAAACACTAAATCATTGCACTGTTCACAGTTTCAAATTAAAGAGAACTGCCAGCCAATTGGCTGGCTGCTAGAATGACTGGCACTATTTTATTGGAATTTGAATGGGCATTGTTGAGTGTTGACACTGGTTACTGCTCTGATAGTTTTAGTGCATCTCCCATCAAAAAGCTTAACTGCAAGCAAAGAGATTTGCCTTTCTAATACATACCACTTGATAAGACATGACATTGAATAAAGCGAATACTGGACACATTGCCATACTGTTATGTCATTATTAAAACAAAACCTGTCCTTTTTCCACTGCCTTACCAAAACATTCATGAAATTTGAGCTGATTGTCGCCCATGTTATTTATATACATTTCACTGTTAGATTTGCATTCCCACCACCATAGGCAGTTGCCTGGGCCTAAATGTGCCTCTTTGTGCCTACTTTTGCGTGTATATGGGGGAGGGGGGGGGGGGGGGGGTTACACTTAAGAATTTTTTTCCACCTTGGAATACTTTGAAAGTATAAAGTGCAATTTGTCTTTATTTGTGCTGTTCACTGTGTCAGTCAGGTTGTGAGAATAAGCTCTGTAGAAAGCCAATAACTTTGACAACATGTTTCAGAATGTAAGACTGTACCACATGGCTGAACACTGTAGATAAATTTAACACCCTTCCTGCAGTTATATGGTGTAAAACAGCACAGAATCGGACATAATATGTGTACAACATATGTGACATAAGCATATGCCATACTCCCAAAAAGACAAGTTTCAGGTCATGAAATATGCAGGGATTTAAATACCTATTAAAATTGTGGATCAGATATAGCATTAAATCCTAGTGTGGCAATTACATTTCAGTTGCCATGTGAAGTTATTGCTAGACACTCCTTCATTTACACAGTACAACAAATACAGTCACTGCACAATTTCACAATCAGATCCGTGGATTGGCCAAGTTGTCATGAGGCATACAATGAGAGTCTATGGTCTGATAGAGATTTGTGCAGTTACAATATTTAGAAGAGTCCAAGGGATTTCTGGTAGAGACTTCAAATTCCAGTTGGTGATTTCATGTCAAATCATACTGATCAGGAGTTAATGTGTCACATCACTATTTCAAAGTATTCTGATATGTGTTGAAGTTCCACATGACACTATTTTGATTTTCTGATTATTTGTTAAAACGCTACAGACCTCTCTAAATGAGAGTGTTTGTGAAAAATGGAAAACTGTAGTAAAGGAACCAAAAGTAAGTGATGGTGATCTGAATTTCTTTTCAGTAAATGTTTTGTTCCCAATACTATGAAACATGATTTAATTCATATACACTTCTGAGCTTTCTCTCTTTCTTTCTTTCTTTTTCTTTTTTAAATAAACTATGAAAATGTGTAACTTTACAGATTTCAAAATTATGTTTTGAAAATATGAATAGTCACAGGATATCAACTGTCTTGATAAGTGGTAAAGTGGAAGGACTGCTAACTGTCAGCTATGACATTAATGCATGAAATTCTTAAACAGTCACAATATTTGTACATAAAGATGAAAGAATCTGAAATTTCTTGGTTATTTATAAATTATTTTCTCTAAAACCCCCATCCTAAACGTTCTAAAAATTTCATGGTATGTTAGTTGGTCACTGTACTTAGGGAATGTACAATCAGAGTGGGCAATAATTGTCTGTACAAAATGTGAGAAATTTTTTATGTAGACCTAGCTCCACTCTCAACATTAAAAAAGTGTGGGCTCTTAAATATTTAAATTGATCACTGATTTTAAGTAAATGTCATGCAAAACTGGTATTTCTGAATCAAAATAATTACTTTACAACATTATAAGTGAGTGGGAAAACAATTCATAATTTTGTTCAAAAGCATATTATAACAAAAATAGAATATTTATACCCATTTTTCTTTTTATGGTATTATTCACTAATTATTATTGTGTACTGTCAAGATTTTACTTCTTCATGACTTCCCATGAATTAAAATTGCCTACAATGTAACACTCAATACTGGACTGTTGAAAAGAGTTCATTTTGTTTTTTCATCTGTTTCTCATTGAACTTGTATAGCTGAGCTGAATTTGCACACAGACAAGGATGATCCAACAAGAGCAGTACTTGGGAAATCAGAACTGCACACTGATCTTCTGATGATGGCCATTTGAAAGCATTAGCAGGACCATGAGGTGTCAAAAGAAGACAGTTATATCTTGTAGCTCATGAGAGACACTTTTTATCTGTCTCACCCACCACTGATTGTCATACTCATAAGAAATGAAATGGTTCACTACAAAGTCTTTTAATGTGTTCTGTGGTCTCTGCATTTCATACACAGTAACAGGCTGCATTTCATGGTGAACCATTCTTGCAATTTGTGTGCCACTTTGGGATGCAACTGAGTAGTGACTTGATTAAATTTCTACCACAGGCTTCATAGCAGATGACTCTTCTCTCTTTTTTAAATGGAATTCCCTTCATTTAGAATTAAAAGTTTCATGATTCTGCTTGTGTCTGTGTATGTGCGGATGGATATGTGTGTGTGTGCGCGAGTGTATACCTGTCCTTTTTTCCCCCTAAGGTAAGTCTTTCCGCTCCCGGGATTGGAATGACTCCTTACCCTCTCCCTTAAAACCCACATCTTTTTGTCTTTCCCTCTTTCCTGATGAAGCAACTGTTTGTTGCGAAAGCTTGAATTTTGTGTGTATGTTTGTGTTTGTTTGTGTGTCTGTCGACCTGCCAGCACTTTTGTTTGGTAAGTCTCATCATTTTTGTTTTTAGATATATGATTGTTACTAATGTTGATATGGTATGTACAAACCCAGTAGCATAGTGTCAACAGCTTCATGCTGGAGATTAAATCTTGTTGCGAAGTGTTTACAGAGACCGCCTACCCAATAAAAGGCACTTTTTCCACGACCAGTTGGGCAATTTCCAAGAATGATTGCCTATCAATGTCACAGGTTGCAAACGTGCGATCGTAAATTGATCATCTGGTAGTGGCCATTATGATCAATTATTTGTGATCATCATTTTTATCTGTTTTCCATCGTTCCCTTAGTTGCTCTAAATTACATTCCACAACATATTATTTGTGAGTTGCTTTCGAAACCCAGACGATTTATGCCGGTAGTGAGTGGGATGTCTGGTGTTCTTGACATTTCTTCAGCGGATTCTTTCACATGGACAAATCTAATTCCATGCTTATCCAGCATAGAAAATTGTTTGACTTTTTGTCGCAAATATAGAGTACTCCCAGATGAGGAAAGTAGGGACTGTATAGACTGTGGTGGTTCAAAGTGTGTAAAACTTCTTAAGAAGAGTTTCAGTGCTGAAATACTGTTACTATTTCATTGCGGACAGTGCTGAAAACGAATTAGTATCAGGAAGAATACATGGTTTGACTCTTCCAGATTATCCATCCAGACTAGCATAATTCTTCTATCTTGCTGGATTTGAGAGTACACCTTGCAAGCAACAGCATTGGAAACTGACTTATCTGCTAATACCGTGTGCGACTATTTCAGGTTTTGCAGAGAAGTGTGTTATGTGGTAGTGACGGATGACAGTGCACCAATCGGTGGACCAAGTAAAGTTGTTGAAGTGGACGATTCTCACATAGCAAGAAGGAAGAACCAGAGAGGATGACCTTCAAAGAGTGAAACGATCATATTTGGGTATTCGGTGGAAGAGAACAAGAGTCCCGGAGGTGTTTCATTGTCAGAGTATTGTCCAGAGACGAGGTCACTTTAGTGCATCTGATAAAGCACTTCATACTACCTTGTAGTAAAGTCATTGCAGATGGGTTTAAGTCCTATAAGACACTCAGAGCAGAAGGATTCTACCACGAGTTCGTCAACCACTCTGTACGGTTCATGTCTTCGGATGACCCCAGTGTGCACACACAGAACACTTGAGTGGCTGTGGAAATCTGTGAAGTCTCTCATTAAAAGAGAAGGTGTCCAGGACAAAGAGACGAACTACACTTGTTTCAGTACCTCTGTTTCCACAACTCGCATTTTCAGGGAAAAGTTAACGCATGTGACACTCCACCCATATTCTTGCATGATATTGGCAGAATTTACTCAGGCTACGGCAAAAAGGAAATTGTCCCTGTAGCATACACATCCCATGGACTGTCACATGATGACAACACCAGCGACGAGTAAGGTAAGTCGTTTCCTTTGTAATTACAAGTATTTTTGTAATGCTCTTCTTTTGTCGTTGCCATAGTGACCACCCTAAACATAGTCATAACGCCCGCCACCAGAGTCGCATGATCGATTTATGATTGCACATTTGATATGCAACCCAGGACTTTGATAGGCAATCATTCTTGGAAATTACCACAAGTTTCTGAAAATATCCATTTTTGTTTTAATTCCCGTACTACAGGGTTGACCAAGCTCATAAAGCTGAGAGCGGTTTTCGAAATCAGATGCTCGTCTGTCACATACACATGTTTAGGAAATGCATGGCCTCTAGATGCTATGTCATCAATTATGATGCTGACAGTGTAGCATGCATGTGCACTGTCATGAATGAGATCATCACTGACAATAGCAAAACAGTGTGATGTTCCAAGGAAGTGGGCAACACCTGTGAATATTGATCCTGTGATATGTGCCAGTGATAACTTCGAATTTCATTCTGCAAAGCAACAGACAGTTCTCAGCAAAGTCGGAAAACGAAGAACTAATGCCTCAGTCTTCTGCGATGTGGCTGATTTTACTTCTGCTATGGCCTATCTCTGAATCCTCCAGATATGATGGTGAGCTATTCCTTTCATGTCCAAATGCCTAACCTCTGTAACAAACTTCTCACCAACTCTTCTCCCTCCCACAATGCATAGGTTATGTCACTGTCAGTATACTGAAGGTTTATTGCTTCAACAGTCATCACTTTAGCACCAGGACACATTGCACACTTCTGCAACCAAAATTTATCTTGCAGCTCTTGACATATACACAAAAGCATCGGGTCTATCTCTGTTTACTTCTTTCCTGTGATACTGCTTATGGTGAAACAAACAAGTTTCAAATTAGTGCAGTAAATACATGTGCTTATTTCTTTCACTGGCTGGAATTTTACCCATTTTGATCATAAGGAGTAGAATTTTATGAGACCAATTTTTAAATTTGAGTTCTCCTTTTTCATTAGGAGATATGCTTCTCTTATTGATCTTGTCCTATATCTGTTTACCTTTTTTACTATTTTCTCTAGCAGAGATAACACCAGCCTGGTTAGGATTTTGCTGCTGCAATCTTTTGTCATCACTTAGGTAATATTCCAGAGCAAGATTAAGCATATCATCTTGCAACAGATTTCCACAGTAAGAACATGGGCAAGTCCAAATACCTTTCTCACTCTTTGTTTTACGAGCTTTTGATATCAAATAATATGAAGAAGTGGGTATGTATGTCTGTATCTGCTGCTTAGAGTAGCTACCTCATTTCAGTGTCAGTAACTGTGTCAGTATAGGTGGCTGCTGAGATAGCAGTGGTTAGGTGTTGAAACCATACATCACATTTTGTGCCCATATCACTATCTTCAGGTCCTGCATCAAGTGCATCTACATTATACACTTCACAAAGTTATGAAGATGTTGCTTGTGTAAAACTTGTTTCAATTTGTTCCACTTTTATTTTTACATACTTTTTTCTTCTTGTGCTTCTTACCTTTCCTGGACATTTAAAGGAGGACATATTAGGAGCTACAGCACACTCAGGAATATAAATATCTGCACTGGCTTCTGCAGTTTCACATTTAGGTGATGGTAATCATTCAGGTAGGTTGTCACTAAATTTCTTCTTGCAGCAATTCCCACACAATGGATGTGATGCTAATACCGATACTTGAGGACCAAGATATTTATGCAGTACCCTTGACAGATTTCCAACAACTATGAACTGTTTTTCAGCTTTCTTGAACACCACCATCTTGTGTCTTTTTTTCATAGTCCACAAACCTCACTCTTTCACTACTGAATTTCCCCACTGACATTGAATCTGACAAAAATTTCAAACCAAACACAAAAATCGAAGCAGAATGGTTTCTGTACAAGTTCTCATTCGTTTGTTAAAAACAGAAGAGCACTGGAAACAGTGTTTCCAATATGCATATTTTACTCTAGAAATTCAGTGATGTGAAATATGTGAAGTGTTGGAAAATTTTAACACTTTACACAGAAAAATATTGCTCACTGTGTTTGCACTACTACTAACATACTAACCAAACTATATTTTGTGTGATTCCTAAAAGTTGTCAGATGGGGTTTTTTGAGTAAATAACTTGTAAAAACTCATAAGAAAGTAATTTTTTTACATTTTTAGTAATGAATATTTACATGATACAGATAGCTGGAGCAGAGAAGATACTGTTTATAATTACATCATAGTATCTGCCAACATGACAGAAAAGATAGCATTGTGTGACTTTCCAAATTAGAAAAAAAAGTGGAACAATTGACTTAAATCTCGTATTTTTGTCTCAAATTTGGAAGTCAAAGGAAGCCCATAACTAAATTTCAACACAGTAACAAGGAGCTTTAATGCAAAACATCTGCCACGTCTCCAGTACTTTTAGTTTATTAGTTATATTTTTTGTTCTCCGCTGCTTTAAGAGTTATTTACAAAATATGCATTTTTCAATGGGCCGTACAATTTACAAAAATTAAGATAAAATGAAAATACTTTATTTTTTAAACTTATGTTATAGAGGTCTAATATATATTTTTCCAGAGAAATTCATGACCACAAGTTGACTTGACCTGTATGATTTGAAATGAAATCACACAGTGAGGCAGCTGAGTTGGTAGTAGGGTTCAAGCAGCTCAGGATCATATTATCTGCCCATGCGATTTGGTGTGTCACCTATCATTCAGAGATGGTGGTGAGTACCACACGGTCCTGGCTGAAATGATTGTCTGCATGGTACTGATATCCATTTTAAGATCGGTGTTCATCTCTGACTGGGCTATGAGAATCATCCCGCCTGAAGTTGCCAGAGGTGCTGGAACACTATACCACTGTGTCTCATGTCACAATGCTACCTGCCCACCTTTCATATTAAAGAGTACGGATATGGCACTGTGAGCAAAACATTCAAGTGCACTTCAAAGAAGCTGCTGCATGAACAGTAGTTGCTTTATCATCTGCTACTCTGTTGTACATTACAAAATTGACTTCAGTCGCTTCTTATAACTTCTCTGCCACCAGTTAACCTTTTACATCTGCTGAATGCTACTTGATATCATACTCTTACATTGACATATTACAAAGCTGTAATGGAAAAGCATACTCTTACACTGACGTATTACAAAGTTGTAATGGAAAAGCAGATGTGATCCCAGATGATGTGTTTTTGTGTGCAGAGGGCCTGACACTGCACCTCTTCCGGAACCGAGAAGCAATGGGTGGTGTGCTGGCGGAGGCCATGGCTTCTTTCCCTCGACTGGCCTGCCTCGAGTTCAATGGTTGCCTGAGGCAGGCACCGAGGCGGTACCTGCGACTTCTCTGCCGGCTTGCCTGCAGTGTCCGATGCGATTGTGAGTTCATATGTTCAAATGTGTGTGAATTCCTAGGTAACTAATTGCTGAGGTCAACGATCCCTAGACTTACACACTACTTAAACTAATATATGCTAAGAACAACACACACACCCATGCCCGAGGGAGGACTCGAACCTCTGGCAGGAGGAGCCGTGCAGTCCGGTACGTGGCACCTCAGACCACACGGCCGATTGTGAGTGATCTGCTCTATGTTAGATATTCTTGAAATAAGTTCATTTTGCCAGTAAGGGTGAACCGACAACAAGTTTGGTAAATTTCTATAAAGTACTGACAACATTTTGCTTTGTAACGTGATTGCTGGTAAGCATGATCTTATTACTAGTTCTGATCAGTTTTTAAAATAGATTTAATATCCTTTTGTTTGTGAGTAGGTATTGTTATTGAGTGGTTTAACACTTTTTCAGTAATGGGTAAAGATGATTTTTGTATTTTTACTTGTTAAATGGGCTAATGGTTGTGACAGTGCCTATCTGCATTGTCCATTAATCCGTCAGAGTCTGGTGAAACAGCTGTAAATTTATTTCTAGGAATTGTGCAAATGAAATACACTATACAGGTTTCCAAATGATATGGCTTATTTTCCCACATTTATTACCACCAAAAACACTATTGTGACCATATTCATTTTCACATAAAATGTTTTTGTGAAGCAGATATCTACACTATCCATAACACAATACCTCAGTGGCAAATACAATCACAGTATACTTTTACTTGTTAATGGACATCTTAAGTTGCATGATGGCAGGTAGTAAAACACAGAGATTATTTTTAGACATGGAAACATCTAAACATCATAAACGGATAATAACTTTGAAGCATTTCCCTATCAATGTTTAGGCATTAATCGAAATTTAACTGAGAGCTTTCCAAAGATATAATATATGAGGTGACATGATATTTACAACTTCAATACATGACTCTTACATATATTCCAACAGCTGCAATAAATTTACGCACAGATGTTATGAGTTTACTTCCCAGCTGCAGACTCTTTACAGACTAGTTGCACTTAGATATTACTGATGCTATGTCTGAGGCCAGACACAATTTTAGTTGGTGTTTAACTATGAGAGGTGCTCAGTAAGTAAAACAACAGGTTTTTTTTTATGAAAGCTGGTTGGTTTTATTCAGGATCCTACTACACAATATCATTCCCCCACTCTTTTGGCTACAAAACCCTATTTTTCAACATAATCTCCATGAAATTCAACAGCCTTATTCTGTCTTACCAGAAAGCCCTGTATGCCCGCATGGTACCACTCTGCTTGTTGACATCAGAGCCAATGTCAGCAATAACTTCCCCATCATCCATGTATTACTTCCTTCAGTGTGCATCCTTCATTGGGCCAAACAAATGAAAGTTGAAAGGTGCAAATGTGGGCTGTAGGGTGGATGAGGAAGTTTTGTGAGCTCCTCGTGGGTGCGAAGACTTGTGTGAGGCCTTATTGCGGCATGGAGAAGGTCATTTGCATTTGTGTAGCAATGGACACGCTGAAGACATTTCTTCGATTTCATAGCTGTGTGCGGCCAGCTGACATGTGGGAGACTGGACAGTTTTGAGCAACCTTGTTGGCGTTTCCCACTACGTCTCACCATGCTTTTGTTCACTGCCAGGTCTCCATAGACATTCTGCAAGTGCTTATGAATATCTGTGTAGATACGGTTTTCCACCAAACGAAACTCAATGACTGCTCTTTGCTAGGAATGACCTCCTTATAGATGCAATTTTGAAGGCTACATATAGCACCACCACCTGTCAGAACTTCATGAAACTACAGGGGCTGAAGTGGGAATATTCCACGATGTCCCACAAAAATTTCTTAATTTTTTCAACTGAAACTGGTTGAGAAAAAATGTGTTGCAGTGGTTATTGAATGCCCATCGTGTTTAAAGACTGGACAGAACATATTATGATCTCGAAAATTACGTAATCATTTCAAAAATGGCTAAGTTAGATCTTGCCACTCAGAATGGACTATCAGCAGTGATTTTGTTTGTGAAATATGTCGTGGTCTAGGAAATTAGAAAAGTTTATAAAACCATTTTATACATCTACGTTGGTAATATCCTGTTTATGAATACAAGGTCCATATGGAGAATTATGGTAAATTATGCAAAAATATTAACTGATGACTTAGTCAAACGGTAAAGTATGCCATCTGTTGTATAAAAATTAGCTCAGCAAAAATATGGTGATAAAGGTCAGAATCTAAAATGCACAGACGCAAAATCTGTAATGGAAAATGCAGCTACTCCTGAACTTCAGTTAGTTTTACAGAAATATGTTTCTGAAAAGTTGGAATGCCAGTATTTCTAATGAGTTTTGCCACCAAGTCCACAAATAGATACCAGCTAACATGAAAATTTTGAAGTTGAATGGAACTGTAGTAAAAAGTTCACTTAGTCATAACTTTTGATTAATGGAATTTTCAGTAAACCTACATGTACGATTAGAATCAGTACATTAAAAATAATGCCTTTAATGATGAGTTTAAGATTTTGCAATATTTAGGCACCTGTCACATGAATGTTACTCAAAAAATGTTCAAAAATCAAAAAATAGTAAAATTAAAAAATTAATTATAATTAGAGGTGCAATGAGAGTAATTGGGAAATTCATAACACCCTCCCCCTCCTCCCTCTACCCACCAGAAAAAGGAGTTGTACAGACAGATATTACGAAGTAGCTGACTTGATAATTCAGTGGTATATGAGTGATTGTTAAACATTTCTCCATAATCATAAAAATAATTACAACTTAAATCATCTGACATCCAAAACATTACAGACATAGCACCTATAATAACGTCATGTGGTCATCATCATTATATAAAAATTAAGGACATGCTGTAGAGTTTTATAGGCAACTGCACACATTCACACTTGAAAAAGATTAATAAAAATGGTTCTTTTCGCAATAGTTTTCTTTTTTTGTCTTACACGTATTCTGAAAATTTGATTATGTAACTCACAGTTTTGTTTAAAACACGTAACACACACTTTGTTGTGACCTGCCTACTCCTTTCAAAGGTCCAGACTGTGGATCCATATCCCAGACACCTTGGTTCACTAGCTCTAGGTATTCAGACATATGGAAAAATACATGAAACACACTCTAAGTAAAGCAATAATACTTACTTCTACACCTGGAACATAATGGCTCCAATCTTTCTATGTATGAAATATAGATTCCAAATATTTGCTGAATTTTTTAAATTATCATGCATAAATCAGTCTAAAGGGCCTGGAAGGTGTTCGTCAAACCTATACTTTGTGAGGACAACCACTGCGATAAACATCACTGACATGTTGTGAGTGTAATATCTGTGACTTGATCAGAGGCTCTAGTTCATTCTTAGTGTCCATGGTGAACATTTGTGTGTCTTTTATTTGTGTATATATTCACTCAATAAAATGTAAGTCTACTGTACCATGCCTTATCTCATTTATACCATACACAACGTCATTACACACAAAAATCAGAATTACTGGATTTACCAAACTTTACTGAAAGTCTCTGAAATGACAATTTTACTAGGCTTTAATTCTGTCAGAATGCCACATATTCAGTTTGTTTATTGACTGTGGTTAATTAGCAGCATACTTTTCTTAGTGCATTGCTACTTGAAATCATTAACACCAAAGACATAAACAGCAAATTTTTAGAATAATGAAAAATAAAATATGCAGAAGTAAATGGTTAGCAATTGGTCAGAACTTTAATATTTCATTCAATTTCTTCTTTAAAGTGCTATAAACTGCCAGTGCTGCTCACATATAGCTTTAGTTCACACAGATGTTTTACCATATCAAAACCATCTTTATCTTCACACAGCCAGATGTATTGTTCACTTATGCCTGTATCTTCATTAAATACTTTCTTTAACTGAAGAAGTGCATTTGCAAATTAAACTGCTTTAAAGACAAGGTCCCTAACTCTTGCTACTTCACACAATACCTCACATATTTCCCATTATTACTTCAAATATTCCATTACATTTTATTGCTTCACATACAATACTCATTGATTCATTACATCATTACCATTGCTTCATTACCACATCATCATACAATCATTAATCAGGAATATCCTTGCTTTCTTTCATAAGCAAAAAATGACTCTGTTAAACAACAGTCCACTGCAACAAATCAATATCATTATTTAACGCAATAGTTGGATCATTCTAGTGACTGCAAGCAGATCGAGATGAGTGGCCTTGCATGTGGAGTTTCAACAAGACTCACAATTTGCTTCATTGACCCCAAAACTGATCATGGCCCCCTGGTTCTGAGTCAAGTGGAAGGACTGAACCAGAGACTTTGACAGTTCTGTCACAAGCTAGGCTGCAACTTCCTAGACTTGTGCCACGGGGTTGAGAACTGTAGGGTCCCCGTAAATGGGTCAGGTGTGCACTACACATCACAGGCTGATACCCAGGTAGCTGACTGTGTGTGGAATGCACACAAAGGTTTTTTAGACTAGGCAGCTCTCTGTCCAGCCCAGATAATGATTGCTGTAGGAGACCCAAAAGCATTAAAGTAAGATTTAAAGTAATGCCCCCCCCCCCCAGGTGACAGCATAAAAAATCCTAGCAGTTAACAGCTGAAGAATTCACAACAAACTGCCAGAGTCTGAAGTGTTTTTGGAAAGCAGTGAAGCTCACATTGAAATAGGTACAGAAAGCTTGTTTAAATATCTGAAGTAAATATGAGTGAGATTTTTTGGGAAAATTTAAGTGTATATCAAAACAGTAGGCTGATGCAAAGTGAAGGTGGTGTAATTGACACAATAGACAAGGAATTCAAATCCACAGGGATACAAATTGATGCTACATGCAAGATTCTTTGGAAAAAACTCAGTGTCAGGGATGGGTATAAAATTGTAATTCTGTCCTTCCATCAACTACCAGACTCACCTCTTCATATGGCTGAAGATGTTAGAGAAAATGCCAGTTCACTACTATGTAAGTTTTCCAATTGTCCTGTAATCATCAGAGGAGACTTCAGTCATTCAACAACAAATTGGAGAAATTACAGTTTTGTTAGATGTGAGTATGACAAGAAATCCAATAAAACAGTACTAAATGCTATGAAAACTACCTGGAACAGATAGTTCGGAACCCCACTTATGATGGAAATATATTAGACCTAATGGCAACAAACAGACCTAACCTTTTTGAGAATGTCCACATTAAAATTGGTATCAGTGACCATGAGGCAGTTGTATATAACAATGACTACCAAGGTACAAAGACAACTAAAGCAAGTAGAAAGATTTATATGTTCAGTAAACTAAATAAAATCAGTAGATTCATATCTCAATGAGGAAAAAGGAACTTTAAGCACAGGATAGAAGCATGTAGAGGAATTGTGGTTCAAGTTTAAAAGAATAGTTGACCATTAACTGGATAGTTAATGATGGAGGAATCCTCCATTGTATACAGTCACTGTACAAAAACTTCTAAAGAAACAGAGACAAGAGATATGCTAAATGAAACCTATTTAACTCCTAGGAGAGCAATGAGTGAAACCTTCAATGACTACCATAGCAGAATGTTGTCAAACGATCTTCCACAAAACCCAAAGAAATTCTGGTAACCTGTAAAGGCTGTTACTGAGAGTAAAGTAAACATCCAGTCATTTGTGGATGAGACAGGAATTGAAATAGAGGGTAACAAAGTAAAAGCTGAAATGCTTGACTCTTGTTTTTAAATGTTGCTTTACAAAGGAAAACTAAGGAGTCTTGTCACAATTTCTGATACCAGATATTATTGTCAGTCATAGATATTATTGTCAGTATTATTGTCATAGATATTATTGTCAGTGGCATTGTGAAACAGCTGGAATTATTAAACTTGAACAAAGCTCCAGAGCCCAATCGAATCTCTGCCAGATGCTATATTGAATTTGTGGCTGAGTTAGCTCCTGTTTTAACTATACTTATATATTCCTCAAACAAAAAGCCAAGCCCAGTAGTTGGAAGAAAGCCGCACACCCACCTACAAGAAGGATTGCAGAAGTGACCCACAAAATACCATGCAGTATGCTTGAAACCCATTTGTTGTAGAACCTTTGAATATATTTCCTCGAGCCTACAATCGTGGATTCTGAAAACACCGATCATGTGAAACACAACTTGTACTTTTCTCATATGACACATTAAAAGCCTTGGATCAAGGCAGTTAGGTAGATGTACTATTACTTGATTTCTGAAAAGCATTTGACTCAGTACCACACTTGCACTTATTATCAAAAGTAGGATCATATGGGATATCAAGCAAAATATGTGACTGGATTAAGGATTTTTTGGTAGGGAGGCTGTGGAAGTCACTTTGGGTGACTTGCGGGACTAGCAGTGCCGGAAGAAAGGATATTGCAGAGATTTGGCTGATCCAAAGCCTTGGGTATGTTTCCAGAACCTTGAGTTGTAAATGCATAACTGTGAAGCTATGGCCATAAAACAGCAGAAACCCAAGTCAGGTGAGACTTACCAGTTGGGATGAGAAGGAAATAGTCCTTCCTTCTGATCCCATCCAGTAAGTCTACCCTGACCCTGGATTCTGGGGGATTTTTCCAAACTCTACCCCTTTTCCTAAACCTATCCAGTCGTTTTCCCTCAGCCCTCTTCCTTCCCCTTCAATCCTTCTGCTGGAAGATGGAGGCACGGCACTGGTTTCAAAAGCCTGCATGAGTAAAACCTTTTTTTATATGTGTGTCTCCTGCTGTCGCTTAGTAAGTAGATTTTTAATCTATCCAATTACATAAGTTGTTTAAAGGCAGAAATGATTAAGGATGGTAGTGACATTAAAAAGGAGTTTAAGAATGACATTAGTAGTCTGGGTTCAAAACTAGACCATACTAACCAAGAAGCTGGTGTAATTAATGTTAACCTTAAAATGTGGACAGAAAGGTAGACTCAGTGAAAACATGTTTAGAAAATAATTTATAAGAAATGTCAAAAAAGTAGCATCAAAATTAAACAGTTTTGGTACTGACAAGCTATTGAGCAAACACATAATTGAAAACCAGTGTAATAAGAAGATGGAAGTTGATGTTCTCAGTTCTTGTTGTGATGATGTAACAGAAGTAGTGAAAAAAATGTTCCTTGTATGACAGTAATGAAATAATTAACAATGCAAAGCAAATGGCTACTGTTAATATTGAGAAAGTGGGGGTAATTAAAGAGCATGTTAGTAATGCCTTTGCAGATACTGAAACTGAATGTTTGGAAATAAAGAATAAAATTATGAACAAAATTTATGATAATGTTGAAGAAAAGAATAAGAGTGATGTACTTAGTAATAACATCTGGGGTGGGAAAAGAGATTTTCCAATGATGAGGATGTTCACACAGCCGTTTTCAAATGTCTTCATGACCAGAGGATGATTATTGTTATTGAGGTAGTGAACGACTGATATAAACCATTGCTTACAAAGACTTCATGACTATGATGAAAAAGATTGTGATGTATGTACGTCACTTTGAAATTTAATGCAGCATTCAATGATTGTGTCTGTGCCTGCCAGAATAATGTGTAAGTTATGTTTTTAAGTCTCCTCTTATACTAGACAGAATCAATTCCAGTGTACTGTTGCAATAAAACCCAACACATTCTGTTTCTCCCCGTGTAATACTTTATGAGATGACTTAATGTATCTGCACAAAGGTGACATTAATGAAGAGAAAGATGTCATATTTCCGGGATTGAGTGCATGTTAAGCTCACATGAGGCACATTCTCATGACACTGTAGGGGTGTTGAATGCCACTACCTTTGAGACTAATTGTTAGCTCAAAAGCTTGCCATCAGGACCATCAATAATATTACTTCATGAGCTTCATGAAGGTCATTGTTTAATAAGCTAGGAATTTTTTATATAGTTCAGTGTGTACTCTCTTTTAAGATTTATTTTTGACAGCATATGTTTGCATGAAAGAGGTCTTTTACTGATAATAAAAATCAGTTTCACTTGAAATGCAATTTGCACTATCAGAACAAGACACAAAATAAATTTTAATACAGACTTTGCTTCCTTGTCTAGTGTTCATAGTGGAGTTATGAACTCTGGTGCAAAGAGATTAAATAGGATCCCACTGAATACAGAGCCATACTGAGGTAATTCTACGGCCTTGACAGAACTTCCAAAGCTGTGCCCCCTCCCCCTTACCATTCTCTCCCTCTGGACCTGTAAAATTACTTCTCTGCAATTTGTTGTACACAGATTTAGCAAATTATGTGATTGCTGAAACTGTGTTCAAAAGATGGTGCAGCCACTGGTATCATAAAAAAGCACGTCTTAGTCCATACTTTGAAAGATCTCTGAAAAATCTAAATGGGAAGCCATGTCAAAGCTCTTCATCAATTCTTTCACAAGGAACTTGAAAGCAGCTCCACTGTATCAATATCTCTGAGAAAAACTGACTGCACAATTTTCAAGATACTATATAAGCTTTTATTTATGGCATGTTCTAACAGAGAATTAAAGGCAGATTAAATGGTGCAATTATTTCTACATCTACATCTACATTTATACTCCCCAGGCCACCCAACAGTGTGTGGCGGAGGGCACTTTATGTGCCACTGTCATTACCTCCCTTTCCTGTCCCAGTCGCGTATGGTTCGCGAGAAGAACGACTGCTGGAAAGCCTCCGTGCACGCTCAAATCTCTCTAATTTTACATTCGTGATCTCCTCAGGAGGTATAAGTGGGGGGAAGCAATATATTTGATACTTCATCCAGAAACGCACCCTCTTGAAAGCTGGACAGCAAGCTACACCATGATGCAGAGCACCTCTCTTGCAGAGTCTGCCAATTGAGTTTGCTAAACTTCTCCGTAATGCTATCACACTTACCAAATAACCCTGTGACAAAAAATTTGAGTTCTCTTTTCCATTCTACTTGCTATTCTATCAAATACTCTAGCCCAAATGGTTCCTCCTACTCCTGTAGGATTATGGATGTTTACACTGCAGCCTCATTGCTGGCTCTTGATGAAACAAATAGTGATGGGCAAACCAGGAACTACAAAGTTCTTGATTCTAATAAAGTTACTGTTTTTCTTGATGGATGATCTTGGTTCTTACTTTCTAGTCCTTGTTTCTCAGTTCTTGCTTTTAAGTTCTCTGTTTTCTGTCTCACTTCTTAATTCTCACTTTTATATTTTCAGTTTTTGGGTCTCACTTCTTAATTCTCATTTCATTGTTCTGGCTTCTAGGTTGTCACTTCTTGGTTCTTGCTTCTCATTTCTCACCTGTGTATTGATTTCCACTGAACAATAAAAGACCGAAGTTTACGATTTTCAGATTTGTAATTGTTTTAATTTTGTGCCTGCTGCCTTTAAAATGGCAATTTGGGGAATGCCATCGACTTCTTCATTTGTTAAACAAAGTATAAAGTGGAACTGAAATATATGTATTAAAACATACAACACAGCATTTTACGGACTACAATATGCAGTTTTTTTCTTCAAAAAAAAAAAATGCCTCCAAAATTCACATGCATCTCATACTCGAAATTAATATAAAAATGTCCAGTGTTTGATTTAAAATTCCCACCATTCTTAAAAATGGCCATATATTCAATGCTGCAGGAAACCTATCTCTATCCGGCAACATTGGATTCAACTGGCAGCAGCAGTGCACCAATGTGACATGAGTTGCAGGGATTCACAAGCTTGCTAACCTTGTCTCTGCCCCCCTCCCCTTTCCTTCGCCACAATCCCAGAACACTGTCTAGCTCATGATGCGTCATACGTCATTGCAGTCTGCCATGGCAGTGAACTTGAATCAACAGTGATTGGTGTTATCTGTAACAGTCCAATGCTTTTGTTAGTAGCTAGTTTCGTAATGGAAAAAAAAGGTATTCATTTGATATTTTGATATGGGCTATAAATTGAAAGTAATAGCATATGCAAAAGAACACGAAAACAGAGCAGCTGAGTGACACTTCAGCCCTCCACCAACAGATTGGTGGCCTAGTAAGGAAGAAATGAAAAAATGAGGAATACTAACAGTGCAAATAGAGGACTGACTGCAAAAAAGTCAAAACTAGAAGATGACTTATTGAAATGGATTGAAGCACACTGTCAAAATGGCACTGGAATTAATAGAAAAAAGATTCAAATACATGCTCACAAACTAGCACTACAGTGGAACTCTACAGACTTTAATGGTGGAGTTGGTTCGTGCTTCATGTTTATAAAAAGTCATGGACTTACCATGCAAACAGAAACCAAAATATCTCAGAAAATACCAATAGAAAATGAAGAGAAGATATTATCTTTCCATCACTTTATTATTCATCACCAATAGAAAACTAGTGTGGAACTAAGCCAAATAGGGAATATGGACGAAACAACTCTGACATCTGATGTGCTGAGTAACAGAACTGTTGCCGTGAGAGGTGCTAAAACTGTAACTATAAAAACATGAATATAATAGAGGGAAACATTCCATGTGGGAAAAATATCTCTAAAAACAAACATGTTGTAACTTACCAAATGCAAGCGTTGGTATGCTGACCGAGAGAATAACAAACACAAACACACACACAAATTTCAAGCTTTTGCAACCCACGGTTGCTTCATCAGGAAAGAGGGAAGGAGAGAGAAAGACAAAAGGATGTGGGTTTTAAGGGAGAGGGTAAGGAGTCATTCCAATCCCGGGAGCGGAAATACTTACCTTAGGGGGAAAAAAGGACGGGTATACACTCGCGCACACACACACATATCCATCCACACATACACAGACACTGGATATGGGTGTATGTGCGAGTGTATACCTGTACTTTTTTCCCCCTAAGGTAAGTCTTTCCGCTCCCGGGATTGGAATGACTCCTTACCCTCTCCCTTAAAACCCACATTCTTTTATCTTTCCCTCTCCTTCCCTCTTTCGTAATGAAGCAACCGTGGGTTGCAAAAGCTTGAAATTTGTGTGTGTGTTTGTGTTTGTTATTGTCTCTATCAACATATTAACGCTTGCATTTGGTAAGTTACAACATCTTTGTTTTTAGATATAACTATAAAAACAAGTGGACATAAAAAATGCACTACACTGTTGTCCTTTCATGTTGTGCTGATGGTACTAAACTTAATCCAGTGACCATTCCCAAGCACAAAACAATGCCAAAACCTTCTGAAATACCTCCAAGTGTTGTTGTTCATGTACATGACAAGGGTTGGATGGACGGGGCTGGTATGAAATTGTGGGTTAATAGAGTGTGGGAGAGAAGGAAAGGCGGTTTACTGAAGAAAAGTTCTCTTCTCATACTAAATCAGTTTAATAGCCATTAGAAAAATTCTGTGGAAGAGAAATTGTGACAGGGAAATACAGAGCTTGCTGTTATTCCAGGAGGATTTGCTTCACAACTGCAACCTGTTGATGTCCCAATAAATAAACCATTTGAAGTATATAAGAGAGAGTAATGGAACAAATGGATGATGGATGAAACCCAACATGAAGTTACACCGAAGGGAGTTTCAAAATGATGTACAATCAAACAGGTGTGTCAGTGGATAAGACAATCATGGTCTAGAGTGAAAGAAGACATTATTGTTAAAACTTTCATAAAGTGCAGCATAAGTAATTCTCTTGATGGCAGTCAAGGCCATTTTATATATGGCGCGGACAGTGATGATGACAATGAGTAAGAACAAGAAGATAAAGAAGAAGAAAGTTCAGATGATGATTTTCATGGATTTGAAAGGTCAGGTCAGTTTTATGAACTAAGAACTTCTTTTACTCTGGCTTTGCAGTTGGTAATAAAAATGGTACAAATGTTATTTTAAAAAAAATGTTTAAAAATTAAGGTGCGTCTTACAGCCCATAGCATCTTAGAGTCTGTAAAATATTTTATATTTCCAAGAACAGATACGTATAACTACGGAATGAAATGTTCCATTAACTTTCAAAGCTCATTGTGAAAATGGAAGTAGGTAAAATGTAAATCAAACAGTTGTGATGAAAATAATGAAGATGTTTAATAACTAATGAAATAGGAAGTGGTAACAATCTCTGTGGGTGGCCAGGAAATATGGGTAGAAGCCACTGGGAAATGTCATGGTGTTTGATTTGCTTTCTGTCCAGGAGACACCATGTGTCAACTGAGCAGGCGTCTGTGGTCTAGGGGTATGCTTCCTATAACCAATAACATTGTGTGCAGAGTCATAGGAAGTACCGAACAGTGTATTTGAAGAGGCAGTACATTCAAGACACCATTCCACATGGCCCATCTACATTAACACAGACAAGAAATTGGACTACAAAGGATACAAAAATACTGCTGCCACAGCAGCATTGGCCAATCTCCCTACATATGTAGGCTCTCTAAGAATGACTTACTGAGAGTAACATCTATTGGCAGCACTAGGTACTTGATAGCCTGATGTTGTGATCTGTGGCCTCAGAAAGCACAGAGTTTAATGTTGAGTCAAGCAAATGATAGTTAACAATGAGCATTGACAATGTATCAGTGAGTCCTTGTTCGCTTGTGTTCATTTCCATCCATCTGTATAAAGGAGGCTTATAGAAAGAACACATAGCATACAATATGTAATTTCATTAAAATGAATGTGTGGGTGTATATTTCTGTGTACCTTTGGAAGGCTTGAAGCAATATTAGCCAGACTACTTGCTCTCTGAACAGAAGTACTGTGATGATAAGACTGTCCTAGAACACTTATTTGGAGGTGGAGGAGAGTGGCGGTGGCAGTAGGAAAGGACTTGCATATTTAAAAAATGGCTGATATTAGTGTCAAATAGTCATTTTTAGGACCTCTTAGCTGATTGGTAACATGCCTTAATTTAGTTGAATAAAATATTCTGAAAATATTTTCAGATGAACAAAACACTTTATAATTTTTGATAAGGAACTGAAACGGAAGACATGTTTTATCCCATCATGTTCCCAAACAAAATTCGTCTTCCTATTAGACATAAATGGATATAACATTTATTAACTAGAAACTACTTCCACCCAAATTCCTTGGATACAATCTTTAACTTGTCTAAGAATACTGCATATATGATCTTTAATTTTTTGAACAGAAAATTAGCTGCAGTTTACTGTATATAATTGACAATGCACTTCACAATTTTGATGGTGGCAGTGCAGTGAGCCATGCAAAACACCACATCTTGAAGGTATACATCATTCATTTAACTGCAGAAATGGGTACAACTATTTATTTATTCCTGTTTTGTTGATCTAGTGAACAAAAGAACTGAATGTATATGGAACATGTAGTAATTAACAAAATTAAAAATTAAAAATTGAGATATTGTAACCATACATGTGGATTAAATAAGCTAACAATTAGAAACAGTAACATAACATGTGTACAGGAACAAAATGTGCCAATAATTGCAAATGTGAGCGTTTACTGTACTGAAACTGAAGTGTAAAACAATAAAGTCATACAGTACAGTTCTTCCACACATTAAGTTACAAAGTTACTAAAATTAAGTACAAACTTAGCATAAAAAATTTCAGTGATGTAGTAGGCTAAGTATTCATTTACAAAGTGATAATAACAAATATTACATGTACAATGTATCATCCCTAAACTACAGTGGAGAGAGAGTAAAAGGAGTTTTCCAGTAAATATTCCTTTAATTTAATTTTAAATTATGGCATTACATTGGCAAGACATTTTATGGCAGATAAGAGTGTGTTGAACACCTTTGTGCTTGACTAATGTAACCCCTTTTGCAGAAGAATGAAGCTTTCACTGTAAATAGCCAAGTCGTGTTTTGATCTTGTATTGTGGTCACATTAGGCACTATTGGTTTTGAATGTGGAGTGGTTCTTAATTACAAAGCATGTAAGGTATAGGATATACTGTGAGGTCATTAAGAGTATTATTAATTAAAAAAAAAAAAAAAAAAAAAAAAAAAAAGATTTCTGTGTGAATGATTTCTAACTCTGCTTATAATCTGGATTTCTCCTTTCTGAGCAACAAATACTTTTTTGCCTATGGTTGGTTATCCCAAAATATAATGCCAAAGGGCAACAATAAATGAAAATAACCAAAATAAGCAGCATTAACAGCATCTGTTTCAACACTTGGTGCTATAATACGAGGGTGAGTCAAATGAAAACCTTAAATATGTGATAACAAATCGAAATTTCACACCGTTATCCTGTATGTTGGTAAGCATGCTACAAACAGCATGTAGAATGGCCTGTAGGTATCAGCATCATGCAGATGCACACATACTATCGCAGTATCAGTATAAAGATGGCCGCCCCAGTTGGAACTTGCACCAGTGAAGAACAGCGTTCTGTTAGTCGGTTTTTGCGTAGTGAAGGTGTGAAATCTATTGAAATTCATCGATGAATGAAGGTTCAGTATGGCGATGCATGTTTGTCACAGCAGCAAATCTACAAATAGGAGTAGGAAGTTCGCAAATGGTGTGACTGTAGTGGAAGAGGCTCCTTGTCCAGGTCAGGCACAATGAGTTGTGACTCCACAGAACATTGCACCAGTTGAAGCCATAGTGAAGGATGCCGAGTGACACTGAATGACATTGCAGCATGTTTACAGATTAGTTGTGGGTCAGCACACCATATTGTGCATGATGTGCTCCAGTTTCACAAAGTGTCTGCAAGATGGGTGCCATGGCAGCTGACTTCTGAAATGAGAGAATGACGTGTTGATGCTTGTGAAGAACTTCTTTGGCACTTTGAAGAAGAAGGTGATAGCTTCCTTGCAAGAATCATTACTGGGGATGAACCTGGGTTCACTTCCATGAACCAGAAATGAAGAGAGCGAGCAAGGAATGGCGCCATTCCTCATCACCAAAACCAAAGAAGTTCAGAACAGAACCATCAGCAGGGAAGGTTGTGCTGACTGTCTTTTGGGATGAAAGAGGCGTCATTTTGGAGCATTACATGCCTAGAGGGACTACTGTCACCAGTGCATCATACACAGATCTCCTAAAAAAATCATCTGCGGCCTGCAATCAAAACAAAACTATGTGGATTGCTGTCAGCAGGTGTCCTTTTGCAACATGACAATGCAAGGCCCCACACTGCCCGTACAACAGTTGCAACAATCACAGACCTGCATTTTGAGTGTCTAACTCATCCACCATACTCACCAGACCCTGCCCCAAGTGATTTCCATATGTTTGGACCACTCAAAGATGCAATGGGAGGAAAGAAGTTCCGTTTTGTTGAAGAGGTACGTCACACGGTGCATGAGTGGTTGTGCAGACTACCAAAAGAATTTTTTGCTAAAGGAATTTATGCACTATGTAAGCACTGGAGGACTTGCATTGAGTGTGGAGAAGATCTACATCTACATCTACGTCTACATGATTACTCTGCAATTCACATTTAAGTGCTTGGCAGAGGGTTCATCGAACCACAATCATACTATCTCCCTACCATTCCACTCCCGAGCAGCGTGCGGGAAAAACGAACACCTAAACCTTTCTGTTCGAGCTCTGATTTCTCTTATTTTATTTTGATGATCATTCCTACCTATGTATGTTGGGCTCAACAAAATATTTTCGCATTCGGAAGAGAAAGTTGATGACTGGAATTTCGTAAATAGATCTTGCCGCGACGAAAAACGTCTTTGCTTTAATGACTTCCATCCCAACTCGCGTATCATATCTGCCACACACTCTCCCCTATTACGTGATAATACAAAATGAGCTGCCCTTTTTTGCACCCTTTCGATGTCCTCTGTCAATCCCACCTGGTAAGGATCCCACACCGCGTACCAATATTCTAACAGGGGACGAACGAGTGTAGTGTAAGCTGTCTCTTTAGTGGACTTGTTGCATCTTCTAAGTGTCCTGCCAATGAAACGCAACCTTTGGCTTGCCTTCCCCACAATATTATCTATGTGGTCTTTCAACTGAAGTTGTTTGTAATTTTTACACCCAGGTACTTAGTTGAATTGACAGCCTTAAGAATTGTACTATTTATCAAGTAATCGAATTCCAACGGATTTCTTTTGGAACTCATGTGGATCACCTCACACTTTTCGTTATTTAGCGTCAACTGCCACCTGCCACACCATACAACAGTCTTTTCTAAATCGCTTTGCAACTGATACTGGTCTTCGGATGACCTTACTAGACGGTAAATTACAGCATCATCTGCAAACAACCTAAGAGAACTGCTCAGATTGTCACCCAGGTCATTTATATAGATCAGGAACAGCAGAGGTCCCAGGATGCTTCCCTGGGGAACACCTTATATCACTTCAGTTTTACTCGATGATTTGCCGTCTATTACTATGAACTGCGACCTTTCTAACAGGAAGTCACGAATCCAGTCGCACAACTGAGACGATACCCCATAGGCCCGCAGCTTGATTAGAAGTCGCTTGTGAGGAACAGTGTCAAAAGCTTTCCGGAAATCTAGAAATACAGAATCAACTTGAGATCCCCTGTCAATAGCAGCCATTACTTCGTGCGAATAAAGAGCTAGCTGCGTTGCACAAGAACGATGTTTTCTGAAACCATGCTGATTACGTATCAATAGATCATTCCCTTCGAGGTGATTCATAATGTTTGAATACAGTATATGCTCCAAAACCCTACTGCAATCCAACGTCCATGATATAGGTCTGTAGTTTGATGGATTACTCCTACTACCCTTCTTAAACATGGTGCGACCTGCGCAATTTTCCAATCTGTAGGTACAGATCTATCGGTGAGCGAGCAGTTGTATATGATTGCTAAGTAGGGAGCTATTGTATCAGTGTACTCTGAAAGGAACCTAATCGGTATACAATCTGGACCTGAAGACTTGCCCGTATCAAGCGATTTGAGTTGCTTCGCAACCCCTAAGGTATCTACTTCTAAGAAATTCATGCTAGCAGCTGTTCATGTTTCAAATTCTGGAATATTCCATTCGTCTTCCCTGGTGAAGGAATTTCAGAAAACTGCGTTCAATAACTCCACTTTAGCGGCACAGTCGTCGGTAACAGTACCATCAGCACTGCGCAGCGAAGGTATTGACTGCGTCTTGCCACTTGTGTACTTTACGTACGACCAGAATTTCTTTGGATTTTCTACCAAATTTCGAGACAATGTTTCGTTGTGGAACCTATTAAAGGCATCTCGCATTGAAGGCCGTGCCAAATTTTGCGCGTCTGTAAATTTTAGCCAATCTTCGGGATTTCACGTTCTTCTGAACTTCACATGCTTTTTCCGTTGCCTCTGCAACAGTGTTCAGACCTGTTTTGTGTACCATGGGGGATCAGTTCCATCTCTTACCAATTTATGAGGTATGAATCTCTCAATTGCTGTTGCTACTATATCTTTGAATTTGAGCCACATCTCGTCTACATTTGCATAGTCAGTTCGGAAGGAATGGAGATTGTCCCTTAGGAAGGCTTCTAGTGACACTTTATCCACTTTTTTAAATAAAATTATTTTGCGTTTGTTTCTGGTGGATTTGGAAGAAACGGCATCGAGCCTAGCTATAACGACCTTGTGATCACTAATCCCCGTATCAGTCATGATGCTCTCTATTAGCTCTGGATTGTTTATGGCTAAGAGGTCAAGTGTGTTTTTGCAACCATTTACAATTCGCATGGGTTCATGGACTAACTGCTCGAAATAATTTTCGGAGAAAGCATTTAGGACAATCTCGGAAAATGTTTTCTGCCTACCACTGGTTTTGAACAAGTATTTTTGCCAACATATCGAGGGAAGGTTGAAGTCCCCACCAGCTATAACCGTATGAGTGGGGTATTTATTTGTTACGAGACTCAAATTTTCTCTGAACTGTTCAGCAACTATATCATCGGAGTCTGGGGGTCGGTAGAAGGAGCCAGTTATTAACTTAGTTCGGCTGTTAAGTATAACCTCCACCCATACCAATTCGCACGGAGTATCTACTTCGACTTCACTACAAGATAAACCACTACTGACAGACACAAACACTCCACCACCAATTCTACCTAATCTATCTTTCCTGAACACCATCTGAGACTTTGTAAAAATTTCCGCAGAACTTATTTCAGGCTTTAGCCAGCTTTCTGTACCTATAACGATTTCAGCTTCTGTGCTTTCTATTAGCGCTTGAAGCTCAGGAACTTTCCCAGCACAACTACAAATTTACAGCTACAATTCTGACTGTTCCTTGATCCAAGCAGGTCCTATATTTGCCATGCACCCTTTGAGATTGCAGCCCACCCCGTACTTTCCTGAGACCTTATAAACTAAAAAACCGCCCAATTCACGCCACACAGCCTCCGCTACCCATGTAGCCACCAGCTGAGTGTAGTGAACTCCTGACCTATTCAGCAGAACCCGAAAACCCACCACCCTATGGCGCAAGTCTTTATGTTGAAAAGTGATACAGCTCTGTACCACTTCTGCACAATAAATAATATTTTAAAAAATATTTAAGGTTTTCATTTGACTCACCTTGTGTGTAGTGCATAAGTTGCTGAAGTAAGTCTTTTTGTTGAATTCAGAATATCACAAGACCAATTTAATTTATTGTCAATGTGGAGCACTAAAAGTTTTGAAGAATATACTTGGTGTATGTGCTGATCATTGGATTTTAATCCTACATCCTCCTGAACTTCTCAAGACCATTGAAAATGAATGTACTGGTAATGTTTTTCTTCTTCTTCCTTCATTTCATCCTCTTTGCGGCATGCTGGATCAACCATTTCTTTGTGTGTTATTCTTTTCTTAGAGCCCAGTATTTCTTCATTCTTTCTGATCTTCTTTTCCTCTCTTCTTCTGAGATGAAGGGTTTGGACTTTTTTGTAGATTTGTCTTGGAACCTTATGTTTTCATCTTTAGTAATTAATTTAGCTGTTCGATCGACAAGTGAACTTTCTGAAATCTTTAATTCTACTAGGTCTTTCTCAGTTTCTTTAAACCAGTTGGATTTTGTTTAGCGGTTACGGACAAAGTAAAAGATTTGTTTGGTTAATCTGTTGAAATTCATTCTGAGAAGATCACCATGTTTTTATTTATTTATGTTTTAATTTAAAAGTTGGGCTACTGTAACTGCATTGTAATTACGTGAGTGAATTGTTAAAAGAATAAATAAATGAAAATCTGGATGCTCTACTTCTCAGATAAATTATTGATTCCTTTTGATTCTTGGGAACAGATTCCTCAGTTACCTGAAATTATGTTTTCCACCAATCTCTAAAACAAATCCACGAATCATCAAAACATTTAACCTGCAGCAGCTCTGCCAAACTTACCCAATTCACTCATCCACATGAATAACATATCCACATGGGTATGACTTTCAGTTATAGCAAAACCATCTAAAAATGGATATTTGATACAAGAATTACCTGGCTTCAAGTTTTAGCCAGTGATCGGCAATGAAATTTACAACTGTTGATGTTTTAGCCTGTGTCAGAGTTGAATTTGCACTAAAATAACAGTGAAATACCTGGCACATGAATAAAGACCCCTTCTAGTGGTCTTATGACACCACACGCTTGGGAAATGCAGCTGATAATGAATGGCAGGACAAAGCATAGATTTGCTTACATAAGGGTTCAACTTAGATGAACACAGACTAGTTGTACACAGACACAAGAGATCCAATAGTATTGTTGTTCACCCACAGAAGGCCTATTCTTGAATTCATTTTATTTACACTGCGGATCGTACCAACTCACATTTGAGAACAGCAAAAGTAATGGCTGGAGGGGCAAGTAAATTTCATTTCCCCTTAAAATGTAACCACCTCTTATGGCTACTAGAACTGGATACTTAGCTTAATGTTTCTTGAAGTTCGTAAGTTGAGGTGTGGCTCTCTTCACTACAAATTAACTCAACCCTAAATGAAAGTCTGGGCCCTTCGTATGTCAGGACTGACTCCTCTTAATTGTTAATTGGTTTAAATAAAATTGTTTTTTGTACCACAAGGATGATGTGACATTGGTCCTACAAAATCTGAGACAGTACTAGCCATCCCACAGCTCTTGCTGCTGGTCCTGATATATGTTTTAACAATCAAATAAAAAACCATTCAATACTGCAGTGCTGTTGTTATTATGTGCAAAATTTCATCAGACACAAATGCATGTTGAAGGAACACACTGTGGTGACTACAGCCATTATGAAATACAAGAAATGTATTCACAGCTGGCAATATGAACAACTATCAGCTATATAAGGGAATGTTGACAGTGAAAATTTGTGCCAACACTGAGCAAGTGACTTTTAAGTAAAATGTCTCCCCTGTATGTGAATATACATAATGGATGTATGAGTATAGGTTGTAGACACATGGTTGATGATATATGGAATTGGAGTCTGGCCATGAATTGTCCTCAGATAGCCAAATGGTAAGGCAACTGCTTGCGATAAGCAGGTAATCCAGGTTCAAGTCCCGATCTGGCACAAATTTTCATTGTCGTCATTCCATTATACAACTGATGGTTGTCCATATTCACAAGTGCAAATACCTTTCTTGTATGAGCTACAATTTGTTACTATTTTTCCAGAATAATTAACATGCTGAAATAGTACAGTGGTCGCTGACAAATTACTTGAAATACCTTTCTACATTAACACCTGATTTACAAATCTTAATAACTTTTTAAATATGGGTTTGATTTTGATACTAACATGAATCCTACATCTTTACACTTAGCTAAGCAATAATTACAATCAGATTTCTGTATATGAACTTTGTAAGTACAGGTTTTAACATTTTCTGTACATATTTTCAGACAGTAGATATATTTTGTCAAATTTTGGTTATATTTCACCATAATTACATTCTAGGTGTTCTAATCACATCAGTGTTAACAGCGTGTGCTCATGTGTTTATACTACTTCGCATAATCATCATGAGGTAGTTTTGGGTACTTTGATATAATCAGAATCACAGTTTTCGTTAATAGTCATCCCATTCTGCTACTTTATACCTTACATCTTTTTTGATGGCTTCCTCCATCATAACATCTTGCTCCAGTCCTCAGTCAGCAGAAATCAGAAAAACCTGGAAGCCTTCAGGCATACAGCATATTTGCTTGATCACCCACCTACTGATCTTTGAGATCCTACAGTACTATGGGTATGAGCAAGCTCTATAGGTGGCAACTGTGTGAATCAAGTGCAAGGTAGTGATAGGCATCTGTTCAGTAGTTTCTTTGTTATTACTTGAATGAAATGACACTGTTGAAATGACTGTAAGACAACAGCATACGTTTATACTCATGGACCAAGGGGAAGGCTTCTCCTCAGGCAGACAACAGGAACACAAGGAATAAGAGAACTCATGTATCTCTTACTTTTAGTTATTGAATCACCTGTCTTGCCACACACTAGGCTTAACGTAATGCACGTAATGGGCTATTCCTACCAACTGAAAAGAAAATTAAAACATACTTCATTATCCCCTTCTTCAACAAATTATCTGATTATCCAGATTCAAAAATTTCAGATTCATGTTAGTTACATGGCAAGAAGGAGTGTTCTTATTAAAGCTTTGCAGGTAACAGTGTACAGTAAACAAGCCTCTTAGATGTAACAGTAAAAGCAGTCATCAATCTGAAGATTGTTCAGAACACCATAGAGCTTTACTATACATGGTACTGTTGGAGGTGGTTTGCTGTTGCATTCCTCCGACATTTGAACTGACTTACTCAGCCACTTATAGGGAGGCCTATATTTTTATATAGATTCTGAACCATGATGCAAATTGACATTCTTCACATCAGCAAGCATTGAGGGCTCTAAAAGAAGTGATAAGTGACACCCAAAAAATCCTACAATTGACTGGGAATCAAACCCAAGACCTTTGGATTTATGGTCTGGCACTTTACCTTCAAGCCTCCAAGCCACATGTTATTTATTCAAGTTAGTACTTAGCTACCAGTAGAACATAAACAACAAATATTTCATGTAACTGTGGAAGCAGCTTTTTCAAAGTAGTGCCTTTCCTGCTAGTTACTAGATCATGTTTAGGCAGCATAAGCTCTATAGTAATAGTTTATTGTCAATACAGCATGCAGACTAAGTTTAAAAGAAATGATTTCTTTTTGTTAATGTGTATCACAGCTCATTCACCTGAAGGTTTTCCTCATTTATGGGATCTACACAACATGATGAATGAATGAAGAAATGAAGAGTGAGTGGATACAAGGCAGGAAAAAAAAATTGTGCAATGGGAGGAGTTAGTTATCAATTTCTCAGAAACCTATGCATTACTCTGTAGCACACAGTTCCATCAGAATTACAGGCAACAGCTGATAAACAGTATTATAACACCAAGTTATAGGATTTTCTCTTGCCAAATTCATTCTGCTCATGCATTGGTTTGGTCTTCTCCATACTTTTGAATCAGCAGAATTTGGAAGACTCCGGGATGGTATGTTATCATGTTCAGTCATTGCCAACATCACAGATCAAACAATAACAAAATTATGTGAAGTATGGTGTTGATAATTAGGAAGTGAATTTAATATTGTGTTTTGTGCAAAAATAAATTACAAAGCAAGTATGAACCAATCTTGGATGCTGTTTTCTTCTCCTTGCAGTCATGAACCTTAAAGTAGTTGTTGTTTACAAGGTCACAGCTACTTTTGTTGATGTTTAGTATCAAGTAACAAGCTCATGTGTGGTCCCAGCTTTGCTTGAGAAAGGCAAAACCTGTTCTGCACATCACAACTCTACTGATTCCAGTCAACTGTGCCGGGCAGAGTCTGCCATTTCCCACTCTCTCTTGGGTAACAAGCAAGAAATTCTCAACAAGCAATTGGTACCTTATTTGTTTGGAGAAATATATCTGAGAGAACTTCAAGAATTTGTATCTATAATTGTAGCACAATGAACTAGTAATTCTGAACTTCACACAATTTTTTTTTATTATTATTATTCTTTTCAACTTTCAGGTCTGCGTCGCATGAGCATCGCCATTCAGGAATCTCTTCCACATGACGAGAAGCTCACATCCATAATTGATGATCTTCAGCAAGAGTTTGAGCCACGCTGCAAGGAGAGAGGTGTAAAACTGACCCTAAGTTTAAGCAACATGTAGTTTCGACCCACCTGTGAAACCGTTTTGGTTCTGGAATACGTTTGTCATTCATTGTCTTTTTTGAAGTTGTAACAAATAAAATATTGTGGCCTATGCCTTTATTGGGAAACTTTTTGACTGTCTTCATTTCACTACAAGCCTATTAAAAGAAATTCTTTTAATTTATTTTTAAATGTTAGTTGGCTATCTGTCAGGCTTCTGATGCTGTTTGGTAGGTGACCAAAGACTTTTGTGGCAGCATAATTTACCCCTTTCTGTGCCAATGTCAGATTTAACCCTGCATAGTGAAGATCATCCTTTCTCTTGGTGTTATAGCTATGCACACTGCTATTACTTTTGAACTGGGTTGGATTATTAACAACAAATTTAATAAGTGAATATATATACTGTGAGGTTACTGTTAGGATCCCTAGATCCTTAAATAGATGTCTGCAGGATGACCGTGGGTGGGCTCCAGCAATTATTCTGATCCGTTCCAAGCACTCTTTGTAATGCTGCATTAGCATCTTCAGTCTCTTGATATAGAAGTTTTCACCAGGGAATTGCACCAGTTGGCAACAGTGGTCTTGAGTTCCCCAACATCTTCAAACCAATGTACACTGACCTATTGATTCAGACACAAGAGAGGGTAATAGTCTCATTGCAAAATCATTACAGTAGGGTGGATGGTTGTAAGACTCCCAATGGAAAGGATGAATTTTATCTGTGGTACTATCAGCATTGTGTGGAGGTGCATATCATGGATGGGGGCTATCTTGAATGATTCTTTTCCACGCCAACAATTTTCAGTGGCATATCTCAATTTGATGAGCATTTTGCAGTACTGGTACACATGAGCTGTAATTGTTGACCCATGTTCCATGACATCAACTACAAGAATGTCCTTCGCATTCCAAAAAATGGAACCACTGTCATTGTTTTTCAAACAGGTATAACTTAAAAATAAAATAAGTAACTCAATCTTAAACTACTGACCTGGTCGCATAATACAAGAATTGCTGGAACTGTTTATGCTGTCTTATGTTTCAGCCAATGCAGCCTATTTTAGTGAGGTAAGTTTGTAAGTACCAAATTCAAGGTGTCTTAGACTTCATCTTTATCTTTCAGTGAGCAGACACAATGTATTGGCTAACATTAGTGTGGCCATTGTTACTTTACTTTGAAAATATTTATCTAGATTGTCATTTATAATGGAGATCAACTTTAAACAGATTTATTGTGTTATCATAAATAGGAAGGTATCAAACTTGTGTCCATGGTTGTCAAGTTGAGCAGAGCAAACATTGTCATCTGGAATGTAATGACACTTTTCTATAGTCAGACTGAGCCAAAAAGATGTGTTCCAAACAGTCTGTCACCCTGATATTATCTGTGACACTTTTACATTAATTACCTTTTTGTACCACTGACTTTCTGGAATTCTTGATGTAGTACAACTGACTTTCTTGAATTTTCTTAATGTAATGAACTACTATTCAGTGCCACCAGCTCTTGCCATGTGACTCTGTTAGCTTCTGCCGAGAGTTAAAGGCTGGAAGAGAGCTCTGAAGTATTCAAGCTACAAAATGATGTAACTGCATTTTAAATAACTCTTCTGTATTTTGGTGCTCTTATGTAACAATTACAATGTTATAGATGTGTTATTAATTCATAGCTCATGGCAGACTATTACAACATGCACATGTCTCATGTTGACAGTAGCGATTCAAAGAGAGACAGGTTTAGTAATAATTATCCAGTTGTTTTATTGTTTACATTCTTGCATGTTTCTTTTTGTTCCTTGTTTGCCAAGGGACCATCGTGCTATGATGTCCACGGAACGAGTGAGTCTCCTTAGTAGATGGAGAAACACAATCACTGTCACACCTTGCCAAAGTCCAGAGCTGGTGGCTTTCGCACCTCATCCGTATGCATGTTTATAATATCCCCCACATTGGGATGTCCCACCACTTACAAACTATCTAAATTATGTTTTCAGCTGCTATGAACATCTTTTGTCGACCTAAGAGGATAACAGTGGAACATGGTATTCTGAAGAATGCCATGTTACACCACAGAGCCCATATGAAAGACATCATGTGACGTGATTCACATAACTAATTACAATTATTTTATAACCTGTAAATTTTGTTAAATTGTTATCATTATTAAACTTAAGATATCACAAGACTAAACTTAATTTTATTCCTTTACTACACACTTAGTAACATGTCTGACTATATTTCTTGTACCAGTTATTTTAACTAATAAGTATTTGATTAAACAATAGTAATATCATCATTTTCGTGTTAGATAAATATTGTTATCTAATTCAGTTTACTTGGGAAATAGTTATTGTATCTTTTCTTAATATCCTTGTTTCTTTATTAACATTATTTGTTCAAATTCCTAGCGAGTATTGACTTAACCCTGATGCTATTTCATATGTAAAGAAAACTCTTGAGACATGCCTGTCCTATTTGACAAGGCTCAATCATTATTTCATTAGTTTCTCTCAAATGGAATTCAGTTTTTTTTTTTAAATTGTTGTCGTTAACAGTGCAAGGTTCTCACATTTATTGTGATAAAAATCATTTCAGTCTTTACTTATCATGCTGATATTTCACTCTGCACTATTTTCCACAATTTCAAATCTCAGATTTGTGGTAAGTGACCATGCACCGCAACAAAGATTCGAAGAATCAGTCATTGCTCAAGTAAATCTATTATACTTTAACTGTTTTTGAGAACACTTTGACAGCATAACTAACCACCACTCTACAGCTTCATACCTCTGTAAGAGCTGTGGTTATACCTTATCCTTCGCACAGGTACTGTATATATACATTGTCAAGTTTGTGATATGTGTATCCCTCTTCTTACCCCTCTCCCCCCCCCCCCCCTCCCCTACATAAAAGAAACAATACAGGTCATTCCTACTATGGATTTACCTGTCCTAGGCATGGGCCATCCCTTCTCCTGGCCCACATACCCTTTATTTTAGAATACTTTAATAATATGGTACAGGTCATTCCTTCTGTGGATTACCCTGACCAAGTATTAGGCCATCTGTTTCATTTGGCTGCTATCCTTCCTCTCTCCCTTACCGACATAAATCAGGTCCACCCCATCTTAAAAATCTTAATCATATGCCTAGCTACTGAACCTTACCTTTATAGCTTCCAATGACAAAATTTCTCCATAGCCTATTGACTCCTGTTTTGAATTACATATTGAAGCTCTTTCTCTCATGTTACTCATTCTACATTCATTCTCCCTTTTTTATTCTTATAATTCATGCACTAATTCCATCTACTGTGGTACTGGCAAAATACTTTGCTTGCCAGACTGTTTTAATTTTACTTACACTCTAGCATGTCACTATGTCCTTTAGGTACAAGTATTAGTTCCCTTTCTTTATCCATAACCCCTCCCCTCCTCCCCATGTAATTGGCATTGACAACATGTATTTCAGATCAAAATACAAATGATCTTCTGGATTAGTACACACAAAGGAAAGAAGCAGCATGGGTAAAAAAAAGGGTTTCAGAAATAGAAAGAATAAGTGCATTAGAACCAAATAAATAAGAAGATAGATCCCCAAAGACAGATTCCAATCCCACCCATATGATAGTTAGACAAGGGGGGGGGGGGGGGGGGGGGGGGCGGGGGCGGCTTATGCCTGGGCCCCAGGGGTGAAGGGGAGCATCGAGTACTTTTAATTTATTGGAAGATGAATGGCAACTTGTAAGTAGCCATAAAAAAGTTCCAGTCCTGACTGTTAAAAGCCTGAAGAATACCATCTTTTCAATCTTTCTCTTGAAAGAAAAAAACCTGACTGCAATATGCTTTTTCCTTTCCATGGGAGTTTTCCCCCCTGGCATGGGCGCTGTTACTCGAAGGTATCTTCCTCATGAGTTATTTGTTGAGACACTGTAGGACGAATTATGGTTGTCATACCCTACAGAACAAACAGTTCTGTACAGGCACTGAAAAGTGATCCTAACTACACCTCTATGTGTAGCCAGTAGAGATTGGGTAACAACATATGAGTCATCCCAACCATTATTCGTAAGTGGAAAGAAAAGACATGAAATCATACATACAGAATCATGTTTGTTTTACTCAAATAAAGCTTATAATCATTATTCACTTATGTGGATTCTTTATGCTCAAATAACAAGCTGTCCCTGATACTTTCATGCTTTAGGAGAGGACAGTAAATGATGGATTACAGACAACAGGAAAACTGAAGGGGTAGGAATTGCTTCATGAAAAGTAAATATGAAGTAATGAAACAATTAACTTGGACATCACTCTGCCAAACTTACAAAAGGGTGCAAATTTTTCTGGGATTTAAATTTCTTTATCATATCAGTAGTATACAATGTTTCTTATTGATTTATATCTTTTAGTTTAGAGTAAAATATCTTTCTGTGCAAACTACTGCAACTCTTATATCATACATGTAATATTTCAGACACACACACACACACACACACACACACACACACACACTGGCAACTGAAGCCACACTGCTTTTTTTTTTTTTTTTTTTTTTTTTTTTTTTTTTGTGTGTGTGTGTGTGTGTGTGTGTGTGTGTGTGTGTGTGTGTGTGTAGTAACTTTCCTTTTCACAATATTGTTACATTCCAACCTTGATTTTCCATTGTTAAAGTTAATACACAGCAACACATTAGCACCTGTAAGAAATTTGTTCAAAATTAAGCTTATGCTCTCCTGTTGATCCAGAGATTATATATAACAGACTTTCAGTTCTAGCAAATGACAACAAATGAATACACAATACGTTCATAATGCTGTGTAAGTTTATAAACTTTTCAATCAAATTCCCATAATTTACAAACCAATTTAAGAAACAAATAAATATAGGCTAACTTCACCTCAGGTAAGTAATTAAAGTAGCTATCATTGTATAACTTTTTGAAATAAATAAATTTTCCTTTCCTGGCTATGTGACTAGCAATGTGAGGCGCACTGCATCCAAAAAAAAAAAAAACTGTGCATGTACGTAATGCAGAATGCCTGAACTCGCACATGGCTCACTGCTAATAAACTCTCCTCTTTCAACTGATTATAATGACTTAATACATTACATAAAGTGCATTCATAGTTTAATATTCTACCCAAATATATCTTAATGTTCATATACTCATTTAAATAAGCTTATCAATAATAAACATCTTACCACTTACACTAGTACTCAGCACACAGCATTCAATGTGTAATTCTTCCTCTAAATATTCATTATTTTTTATATACTTTTGAGAAGCAGGCGTACAAACATAACTCAAGAGTACTCTCACTAGGACAAAACAAATTTTCTCTTACATGCTACTTCAAATAGATTTAATATCTTAAACTTAATTTTATATTTGGAACACGAGTCTACTGCTTCCTGTTGTAAATGCGTAACAATAAAGTTGATTTTGGTAATATCTGGCTAACCCTTCAGTAACACTTCTTTACATTGCTTTAAAAATGTCAGAGGGTGTACAGAACCATCACATTTAAACTTTATAAATTCCTTCTGGTGTGCTACACTACCTCTGAAAGAATTTGTGGTAGTGTCAGTAGAATTGACAGTCTTTTGTACTTTTGGTTCAACTAGTTTGTGCAGGTGTTCCTCCAAACTAGTTGAAGTATTTGGGTCATTAACTATTTCACTAAAATCTCTATTTGGCTTTAATAGCTCTATCCATTCCTTGTATCCAAGTTTTGAATGTATAACATCTTAGGTTCATCATATACCTCTGTAAACTGTTCATTCATTTGATTTATTGAACTCAACAACTCTGATTTGTATGAAGGCTTTTGTTATGCCTTTTATTACAAACATGATTTGAACTTAATCAGTTAGGTACAATCTACCATGACCATCTCCATGCTTTAAAAAAAAGTATACACAACAGCATTTACATTATTATTCTTCTGGTATTCTGTGATGTCATGTTTCGTGCAGAAGATTCTTTGCTGTGGTTGTTCATTCCACACATCATAACACCAATCACCACTTTAATGGTCCTGGGGCAACACAAAGCTCATGCAGAATATTCCCAAAAAATAACAAAACACATGAGACAAAACATGTCCTCACCAAATCTTCCCACAAAATAATTAATCTTTTAACCTCTGTACAGTTTTTCTACATGAACAACTGAACAGATCTTCTGGTAACAATGCTTGTTCACTGATATTCAAAATCAGCTTGAGCTTTCCCTAAGTAAATAAAATGATTTATTTGCAAAAACTTTGACCACAAAACTTCTGGGAAATCTTGTACCTTCAGACCTATTTATTTAGTTCAGAGTATAACTTCTGAGGTAATTCTGCTAAATTCTTCTTTATTAGCTTTCATACTATCAAAAAACTCTTGTTTAGCAGCTTGAATGCTGTTAGACAGTTAGTCCAATTGCTTTAGCTTTTCTGCTTGAGCCTTCACAAGAGCTAATAATTCTTCCATTTTGTGGGTGATTATGAGTATACAATAATAACAACAGTATATCTGCTAAATAGCACTGACATATCATTACACAGCTTTGACACCACTGCACAAGTCTAGAAAAATATATATTCACAATTCCCCATAACAAATCACAAAAAACTCAACTTGTGGCTTTTTATAACTCACCTGAAGGGGTGGAAGCTATTCTGTGCTGCCAATGTATCATGTGTGGGCTATTTACAATAATCACTTAGTCAGCTGACCAACCGTCATGCTGTGAAGTGAAGTAGCGCTGCCATTGTGTTAGTTGGTTGCCACAGTGACTCTCTCGGAGATTGCTGCTGCAGTCATAGCCTTGAAATCAACACTCAGGATTCTTCTGTATCATTGGTGTACTGCTTCTTGACTCAAGTGACAGAAGTTTTCATTTAAGAACATGAACATGTTTTGCTTCTGACCTGGTTACTATGGTCAACTATTTCCTTTTATTCAATTCCATGCAACAATTCAGTTTCCTTTGGCTGCCACCAAATGGAAATTATTTTTTCTTAAATATTTAAATTACTTTGGGCAACAGTAAATCATGTCATCACTGACATATCCTTAATGTTTTGCTCTGTTTCTCTGGGCAATGTCATATTTCTTGCTTCACACCTCTTACCTTTTAACGACCTCCTTTGTTACATACATTGGATAATGATTATTTGTAATAATTGTTCATGGAGTTAAAATAATATTGGCTGGGTCTAGTGGTAGTTTTAAATTAAAAGTACTCATCTTGTTTCTTGAGGATCTCCTTAAATCTGTTGCTTGAGTTTCTTCTGTCTGGAAGCCAGGTTCTCTTGTAGGTCTGGAAGCCCTATAGGCTAATGTGTTTGTAGAATAATGTAGATAACAAAACTGATTTGCGTGTAATTTTCATATTTAATAGTCCTAGATGCCTTGCTACCACAAATTTACAATGTTCACTGAGTGAAATACATTCCATTTATATGCAACTCCAGGAAACTTTACACTTCTCCTTCCTTCCTTCCTTCCCGCCACATAGACATGCAAGCCAACCACACTGAGTTAACTTCATTCCAAATTACATCAGTAAAGATATATTCATACTAAGATTGAAACATAGAACATAAAACATTAAATCAAAAATAATTTACAAAAAATGAAATTAACTCATTCATACAATAGAACATTTATGATAATATATATCACATAAACAAATATATCTATATCTTTTTGTAGAACAGTAATTTTATGAAATTAGTTCTTTAGTCACAGGGGTTAATTGTGTTAGCATGACATATTATACAGGTGGAGTTTAAAACATTCCAAGTAAGAACAAAAAAAGGATAAGGTTGTAAATTTGAGAATATAGATGGTCTAAATGGCTTATTGCACATTACAACCTGCGTCCTGTCGTGGTCACCAAACTGGAATGTATCATCACTGTTCTATAGCTGGACTGAGTCAATAAGATGTGTTGGCTTCCCAGTGACCTGTCACCCAGATATTATCTGTGACACTTTTTACTTTAATTACTTTCCAGTATGGTTGCCTTTCTTAAATTTTCTTGATGTAGTGGACCTGTTATTCTTGCCATCAACTCTTGCCATGTGACTTTGTCACCTTCTGTTGAGGGTCAAGAGCTGGAAGAGGCCTTCAAAGTATTGAGGCTACAAAATGATATAACAATACCAACGTTAGTTGAACAGATCTCTTATCAATTCATAGCTCATGACGAACTATTACAACATGCATATGTCTTGCTTTGACATTAGCAATTAAGAGAGTGGCAATTATAATGACCATTATTGAGTTGTGTTATCATTTAGATTCATGCTTGCTTCTTTTTTCTTTGTTTAATTTTTTTTCATCATAATTCATGTTTGTGTAAATAGTATGCGGAGACCTCATCTCCAAGTGACAAATATTTTGCATAAACTCTGTGTGCAATTATCTTTTTCAGACATTTTCTTTGAGTTGATTTGTGCTTTTGAAGTGTTGTGTGAGAGGAGTATGTTCGTTGCTTTACTGTAGTGTCAAAGTACTTTGCATGTTCTCAGCAATATTATGGATAAAATACCATCAATCTTAATCTGCAATCTGCTTGGGTGTCATTTCTGCCACCTGGAATTACCACAGGTATAAAATTTTTCCCACTCACATTTCATGGACCCATTTCTCCCCTCTGCCTCCCCCTTTTTTAGCATTTTCATCATGTGATGATGAACCAGTTGTTTGGTCCATACAACATCACAGTCTGTGCTGATGCTCTCTTGTATGCTGATTTGGCTTACACATTTTCATACTTATAATCTTAGAATATAAAGTAATAGATTTACTTGTTCATAGCTTCTTTGTGAATTTCATTACTATTGTGTTCTTGTATAGATATATAGTCATAAAAGAGCACATATCTTTGGAAACACAATCTCTGTACTGCTAAAAATCTGGCTGATGATGTGTAGATGATGTGTTTAGTCTTAAATTATTAGAGGATGGCCTAGAAAATTGAAAGCCAGTTTATATTAACACTAGAACGGCGGAGTTTCTGACATTCCTAAAACGACAGAAAGGGGTTATTTTGACCCCACATGACTTAAACAAGTACTTTTTTTAGTGTTTCTTCATCCCACAACAATTATTTACAATTATAAATAATAATTACTAATTTATATGAACAACAATGTATCATACAAATGTATTGTGGCTCCTGCTAACAAGATTCTTAACCATAGATTTTAGACACATTTAGTATATTTGGGCCTTTTTACTCTCATATTTGTTTTACAAACAGCTGTATTTCTTTTCACTCAAGTCATTGAAAGCTGCTAGGCACACTTAGCACAGGCGATTTCAGTTTTACGCGCACATTTTGCGCACACAGCGTTGTGGCACTCTACACAGTTTTTGCTGGTCTTGTTGCCTTTCCAGAGGCTGATTTGGCACTTCATCCACTTTATAGGTGACTTCAGTCGCATATCCTGATGTTCTTGCTCTTTCGTTCCCTTGAATTCATTTGCCAGTTGAAGTATGAACTTCTTCCTTTCCATTTTCTTGTTCGATACTGTGTTATAGATGAGCCATGCATTTATTGGCACCATCTCCAGTATGTTGTAGAAGACATGCATTGGCCATCTCCTACATGCAACCTTCGTAGTATATTTACGGGTCATTTGATCAACCATGTCCATCCCGTACTTTGTTGCATTGCAGAATGTTACGATTTCAGGTTTTTTTCTTTCCTTCTTTGCTTATTGCTACTTAAGAATGCAGAATACTCAGAAGAATGACATTTTTATTCTTCTTACATTGGTATACATAAAGATACAGTCTGTGTTGCCACTATTGTGCAGCACGGTGGTGGAGTGTGTTTCAGCATTCGGCTTCCTTACTTCATCAAGGATTTCATGACAGATCTTGTTCATTGTACCAACTAATGAAGTCTTCTTTTCTTTGAGTTTTTTAGCAAGTTGAAGAGATGTAAAGAAGTTGTTTGTGGTCACATTTCTCCCTTGATTTACAAACTACTCCATGAGACGCAGAATGACATACTCTCCAAGTGGTTGTTGCTCTCTATACAAGTCCTCTTTGCTGAGGTATGGGCAAGCATTACATATGTACCTTGTCATTACATCAACAGCCAGCCAGAATTTGATACTATATATTGTCTGGTTTGTTGCACATGAATTCATCATCAGTGGTTATATTTTCTCCAGGATGGTAAGTGCAAATACTGTTTTCAATGAACTTTACCCAAATTTCAGGTTCAGGGGCGAATTTGTTGGCTGCCAGGCATTCGCCCAGGTTGATTTTTCATCAAAATGGAGAAATCTGAGAAGCTCCTGAAATCTGTCCCTTGGCATAATGTCCTTAACAAAAGTACGCCCCCAACGGTGCAACCAGAGATCATCCACAAACGTACCTTTTGTGTAAAATACACCCCAAATGTACATGATGGCTATCAGTTTCTCCAGTTCCTGAAGTGACACAGACCAGTCATTGTTTTTTTGTACTTTTTGTGCATTTGGTTCTGTGTATTTCTTCATGAGATGTAGCATTGCTTCGTCAAAAATAAGATGGAAGGCAGAGCTGTCTACTCATTGGCAAGCATAAGCAGTGGGACCTCCTCTCTCTTTCAGAACATTCATAGCTGACCACCTTCCACAAGATGAATAATTTCCAATCCCCCACACGGTTCCATCCCTTGTAATCATCTTTGTAGTGCTTTAAACTGTGCCTGCTATGGTGAAAGAGGTGGTGATTGACATCTATCAGCATCTGAATCCTCTTCCACTAATCACTCCTCATTCACAAGTCTTCATCTTCACTTGTGTCAGGTACATAATCATCTTCATCAGTGATGTCAATTTTCAACTGAATTTTGGAACTCTCTAAGAGATGTAACACTTCTTCATCAGAAAGTCCACGCTGACGATGTTGTTGTTGTTGTTGTGGTCTTCAGTCCACAGACTGGTTTGATGCAGCTAGCTACTCTACCCTGTGCAAGCTTCTTCATCTCCAAGTAACTACTGAAACCTACATCCTTCTGAAACTGCTTAGTGTATTCATCTCTTGGTCTTCCTTTATGATCTTTACCCTCCATGTTGCCTTCCAATACTAAATTGGTGATCCCTTGATGCTTCAGAACATGTCCTACCAACCGATCCCCTATTCTAGTTAAGTTGTGCCACAAATTCCTCTTCTCCCCAATTCTTTTCAGTACCTCCTCATTAGTTATGTGATCTACCCGTCTAATGTTCAGTATTCTTCTGTAGCATCCATTTTTCACTTCCATAAAGGCTACACTCCATACAAATACTTTCATAAAAGACTTCCTGGCACTTAAATCTATACTCAATGTTAACAAATTTCTCTTCTATAGAAACGCTTTCCTTGCCATTGCCAGTCTACATTTTATATCCTCTCTACTTTGACCATCATCAGTTATTTTGCTTCCCAAATAACAAAACTCATGTACTACTTTAAGTTTCTCATTTCCTAATCTAATTCCCTCAGCATCACCTGATTTACATTCCATCATCCTCATTTTACTTTTGTTGAAGTTCCATCTTATATCCTCCTTTCAAGACACTGTCCATTCCATCCAGCTGCTCTTCCAGTCCTTTGCTGTCTCTGATAGAATTACAATGTCATTGGCAAACCTCAAAGTTTTTATTTCTTCTCCATGGATTTTAATTCGTGCTCCAAATTTTTCTTTCATTTCCTTTACTGGTTGCTAAATATACAGATTGAATAACATCGGGGATAGGCTACAACCCTGTCTCACTCTCTTCCCAACAACTGCTTTCCTTTCATGCCCCTTGGCTCTTTATAACTGCCATCTGGTTTCTGTACAAATTGTAAATAGCCTTTTGCTCTCTGTATTTTACCTCTGCCACCTTCAGAATTTGAAAGAGAGTATTCCAGTCAACATTGTCAAAAACTTTCTCTAAATCTACAAATGCTAGAAACATAGGTTTGCCTTTCCTTAACCTATCTTCTAAGATAAGTCGTGGGGTCAGTATTGCCTCACATGTTCCAACATTTATACAGAAACCAAACTGATCTTCCCAGGGTCAGCTTCTACCAGTTTTTTCATTTGTCTGTAAAGAATTCATGTTAGTATTTTGCAACCATGACTTATTAAACTGATAGTTGGGTAATTTTCACTCCTATCAACACCTGCTTTCTTCGAGATTGGAATTATTATATTCTTCTTGAAGTCTGAGTGTATTTCACCTGTCTCATACGTCTTGCTCACCACACGGTAGATTTTGGCCAAGGCTGACTCTCCCAAGGCTATCAGTGGTTCTAATGGAATGTTGTCTACTCCTGGGGCCTTGTTTTGACTTAGGTCTTTCAGTGCTCTGTCAAATTCTTCATACGAGGCCTGTTCAGAAAGTAAGCTCCGATTGATTGCCAAATTGAAACTACAGTGAACATCAGAAATGTTTTACTTGTAACAATTAGCTACACCTTTCAGCTACTTCTCTACGTAGTCGCCGTTCTGACTTAGACTTTTGTCATAGCGTTGTACCAACTTTTCAATAGCCTCATCATAGAAGGCAGCCGCCAGTGCTTTCCGCCAATTCTCCACGCTGGCCTACACCTCGTTGTCTGTGTCAAAATGTTGTCTTCAAAGACAGCGGTTCATGTGACCAGAGATGAAACTCAGGGGGAGACAATTACGGACTGTATTGTGGGTAATCTCACATTTCCATTTGAAAACGATGCAGGAGCATCTTCATTGCCCCTGAAGAATGTGGCTGAGAATTGTCTTGAAGAAGAAACAGCACGACAGTTATGTAATGTTAGCTGCATAGCTTCAGGCGAAATTTATCACCAGGCCCTCGTACTTGGCGGCAGACACTATTTTCTAGACATCTTTATGCACTCACTGCGAGCTCAGAAATGAGAAGAGCGACGTGATGCTAACTGGGGTTATACTAGAGACACTACCCAACACATCTGTGCAAAGCTTTATCGGATTTTCATAGTCGTTTCCATTTCGCGACCGATCGGAGCTTACTTTCTGAACGCCCCTCGTACATTATCATATCTCCCATTTCATCTTCATCTACGACTTCTTCCATTTCCATAATATTGCCCTCAAGTACATCACCCTTGCATAGACCCTCTATAAACTCCTTCCACCTTTCTGCTTTCCCTTCTTTGCTTAGAACTGGTTTTCTGTCTGAGCTCTTGATATTCATGCAAGTGGTTTTCTTTTCTCCAAAAGTCTTTTTAATTTTCCTGTAGGCAGTATCTATCTTACCCCTAGTGGTATATGCCTTTACATCCTTACATTTGTCATCTAGCCATCCCTGCTTAGCCATTTTGCACTTCCTGTCGATCTCATTTTTGAGACACCTGTATTCCTTTTTGCCTGCTTCATTTACTGCATTTTTATATTTTCTCCTTTCATCAATTAAATTCAGTATATCTCCTGTTATGCAAGGATTTCTGCTAGCCCTCGTCTTTTTACCCACTTGATCCTCTGCTGCCTTCACTATTTCATCTCTCAAAGCTACCCATTCTTCTTCTATGGTATTTCTTTCCCCTGTTCTTGTCAGTTGTTCCCTAATGCTCTGTCTGGAATTCCACAAGATCTCCAGGAATTCTAACCTACCCACGCATAGTGACCTGCCACTTTTACCAAGTGTTAGCTATGATTAAGTTATGCTCTGTGCAGAATTCTACCAGACAGCTTCCTCTGTCATTCCTTACCCCCATTCCATATTCACCTACTACTTTTCCTTCTCTTCCTTTTCCTACTATCGAATTCCAGTCCCCCATGACTATTAAATTTTCGTCTCCTTTCACTACCTGAATAATTTCTTTTATATCATCATACATTTCTTCAATCTCTTCATCATCTGCAGAGCTAGATGGCATATATACTCATACTACTGTGGTAGGCATGGGCTTCGTGTCTATCTTGGCTACAATAACGTGTTCACTATGCTGTTTGTAGTAACTTATCCATGCTCCTATTTTTTTATTCAGCTGGCTACAGGAGTACAAAGCCTGTGCCAGATGCCCGGTTCATCACCCTGGTTATCAGCAATTGGAGTATTCCATGTAGTGTGGTGCAAATAGTGCAGTGAAGTGCAGTGCTCGCCAAGTCTAGCAGTCCGATTTACTACTATCCTATCCCCAGCTGTTTGGCGCTCCTTTACCACGAAGTGCACCACTGAAGAGGTTTTTCCCATGCCAGTGGATTCTGCTGAATGAAGGTTGCAAGCCACCAAGGGCCCACCATGTCTTGACCCTCCTCATCTAAGAGCTATTAGCTCATTTTGAATGCTACTGTAGTTGTTAGCTTTTGGATTTGTATGTTAGAAGCAGCTCGTGTGGCTCTTCCAGCAAGCCCCTTCATGTATTGCTGTTTTCTTAAGTAGCACGTCGTGTAGGTTTGTGCACCCCTTAGGTGTATAGAAGAGAATGTAATTCATATCTTCAGGCTTGTTCCAGTCATCAGATATGTGCAGCATCATTTGGAGGTGAGTCACTGTTAGGACAATTATTGTTATACCGTTGTCCAAGGGTTTGGCGGAAACATGATTAGAGTCAATGACAGTGACATTGAGATGGTTGATGAGAGACAGTGTTGCTTTGAATGTAGCCCTCTGCATCATAGTTAGAGATAGGTGACACCCAGGGCTATTGGAATCATCTGGGATGCTGTCCTCATGAAGTATCTACACTGGGTTCAGTCGACTGATGATGGCAATACTGACTTTATTATTGACATTGATGTCAAAAGTGTGCATGTTTCATCTAATGACTTTGTATGGTCCTCAATGAAGAGGTTGGTGTGCAGGCCGCAATTATCACAGCATAAAATTACATGTCTGCAGTCTGAAAGGGCTTTGCGTACAAATACTCAAGATGTAGATTGAGGGTTGGGGGGCAGTATATGAGAACATCGGATGTGTTCTTTGACACATTTTATAAGTCCTGTGGGGTTGGATATTTGTTGTTTTGTGTTGGTAGTATGAAGTCTGCTGGCAGGACCACAGATTCACCATAAGCAGGTTTCCATCAACAATGCTTGTAGGTCTTCTTTGTAGGCTGAACACACTCCAAGAAGGACACATAGTAGAGCCTCTGTCCGGTATCTGCCATGACACATGATAGCAGCCTTAAGAGACCTGTGCCATCTCTTGACCAGGCTGTTGCTCTGCAGGTGGTGTTGTCTGTGGAGTGGGTATGTTTAAGAGTGCTGACTGAAGTTGGCAGCCCTGGTCTGTTGTGATGGTTTCTGGTGTGCCAAAGCATGATGTCCATGTGTCAACAAAAGCATGTGCTGTCATTTCAGTTGTAATGTCTTTAAAGGGTGTTGCTTCTGCCCAATGTGAAGCTCTATTTATCATGGAAAGGAGGAATTTGTAACCTTCTGACCTAGGGAAGGGGGCCACGAGATCAATGTGAAGATGGTGGAAGTGAGCATGGGTATCTTGAATTGCCTGAGTGGTGGTTTGGTATGTCGCCCTACTTTGCTATGTTGACAAGATTCACACATCTGTGCCCAGATGCAGCAGTCCCTCTTACTGCTAGGCCACACGAAATGTTCAGTGATGAGGTGGACTTGGGATGAATGCCAAGATGTGAAAGGCCGCGCAATGGGTTAAAGATTTCACGTCGCATTGTTGGTGGTACAATTGGTCAAATTTCATTGAGAGAGACATCGCAAAGGATCTGTGATCCACATCCAGGGATTGTGTGTCTTTCAGTTTTGGGGTTGTTGTCATTGCTGTGTTGTAGTTCAGCAATGCTAATGTCAATTTGTGGGTGACAGCTATTTGTCGTATTTACGGCACCCTCACTAGGTAATTGGCAATGATATTGTCTGCATTGTGTAAGAGCCATACATCTGTTGAGTACTGTGAAGTGAAATCCAGATGTTGAAAATGTCTTGAAATGACTTCCTTTGCAGGTATTTTATAGCATCAACAAGTGGCTTGTGGTCCATGACTTCAGTGATGTTCTGCTCTTCAATGTCTTTGCAGAAGTAATTAACTGCCTCATAAAGGACAAGGAGTTCCCTGTCTAATGCCGACCATTTGGATTGGGAAGCTGTTAGTTTGTGAGAGGAAAACCAGAGTGTTCGGGCTTCACTGCCCACCAATGCCTATGGCATTAGTGGTAACAGTCAGTTGAGCATCCAGGATGGGATTGGATTAGGGGGACATTCTTTTGTGTGATCAAAAGTATTTAATAGTCTTAGATCTACTCAACTCTACTTTTTTGTTTTTGTTGTGAATGGTGCTTGTAATGCAGCAGCTTGTGGCAGGTGGGCGTTAACAGAAATCTAAACTTCTGAGGAAATGTCAAAGTTCATTGTAAGTTAGTGGTAATAGGAACTGTCATATGGTGTCAGCCCTGTCTGGTGTTGGTTTGATGCCTGTGACACTGACTAAGTATCCAAAGAAAGTGGTTTCTTTTTTATGTAATTGAGATTCTGTCATGTTTGACTAACACATCACTCTCTTGTAAGGTTCTGAGAACTTGCTTGAGATGTGTCTCATATTCTTCAGGAATGATGGAAAAATAAGGATGTCATCAGAATATGTATAACATTGATTGAGGTGGAAGAGGTTGTTGTCAATAAATTTTTGCAAGTCTGTGCACTTTTCAATCTGTAAGGCATGAAAAAGTTTTCTCACATGCCAAAGATGGTGATAATTGCCATTTTCATGGTATCTCCAGTGTGCACAGGGATTTGTAAATAGTATTTTTAGCAGCCAAGTACGATAAAGGTGGATGTGCCTGCCATTACATGAGTAAACTCTTGTATATTTGGTACTGGGTAATTGTCATACACTGTACAATTATTGAGGGCTCTGTAATTGCAACAGAGGCAAAGATTGTCATCTTTCTCTGATACTAATTTGATAGCCAACATTCATGGGCTACCAGGCGGATGAACAATGTCAACTGGAAGCATTTCATCAGTTGCTTTTTCAGTAGCATGCAGATTAGGTGGTGGTGGTGGTGGTGTGTTTTATGCCATACAAACAGATTATGCATGCCTAAATTATGTGAGGTCTGGGGAATGAAGTAGAGACAAAGTGCAAGGTGGTACAAGGTGAAGCAGATAATCCAGCACTAACCTTTGTACTATATGGTGGCACCAATGAAATGCAGTTGGATGCATTTGCACAATATGTGATGCTGTGCTTGATCAAAATACACGGCAGCTTTTCATGCACTAATGCGAGGACAGTCAAAAGTTTCATTGATGCGTTGGAGTAGAGAAGCATTTCGTGTGCAGAGCACAACTTTATCTGTGTGGAAGTTCTTGTAACGCTGATGACTTACGAGAAGTTCCTGTCCCCGTGTGACACAGTTGCAGAGTATGTCAGTGTGCACAGAACAGTTTTCAATTTGCCAGGTAGGGATGCATGCTGAATCAAGGGGTTGAGGTGCAGTCAGTGCTAGAAGCCCTGGGATGCATTATCTGGTATCACCCTGTATGAGTAAAGGTGGTTGGATGTCAGGCAAGAATTGGAAATGGTGAAGAAAATTAATGCACAATGCATCTGGTAACATCACTGATGTAGAATGTCCATGGGAGTTTGTGTTGACTTGCAATGTGTAAATTAAATGTCATGGATCCAAATACTCAGATCATGGAGTTGTCGGCTGCATGCAGTTGGAGTGACTGTGTGCAGTCAGCAGTCATTTCATGACATGGAACTGATATCCATACTGATGTTGATGAGGAAGTATTCACCAGGGTTGAGATCGAGGATGTATAACCTGTCTCCTTGATGATCATATGAGGAAGAGCATATTTGTGACACATGTGGCGGTTGGTGGTGGTGATGTAGTTGTGCAAGCCAGCACGTCTCCAATGGCTCACACTTGCAGTTTGGGAAACTTCATGAGCTATGCCATTTGCAAACAGTGTTGCTGAACTGGTTGTGGTATCAGCAGGCTAGTAACACTGAATCGACTGTTGCGACCTTTGTTATATTGTCCGGTGCTGGTCAACTTTGGTGGAATTCAGCTGCACTCAGAGCTGTCCTGTGTGTGAGGCAGCTTGTCGATTTGTAGAGTGATGTGGCTAGCTGGCTGATACAATGTCTGTGCTTTAATAGCATGATCAGCCTATCAGCAAGAACCAAGCACTTTCACTTCATGTGGTACCAACATCAGTTGTAACTGCTGTAGCAGTTTGACGATCCAGAACATCCATAAAGCGGCATTCATCATGAGATTCCTGTCAACTGTGGATCATAGATATCACCAAACTTGCAACTTGTCCTTGAAGTATTGTAGTGCCCCAAGAATTTTACGAAAGTCTGGAGTCACTTGTGTTCCAGCCGCTTCGAACACACGTTATTTTGTAGTGGGTTGTAGCACAAACAGATACACACTGCTGCAGAACGTTATTTGTGCAGGCTAACCGAGAAAGAGAGCAAAACCTGGCCAACAAGTGATGCGCTTGGTTGCAGCAAAGAGAAAAGAAAAACTTCCGGCCCAGTATTCCGTGGACGAATTTCATGCACGAAAAACATTGGTGATTGTTGTGTGTTGTGGAGAGACAACGGAAGAGAAAAAAAGATTATTGTTAATAGTGGCTTGGTCTTGAGCAGACGGACAAGTATATTAGAATTGTATCGTTGAGAAAAAATGTTATTTAATTTGGTTGCATTCAGTCGTGTGTGAATGCGCTAAGAAAGTGTGGGCTTACTGTTTAATGTGGCAGTGAAATGGTGTATTGAATTTTGAATATAGAATATGTTAACAGCAACTGAATTTTGAGAGAGTCTTTATTTGGTCTAGATAATAGGATTTTGGAATAGTAGATGAACTTTCACCTTCTTCAAAATACAGAATCTTCGGAGAAGAGTTTGATGCAGGCAGAAGACGCCAGAGCTGCGGGGAAGCTGAGCCTGTATCCGGCATACAAGTAAGTTCACACTGATAGTCCAAGGAGCACGGCTCTAAGTTTTAGAGAAGATACAACGGGGCACTGCATAACATGGCAACTGGTAAAGAAAGGACTTGTGAAAAAGGCGGAAGATTAATGAAATCAAGTTGAAAAGATTGATGAGTGTTGCCATAGCAACGATTAACAGCAAACAAGATTCGAAGATATTAACGAAAATTGTTCTGTTGGTTAATGGTGATAGAAGCAAGGAAATCAAGTAGAATGAACGCTACAGTCAATCCATTAATTCACAAACGCCGACGCCACCTTCAACATCGCCGATGCCGCCGTCTACAATGCCGCCGCCGTCTACAACGCCACCACGACTGTCTACAATGACGCCTCCGTCGCCGCCGGTAGCAGATCGTCAAGTCACACCGGGTGAGCGAACTTTGACTTTTGTTGAATTGTGCAGTGTAAGACTTGTGAGTAGGAGGTACTGTAAATGTTGACTTGACTTAAGGCTTAGAAGAATAAGATGGAAGGAGATAATCAACAATCAGAAGAGCATGTTGGGGCTATGGGGATAGGAAACCCAGGACCTGATTTGGGTGAATTAATGAAGTTTATCAAAACTCAGTTTGAGTCACAGAACACAAGACAAGATGAACTGAAGGCAGAATTAAATTCTAAACTAGATTTACAGAACTCAGAATTAAAGTCTAAATTAGATTTGCAGAACACTCAAATGCAACACCTCAAGTTAGACTTGAAGAAAGAATTGACTGACTCTCTAAGTGAAAGAGTAAATATTTTGTTTAAAGGCTTAGAGGAGAGACAGGAGAAAAATTTACGGCAAATAGCCCAGAAATTAGAGTATGATGTCGAGTGTAAATGTAATTGCCTAGAAACCAGAGTCAACGAAAATTTTGAATACTTGAAAGATGTCTGTAAGGTCACATTTCATGTGGTTAAACAGGAATTAAGTAACATTAAAACAAATGTACATAAACAAGATAAAGTGCTCCCATTAGTTCAGGTGCAAATTTCAGGAGTTAGCTCATGTTTAGAAACTGTAGAACAAAATCTCAAAGAAAAGTTAACTACAACTGAGTTGATCAATCTAACCGGTATAGAGGAACAGGTGGATGAGCTAATAGAATAAAAAGTGGAAGAAAAATTAAGCGTTGACGTTCCTTCGCCTATAATGACCTCCAAATTAGATCAAACTAAAAAAGACTTAGATAACCTAAGAAGGGAATTCAAAATTATTCAGGAGAAACTTGAAAAGAGTACAGTGTCTCAAAATCTTGTTCTAAATAAAAAAATAATTAACGATTTGCAATGGGGATCAAATTCAGGCTTTTCCAGACAGTTCCCTAGGTTTAAACCAGACGGGGAGGTACAACTTACACATTTCCTAAAACGATTTGATCAGGCCATGCCTAAAAGTTGGGAAGAGGCTAAGGAAATAGAATTTGTGATAGGTTATTTGGAGGGTGAAGAGTCAGTATGGGGCACAGTAAACATAAGAGAACTTCATGCCCTGGGAAGACTTTCAAAGAAAATTTAAAGAAAGATATTGGTGTTCCAGTGCACAAGAGAAGTTAATTTCAGATTTGTGGGACCCGAAATACTACAGCAACGCCTGGGGTTCAATGCGTAAGTATTTCGACTGGCACTTGATGAGGGCCAAGTATTTAGACAAACCAATGGAAGAGGAAGGTTTAGTAAGAATTTTAATAAGACGTTTACCTACTTATGCATGGAAAGATATCTTATGTAGTGGGTGGAAGACAGTAGAGGAGCTGCTATCTTTTGTAGATGCATTAGATGCCATTAATAAGGTTAGAAATGAGAAGTTACATGCACAAGAAAATTAGAATTTTAGGAGGGGTAACATGAATAATAATAATCAATCAAAACGATATGAAACTAACCTTGCCCGAGTTCACCGACCAGGGAGAAATGGTAATAGAGGGGGTGGCTCGAGAGCACAATTCTCGTCTAACCTCGGTCCAGTAACCACGCAGGAATTTGTGCCCAACAACAGCTGTGGTATGGGTAACGCTGTACCGACCTTTGGAAATAGGCCTGTGGTTGCTACCCGTGAGGAAAACATGGAGCGATCTGGACCCAGGGCCGGGGCCCAGATCGTTGAAATTCATCGAGAGGCCTAAACAGGAGGTTACAGGTATCCTTTATGCACAAAGTACCTTCAAAAGAGTGGCTGTTGCAGGAGGAAACGAATGAAATAGCTACAACACCGCACCCTATAATAGAAGGAGAAATAGAGAAACACAAAGTAGAAATATTTATTGATTCTGGAAGCGAAGTGTCTTTAATTTCTAAAGAATATTTTGATACGTTAAGGACTAAGAATAATTTACCAGTATTACCTGTAACAGGAGTATATATTGTCGGAATAACAGGAAAGAAAAGCAAGGTTGTAAAGTCAAGGACTAGAGCACTTGGTTATGAGGATGACGGTTGCACTTCTCAGAAGGAATGATGCATTTAGAGTAAGTTAAAATAAACTGTTCCTATGATTTGTTTAGAGTAAATTAAAATAAACTGTTCCTAGATGTGGTAGTACCTTGTAGAATAAGTAGAGCTAAGGGAAGATAAAAGTTAAGCCAGAGAAGAAAAACACTACCAGAACCTGTATCAACAGATGGAGTTCATAAGTTTCTGAGGATAAGAAGAGGATTGTGCATCCCGAATAGCATGATAAGAAACAATAGAGTAATAAAAAATAGGTGGAGGATAATTAAGTGTTAAAGCTATGGAAGCAATTTGTAAGAAAAAAAAAATCAAGGAGGACATGTATATTTGACCAGGTAATTTTAAAGAGAATTGTATGAAGAGGTATATGACAGAGGAGTGACTATGAACACTGTTGAGAGAGGATAAGGAGGGTGCATCTGATATTGTTGAAATGAGAGAAAGTGACAGGTAGGCAGACCCGGAGGTGGCTGTGACCTATACTGTGCGGGCAGGGGCACCAGAAGGGGATTGACCTGCACCATAGTTTTAAGTAAGTGGAAGGGGCATACCTACCTGTATGTGAGGAAGAAAATTATGTTCATAGGATCATACCTTATGTCATTGATAGATACTGTACCCGCAGGAAATGGGAGGTATCGTAATTCTAATTTATTGTGGAAAAGTTTCCCCTGGTAATTTTGAATTCTTTTTTTCCTTATCTAGAGACGATGCATTCTGAAAGAACAGGTGGCTACTGTTGCAGCCGTAGAGTAAAGATGGAAAGAGTTATTTGATGAGAACAACACCTGAAATTTGTGACTGGCTAAGGGGAGGAATTTATTTTGCACAATCCTAAAATAGCCTCGAAGGAAGGCTTATATTTGATTAACTGGTCAAGATTTGTTGTAGCTTAAATTGCTTGTACTATTAAGTCTATTGGTAAAATGACTGACCATCTGAGGCAACGATAGCAATGAGACAAATGTATTTTTTATTTCTGTGCTAAAAGTTTTGTGTGAATAATAAGTGCAAAAGATATTATATGTTGTATCTAAAATAACAAGTGTTTGACCTAAGGGGAGGGATATGTAGTGCCCCCAGAATTTTACGTAAGTGTGGAGTCACGTGTGTTCCAGCTGCTTGAAACACACGTTATTTTGTAGTGGGTTGTAGCATGAATAGATACACACTGCCGCAGAACGTTATTTGTGCAGGCTAACCGAGAAAGAAGAGCAAAACCTGGCCAACAAGTGACGCGCTCGGTTGCAGCAAAGAGAAAAGAAAAACTTCCGGCTCAGAATTCCACGGACGAATTTCATGCACGAAAAACATTGGTGATTGTTGTGTGTTGTGGAGAGACAACGGAAGAAAAAAAAAAGATTATTATTAATAGTGACTTGGTCTCAAGCAGACAGACGTGTATATTAGTATTGTATCATTGAGAAAAAAATGTTATTTAATTTGGTTGAATTCAGTCGTGTGCGAATGCCCTAAGAAAGTGTGGGCTTACTGTTTAATGTGGCAGTGAAATGGTGTATTGAATTTTGAATATAGAATATGTTAATAGCAACTGAATTTTGAGAGAGCCTTTATTTGGACTAGATAATAGGATTTTGGAATAGTAGATGATTTTTCACCTTCTTCAAAATACAGAATCTTCGGAGAAGAGTTTGACGCAAGCAGAAGACGCTGGAGCTGCGGGGAAGCTGAGCCTGTATCCGGCATTCAAGTAAGTTCACACTGATAGTCCAATGAACGCAGCTCTAAGTTTTAGAGAAGATACAATGGGACACCACAATATTCACCATACCAGGCTCATAATTGTTGCTCTGATGTTTTCGACAGTCTTTGAAATAGCACTGTCTTAGCTGTGTTGTATTTATTTCTGGCAGGTGGTGAGAAGATGATGCCACTGATTAAGTTGGTTTGTTGTGTGAGATTACTGATGGGTATGATGTACTTTGTGTCATTGCTGATGTTTGGTGAACTGAACACACACTCAGCAATGACGAAGCATAGTGCTGGCTATTCTGTTCTGCACAATGGTGGTATTGGTGGTATAGACACAAAACAATACTTTTATTTATTTTCTTGTTTCAGTGAAATTATTCTTTCTTATCTTTAAGAGCAGATATAAAATTCTGCCTACAAAATGTGTTATTTGTAATGGCATATAAGAAAAAAGGAGCTTATATATGTGAAACTTAAAATTCTAGAACTGGTATGTTAGAATTTAGGAGGTATTTGTGGAGTGACAGGACTGTCTCTGTGAACTGATATTCATATTTTGTCTGATATGTTTCAGTATGCAACAGTATGTGTGGACAGTATGTGTAGACAGAATTATGACAGTATGTGTAGACTGTGAGTGAACTACTCAGTTAATAGAAGAAAAAACTCAAGTTCAGATTATAAACAAATCATTAACAGATACATATGAAGCAGAAAAGAAAAAGTGCTTGGTATTGTACATAATCATGGGAGGGGAATCATCAAAACTGAAGAAATGAACTGTGTAACTTTGAAATAAGTGGACTAATTAAACCAGGAGCAGTTCTCTATTAAGCTCTAAAATTGATGACACACAGTAATTGTATCATAATTTGTGGCATCCATGATGATGACCATAATCAGGCTCAGCATACTATGAGAATGATGAAGGATACAATTGAGAAATTACCTATAGTGAAGTTTTATGCAGTCAGCCTGCCTCAGAGTTATGTCATAATTGAAACATTGTGTGTCAACATTCAGCTGACTACCATAAATAGGAAATTCAAAAACACACGTCGAAGTAGTGGAAATGCAACATTCGTGGAGGTAAGTAGTATGGTATCATTAGTGAACAAATCAGAAAAGCATGATCTCTAAAGCAACACCAAATTGAAGTGACCAATGAGTATGGGAATATTGAGAAAAACTTGAAGCTGAGAATACAGGTAAGACAGCCATCATCCCACTTGTAATGGAAACAGAACAAGACACACCAATAGTTATGTTAGAAGAATCATCAACTGAGGAAACATTGCATGACAAGTTTTCAGCAGCAGCAGCATCTGAATGTCAAACAGTAACAAAATGAATAGCAGCAACTACAGACATCATTCACAGATCGCCCCCATCAGCAGAACACATTAGTGGAACCATCATTGTTACCAAGTTCAGTAAGATCATCATTGTGAACATCAACAGCAGAGGAACCAAAAGAAGTGGAAGAAAAACAGTGCTACCTCTTTGCCTCAATAATTTTTAGTCAATGCCAAAAGGACAAGAAAACCCACAGGATAAGTAGTTTGAGAACAGCAATTTCAGTCCCATTTTTTGTTTACTTTTTATCAAAACATTCATCCAATAAGAAATAAATGATTAGAATTTAAAAGTCACTATTTGACCCAGCTCACCAATGTAGTCTCTCTGAGTAGTGACTCAAAGATGATGAACTTCTATTCTCCCAATTTACTGTATATAATTTTGAAGTTTTAGTAACTTACGACAAATGAAAATGCCAATAAAAATGCACTCACTTGAATGCTGAATCCAAAAATACATTCAATCCATCATCTTTGTTCATTACCAGTTAGATAAACAATGATCTATGGGCAGAGTGATGTTAATTAGCACATCACAAAACAAGAGTGAGACCACTCCACTCTGGGGTTGAATAGAAAAGTGTTAGACATTCCCTCACAGTAGTGCTGGACAGCAGCTGTGTGCACTGCTCCTGATGCACGGGTGTGGTCTGTGGAAGAAACTTGTGGTAATATGTGACTTTGCCCGAGAATATTTGGACGTTCTTCACATTTGTAAGGTGTGGAAGAGCTGCAATAGCTACCATGAGAGTGCTGGTCGCCTGAATCCCCCGAAGACAAATAACATGACCAACTATTCTGTAGAGGGCTGGAAGAACTCTAACTTTTCCAAACTGTATTTAAGATCTGCAACACACAAAGTTTGAAACAAAGGATGAAGATCGTGAAAATGGTCCTCAGTGGTGGAACTGGTAATGACTATGTCATCAAGGTAGTTGACACAACAAGGAATGCATTGAATAAGTTGCTCTACATAGTGCTGAGAAAATTAACTTAATTTCAATTCATTTTTCATTGGTCATTTTAATCATTTGTTGTAGAAGATATACAACATAATATTGGACAAGTTAATGTGATTTACAATAGGTACATTTTTAAATCATACAAGTATATTCACATAGGCTTAATGTTATCACAACTGCAAATTCAGCTTTCATATATGATATTTAACACATGTAATTCAATCAGTGATTTTACATGAAACTTTTGATTAACATTTCATTCATTCTTTTTTTAATTTTTGGCAATAAATTTTTATGTTTCATGATACTCATCTATACTATAACACCACTTTTGCAATAAATATCTATGGATGGCAGTTTTCAATATTGAAGTATCTTTTGTTATTTTAATGTTATTAGGTAGCTTATTGTATTCTCTGTCTCCTGTTTGCAGTGGTTCATTCTGTTTGTGTTGCATATGCATGTTGAACATGTATAACTTGTTTTCTTCTTGTGTTATACAGATTGATGCTCTCGTTAGTTGATACAAGATTGTTGGTATTTTCTAAGGTTTTCCTAACAAATTTTATTAATTGTAATATATTTAGACATGTAGTGGAGGGATGTGAAGTTTCTTAAATAAGAGCCTGCATGAGCTTCTTGGGGCAGCATTTTCTATGGTTCTTACAACTATCTTTTGGCATATAAAACAACTTTTGCTACCAGACGCACTTCCCCAAAAGATTATGCCATATCGCAGGGTCAACTGGGAGAGCAGCTACAATAGCAACAGCAGCAGGAGAAACAAAAAAAGAGACTGAGAAAATTATAACACTGCCTAACAACCACCAGTAGAAACTACAGTAATGAAAATATAAATCACTTTCTCCATTACTTGAGGGGGAAAAAAAACTGGAAACAAACAGATTGAAAATTTCATAACTTTATTGCCAATTTTTTGTTAGGTAGTGTTTAAATTGCAGCTCAGTTTCCATACTCAAATTGAGTTTTTAAGCTGTGTGATCCACAAAGCCCGTGTTTAGTATTCCTGTTTTATAGTTCATTTCTACAGTTACAAATATCTGATCAATGGTGGCAGATGGTGTCTTTGTGATATGAGTTGCTGTTTCTATGTAGATTTCAAAAAAATGGTTCAAATGGCCCTGAGCACTATGGGACTTAACTGGTGAGGTCATCAGTGCCCTAGAACTTAGAACTACTTAAACCTAACTAACTTAAGGGCATCACCCACATCCATGCCCGAGGCAGGATTCGAACCCGCAACCATAGCGGTTGCGCAGTTCCAGACTGTAGCGCCTAGAACAGCTCGTCGACTCTGGCCAGCATAGATTTCATGTTAAAAGTTTGCAAGAGACCCAGAAATACATTCTTTTCTTTGGTGTCCTTTTCAAAGTCAATATTAAAATCACCACATAGAATAACTCTTCTGTTTCTTTGTGTTAGTCTGTTAAGTGAATATTCCAAACTTTTTAGAAAAGTATTTGTCACCAGTTCGAGCTCTTTATAAACAAATAATGGTTAGTTTAGTGTTTACTATCTCATCTCCTCATAGCTCTGTATCTTTCTCCTTCATTATTTCAACAGGAAATTTTATACTTACAAAGTTTATATTGTTTCTTATGAATATATAACTGCCACCATGTTTAAGAATTTTTGGACAGAAACATCCACCTAGCACAAAGTTAGGTAGGGATGAAATATGTAACTTGTCCTCATGAAGCCAATGTTCTGCGAGACACAACAGTTAAGATACTTTTTAATTTGTTTTCTAAGAGGATTTGGATCTCACTTATTTTACTGGTTACTGATTGTACATTTTGATGAAAAAGAACCAAGTTCATACTTTGGATTTTACCTGTGAGTTTTTATTTTGTCCCCCTACAGAAAGTCCTCGCTGTGAGGTGGAGGTCTGCATCCTCTTGATATTTTTCATCCTTGTCTTGTTGTTGTCTGAAGCTGTGGTCTCCACTGTGATGGGCTGGTATCCTTTTGTGATATTGCTATTTCTGAAGGTGCCTCTACTGTTGTTGATGCTGTTGTTCCTGTTAATGTTGGTGAAGATACTGCTACTCTTATAACTTTTTCAGCCACTGCTTTTGTTTCTTCTGCTGCTGCTATTGTAGCAACTGTATATTTCTGCTTCAATTTGTAATCCAGTTTCTGCTGCTGCAGGTTCTGAGTGTGATCCTTCTGGTAGTAGAGGAATGGATCCCACAGTCCAACTACTTAATGCAGCTTTCAGAGAATCCTTGACTTTTTGGGCCAAATATATGTTGCCCTTTTTGTTTAGGTGCAACCCACATTTTGTGAAATGAGCTCTTTTTCGAAGTCATCTGTGGCGAAAAATAAAGCATTTGTGGTTGATTTGCAAATTTTTTGATTATCCTGCTTGCTATCTGAATTTCTTTGTTTACATAGGCTGAAGCAATTAGGTTGTGCCTGTGTGGAATATCAATAACAACAACAGATTAATTCTGTATTTGATTTAGAATAAGACTCAAATTGCGAGTTGCTTCCTTTAATTTATTTCTAAAGACATCATTTGCACCACCATGGATTACCATGCATAGGTTCTACGTCTTGCTATTTTCATTTATAGGCCTACAACTTTCTACGATTTCTTGCATACAAACGCCTGATTTCATGAAACTTGTAACTCTCAGTCCATACTGGTAGTGCAAAGTTTCGGTAATTCCTCTGACATGGCTGTCTGCATATGACACAATTTCTATTTCTTTATGATTTATGGCTGCATACTTTGTTTTGTTTATGGTATTTTTTTCTGGCACAGTGGTTTGAATAGAAATTTTGCTTGCATTCCCATAGCATTGTTCCTGCTTGTAGTTTGACATGGGATTACAGTTTACGGCATGTAAGTGATCACTTAAAATATTATTTTTTAATGCATCCTGATGTACAACATCTGTAGATTCACTGTCTACACTCGGGCAGCTGTATCTATTTCTACAGGTTAGCAAGCACTGATTCGCTGAAAGGTTACAGCGAGAATGTTTTTTCTGCCCTGTGCGCTGGTAATTGTCCTTACTTTTTGAGTCTGAAGCATGTTCTGATAAAAATAGTGCCATGTGTTCCAAGATGCTGAATTATGCCCTTACTGCTGCAATGTCCTGTTCCAGTACTTTTAACATGTTTTCTTCGGGTCCTAAATAGCACATTTCCATTGCTGCTTTGTGATCATTACAACAATGCTCACAATTACACACATTCCTTTTTGAGACCACCTGGGCTAAATACTGTGAATGATACCACTTGTGCACTTCCGAGCTTAACCTAACACCTTTTAGCACATTTTCACCGCACGATATACACTTGATTGACTCCAAATAGCCACAATTTATGGAGCATTTGCTTAGGACTTGTATACGCACCGTCATGATGTTTCTAGGGGCATTCATGATTGCAATGCCAAAAACCAATCAGTTGTACCTACAGAGGCCATACAGCATATTAACAAGAACTTGATGTGATTCTTCATCAAGCAGCACCTGTAAATAAGCTTCTGCCAAATCAAATTTTGACAAATAGTGGCTGCCCATGAGTTTTGTCATAAGTTCATCAAGGTGAGGAATGGGGTACATATCAACCATGGACTGTGAATTAACTGTCACCTGGAAGTCACCACAAAGACAGAGTTTGCATGTTGGCTTCGTGATAATGGCTAATAATGGAGTAGGCCACTGATTAGACAAGAAGGTTCCATGAGACCTAATGCCGTTAATTTCTCTAATTCCTCTTTCACTTAAGCCTGATATGTGACTAGAACAGGATGGCATGGAAAAAGCAGGGTCGCACCATAGGACTGAGAGTGATATGTGCTAAGGAATCAGTAGCCGTGCTGACTCCCGGGAAAAAAGAGCAGAATATTACTTGCACAATTCCTCTAACTATACATAAGACACAAGATCTGACACTAAGTGAACAGAATAAAAGACTGTAGATCCACAAGCCCAGAAAGTGTCCAAGGCAAATTAATTTTACATAAATGCACTGTTCACTACAAGAAATGTTAAGAACAAACAACAGTCTTGTACCTTGTTGCTGCCATAAACTCACTGACAAATAAATTTTACATAAATGCACTGTTCACTACAAGAAATGTTAAGAACAAACAACAGTCTTGTACCTTGTTGCTGCCATAAAATCACTGACAACAGGAATCTGCTGTCTGTCATAACTGACAAGATGGCATGAACCAACTGACAGTGAAGGGGAACCAAGATGCAGACAAGTATTTGAATTCAGAAGTGAGGTTGTTGCACCCATATCCATTTGGAGATGTATGGGGGATCCCATCAATACACACATTGATGAAAAATTTGTTACAAACAGGTGCAATAGCTTCACACGTGTGACTAAGAACATTAATGACAAATAATTTGAGATGTGGAAGGCACAGCTAAAACTTACCAGGCACTGCATACAGATACAATGTGACCTTTTGTTATGAAATAGATGGCACGGCACCCAATGTTGTGGACAAGCCAGGCACTCGTGTTGAACAAAACAAGCAGGCCATCAGGGTAGGCGCATGTGGGAACTCTGCCACTGAGGCCATGTTTGTGAGGAACATGTTGGCCAGCCATACTGCACTACCACAATGTTCCCTTCCAAAGGCATATTCGATCGAGTCTGCCTGTTTCTGTCAGAGTGAACAGGATCAGCAGTGGGTATGACAGCCAAAGAATCTAACTGATGCCCTATGGCATGCAAACCTTCAAATGCTTGCTTTATTGTAAGTATTTCTTCTGAGGAAGAGTCTTCAAACTGCAATGCCCTTTGCTGGAACTCCTTATCAGGAGTAGACTGGACAGTAGCATCCTGAACCATGGAGTCTGCATATGATTCCTTAGCCTGAGTAGAACAAAATGACACTTATGACTTAACCACTGCAGCTTTCGTCATCCAAATTTGATATGATTGATGGGGTTGCTTTCTGCCATGATAGAAGTCACATGGCTATGTTTGTGGTAACATGAAGTCAATAAATGACACATATTATGATGGAGATGCTTGATCCTGAAGGAGGGCTAACTTCTAAAACAAGTGGTACATTTGGAGAGAGACCAAGGCCAGAAAAAGAGCTTTAATGTAGGCAGCAACTGTTACTTTAAAGGCCATAAAGTGTTGTCACAGGTGTTTCTCATACAACTTCCAGTCCTCCGCAGACTTGCTGTAGATGGGGAAGGGGGGGCAGGTAGGCTGACGAATCTCGAGGCCATTTTACCAGCTGGTCAATGTTCTCTCCAGCATGGCCTTGTGCTCCTGCTTCTGCTGCAAGAAACTCTACAGGATAGCCTCCAATTGTAATTTCAATAACAACACACGAGAAAAGTGAACCTTACTCATTGTCACTTATGTATTAAATTGCACAACTGAAAACGCCAGTAAAGTACAATCATTTAATGGCAAAACCAAAATTCATTCAATACATTGGCCTTGTACATTGCACACTGGACTCGCATTCGGGAGGACGACGGTTCAATCGCGCATCCGGCCATCCTGATTTAGGTTTTCCGTGATTTCCTTCAATCACCCCAGGCAAATGCTGGGATGGTTCCTCTGAAAGGGCACGGCCGACTTCCTTCCCCATCTTTCTCTAATCGGATGATACCAATGACCTTGTTGTCTGGTCTCCTTCCCCAAACAACCCAACCCCCCCCCCCCCCCCCCCCCCCCCGCTTGTACATTGCCAGGTCACTACCAGTTAGAAAAATTGTGATATGCAAGCAGACCACCATCTCTGAAGGTCTCGCTGTGTGGTGGTACAACAGACAATGTGTGTTTTTTATGAGCAATAAAAAGGGCAGAAATGATGTTTATTTTGACCTCTATTCCAGTTTTCCGTACTGTGGTTCCAGAGCTCTTGGAACAGAAGTGATACAAAACTTTTTTTGATGAGTGTATTTACTAAAATATGTAAAAAATTGTTCTATAGCATCGTAAACACACATGGCACAGCTGCAGATCTAAGTTAGACCTACTTTTAAAGTGCACTTGTCTACTAGAACTGTTCAGTATTATTCCCACTTCTGAACTGTCTCTATTACTTGTTTAAACTGACATGACATGGTGTCAACATTATCTTGCAGTACAAACATTTGACATCTTCTGCTGATAATGCTAACATAAGCCATCATACAGTGGAGACTACTCGACACTTCTCACACGATACTTCGTCATGTTACAGTAAAAATTTTACAAGTTTGGAGCTATTTGTAACAATTTTGCTGTAAATATGCGATGTAACAGCCAATTGGTTACAGTTTTACTGTGCAGTGATGGTGGTATGAGGACAAAGTGTCATTTCCTTACCACAGTGCGATAGCATTAGACACCATTATCTGCAGAAGAAGATAAACTTTTGTACTGCAAGATAAAGTTAGAACCTGGCATATTTTCGCTATAAAGTTTGATTGACTCTGAAGAATAGTTAAAAGCACAGCAACCCATGTTTCTCACCTCTGAATGTATATTACTACTGTTCAGCATGCTGTTTCATCGAAATGTCATGTAGTCGCCACTGTGTGACAGAGTAAGACAGCTTAATCAACAAAAGTAGACAAATGTTATCTACTGAAAGATATTCTGAATCCCTTGTATAGGGGTCACTAATATTTGGCTGACTTTTACATTGCTTTTAGTCGAACTAAGATTATTTTTGACAAGTAATGCAGAAAGTTTAATTCTGAGAATAATGCTGTCTACTTTCATACAGACATTAATATATTCTTGTTGACAAACACAATTTAGCTCTAAATTAGATCATCACTGATATGGTATCATGTTTGTTTTGTATTCCTACACGACAAAATGTTACGAATTTCGACAAATAATACAGATAATTCTTGGTTTCTTTAATCTGTGGTACAAAAGTTGATATAAAATCATCGACTAACATGTAAGCTATATTAGTGCCGCCAAAATATAAGGTAATTGTATTTTAAGGAGTAATGCAGACAGTTCATATTCGGAAATACTTACTTTGAGGGTCCATTTTGAACAGCAGAACATGATAGAGTAATCGAATTATTCATGTTGAAAATTGCTGTTTATTCTGCAAGGTATATCATCTTTTTCTTTGACCATGTTGTGTGTTTACATCTCATAACAGAGCAATGTAAAGTTATCCTTTTGCGCTATAAAAGTTTGTAGTTTAAGTGATATAGTGCATTAAAGATCTTATCAACAGATGGTAATCGTCACCCTAAAATGATAGTTTGTCAAGTTAGTTTTTGTGCATAGTTTCTTATAGGCTAGCACTAATTGCCAGCTACCTGATTAGGAAATTGTTTTAGCACAGAATATGTGCTTTTTTACAGTTATATGACAATTTAGGTATACACTGAAGAGCCAGAGAAACTAAAACATCTGCCTAATGCCGTGTAGGGCCCCCACGAGTATGTAGAAGTGCAACAACACTATGTGCCATGGACTCGACCAATGTGTGAAGTAGTGCTGGAGGGAACTGACACCATGAATCCTGCAGGGCTGTCCATAAATCCGTAAGAGTACAAGGGGGTGGAGATCTCTTCTGAATAGCATGTCACAAGGCATCCCAGATATGCTCAATAATGTTCATGTCTGGGGAGTTTGGCACTGAGCTGAAGTGTTTAGATTCAGAAGAGAGTTCCTGGAGCCACTCTGTAGAAATTCTGTATGTGTGGGGTGTCACATTGCCCTTCTGCAATTGCTGAAGTCCATCGAAATGCACAATGGACATGAATGGATGCAGGTGATCAGACAGGATGCTTACATACCGGTCTGTGTCACCTGTCATAGTCATATCTAGACGTATCAGAGATCCCATATCACTCCAACTGCACACACCCCACACCATTACAGACCGTCCACCAGCTTGAACAGTCCCCTGCTGACGTGCAGGGTCCATGGATTCATGAGGCTCTGTACCCATAGAGCTTGATACAATTTGAAACGAAACTGGTCCAATCAGATAACATGTTTCCAGTCATCAACAGTCCAATGTCGGTGTTGACAGGCCCAGGCGAGGCATAATGTTTTGTGTCATGCAGACATTGAGGGTACATGAGTGGGCCTTTGGCTCCAAAAGCCCATATTGTTGATGTTACGTTGAACAGCTCACAAGCTGACAGCAATTTGCGGAAGGGTTGCACTTCTGTCAAGTTCAACAATTCTCTTCAGTCGTCAATGGTGGCATTCTTCTTCCAGCCACAGTGATGTCAGAGATTTGATGTTTTACTGGATTCCTGATATTCACGGTACACTCCTGAAATGGTCGTATGGGAAAATACCCACCTCATCGCCACCTCAGAGATGCTGGGTCCCATCTCTCATGCACCGACTATCACACCACATTCACACCCACTTAAATCTTGATAATCTGCCACTGTAGCAGCAGTAACCAATCTAACAACTGTACCAGACATTTATTGTCTTATATAGGCGTTGCCGACCACAGCACAGTGTTCTACCTGTTTACATGTCTCACATGCCTATACCAGTTTCTTTGGCTTTTCAATGTATTATTATTGTTTCAATTAATTTGAGAGTGCACATTCATGGTTTTAGGCATCAAGTGTAAGTTATACGATCTTTTTATTTTGATGTATTATGTGTTTTCATCTTGTAGTGGGAACATTATAAGGCTTTCCTCGTTTATTACGATAATATGTAGTGCAAGTGATACAAAGCATTAGCCATCTTGTCATAAAGTATCATTTTTAGTATAGTTTGGCATGCTTAAGTGTCATAAAAATGTAACATTGATGGTTAAACACATTACCACACATAGCCTAAAGATCTAATGAAACAGGAACATAGTATTAGCGTTCAGTAACATTGCCCATTATTGTTCTAGTGAATAACGTGATGCTTTATCGTCTACTCCCTACATTGGTGATCGGTGAGGTAAAGCATTACTAAAAATCTCAACAAGTCAGGTTATGAGGAGTCTGTCTTTATACAGGGACTACTTTGCCTGAAGTAGGCCTACAATCGAGATGCCAATATCATTACAGATTTTGTTAATTACTACAGATACTTAAGAGACAGAAAAGTATACAATAATCAAACTGCACTTGTTGACAAGTGCTACTTAACTTGGGAGTTCAATCAGTGGCCATGTCACGCATATTTTGATAAATAATACAGATATTTTAGACATTGAAATCCTGAAAATTACACCAACATTGTCAATATCTTTACATTGTGTAATAAATAATACAGTAAACTTAAATAAAATTATACTTTATTTGGGACACTGTTTTCTAGTGGAAGGTACAGAGAACAAACCTGGTAATGGCTGCGTCACTTTAATGGCCTGTAAAATATTGTACTGTGATTGGTTGTTTCATTTTATTGCCTGGTAAAGTACTGGACTGAGACTGGAGGAGTGGGACAGTATAGCATCACAGAAATAGGTGTTGCTTAGGCAAGGAGGTGTGACCTTCTCCTATCACTGACGGAGTCCCTACCTACTAATCTCTGAGGAAGGAATGGTGCACTTATTTGACCCAGGAACCCCATTGTGCCTTTACTGATAAAAATCTGAGGATAAGCATAGGCAGACAATCTTATTCTAATCTTAAACGACTAGCGACATGGGATCAGTACAGCTGTTATACTCAACGGATAAATAAGAACTAGCAGAGCGAGAACTTACATCGGTATATTGGTCTCTATTAACCTTTGACTCAATTCTGTATCTTGGTGGCAGTAAGGTTGCACAAATTGCATAAAATCACCATTTGGCCCTGGTCATGGAAGGAAGAGGTTCATTTAATCAAAACATTAGAGAACCTAAACATTTTAAGTCTATATAAAATAATAATTCCAATATTACATTAATGCTGAAAGGCTACCTCAGGTACTGTTTCATTACTGTGGCTTTTGATATTAATTGCACAACAATACTACTACTTTCTTTTTAATGTGTTCATCTATCCTTCATACCAATAGTCTCTTGAGGCAGAATGGGAATAATTTGTTTAGTTATTAAATAGTTCACATCTTTTCTTTTATCCTTATGTATCCTCCTTTATTAATGTGTAGATGGCATGGAATGAGTCACAGACTGCACCCTAGCATGGGCCATCCATAAATGCACATATAGCCTTGGATTGTTAGCAACCTAGGTTCATGGGAAAAATTGCAAGGAAAACAGGTATGTCTGGGGCATAGAAGAGCCTGAAATGTGTTGTGCCATAGTTGGTCAGATAAGTGATTCATTCTGCCCCACCATGGAACAGAAGGTGGATGCTGCCTCAGTGTGTCCACCATGATAGGCATTATGTCTTTGCCTTGTAAGTGACTGGTCACTCCATCAAAGTGTCTCGTACAGGTTGCAGTTTACAGTATGAGTTATTCAGTTATGAAACAGATTAATTCGCTTTCTTTCAGGTCTGTTAAGAGTAGGGAAGAGTTGCAATGGCCACTAATTTTTATATTTCTGGAAAAATCAATAGAGAGAGCACAGTCTGATGGGAATTCCTTTATTCAGGCCTTGAATCATCAATAAGCATGAATATTCATCCAAGCCTGAAGCCTGAGGACTGCTGATGTTGTCTTTATTTGGTTACAGGTGTATCGTTCTTATTTTTGCACGAATTTTGTAAAGGTCGACTGATAATTTCTTTTTAGTAACGTGCCAGTCATTGCCTTTGATGGGTCATCGTTCATGGCCACATAGACAGTAAGCTTGCCCGTTTCACAGCGAATAATTCGTTTGTGCTCCATAAAAATACTATCGTGTGAACGTTCTTGCAACGAAGAATGATTTCATGGTCAGTAACCTGTTTAGCACTGTTTCCCATGTCCGACATGGCCGTGGCTAGCAATAAGCTCTCATCGTTGATGAATGACTTTCATATTAGGCAACATGTGCGTGCTAATGTAAATTGAGAGAGAATATTTGTGTGTGAATTTTATCAGAACAGAGAACTATTAAATGCTGAGTAATATATACCATTCTCATCCAAACGCCACGTGGAGATGACTACATAGACAACGGGCTTCCGCCGTTCTTAAATAGCTTTCAGATTAGGCTGTGTGTGTGTGTTAATGCGAATTTGATGAGAATGCCTTTGTGTGGGTTGTAGTCGACACAAGGACGATTTCTTTGTGGGTAACATATGTCATCTCTTTACGATGCTCGTTTGTGGTCACAACGGCATAGACAAAGAGGTTCCTCCATTTTTGACCTGTGTGACGGTGTGCATTCTGTAAGGCTGAAATACCAACCAGTTCACCTTCTTTTTGTTGCTATGCCCACTCACCTAACTTCTGCAACCAGTATGCAGCTGTGCTCTCTGTATGTACCGTTTGTAAATGTTCAGTCTGTGTTCTGCTTGCCGACAACGGCTGATAGATGTATGGTGCCCCAATTGGTTTCTGAGAGCTTGGGAGTGGGTGTATTATGACCCAGCCATCAACTCTCCCAGTTAGTTATTGAGGGCATTTCCCGCCCATATCCAGTGCAATAAATTAACATTACACTTACGTTAACATATCTTCGCTCCTAATTTGCTAGATGTTGTAACGTTAGAGCGGGTCATGTTACTGTTTGATTCAGATAAGAACCTGGCCAGAGAAGGATAGGTGCTCAAATGTGGACCTCTAAAGACAGGTTCTCCCCATTGCAAGATTAATACCAGCAACGTTCCTACCCTATTTCTCCTCTCTAGGGATTTTGCCTAAATGCAGCGAGAGGAAAACTGAAACACCCCAACTTAATAAATATTATTCACACAGAATCATGTAGCTATTCATATCAGCAAATAGCGGGAGACAAATCCTCTACATGGCAGCTTGATTTCCGTTAGCAATTTTTAGTATTTCATGATAGTATTCTCAAATAATCTAGATAAATGCTCAATGGAGAAGCAGGGAGAATCACAAACAATATGTTACAAATCTATCAACTCTTGGAGATAAGAATGTATGCTTCTACTATAAAGAAATAAGCTACATAGGAGAGGACAGATTATAGAAGTCCTCGCAATGCCCTATAAAAGTCTTTAATCCAACGCTCTCCTGTACGTTTCGTGACCATTAAATGTCCTCACACAGATTGGTCACAAGTGGTGACAATTGTCCAGGCCAGTATATCATCCAGAACGATTAGAGATATTGGGCTATAATGATATGGTGGTTGATTATCTAGCCCTCTCTAACAACTACAAAATCAGATTGAGTCCCTCGGGACTAAGCAAAGTGTGCAATCTAGAAGTGAATGTAGTACTTACTGGTGACTGTGCTCGTCTACATCACAGCCACTGAAAAGATCTTCCCAAATACCTTAGAGTGCTCTTAAGGTTTTGTAGTGTATGTTGTTGATTGATGGTAACGATAGAACAGGCAGTCAGTTGTAGAATTAACTGAAAATGATATGTACTTTCGATCGGGCAACTACTATCATTGCAGGTGCACGACAAAAAAAAACAACCGAGAGAACAGTTGGCGAAATATGTAAAATTTTTGCTTTGTTTTAAATAAACCAAAGTTTGCTAACGAAACTCAAAAAATGAAGAAACAGAAACAAAATTAACATGGACGCAACAAAAAACCAAAAGGCTGAACATATGACGAAAACAGTAACGTAAACAGAATGGAAACTGAAAACAAATAATAACTTTGAGGAATAAAGAAACTATTTTTTTCAGTGCGTGAACATTGCACCCGAAGGATGGCTGCTGAGACTCTCAGTTGCCCCCTCTTCCACTTCTTCATGGGCTAAATGCATCTTGGCAGCATCCATTTGGCTCTCAGTTGCCCCCTCCTCTAATTCTTCATGGGTTTGGTCCATCCTGTCATCATCTGTGACACAGTCAGCTACACCCTCCTCCAAATCTTCACGGGCTTGGTCCATCTTGGCAGCACAAATGAGACTCTCATCTGCTTCCTCCTCCACATCTTCATGGCCATGGTCCATCCTGTCATCATCTATGAGACTGTGAGCTGCACCATCTCCCAAATCTTCAGAGGCTTGGTCCATCTTAGCAGCACCGACGGGACTCTCAGCTGCTTCCTCCTCTACATCCTCACTTCTTCGGTACATCTTGGGAGCATCCATGGCACTGCCAGCTGCACCCTCCTCTAACTCTTCACTGGCTTGGTCCACTTTGACAGCGTCCATGAGACTCTCGACTGCACCTTCCTCCAACTCTTCACGGACTTGTTCAATCTTGGTACCATCCACCTAGGAAACCACAATAGATTTAGCTGCATTATTATACTACAAACAAAATTATTCACCTAGAATATACATTATAAAATTCAGAAATTATGATGTAGTAAGAGCTGATATGGAGCATTGTTATTTTTCGACTGATACAAAAGCAGTAAGAAAATCAAAATCTGAACAGCACTGGTAATGGTTGGCAGCTGATAAATAAGATGCAGAACTATTAATACCAAATAGAAACTTTAAAGATTCTGATATTAGTATATGGTTTGATCTTAGTGTATATTTTGTTCTACAAGATAACGTTGAGGATCTCATATTGGCAATAGAGCTGTAAAGAAAAAGTTTCTCTAATCCCTAGTAAGTTATCTATTAAATTGAATCTAGAACTTAATACCTTCGTTGTAAATGGTTTGGATGTGTCTATGGATAGTGTTAAGGAATTCTCTCTCCTGATGTTGAAGTTTAAATAAGAGTCTTCTCACTGGGAGTTACCCGACTCTTTTGTACACTAGCACCTGAAGAAAACTGTGTCAATTATAAGTGTTATGTGGTTTGGGGATACACAAGTCTATAGAATTCCTCATTTGGTCCTATTACCTGAATTTACAGTGCCTCACATTTGGCACACAGCGATCCCAGTCCTCTCAGGACAGCCATCTTAACGTTATACATATACAGATGGGGATGGTATTAATCTGGGTATCGGGGTATGTGGGAATTTGGTGCAGTGAAATTAGTGACGTGGTAGCCACTGCTCAGTCTCACTGTATGCAGCAACGTCGCTTGTGATGCACAGCGCCACATGCTTCTAGGAGGGGGCTAGTTGGGTGTGGCTGGTAAAGCTGTGGTGTGCCACGGTCTAGACAGTGAGGCGAGACAAAGTATTCAAGAGAGTCTGTGTGTGATTGCCTCCTGCCATATGGATTCCTTAGATAGCGTCAGCTGTCACCACTGTACACTACATTTCGGAAGAGTGCTCCCAATTTCCTGATGAGGGGGCAGTCATAATTTGGCTGTGACCTGGGATCACGTCTATGTAATGACACATGGTGTCTTAAATGACGAAATTAGACTAATTTCGTCAGTAGGGTTGGCTTGGCGATCTAACATTTCCTCTTTCAGAGACCATTATGAACTTTTCTACAGATTTTTATGTACTTTTTTCGTATTTTCTCGCATATCCACTTTTGATATTTCTGTAAAGTTCTCTGGCCTTATTTGTATTGGTAAAGCACAATGATCATGTGGTTTTACACTCAAATAGTATGAACTACTTTTTATGGTTCCGTATGCTATACAGGGTGGTCCATTGATAGTGACTGGGCCAAATATCTCACAAAGAACGAAACTCGTCTAGCTTGAAGGGGGAAACCAGATGGCGCTATGGTTGGCCTGTTAGATGGCGCTGCCATAGGTCAAACGGATATCAACTGCGTTATTTTAAATAGGAACCCTCATTTTTATTACATATTTGTGTAGTACGTAAGGAAATATGAATGTTTTAGTTGTACCATTTTTTCGCTTTGTGATAGATGGCGCTGTAATAGTCACAAACGTGTAAGTACGTGGTATCACGTAACATTCCGCCAGTGCGGACGGTATTTGCTTCGTGATACATTACCCGTGTTAAAATGGACAGTTTACCAATTGCGGAAAAGGTCGATATCGTGTTGATGTATGGCTATTGTGATCAAAATGCCCAACGGCCGTGTGCTATGTATGCCGCTCGGTATCCTGGACATCATCCAAGTGCCCGGACCGTTCGCCGGATAGTTACGTTATTTAAGGAAACAGGAAGTGTTCAGCCACATGTGAAACGTCAACCACGACCTGCAACAAATGATGATGCCCAAGTAGGTGTTTTAGCTGCTGTCGCGGCTAATCCGCACATCAGTAGCAGACAATTTGCTCGAGAATCGGGAATCTCAAAATCGTCAATGTTGAGAATGCTACATCAACATCGATTGCACTCGTACCATATTTCTATGCACCAGGAATTGCATGGCGACGACTTTGAATGTCATGTACAGTTCTGCCACTGGGCATAAGAGAAATTACGAGACGATGACAGATATTTTGCACGCGTTCTATTTAGCGACGAAGCGTCATTCACCAACAGCGGTAACGTAAACCGGCATAATATGCATTATTGGGCAACGGAAAATCCACGATGGCTGCGACAAGTGGAACATCAGCGGCCTTGGCGGGTTAATGTATGTTCCAGCATTATGGGAGGAAGGATAATTGGCCCCCATTTTATCGATGGCAATCAAAATGGTGCAATGTATGCTGATTTCCTACGTAATGTTCTGCCGATGTTACTACAAGATGTTTCACTGCATGACAGAATGACGATGTACTTCCAACATGATGGATGTCCGGCACATAGCTCGCGTGCTGTTGCAGCAATATTGAATAGCATATTTCATGACAGGTGGATTGGTCGTCGAAGCCCGCACATTCACCGGATCTGAAGTCCACGGATTTCCTTCTGTGGGGAAAGTTGTTGAAGGATATTTGCTATCGTGATCCACCGGTAATGCCTGACAAGATGCGTCAGCGCATTGTCATTGCATGTGCGATCATTACGGAAGGCGAGCTATTCGCTGTTGAGAGGAGTGTCGTTACACGTATTGCCAAATGCAGTGAGGTTGAGGGACATCATTTTGAGCATTTATTGCATTAATGTGGTATTTACAGGCAATCACGCTGTAACAGCATGCGTTATCAAAAATGATAAGTTCACAAAGGTACGTGTATCACATTGGAACAACCGAAATAAAATGTTCAAACGTACTTACGTTCTTTATTTTAATTTAAAAAACGTACCTGTTACCAACTGTTTGTCTAAAATTGTGAGCCATATGTTTGTGACTATTACAGCGCCATCTATCACAAAGTGAAAAAAGTGGTCCCCAAAACATTCATATTTCTTTAGGTACTACACGAATATGTAATAAAACATGGGTGTTCCTATTTTTAAAGAACGCAGTTGATATCCGTTTGACCTATGGCAGTGCCATCTAGCGGGCTAACCATAGTGCCATCTGGTTCCCCCCTTCAAGCTAGACAAGTTTTGTTCTTTGTAGTTTTTTCGTTTGACGCTTATTTCGTGAGATATTTGGCCCGGTCACGATGAATGGACCACCCTTTATATGACGTTGCCACATTGGCGTGACTTTCGTCTATACAGATGACGATACCATGGATTAAATGAAAACTCATTGAAAGGATGACTGTGGTTAGGGCGGACCAATATACAATTCCTGTAGACTAGAGGGTTCACAGGATTTTCAATAGTTTCAGCGGTAGTGATCCCAATGAGTAGCTACAATGGCACTTCAAAGTTAATAAAAATAGCATTTCTGTATTGATGCAGAGAACAGCTGAAAACGAAGGCAAATTCCTCAGGAGTTGGTCTAATTACGAATAAAAAAACTGGTATGATGCTGAACAGCATAGTGAATGTATTATCGTAGCGAAAGAAACACCGAGGTCAGTCCCATATCCTTAGTGCTACGAAAGTATGTATGAGGAGATAAAAGAAATTATTCATTGCGTAGAAGGGGAGGCTGGTATTCAGTCTAGGTTATAGAAGAGAAGGAATTACAAAAAAATGTTCATAGCGATCATTTTAAGTTGGTTTAAAAATCGTGAAAAGTGGCTGCATACTTTTTAGAGACTTCGAAAAATCAGAAGGTTTCAGATAGATTTTGTGTTAACAAGACACAGATTTGAGACCCAGATTTTAAACTGGTCAATGTTTTCAGGAGCAATTAAGGATTCTGCCCATAATTTGCTGCGCATTTGCGGCTTATTCAAACTGAAGAAACTGCAGAAAGGTAGGAAATCTGGAAAATGGAACACAAATAAGTTAAAAAACCTACAGGTTGTCGGTTGTTTCGTTACGAGTATTAGGAAACGACTGACTGAGGAAGAGCAAAGCATTGTATTAGAAGACGAATGAGTAGCTTGGAGATCTGAAATAGAGAGGGCAGTAAAGAATGAAATGGGCAAAAAAAATAAAATAAAATAAAATAAAATTGCAGTAGTATTCGTGGTTAGCTCGCCAAGTATTGAACAAAATCACGGAAAGAAAAAATTTGGAAAACAGCAATCGAGGCCGTCAAACGTTCACACACGCATCTAAAACTACATTTATCACAAAGTTGAAAACGGAAAGCAGACTGAATGCAGAAGAAATGTGAAACCACACAAGCATGCGTAACGATGGGAAATATATGGACCACATATGGGAAAATTAAAGAAACCTTTAGAGGAAAGACATTCAGGTACATGAGTCTGAAGAGCTCAGATGGCAAGCCAGTACAAAGCGAAGGATGTAAGTATGAAAGCTGGATATAATGTATGGATGGGTCCTGCCAAGGAAGCCAACTTGAAAATAATGTTATGTTCTGTCAGCGATGATTGGAAGAGGGATATGATACATTGAAAAGAATTTCACAGAGCAGTGAAAAACCCAAGTCGAAAAAAGGCCTGGAGTAGACAAAATTGCTTCAAAGCGATTGAGATCACTGGGGGAAATATGAAAAATGTTGTGCAAGTGATATACAGGGTGTTACAAAAAGGTACGGCCAAACTTTCAGGAAACATTCCTCACACACAAAGAGAGAAAATATGTTATGTGGACATGTGTCCAGAAACGCTTACTTTCCATGTTAGAGCTCATTTTATTACTTCTCTTCAAATCATATTAATCATGGAATGGAAACACACAGCAACAGAACGTACCAGCGTGACTTCAAACACTTCGTTACAGGAAATGTTCAAAATGTCCTCCGTTAGCGAGGATACATGCATCGACCCTCCGTCGCATGGAATCCCTGATGCGCTGATGCAGCCCTGGAGAATGGCGTATTGTATCACAGCCGTCCACAATACGAGCATGAAGAGTCTCTACATTTGGTACCGGGGTTGCTTAGACAAGAGCTTTCAAATGCCCCCATAAATGAAAGTCAAGAGGGTTGAGGTCAGGAGAGCGTGGAGGCCATGGAATTGGTCCGCCTCTACCAATCCATCGGTCACCGAATCTGTTGTTGAGAAACGTACGAACACTTCGACTGAAATGTGCAGGAGCTCCATCGTGCATGAACCACATTTTGTGTCGTACTTGTAAAGGCAAATGTTCTAGCAGCACAGGTAGAGTATCCCGTATGAAATCATGACAACGTGCTCCATTGAGCGTAGGTGGAAGAACATGGGGCCCAATCAAGACATCACCAACAATGCCTGCCCAAACGTTCACAGAAAATCTGTGTTGATGACGTGATTGCACAATTGCGTGCAGATTCTCGTCAGCCCACACATGTTGATTGTGAAAATTTACAATTTGATCACGTTGGAATGAAGCCTCATCCGTAAAGAGAACATTTGCACTGAAATGAGGATTGACACATTGTTGGATGAACCATTCGCAGAAGTGTACCCGTGGAGGCCAATCAGCTGCTGATAGTGCCTGCACACGCTGTACATGGTACGGAAACAACTGGTTCTCCCGTGGCACTCTCCATACAGTGACGTGGTCAACGTTACCTTGTACAGCAGCAACTTCTCTTATCGTCAACTTCACGAAGAATTGCCTCGTCCATTTCAGGTGTCCTCGTCGTTCTAGGTCTTCCCCAGTCGCGAGTCATAGGCTGGAATGTTCCGTGCTCCCTAAGACGCCGATCAATTGCTTCGAACGTCTTCCTGTCGGGACACCTTCGTTCTGGAAATCTGTCTCGATACAAACGTACCGCGTCACGGCTTTTGCCCCGTGCTAATCCATACATCAAATGGGCATCTGCCAACTCCGCATTTGTAAACATTGCACTGACTGCAAAACCACGTTCGTGATGAACACTAACCTGTTGATGCTACGTACTGATGTGCTTGATGCTAGTACTGTGGGGCAATGAGTCGCATGTCAACACAAGCACCGAAGTCAACACTACCTTCCTTCAACTGGGCCAACTGGCGGTGAATCGAGGAAGTACAGTACATACTGACGAAACTAAAATGAGCTCTAACATGGAAATTAAGCGTTTCCGGACACATGTCCACATAACATCTTTTCTTTATTTGTGTGTGAGGAATGTTTCCTGAAAGTTTGCCCGTACCTTTTTGTAACACTCTGTATAAGGTATGCAAGACAGAAGAAATATTCTCATACTTTAAAAAGCAGGTAATAATACCATTCACAAAGATCCGAAATTCAGACAAATGTGTTATTAACAGAATGTTTACGAAAAACCTAACACAAATTACTGAAGGTACTAGTAGCGGGGAACATCGGGGGAGATCAGTTAAATCCCGCAGAAATTTAGGTAGGAGTAGGCATTTCGGCTGGATCAATAGTGTGGATTTTACTCTTTATCCAGTTTGGGGCAAACTTGTTGCATACATTTTAAACTCGAAATCAGCATACTTCACTTTGTAGAAAGTAAAGTAATTTCACATTATAGACTGAAATCCATTAGGTATATATTGTCTTTAGGTTCAAAAACTTCGGTATTAACGGTGATGGAGACTGACGTGGACGCACAGGTGAGATGACTTCCAGCATGGTCCTCGCAGTGTCGCTACTAGAAACCATATCGAGACGCCTAGGCGACCTCTGATTCACCCCTATGAGAGGCAGGCGACCTCTGATTCACCCCTATGAGAGGCATAACTTGTGTCACTAATTTCATTTGGACTCTAGCATCAGCTCATACAAATAGTCTAGACTGAGAACCCATTTTTAAGATTAAGTACGTTTGTGTCAACATTCGAAGAATCCTTGTCAAGGTCGTTACAGAGCAAAACAGACCCCACGGTAGTACAACAGAAGCTCTCAGTGCGTGAGCTGTGTTGGAAGAAAGACGAAGAATGTCTTCGTTTCTATTGCGGGATAATACATTAATACCGTTGGAATGATTATGAGGTCGGATTTATCCTGGTCATTTGTTTCAAGGAATAAAACAATTGTACTCGATGCCAAGAGTATTGAATAGATGTAGCACTCATTGCATATCAATCGTCTTTGTTAGATGAGATCAATCGCCAGAGTGTTGTAATTGATTCAGAGTGCTTTATCCGTCCTTGCTGCTTCGTAACATGTTCGTTGGTGGTATACATAGCGTCATTTATTTCCAGTTTCTATTTCGTATCCACTCAATGACGCCTATACTAATCAAGTATTCAGTCCTGCTAACTTGTTTCCCTAATCTCTCATATATATTTATAAGCTAGCAGTTTTTTTTTCCTTTGATAGTGATACTGCCTCGCACTAATATCACTGTTCAGTGTGTGATCGACCAGACGAGTCTATGCTTCTGCGGTCTATGCTTACGTTACAGATCAGCGTCTACGAAACCTCCACTCTTCTTGGAAGAAAGTAGTTTTGATACAATCTCAGTGAAGTAACATATAGTTAAATTCGCTTACAACCAGTGAACAGTGAATTGTGAACCATGTCGAGATCGGGTGATGCTAAACTGTGAGTCTCTGTAAGAGACAAGCCAAACCAAGATGGCCTATTCCAGAGAAAACTGCAACAATGCGACGTTGGGCTACGTTAGTAACGACTTTTCTCCAAACTTAGATTCACCATTGCCTCGTACCTATAATACTGATAGGCGGATGTGTCCCCGATGGCAGTAGCCTTCCATTAGTTGTGACTTGCCAGGATGGAGTCGTATAATTGGTTTATCTGAATTTGTTTTAGGCCGCCGTGCATCACACGCCTGAAATAATCCGAATCTGAGTAAAATTCGCAATGGAACCTCGCATTCCCTCAGGAAAACTTTAACATTTGATCTGGTATTTGCTTTAGTGTCTTCTAACCAACGAACGTTGGTATTATTGGATTGTAATAAAGTGAATCACTTTCTTAGTCATTCATGTAAAATGAAGGTCGACTGCGTTTTACATTCATGGAGATATGTGCGGATCGTGAGAAATTCTCGATAAATATCAATTGGCTAAGTGGCTAATACTGCAGTGTGTACAGTCGGAGATGTAACTGGTCTTTCTTCGCTCTCACCCTATCAGCCCCTATCCTCCTGCTTACTCTTCATGGTGGTAAAGATACTGACTTACCTCGGCGAGCCCTTCTTGCGGCGCATGGACCAGTATCATCCCCCGTTCATTGGAGCAAATCTCACTTTGCGTCAGGTCGCTGTCTTGAACCTTAAACGGTGGATTTTCTTCTACGACCTTATTCACCTTGAAGCGCCCAATAACGAGGACCTGTGGGTGGTTTGATTTCATCATTGCTTACTCGAGTAGGATGACATATAACTATCATACATAAAACTTTAGACACTCCACTTAGAATTGTTAAACGGACTATATATCAGACAGCAAGCCCTTAATTGTAGGAAAGAAAGTGTAACACGGTACTGTAGACATCAATTAAAAACTGAGGGATACAAGAATGAAAAGGCGAGTATTAGTGGTAAGTTGACAAGACTGTTTCCAAGGCATCCATGAACAGTTATGCAAGCGATGTGCGAAGATTGGAGTATAGAAGCAATTTACTGCCGAAGCAGTGCATAACGTCCACGTTGATATAAAATGTTTAGCTCATGCAGAGGAATGAAACCAGCCATAAGATTGATAAATTTAAACATCAGAGACATTTTTCGTAGTCTGTTCTGTATTTAATTTTTGTGAGGGTTTTTGATTACCACTTACAATAGTACAGCAGATACGTATGTACACCAAATACATAGTAAAGTTAGCATGGAACTGAAAACAACATGTTATGTGAACTTTTGTGCAAGCACTGTCTTGTGCCACAGTCAAACCCCGTTATATTCATAAACCCAGCCAATCTAAATCAATTACCAGCCGGAAACGAGTGTCTGAAATTGTTGAAATTAACGCCAGTGATAGTCATAATTATGGTTCAAATGGCTCTGAGCACTATGAGACTTAACATCTGAGGTGATCAGTCCCCTAGAACTTAGAACTACTTAAACTTAACTAACCTAAGGACATCACACACATCCACGCCCGAGGCAGGATTCGAACCTGCGACCGTAGCGGTCGCGCGGTTCCAGACTGAAGCGCCTAGAACCGCTCGACCACACTGGCCGGCGATAGTCATATCTAACTGCTAAATTTCCATGTTATTTTCTTAATCGTATATATGTTTAAATGCGTAGTTGGAGCTCGTATTGACTAAATGGTGAACACATGTCAGCAGAATAGGGGAGTGTGGGTGGGTGTCAGGTCATTAGTAGGGCCACAGTTCTCTTCAGCGGACAGGCATCGCCACTAGAACAGGGGAGACAGTAGCCAGGTAAAAGGTGGGCCCCGTGTATTACATGCGAGCTAAGCTCCTCGGGAGAGGCACACCGTCTGTATTTGCATCCGAAACGATGGGAAGATAGTGTGTGCTGCTTTAACCAGGCGTGTCCACTAGGACGTTGGAGACAGGTCGCGAGCTAGCACCTACAGAGCTTATGGTATCGCAACGCCCCGCGCCCTGCGGAAGCCCACGTTCTGGGAATTACTAGGCCCATGAAGGTGTAAACATAAAAATATCTAAAATGAAGTGGGAGGAGAGACCATTTGGATCTTATGTATTTGAGATCACGGCACCCGCAATTGTGAGGCTAGTGCGAAGCTAAGTGGACTTTTGTTGACGCTGCTAAGAAACAATATCAGCGGCTCCCGTATGATAATACAGGTAAATTATAGAGTGGGAGATCAGATCCCGCTTACGTGTGTACACTACTGGCCATTAAAGTTACTACACCACGAAGATGACGTGCTACAGACGCGAAATTTAACCGAGAGGAAGAAGATGCTGTGATATGCAAGTGATTTGCTTTTCAGAGTATTCACACAAGGTTGGCGCCGGTGGCGACACTTACAACGTGCTGACACGAGGAAAGTTTCCAACCGATTTCTCATACACAAACAGTAGTTGACAAGCGTTGCCTGGTGAAACGTTGTTGTGATGCCTCGTGTAAGGAGGAGAAATGTGTACCATCACGTTCCCGACTTTGATAAAAGGTCGGATTGTAGCCTATCGCGATTGCGGTTTATCGTATCGCGACATTGCTGCTCGCGTTGGTCGAGATCCAATGGCTGTTAGCAGAATATGGAATCGGTGGGTTCAGAAGCGTAATACGGAACGCCGTGCTGGATCCCAACGACCTCGTATCACTAGCAGTCGAGATGACAGGCATCTTATCCGCATGGCTGTAACGTATCGTGCAGCCACGTCTCGATCCTTGAGTCAACAGATGGGGACGTTTGCAAGACAACAACCATCTGCGTTAACAGTTCGACGACGTTTGCAGCAGCATGGACTATCAGCTCTGAGACCATGGCTGCGGTAACCCTTGGCGCTGCATCACAGACAGGAGCGCCTGCGATGGTGTACTCAACGACGAACCTGGGTGGACGAATGGCAAAACGTCATTTTTTCGGATGAATTCAGGTTCTGTTTACAGTATCATGATCGTCGCATCCGTGTTTGGCGACATCGCGGTGAACGCACATTTGAAGCATGTATTCGTCATCGCCAACCTGGCGTATCACCCGGCGTGATGGTATGGGTTGCCATTGGTTACACGTCTCGGTCACCTCTTGTTCGCATTGACGGCACTTTGAACAATGGACGTTACATTTCAGATGTGTTACGACCCGTGACTCTACCCTTCATTCGATACCTGCGAAACCCTACATTTCAGCAGGATAATGCACGACCGCATGTTGCAGGTCCTGTATGGGCTTTTCTGGATACAGAAAATGTTTGACTGCTGCCCTGGCCAGCACATTCTCCAGATCTCTCACCAATTGAAAACGTCTGGTCAGTGGTGGTCGAGCAACTGGCTCGTCACAATACGCCAGGCACTACTCTTGATGAACTGTGGTGTCGTGTTGAAGCTGCATGGGCAGCTGTACCTGTACACGCCATCCAAGATCTGTTTGGCTCAATGCCCAGGCGTATCAAGGCCGTTATTACGGGCAGAGGTGGTTGTTCTGGGTATTGATTTCTCAGGATCCATGCACCCAAATTGCGTGAAAATGTAATCACATGTCAGTTCTAGTATAATATATTTGTCCAATGAATACCCGTTTATCATGTGCATTTCTTCTTGGTGTACCAATATTAATGGCCAGTAGTGTGCATGGAGGAGGTCTGGTTGGCTGAAGTGGGAAACAGTACAGATGGGCGGAGTCAGAAATTGCCTGTTACTGAGCTCCGGCATAATGACTCTCACTGCTGGTTAATTATATTAAATCTGAGTATGGAAAAGAGACTGTTGCACTATTACAAGCGATCTGATTGATCGGTACACATAAGCATCACAAAGATGATCGAAATTATGCACAAGGCGTCACACTCAAAAAAGATGGAGAAAATTTCTGCTTCTTGCTGGGAGCGCCCTAGAACAACTTCCATCCGAGAACCGCCAGCGGACGCATCAGTTGGTAAAGGCACTCTGATTCTGCGTTCTGAGGGAGAGCAGCCTCTAGTGCAGGTCAGATGACGGAGAATGCCGCTTCCACTACGGCAGCCACTCTCGGGCATCGGTAACGCTAAGTATGTTGAGCAACTGCAGAGTTCACAAACCGAGTTATGGGATGTATGCAAAGATTTCGGATTGACTTTAGGACCTCCGTGTTTTTAATTCAAGTGCGTTTACTGGTATCAACAAGTATTCGATCGAGATATTCGGTGTACACATGATTATTTATGTAGTTCTTTTCCTCATATCTGATTAACGTTCGGCGATCACTATGCTACTAACGTATTCACCTCAGATTCATCTGACAGTCTTTGCCAAGGTACTGATATTTTAATTTCACTATAACCTACGTTAATAACGAACGTAACAGTTTCCTGTCTTTGTGTACTAGTGTGTATCTTCAAGTCTATAGCCAATCGTGTTATGGTCATGTGAGTTACAGTACCCATGATTCACATGTACTAGGGCCAAATTATTTTTGTAAACTCAATTCATTAAGTTACCGTTGCTCAAAATGTTTCATTTAAAACATATGATTCTACACGAAGCGATCTGTTTATCGGCAAGGTCACCCAGTTTTGATCTTTCTGACATCCACAACGGTAGTCAGTGGCTTAGTCGTAAACTCATGAAGGGAACTTGCTACAGAAAACGTAAATTGATTTTTATACTACTAAGCTGAATCTTGTGTCAAAGCTAAATATGACGTTCAATTACAGATAAAACCTGTGGAGTTATTAACTATCTTTATGGCACTTGTCCTAATAATATGTTACTCTTTACAGTGGAAATATTTATTGACACATAATATTGACACGTTATGAACGAAACACACACAACACTGGTGGAATATCCTACAGTATATTGTAGAGTATTACACAACTGTCGTATGCGTGTCATTCATAATCTATAAAATATTCTACCAAGAATCGACGGAACAGTCAATCAGTGCAACATTTGCACTTCTTCCACTGTGTTCTAGTACAATATGAGAGATTCCATAATTGCTCTAGCGTTATTAACGCAGTACTTTTTATCAATTCACGCCAATTGTATTACAGTCTTTTAAGCCTATGTATACTCTTCTTCTTCATTCTTATGTTCAGGTTCTAAAACTTCGGTATTGATGCTGATCGAGGATGAACTGGACGTACAGATGGGATGACAACCGGTTAGGTTTTCGCAGGAAGCCTATCAGAACCTGCACCAGGGCTCCTAGTCCATCCCTGATTCGCCCAGTGAGAGGCGGTAACGCTTTTCACGACTCGTGCCATTCATATCGGGTGTGATCTACCGATTGCTGTTACTACTAATTCACTACTTCGCTACTTTCTTGTAGGCATAAATCCTAGGACAGTTGTAACTGTTTCCGACTGCTTTATCCGTTCCCTACCATCTCATAATATGTTCATTGCTGGCAATCGTGGAGTACGTGTGTAACTTACTTAAGTGTACAGTTCCGCTAATAGTTTGGGCTAATATCGCTTATACGTATATTTGAGTAAATTGTGGTTTTTCTCGTTCATGTGATAGGTCTCCGCACTAATACTTCAGTTTGGGACTGACTCGACGAGTCTATGATACTTCAATCTATGGTTAGCACGTAGCTAATTTTCTCTTTTCTTCCTAGGAAATAGATAAATATGTAATACCATTGGAACTACAGGTACTTAAACTCACCCTTTGCTGAGCAGTTCAGCTCTCGCGCAGTCTGATGCTTCAATACATTTTTCGTCTCTGCAAGAGACAAGCTGAACAAATATGGTATTTTCACAAGAAACTGCAGCCAGGCGAAGTGGTGAGTTGGTATGGAACACTGCTCGAAATCAGTACGTGCTCTGTTAAATTCACGTCGACCTATCGCATTGAGATCGCTTAAAACCGTTATCGTCAAACACTACTGGCCATTAAAATTGCTACACCAAGAAGAAATGCACATGATAAACGGGTATTCATTGGACAAATATATTATACTAGAACTGGCATGTGATTACATTTTCATGCAATTTGGGTGAATAAATCCTGAGAAATCAGTACCCAGAACATCCACCTCTGGCCGTAATAACGGCCTTGATACACCTGAGCTTTGAGTCAAGCAGAGCTTGGATGGCGTGTACAGGTTCAGCTGCCCATGCAGCTTCAACACGATACCACAGTTCATCAGGAGTAGTGACTGGCGTATTGTGACGAGCCAGTTGCTCGGCCACCATTGACCAGACGTTTGCAGTTGGTGAGAGATCTGGAGAATGTGCTGGCCAGGGCAGCAGTCGAACATTTTCTGTATCCAGAAAGGCCCGTACAGGACCTGCAACATGCGGTCGTGCATTATCCTGCTGAAATGCAGGGTTTCGCAGGGATCGAGTGAAGGGTAGAGCCACGGGTCGTAACACATCTGAAATGTACCAATGGCACCCTATACCATCACCCCGGGTGATACGCCAGTATGGCGATAACGAATACACGCTTTCAATGTCCATTCACTGCGATGTCGCAAAAGACGGATGCGACCATCATGATGCTGTAAACAGAACCTGGATTCATCCAAAAAATGATGTTTTGCCATTCGTGCACCCAGGTACGTCGCTGAGTACACCATCGCAGGCGGTCCTGTCTGTGATGCACCGTCAAGGGTAACCGCAGCCATGGTCTCCGAGCTGATAGTCCACGCTGCTGCAAACGTCGTCGAACTGTTCGTGCAGATAGTTGTTGTCTTGCAAACGTCCCATCTGTTGACTCAGGGATCGAGACGTGACTGCACCATCCGTTACAGCCATGCGGATAAGATGCCTGTCATCTCGACTGCTAGTGATAGAAGACCGTTGGGATCCAGCACGGTGTTCCGTATTACCCTCCTGAACCCATCGGTTCCATATTCTGCTAGCAGTCATTGGATCTCGACCAACGCGAGCAGCAATGTCGCGATACGATAAACCACAATCGCGATAGGCTACAATCCGACCTTTATCAAGGTTGGAAACGTGATGGTACGCATTTCTCCTCCTTAAACGAGGCATCACAACAACGTTTCACCAGGCAACGCCGGTCAACTGCTGCTTGTGTATGAGAAATCGGTTAGAAACTTTACTCATGTCAGCACGTTGTAGGTGTCGCCACCGGCGCCAACCTTGTGTGAATGTTCTGGAAAGCAAATCATTTGCATATCACATCATCTTCTTCCTGTCGGTTAAATTTCGCGTCTGTAGCACGTCATCTTCGTGATGTAGCAATTTTAATGGCCAGTAGTGTAGTTGCGTCTAAAATGTGTCAGACAGTTTCATTCCCCATCGTTCCACACTTCGAACATGTCCTACATCGATAATGATTTCATCGAAACTGGAAATCATTTGCTAATCTTACACCCTTCCCTCGAATTTGCAATTGTGTTGGATGTATGTGGCTCCAACCGGCAGGAGTCGTTGGTCAGTTATGATTCGCACAGATGTAGGTCTATAATTTGTGCATATCAATTTGTTTGAGGCTGCACTGTGTCATACAAGCGTTATATTTCCAACACATGGCTATTTTACATCCGACCTTACTATCCCACAGCAATAAAAAACTATTTCGTATGATTTGTCTCATGCTCTTGTAACCAGCGTATTATTTAATTGTGATAAAGCGATTCCTTTAAATTGTCCTTATTATAAACATGAGATACGACTGAATTCGGAGTCGTGGAGGCATGTCTGGAGTGTCAGAAATTCTCTATTGTCATGATCTGACAGAGTGGCTGAATCTGCAATGCGTACAGTTCGAGAAGTAGTTGCCCTTTCTTCGCTCTCACCCTCTATGGTCGTTACGTAAGGCTTGCTCATCGTGGCAGTAATGACACTGACTTACCTCAGCGGGGCACCCCTGCAGTTTCCGCTTGCGGAGATTGCGACGCTTTACAGTCTGTTTTCGGTCGTGGACATCAGACGGTGGTGTTTTTTCGGCCACATTTCTCTCACTGATACGTCCAGCAACTTGACCCTGTGGAAGGTTTGATTTTATCATAAATTATTCAGCTAGGATAGTGTGTGTCCAACAGATAGAAAACTTTAGACAACTGACTTAGATTTGTTAAACAGACTGTGTATTAATTAACCAGCCCATAATTGTGGCTACTAAATAATGTGAAATGCGGTGCTATAGACGTCTGCAAAAAATATGAATTGAGAGGCACACGAGTGAAAAGCCGAGAGAAGACTTTTATGTGGCACACTTAATAAGGTTTAGGATGACACGAGTATTGCTAAGGCATCCAGGAATAATGAACCACGCACTTCAAAGGGAAAAAATGTGAAGATATGAAAAGTAAGTATATAAAAAGCAGATTATTGCCCACGCGGTTTGTATTACACAGGAAGACATAAAATGATTACCACATGAAGAAACATGAAACAAGTCAATAGACTTACGATTCGAAAAACTTATTGCATTGTCTGTGATCCGTTTCGTATGTAACGTTTGTGATGCTTCTTTGTTTTCTAATTGCGACAGTACAGAACGTGTATACGTACAGCTACTACATAGCAAAATATGCAGTCAATTGCAAACAAGAAAACTTGCTAACGAGGACCTACATTTATATCTGTAATACCTCTGTTTCCTTCCCAATTTCTCTCACTTCATGCTCCCCATCGTAAAGTGAAAATACGTGTAAAGTTCCATGATGCCACCCAATCTAAATGGAATTCCGATTGTGGAAGACTACGCAGAGAGACTCTGCGACGACATCGTCACTTTTTGTTTAAGAGTCTCTACACCCTAAGATCTGTCATATCTTCGCGTGGTCTGTTCTGGCAACTTAATTTCTTATCAAGTACTAGCTTTTGCCCGCGGCTTAGACCGCGTGGATCTCGAACCCCCATGAATTCTGTAACATACTGAAGCTTATTGTCGGTGAGAAAAACGATATAAAAAGCTGAAGGTGAAGTTGTCAAAAGGGTGCAACGGTAAATAATTGAGGTATCTATAAGAAAAGATACAGATATTTGAAGCATGAAGTACCAAGAGACCTGGATAGGGGAATAACACAGTGTCGTATTTAAATAAATTACAAAAACTGAAGAGTTTCTTTATATACAACATTTGACGTTTTGTCAATAGGAGGCATTATAAACAAATTATCCGAGCTAGTGAACTGCGAGCAAGCTACGCACAGCGGCCCATGTGAGACACAGTTTATCCTGAGATCGACGCCGACGGCTCGGACCTGCCGTTCTTACGACTTGTTGACGATCATGGCGAAGCATATGCTGTGGGAAACCGTAAGCGTTTAAACTGGAAACGGAGATTTTAGGGAATGAAGGTATGCGTGGTTTCACCAGCTCCACAGCCCGTAACAATTTCAGATTCTGTTATATTATTACGAAGTGACTCCACTTTAAGACGAATTCCATTGCATAGATTCGAAGGGGTTAAGTTCCGAAGCAGCATTATCGGAATACCAGCTTTCAGAGCGATGTCATAGATGGGAGTCCGGATGCAGAAACGGAGTTATGAAACTCTCCCCGACAAGTGATAGTATCGGTCCGGTCCAGAACCGTATTTCTGGACCGATATACCGCCTCGTTACCATCAATTTTTTTTCCAATATGCATTGGTTTATAGCAGCCACTTAATCATTTTTAGACGTCAGAATTGTTCGTTCACAAACACAAGAATTCTCGTGACGTGTTATTTGGGATACATCTCCATAAACGAAACGAATGAGTTCCTCTACCGAAGGAACAATTGGACATAGGCTCTCTGGCAGAATAAATACTAATGAAAGAAGTTAAATGAATGATGACACTACTACGAAATCACAACAACTGCATCACTTCACTTATGTTGATAAGTCACCATGGAAACCTCTGAAGAAATGTGTGAAAGTGATTTTTAGTGACAATTCGACAAATTTATCCACGATAATGATTAGTGCCTAGTCCACAAACTTAATAATGACCATAGTTACAGCTCTCCTAGAACGAATTCAAGAATGTCTATGGATAACGGGGTTAAACTGTGACATTATTATTATGTTAAAACGGTCAAAAATACTACTTTTTATGCATTCTATCATTTGTATCCTAGTTTAGTTTCATAAAAGATCGCCTCTCACGATTTTTTTTCTTCCAATATAATGAAATGATATTTACATGAAACTCGGTCAATTCAGATAAAAAAATGACAAATTTATTCACTTCCGATTTCCCGGTGCTGACCCAGTTAAAGAAATACTCTATATGTATAGATAATTAGGCTTACATGCAGCGTATCAAGATAAAACATACACCTTATTTTCAGTAAGACCCCAACAACATAACTGTCAAAACCGCATCTAATTTCGCGCAGTAATTTTTCTGTGATGCGCGTACAAACACACGGACAGAAAGACAAAGAGACAAAAATTCTAAAAATAACTGTTTTGGATTCTATTGCTGTTATAAAGACCCCTCATATTAAGCTTTCTCAGATATCTCCTATGTACGGACGTCAGCTAGTTACAATTTTATTATTTGTATAGATTCCTTGGATTTCTAAATCTTCTTCTCCATGCGGTCTTAATAAAGGTCACAAATACTGAAACTGTGACCTACATATCGTCGCTCTAGCATCGTACACGTTTCTCCCCCAACTGCTGCACAGAAATTGAAGTCTGCTTTCGTCTTCTTTATATCTAACAGCGTATGCTCACTGAAGTTTATAACAGTGCTTAGTTTTATGCAAACGTATTCAAACTGACACTCCGTATGGTCGTACATAGTGTACTGGACACATGGGGCAGCATGTCGAATGCCCATTGGAGATCATGAAAGACTGAATCAACTGTTAACGTGCGTTTTTAACGTGTGTGTCAAACGAGTGGTATATTCCGAATCCCTGATAATTTTACAACGGAAGCTTACTTTCCACAATAATATCATTCCTTTCCCTTCTACATTTACTTTGGGACTTTGTAATCAGTGCTAATTAGTATTAATGAATTACAATGAATTGGGTTCCTTACTTGGTCCTACACGTAAAATTAAGAGAGCTTTTGGGAATGTGGCTAGCTCTGCAGTGCATAAGTATGAGATGCAACAGATCTCTCTTCCCTATCTCCCTGTCTTGCCGTTTCTTCATGCTTGCTCTACATGGTAGTACTGTTGTTAGCTTACCTCTGCACAGCCAACCTTCCACATATCTTCCATTTTCTGCTTTTCCTTCTTGATGCGAGTAGCAGGATCTGGAATCGGTAGGCACGGAAAGATCTCAAAGATAGACGGATATTCAGGCTCCTTCCTCTCCTTGAAGCGGCCACACTCCCTAAACTGTGGGTGATATGTTTTTACCATTACTGACACAGATAAGATGACATATATATAAAAAATAGGAATACCGTAGACATATGACTTATCATGCTTGAACAGATTTTACATAACGTAAGTTGTCCACATAAGCTACGTGATGACTGTTATAAAAGAGGTGGAAAAATAAGATGTACAAGAGTGAGAAGATGAGGTAAGATTTTAATGGAACACGCTCAGCAGAATGACACTTGAAACGAAAAATTGAGTGTACTTGCCGATGTTAGAATATATGAAGCAGTTTATTGCTGATGCAGTGTGTGGTAAATGTATTGGTACAAAAGGTTGGCCCACGGAGAAGAATGAAACCAGCCAAGAGTATTATGTTCTAAAACAATAATGCCTCATCTGTGACCGGATTTGTATACAACTATTCTATGAGTTTTTGTTTACTAATTTCAACAATATACATATGTGCATAGAGATCTACAGGAAATACGTATTAATGAATACTTGCTATCGAAAATATAAACTTATGTTGACAAAATTACGGTAAATAATCTGTCAAATTCAGTTAACATACGTAATATGTAACTGTTAATAATTTATATGTTAGGTGTTACGATAAATTATTTGTTGGAATACATTTAGCCGCATATAATACGTTCATACTCACCGCATGCTGTTCTCTATCAGTTTCTGAAATTGTGTAGTTGCTCTAAAGTTGTTAATTCTCGCCTTTTTTTAAAAAAATTCACACCTATAGTGTTTGAGCCATTTTTCCCTACGCACATTGTTATTCGTATTAGTATTTGTTCTGTTACATGGCGATTCTTTCGTCTAGTTGCCTACCTAAGTAAGGTTAATTTATCTGCCAGTTACAGAATTAATTTCAGTCGGATAATTGGTTTTTAATTTTTTGATAACTTCTGTTTTCATTGTTAATTGTTCTTGCGTATTAATATTTTCAGCACCTCCGCTGCATTGGAACAAAGGCTGTATTTGTCCATCGAACAATGTGGCCATGTTATCAGCTGTTACAGCAAGTAGTATTCATAAGTGATAACACTTTCAATCAAGTGTTCTACCACGCACCATAGGTAATGTCTATGGTTATACTCTGAGCTTTTACTCGTCCTGCATCTCCTTAAGTATGTTGACCAGTTGACGATGTCGTTATAGACAAATAACAGAGTCGATATGGGGATCCGCGTTTCCCTGAAACAGTCAGTCTCCTTTTTGTGACATAATAATCTGTCTATCGCCTTTAGATAGATCATGACAATACGGAAATTGTTCGCATGATCATCATTGCTTACTGACACATTCGCAGTATTTACAGTTCTTATGATGAATTTTGGTAACACAGAATGCTTCTTTGAGACACAGCTAAGGCAGTCATCAGGGAAAGAAGCCTATAAATATTATATTTCGCTGGTTCGCTACCTTCGGATTTCGAGGCTTGAGATTTGGACTCGCTGTGTGATATTTTTCTGTCCTTGTGTCATCATTCTGTCGTTCAGTTCAGCTCGAGTAATTTCGAAATAGGTGGTGCTGCAAGCAATGCCGTCAGGAGATTTCAGGGTCATCTCGGAGATTCTGCTCAAGCTGAGCCGGAAGGTAATTCACCCACTGCTCCAGTCGTCCGTCAAAAAATTCAACCTCGAAGGCAGCTTACTGCTATCGTGAGCAGAGAAATCAAATTCCATATTCATGGTTACAGTTTGCTATCCGAAACTGACGTCTTCATATCATGGTCCTTTTAGTTAAATTCAGTAATCTTGGTGTTTTAGATGACATACACCAGGCGTAGAATGTCGTTTGGCCCATGCATTATGTCGGCCAGAATCTGTACAAAGACTCGTAGACAACTTTTAGTTCGCTCGAATGAAGTGCAGCAACATTACTCTCGATTTATCTCAGACAGTTCCCGTACTCCAGCATTAGCTCTTATACTTGTTGATGTAAACCATGTAAATAAAGAATCTATTTACGCGATTACACTTTTTTCAACTGGTCACGTGGGCTTTTCTTATAACAGTAGTCGGAATTACTCTCCATAGCTGTTTCTAGAGGAAGAATGTAGCATACTTGTAACCTATCACACAGAATCGCAAGATGCACTCTTCTTGTTTCTACGATATTAAGTTCGTTGCGACCTCATCTTCTTGTACGCATTATTCGGGGTTTGTGTGGTCCTCACTGTGGGCCCCTCTTTCTTTCCATCTTCTCCTACCCCTCTCTCCATACATCTATCCCTCACCCCTCTCTGTCTAATTGCTCCTTGTCTCTTTCTCTCTCTCTCTTTCTCTTTCCACCTGCTTGTCACCACTCTATTGATCTATTTCATCCATTGTCCATCTACTCTCTCCCTTCTAATTCCATTTCCTCCTCCCCCTCTCTCTTCTTTCTCCTCCTCCCCCTCCTTATCCATCGCCTCCTCACCCCTCTGTCTGTCCATCTCCTTCCCCATCTCCCCCTGTCCGTTTCCTCCTCCCTCTATCGCTGTTCATCTCATCTGTCCTCCTATCTCTGTCCATCTCCTCATTTTTCCTTTCTCTGTCCATGTCCTCCTCCTCCCCCCCCCCTTCTTCCTGTCTATTTCCACCTCTTCCTTTTTTCTGTTCATTTCCTCCTCCCTTCCTTTCTGACCATTCCCTCCTCCTGCTTTCTCTTCCCTTCTCTTCTTCCCTCCTGTCACTACTCATCTCACCCTCTCTCATTTCGCTGTTCATCTCCTCTTCTCCCATCTCTCTGTCCATTTTCTCCTCCCACTACCTGGGTCCATCTCCTCTACAATCTGTGTCCAACTCGCCCTTCCCCTTCTCTGTAAGTCCATTTCCTTCTTCCCCTTCTCTCTCCACATTATCACCCCCCCCCCCCCCCTCACCCCCTGAATAGAAGCCGGGTAGTTATAACCCCACAGTGTTTCTATCCAGATCGTAACAAATACTTGTACCAAACTTGACGGAAATAGAGAAATTCAAATGGCTCTAAGCACTATGGGACTTAACGTCTGAGGTTATTAGTCCCCTAGACTTGGAATTACTTGAACTTAACTAACCTAAGGACATCACACACATCCATGCCCGAGGCAGGATTCGAACCTGCGACCGCAGCAGCAGCGCGGTTCCAGACTGAAGCGCCTAGAACCGCTCGGTCACAGCGGCCGGCGACGGAAATCAAATGGCTCTGAGCACTATGCGACTTAACTTCTGAGGTCATCAGTCGCCTAGAACTTAGAACTAATTAAACCTAACTAACCTAAGGACTTCACACACATCCATGCCCGAGGCAGGATTCGAACCTGCGACCGTAGCGGTCGCTCGGCTCCAGACTGTAGCGCCTAGAACCGCACGGCCACTCCGGCCGGCGACGGAAATCGTTCCAGTGGTATAGGCTGAGATATTTTACAGCAGATTTGCCGGCGTACACACATAACAAACATGATTCACATATATTTAACATAATTACAGGTATTTTTACTTGTACTTCACTTGCATCTCTAACAAATTTCGCCTTGCTGTTTTACACAGATCGGAACAAGTTTTGCATCACCCTAGTTCCCTGAACTCCAGAATATAGACGTTGGCTATGGATATTGTATCACAGACACAGTCCCTTTGACTGTTCAGAGACGTCACTAAACCCGCTCAAAGATGTAAACAACCATGCATGAGCAGCGCCTATAAGACGGAGGGGGTCCGACAACCGATGAGTTCCAGTCATTCCACCAGAAAGGAGACACACAGCTTGTGTTGTCTGTAGTTCAACCATGGCTAGATGGTCAATACCGCGGTGCGATCGCGTCCCCATTGTTACTTTGTACCAGGAAGGGCTCTCAACAAGGGAACTGTCCAAGAGTCTTGGATTGAAGCAAAGCGATGTTGTTCGGACATGGAGGTGATACAGAGATAGGCAGGAACTATCGATGGCATGCCTCGCTCAGGCTGCCCAAGGGCTACTACTGCAGTGGATGACCGCTACCTACGGATTAGGGCTCGGAGGAACACTGACAGCAACATCACCGTGTTGAATAATGCTTTACGTGCAAGCACAGGACGGCGTGTAACGACTCAAACTGTGCGCATTAGGCTACATGATGTGCAACTTCACTCCCGACGTCCATGGCGAGGTCCATCTTTGCAACCACGGCACCCTGCAGCGCGGTACAGATGGGCCCAACCAAATGCCAAATGTACCGCTGAGGATTGGCATCACATTCTCTTCACCGATGAATGTCGCATATGCCTTCAACAAGACAATCGTTGGAGACATGTTTGGAGGCAACCCGGTCAGGCTGAACGCCTTAGACACACTGTCGAGCGAGTACAGCAAGGTGGAGGTTCCTTGCTGTTTTGGAGTGGCATTATGTGGGGCCGACGTACGCCGCTGGTGATCATGGAAGGCGTCGTAACGGCTGTACGACACGTGAATGCCATCCTCCGACCGATAGTGCAACCATATCGGCAGCATATTGGCGAGGCATTCGTCTTCATGGACGACAATTCGCGCCCCCATCGTGTACATCTTGTGAATGACTTCCTTCAGGATAACGACATCAAATGGCTCTGAGCACTATGGGACTTAACTTCTAAGGTCATCAGTCCCCTAGAACTTAGAACTACTTAAACCTAACTAACCTAAGGACATCACACACATTCATGCCCGAGGCAGGATTCGAACCTGCGATCGCAGCGGTCGCACGGCTCCAGACTGTAGCGCCTAGAACCGCTCGGCCACCCAGGCCGACCATAACGACATCGCTCGACTAGAATAGCTAGCATGTTCTCCAGACATGAACCCTATCGAACACGCCTGGGACAGATTGAAAAGAGCTGTTCATGGACGACGTGACCCACCAACCACTCTGAGGGATCTACGCTGAATTGCCGTTGAGGAGTGGGACAATCTGGACCAGCAGTGTTTTGATGAACTTATGGATAGTATGCCACGACGAGTACGGGCATGAATCAATGAAAGAGGACGTGCTGCATTAGAGGTACCGGTGTGTACTGCAATCTGGACTACCACCTCTGAAGGTCTCACTGTATGATGGTACAACAGGCAATGTGTGGTTTCCATGAGCAATAAATAGAGCGGAAACGACGTTTATATTGATCTCAATTCCAATTTTCTGTGCAGGTTCCGGAACTCTTGGAACCAACGTATGCAAAACTTTTTTTGATATGTGTATTTTCACGCAGTATAATGTTTAAGACGTCGCATCTCGTGAACTATATGACGTACAGTGACACATTTTTTTTCTAGGCACATCAGATTGCATATGTGGTTACTGTTTGCGGAAAGTGTTGCGAATAGACTTAGTAACATAGAAGTAACAAATTAAAAAGTCATGCACGATGCGGCAATATTCCACGTTTCTCAGTCATGACTTCACATCTCCTGAACTTTGTCTCGTGCAATCATATATTTTTGTAGATACATTCGAGGACACATGTGGACCCCGCTGCGGAATGTGTTGTTAACTGAGTTAGTAGCAAAAAAGTATTAAATTTAAACGTCATAAATGACGTAGCAGTTACTCTTACATCAAATAGCTTATGACGTTATGCCTCCTGAACTATGTTTTGTACAATGATATAATTTTGCTGGTACATTCAATGGTATATACTGGTAGATTCAATGGTATATATGATTACTGTCTGCAAAATATATCGGGAATAGAGTAGTAGTAAAGAAGCAATAAATCAAAACGTAATGCTGCATGAACAGCGAAACTGTAGTGAAGATAAACTATTTCCCTTTCTTCGTTTGGTGGGGTTGTGAGCGACAAAAAGTTTCCTAAGAGTTTGAAATTATGTACAAAGTTTGTTGTAAATCACTAAGTGCTTTCGTTTAAAATACTTGTTGAACATATTACGGGTATTCGCGCGTCATGGGCACCAACGCTTTTCCGTACCCACCTGCACCCATTTGATAGGTAAGTGGTTCTTTCCCCCATAGTGATTCTGTCCAGAAACTAAGTGGAATGTGGACCAAAGTTAGCGGATATCGGTCCATTGGTTTAAGAGGAGTTATGCATCATATACATTTACACATATACACCACTGGCCACTAAAATTGCTACACCACGAAGATGACGTGCTACAGACGCGAAATTTAACCGACAGGAAGAAGAAGCTGTGATATGTAAATGAATAGCTTTTCAGAGCATTCACACAAGTTTGGCGCCGGTGGCGACACCTACAACGTGCTGACATGAGGAACGTTTCCAACCGATTTCTCATACACAAACAGCAGTTGACCGGCGTTGCCTGGTGAAACGTTGTTTTGATGCCTCGTGTAAGGAGGAGAAATGCGTACCATCAATTTTTCCGACTTTGATAAAGGTATAAGGGTTGTTAGCAGAATATGGAATTGGTGGGTTCAGGAGGGTAAAACGGAACGCCGCGCTGGATCCCAACGGCCTCGTATCACTAGCAGTCGAGATGACAGGCATCTTATCCGCATTGCTGTAACGGATCGTGCAGCCACGTCTCGATCCCTGAGTCAACAGATGGGGACGTTTGCAGACAACAACCATCTGCACGAACAGTTCGACGACGTTTGCAGCAGCATGGACTATGATCTCGGAGACCATGGCTGCGGTTACCCTTGACGCTGCATCACAGACAAGAGCGCCTGCGATGGTGTACTCATCGACGAACCTGGGTGCACGAATTGCAAAACGTCATTTTTTCGGATGAATCAAGGTTCTGTTTACAAGATCATGATGGTCGCATCCGTGTTTAGTGACATCGCGGTGAACGCACATTGGAAGCGTGTATTCGTCATCGCCATACTGGCGTATCACCCAGCGTCATGGTATGGGGTGCCACTGGTTACGCGTCTCGGTCACCTCTTGTTCGCATTGACGGCACTTTGAACAGTGGACATTACATTTCAGATGTATTACTACCCGTGGCTCTACCTCTCATTCGATCCCTGCGAAACCCTACATTTCAGCAGGATAATGCACGACCGCATGTTGCAGGTCCTGTACTGGCCTTTCTGGATACAGAAAATGTTCGACTGCTGCCCTGACCAGCACATTCACCAATTGAAAACGTCTGGTCAATGGTGACCGAGCAACTGGCTCGTCACAATACGCCAGGCACTACTCTTGATGATCTGTTGTATCGTGTTGAAGCTGCATGGGCAGCTGTACCTGTACACGCCATCCAAGCTCTGTTTGACTCAATGTCCAGACGTATCAGGGCTGTTATTACAGCCAGAGGTGGTTGTTCTGGGTACTGATTTCTCAGTATCTATGCACCCAAATTGCGTGAAAATGTAATCACATGTCAGTTCTAGTATAATATATTTGTCCAATGAATACCCGTTTATCATCTGCATTTCTTCTTGGTGTAGCAATTTTAATGGCCAGTAGTGTATACATACGTCATCCATTTTTATAATTTGTATGGATCTTGACATATCATCTCTATTCGACGTATTCTGTCCCCATGGAACTGTTGTTTGTCTCCAGTGAAGTCTCTGTTCAGTGTGAGATTGAATAAACGATCGTGTACTACTGCGTGAATTACCGAGGTGAAATGAATGGAAAGGAAACGTGATGGGAAAGAGTATGGAAGGAGATAATGACTTCCAGCGAAACACACGGCACTGCGGCAATGCAACGGCAAGAGTTGAAAGATTGTGCTGGACCGGGACTGGAATCCGGAGCTCTGCTTCTCTATAACGCCTGCTTCAAACGGCTCGGCCATCCGGAAGTTCTTTCCGTCAGACCCAAGTTCCCAACCTACCGCTGGCCGCATAGCAACTCCCACCCACAAATCCCTACTCGCAGATTTCTGATACCCGTAGGACTTTGGACGTTTGTTGTGCATCCGCACTGAAACTTTTTCATCAAACAGCCGTCGTGCCCATAGAATTGTAGATATTAATGGTGTATGTTCTGTTAGACATGTCCGACAAAGGAGACACTATTCGCGATGAAGCAGCTGGGACAGATACATGAAAAATTGGTGTGAAAGGGATATATAAGAGGTAGAATGAGAAAGTGGTATGTAGGAAAGAATGACTTCAGACACAGAGGATGCCGTGGCAATGCGGCGGCGAGGGTTGAAGATCTGTGCTGGACAGGGATTCTAACTCACCTGTTCCACTTCTGTCAGTTGGCTCAACTGCCTTGGCCATCCAGATACGCTTTCCATCACACCCAAATTTCCTAACATCCTGCTTGCATTATAGATATGAGTGGTGTCTGTTCAGTCGAACATCTCCGTGTCTGGATGGCCGAGGCGGTTAAGGCAAACATTATATGGAAGCGGAGCAGCTGTGTTCGACTCCCGGTCTGGCACAAATTTTGGACTCTCGCCATTGCCTTGCTGGAAGTCATTATCTCCGTCTTTCATGACGTCTGCTTTTAACCACGAGTAGTTAAAACACTTTTCCTAATTCCAGAAGTACATAAAGTGATACGCTGTATGGTATTATGGCAATGATCGTATAGAATTGCATATAGCTGCTCGTTAACAACACTGTGGCGTTTTTGATACACCTTGATGTTGCTTACCTTGTTCAGGTCCATTATCCCGGAATCACGGCGATTCTCCCACTCTTTTTTACTTGAGAAGCGCACGACATAAGGTGTTGGTTTCGTAGGTGTCTTCCTGCAGGGAAGACAAAGGCAGCACAAGATGCTGCGTAGCACCTGTTAGAGAAAACAAAATCACAACATGCCTGATCCAGAGCTTATACATTAAGCCAGCAATGACGACGCTTTTGTGTGGACTAGCTCTCCACAAGGACTTGACCCTACCTCGATTTGTTGGAAAAGTCTCTTGACACTGTACCATCTGCGGTACTACACAATTTTTCTCCAGACATAAAGAAAGTAACGCGTTGTTAACTTCGATCAATTCTCCACGTTCACTGTGACAATGGTGAAGTACAGTGTCGACCAGTGCGGATACGCAGACGTTTTCAAATTAATACTGTGTTACGTCACATGAAGCGTGATGAGACACAATGGCTCACACGCCATCCTCCTGCCTCGTTTATCCCCGGTGAACTGGATGTCCATCTTGCCAGGTCATAAGACAGAGACAGCGAGGAAATCACGCTAGGAGTCTTTACGACGTTCACTACGAATGGCAGATGCAACCAACTCAAAGAGAATATCTGCGGTCTCATATTAACAACTGATGTACAGCGCCCTATAAAAGCAGAGTTACAAAAGGGAGCCTTAAGAAACGAATTTTGTAAGTATAATTTCCTATCAATGTTTTCAGGAACTTTCAGTGGAACGTACGGTCAGGCATAGACGATAGATAAAGCCCGTTAAGAGAACTTCACCTACAAGAAATATCTGTCGCTTACGTTTCCGAAACGTGGTTCAAACTAGACAGGCATATCAATTGCAGAGGGTTCTTCGTTATCAGGTCGGCCAGACTAGACTGTAAAGGTGGTGTCGCTGTCCTGCTGGGGAAAGAAGTTAACTACTCGGAAGTACACATCAGCTCCCGTACCACCGGGCTGCGGATAACGGTAGCACGAATGAAATTAGTTCTGTGTTATTCGTGTTCGTGGGCTGTTGCTCCCCGACATGCGAGATACGTGAAGCAGAATGGAAAGGACTGTTGCTCCAACTTGTAGCACCTCTGGTGTTCTGTGGATATTTCAGCGCTCACATCGCTAGTTGGGGAAATTCGTGTACAGAAGGCCCAGGGCAAAGCTTAGCTAATTTAATGGAAATAGTGACATCATAGTGTCAACAACAGTTCTCCTATCCAGGTGTCTGTTTCCCACAAAAACGGCTGTGTTGTGGATCTTATATTATGCTCTCCAAAAATATTTCTACTCGGTCGATATTCCATGAAAAATTAGGATCAGGCAATGTCACTACTATTCTGACGATGGAAGCGGCAACAAGAGACGTGGGATTTTTTTTCTAGTAATCACTGGAACATCAACCTCTTTCAAAAAAGTAATGGAGAATACGGTTGCTGAAATAAGCCTACCAGAAACCGGCTCAGAGCACGCATCTTATTATATGTTATTCAAGGTATTAAATGCGACACACTTCTGTTACTAAAAGCGACATGCCGCTTCGTTACAGGTTAGAAACTCCGTCGTAGGGTGGAATACGGTATGCTCAGCAGTGATTACCGAGAGTCGACAAGATCTCCTCATTTTCGGGCCTTTACCTGCATTACTGGAAGGTAGTTACAAAATCTAATAGGTTTTTAAAAAAGAAAAATATCGTAACTGGATAACTTATTGTGAACAAATGAACAGAGATATCAAGATATCTGATGTGTAAAGTGCAATAAGGAAGGTCAGAAATCGTAACTGGAACTCGGACCAGGGAGAAATGGATGACAGCTTGTTAGAAGCTGTGCTTGACAACTAGGCTTGTTTTTAGCCTGCGGTCCCGCTATGTCCCCATTTCCCCAGTAGTCAAATATATGACAATTTCCCGAGATCTCCGGCTCCTAACATTAAATGCTGAAGTCCTCGATGAACTCAGCCCTTGGAATGGATTATATTCATTATCCTCTGCTCTTTGTCCTGCCAAATCGTGTACTGACGATATTTACAAGAACCTTTATCAACACCTGGATTAGATTCTGCTTGCTCACCGAACAATTCAAACAATGGTTTCAGCACCCAAACCTAAAGCACTGCCTGGAAGTCTAATGTCCTTCGTGCACATCTCGTTGTCGCCGTGTGCCAGAAGAGCACTTGAAAGCTTTATTAAGCCTCGCTTAGGGTGTTGCTTGGAATTCGAGAATTTACTTTCAGATACCCAGTTTGGATTTCCAAAGGGTTAAGGAACTCTAGACAGTCTTTCTATTTAGCACTCTGAACTTTTTTGTGCATTCAACAACAGGCAAAAGCTTTTGTGTTTGGCACTCTAACTTTTCTAAGGTACAATGCTATGTGTGTAACGTTCCAGAACAAATTACTCATAGAACCTCAAGAGGTCTTCCTCGGTGCTCAACTCCCAGCATCCAAACACTCTTTTCGACCGCCCAGTTATCGATTATGGATGCTTCTTATATCACAAAATGGTTCAAATGGCTCTGAGCACTATAGGACTTAACAGCTGTGATCATCAGTCCCCTAGAACTTAGAACTACTTAAACTTAACTAACCTAAGGACATCACACACATCCATGCCCGAGGCAGGATTCGAACCTGCGACCGTAGCGGTCACGCGGTTCCAGACTGAAGCGCCTAGAACCGCACGGCCACACTCTTATATCACAACGCTGCTAAACCTCGAATGGTTGCCTGGCAGGAATGCCATCGACTTTGACGAATGCCTTACTAGTGGAATCTCTACTCTATTTTCGACATCATTTCTTGTAGAGAAACTTTATTCATCAAAAGAGACGGCATCCCGATAGTAAATTAATCACTCTCCTACGAAAGTGGCAGTTTTCCGCACCTAAGGTCTGCATCGGAAATGAGAAGCATTCGTGTTCTACTAGTGGAACCATTATACACACCAGCTGGGAAGCCACCACATCCACTATTAGAGTTTCATGAAAAATTGTTTTGTCACAATAAATTCATGTTTCAGTATTTACATTAAACTTTGTTGACGCACGTCGTTCAGGTTTATACTGATAGCTTTCGATTTCGAGAGACTTCAGGCGTACAATGTGTAGTTCTTGTCCCGCAGGTGAAATATTCCAACCAAGTTCGTCCTCCCCTAAGTTATTCAGTTTTTACTGCGAAAGTGGTAGCGATATGCGAGACTCACATTTGGTGTACATGCGTCTCTCCAGAACCTGCTTTGTCGGATTCAAAACGCCTATTACAGTGTATTCAAAATCTAAAATAGAACAGTAAAATGTTCAAATACTGGAAATTTTACGAGAATCACTGCAAAATAGGCATTTTCATTGTGACTGTACAGACAGATAGGCACGGAAATACTTTTTAATATCTTTCCTGAAAATTGTCTTGAGCAGCTAGCTCGACAGTCCTCACGCAGTGGAAACTTTTTAGACCTTGTAGTTAAAAATAGGCCGGGCCTTATCAACAGTGTCAGTATAGAAATGGGGATTAGCGATCATGGTGACATTATAATAATTATGGTTACGAAAGTTAATAAATAAGCCAAAAAGGCTAGGAGAGTGTTTCTGCTAGACAGAGCAGATAAGCAGTTATTAACAACCCTCTTAGACAGTGAACTGGCATCATTTAGTTCCAGTAAGATGGATGTTGAGGAATTATGGGAAAAGTTTAAGCAGATTGTAAATTCTTGTCTGGAGAGTAAGTGGATAAAGGATGGAAAAACGCACCATGGTTTAATAACCAAATTCGGCGGATGCGGAGTAGGCAGAGGCTGTTGCACTCTCGGTTCAAAAGGGAACGCATAAATGATGACAAGCAAAGGTTAGTAGAGATTCTTGCTTACGTGAAAAGATCTATGCACGAAAAATTTGCCAGAGAAAGTTCTGGCCGTATGTAAAATCGCTAAGCGGGTATAAGGCTTCCACTCAATCCTTTGTTGACCAGTCTGGTATGGCAGATGAAGGCAGTAAAACGAAAGCTGAAATTTTGAATTTCACGTTCAAGAAATCGTTCACACAGGAGAATCGTACAAACATAACACCGGACAGTTTCCGGTATGGACGACATAGAAATAAGCATCCCTGGCGTAGAGAAACAACTGAAGGATTTGAAAGCAGATACAACAGCAGGTCCGGAAGGAATCCCAGTTCGATTTTACAAAAAGTACTCTACGGTACTGGCCCATCACATAGCCTGCATTCATCGCGAATCTCTCGCCCAGTGCAAAGTACCAAGTGACTGGAAAAAAGAAGAGGTGACTCCAGTATATAAGAAAGGTAAAAGAACGGACCAGCAAAATCACAGTCCAGAATCCTTGAACATATTCTCAGTTAGAATAAAGTAAACTTTCTGAGAAGCTTATGTGCACGAATCAGCATGGTTTTAGAAAGCATCGCGCGTGCGAAACTCAGCTTGCCCTTTTCTGAACAGATATACTGAGAACTATGGATAAAGGGCAACAGGCAGGTTCCATATCTCTAGATTTCTGGAAAGAATTTGACACGGTGCCCCATTGCATGCTGTTAACGAAGGTACGGGCATATGGAATACGTTCATAGATATGTGAGTGGCTCGAAGACTTCTTAAGTAATAGAACCCACTATTTTGTCCTCGACAGCGAATGGTCATCAGAGACAAGGGTATCGTCAGGAGTGCCCCAGGGAACTTTGATAGGACCGCTGTTGTTGGCTACGTACATGAATGATTGGGCTGACAGTGTGGGCAGCAATCTGTGGTTGTTTGCTGTGATGTCATGGTGTACGGTAAGGTGTCAAGTTCGAGTGACTGTAGGAAGACACAAGACGACTTAGACATAATTTACAGTTGGTGTGATGAATGGCAGCTAGCTCTAAATGTGGAAAAATGTAAATTAATGCGGATGAGTAGGACGATCAAACTTGTAATGTTCGGATACAGTGTTGGTAGTATACCGCTTGACACAGTCAAGTCGTTTAAATATGTGGGCATAACGTTGCAAAGCGATATGAGGTGGAACGAGCATGTGAGAATGGTGGTAGGGAAGGTGAATGGTCAACTTCGGTTTATTGGGAGAATTTTAGAAAAGAGTAGTTCACCTGTACGGGAGACCGCACATAGAACGCTGGTACGACCTGTTCTTAAGTACTGCTGGAGTGTTTGGGATCCGCACCGGATCGGATTGAAGGAAAACATCGAAGCGATTCAGAGGCAGTCTGCTAGATTTGTTACCTGTAGGTTCGAAGAGCACGTAGGTGTTAGGAGATGCTTCGGGACCTCAAATGGGAATCCCTAGAGGGTTGGTGACGTTCTTTTCGAGAGACGCTATTGAGAAAGTTTAAAGAACGTGCATTTGAAGCTGCCTGCCGACCGATTCACTGCCGTCAACATTGCGTGTAAGGACCACGAAGATAAGATACGAGAAATTAGAGCTCATACGAAGGCATATAGATAAGTCGTTTTTTCCTCGCTTTATTTGCAAGTGGAACAGGAAAGGAGAGGACAAGTAGGGTACCCTCCGCCACGCACCATTCGGTGGGTTTCGGAGTATCTACACAGATATAGATGTAGATATAGAAGAGGTAAAATTATCTCCTTTCTGTGGGGCCAGCTCATTTACGACTGGTTTACAAGACAAAGTCGAACAGCTGGCGAAGAATGCCAGTGGATCTGGCTGGGTAGCCAACGTCAGTCTACCAGCCTCCGATTTCAAGTTGTGGATGCCCAAACTGGTGGTAAAACTAGTGTGACTCTACGATTCGGCCAGTAATTAGATAGTCCCCCTGGCCCCGAAAATTTCAGACGATCAGGAAGCTAGTAACGACCTTGGTTCGAATTCGTATTAACCATAGTCCATCCTATCCATTAACAATGGGTAGGTATCAGGGATAACTATTTCTGAGATTGTTAGAGCATAGAAGAAGGAGATGTAAACAACTTGCTATTTTCCCACTATAACTTCAAAACACAGAAAAACTCTTTACTGCAAAACCTTGTGAAATTGAATGCTCCCATTCCATCAAGTGCTCCTGTTTCGTCGTATCGTAGAGGTTCTCAAATATCTCCCTCTGTACTACAGCAAAAAAAATTTTGTCTGCTCAGGAAATTAACTGAACTTGCTGTCTTCATTGTAGCTTGTACTTTACGCCACGTGCTTCCTGTTCATCACTTGATTTTGCTTCTGCAAGCTCCCAGTGTGTTTCAACATCTGATTAAAGAAACATATTTTTCGTAGTGTCACCACGGTTTTGAGAACAGAGGTAAATTTAGATTGTTTTTATTAATTTTGAACGAGAATGTCGTTAGAACATACTTTAAAATGCTAATATACCGTATGCTATAGAGAAAGGAATTATTTATTTTCCCAAAACATTGCAGCGATACATTTATTTGTGTAACACTGAGTCTACATTCGGCAACCACGCATGTTTTACATTCCCGATAGAGAACACAAGACGTAGAAGAGGGCGAAGAAGAAGATCCGGAAATGATGGCAAAGGTGATCTCCAATGAGGAAACGCTCCACAACACCAAAGACGGCAGCAACGCCAACAGCAAGGATGTGCCATGCAATGCATCTACCTGAGACCTATATTTACATCTACATCTACATGGATACTCTACAAATCACACTTTAAGTGTCTGGCAGAGAGACCACCTTCACAATAATTCTCTTTTATTCCATTCTCGAACAGGCCGCGGAGAAAACGAACACCTATGTTATTCTGTGCGAGCTCTGATCTCCCTTATTTATGATGTTTTCTCACTATGTAAGTCGGCGTCAAAAAGATGTTTTCCCATTCGGAGGAACACGCAACGAGAAACGCTTTTGATTTAATGATGTCGCCCCAAATCCTGTGCCATATCCGCGACACTCTCTCCCCTATCTCTCGACAATACAAAACATGCTGCCCTGTTTTTTTTTTTTTTGTTTTTTTTTTTTTTTTGTAATTTCTCGAGATACTCCGTTAATCCTATCTCGTAAGGATCGCACACCGCGCAGCATTACTCCAGAAAAGGACGGAAAAGCGTTGTGTAGATAGTTTCTTTAGTAGATCTGTTACATCATCTAACTGTTCCGCCAATAAAACCCACCCTTCGGTTCGCCTTCCCCACAACATTATTTGTGTGTTCTTTCCAACTTAAATTGTTCTTAATTGTAGTTCCTAGGTATTTAGTTGAATTTGCAGCCTTTAGAATTGATTGATTTATTGTGTAATCGAAGTTTAATGGATTTCTTTTAGCACTCATGTGGATGACCTCACACGTTTCATTATTTAGGGTCAACTGCCCGTTTCCGATTCATACAGCTATCTTATGTAAATCGTTTTGCAATTGGTTTTGATCTTCTGATGACTTTACAAGACGATGAACGACAGCATCTTCTGCAAGTAACCTAAGACGGATTCTCAGATGAACTCCTAAATCATGTGTGCAGATAAGGAACGGCAGAGGGCCTATAACACTAACTTGGGAAACGCAAGATGACACTTCCGTCAGTTACTACGACCTGTACCTCTCAGACAGGAAATCATGAATTCAATCGCATAAGATAGACGATATTCTATAAGCACGCTATTTGACTACGAGCTGCTTGGGGAGTATGGTAACAAAAGCCTTCTGGAAATCTAGAAATACGAAATCCTGTATCGATAGCGCTCAACATTTTGTACAGAGCTAGTTGTGTTTCACAAGAACGATGTTTTCTAAACCCATGTTGACTGTTCTCTTCGAGGTAATTCACAATGTTCGAACACAATATATGTTCCAAAATCCTGCTGCATGTCGACGTTAATGATATAGGTCTGTTATTTAGTGGATTAATCCTGCTGCCTTTCTTGAATATTGGTGTGCCTCTTCCCGGTCTTTGGTACGGATCTCTAGTCGAGATATCGGTTGTATATGACTGATAAGTGTGGAGCTATTGCATCAGCATACTCTGAAAGGAACCTAATTGGTATAAAATTTGGACCGGAAGACTTGATTTTATTATGTGATTTAAGTTTCTTCACTACTCTGAGGAGATCTACTGCTAGTTACTCATATTGGTAGCTGTTCTTGATTCGAGTGCTGGAATATTTACTTCGTCTTCTTTGGTGAATGAATTTCGGAAGGTTGAGTTTAGTAACTCTGATTTAGCAGCACTCTCGTCGATAGTATTTCCACTATTATCATGCAGAGAAAGCATTGATTGTGTCTTGCCGCTAGCGTACTATATATACGATCAGAATCTCCTTGGATTTTCTGGCAGGTTTCGAGGCAAAGTTTCGTTGTGGAAACTATTGCAAGCCGCACTAAATTTCGAGCTTTTGTAAAAGATCGCCAATCATGTGGTTTAGGGTTCGTTTAGATTTTATATGCTCTTTTCGTTATTTCTACGACACTATTCTGACCTGTTTTGTGCACCATGGGGAATTAGCTCCGTCGTTTGTTAATTTGTTTGGTGTAAATCTCTCAATTGCTGTCGATACTATTTGTTTGAATTCAAGCGACATGTGTTCTACACTTACATTGTTAGTTAGGAGGGAATGAAAATTTTCTCTCGGGAAGACGTCAAGTGAACTTTTTATCTGCTTTTTTGAATGGATATAATTTTTCGTTTATTTTTGGTGGATTTGGGAATTATGGTATTTAGCGTCGCTAAGACAACCCTGTGCTCACTGATCCCTGTATCCGTTTCGATTCTCGTTATTATCCCACGATTATTTATTGCAAAGTGGTCAAGTATGTTTTCGTAACCATTAATTATTCGGTGGGCTCATCAACTAACTACTGAAAATGATTTTGGGAGAATACGTTTAGCTTAATGTCGGATGGTGTTTCTATGCTTACCTCCGGATTAAAACACATATTTTCACTAACGTAACGAGGGTAAATTGAAGTCACCACCAACTATAATCGTATGAGTCAGGTACGTGTTTGAAGTTAGACTCAACTTTTCATTGAACCTTTTAGCATTTGTATTATCTCAGTTGGGACGGCAGTTGAAGGATCCAATTCCGGTTGCCACCAAAGACAGCTACCCATACTAACTCATAAGAACCATCTATTTCAATTTAACTACAAGATAAACTAATTCTAACAGTAACAAACACGCCATCGCCAACTGTATTTAGCTCGTCCTTTCTGAACGCCGTCTGGTCCTTCGCAAAAATTTTGGCTGAGTTTGTCTCCGGGAGGACAAACGACTGCATCTGGCCGAGAAACATTGTCAGCGTCAGGTAACACCTGGAACCTGTTTGTCAGAATAAGCAGCCCTAGGAAGGCTTTCGCAACCTGTCACGCTGCAAGAGGACCTCCCAGTACACCACAGATGAGTGCTCAACCTCAGTGCGACCAGTAATTGGTCTGGCCACCGGTGCGAACTAATCGGAGAACTCGTTAGACTTTCTGGACGTCCGTTGGATCCACACGGCCGATCAACAACAGCGATGCAGCCTAAAGCTGTGTGATACAGGTTGGCGCAGGGGAACGGGAAATTTTGAACGTCACAGTTGGCAGCACTGTAGCGCCGGCAGATGTTCGAAACTTTGCACAATTGATGTGAGCGCATTGCCATTTAGTAATCATGGAAGATTGGACTCGTGCGGAACGTGCAGTAGCTGTGAGAGCGTTTTACAAAAATGGTGATAGTGCGACTGCCGCGCAGAGAACATTTCGGCAGCATTACCAGCTTGGACTCCATGGACGTGTCCCATCTGCGCATGCGATTACAACGTGGGTGCGCAATTGTGAGGAAACAGGATCTGCCTTGAAAAAGAAACCTCCAGGTGGCATTCCAACGGTACGTACCCCAGAGAACATTGCAGCTGCTACAGCTGCAATCGAGAGAAGTCCTCGCCGCTCCGTTCGACAGCATGCATCTTCGCTAGGGATTAAGCGACGAAGCATACAAAGAGTACTGCACGAATTAGACTTCCATCCCTATAAGTTGCAGATTGTGCAACACTTACATGAACGAGTCCCAGCGTCACGTATGGAGTTTAGTAGCCAGATATTGGCTAAAATCAACGAGGACGCGAATTTCCTTGGTAACTTATGGATATCAGACGAAGCCCATTTCCACCTGGACGGATTCGTGAACAAACAGAATTTTCGTTACTGGGCACTGGACAATCCTTGTGAGTTTCACCAGCGACCACTACATAGCGCTAAGCTCACAATATGGTGTGCTGTATCATGTCATGGTGTTGTCGGCCCTTATTTTTTTGAACGTGAGGATGGTAGTGCAGTGACAGTAACATCCGCTCGATATGTTGAAATGCTTCAAACATTCTTTACACCAAGACTGTACAAGCTTAATCTTAACGTCGAAAACATGTGGTTTCAGCAGGACGGAGCCACGTCACACACTGCTCGACAATCGATGGCAGCAGTTCGTCAATTGTTTGGAAGACGCATTATTTCACGTAACGTGACTTGCATGGCCTGCGAGATCCCCTGATATTAGTGTGTGCAACTTCTTCCTGTGCCGGCCGAAGTGGCCGTGTGGTTAAAGGCGCTGCAGTCTGGAACTGCAAGACCGCTACGGTCGCAGGTTCGAATCCTGCCTCGGGCATGGATGTTTGTGGTGTCCTTAGGTTAGTTAGGATTACTAGTTCTAAGTTCTAGGGGACTAATGACCTCAGCAGTTGAGTCCCATAGTGCTCAGAGCCATTTGAACCATTTTGAACTTCTTCCTGTGGGGATATCTTAAAGGCAAGGTGTACCGTACATGTCCTGCAACAATCCGTGAACTGAAGGAGAACATTGAAAACGAAATCACTGCCATTCCCCAAGATTTGCTACACCGTGCATTCCAGAGTTTTCATAACAGGCTGTTACAGTGTGAACGCCGAATGGGAGCACATCTTTCCGATGTCATCTTTAAAAAGTAAAGAGACACTTTTGGACATTTTGATTGTAAAGACATACTGAATAATGGCATACTGAATACATTCACTTTCGTTAATAAATTACTAGTTTTATGAATTTATTCATGGAAATGACGTTATTTCGAAATTTCCCGTTTCCCTGCGCCACCCTGTAGAAGCCAACACAGCCTGGAGCTGAAAGTGATGTCACCAACTGAGCTCGCACCCGCACACTTACTATCAGAGCCCTTGTCCATGCTAAAGATGGTGGAAAACTACACCGCACAGACAAAAAAACGACTATAGATGCGCACTACGAAACTCTACTATAGAAGCTGACATAAACAGAAGAACTTTGCCTAATAAACTAAATTAAAAAGCAGAGATTCAAAAACTAAACTATTAAAGCATACAGGTGAGACTAAATAATTCCTTCCTGTTTAGGAACACAAACTAAAATGCGAGACGTGTGTCAGCTAAATACTAAATGTTGAATAAAACCCATGAAAGTCTTCTCTGATGTACGTTGCTCAGTTGTATGGGTTTCACATTTGTGCAGTGTACTAAATGTAAAATATGTTTTTGTTGCAGAGATAAAATCAACTTTTTTTGCAATTCCATAAGTAATAGCAGAAGGAACTATGAAAGGCACATATCGTCCCACGCTAAGACCATTGTGCAAGAAGAATGACGCGTTATCAGAGGACAGTACACGCTCTGGGTGTCCTGCAGACACAGTACACTGTGGTGCAGATAACAGATGCCTCACGGTGCGAGAGTGAAATGGCACAGCAACTGGAAACGACGTCCAAAGGTGAATTACTCGGGACAGTACGATTCTAGTGAGCAAAACGACTAATTTGCACACAAATTAACCGTGAGTTCTGGTTGGATGTGGGCCAAATGCAATGTCACGTCCAACCACAGTGAAGTGGTGCCGACAGTCTGAGCAAGGCTGCACAGATGTGGCCGATGCTGATCGGGAAGGAGGGCCATCGACTTCCATGTCGACCACAGACGACAGTGTGAAGACAGTCGAGGAAGTGATTCAAAGCGATCAAAGATTTTGGGACTACGAAGCAATTTACATAGCGGTTCTGGAATGGCTCCGTGACCAAGGAGCTAATTTCGATAGTCGGAGAACTGAGCGACTGGTAAAATGTCCCGAGGGTTGTTCACAGAGTTTTGATGACTATATTGCTAAATAGTATCACGTGCTTGTCTCAGTTGGATCTGTAATGCAGCATTAAAAAAGTCACTTGCCCTGCCATAATAATGTGTAACTTACTCTTTGAAGGCCTTGCAGTGAACAGTTTCCTGATATTATTTGCAGGCATAATAACTAACATGTCAGTTTACAAATAAAATCCGTCAAAGTAACCCGTGAAAGAACGTCATTACTAGAATGAAAAACGAAGTTGATTTACGATGTAGACTACCTGCTGCATGCCCCAATAAAGGACAGCAAGTTGATTCACAAGAACTTTTTATAATTTAGTGTTTCAGTCTTGTTTGAGCCCAGAACAAATCATTAATCAACATTATCTTCATTCCTAAAATCTAGCCTCTGAATCGAGGAGGATAAACAAATCTGTTTTATATTCTGTCTATAGTTGATACGTGAAGATTCCTTATCTATATGTATTGAATCTACGTGAAATAGTTAAATAATTTAAAGCCGCTGTACGCACTATTCACACTCTGTTTTTTCTGCATTTATGAGTTTATATTTGTACCAAGCTGTTTGCAGTATGGCTAAATAAACCCAAGCTAAATAATAATAATACTACTAAGAGTGCAACAAAATAAAGGCCCAATGTGCATGTTGCCTGTCCTTCTCATGCCTTCCTCATGTTACGCTTTGCCTACTCTGCACTGATTAAACCTGATTTGACAGCTGAACATACAAGTTGATTCATAAAGAAACAACAGATTTCAGTTGTTTATTACAAACTATGAAAGATAGAACACCTAACACATGTCACTGGATAGAGGAATGTTGAAAGTTATACGTTCGCACAGGCGCTATACTACAGACTCAACGTGAGCACGAGGAACATCGAGCCGGCCGAAGTGGCCGAGCGGTTCTAGGCGCTACAGTCTGGAACCGCGCGACCGCTACGGTCGCAGGTTCGAATCCTGCCTCTGGCATGGGTGTGTGTGATGTCCTTAGGTTAGTTAGGTTTAAGTAGTTCTAAGTTCTAGGGGACTGATGACCATAACAGTTAAGTCCCATAGTGCTCAGATCCATTTGAACCATTTTGAACGAGGAACATCGAAACGGTAGCCCATTTCTTTACACACGGGGATCAACATATTCGTGATTATTGAAGCGACAGCTTCAACAGCTTATCAGATACTGAAGAGTAGCTGCCACAGGTGGGACAAAGATTATTTTTTTATGCATCCCCAGAGACCTGGGAGGCCAAAAACAATGAGCAAGCTGTGAGGACGGTGCGTGAATCGTGCTTGGGTAGCTCAGTTGGTAGAGCACTTGCCCGCGAAAGGCAAAGGTCCCGAGTTCGAGTCTCGGTCCGGCACACAGTTTTAATCTGCCAGGAAGTTTCAAGATCCTGTTGTCCACCTCTTCCAGTGCAGCGTTTTGGGGCGGTGTCGTTAAAATAACGCTGAACCTAAAGGTCAAAGTGAGGTTGGCCGCCTCATGCATAAAAACAAAGTCATTGGAATCTTCATGAAGTTGAAGAAACAACCACTTTTGCATCATGTTCAGGTATGCCATTCCTGTCACAGTTTCCCCCGCATTAAGGAAAGGTCCATAAACACTTCGAACAGAAAAGGCACAAAACACATTCAGTTTCGGTGTTAGATTGGCGATTCTTCTGAAGAGTTTAGTCACTCGGAAAAAGTGTCCTCTGCTACATACTGGAGAAACGAAACGTAAAATTTGTACCTTCCGTTACGGTCACCGGGACGCAATTGCTGCAGTAACTGCAACTTTCAAGGCTTTATACGCAGGTGTCGTTTCAGAACGCTCCACACCGTTGTTTGAAGAAGTTGAAGTTCCCGGCCTGGCCGGCTTGTGGACTACCGAGGGCTCCGTGTGAACGCATCTCGGGTACGCTCGTCCTTTTCATCACACGTGCGTAACTAGCCAGTACTCTTCCATTTGCATAACCAACCAACTTCTAAGAATTTTGTATGCCAGTCATAAATATCTATGAGCCGAGGCGGCTTCTTGCTGCAAGGGCGGCGAAAAGCACGTTGCACGTGAACGATGGACTGACTTGTTGCAAATTCCACCACACAAAATGATTTCCCTGGTGGTGCAGTCGCCATGTTGCTAAAACCAAACATTACAGCTGTCTCAAAACTGAGCCTTCCTCTGTCCAGTGACACGCGCAATGTGTAATAAACAACTTAAATTTGTTTTTTTCTTTTTGAATCACCTGGTGCATGGGGACAAACATCATTTTCGCCAGATTAACGGCCTCAAAAGAAAAAGATAACAGGTGTGGCAAATGTATCTAATGCCAAACAGTCCAGATCCGTTTTCTTAACGAGCAATGGCTGTGTTTAGTGTTATGGACACTAAGAGAAGAAAGAGCTGGAGGTGTTGGCGGAGTGATAAGCATGCTGGAGTTTCATACGTCTAAAGCTACTCACATCGTCATTCAGTAATGTCACTTTAAGCAAATGTCGAAATGGTTAACATGAAAACTTTATGGTGTTGGCTGAAGCTCCAACAAAGCTCTAGAAATTCTTTTAATCAGGTGGTAGATTTTTGGATCCTTAATCGGTAGTTGCTTCCTAGTGTTTAAGTTTGCATCATCTTACCTCCTTCCTGGGGCTTACTAAAATCATTCATTATTTTATTTAGAGATGAAGAGTGAAAAGTATTAGCAAAGCCTCATAGAATAAATCGACCACGTTTAGCATCCAAATCCATCCGTCTTTCTGTGTTTAGGTTGTCTCTCTCAAGTAATGAACATATCCTATGATGAACAATGATAAACAGTGTCCTTCACTAAATTAGTCTTAAATAATCTGACGATAAACAGATCGTGATCAAACACTTGAAATTCGCAAAATAACTGCTAATTGCGTTTACTAAAAATAGTTATTATCCGTGGCAGAATGAGGAAATTCGGTGACCTTTAAGAGTAGATCTTGCAATTTATATGGGCATTGGACTTAAGAACATTTAATTATATGCAAATTACATCTTTTTCTGTGACTGATATATGTCCGAATAAGAACACTCAAGATCGTGATTTCAGGAACACGGAAAGCAATTTTTAAATCGTAAATTGTCATCTTATTTCTCGTACTTGAATATAAAATGATATGAAAGGGAGGAAGATGTACAGCCGACGACGACACAGTTTTGACATGCACGGGGCAGAGTCTTGACCTTCTAACGCCTAAAAAACATATGTAACATAACATTCTCAAAATAATTTTGTTGACAATGGATATAAAGTTTGCGTAGCACACATGGCGAATGATTTATATACAAAGGCGGTAGGTCGGTGAGTTACGGATGAACCATTTAACAGACCTATTTCCTTCGGATGTATATTTACTGCTGTTTGGAGAAACATGCACACAACTTGAATGGAATTAAAATTTAACGGCGTACGTTCTCGGTTACTGCATCTACACTGTGGACTGGTGAAACTAGTTCCACATGATTTAGCGAAGCGTTAGCATATGCTCGTTTTGTCAGTTTTGTGGAACTCAAAAGGCTCATGCTGAGACCACCGTAAGTGTTACTCCAGTGAAGATGTGTGAGTTCATCGCAAATCCCTTCAAATAATAGTAATCTTCTAATCAGTCGCTGCGTTAGCCGTACTGGCCCAGAAATCGAAGACGATAACGAGAAGACGGTATTGCTCTACCTGCTTTTTCCGAAAAAGTTTCACCACGAAATTTCGTATAACTCTTGCTCCTTTCAGTCATAGCACAAATACCGAGAAGCTAGTTTTGAGACAAGTTATCACGAAGTAGAAAATCAACTGAAATCGCTCATCAGAGGAAACACATCGTGGCTGATAAGTGCGACATTCTACACAGATTACTCACACCCCTACAAGTACTAGTTTATCGAACGTCGCTGGAGCAATTGAGGGTACCAAGCGATTGGAAAAGAAGCGCAGGTCATTCCCGTATTCAAGAGGGGTCGTCGGGTAGATGGACATAATTATACGCCTGTATTACTGACGTCAGTCTGTTGTAGAACTGTGGGGTCTAGTGAAGCAGGCGAACAACCCGTCGGCTTTGACCAATGAAGTCAGAATTTGCCAGAGAGCATTTATTACACAGATGAAAGAGCTGACAATACTGTTCAGAAACAAATGAATACGAAAAGACGAAAAATATAGTTGATATATATCAAGGCAAGTAGTATTTTCACGTTAAGGATATCGCGTGTTTGTATCGTATTATTTCTGTGAAAAATGAAGGGGAAAAAATGGATGGAAATATTGGCAGCGTAGAATACCTCACGTCACTTATATATTGGTTGTATCTCGAATCTCATTCGAACTGTATTGGTTAACTGCAGTACGAGATATAAGTTTAGCGTACGTCGATTTCTTCGTTTTCGTCAGCATTAATATCCTATTGTTCTGTTGCGCTATATAGGTCAACTGAAGCACGGGATACAAATTTTACATGTGTTTCTTTCGCCTCCGCTGCCACTAAATGTTTGTTCTTACGTAGATAGTAGTACTACCGATAGCAGAAGGAGCTACGTACATAATATTTATATCCCATATTTCCGTTGACCTATATATATGTACACTTCTAACGAAAACGTGCAAATGGACGTACGTTACATTTGCAACTAGTACCTCAGCTGAACTACGCGAAGAGGCAATAAGACGACACATATACAATTTGTATCCCGTACTTCACTATGGGGTACAGTTTTTTTTCGCCTTCGATGCTAATAGTATCGACTGAAATATATGTTTTTCATCACAGCAGTGACAATAGTAGCCCATTCTTTAGTTGAGCTACATAGCTATGCACAACATTTGTATCCCACTCTCCAGTTGACATATATAGGCAAGTCTCATCAATGTTACATATGTCGTTCTTCTCGAATAGGTAGTGTCAGTTTACAGGTCAACTGAAGGACGGGATACAAATTTTAGTTGTGTCGGGCGTTTCGCCTTTAATATTGCTAGTACAGATTCGAAAAAATCGTACTGGTACTAGTGCTGGGAAACGAAAGAAGAACGACAGCTGCGAAATTTCTATTACGTACTGGAGCACACGAAAAAATATGTAATGGTGTAATACAACAATGAAATAAATGCAGTAAAAGAAAAAATGAAAAACAGAACTTACCACACGGGAACTTCTTTAAAGAACCGAAGCTCGCCTAGAAAGACATCAACAAAAACCACATACACAACAAACAAAACATTACGAAAACACTCACTCACACACACACACACACACACACACACACACACACGAAAGCGCGCGCGTGCGCGCGCGCACACGCACCCACACGCACACACACAGACACACATTCACCCCCCTCCCTAATGTGAAATTAGCTAACATATTTCGGACGGTACATTTACCCAACACGTTTGACAAAACATTTAAACGGGCAATATGTTTGGGGAATACTGCACCTCCAAGAATATTCGTCTAAGTGACTTTGAAGTGTGGAAATCCGGCGTTTCCCCTTCCCTACAAGAGATTTCACAGCTGACCAATAACCCACTATGCTATTTGAGCAAGCCCCTGTGGATAATGATCTGAACTCAATACTGTGATAAACTACGAGATGCTGATAACCCCTTTCCCCTAAATCCCTATATGAAGAAAAACCATCTTCAAATACAATGGAACCCTCTGCAACGTGATTTCAATTAAGCTGACCAAAACTTCCTGCCCTCGATTGGGTACTACTTTAAACACTACATCGTCACACTCTTGACCTGATATGTATTCCCCACAAACTTCCCTACAAAAAGACTACCAATCCACAACTGTACTCTTACTCACACGACATTCATGGACACACAGCCACACAGGATCTCAAACACCAACAGTACGTGATTTTCATAATGTCTCTCGAGGCCAGCTCAAATTTTTCGAATCTAATGGACCGCCACAACCGATCTTTGCTGCAGCGCCATACGAGTAACTCGAGATACACTTGTGAGGCGCATATGTTCGCCGCACTCACGACATCGAACATACTCGGCAACGAGACCACACATTTGTAAAAAACAAATCGTGGCCAACATGTCTACCCCCATAGCCTCTCTCAAATCATCCAGGTTCATCGGAACAGATAAATCCATACCTACAAACTAAAATGAGATACTAAAAATTGTCCTAAAATAAAATAATAGTCCAAATTACCTCAATATCACTAAGCATGAAATTAAGTACCGAATGGATTGCAAACAACCAGTTATTTAGACAAATACACACGAAGAATATTTTGAGCAATATGTTGCAATCTCTTTTAAAATGACATTCAATTACTTTAATGTACAATGACAGCGTTTATCCGGAACACAGAACTGTTTTATTATCTATGGCTGAAAGTGAAGACATATCTGTGAGTAGTGTATGACGTCATTGGCCAAAGCCGACGGTTTGTATCCCATGCTTCACTAGACTCGAACTGTGGAACGTGTTTTATGCTCACACATTACTACGTTTTTGGATAAAAATTGCAGAAGAGTCTCCTACAAACAAAGATGGATAACATCAGAAGCTCAATAATCCTACATGCATACGAGACTTCTGGCGGTAATTTCCAAGAATGATTGCCTATCAAAGTCGCGGGGTCCAAACGATACATATCGAACGTGCAATTGTAAATTGATCATGTGACTGGTGGCAGGCGTTATGATCAGTTATTTGTGATCGTCATTTTTATCTGTTTTTCGTCGTTCCCTTAGTTGCTCTAAGTTACATACTTCCACGAATTATTTGTGAGCCGCTACGGAAACCCAGACGATTTATGTCGGTAGTGAGTGGGATGTATGGTGTTCTTGACGTGTCTTCAGCGGATGCTCTCACATGGAAAAATCTAATTCCATGCTTATCCAGCGTAGAAAATTGTTTCCCTTTTGTCACAAATATAGAGTACTACAGGACGAAGAAAGGAGGGACCGCTTAGACTGTGGTGGTGCGAAGTGTGTAAAACTTTGTAAGAAGAGTTTAGATCCTGAAATACCGTTACAATTTCATTGCTGACAGTGCGGAAAACTGTCAGGAAGAATACATGGTTCGACTCTTCCAAATTATCCATTCAGAGCAGCGTAATTCTTCTATCTTGCTGGATTCGAGACTGGACCTTGGAAGTAACAGCATCGGAAATTGACTCATCTGCTACTACCATGTGCGACTATTTCGAGTTTTGCAGAGAAGTGTGTTATGTAGTAGTGACGAACGACAGGGTACCTATTGGTGGACCGAGTAAAGTTGTTGAAGTGGACGAATCTCACGTAGCAAGAAGGAAGAAGCAGAGAGGATGACCTTCAAAGAGTGAAATCGGTCATATCTGGGCATTCGAAGGAATAGAACGAGTCCCGGAAGTGTTTCATTATCACAGTATTGTCCACAGACAAGGTCACTTTAGTGCGTCTGATAAAGCACTTCATACTGCCTGGTAGTAAAGTCATTACAGATGAGTTTCAGTCCTGGAAAACGCTCAAAGCAGAAGGATTCGACCACGAGTTCCTGGCCCACTCTGGGAAGTTGGTTTCTTCGGATGTCCCTAGTGTGCACACGAAGAACATTGAGCGGCCATGGAAATCTGTGAAGTCTTCCATTAAAAGAGAAGGGCGTCCAGGACAAAGAGAAGAACCATACTTGTTTCAGTACCTCTATTTCCACACGTTGCGATTGCAGGGAAAAGTTATGCAAGTGGCAGTCTACCCATATTCTTGCCTGATATTGGCACAGAGTTTACCCAGGCTATGGCAAAAAGGGAACTGTTCCCGTAGCGTACACATCACATGGACTTTCACATGACGATAACACCGACGACGAGTAAGGTAAGTCGTCTCCTTTGTAATGACAAGTATTTTTGTAACGCTATTCTTCGTTGCTGTAGTGGCCACCGTAAACATACTCATAACGTCCGCCACCAGAGTCGCATGATCGATTTACAATCGCACGTTCGATTTGCATCGTTTGCGACTTCGATAGGCAATCATTCTTGGAAATTACCCTTCTGGCTGTAGGACGGACGTAACGTCAAAAGAGAGTGAGCGAGACGCAGAAATATCTGGGAAGAGTCGATTAATAGTACAGAGACTCACACCGCCTTAAAAACTAAGTGAATTATAGCACATTGCGTATAAATAGGCGAAGAAATCCATTGCTGTTCGATTAGGCTATTGGGAAAAAATCCCTGAAACAGCATTTCCGGTAAAACACCTGGGAGTAATTGTCAGAATCGGTATAAAGCAAATTGATCTCGTAAAATAAATTCTAGGAAAAGCAGTTGCCAGGCTGGTATCAGTGGAAGAGACTTACGGAAATCTAATTCATCCACAAAGAAGTGGCTTTTTCCATAGATTCTTAAGGATTGCTGATCACTCCGGGGAATTTGTCCGGTTCGAGTAATAGATGGGACTGAAAAATTTCAACGAAGGTCGGTACATTTCGTCAAAGGATCTTTGGGTTGACATGAGATCGTTACGGGTATGCTCAACATACCGAATCCTGCCGCAGACGCCACAAGAGGCCGTTGTGCATCGCGTCGAGGTTGCTGTAGAAATTCCAAGAGCGTACGTGCCGAAGAGTCGGGCAACAGGTTACTTGCTGCGATAGAGGTCTCACGCAACGCTAATGACTCGTAAATCAGAACAATTAGAGCCGTTGCGATGCTTTGTTTACATGACACCTTACCACGACCATGTGCATATACAAATGGAAAGGCGGGAATGCTGAAGCACTCCCCGTCGTACACCTTAAAGTGGCTTGCGGAGCGTAGCTGTCGACGCAGAGTGATGCAGGATTCACATGAGCCTCCTACGCCAAAATACTCAGAAAATATCCGTAAAAAAATCTCCGAAATGTTTTTGGTGTTGCTCGGATTCACGCTGTATCTTATTGTGATTAGGACATTCAGCATTCAGCAGTAGCAGCTTTTAAAGTTGTTACCCGCAGTATACGATTTCAACGAGGATGTATAATGATGACTGAGTATGGGTGTCCATTGGTCACTTACCTCCATTCGCTTTAAAGTCTTCTACCTCACAAGTCTGCTTTTCTTCGATAATTAACCTTCTTTCAAAGTGTTATTTCACTCCTATTAGCAAAGCTCTGCAACAAACTTTTTTATCACTATATTGCTTTCGAAGAACACCGATACACGTCCGTATAACTTCAGCTCTTGATGCAGACTATTGCTAAGCAACTGTAGCGTCACGTCGCGTGGTATTTTCGTTGTTGTGAGCCTGGCCTGGGACCGATGCAAAGCAGCGGTCATTGCTAATGACTGGGGTCCGCATTATTAGGTTTTAGTAAAATTTATTTAAGCACTTTATCTTTCTGGAAAATATTTTAGCCTTTTTGGAGCCCTGTAATGAAAAATATAATGAACTCCAATAATAACATAGAAAATTTTATTGTATTTTTGACACTGTGACTCTGGTTATTTGGGGAAAATGAACAACTAATTATTTCCTATACCGAAACTCGAAAAAAATTCACAAGCAGTTGAAATATTTATCGTCGCTACAAGTATTTTCTCTTTTCATAATAATGTAATGGGACGTCTTTTACGGAAAAACTTCCTTTCATACGTCACTCACATAAAAACACACACTTGAGATGCGTACCTGAGTATAACCACAATCCGTGCCTAACGCTACCATCATATTACAGTTTGGTATTGCAGTACACAGTGAATCACATTTCTAAACTGCGTAATGTGAAACTTTCTCTACTGTCTCTTTGAACATTTTTACGGACGGAGAATTTTCTGCAAAAAAGTTCAGCCTTAGGCGCCAGTAGTCTCGTCGACTGAAAGCCAAACACAGTGGTCACAAATTTCTATATTAATACCAGGAAGAGCATTTTCACACTTCCGTTTCGAATAATTTTTGCACAAATATTGCAGGAAGCCCGTAAAATTTGGTATTCTTTAGCACGTTCCATGGCACATTAGCCGAAACTAAAGCCTCACGCAAGTCCAGATGAAAGCTGTCCAGTGCAATATTTGTCACACAAGAAATTAATGATTCAGTCTGCTGTATGTTCTACTTCTTAATGGTGCGAGTAATATGAGATATGGAAACTTTGTGGGGGAGAAATTGTGGCTTTTTAGAATGGATAACCTAAACAAACACTAATAAGATGGCAGTAACTAAAAAATAAGATAGTGATCATGTAAAATGTAGACTTCAGTTGAATCACACATGCATATCAGTTATCTAATTTTAAAAGGACGATCAAAAAGTTTCTGCTCGAAGGCCATACAGTCCAGAATCGGTATGCCGATCAGGCAAAATCGCCGCGAGCATTGAGGAAATCGTCGCACCGAGGCACCAGGTTGAAGACAACGGTTAGCTAAAACATGTCCTGTTGCTTGAAAAAGTTCATAACTAGCTGCTACACATCGCAGTCCGACAGAAATCTTTGTCTTTTCAAGGTTTTATTTTAAGGGAGCGATTGCGTGGTCATCGCGTTGGACGAGATCAGGACTATAGGTCGGGAGCTCGAGTGTCTCCGGCTTGAGTTGGCTTAACTTGTACGTTACAGCATTTTCGAAGTGTGGAGGTGCGTTATCATGAAGCAGCTCCACCATTTGTAGCAGTTTTCCAGGACGTTTCGCCCTACTTATATGTTGTAATTTCTCCAGCGTTGCGCAATACTATTAGTCAGTATTTTACATGTAAACATGTATTTTACATGTAAACATAGTTTCAAAGGTTGGCACTACCACGAGACGCCGACGGCAGCGCCCTCTAGCTGGTGCTGTGCAGCTCTACGAGCTCCGCCACAGATTCTCCTCAGTGCCCAATTTCATCAGGAGCAGCCAGCCAGGAAACTTCTCTTCAGCTTTGCTCTACATACGACAGGTCTAAGACTTCGCATCGGTACAAAGTTATCTATTCTTTCTTGCACCAGTAAACCATTTTTACTCATTGCAGTACCGACGTAATTTTCCTGCTCCTGCTCCTACCCACGCGCCGCCTTCCAGGCGGGATACAAAAGGTCTATAAATATCTCTGTGCTTGTCCTAATCTTTTTTGTCGTGTTCCTATGATTACCACATTAGAAATACGACAGTGCGATCGTGTCAGAGTCTTCGTTGACAGCACAGTGTCCCTCTCTCTCCCCTCGTCATTTTTGTAACATCCAACGGAAATAAACTGCTAGCTATAAAAACTTCGTTTGCGTTACCTGGTAGAGAACGCAATAAGACTTTTACAGTGTCTCTCTCTTCCAACATAAAGGGAAACAAATATTTCTAACTGTCATTTGATATCGATGAATTGTAGGAGTTATGTTTCTGAATTTCTTTGTCCTGTCCATGTATACTTTGCATGGTTGTGAACTTCCTCCTGTACACAGTTTTGCTATTTTTCTCGTTGTGATAGCTCTCTATCTCTCAGCCTTCTAACTAATCCAACAGTGCTGTCGGAACGTGATGTGACTTCGAGAGAAATAGCAGGGGTCTGTAACTTGGCGGGGGACATCTCTTACTCATCGAAATCAGATGGATTAAAAAGTTATATATCGAAGACTGGAAGTTTCGTGAGAATGCGGCAAGTAAGCGATACTATGACAAAATGGGAGTTGAGCGGTGAGCTCTAAAGGGTGCTACAAAAAGGTACGGCCAAACTTTCAGGAAACATTCCTCACACACAAATAAAGAAAAGAAGTTACATGGACATGTGTCCGGAAACGCTTAATTTCCATGTTAGAGCTCATTTTAGTTTCGTCAGTATATACTGTACTCCCTCGATTCACCGCCAGTTGGCCCAATTGAAGGAAGGTAATGTTGCCGTCGGTGGTTGTGTTGACATGCGACTCATTGCTCTACAGTACTAGCATCAAGCACATCAGTACGTAGCATCAACAGGTTAGTGTTCATCACGAACGTGGTTTTGCAGTCAGTGCAATGCTTACAAATGCGGAGTTGGCAGTTGCCCATTTGATGTATGGATTAGAACGGGGCAATAGACGTGGCGCGGTACGTTTGTATCGAGACAGATTTCCAGAACGAAGACGTTCGAAACAATTGATCGGCGTCTTAGGGAGCACGGAACATTCCAGCCAATGACTCGCGACTGGGGAAGATCTAGAACGACGAGGGCACCTGCAATGGACGAGGCAATTCTTCGTGCAGTTGACGATAACCCTAATGTCAGTGTTAGAGAAGTTGCTGCTGTAGAAGGTAATGTCGACCACGTCACTGTATGGAGAGTGCTACGTGAGAACCAGTTGTTTCCGTACCATGTACAGCGTGTGCAGGCACTATCAGCAGCTGATTGGCCTCCACGGGTACACTTCTGCGAATGGTTCATCCAACAATGTGTCAATCCTCATTTCAGTGCAAATGTTCTCTTTACAGATGAGGCTTCATTCCAACGTGATCAAATTGTAAATTTACACAATCAACATGTGTGGGCTGACGAGAATCCGCACGCAATTGTGCAATCACCTCATCAACACGGATTTTCTGTGAACGTTTGGGCAGGCATTGTTGGTGATGTCTTTATTGGGCCCCATGTTCTTCCACCTACGGTCAATGGAGCACGTTATCATGATTTCATAGGGGATACTCTACCTGTGCTGTTAGAACATGTGCCTCTACAAGTACGACACAACATGTGGTTCATGCACGATGGAGCTCCTGCACATTTTAGTCGAAGTGTTCGTACGCTTCTCAACAACAGATTCGGTGACTGATGGATTGGTAGAGGCGGACCAATTCCATGGCCTCCACGCTCTCCTGACCTCAATCCTCTTGACTTTCATTTATGGAAGCATTTGAAGGCTCTTGTCTACGCAACCCCGGTACCAAATGTAGAGACTCTTCGTGCTCGTATTGTGGACGGCTGTGATACAATACGGCATTCTCCAGGGCTGCATCAGCGCATCAGGGAATCCATGCGACAGAGGGTGGATGCATGTATCCTCGCTAACGGAGGACATTTTGAACATTTCCTGTAACAAAGTGTTTGAAGTCACGCTGCTACGTTCTGTTGCTGTGTGTTTCCATTCCATGATTAATGTGATTTGAAGAGAAGTAATAAAATGAGCTCTAACATGGAAAGTAAGCGTTTCCGGACACATGTCCACATAACATATTTTCTCTCTTTGTGTGTGAGGAATGTTTCCTGAAAGTTTGGCCGTACCTTTTTGTAATACCCTGTATACCGTTTCTTCTAAGTACTGTGGGCAAGCATCTTATAACCCCTCACATACGTCTCGTGAAGTGACAGCAGTGAGAAAATTAGGGGCTACTATGAAGGTTTCTACAGGGTCAATCACCAACAGAAGTTCCTTTTTGGGTTTTGTCGATAAATAAAAGAAAACATTATCCCGAAAGTTTTGTGTGCTTATAAATCAGATGGACTGACATCTTAATTAAGGCAGACTAAAGTTACATCTACATGTTTACTTCGAAAGTCATCATATGGTGTGTGGTGGAGGGCATTCTGTACCACTACTGATCGTTCCCTTTGGTGGTAAGTGCATACTGGACCAAACTGCTGAGGTCATCGGTCCCTAGTTCGAAAGTGAGGAGGCATCCTGCGACAGAGGTAGAGCGTTAGCTTAGCATTCCTTCAACGGCCAAAAATGAGTTTAATATTCTTGTCCTGTGAAGCAGGACATAACAGATAAGAAAAGATCTATGTATGTAAGTACGTAGAGGAAATATATCCTATGCCACAGTGTTGTACAGGATTTTCACTAGTAATGATACTTTAGCAATGTGTAAACATGTGAATGGTCCGACTTATGTCTCCGAAAATAACTTGTATAAAAGGGAGAAATCTCAATTTCGCATGAGAAATTCTAGGTGTATTGACAAAAGAACATCCCCGTTTCGGATTTTTTAAACTGGAAGGTCTACGTCAGGAATGAGGTTACAGTTGGTCCGAGTCGGGCCGCATTGTGCCGTGGCTGGCAGTGGGCGTATTTGGGCAGCTACAAGCAGAGGCCTAGCCTGGCCTCCAGCGATCAGCGGTTTCTCGGTAGGCTGGCTCTTCGGGTACACAATACACTCGATAGAGGGTGCTGGACTAAACCAGAGATGACTAGAGGTAACTGGTCAGTTTTCTTTTTCGTCTTGAGACACCGTGTTCAGGTAAGATAATGGGCACTACATCTATAAAAAATATCATACGATGTATTTCCCAATTTCTGTTGGCTAGGATGCGACTTACGATTGTTCAGTAGGTATAAGTGTGTTTTGCCCTCAAATGATGATGCTAAAGCAGTCCTGTATATAGGGCAGGCTGTTACAGGAGCAGTGCGTGCAATCATCATAGGTCATACCACTCGTTCCTTCTGGCACTTGATTTTTTCCCTTACCATCTGCACTCGTCCTGCCGCCTGTCCCCCACCCCCACCCTCACCTTCCATGGACTCACCATTGACCATCACCTCACCTGGATCCCTCGTCTCTGCTCTATCCAATCCAAAGCCCACAACTGCCTCCGTCTCCTTAAACCCCTCTCTGGCTGGACATGGGGGTTGCAAAACTCTACCATCCTCCACATCTACAAATCCTTAATCTGTCCTATCCTCTGTTATGCCAGTCCCGCCTGGATATCCGCCACCCCCCCCCCACCCCAAATTCTATAAGTCCCTCCAGATCCTTGAGCCCATGCATTCCGCCTCGCCTTCTGTCTGCACCTACTGTCCCCCAAGCAGATCCTCTATGGCCTGACTCCTTACCCTCATCTGCTCCTTTTCCTCGAACATATCTGTGTCCTCTACACCTCCCATCGACTTGATCCCCCTCATTCCCTGGTTGATCCTCTCCTCTCCAACCCCCACCTACTGCTGTGCCTTCACCGTTGTGTCCCCCCTACCCTTCACCTCTACACCCTTCATCTCCTTTCCCGAGGTGGCTTCCATCAACTCCCTCTCCTGGGTGATGCCCTCTCTCCCTCCATTTATCCCTCCTATCGATTATGATCCTCAAATCCCCTTGCCTCCCTCTGTCCTTTCCTGGGCTCCCTCTCTCCTCCCATCCATCCTGTTTTTTCTCCACCTACCCACTCCTTGACTCCATTCTCTCCCCCTGATTCCTTTTTCTTTCCCCTCCACTATCTTCCCCACTCCTTTCTCGCATCTGCCCTGCTCTCCCCTTTTTTCTGTGCCCCCCCCTCCATCGGCTCCCCCCTCATCCGTCTGGGTCCTCCCCCCATACCCATATGCTTTCATATTCTATAGTGCAGTGTTTTCAGTGAGTGTTCAGTGTTGTGCGTCCTTTTTTTAAAGTGCTGCGAACAGAAACTAGACAGTCGCTGTGTTTTTTAATTGTGTCTGTCTATTTCCTAAGCATCACTGACCTCTTTGTTTTTTATGTTTTCTTCTTAACTTTTTCGCGATGTACCAGTTTTAAACAGTCACCGTTTTATCGCCTCTTTTTAGTGTTAAGTCTCCTAATTATGTTTTTTAACTTTATCTCTAGGCTGCAGAGCGGCGTATTACGCTGCTGGCAGCCTGCCCCCGTCTGGGGGGTATCGAAATACAATAAAGAAAAAAAAGGGGGGGAGCAGTGGGACAATGGCTTTCTGTTCTAATATTACTATTACCCAACCTTATGTACCTCCCAGCAGTAACTATCCAATTGTAGATTGACTGGAGGCTACTCCTCTGTACTTCAGTGATAGTTTGCTGTCCTATTATTATTTACCATTTAGGTCTGTTGGCTTGACTGCCTGATGCAACTCTCTAGTGCTAGACTAATAGCGAAAATATCCTATCCACATCTAGCAGTTATTGATGAAACTGGATCTACCTACTATCTAGTGATCGATCAATGGCAACTCAAATTGTTCAAATAAATAATATACTACACAGAATACAAAAAAAGACTTACATCCACCCTAACCAGTATCTCGCCAATTTCCAGATATGGGATAGAGAGGAGGAGGGGAAGGGCGAGGGCTAGGGCTAATAGCGCCCTCCAGCGGTGGTGGTGGTGTGAAGTAGGTAACTTGGTCTCTGGGCTTTAAGGTGAACAATCAAAATTTGATAGTCCCACCAATAAGTTTGAATTTCCTGCCATTTTTTCCCTGGCCGCTGTCTTGTCTTGCGTCGTGGGAGGAGAGGCAGCTGGGAGTTACCTGAGGGAACCCAAGTATCAGCTGGGGAAAACCCATGACGTCTAAGGGGTTGAGGATCATTAATTGATCAACTCATTAATTTCCATTATTAATTTGATATCAAAATTGCACCAGAATTGGCTTTGTCCCACTAGTCACATATCCTTAATAATTTTCTGGCTGTGAAGTGCGAATGTCTACATTTGTATGAATGAAAATCCTTTGATACCATATGAGAATTCAAACAATATAAGGTGCACACAGTGACTCGCAAGTTGAATAAACCTTGAAAAAATTTTACTTAATGGACACTCCCTGATTTGTGACTGTGAGAGAGAAGCTGTGCATTCTGTGGTACTGTGGTGCACAATGCTTTTCTCTGAACTTTTGGAGTAAGCAGTGAATGAACTGGAATAATACACTCTGCTGCTAGTTCTCCAATTGAGTAGATATGTATTGAGTATTTGCTCGAAGCTGATTTAATGTATTTTTGAAAATCAGTTATCTTGCAAAATTTGGGATTCTAAAAGTTTGATGATTTGATAAAGTCATAATAAGTTAGATACAATTGACAACGGTGGTTGTATCCGAAGAATATATGAGAATACGCTATCATTTAATGTGAAGAGGTAACTATGATTTTTTATTTTAAGTGATCTAGCATGTATAAACCCTGACGTGTTTTGCATCAGAATAGACTTTTGGACAGATGGAGACTGGTAGCAGTTCTGGAGCGTCCACGTAGTCAGAACTTTTCTGGGAGGATTTTTTGTACACGATAAAAGTATTTTCCTCCTTTTGAGGTTTCCTTAGTTTGTATAACGCTTACCAGATTCCACTCTAGAATCATGTCATTGCTGGAACAGTTTCTAATGTGACTATTACGAGCAGTCCAAGTTAATTCTGAGTTGTCTTCTACGACGAACTTAGAAGCTAGACGTCTGGCACCAGAAGACTAAATTCGCCACACTGCAGAAAATGGTACCAAAAAGGAGTACCACATAATAAGCGCACTGCAACATACAACTAACATTACATATATAGTCAGGACATTAAGTTTAGTATTAAACTTCCTGGCATATTAAAACTCTGAGCCAGACCAAGACTCGAACTTGGGACTTTGCAAGGTAGGAGACAAGGTACTGGCAGAAGAAAAGCTCTCAGGACGCAGTGTGTGTCGTGCTTGGATGGTTCAGACGGTAGAGCATTTGCCTGCGAGAAGTGAAGGTGTGTCACACAGTTTTAAGAGGCCAGTGCATATCATTCTGGATCTTCGATGTGGCAATTAAATTCCAAGTAATAAACATGATCAAATATATATAAATAATTTTTTGTGATATATCTAATGATGGGCTGCGACATTTAAACCCACAAATCCAGTTTGTCACCATCGGCACAGCTGAGCACTACCATGATATTCAGCCCATGCCGTTTCCATCATCCAGGCTGAGTCTAGGAGACGCTAGATTCACCTTGGTGACACCGCTCCTTGAAGTCACTATGACGCGTGCGTGCCCAATTTGTACCGTCTAGTGCGTCAATCAACTTTTGTGGTCATATCATGTTTGAGCGCGGTGAGCCTCCTGCAGCACGAAGCTGTTGCCATTACTTAACGGTTCACAGAAACACAGTGACTGGTTGCCGCTTTGAACACCTTATTACTACCAAGCATGAAAATGTGAATAACCAGAATATGTTTCAAAAATGCTGTCTGTAAATGCACAATCATTCTATGTGCTTCGTAAGCACTAACAAATGGAAACACATTTCTGGGTTGCGCACCAGTGGATAAATCACATCTCACCTCACCTTATTCGATTTTATCTGTTAATTGACTTCACTGAAATTGGTCTGCCTATTAATTTGAGAACCATATAGATAACATTATGACGTCTAGTTACATATACAAAATTTGCATACCGAAATAATAAATGTAGTGTTACTATAATTCTCTTCTGAAACTGTAAAAATATTGTAAATATGGAGTATCATTGTGACTGTGGTAGCCATTGTTGCACGTGAATTAAAGCAGCAACTCATTATCTTCAGTTGGTATATTCATTTCAATTTAGAAAACTATTGCAGGCTTTTCTTTCTTAGAAAGTGAGGACCTACCAGCTTCAATTCATTATTTCCATATGTATTACGGAAAGTACTTAGTAATAAGCTCCCCTAATGGTAAAAGTGTGCTGGTTCAGTGACGTAGGTTCTAATTTGTGTGAAAAATTATAATTCATTGTGAGAAAAATGAACTTCTTCCTGTGCACTTGAAAGTAACTGAAATAATGAGAGAAAACAGCAGCAGGAACACTTCCTTGCCACAACCAGAATACATTTCATCAGCATTTGTACTTTAAATGCAGATGTTCTTGTTTGAAAAAGAACTCTACTAAAATAACTAGCTCATAAATTTTCTTTTATACTGTATAGATGGCAGAGACTAAATTACCTTTTAATTCTTCTTCAAATGTATCAGTCTTTTCTCTCATTTTTATTCTGAGTGGTACCTCATTTGTTTTACTCGGTGATTTTCTTATTTCTCATATTTACTGCCTTTTGCATGTTTCATGCTCAGTTAGTAAATTACTAGAAATGACATCTTACTCCTTAGAAAGAGCGCTCACATACGCACATAGCATCGAATATACTTTTCTTAAATTACTAAGTAGGTCCATAATGTTTTACAAAAGCGAAGGCAAAAGAAGCAAATATTTGAAGGAGCAGGACTGTAACCATCAAACAAACTATTTTCAATTTCTTAATCTGATATATCTACCCTCTAAGACATTGTAGACTCCATGGATATGCATCTTTGAATTTGTTTTAGATCTCCTGAAGATTTTAACCGCTTTTACCTTACATTTAATCACAAGAAATCATACCAATGTTATGTAGTATTCTTCCTAGTGGCAAAATAAACGAAAAATGTACCTATTAAAAAAAGCAGATAAAAGTTCACTTGACGCCGTTCGTGAGAGACAATTTCTACTTCCTCCTAACTAACAATGTAAGTAATGTATGTGCAGACCAGATATGGCATGAATTCAAAGAAATAGTATCAACAACAATTCAGAGATTTGTACCAAATAAATTAACAAGCGACGGAGCTGATCCTCCTTGGTACACAAAACGGGTCAGAACACTGTTGCAGAAACAATGAAAAAACATGACAAATTTAAACAGACCCGAAATCTCTCAAATTTGCGATCTTATACAAAAGCTCGAAATTTAGCGCGCACTTCAATGCTAAGTGCTTATAATAGTTTCCACAACGAAACTTTGTCTCGAAACTTGACATAAAATCCAAAGAGATTTTGTTCTTATGTGAAGTATGTTAGTGGCAAGACACAATCAATGCCTTCTCTACGTGGTAGCAATGGAAATACTATAGATGACAGTGCTGCCAAAGCAGAGTTACTAAACACAGCCTTCCTAAACGCCTTCACAAAACAAGACGAAGTAAATATTCCTGAATTCGAATCAAGAACAGTTGCCAACATGAGTAATGTAGAAACAGATATCCTCAGAGTAGTGAAGCAACTTAAATCACTTAATAAAAGGGAATCTTCTGGTCCAGACTCTATACCGATTAGGTTCCTTTCAGAGCATGCTGATGCAATAGCTCCATACTTAACAATCATAAACAACCGTTTGCTCTACGAAAGATCTGTACATAAAGACTGGAAAGTTGCACAGGTCGCACCAATATTCAAGAAAGACAGTAGGAGTAATCCACTAAATTACAGGCCCATATCATTAACGTCGACATGCAGTGGGATTTTGGAACAAATATTGAATTCGAACATTATGAATTACCTCGAAGAGAACGGTCTATTGACATACAGTCAACGCGGATTTAGAAAACATCGTTCTTGTTAAACACAACTAGCTCTTTACTCACACAAAGTGTTGAGTCCAATTGACATGAGATTTCAAATTGATTCCGTATATTTGGGTTTCCAGAAGGCTTTTGACACTGTACCACAAAAGCGGCTTGTAGTGAAATCGCGTACTTATGGAATAGGCTATTGTCTCAGTTATGAGACTGGATTCGTGATTACCTGTCAGAGAGGTTACAGTTCGTAGTAATTGATGGAAAGTCGTCGAGTAAGACAGAAGTGATTTCTGGCGTTCCCCAAGGTAGTTTTATAGGTCCTTCGCTGTTTCTTACCTATATAAACGATTTGGGAGACAATCGGAGCAGCCCTCTTAGGTTATTTGCAGATGACGCTGTAGTTTATCGACTAGTAAAGTCATCAGAAGATCAAAACAAATTGCAATCTGATTTATAATAGATATCTGTATGGTGTGAAAATTGGCAAATGACCCTCTATAACGAGAAATGTGAGGTCATCCACATGAGTGCTAAAAGGAATCCTTTAAACTTCGGTTACTCGACAAATCTGTCAAATCTAAAGGCCATAAATTCAATTAAATACCTAGGAACTACAATTATGAACAACTTAAATTGGAAGGAACACATAGAAAATGTTGTGGGGGAGGCTAACCAAAGACTGCGTGTTATTAGCAGGACACATAGGAAATGTTTCTGTAGACTGTCTACACTACGCTTGTCCATCCTCTTTTAGATACTGCTGTGCAGTATGGGATCCTTAGCAGATAGGATTGACAGAGTACATCAAAAAAGTTCAAAGAAGTGCAGCACGTTTTGTATTATCGCGAAATAGGGGAGAGAGTGTCACTGAAATGATACAGGATTTGGAATGGACATCATTAAAACATAGGTGTTTCTTGTTGTGGAACAATCTTCTCACGAAACTGCAATCACTAACTTTCTCCTCCGAATGCGAATTTTATTGACGCCGACCTACATAGGGAGAAACTATCACCATGATAAAATAAGGGAAATCAGAGCTCGTATGAAAAGATAGAGGTGATCTTTCTTTCTGCGCACTACACGAGATTGGAATAATTGTGAAGGTTGTTCATTGAACCCTCTGCCAGACTCTTAAATGTGATTTGCAGAGTATCCTTGTAGATGTAGATGTAGATTATTGTCCAGTTTCATAGATTTTGTTGATGAGTAGCGACAGCGCTTTCAAACCTCCGTTTCTGATTTCTTTCAACAAATCTATCGGTATTTTGTCGTCTCCTGTAGCTTTCCTCCTTTTCATATCCTTATTCGCTTTCTGTAGTTCCGTTGTCTGTATGTTGGGTCTTTCTTCGTCGTCGTCGGTGGCCTCCTCTGTCTCTATTTCGATGTTTTGCGGACGGTGTTCATTATCGTAGAGTTCATTTACGTATTCCTCTCACATCTTCAGCATCTCCGCTTATTTAGTAACCATTTCTCTCTAGAGTCTTCTATTCTGAAGGTCCTTACTCCTTTGTTCTCGCACCCTCCGAGCTCCTTCGTTTTCTCGTACTTCTGTCCCATTTCGTTATTGGCAATATTTTCAAAAGTGTTTGAAAAGTTATGTACAATAGACTTTGTAACACTTAGTACAGAAAAATATTCTCATTCTCAATCAGTTTGAATTTCGGTAAGGATTGTCAACTGATCAAGCTATATTCACTTTTACAGATGATATATTAGAATCAATAAATCAAAAGTTATTACCATTTGTAATATTCTGTGATCTGGCTAAAGCTTTTGATTGTGTTAAGCATGATATCCTTATACAAAAGTTAAAATATTATGGGGTAACAGGAGTAGCAGGGTCGTGGTTCTCATCCTATTTTTTTAACAGAAAACAGTTTGTGTCTGTATCAGGCTTACCACATAACAATAGTCATTCAAAATATGAAACCATCAGACAAGGGGTGCCTCAGGGTTCTATTTTAGGTCCTTTGTTGTTCCTGTTATACGTATATTAATGACCTTCCATATGCAATGTCACAAAATGCAAATTTTGTCTTATTTGCAGATGATACAAGCATTGGTATAAGAAACAATACCCATGATCTCACTGAGCAATCACCTAATGAAATATTTGTAAGTGTCAATGGGTGGTTCACAGCAAATGGATTGTCACTGAATTTTGACAAGACCCAGTACATACAGTTTAGTACCTCACAAAGAATACGTGACCCTTTAAGTATAATGTATTCAAACAATGAAATTAAAGCTGTAGACTGTATCAAATTTTTAGGGCTACATATTGACCACAACCGAAATTGGAAAACTCACAGTCTAGACTTAATTAAACACCTTAGTTCAGTTACATTTGCAGTACGCGTGATACCAGAAATAGGTTATTTAAACATGAAGAAGTTGGTTTGACTGAGACAGTTTGACAATTAAACAGCACTCACTTCTGAATAGTTGTGACAGAGTGCCCATTGAGAGATTATCAGAAGAAAACAAGGAATTTTTTAAACACCTTCCCAAACACCTTCCCAAACCAATACACCACATAGGTACATTCAAAGCAACTATAAATGAATATACATACACTACTGGCCATTAAAATTGCTACACCAAGAAGAAATGCAGATGATAAACGGGTATTCATTGGACAAATATATTATACTAGAATTGACATGTGATTACATTTTCACGCAATTTGGGTGCATAGATCCTGAGAAATCAGTACCCAGAACAACCACCTCTGGCCCTAATAACGGCCTTGATACGCCTGGGCATTGAGTCAAACAAAGCTTGGATGGCGTGTACAGGTACAGCTCCCCCTACATCTTCAACACGATACCACAGTTCATCAAGAGTAGTGACTGTTGTATTGTGACGAGCCAGTTGCTCGGCCACCATTGACCAGACGTTTTCAATTAGTGAGAGATCTGGAGAATGTGCTGGCCAGGACAGCAGTCGAACATTTTCTGTATCCAGAAAGGCCCGTACAGGACCTACAACATGCGGTCGTGCATTATCCTGCTGAAATGTAGGGTTTCGCAGGGATCGAATGAAGGGAACAGCCATTGGTTGTAACACATCTGAAATGTAACGTCCAGTGTTCAAAGTGCCATCAATGCGAACAAGAGGTGACCGAGACGTGTAACCAATGGCACGCCATACCATCACGCCAGGTGATACACCGGGTTGGCGATGACGAATACATGCTTGAAATGTGCGTTCACCGCGATGTCGCCAAACACGGATGCGACGATCATGATACTGTAAACAGAACCTGAATTCATCCGAAAAAATGACGTTTTGCCATTCGTGCACCCAGGTTCGTCGTTGAGTACACCATCGCAGGCGCTCCTGTCTGTGATGCAGCGCCAAGGGTTACTGCAGCCATGGTCTCAGAGCTGATAGTCCATGCTGCTGCAAACGTTGTCGAACTGTTAACGCAGATGGTTGTGTTCTTGCAAACGTCCCCATCTGTTGACTCAAGGATCGAGACGTGGCCGCACGATACGTTACAGCCATGCGGATAAGATGCCTGTCTTCTCGACTGCTAGTGATACGAAACCGTTGGGATCCAGCACGGCGTTCCGTATTACGCTTCTCAACCCACCGATTCCATATTCTGCTAACAGTCATTGGATCTCGACCAACGCGAGCAGCAATGTCACGATACGATAAACCGCAATCACGGTAGGCTACAATCCGAACTTTATCAAAGTCGGAAACATGATGGTACACATTTCTCCTCCTTACACGAGGCATCACAACAACGTTTCACCAGGGAACGCCGGTCAACTGCTGTTTGTGTAGGAGAAATCGATTGGAAACGTTCCTCATGTCAGCACGTTGTAGGTGTCGCCACCGGTGCCAACCTTGTGTGAATGCTCTGAAAAGCTAATCATTTGCATATCACAGCATCTTCTTCCTGTCGGTTAAATTTCGCGTCTGTAGCACGTCATCTTCGTGGTGTAGCAATTTTAATGGCCAGTAGTGTAGTAATGAAAAGTACTTACAAGAGAAAATATGTATAATATTATTTTACACTCAATACAGTAGTTATATTTTTCGCTAGATGCCATATTTTGCTAATCCGACTAGTGTCTTGTGCACAGCTGCAACGTTCAAATTCGGTGTCACTTGTGAGAAAGCAATGAGGGGTGACTTCTTCACTTGATGGCAGCGCCACCGTCGAACGAGTCTTCCTGGTGGTACTCTGTCATTGAGGACTTGCTCTCCTGTGCGTCAGCCATGCTAAGTGAAGGTACCACTCGCTGACTTGGACAGTTACGTGATGGTAGGACAAACGATGCTTGTGATCGGTCTCGACCTGGATTTGCATACTGAAGTTAATGTTCTCTCATTCTTGTGTAATTCCGTTGCCTGGCTCACCAGCGTTTCTATATTCTTGTGTGCGTTTATTGTCAATAAAGACCCGTAGATACTATAGTTTTTGGCGACGGGGTTGTTTCGTTTCTGCGCGTGTTTACAACCAGTGTTGGTTCAGCTGCTACAACTACAACAACAGCAGCTTACTCAGCAGCAATGTCACTTTGAAGAACAATAGCAGTTAGATTTGGTTTGCCAGTTGATTATGAATTCTCACAACGCTACAGGCATTCCACAACTCCTCTCTAGGCCCATGCACTCCATCAGCTTTTCCATCGTTCCAGGGAGCAAAGGAAGATGGGGACCCGTGTGTGTGCCATTTACAGCAATATTTCACAGCCTTCAGGTATAGGACCTGTCTTTGCAGAAGTCTTTCTTCTTATCTTGGGTTGAGCCTGAAACACTTCGTTTGCTTCGAAAACTTGCTCCATTAAATGACCCAGCAACGTTGTGGTTTTCTAAAACGTATCAGTCGCTCAGTGCTTATTATCTCAATGAAACCCACATCGTTGCTTCCTGTACGGAGTTTCACCAGCGACAAAAGAAACTGGGCCAGTCCTATCAGGTGTGGGAGGCCGACCTCCGAAGTTTCAGTAGGAAATGCATATCTATTTGTCCTCATTCTTCACATTCCTACTAGGACTCTTTGATATACGACATCGTTGTCTGTTCTGGTCTGGACAAGGGGTTACGTGGCAAGGTTTTATATTTAGAAGAGCAAATGGTAGAGGAGTTTTTGGCTATCACCCAGGCGTTTGAGGTGTCTGAGGCTGTGACAATACAGTTTGAAGACAACATGGACGTTGCACGCCTCTCAGCAGAGATGGTATCGTTCAGAAGCTCTTTCATCAAGCTCATCAGGTTCGCGTCATTTGTAGTCAGATGCTTCCCCCTTCCAGTGAACTTTCCCTTCTTGTTCTGATTGTTTCCCTGTGCATGACCATAGTCGTCGCCTCACCAGCAGGCACGGTCAGTGGCTAATCATAAACAAGGCCATGTGGCAGTTGTTTGCCATAGATGCTCTCGCGGCCAAGTCCTTGGTCGGCGACGTGTAATTTGTCCAAGCCCAAAGTGTAACGCCAGTGCATAGCCAGGAGCTCATTCTCCCAGAAAGATCTATATTATGCTTCACACTCAGCTACATCCGCTCCATTTCCAGGCCGATACCAGGGCCACAATGTCTCTCATGAATCTCAAAACCAATCATTGCTTGGTTGGTCCTGCCCTTTCCTCAACAGATCATAGTCTGGTTGGTTATGCTGAGCTGCCCAATCCTTTTTATGGCTGGTTCACAATCGATGACGCATATCAGCATGTCATTAGGGGGATCACGTTTTTGGCAATGGACACTGCAATGTCAGAAAATACTTTTGGTCTCGACACATTCACGGCTTTTGGATTTCACATTCAGGATTCTGTGCATCTTGTTTCCGACTCCATTTCGCTCCAGACGCTGGAAGCACTGTGCAATGAGTTCGGGTCTCTGTTTTTAACTGGACAGGGTGCCACAAATGACTCCGTGGCTCACATCATCCTTAAACCTACAGCCAATCCCAGGTTTTGTTGTACTCGGCCTACGCTTTTGCTCTACAACGGGCTGTCAAGGACGAACTGAACAGACCGCAAGTCCTGAGCATCATCGGACCAGTTCATTATAGCCAGTTACCTAGCCCTCTGATAGTTATTTGTAAACCTATCGGGTCAATTCGTTATTGCAGGAATTTTGAATCCACCATAACTCACAACAGATGGTCTGCTGCAACCCCCTTCCACCCACCGACGAAGCTGGTGGGTGGTGAGAGTTTTTCTAAAAGTGACTTATTAGAGCCCTACCTGCAGCTTTGCTCAATTCCTTCTCTCAACTAATTGTGCTGGTTAATGCTCCGCTCATGTTAGTAGAATCATTTTGTAGGTTCTGGCTCAACTTCATAAAAAATAAAAAAAAATTATTTTTCACAAAATTGACCTAGTTATCCAGTACATACAAAATCATTCTCTTATCCCTTTTACCTAATAATAATATAATGTAATATAAACATAATATAATATAATATAATATAAAAAATCATTTATTTTAATACATTCCCCATAGGCGAATGGAATGTAATTAAATAAATTAGAGAATTTACTATTATTTTAAAAAACAATTAAAAAAACATCTTTACATCATTTCCTTACCCCAAAAATTATCCTATTTTTTACTTCTGTGAAAAACGCGTTTTTTAAATTATTTTCGAATCAAATTAAAAAAAAAAAGCATTTTTATAACTTTTTCTTAGCCCCAAAAATTGTTATATTTTTGACTTCTGTGAAAATCGTGTTTTTGAAATTATATTAAAGAATACGTATATAAGACTATTTACTTTCTGCTTTAGCAGTCATAAGATTATATAGATAAAGTAAATATGATTTCAGGACCTAAATTTTTAGACTCTGGTTTTTAAAAAATCTATATCACATAGATAAGAAAATTACTTTACTTTTAGCTACATTTTGAATGTAAGTAAATTAATTAGAAAAATAATTTTATAACACATTTCACATTGTGAAATCTATATCATGAAATTCACTATTTCTATTTTTAAGTTTCTTCATTCCTTTATATTTCAGTTTCATTTGTCCTTTTTTAATTACTTCAAGTTCCCAAGGATCAATTAATTTGTAATAACTATTGCGTAAAATAACTTTAAAATCGTTATTAAGTTCCATACAAATATATTCTCCATATCTAGTATTTATGTATTCATGGTCAGTAACATTATATAAAACATTAATCTCTAGCTCAGTTATTTTTTAATCTCTTTCGAGACACTAACATCATTAAGCTTCTTGATTATAGTCTCAATTTATATAGAATAAATTTTATCCGATTTATATACAATAATTTTTATTAGATTTTCAATAATGAGTAAAGACCATATGGTAATGTATCTATTCCTTTTTTCTAAAACATATCTTTTATTATCATTTATTATTGCTTTTTTGTTTACTTTAATTGTATAGATTTCATGTTTTTCGCTTTTAATTTTATTAAATTTTCTATATTGTTCTTTATTGTTAAATAAACAATTTTTATAGTCTTCTAAACTTATTATGTTTTTGACAACACGTTTTTTAATTCCTTTAGATTTCTTTTCTATTTTGTCACCAACTTTATATGTATACAGTTTTGCTCTCAAACCACAAAATTCTTCCATTATTTTTCAATTACATTCATCTTTCATTTTACCAACAACTTCCTTGTTTACTTGTGGAATATTATATATATTATGTGTTGGGTAATCACTTGTATCAAAATAATCAATCATTGATTTCTTATCTTCATAGAAATCTTCTGTTTTAATATTGTAAATATAACTATCTTTATCTTGATAACATAATTCAACATTTTCACCATATTTACGTTTCATAACTCTATAGTGAAAATCGTACATCAGTTCTTTAGACAGATCAAGTATACTTAATCCAACATAAATAGGTTTATTAAATTTTATTTTTGTTTTATTCATATGGATAGCAGCTAGATTTTCAGTAAATATAGTTCTATGTTTAATGTTTGGTTTAGCTACAAGTTTATCACATACTTTACTATTTGAAACTAAATTTATATCTTGTCTGTTTCTATAATCTCCATTGTTTTACCAAATAGAGAATTATTCATTAATTTATAAAAATCTTTTTCAAAATCATTTTTAGCTTTAGTTCTTAACTGTGTGTTTAGTTCTATATCCTTCTTTAACCAATCAGATTGTTTAAATTTTAAAACTTTATGTGTTTTTGTAAGTTTCATTCCTAAAGATGAATATTGTTAATGATTTCTATAATGTACTACATAATTACACTTTTTATCTAAAGTAATTATTAATTTACTTTCATTTGTACCCATAACAAGTTTTGATTCAGGAGCTAGTGGTAAATCGTTATGTAAATCATGTAATTCTTTTGGATATTCTAGATCAAACATATAACCATCTTGACAATTGTTTTACATTTCACTTATTCTTGTACAATTAAAATTATTTGGTTCTTCCTATTTAAATCCGCCATATGGTAAATATTGATTCATAGCATAACCATATAAAATATCAATGTAGGAAAGAAGGACAATTCATTTATTTAATTAATCACATGTGCACTCCCACAAAATAAATCGCCTACATCCAGTATGGTGAGATCTGTGAAATGAATGAATGTATGGTCGTCTGCTAACAGCAGATAGTGAATGTGTAATATATGATCATCTTTGAAACGGTCCTTTGGTCACCTTTGGTGGAACCAAAGAGATGTAATTTACCTGAGCTTTGAGCATCTGAAACGTGGCTGACCAATACGGTAGCATGGTGCTCCCCCACGTCGGCAGAGGTGTGAAATGACGTGAAGAACAGCCATGTTTCAGCACTCTGACGCTGGATCTTACGTGTTGGTAAGACCTGTCTTAGGTGTGCTCCGTAAAGACAAAAGAGTAGAGACAATGGTATGCATGTGAAATACTTAAGAGTAGTTTGGAATAATTATTTCTCTATTTCAGAAACTTTTGGAGGGAGAATTAAGTGTCTGGCAGGTAATATTAAGGGCATTGTAGTAATCTTTGGAAGTTACCAAAGGTCACAATGAAACCACGTGTAGCAATAAGTTGAAATACTTGCGAGTGCTAGTACTAAGTTGAAATACTTCAGAGTGCTAAAGTTAAGCTGAATTACTGGCGTGTGTACTATAAGTTGGAAATATTTAAGAAATGGCGTGTGCAGGACTTGAAATTAGAGACGAGTACTTCCACATGGTGAGTACTGTGTGAGTCTCAATCTATGTATGAGACAAAGGATAAAGAGAAGTACTCGTCCAAGGTATCAGTTGAGGACTCGCATGTGTGATGAATACGATCTGAATATTACTTTGCATGTTATGTTTCCATGTGACGTTAGATTCAAACTCTAATACTCTGAGAGAGAGGCAAGGTGAGTCAGCTGTCCATCCAGCAACGCTAATTGGCTTGCATTGCACGGGAAGACGTGCGTATATCCCCCAGAGTTCGTGGTAGGAAAGATGAATATGACCTTAATATTACCTTTCCGTGTTATGTTTCCGTGTGACGCTACATTCTAACTCTCATACTCTGAGACAGAAGCAAGGTGCGTCAGCTGTCTATCCAGCAACGCCACTTGGCTTGCACTGCACAGGAAGACGTGTATATATCCTCCAGAGTTCGTAGTAGGAAAGAAAAGTTACGAAGTGGGGCAGTGTCATGTGAAACTGGGATGAATACTAATTGAAGTGGAAAAGTTGAAAGTGAAGTGATTCTACCATTGTGACTATTCCTTGTGATGTATTGTATGTTGCCAGTGTGATGTATTTCATGTAATTTAAGTATGTGTGGTTTGCATGGGAGAGTAGCAAGATAGGTTCAGAGGCAGTGGGTTATGCATGTTCCTTTTTGTACCGCTCGGTCTGGAGGAGATTTTCGTGATGATGGGTGTGAGAGTCGAAGTGTGAGGTATAGCGAAAGATCCACCATCTTATCCAGAAAGTGCACTGTAGCGTTAGATCATTACGAGACCATAAGATAATCACCAATGTAAAGCCATGCCCACTGGGCGGAGTTTCTCATGTGTAGTTGTAGTATAAAATGTAATGGTGTGTTTAGGTTATCTTTGAATCATAATAGAATGTATCAGAATAAAAAAAGATAGTGAAAAGAAAAAGATTGGTGGCTTTGTTCTTCGAATAGTGTGTAGTCATGATACCCAGAATTTATAATGTGGGCGCCATTCATATTCACTGCGATGGCCACGTGTTGGTCAAACACGTTGGGTAAGAAAGAAAATGTGGAATTGCCAGAGCATAGTGAACAATCAGAGTTGTGTAAATTACTAATAGTCAGTTATGCGTTATCCATTTCTGTTGCGTAATGTTCAAACATGACAATAATTTGTAGCTTAATTGTGAGTACTAGAGCTCATAATCAGTCGTTGATGTTTTGCGATAAATAAGAATAAATCCACTCGCTTTGCAGACCACTCATCTTGCAGGCCTGACTGCTTGATGCCACAGTATGAGCAAGGCATTTGGGTGCCTCTCAATGTTTTTCCAAAATTTTCAGAAACATCACTTAATAATAATACCTCAGTTTTAAGATATAAATCATGATATTCACCAAATTTTTTATATTGAATTTTTCCCAAACTAGCTTTGCATGTTCATAATCTTCATTACTTATGTCACAATCATATAATTCACTATAAAATTTATTATTTGTTGGTAAATGTGTTTCTTCAAATTTATACCAAAAGTCCATGTAATCATATGGATATACACCTTCTCTAACTACTAAGTAAAATAACTCTGGAGAATCATTCTTTTTAATATTTATTAATTGATTTTTCTTTAAATTTGATGAAAGATTTTTCAAGTGAAGAAGCCATAAATCTGAATGTATCAACAAATATCATTTTTAATTTTTTTGTATGTTAATCGAATCGAATATATTTATTTTCATTATTTGGTATTAGTTCTATTTCTTATCATCATAAACAATCTCTTTTACAAGAAGATGTGAATCATAAAAAGATAAATTATGTAAATAAATAGGTACAAATTCAGGTTGTTGTAGTTTTAAATTACACATATTATATAATGGAGAAATATATTTTCCAGTTAAATGATCATGATGACAAACTTTTTCTTTCTTTTGTGTATAAGGACATTTACATAGTGTACAAAACCTACATTTATGAAACTTTTTGTATTCATCAAGTGTAAGTGTTTTTTTTAATTACAGAATATATTCTTCCAATTTCTTCAACTTCTTGTTTTACACATTCAATAAATTTTTAATGATAATTTGGTCCTCTACAAGGAACAGGATCTTTATTATTTCCATATATATATGTTTAATATAATAACAAAATCCTCTTGGTTTATGTTTTTGATATTTTACTGTATATGATGTTTCTGGATTTGATTCGCAATTATCCATTTTTAAAAGTAAACTTTCAAATTTAGCATAAATAACAAATGGACCTTTTTGTATAAATTGATAATTTTTAAAACAAACAAATTCTCCTTTACCTGGTATTTCAGCTTTTAATGTTTTATTAGTTAAAGAATTTTTCGCATGTTCATCTAATTTTTCTTTACAATTAAAATGTGGTAAACAAACAATCACAAATAAATTTTACTGTTTCATGTTTGGTAATTTGACTTGATACAAGTCTAGATAAATTTTTTATATAACAACAATGTGAATTATTATCTTCCTTGAAATAACGTAGATTAACATGTTTTTCCTTTTTAGATTCAGTTATTTTTAATGGATACACTTGATAATTTTTATCTCCATCATCAAATGAATAAATATTATTAGATACATTAACTATTTTTTCTATTTTTGGAATATGATCAGCTAGTATTGGAAATTCAATATTCTCAACTTTTTTATCGAGATCAAGACCAATATTTTTATATTTATTATTCTTTCAGCTCTTTTATCTACAGGAAACAAAACTGATAATATAAATCATAAAAAACACTTTTGAACATCAATTTTAACATTAAAACAAGCTTTTTTGTTTTTTATTACTTCACGTAAATCAATATAAGATGATCATGTTAATGGAATATTTTTGTTAATTGCTAGTTGTAAATCAATAACTCTATTTAATGACCATCCTGAACCTTGTCCTTGATAATAAGATATTTTCTCTAAAATATGTCGTTCACCCTACTTGAATTTTTTTAAAAACTCTTTTTCTGTTAAAATTGTATAGTTTTGTGTTTGTTATCCAAATTCTTGAACTTTTTCATTTATTTCATTTTTTTGTAGTTTATATTCACAATATAAATTAAAATTTATCTTTACACCATGAGGTACTTTCAAATAGTCTCTAACAAACTTAAAAATTTTTGCTTTTACCAGATTTAAGAAATGATTAGGATCAAGTACATCTATGATATTTTCTAAATGTATAGTTTGTAATCTGTCTGCAAATGCTTTTTGAACTAAGTAATCTTTAATCGTTTTTCTATCTCTTGGTATCTGAACTGAATTTGTAGCAAAAAGAAATATTCCACTTAATGGTTTATCTTCTTTAGTTATAAACATATCATAAGATGGTAACTTTTTCAAAAGATTTTCACTATTAACAGCTTTATTATTTATAACAAAATTTGTTTGATTTGGACTTACTTCTTCAGGTATATAAATACTAATAATATTTTTATAATTTTTACTCACTTCAGTTAAATAACTTTTAAGGTTTTCACTTACTTTGGATGTATTATTTTCGACAATATTTGTATTATTTTCGTATGTATTATTTTCACTTACTACAAGTGTATAGTTTCTAACACTATTTCAATGATTACTAACAATAATTGAATGATGTAACTAAACCCAATTCATGAACTCATGCAACAGTATATTGTTCTAGTTGATTAGTAATTTGTTCTAGTTGAATAGCAGTGTATATTTCATTTTGCTCTTTTATCTAAAATAAGATTTTTTTAATAGATTTGAAAAAGTTATTTCTATTAATAAAATGATAATTATTTAATTGATGGATAAGGACTATTATTTATTAAATTACTAATCAAAAAGAGAATTAGCTTAATTATCAATTAGCTTTTAAAAGAATTAATTTACTATTCAGTTTAACACTCAATTAATTTCCTCTGCTATTTACAACAAAAATTCATTAGACTTGTAAAAATTGTTCTTATTAATAAATTGATAATTATTTAATAGATGAATAAGTATTATTAAAAAATAGATAATTAATCATACAGGATTATTATTTAAAATTAAAGCTTTCTTATTCTTTATATATTCTAAGGTACATTTCTTACATTTATTATTATGTTTATCTTTATGTGAAGAATTTATATAAAAATATTTAAATCTTTAATTTCTTGACAAATTTTACATTTCTTTTTTTCTTCACTTATAATCTCGTCATTGTTCTTTGTAGATTCATTTTTCATTTTCGTATTTTCTTCACTTGGATTTCGTCTTGCATGTTCCTTGAAATAATATTTAGCCACACTTTTCCACATACATAAGGAATTCGCTTTTTAATTTCATTTTCTACATGATATGTATTTAAACATGGTCTACATATAGCTCTATAACCATTTTTGTGTATTTTTGTAAAGTAAAATTATCAATTTATTTCTCTGTATTACAATATTTACAAAATTTACTTTTCACAGAACAATCTTGTTCAATTTGCTCCATTGATTTAGAAAAAAAATTAATTGAAAATTGAAAAAGTAAATTTTTTAATTTTAAACTTATTCATATGAAATATTTTTAAAAATCATTGTCACCAATAACCATCACAATCACCATAATATTCGGATTTATCTTGAGCATCAAACATAGCATGGATATCAGTGTTTTTTCTGGTGTTTTATTTTTAATAATACTTCAACAAAGTGGACAATTTTCTTTTTCGTTTAACCATGCATCAATACATTCTTTATGAAAAATATGCTTGCGGCTTGTTTTGACATTTTGATTATTATTTACATCTTTTAAACAAATGGGACAATCAATATCTTTTTCACATACCTCAATAGTAAATAAGTTTCCTTTCGTTTACTTCACATTTCGTTTTGAATCTACATTTACAAGTAATAATTTTCATTTAATTTATAGAAAAGTTAAATTTTATTACTGTATCTTTCCACATATTTCTCACTTTAGGAATTAGTTCAGTTCTTTTATTACAATCAATAAAATTTAATTTAATGATAAATACAAACAACAAATTTCAGGTACTACTTATTTTTTGCAAAACTAATAAAAAATATTTCTCTTAAATGGAATCGATCGTAGATGTGTTGAACAAAAGCTTACTTACAACAATATAAAAGTTTTTATAATTACTGATGAAGAAATTAATCCATGGTTTAAGGCAAAGGATGTTGCACAGATTTTAGAGTATAAAGATACTGATGATGCAATTAGAAAACATGTTGATATTGATGATAAAGGAAAATATGAACATTTATCTAAACCTGGTAAATTACTGGCGTTTAAAGGTAATGAAAAATCTTCAATATTTATCAATGAATCAGGATTATATTCATTAATTTTATCTTCTAATAAAGAAGAAGTTAAAGAATTTAGAAGATGGGTTACTCATGATGTTTTACCATCAATTAGAAAACATGGTGAATGTAAGATTAGAAAAGAGATGATTGATTCTTGTAAATATGAAATAAAACACAAAGATTATTGTACACAGCAACTCAAAAATTGAATAAATTAAACACAGAAATAATTCAGTTACAAGATAATAGAATGATAATGAAGGATGATCATATTCAAAATTTGAGAGAAACAGTTAAAATTGCTTCAGAAATAATAGGTAAAAGAAATTAAGAAATAAATAATTTAATTTATTACCACATGTAGTTCCTAAAACAATTGATGGCAGTTTAAGACCAACATTTAATCCATTAAAATTATTTGATGATGAATGTGAACACAACGAAAAAATTTACAGACACAACTATATAAAATCGAACATAGATATCCAAATTGTGAAGAGATGTTTAGACTGAATTATAATCCTGATTCAATAAATCTGTATCAAAGTACAAAAGAAAATTGGAATATTGTCTGTCATATGAACTATTTCAATATTTTGGATAACTACACACAAGGAGAATTGATTAATGATATAATTAGTCTTCATCAAACTGAACTACTATAAAATAACTTTATTTTTATTTACCCAACTGTTATGTGAATTATCAAAACCTAACCATTTAACATCAACTTTATTATCCTTCTTTTTTAACACTTTTTCAATGAAGTGTATAATTGGTTATTTCGTTTTCTGTTGTTCATAAAAATTATCTTTTATAAATTATAATTTATAAGTAATTGGATTAGAATGAATAATGTCTTCAATTTCAAATATTACTGTTGACCAATTACCTGTATATCCTTTTCCAAAAAGGCCTTTAAGTTTACTAAATCGTACTTGATCACTTTTTTTAAATTTATCTTGCTCACTAGATACAATGTTACTTATTTTTGAATATTTTTCATTTACTTCTGTTAGTTTCATTCTTATTGTAGAATGTTTTCTACTATTATATTCATTAACTAGATCTTTAACTAGATCGATTCATTTATTATTACTCGTAAAGCAAATTTCTTTCACATCTTTTGTATAAGTGTTCTGTTAAATCGTTCAACAATGGATTCCTTTAATTCTGAAAAAGTTGATTAATCTTTAATGTTATATTTTTCATTTATTCTTTAATTTCTTTTTATAGAATTCTGTGCCATTACCTGTTTGTAAATTATTTGGCTTTCTATCCTAAAAAAATTTCATAAAGCATCTACTATGTTTCTAACTGTTTTATCTTTAATAGAAACAGCAAATGCATATTTTAAACAAAACATTAATTATTGTTAAAAAATACTTATAACAGTTGTTTATTTTACAAATTCACTCAAAATTACCAGAATCCATTTCAACTAAATCGACCAGCTCTTACAAAAGTTATTTAACAAATTTACTATTTTTAATTTTACATCCTGTACAAAGACCTTTAATTCTTTGTCTATCATTTTTAGTTGTTACTCTATGTTGATTATGTGTATGAGTAAAATTTTTTACAATTTAAACAATAAATATGATAATCATGTGAATTATGATTTTGCATTTATATAGATAAATAATTTATAAAGTTAAAATTAGTCTAATTTTTCCATTACTTCTAGATCTTTACCTACTTTTTTGTCTAAGCTTTTTTCAATTTATGATTCTAATGATTTACCATAACTTTCAACTGAATCAATTTTATTTAATACATTTATAAGATATCTTTTCATATTGTTTTTTTTCTTTATTATCATGTTCCACAATACCATCTGTAATACCTTTTCATTCCCTTAAGACTAAAAGAAACTTGTAATATTCTTCTTTATTAGCATAGTAATTAAATTGTCTACTTGTGTACCATGGTTTTGTAACAAAATTTAATAGTTCATTAACAAAATAATATGTGTTAACTACATCTTTTCATCAATTGGATCATTTCCATTGGCAAGTCTTCTACCTTTAAAAGCAATATATCCTTTAGTTACTTTAAAAGTATTTTTTAATTCCTTAATTGAATTAGTTATCTTTGGATCTATTGATGATTGTAGTTGTTTAACGCTATTTTCTATATTCTCTAAATTTTATGTAGATGTACTAACTATTTGTTCATTTTGTTTAAGTAAATGTGTCTTATTTCCAAAAACGGACATTTATTAAATCTAAAATGTCATTAATACTATAACTTTCACAAAACAATTTTAAAACGAATAAACACAAATGACAACAAATTACTACATACAAGTTTTGTATTCCTACTGTATTGTAATATAGATCATTTTTTCCTAAATAGTTTACTAATTGTTTTGGTATATTACCACTGAATGAAGCAGAAACAACTTTTTTTAGAATTATTATTATAATAACAAATCCAATATGAATCAGGGTTATCAGATGTATCTAAACTAACTATATCACATTCAATTTTAAATGGGTTATTTACTAATTAATCAATCATGTATACACCACAAAAGTATTTAATTTTTAATGATTTTGTAAGTTCTTCTACATCAAAATTACTAAATGCATTAGGTTATTTACAATCACTTTTTCGAAAATATCTTTGTTTTCTTTATTCCATTTGTTCTTCTAAATCTTTATCAGCTTTTGTCTTATTTGTAACTGCATTTGCAATTGCTGCAGATCCACCAGCAAAAGAACCAATTGTTGCTAAATAAGGTAATTCGGCTAATAATAATGGACAAGTTTCGCCATCATGTTCTGTTAGTCCTTTACAATTTTTCTTTTTTTGTTAAATATTCAATAATTTTTTAACAACAGGAATAGCTAATATTACAACTAAATTTCCACCACCTTTCTTTTCTTTTTTCCTTTTTTGCACATCTATCGTAAATGGTTCAGTTGCATTTAATTGTTCATTATTTAACTGTAATTTAATAGACTTTGGTTTAGTTTTGCCACTAGTTAGCAAAGTATAATCAATTGTAACGTTATTCATTTATATAGTTAAAAATTTAATAAAGAATTTTTAATTTTATAATATGGAACACATTTTCATCAACATTAATTCCCATACCTAATCCTCGTTTTCCATACAATATTCCTTTAACTTTTGTTGCTGCAACTTTTTCACCAAATGAAGCATCATTTGCATACATTCTTTGTTTTGCAGCCAATTGAAGTTCTTTATCAGCTATATACTTTTTTCTAATACTTTATTATATCTATAAGCAATATCATGTTTGTCACAAGCTTCGTCTCATGGATTTTTACATTTATCACCTTAAGCTAATCTTTCTTCTAATTTTGTACCTGGACCACAATAATTATAACCTGGAAGAAGCACTGCAAATAACAATTTGTTAATTAAAGTATTTACTAGTCCTTTTCCATATTTATCACTTTTCCAAAATGTATGTGGAAGATTATTCAAAAATCTAATTAAATATGGCATTCCTTTTGGCTTATCAATTATAAAATCATTAAATCTATTTGTTAACATTTATGCTATACTAACTTTTTCATTATGGTAATTCTTATTTCCAGCTAGTTCTTCACCATGAATTAGTGCTAATCTATCAATGAAAATGTCTATCATCATTTAACCAAACATATTCTGTTGGTTTTTTGTAAATTTTTAATTAAACCTTCACGTATTTTTTCGGGAGAACTTAGTTCTGAATTCTTAAGTTTGGAAAATAATCATGTACAATTGGTTTTATCAAATATTTATATTTATTACCTCTACTTTATCATATTTTATTTGGATAATTATCAGACTGTAATGCTCCTGAATTATATAATATATCTTCATAATTTGATAAATCCACACCTTCGAATTTTTGATTCATATCATCTATAGTAATTTGTTTTTCAGTTAAAAGTCTCATTTATCCATCTGTACCTTCATATGTTTTTTCACCAATTTTTAATCTATCTCCACTGAATTCAACAGGTATATTACCGACATATTTAAACATGCCAACACTTTTTAAACCAAAAACTTTATCTTCACTATGATTAATATGCATTAACATTGTTTCACTAACATTTATCTTTTAGTTTCATTTTGACTACTACTAGATTCTTTTTCTTCTTGGTATTTTTTCAATATATTGTGATATTCTGATTCACTTAATGTATAATCATAATTTTCAGGAATATAATTGGACAAATCTTTTAGTGGTTTAATTGGTGAGAAGTCCAAAATCTCTTATATGATGATGATATTGCATCATTTGTTTTTGAACTTCTCTATTTTCTTCAATAGCTTTTAAAACATTATCACCTAATCCTTCGATTCCTTGTTTAACTTGTTCAATTGCATCAACAACAGATTGGTCTTCCTTTTTATATTTTTCGTATTCTGTTCTTGGATTTCTTTTTCCAGAGCATAAATTTTTCTTTTAATTCTTCAGATTTTTTTATTTTGTTTAGCTTGTTTAACACCTTTTTCATCGTACTTTGCAAACATTTATTAAGGAAGAAAAAACAGTAATTCTGTTTATTTTTATGTTGATTTTTAACGTTTATGTTTAACATTTACGTTTAACGTTAATGTTTATATTTTTATTTAATGTTTATGATGTTAAGAAATATGGTATTTTATTTCTTAACTTACCTTCATTTGGTTTTATAGTCATATCTATTGTTAAAAATCCAAACTCATCATTCCAACATTTACTACACATTCCTTTAAAATTATCAACATTTAAATCTCCACCAACAAATTCATGATAAATATGATTCAAATTTGTATAATCTAGTCTAAATATATTTTAAAAATTTAAATTATCTCTAACTAACTGTTTAGGCATTTTTGAATAAGCTTGAGCAAAATAAAAGCAATCTATACCTTTGTGTTTTTCTCTAGTAAAATATTCTGTAACTATATCTTGATTTTCTAGAATTAAATCATTGAATACCACAACTGAATCATTCTCACATTCATCTAAAGGAATAATTTCTTCATTATTTTCAATAAAACTAACAATATTTTCATTAATTTTATCTTCAATTTTTTTACATTGTTTTATTAATTCTTGAGACTTTGGCTGATCTTAGTTTTTTGAATAAACATATAAATGTTTAATTTTATTTCAGTGTAAACATCCTGGAGCTAAAATATAATTATCAATCATTAATGTTTTTTTCCACATCTACTTGGTCCAATTACCACACATTTTATAGAATTTGGTAAAAGATTACTGTCTTTGTTTTTTTACTTATTTTCTGGAATTCTTTCTTTAGGGTCCCAATCTGTTTCATTCATTTATTTAATAATCTTTTTCGGTAGTAAATGAGTAGATAATTTCAACTTAGAAAAAGACTAACTGTTCCAATATAAGATAGTTACTTTAATGTTTCACTAGTTGGCTTTTATTCAACTTCTTTAACTCCAAATATTAAAATAAAATATATTCATTCTAAAAAACTTAATATACAAATCAAATCAGATGAAATTTTTAACAGAATTGTTATTGAAAGTGATGTAAAATTATATATGGATGTAGCAGATAGTATTGGAAGTTTACTTGGTTTTATTAATCAAGTTGTTTTAGCTAATGAAAAAGCCATAGCTAAAGATGTTCCTACAATAATTCCTTTTGAATTAATAAAAATAAATTTTTATCTTGCTGATGGAATGTATGTAAAACATAATGATAATTTTGAAATAAACTAATATAATTGCTTCATTCTAACACAATGCAGAGTTCGATGGATCAAGAATTTGTGAACCAAATTATCCTGTAAATGTTCCTATTTCTGATACAATTCAAGATTTATAAAATACTATAATTGATGAAAATCATAATTTAATTAACTTTAATGGTGCTACTGTAACAGTAGTTTTTGAAATATTTTAGTCGCAGACTGAAGTATGCTTTGCTGACGCTAATAAATTTTTTCCTTGACAAATCATGAATAAAATTGAAAGTTATCAGTTTTACTCATTCCCCATGAGTGAGTAAACTAACAACAGTTTAAATGTTCCTAACAAAGATAGAGAAATTGGAATAAATATTGGTCATGGTTGGCTACATCCGTAGCATGCACAATTGTACATGAATTTTAGTACTATTGGACATGATGTTATAGATTATCCAACTTATGATGTAAAATCAAACAAAAAATTAATTGATAATTATGTAGCAAAACTATTTGGTTTTATAATGATAAAGAAAGGAAATATTATTTTATCTAGAATTGAGCATCCTTTTATTTCTTCATCTGTTTTACTTCATCTAACTTCATCTGTTACATCTAACTTCATCTGTTACTGATAAAATAAGTTTAGGACATATAATTAATACAGGAAAAATAAATAGTAAAAGAAATGAAGTACTTTATCCATTATCATTACTTGGTGGATTTTTAAAGATTATAAAGAAATTATGTGGGAAGGAGACTTGACTGTAATTATTACACATAGTTCAGCTTCTGCAGACGTAATTCTTGTTGGACTGATAAAAATGATCCTGGAATTGAAATAAATGATACTCTTCCTAAAGAAGTTAAAATTGTTGTAGAATCTATGGCAATTCGTGTGCCTGTTGTTAAATATGAACCAAATTATGAACTTGAACAATGTGAAATTATTCTAAAAAATCCGAAAATTCCTATTTCTTTTTATGAACATCAAACTCAAGAAATTGTTGGGTTATCAGGTAAAAAATGTTTTGAACTAGATATAACAAATTCCCATAACTCTAAAGAATTTGATATGTGATACATTGTATTTATTACATTTAGGACATATCATAAAAATAATCTATTAGTTGATTCATCATTATTTGGTGATGTTAAACTACAGAATATTTATTTAAAAATTGTAGAAATGACGTTTTTCCTCAAGAAATGTGGTATATTAATCCACCAAATAATTTTCTTAAAGCATATGATGCATTTGTAGATTTTAAACGAATTACTTTACTAAAATCAGATATTGATATTAATCCATTTAGTCCTATAACTAATTATCCAATTTATGTAATCAATATGACATGCAGAAAAAATATAGCAACTACGCAGAAAACTACTATGAAACTTTGTGCACATTTTAATGATAAAATTCCGAATGATACACTTGCTTATGTAATTATGTATGGTAAAAAGAATCTTACATATAATGCACAACATAGATTGCTTACTGAAAAGTTTTAATTATCAACATTTGCTTGTAGGTAAATGAAATAAAAACTTTAAAAAATTATAAAACTGTTAACTTCATGCTTATACACATTGCTGAAACATTTTTAGAGATATAGAAAAAATAAAAACTGAAAATTTTAGTATGTTTCTTATTAAATGATTTCTGATTTATTTTATTATATTTTTTCTGGATAGCACTTTTTATGTAGATTATGTTAGCATTTTGAACTAAAATCTGTTAATATTTGACTAAGAAATCGTCACTTAATCTAAAGTCAAGAAGTGTTGAGTCATGAAAATCGACTTTTTTGTTTATTAAGTTATTTTGATGAAATTCAGTATATTGCCCACTGTTAGTTCCAGGCATACGTATTTGAAGAAAAAATTCAGTTTGTTGCATTTTAAAATAAAATATTGTGTTTGTTGCATTTTATATGCTTCAAGCTTTCCACGTGTTACATTTTATATGTTTCGAGCTTTACTTTCAGAACATTAGAGTCATCTGTGAACATTTGTCTGAACTAGCTAGATTCTAACGTCTGTCAACAGATGGCACTGGTGTATGTTCAATTGAAAATAACATGGGAACATACTTTACTTTATATACATTTTTCTCTATTTTTTGTTTCTAATTTTGATGTTCAAATCATATTAATCAATTGTTCATGTCTGTTCTGTAATTAAAAAATGGAATAATGTTAAGAAAATTATTAATTTGAGCCTGAAATAAATTGATGAAGAAGATGATTTTTAGAAGATACTTTGTGATTAGAGCTCCAACTATATAAACAATCTTCAAGCTCCTTTACTTCAAACAAACTTCACACAATCGTTGACAAATGAGAGTGCCCATATCAAAGGCCATTATAACGTATTTGTGTGAAGAGTGCTAGCCATTTGGCTAAACATCCAACACACTCACCTATGTACTTAATAACAGCCCAAATAAAAGAAACGGTTCTGTTAATTCAGCTCTTAGTCTTTGTCTAGCGCTGTGTACATAGGGTCAGGGGAGACCGAAACACACAAAATTGTCAGTAGGACATTGTGAGGTTGTCTTGCAGTTTTTAACAATCAATAAAATTTACTTTTGTTTTAATTAATACATTTTCATTAATTTTACTTACATTCAAAAAGTAGTTGAAACTAGGTAGCTGAAAGCAAAGTAATTATCTTACCTATCTGATGTAATTTTAAAAAACACATTTTCACGGAAGTGAAAAATAGGACAATTTTTTGGGCTAAGAAAAAGTTATTAAAAACGCTTTTTTAAAAATTTGATTCAAAATAATTTTAAAAAAACGCGTTTTTCGCATAACTCAAAAATAGGAAAATTTTTGGGGCTAAGAAAATGATGTAAAAAATGCCTCTTTAAAAATTGTTTTTTTAAAAATAATAGTTAATTCTGTAATTTATTTAATTACATTACATTCACCTATGGGGAATGTATGTAAAATAAATGATTTTTAATTATAGTTATTATTATATTATTACATTATAGTATATTATATTCTGTTATGTTATGTTATTTTATGTAAAAGGGATAGTGGAATGATTTTGTATGTTCTGGATAACTAGGTCAATTTTGTGAAAAATAAAATTGAGCTAGTGAGCCAGAACATACAAAATCATTCTACTCATGTTATACTGTTATATGCACCTATCTTTCAACATTGCAAGTGCCTCTGTCATTTTTCAGACACTTTTTGGAAAAGTTAATGTGGGGTGTACCATGCTGCCAAAACTATATGGATGACATTACTGTCATCAGTTCCTCGTGGCAGGAACATGTTACTAACCTATGTACCCTGTTCACAAAACTGCCTGGAGCGCAATTTGAAAAATTCGAAGTTTTTCAGACAGAAATAGAATATCTGGATCATCTTTTTTCAAAGACCAGACTCACACCTAAGAACAGAACAGAGACTGTCAATTTACCTCCGTCATGGAATCTCAACGAATGCGACTCGTTTCTGGGTGAAGTCAGTCACTATATAAAATTTATCTTCAATGCAGTAGATGTCATCTATTCACTCAGCAACTTGCATCAAAAAGGAGTTCGTTTCATTTGGTTGGCGGAATGTGACAGAGCATTCGCTCACATTAAGTCATTTCTCAAGTCATCAATGTGCCTCAGTACTTTTTCATTGAGTTAACAGCTTGTTCTTGCGACAGAGCCTTCCAATACAGGATTGGTGAAGTTTTGACTGACAGAAATGCTGATGGTTCTGAATAAGGCTGTTAGTAAAATAATGATATATCGATATTTTTCCAAATGCCATTGATATATGTCGCCATCGTGTTTCTTCCCAATATATCGATACAGAAACGACGATAACGAACGCCGGAACTTTAATTTTATACTATATTTTTCTCATAATTTTTGGTAAATATTTGTTATTTTCCTTTTGAGACTGTGGAAGAACATTATTTTACCTTCACTGTATGAAAGAGTCTTGCTCCTTCTTGAGCTTTCATCACATCCAATCACTTTTTGACAGAGTGAAGCATGTGCAAGTGGCACAAAGGAAAAGTCCGATTGCACTGCACTCGGGATGGGTAGTGGGGGGGGGGGGTTAGGGATGGACGGGTGGCCATTTTGAATAGAATAAAACAAGATTTCTGATTTGAAGAAATAGCACACCAGTTGATTAAAAAACAGTTTTTAACGCAACTGGTGTGCAATTTCATCACACTGGCATTCTTGAAAAACGGATGCTGAAAATGTGTTAAGACTTGTGTTTGCAGTTGACGGAGATGTGTAAAGGGAAATGATGTGTGACAGAAATGGTGTTGTTCTCTACGCACATAGATGATTTGGTAAACAGTACTGTTACTTAAACATCGATAGCTGATATAAACGACATTATCGATGGTATTTTTGAAAACTATCGATACACCAATTTTGTACAAGTATTTTAAATGAAAAATATTTTTCTAAGAATTTTTATTGATTAAAGACAACAATACAAGCCTTGCAAGTGTCGTTTTATAATAGGTAAGGTACTTAAATCCTTTCATTTAGTCTGTTGTTTAAAATATAACATTACAAGATATGCTGATTCTATTTTATAAAAAGTAAGGTACTTAAATTCTTCTTCATTCTGTTGTGTTTTTCATTAACTATTTCTCCTGCCTTGGAGAAAGCCCTCTCTGCAGTAACTGAAGCCACTGGACAGCACAAATACTTTGTGGCCACTACATGCAACATACTGTTAGCTCCTACTGAATATTCTAATGCTCAAGCATGCTTGCACACCATCCAATTTCAAACTGGTAGAAGTATCAATAGATACATAAACACTGCTCATGGATGCTTCTGTTCCAGGTATTATTCTTGGTGTTGATGTGATGATAGCAGCATAGTCTTTCTGAAGTAACTGTACAGTGTTGTCTGCCTCTTGAAATGTCTGTAAACCAAACTTTTTAGGCCTAGGCTCTAATAATGTAGCAATCGTATTAACAGTGCATGTGTTAAATAGTTTAAGTCTTTCAATGACTGATTTTATCAAGGAATGCGAAACGCTTTATGCTTCATTAGTTGTTAAAGTGCTTTCCATATCTAACAACTTTGCAGAAATATGTCATATAAGAGGTATAATGAAGGAAGCAGCGAGTATGATTCCCCTAAGATTGTTGTTGTTGCTACTTCAGAAGGTTGGAGAAGACCTATTACCTCTTTTATAGCTAAGTAATTTTCTGCTGTGAGAGAAAGTGGGGCTTTTTCACTATCATTGAACGAAATAGCAAGCTCACTTTTTATTTCCAAATCTTTTTGTTTCCTCTTGTTTGAGCATTGCGCAGTTTGTCACTAGCTAGTGTAGAGTTATGAATGAAAGTCACAATAGCCTCTGCTTTCAGTAAAATTTCGGAAAGTGAATGTCAAATCCTTAAGATTACAGCAGTTTTTTTCGTATCTGTAGCGTTGTCTGTAACCACTACCGCTGTCTTATCACGAATACTTTATTCTAGTAAGACTTGATTCATGACCTGAAATAATGTAATGTTAAAATTAACTGACAATATGTCCGAAATATTCTCAAAAAAATTATATTATCAACGTCTTGTTATGTGGAAAAAAATAATGCTCATAATAACCGGGTCAATACATTAGTTGTGGGTGCTAAGCTGAACTTCATTGTCTTAGACACATAGGCAAAGCAGGAAGAGGATGAAAGAAGAAGAAAAAGAAGAAACAGAAGACGGGGAGGAAGGTCACCACAAGGAATAGGCATGTGAGAAAGGAAATGTTTACTGGTCCGCCATGCAATGCTGCTTGCTTAGGTGTACATGCTTGCTGACGAACTGCAGCAGATATGGTATAAACTACACACAAGAGTAAGAAGGTATAGCGAAAACGCACTAAAGAGACCAGGGATGTTTCCCCATTGAGCTGGAACTAACTGCAAAATAATAGGGCCATCACGCTACTGCAGTGTTACAGCTGCCATCTAGCTGATGTCGGCAGCATTTGGGATCTTAATGCAGTCTCCGTAAAGTTGTGGACCTTGTAAAAGTTTTCTTGGGAGTTTCGCCATTCGCCAAGGGAAGCGCACGGTGTGGTACAAAGAGCACAGTCATGAAGGGTAAGGAAAGGTGTGGGGAGAGACAGCTTTGCTGGAACCTTCACCCATCATACCCATGTATTCCTATAGTATACCCAGGCCACTCAAAGCTCGCAATTGACAGATCCTGATAGCGTAGTCGGCATTGTTGCAGTTGCCATACAGCAGTTCAAGACACAAATAAATGGTTGTAGCTATGTCATAAGTTTCACTGAGAAATATCTACTTTTTATTTTTCGATAAAAAGTCAAGTTGTGTACCTATTTTTAACCTGTGGCATGTTGGAAGTTCGTAATAACAGCTGAGAATTCTCCATTACCATTGAAAAATTCCAGTTCGTTTAGTATGGCCTATATTTACAACTTGCTATGGTTAGCTTGTTTTGGCAAAATACACTCCTGGAAATGGAAAAAAGAACACATTGACACCGGTGTGTCAGACCCACCATACTTGCTCCGGACACTGCGAGAGGGCTGTACAAGCAATGATCACACGCACGGCACAGCGGACACACCAGGAACCGCGGTGTTGGCCGTCGAATGGCGCTAGCTGCGCAGCATTTGTGCACCGCCGCCGTCAGTGTCAGCCAGTTTGCCGTGGCATACGGAGCTCCATCGCAGTCTTTAACACTGGTAGCATGCCGCGACAGCGTGGACGTGAACCGTATGTGCAGTTGACGGACTTTGAGCGAGGGCGTATAGTGGGCATGCTGGAGGCCGGGTGGACGTACCGCCGAATTGCTCAACACGTGGGGCGTGAGGTCTCCACAGTACATTGATGTTGTCGCCAGTGGTCGGCGGAAGGTGCACGTGCCCGTCGACCTGGGACCTGACCGCAGCGACGCACGGATGCACGCCAAGACCGTAGGATCCTACGCAGTGCCGTAGGGGACCGCACCGCCACTTCCCAGCAAATTAGGGACACTGTTGCTCCTGGGGTATCGGCGAGGACCATTCGCAACCGTCTCCATGAAGCTGGGCTACAGTCCCGCACACCGTTAGGCCGTCTTCCGCTCACGCCCCAACATCGTGCAGCCCGCCTCCAGTGGTGTCGCGACAGGCGTGAATGGAGGGACGAATGGAGACGTGTCGTCTTCAGCGATGAGAGTCGCTTCTGCCTTGGTGCCAATGATGATCGTATGCGTGTTTGGCGCTGTGCAGGTGAGCGCCACAATCAGGACTGCATACGACCGAGGCACACAGGGCCAACACCCGGCATCATGGTGTGGGGAGCGATCTCCTACACTGGCCGTACACCACTGGTGTACACACTGAATAGTGCACGGTACATCCAAACCGTCATCGAACCCATCGTTCTACCATTCCTAGACCAGCAAGGGAACTTGCTGTTCCAACAGGACAAGGCACGTCCGCATGTATCCCGTGCCACCCAACGTGCTCTAGAAGGTGTAAGTCAACTACCCTGGCCAGCAAGATCTCCGGATCTGTCCCCCATTGAGCATGTTTGGGACTGGATGAAGCGTCGTCTCACACGGTCTGCACGTCCAGCACGAACGCTGGTCCAACTGAGGCGCCAGGTGGAAATGGCATGGCAAGCCGTTCCACAGGACTACATCCAGCATCTCTACGATCGTCTCCATGGGAGAATAGCAGCCTGCATTGCTGCGAAAGGTGGATATACACTGTACTAGTGCCGACATTGTGCATGTTCTGTTGCCTGTGTCTATGTGCCTGTGGTTCTGTCAGTGTGATCATGTGATGTATCTGACCCCAGGAATGTGTCAATAAAGTTTCCCCTTCCTGGGACAATGAGTTCACGGTGTTCTTATTTCAATTTCCAGGAGTGTATATTCATTTATATTGACGCCATTTTATAATCACCAGAAGTTTTAATTCCGTTTCGATTCGCTAACACAATTGCAACACTTATATATAAATAGCACACCACAGCATGTTGTTTATAAACTCAGAAAACAGTTGATTTTATGATGCTGTATTAATTTTAGTTCAGATACTGCTGGGATTCGCTTACGTTTCTCACTTGTTACTCTGTTATCATACGAACATAAAATGTACCTCTGAAGTGTAAACCTTGGGCGGTCTGTTATAAAAGGCACGCGGCAATACCAATGTTTCGGGAAAGGGCTTTACAGAGACATCCATGTTCAACTGTGTTACTTATTTGTAGTAATGAATGAGAAAATAAATTTAGCCTGCTGAAACGCAATTATTCAATGATTTGTTCAGGTTGGCAGTATCCATAAATAGAACACAAATGAACGACACCATTCTTTCTTTACTTTTGAACTGACATTGTAGAACTGACTTCTGTTAAAATAATTTTATATAAAGCGTCTCGGTTTTTTTTTTTTTTTTTTGTTGCACCTCTTTCACTTGACCTAGCTCGCTAGTTGATCCCTCACTCTTCAGTTCTGTTACTAATCTATGGTTCTCTAGTTTTTCACCATGCTTTCTTTTTAAGTGGTCTCTTCCCTTAATGTTTATATTCTTTACAATTGTTGGTAGACTTTACAGACTGCGTATTATACCCCACTTTCTTGAGAAGATTCCACACAGATGAATGATTTTCACGATTCATTTTTAAAATAATAACAAAAAACTCTATTTATGCTCTTCTCATACAAACAAAGCAGTCTTGGAAGCGCGGGATTTCCTCAGCCAACAGAGACTATCGGTGGAGCACGAAACTGACAGATTGTTTCATGTCGGCACCATTCGGAACACTTATTGGCGACTGTGCTCTTTGTCAAACTGCTCCCAATGACAGCGATTCAACAATTGTCCCAGAATAAGTCCTTGGCGAAGAATAATCCTGTGGTTGTATGGCTTTTAATTAACAAAATGAATGATGGAGAAATAATCGTTGACACAATAAAGTTACCTCCTATGATACCCCATAGTGCTAGAAGCTTTAGGGGCAGCATTCTTCCTCTTGACTCTCCAAAAATTATTAATCGAATCTCAGAATGCTGTAAACTCGAAAAATTGAAAAATAAAACAAAAATAATGGTGAGCTAATTCATCCGCTTCACAAGTTTCAGAGAAGGGGTTTAATCATCAAGGGGTTTAAGAAACCTCTACATGATTAGGAGTTTTTACAAGAACAAAAAAAAACATTCCCAGACTTTCACCACCAACTTTTGGCAAGAAGAGTTTTGCCTCACATCCATTGAAACAATCACATATCGCCCAAATGACTTATTAATGTGCATTGCAGTACTGTGAAAGCAGGTAGTATGTATATACAGCTTCACGTTTTTAACGGTTGTGTCCAGCCACAATACTAATAAAGTACTTTACACTCGACAGGATGTACTTTTACTATATTCAGTTTTGCGTGAACTGAAGCATCCTTGAAGGAACAAGCTACACTAATCGAACACAATATTGGTGACCAACGTATGAACGATATTTGCGCTTCTATAAAAGCAAAAGCGAAGCAGGGGCGTTAGGACTGCATTGATGTTTTGTGTTTTCAAGTCGCCTTATACATGTACAATTAAAAACAGTTGTAAGTGCAATGTGGACGCAGAAGCAGAAGAGGACAGTAGTGGAAGTGTTTAATTAATAACGATAATAATGATATTTATTTTAAAATGTATTACGCAGTATAATCACAAACACTTAACAAGTGCTTAAAATGACATTTTTTCCTCTACTAACTGCGTTGTATCATAACAGTCTTATTTACATTTGTATTCCTTGGCACATTTGAAGATGGCCATCTGCATAATGTGCATTCATGAATCCGTGTTATACACATGTGTAATTTTTACCATAGGCATTTGATCGGTACGGGCACGACAGTGGTTTGTCATCACTGGAGGAGAAACAATAAAATTTCCTCTCACACGTCCCCTCCCGCACAGCGGCCTGTCTATTAACAACATACGTTTAAAACAGCATAGACTGGCTAAGATGCTAGAATATTTGACGTTGACTAAATACAACCATGCAACCTATTTTCCCTCTGCACTCCACACGCCAGGAGGTAACAGAATCCGATAATTTTCGCTCGTCTATTGAAGAAGAATTCATTATAAACGATATAACTACCGCTAGTTACCCCCAACTACCGATAGTGACGATAGTGCTGAAGCTATCGGTTAATCGATAGTTAATCAATGTTTAAGTAACACTAGTGGAGATGGTGGGCAGCAATCTGCGGTTGTTTGCTGATGATACCGTGGTGTACGGTGGAGTGTCAAAGTTGAGTGACTGTAGCAAGATACATGGCGACTTAGACAAAACTTCCATTTGGTGCAATGAATGGCACCTAGCCCTCAAAGCGAAAAATGTAAGTTAATGCGGATGAGTACGAGATCAGACCTGTAATGTTCAGGTACAGTAATACTAGTGTCCTGCTTGATACAGTCAAGTTGTTTAAATATTGAGTGTAACGTTGCAAAGCGATATGAGATGGAATGAGCATGTAAGAACTGTGGAAGGGAAAGCAAATGGTCGACTTCGAGTTTTTGGAAGAATTTTAGGAAAGAGTGGTTCATCTGTAAAGGAGACCGCAATAGGGCACTAGTGCGACCTCTCCGAGTGTTTGGGATCTGTACCAAGTCAGATTGAAGAAAGACATCGAAGCAATTCAGAGGCAGGCTTTTAGATTTGTTACCGGTAGATTCAAACAACATGTAAGTGTTACAGAGATGCTTCGGGAACTCAAATGGGAAAGCCTAGAGGGAAGATGACGTTATTTTCGAGAAAAATTCTTGAGAAAATTTAGAGAACCGGTATTTGAAGCTGACCACTAAACAATTCTACTGCCGCCAACATATACTGCACGTAAGGACCATGAAGATAAGGTACGAAAAAACAGGGCTCATGAGGAGGCATACAGAGAGTTGTTTTTCCCTCACTCTATTTGCGAGTGGAACAGGAAAGGAAATGATTAATAGTGGTACAGGGTACCCTCAGCCACGCACTGAACGGTGACTTATGGAGTATCTATGAAGATGAAGATGCAAATGCTGTCGTAATCAGCGCTCGGCGCTCTTAACAGAAACTGCAATGTCTAACGTCACCACGCAATTTTGACATTTGCCGGAGGATGCTGCGGCATTTCGACTATTTGTACTGTTCTGTTATTTCGTCCTGACGCATTAGGTTCGGGATGATACCGACTGTCTGATTCATTCATGATAATCTGTTGTTGTGGATGATTTTGCTGCTGGTAAGACCGACTGTTATGCTGAAAATTGTGCTCATTACTTTTACGTCTGTCATGATAGTCATTGCTATACGGCGCATTGCGATATGAGTTGAAATGGTGTGTTTTCGGTACATAGTTATTTCCTTGTTGCCGTGCGTTACTATTTGTCGGAGCCGACGCTATACGTGTAGGCGGCGAAACATTAAAGCTTGGTTGACCTTGCACATTACATTGTTGGTTAGGTATGTTAACCGGCTGGTTTTGATGCTGTTGCGGAGAAAAACCTGTATTGTTACCAAAATGTGTTTGCTCTTGCTGATGATTTTGACAATACTCATGATTAAAATTTTGTCTGATATTAAAATTACGCTGGTAGTTCTTGTCATTTCAAGAGTGTCTAATGGAAATTGTCGCTTTCGGTAAAACTTGTCATATCATGTTTTCGTTATTCGTTCCTAATTATAGATAGATCGATAGTTGAAGAGCTGTTTTGACAGATATAAAGAATAGTAAAAGAGAAGGCAGCAGTGCAGGAAACTAAAGATGAAATAGCACTACTACGGCTCGGGGCCCTGTGCATGCTACGGCACATATTCATCGAAGTGTAATGAATCCCCTGAGGTCAATTACGCGCTGCAAATAAATTTTAGTTTCTGCGTTACAGGCAATGCCAGTGAAAATTCAAAAACAAATTGTTGTATCCAGGCGAATTCTAGTTTCTGCATTACAGGCCAAGCTGATGAAAATACAAAAGCAAATTGTCGGGTCCAGTCCAAAGCGTGAGTCTGTGTTCTGACATTATTAAATACCTTAGATTTTTTTTACGGATAAAAATTGCTTATAATCAATGTTATCGTCTCTGAATGTCTGAACAGGTTCAGGATTGTATAATAATCTGTTTGTCTGTGTCTCTTCGGATTCTAAGTCGTGCGGTCACTGTAAATTACTTAAGTTATACTGGCTGTGTGAGTGTGACAAATGTTCGGAACATGGCGTATGCTGTGATGTGTTAGTGACTGAAACATTATTCATTTTTGTCACTTTAAAACCTTCGTCAATTTGGCTGACCTGTTGTTCAAATTTCTTATCGACTTCCGTATCCAGAGTGTGTGAAACTTCTGCTGACATTAATTTAAAGTCGTTGCGTAACTGTGTTGCGTTTTCAGAACATTGTTTAGCGACTGTGCTAATTTCATCTCTAAGTGATTTAGTTGTAGCTGCATGTGTATTACTTAATTCTTGTGCCATAGATCTCATTTCTTCACTGCTATTCCTAGCACAAGCCTTAATTTCCTCACATAATTGTTCTTCAGTATCATGGCGTTGCACGGAAACGGCTGTAATCTGTTCACTAAGTTGTTTGTTCTGTTCATTAAGGTTGTCATGTTTTTCATTCGACTGTTTGAAACTTTCATTCAACTGTTTGGAATTGTTGTCTAGTTTTTCTTTAAGTTGTTTGAAATGGTTGTCGAATTTTTCATTCCACTGTTTGAAACTTTCATTAAGTTGTTTGCAATGGTTATCTAGTTTTTCATTCCACTGTTCGAGAATTTTATTACGTTGTTTGTACGATTCATTAATTTGTAGCAATACTGCCATAACTTGATCCAAGCCAATATTACCTACTCTATTCTCTGTGCTGTTTGATGGCGTACCTGCAATTGTCACGTTTTGTGTAAACATTTGGTCATTCTCTGATTCACAAAAAGGTTTGCCAATTGGATGTACACTATTGGTCACAACATCGGAATTAAACAAATCTGACATATTTTGAGTACATTGTTCTCCTTCGTTAGAAACAATTACCTGTTCACTACGTAAATTTTGCAAATTAATTGTGTCAAACTGGGCAGCGTTCATTGTAACAGAACGTGCTGCGTCATCAATTGTTACATTTACGGTGGACATAATTGAATTTGCTTGCTCATCATTAGGATCAATATCATTACTAGTGATCGGCACACACTGATTATCTATAATTAGGGGATTATCACTATTAGACTGAGTGTCGCTAGTATTATCTGTCAAATTATTCGAGTCGGCTATTTCACTCATTGCACATCGCGATGTACTGTCAACAGTTTTTCGTGGCATTTTTCACAAATCAAAATTAAGCACAAAATGAAACAAAGACAAAGCGAAATGGAACAAACACATTTACAACAAAGAGCAATAAATTGCCGATGATCTGTGAAAGAAAAAGTGGCAAATTAGTAAATGCGTTGTGCCAGATGCAAACTACATTTAAGTAAATAAGAGCAGATATATGACTACTTCTCAGAGATTCACAAAGAAATACGATCCTGGCAGGGTCGCCAAGTGTAACCTCCCCACAAAATTTAGCTAAGTGTAACCACCCTACAATAATTTAAAATAAATAATATGAGTATGATTCTAATTTACTGTAACCTCAAAACAAAATTCTTTCACAGTGTAACCTCCCCACAAAAATTTAAAATAAATAATCTAAATAAATATCCTCGTTCAGTGTAACCTCCCCACAAAATTCTTTTCACATTAACCTCCACACAAAATTCTTTCTGATTTAATCTAACCTCAAAATTCATTCACATTTAGCGTAACCTCAAAACAGAAAAATTCCTAAATCTCTCAACAGTGAAAATTGTAATTCTATCGTTCACATTCAGTGTAACATCCCAATAAAAAAATAAATTCAGTAACCTGGTAATAAAACAATGTAACTAACCTTTCAATTAAATTGTCGCTCACTTATGACTTTTCAATAATTCACTGTGAATTTAACCTGGTAAATTTTGGAAGACAGCAGTGCTGAGTCATGGCCCTGAAAGATCATTCTGAATCAAAAAAGGAAAAATTCTTACCTCAATGAAGTCGCCAGATATATCTGCTCTTACAATAAATTTTTCCGGCACAGCTCTGTGCAATGCTGGCCGACCTATTTGTCATTTATGAAAGGGGGCAACAGACTTTTCTACTGCAATAATCAGGATGATCATGGATGGGAGAAATTAGTAAATTCTTTAAATTGAAATGAATGGTTGTTAAAAGTTACTTTTTATGAGGAAGATTATTATTATGAGAGTTTTAAAACATTTACATGTGACTTGAGATAACATTAATACATATGCACGAGGGTGCTTTTTACCTTATACAATAATACTCATGCTCTGGCATCGCTGCACCGCAACCGGGCCAGCCAACACGATACACCATACCAGACCAGAGCAGACTCCAGACTAGAAACAACTTACTGCTACAGCTACACAGTTCCTACTGCAGTCAACACAGCTCTCTGGTCAGAGACCTTGCATATCGCAGGCAGCACATGAGCAATACATCGAAATTACATCTGCTCGGACCTCTTACAACTACAACTGCTACGTCGCTGGACACCTTTTTTGTGCCACTTACAAGCAATTACCACCGTTAGCAAAGCACTTATCGCCGAGTGTAAACGTGCATCGTTATCCCTTCATTTCTTGCTCCAAGGGGGATAAGCAGGCTGCTATGCTAGTTTGTTGATGTACAGAATATCTCATAACAAATCGATACGTAAATATACAGCTCTAAAACCACAGTATATTTCCAATGTGAAGCCACAACGTCGATATTTTTTCCGTCAGTCTAGTGGTACATCGATAATTTCTTTTGACATGTGAAGGTCCGATAATGATACTTTTTAAATGTCCATCTTTCAGGTTCACAATATTTTTGAAAATATTAACACTTCTAGTTCTTTACATTCTACTGCATATGCCTCCAAGATGTTGATGACAACAACACAATTATTCTCAACCCGAAAAGGTGACTTTGGCCACATCTTCCTGACGAGTAACAAATTCCATCTCATCACTGATCATAAATCATTTATGGCACCTTTCAGCCCTCGTTTGCTTCTTCCAAACAGGACTGAACACCGACTCTAGCGTTGCACTTTGTTTTTAAGTGCAGATCACTATGGGATTCACTACAGATCGATAGAGCTGCGTGCAGATGTGGCATGTTGTCGCACTTGCTCATGTGATCCGACTTGGCTTTTGACAAAGCTGACGTTGTCTGTTTTCAGAACAACGATCGTTTGCAGCAAGCAATAGATCCACTCCATTAACGGCCCAACACAGCCCAGGCCACCCGTAAGGATCCTTCACTCCATCAGTTGGTCAAGTTTGTGTGCAATAGTTGACCAGAGGGTTTGCCCGCTAAATATCTGGTCCTCTCCACAACTATTTCCTCCTCCATCATCAGCTAATAGTCGGTGGCTATCAGCTAATAGTCGTCGGCGGCGCCCTCTTCCCTAGTACAAATACCGACAACCCATACATCTTTGTCCCTCCGATACTGCAAGCTCTTGTACACCATGGCCACTGGGTCATGACATACATGAAGGTCCTTGAACAGCAGTTTACTGGCTTGTCAACGATTTAGAATTTGAGAAGACCATTTATGAATGCAAATAGTGCAGCAGGCAGCACCACCATGGACTTACACTCCAGGGGCCATGCCCAGTGAGCCATCAGACAATGTCCACATCGACTTTGTTGGCCTGTTCTGTAATTCCATGTGGTTGACAGTAGTTGATGCAATGCTCAGCAATCTGTATGTCATGCACATGTGCTCCACCAAGGTGGCTGCATGGATACCACCCTTCCACAGGAGCCCTGGGTGGCTCCTTTCCACCATCACAGTCTCTGCCTGTCACGACTGGTGGCACGTCATCGTTGTATGCAAGTTCATTACTATGCTCAGCTTGCCAATTTTCATACCACTTCTACCCACACACTCTACTGGGCCACAGACATACGACCATGTAGCCTCTTGATGACGCCGCCACTTGGGTGCAGATGCACAGATGGAGACTATCACCATCGATCTCCATCTGCTGTTGACACACAGTCATGGCCGTTGGGCAGCTGGACAGACCCTGTGGCCTCCTCCGTCATGCCAGCCCATTGCTGGTGGCCCGGGACAGTCAGTTCTCTGCCTTCTTTCACCAACATCTACCATGCCAGCCCCATGGAGGAAGGGGGATGTGGCAATGCTCTCACTTACGCTGCCACTATGACCACAACAATCGTAATTGGCACTGTCCATGAGAAGCCAATACAGGAGCACCTGCTTCACTGGATAGCAGTATCACTGCCACATGAGTGTTTTCGATGACATGCCACCAGAGGGTTTGCCTGCTAAATATCTGGTCCTCTCCACAACTATTTCCTCCTCCATCATCAGCTAATAGTCGGTGGCAGTCAGCTAATAGTCGTCAGCGGCGGCCTCTTCCCTAGTACAACTGTGTTAAGTAATGTTCTTCCATCCATGAGTAATTCTGGTGCTCGGCTCAGCACCATTGTACGTTCTATGTTGTTCTTGTCAATAAAGAACTGTAGGTACTACACTGTTTAAAGCGTCATTGTAGAATTCTATTAATTTTATTTCTGTTTCTTCATCATAGAATAATAACAGTATATGTCTTAACATGTTATACCTAGTTTATCTTCCACTACTTGAAGTGTGCACCACACTAATCAGTTGGCAGCCATGAAGACGAATCATAGCACCTGTGTCTATGTCATAGTAAAGGAAAAAAAAATTTGTATCCCGCCTGGATAGGTGGTGCGTGGGTCTGCTCCTGTGAACTGCTTCTGTAATATAGGCTGAGAGTGAAGGAAGCGAGTAGGATCAGGAGAGGTGAAGCACTTTGGTACTGCATGTAACTAACACTTTTTTACTAGAGTCAAAAAACACAAGTAAATAACAAAGGCTTACGTAATTTTGGCTAGGATGGTCACATAGGTGTTTAGCCGTAGTCTATGTCAGATCGAAGTCTCAATAGCAAGCTAGCTCACTCGATAGTGGAAGTGATGTTTCCAGGTCGTCTGCTCTTGATGAAATAGGCAGACGTCAAGACAGCACACACTGAGTTCCACAGCGTCCTCCAGCGAGCGTTGTGGTCGGCGTAGTTACTCTCCCGTAGTGCCAACGTTCGAGAGCCTGCACCTACGTTGTGGCATCTTAACTATCAACACCACACCCTTACCTCCATGAAACGGCGTACCGTCGTGGAATTGAGCTTGCAACGACTGGGAGAGGGACCCAGGGGCGGGGCAATTCAGGGGGCGGACAGCTGCACTGCTGGGACATGCTGCCCACGGGCATCCCCAGATTGCTCGCGAGGGGTCGAGGAAAACGCCTCTTGTAAAACCTGCCCGGGACGCGCACCGCCACTGGGTATGCTCAGACGAAGAGGCAGAGCAACAACCTCCATGGGCCTCAGCGGCGGCGGCGGCGGCGCGACGTTAGTCTCAACGTCCAGCGGCTTCGGCACCGCAGAGGAGTACGACTGCGACGGCAGCCGGAGGTTGGACCGTGGCGGCGACACCAGGCGCCCGCCGGCGCAGCAACCGGACTGGCAGCGCAGGCACGGGCGCCTGCGCCGTAGGCGCGAGCGGCGGAGGTGCCGTCGGTGGAATCGCGGGCTGTGGCGGCGGAAACCGCGAAGCCTCCAATTCTGCCAGAAAAGAACCAGCGGCAGAAAACCGAGGACGGCACGAACGGATCTGGTTCCGGTGTTGCTTGACAGTGCCGGAGGGATCATAAATTACAAAAAAGTCGCTGCCAAGTTGGCGAAGAATGTGTCCCTCTTCCCAGCGCTGCCTGCCAGAGAAAACACGATAGAAAACCAAATCATGCGGCGCCAAGCCAGAACGAGGCGAAGCAGCAGCAGCGCGCAGCAGCGGGCGCAAGAGCTGCAATAGCGACCGATGTGCGCAACCATGTAGCAGTTCCACTGGGGAAAAGGCGCCACGCGGCTGGGAGCGATATGAAGCAAGGAAAGTCCATAGCACGCGCTTGCAAGAGTGCATGGTGTGCAACTTGTTCATCTGCGACTTAAACGTATGCACAAAGCGTTCAGCCTCGCCGTTCGACTGGGGGTGGAATGGGGCTGAGTTCATATGGCGAATGCCATTAGCAGCACAGAATCCTTCAGACTCGGAGGACACAAACTGGAGACCATTGTCTGAGACAATGACTACAGGAAGGCCCTCAATGCAAAAAATAGATGTCAAGGTCCGAATAGTACTGGCAGATGTAGAAGACGTAGGTACAACAAAAGGAAAGTTTCTGTAAGTATCAGTGACTATCAACCAGCGGATGTCCCAGAAAGGACCCACAAAATCAATATGAACGCGCTGTCAAGGCGCAGTAGGAGTCGGCCACGCAAAGAAGCGCAGGCGGGGAGCAGATTGGTGCCCCGAGCAAGAGTGACAATTAGCAAGCAAATTCTCAATTTGGTTATCAATATCGACCAAAGTGCAGGGCCGCCGCGTTAATTGCTTCGTCCACACTATACCCCAATGACCAGCGTGCCGTAAGAGGAGGATTTCCGACTGCAATGAACGAGGTACAACCACATGAGGCTGATAATCGTCAGGTCATAACCAAATAGCACCGTAGTGAACAGACAAGTTGTGACGTTGTGCTAAGTAACGTCGAACAAGGGGATCATTAATGAGCGTAGCAGACGGAGGCCATTGAGTACGAATATAATGCAAAACAATCTGCAAAAAAACATCGGCGGCTGTCGCGGAAGCAATGCGACGAAAATCCACTGGAAAACCATCAGCGAAATCCTTATCTTGCGAATCAATGAACATGCATGTCAATTCGGAAGAATCAATCACTTCGTCAGGACCAATAGGTAGACGAGACAAAGCATTGGCATTGCCTTGCTGGGCCATAGGCCGAAACAATATTTCACAGTTATAATTAGACAAAAACAAAGACCAACGTTGCAACTTTTGTGCAGTACGGGCTGGAACTGGCTTAGACGGGTGAAAGAACGACGTCAAAGGCTTATGGTCGTTGACCAAATAGAACTAGTGACAATACAAAAAATCATGAAACTTGGTCACTCCATATACAATAGCTAAAGCCTCTTTCTCGATTTGAGAATAGTTTTGGTGGGCAGTATTGAGCAATTTAGACGCAGACGCGATCGGGCGATCGACAGAAGTAATACGGAGCGAGAGAACCGCTCCGATGCCGTGAGAAGAAGCATCGACAGACAACACAACTGGTCCGGAGGGATCAAACAGAATCGAAAATCGATCACTCAATAAAGCAAATTTGAGCTTGTCGAAAGCAGCATCACATTCCGAAGACCAAACAAAAGGAACGTTCTTACGCCGAAGGCGATGCAAAGGCACTGCAATGTGCACTGCGTCTGGTATAAACCGAACATAATATGTAATTTTGCCTAACATAGACTGAAGTTCTTTCAAGTTCCTGGGTGCTGGCAAGTCTCTAATCGCACGGAGATGTGACGGTGAGGGGTGGATACCCTCTCCGTTAATCATATATGCTAAATACTGAATCTCACTTTGAAAAAAATTGCGCTTGTCTCTGTTACACTTGAGTCCTGCCTACAAACGTACAGTAAATAAGGCACGCGAATTCTGCAGATGTTCGTCAGGGCTGCGACCTGATACCACAATATCGTCCAGATAATTGGATCTACCAGGGTCAGTGGCACACAACTGCTGCAAGTAACACTGAAAAATAGCAGGAGCTAAAGCACAACCGAATGGAAGGCGGGGAAACTTGAACAATCCAAGGTGGGTGTTGATCACAAAATATCATCACGACTGTTCGTCAAGCGGAATTTGAAAGTATACGTTCTGCAAGTCAGTCGTGGAGAAGAATTTTCCCGAACCAAGCTTACCAAAAATGTCTTCAGGACGCGGTAAGGGAAACGTAGCTACCACCGTCTGTGGATTGAAGGTAGACTTAATGTCAGCGCAAATACGGAGACGACCGTTTGGTTTTTTCACACACACCATAGGCGAAGCCCATTGCGAAGCAGAAACAGGTTCAATGACACCACTGTCTTGCAAATTCTGAAGTTCAGCAGCTACGGCATCGTGCTATGCACGCGGTACCAGGTGTGCCCGCCGGAAAATAGGCATGGCATTGTCTCTAACTAAAACATGCGCTGCAGAGTCTGTGACACAGCCAAAGCCCTCAGAAAAGAGTTCAGCAAAATTACATAGTGCAGCCACACTGTCTGCATGGTCACAAACGTTGACACAAAGTACATCGTCCTAATTGCGAGGCCAAAGAGTTCAAAATTTTTGGAGCATTACTAGAGTGGAGCACATGAGAAGACACAGTTTTCGTCGTTGCACTATACGTGGCTTGCAAACTAAACACGCCTAGCATTGAGATTTCCTGTCCAGTAAATGCAGTCAGCGTGGAATGTGAACGACGAAGCGGGGGCGAACCAAGCAAGTCATACGTTGATCTGTTGAGTAAAGAAACAGACGCACCAGTCTCCAGCTGCATGTGAACAGAACGTCCACAAAAGTTCAAAGTCACCAAAAGTTTATTCGCATCATACTGAATGCGAAAGGAAGCGTCTGGCAAAACTTGTTCATGCACACTACGAGCTGTAGAAGCACGTGAAGCAGAAGGCTTTGAAAAAATGGCATTAATGGCCATAGGCTGATGATTGGAACTATGTTCACGGCGAATTCCGTTACGGTGACGTCTCCGCGATTCACGTGAACGTGAAACAGTCTGAGAATTAGTGTATCTCTTACTACACACAGCTTGCACATGTCCCTTCTTATTGCAAAAATAGCACTGTGCTTGACGGGATGGGCAACTGTCCCGTCTGTGGGTACAAAAGCAGTTTGGACAAGATTTCAATTTCTTAGTGGGTACCTGGTTGGAAAATTGTTTACGTGCGCGCGAGCGGCGCGGCGTGGCTCCCTGTTCCGGGACAGGGCGGGAGGGCATGTGTAGTGCCTCGCTAACAGTACACACACCAGAGGTCACGTCAAAGGTGGAAGTAACCATATCTAATGTATCTTGTCTGTCTAGCAAGTCTACTACTTCCTGCAAAGACGGGTTTTTAAATCTTAGGATTTGCTCGCGGATGTAGTGATCTGCCACATTCTGCGCTATATCGTCCAGAAGCATGATACCCGCATAGGAGAGTCCACAGGAGCAATTAAAGTCACTACCAGATGTTAGTCCCTGAAGGTCAGGTAACCATGATTTATGTGACTGAGTAGGACCACGCCAGAGGTGGAAAAATTTGTAGCGCGCAGCTACCACATTTACACTATCTCGGAAGTGGGAGTTTAAAGCTTCTATCACTTCTACGTAAGTTTTAGTTTCTGGGAGGGTGGTGGGAAACAATTTTAGGAGCAAACGATATTACACCGGCGTTGGCGATGAAAAAGGCGAGCCGCTCTGTACCTGATATGTTGTATGTGGCGAGGTGGGCCTCGAGCTGGGCGATGTATTCTGGCCAGCGTTCTGAGTCCGGATTGAAGGCACGGAATGGCGGCGCCGTAGGCATCGTCTGCGGCACAGGCGGGGGCGTAGGAGGCGCCAAGGCAGCTGCAATTTGTAGTGTGACAAGTGCATTCACAGCAGCAAGCAGCTGCTTCATTTGCTGAGCCTGAAACCAAACAATGTCAGACAGCGAAACTTGTTCCTGTTGTGAAGCCATCGTTGACACAAAATGATTTCTTAGAGAGAAGGGTGGGAGCGCACATTCACTCAGTCACACAGGGACAGAACAAAAAAGATAAAGCAGTACTGAGCAAAAAAACCTAGGTAAGAGGAGAAAAAAATTCATTCCATCCTCATCGCCACTTTTTTTTATCCTGCCTGGATAGACGGGGCGTGGGTCTGCTTCTACGAACTGCTTCTGTAATAAAGGCTGAGAGTGAAGGAAGCGAGTAGTATCAGGAGAGGTGAAGCACTTCGGTACTGCAAGTAACTAACACTTTTTTTACTAGAGTCAAAAAACACATGTAAATAACAAAGGCTCAAGTAACTTTGGCTAGGATGAGCATGTAGGTGTTAAGCTGTAGTCCATGTCAGATCAAAGTCTCAATAGCTAGCTAGCCCACTCGATAGTCGAAGTGATGTTTCCAGGCCGTCTGCTCTTGATGAAAGGAGCAGAAATCGAGACGGCACTCGCTGAGCTCCACAGCGTCCTCCAGAGGGCGCTGTGATCGGTGTAGTTATTCTTCTCGCCTAGTGCCAACTTATGAGAGCGTGCACCTACATTGTGGCATCGTAACTATCGAGGCCACTCTAACAGTATGGAAATACATACGAATATGTAACCAAAATATGCGTAAATTCTTGTAGACATATGGATTAAATGCTCTGTGCTTACAAATAAAGTACATACTCATCATAACTAATGTGTATTTTTAGGAAGTATGTTGTACAGATTTATTTTTATAATTCACTAGAACAGTTTGCTATTAAAAAAGTGTGTGTATAGAAATATAACTGAATACACTGAAGCATCACTGAAAAATCCTTCAAATTCTCCAGTTAGTGCTAATTTTGGGTTACTGAATTCTGTGTTACCAATTAAATGACAATGAGCACTGAATATTTTTCTTAGTGGCATAGTTTCAGTACTTTCACCTTGTGCTTCATTGCACTATGGTACCAGTACCATCATTAATGTTATTCCACATCATTAATGTTATTCCACAATTGTATTTGTATGTCTAGATCTTGCAGTTCATTTCATGCCTGTATGTTTTAATCCACTCTCTCTCCATGTAATCACAATTTCAAAATATTTATTTTCATCTAAGAAGGAGCCTTCCAGACTACAGGTGAATATGAAGTCATTTTAATATATTCCATGTCCAACCACAATAAAATTCAAAAGTGATAAATATGTGTCCTGAAAATGTATAAAAATATAGTTTGTAAGGGAACAGATGTCAACATTAACTTTAACATATTTAATTTGAATTCTTTTTGCTATTTGGAAACTAATTTTCTTCTATAATTATTTGAAATCCTACTAGTTACAATGCACAAAATTCAGTTTAGTGTGTACTGATTCCAGAACTGAATGTGCTGTTGTTCTTATTTTCTTTCCAAAGGTAAAGGAAACACAATTTACCAGAAAATCGTATATGTGCTTTTACTCATATGAAGCATTCTTTATATTGTATACAGGCCACACAAATAACTAATGAAACCATAAAAAGTAGAACACTTGGTTTTATTACATATTTTTCATGATTTAGAAACACAAAACCCTCACAAAATCTGAAATAATACTGACTGTAACAGTTATATCATTTTAACCATGTAAAATTTAATAAGATAAAGTCAATGACTTCCACAGCAGAGTACCTTCATGAAATTCAAACAGTGATATTATGACAGTGGATTATTGTGTCATTATTTTCTAAAATAATTTTAGATGTGCTTCCTACAATGAAACAGCAATAACAACAATAATAATAATAGTTTTGTTTTCATTAGGCTATTACAGAAACAGGCACAACACTCTCAATACAAAACAACTGACAATTCAAAAGCAACAAAAGGCTTCTAATTAACAATACAATATTGTACACAGTTGATAAATTCTTTTATACTGTAGAATTGGTGGGTGACAAACTAGTCATGCAATGTTTGTTTGAATATTTGTTTGGGTAATTCTTGTACATATTGTGGTAGCTTATTAAATAATTTGTGCCCCATTTTTGCATAGCTGTTAACAAATTTTTAAAGTCTGTGGTATGGAGTATAAATGCTTCTGTTCCTTCTTGAGTTGCAACAACGCACATTTCCTCTAGATTTTGCTTCCGGTAACTTCTTCCTTGTATAAAATGAACAATAGTATTTATGTAAGTTTATGACAGTCATGATTATTTGTTCACCAAACAATGGTTTATAGCATACCTTATATGAAGAATCAGTAAGTAACATTACAGCTTTCTTCTGCAGTACTGAGATGTCACACTCACAAGTAGAGTGTGGCAGTAAGACAATATCACATGTTATTATGCTCTGGAATAACGAAAACTACAGTGTTCTGACATATATTTCAGTCACATAATCCACAGGTTGCCTTAACAAAGGAATTACTCTTGACAATGTGCCATTAATATAATGTATTTGTTTACTTCAAGATAATTTATCATTTAAATGTACCATAGAAAACTTAACTTGGCATCTCATGGAGGATTGCTTTTTAGAGTAAAAACCATCTGCAGAATTTTGTTTCCATACGGCAAGAATCCATTTGCTTTAAGCCAATATGATTCTTCATTTGTTTCCTTCACAACACAAGTTTTAAGGCAACTGGAATCATTACTACTATGAAAAAAATTGTATCACCCATTATAGTACTGTACTGGACTGAACAAATGATGGCAGATGAGGAACAAAAAGGACCCAGTACAGAACCTTGTGGAACACCTACCTTAAGTTGTTCAGTACTGGACATTTCTTTGTCAATGCAGTCAACTTGCTTACAATTCTATAGATACGATTTTAATAGGTTCTCTAATGCCATAGAATTCCATTTTTTATGGAAGTTGTGTATGCCCTACACAGTCAAATGTTTTGCACAGGTCACTAAAATAATGTTGTGATCTACTAATTATTCCTATAGTTTCAACATAAACAGGTAACTGTTGGCAAATTAGACACTCCAGTACTTTAGAAAAAGCTGGGACTATGGAAATTGACAGCAACTTGAAGGTGAGTCTATATCTCCCTTTTTATATGCTGCCCACTTTGTCACCAAACAAATATCCCTGTCATGTCACATGATTCTTCTGTAGCTTTAAAACTGAAAAATATGTTATCAAGACATGCTCAGTCTCCTGTGGACCTATTTCACTATCTTAGAAGATTTTTCAACTCAGTGACACTACATTATGTGTGGTTACATCAAAATTTTCGTTCAGATCTCCATCTGTTAGAGTGTAATAATGCAACCATGTAACCTCTCTAAACACATCTAACAGCATGTCCAATTTTTTTATAAGAATGTTAATGGTACTTTTAGGTAATCTAAACAAGGTAGTTGTTGAAACTTCCTGGCAGATTAAAACTGTGCATTGGACCGAGACTCGAACTCAGGACCTTTGGCTTACGCAGGCAAATACTCTACCATCTGAGCTACCCAAGCATGACTCACAACCCGTCCTCACAGCTTCAGTTCTGCCAGTACCACGTCTCCTACCTCCCAAACTTCACAGAGGCTCTTCTGTGAACCAGTTTTAATCTGCCAGGAAGTTTCATGTCAGTGCACACTGTGCTGCAGAGTGAAAATCTCATTTTGCAAACATCCCCCAGGTTGTGGCTAAGTAATGTCTCCGCAATATCCATTCTTCCAGGAGTGCTAGTTCTGCAAGGTTTGCAGAAGAGCTTCTATGAAACTTTAGACACAGTAGCGTATTGTTCCGTTAAATTTCTGAATGTAATTGATTTGAACTGTATAGTGTCTGAAAAAGCCATAAAAACTCCTTTGGTAGAAAGAAAACAGAAATCTGTGTTGCATACAGAGAAAAACTCGAATTTCTTGACCATGAAAATTGTAAGTCCAAAGGAAAAGTAACAACAAGAAAAATTTGTGATTAGGAAGGTAGGTATAAACCTCAAACGAAAATGCATGAAAAATAAAATTGGACATATAAACATGGATCGAAGAAAAACCATAAAATACATATTGTTGCAGACAGCCATGGAAGAGGAACCACCGAAATTTTATATCATACTCATAAAAGATCTGACAAACTTTTTACACTTGGAAAGGATGTATACAGTAATACATTTACTGTAATGAAAGTGGATTGAAAATGAGGTTTTCAAAATATAAACTTCAAAGTAACCGACATTTTAACTTTTTTGTTGCGGCTACTTATAGAAAAGTCTTGTGTTAACATGGAAATCCCAAACACTAATAAGAAACTACAAAAAAACTGCAAATCATTTCCTAACACAGCATTCATACCTGTTGACAGCTCTGTAAGGGAGCACTTTAGAACATATAATCCACACAGGAATAAAATGTGTAAAGAAACCATGTGTGTCGAAATAATAAAAGCTGTTCCATGAATATCTAAAGAAAACGTCCAAAATCCCTTGTCAACAATGACAGGTATAGAGGCTCGAACAATGCTTGAGAAAACAGAAGAAGAACCAATAGAAACAATACCACGAACTTCAAGTGCAGCTACAAAATTCTAATGGCAGAGAATAAGGTTTATGATGGGACCAGCAGAAAAATGACATAGATGGTGGGAAATACAAAATCTGGGAATGTAATATCAGGTTTTGCTATACATAATCTATTGGCTTATTTATGTTTATTACATTGATCCAGTACTAAAAGTGCATTGTAGAATTAGCTACGAGGAAATTATAAGCAGATAACAATCACCTTAAAATTACTAAATCACATGTATGGAAAGAATGTTATCCCCCTACTAAGACAAAAACCTGCTGCCATCCCTGTGTTAATTATAAATGTTTGTGTCTCTATTGAACTTAGGCTCACTGCACTCAATAAAAAATTATCAGCATCATTTTTGCTCATAAATGTGCATTAGTATCCATCTTTCCTCAATAAATAACATTTGTGTGCATTCCAACATTTTATTTAATTTAGATTTACCATGTGGCAACTGATAATCGTATTGCTTAGTGTTTTATTTCTTTCGGATCCTCGAATTATTTGCAGGTAACTAAATATTAAAATAGTTATACTATTTTACAATTTTATATAACCTTGTAATACCTTGCACATATTTCCAACTTCTGTTATGTGCAGACTTGCGAACTACACACCTTGAGAATTTTGGTATCATTTAAGCATTACTGCATTCTTATGAGAGGTAGAAATATTACTTTGTAGGTTAACTCTCTGTTGCCACTATCTCAAAGCTTATCAGTTTTGGAAACTACTTTGCTGAATTAATATCACACAGTTTGCCTATTTTTACCTAGGGAACTCTCTTGCATCAATAGAGAATTGTCTTAGGTTGGTGCCCTGTATAACACTGGAGCATATAAAAAAATAAATACTATATAACTTCATCTCTTCCACAAGTAACGACTAGACATAACATCTGCAGATCATTGTCTAGTGGCTAGCATTGCTGCCACTGAATCACAGGGTCCCGTGTTCGATTCCTGGCCAGGTTAGAGATTTTTCTCTGCCTGGGGACTGGGTGTTTATGTTGCCCTCATCATTTCACTATTATCTTCATCATTATTTGTGACTGTGGCTATATTGGACTGTGTACAAAAATTGAACTATAAAAATTGGGACTTCATATGGGCACTGATGACTGTGTAGTTGAGTGCACCACAAAACAAACATCATCATCATTAGACATAACATACATTACTCTTCACTTGTAGATATATACTAAAAACAACTTCATATATTCTTAATTACAATTCCTTCAGATTTATAAATTTATTATTCACATCTTCAGAGATGATGCCAGTATAATACATTCACCTCCAAAATCAAATGCTTATCTTCTATACAGGTATTGGTCATCCTATCTTGGTGCAACTAACCTTCACATTCTGTCTTTTCAGTATGTACACAAATATGTATGCCATTGCCTCTTGGAAACAAATAATCTCTACCTTTTTGCAACTTACAAGTATTACTGCAACCATCCATCCTCTTCTTCTTTCTCCAGCTGTAACCGTGGGTATGTTTTTTTTCTACATGCTCCAGTTTACTTCCAATGTGCTTTATCATTGACATTTACATTTACCTACCCTGAAACTGAACGTATTTTATACGTTTATTAACTTAACAGATACCTGCAGTGGAAACAGGTCTACTTTATATAACAGTTAATAGCTCTTTGTTTAGTGATTGCAAGTATTGTTTATGTAGGTGATATTGGTTGCTAAATAAACAGCTGAATGTTGTTCCTCCTGTTATTTGCCTTTGTGTTTTCTAGGTATAACATTATTTTAACCTATTACTAATAAACTGCAATCCGTTGTCAGTCCAGAGTTGATGTGCTTTCTCTCTACACTTAAAATAATCTTATAGTCAATTTGTTATAGGAAACAAACCACGTGTCCATCACCAAGAAAGGTCACATGAAAGAAAGCAAGTCTCTTAATATTTCTACAAGACATGACGTCACCTCCACAAGGTACAGTGTGAAGAGGAACGTACAAATATTCTGCAAAAGTTATGGTAAAGGTATCTCAAACATTTTTTGGAGCATCATGGACTTCAAACTTATTTATTAAAAGAAATAAAACGTATAACAGTGAACTCTATGAAAACGATACGTTGTTGTTATTGATGTTTCATATGATATTTACTACAGTGAATCACGTAACATGCTTTGTCAGCTGGATGTAAAACTCCAATGGCTAAGAAAGTCAAATGCAATAGTGTTGAAATTCCCAAAAAGATATAACCTCCCTGACTGGTCATCTGTAAACATGTGGACTGGAAACGTTAATACAAAGTTGTACAACCTTTGTAGGGAGTACAATAAGAATAGCTGTTATGACGGAGATTTCTTCACTGTTCACAGTCTGCATATGAACAGAAAGAGTGAACAGAAATTTACTAACGATATTATACATTTCCTAAGCTCTAAATCAGATGCAAACACTGAAACCACTGTAACATTTCCATGGTCAGATCAGGGGAAACATGTAAAGGCCCCAAAAGAACCCATACAATTTTATCCAGGCAACCAGCTAATTTACAAACTAATGACTCTACCACAAGATGTGAAATAAAACATCCAAATGCTGATCAACATAACTGTGAATGCGAACATCTCGAGAAGGTACTGTATAATGCAAAATCTAAATTCAGTTTGTCAGAGATGAATACTGAATATCTTTGTTCATTCCATATAAATATACATTCAATACGTAACACATTGGCTGAATTGGAGCATTTTTTAGAAGAACCTCACAGTGACAGTCTATGTCTTAAGGAGCACAGGCTCACAAAAAATGAAAGGCAGTTGAACATTCCTGATGTTTACAAAGTAGCATTCGCTCACTTAAGATGCAGTATGAGGAAAGGAGTTGTTTGTACACTTGTCAAAGCGTGGTAAACCTTAAAATGAGTGTAATAGATATTAAGCATTTAATTCAAGAAGGGGAATTTCAAGCAGCTGCTGTTCAGTTCCCTTGAGACGCACCTGCATGCCTTGCTCATACTGTGGCATCAAGCAGTCAGGCCTGCAAGGTGAGTGGTCTGCAAACCTAGTGGATTTATTCTTATTTATCGCAAAACATCAATGACTGATTATGAGCTCTAGTACTCGCAATTAAGCTACAAATTATTATCATGTTTGAACATTACGCAACAGAAACGGATAACGCACATCTGACTATTAAAAATTTACACAGCTCTGATTGTTTACTACGCACTGGCAATTCCACATTTCCTTTCTCACCCAATGGCTTTGATCAACACGTGGCCATCGCACTGAATATGAATGGCGCACACGTTATAAATTCTGGATATCATGACTACACACTATTCGAAGAACAAGGCCACCATTACATTTTATACTACAACTACACATGAGAAACTCCGCCCAGTGGGCATGGCTTTACATTGGTGATTATCTTATGGTATCGTAATGATCTAACGCTACAGTGCACTTTCTGGATAAGATGGTGGATCTTTCGCTATACCTCACACTTCGACTCTCACACCCATCATCACGAAAATCTCCTCCAGACCGAGCGGTACAAAAAGGAACATGCATAACCCACTGCCTCTGAACCTATCTTGCTACTCTCCCATGCAAACCACACATACTTCAATTACATGAAACACATCACACTGGCAACATACAATACATCACAAGGAATAGTCACAATGGTAGAATCACTTCACTTTCAACTTTCCCACTTCAATTAGTATTCATCCCAGTTTCACACGACACTGCCCCACTTTGCAACTTTTCTTTCCTTCTACGAACTCTGGAGGATATATGCACGTCTTCCTGTGCAATGCAAGCCAAGTGGCGTTGCTGGATAGACGGCTGACTCACCTTGCTTCACTCTCAGAGTATTAGAGTTTGAATCTAGCGTCACACGGAAACATAACACGCAAAGTAATATTAATATCATATTCGTCACACACGAGAGTCCTCAACTGATACCATGGACGAGTACTTCTCTTTATCCTTTGTCTCATACACAGAATGAGACTCACACAGTACTCACCACGTGGAAGAACTCGTCTCTAATTTCAAGTCCTGCACACGACATTTCTTAAATATTTCCAACTTATAGTACACACACCAGTAATTCACCTTAACTTTAGCACTCGGAAGTATTTTAAGTTAGTACTAGCACTCACAAGTATTCCAACTTAGTACTAGCACTCGCAAGTATTTCAACTTATTGCTACATATGGTTTCACTGTGACTGTTGGTCACTTCCGAAGATTACTACAATCCCCTTAATATTACCTGCCTGTCATTTAATTCTCCCCTCAAAAGTTCCTGAAATAGAGAAATAATTATTCAAAACTACTCTTAAGTATTTCACATGTATACTGTTTTCTCCACTCTTTTGTCTTTATGGAACTCACCTAAGACAGGCCTTACCAACCCAAGATCCAGCGCATCCAGCGCCAGAGTGCTGAAACATGGCCGTTCTTCAGATCATCTCGCACCTCTGCCGAAGTGGGGGAGCACCTTGCTACCGTATTGGTCAGCCACATTTCAGGCGCTGAAAGCTCAGGTAAATTTTATCTCTCGGTTCCACCAAAGGTGACCAAAGAACCATCTCAAAGATGATGATATATTGCACATTCACTATCTGCGGTTAGCAGACGACCATACATTCATTCATTTCACAGATCTCACCAAATTGGGTGTAGAGATTTACTTTGTGGGAGTGCACATGTGATTAATTAAATAAATAAATTGTCATTCTTTCCTACACTGGTATCCAGTTTTGGTGTATTAAGTGAAATTGAGTTATTGTTACAAAAAATATGTTGTTCTGACGAGAATAACGAAGAATGTTGTACCTACATTCAATGTCGGGCGGTACTGTACCCTTTCACCCTGAATGTCTCATTATTGTGGTTTCCATATACTGCACGCCCAATCCTGACTCAAAAGTTACAATGGACCATATAAAGAAACTGTTATTATTTTTACTGACATTTAAGACAAATTCTTATTTTTCGTTATATTAATATGGATTTGAATATGTGTAGATCTGAAACTAACATTCTGGTAGATATTTTGAGATTACATAATTTCTTCTATCTCAACAATAAATCTGTAAGACACAAAGCACACCTTTATTTTATTATCTAAAATGTCTCCTCAAAGAATGTTGTCTTGAATGTTGTGAAACTCATGCTATCTGACCGCAACAGTATATATCTAAATCTAACTAGACTCAGTAAAGTTCTTGGGCAAACAGAAGAAGCAGGGCAGTGAGACAGCTAAATAATGTAAATATAGCAAAATGGCATATAGAGTTATAAATATAGATTGGAAGTCCTGTGTGCGGCAATCTGACTCACTTAGGTGTGTGTGTGACTGCTTCCTACATATTATTGCAAATACTTTTAAACAGTGTTCCCCACTCAAAACAAAATCGAATTGTTTGCTTACCAACAAGCAGAAGAAAATTCCATCAGTTGGATACACCATATCTCCATAGCTTAATGATCCTACTAGGTGTATATTATAAAAAATCCTGCACATATATTCACTTACAACAAACTAAAAAAAATATATGAAAAAGAGCTAATTGCTGCTAAGGGAAAGATCAATGTTGATTCCATTCTTAACACCAGCAATAAATGCTAAGCAGCTTTGAATGCAATTAAACAGAAACTAGGACCACTACAGGAAAGTTACTCTTTCCCTTAAGTGCAGATGAGCTAAATAGTTTCTTCATAAGCAGTTGGGACATTTTCTACGATAGATGAAATGAAGACAAGTAATATTCACAGAAATGCAGACAGACTGCTTGTTTCTTGGAAAGATAACGCTAACCTCAGTTTAGAAAAGTTTCAGTGGAAAACTGTCTTTCCTAAGGATGTAATAGATATAGCCCTTGATTCCTTTATAAGCCTGATTTCAAAAAAGGTGCATTTTCAGATAGCTTGAAGTGAACCAACATCTTGCCTCTGTATAAAAACAATACAGGAACTCACTGGAGAATAATAAGTCAATTGCAACAGTGTAAACAATATAAATAATTATTGAAACCATAGTAAAAAATCCTCTTTAACAAGGCCCAATATAGATTTCGAAATGGACTGTCTACAGTTGTGTTATGTACCTTACACAGCTTTGAAAATAGACTACACACCTATGCCACTCTAGTGGCTCTTACCAAGGCCTTTGACACTGCTTTACATAATATTTTAATAGACAAAAAGAACGTTATAGAACAAAAGGCAATAAAACCTTCTGAGATCATATTTAACTAACAGAAGACAAATGGTTATCATATCTCCAAGCAAATAATCTGATTTTCTGAATGTAAGATATCGGGTTCCACAGGGGTCTGTGCTATGACCTTTACTATTATATATGTGTGTGAATGGTTAGGCACGGCTTGTGCCATGTAAACCTGTGATGTAAGCATACGTCACCACTTGCACAGCATTTCGTACAGATGAAAAAGTCAAGATACAAATGGATGACCTATTGATGAAAGAGGCAACTCAGTGGTTCAAGCATAACAGAGTAGGGCTAAATGATTAGAAAACAAAATACAGACTTTCTCATCCGAAATCTTGATACTGACCTGTAAAATCTCAAGGAAAAGTCAGTGAAATTGTTAGGCATCCATCATGACAATAAGTTACATTTTAATACCTAGACAAAAAAAGTTTTCAATAAATTATCTAGGTTAGTGCAATGTCATAAAGAAAGACCAATATTCTGTGACCACAGAATACGGGAGACTCCTCTTCTATTCTTTGGGCCTGGTCCAAGCATTTCATGCAACTCCCAGATCATTTATTACTTTGGGTATTACTGGAAACATTTTGTAATGGGGTGGCATGACTCACAAAAATATATTACCTCTTTAACTGATCCATATTTGAAGAAGTATAACTTCAGATTCCAAAATGGCTACCACTATATCCTTTATGTAAATAGTATGTAAGATCACTAAGGGAAAAAATTAAACTGTAAACTTGCCAATTTTCTCCATTTTTGTTAGCTCTTCTGAGTATGACTGTATCTTTTAATAACTATTTAAATTTTTTTCTCTGTGACATTAACCCATTTCCTTATGACATAATCACGGAGATAAAATGTCTTTTCTTAGATCCTCCTTAATTGTTCTGTTCAACCCTCAAACTTTATTGTTATGATGGCTGACTTACATAACATTTACTTCAGATCCTGCAGTTTTACGTTTGTGCATTAGTCCTCAGGATAACTGACAGAGTGCATCAATGCTTGTGTTTGCGATATCTTGATACATGTAATACCTTTCTGGATTTCCTAAAAAAATATACCTCTTCTCATCAGTTTACTATATAATAATCTGTTTTGCATTAGGAATACTAATGCCTGTTGGTCAGTGTTGTGGGATGACTTAATATCTGTGTCTCTACTGAAGCTGTTCTGATATTCTGAAGTTTTTCAGACAGAAAATCATCCAATACTCACTTTGCCTTTTGTTTTAGTAAGTTAAGCAATCGATTATCATTCATAGCCTGAACTCTTGTAAATATGCTGCACATATAAAACGTAGTAAATTTTTTTTGATCTATTACTGTTCCTATTGTAAGTTTTAGTTCCATAGCATTCTGCAGATGAAACTTCAGTGTGCTTGATGGACGTTCATAAATCTGATGTGGCTTTGTACAGTGACTCCTGGGAAGGAAAAATTCGATACTTTTGTTGTCTCATGTGCTTGAACTGTTACAGAGCACAAGGGGGTTCTGTTTGCTATCTGTAGCATGATACCTTTTATGTTATGAGTAATATGTATCGAGATGAGCACTTATGAATGATCTACATAACAAAGACAAATTTAAGTGCAAAACATACTGAATCAGTCACGCTTCTTGTACAAATAAAGCACTCCGTCATCAGGCCACAAGTAGCCTACCGGTACCATCCGACCACCGTGTCATCCACAGTGGAGGATGCGGGTAGGAGGGGCATGGGGTCAGCACACCGCTCTCCCGGTCATACAATGGTATTCTTGACCGAAGCCGCTACTATTCAGTCGAGTAGCTCCTCAATTGGCATCATGAGGCTGAGTGCACCCCGAAAAATGGCAACAGCGCATGGTGGCCTGGATGGTCACCCATCCAAGTGCCGACCACGCCCGACAGAGCTTACCTTCGGTGATCTCATGGGAACCAGTGTATCCACTGTGGCAAGGCCGTTGCCCTTCTTGTACAAATACTAGACCAAAATTCCAGTTCAGCATCTTAGAAATGTTTGTGAAAATAATTTAATAAGTGTGTATTTTTTGTGATAAATTACATTCAACATTCTGATGAATAATATATAAAAGTATGTAAATAATAATTTTTATTATTATATCACAGCGTTAAGGAACATATTAAAACGTAAGGTGTTGCAGTTCTTAGAAACTGTTATGCTAGTTTAATGCCATTTATATATTAATGAGCGTGATTTTCCTTTAAACATGACGGTAGATTTAAATAACTGCAAGCTTGGGAAATAGTATCGGTAGGTATATCAAACAACTTTGTGGCTGTTGCATGTACAGAAGTATGAGTTATCGAAAAGTTTATCGTGAAGGATTGTAGTCATTGCGACAAAATTAGAAATTGACCTTCGTCTGTGCGAATTCGCACAGGTTGCCCAAACTCTTACAGGAATCGCCAACGCGTGCGCGAGTAATGAGTGGGTGTGCAAATGTCTATAAGGTACAATACATATGTAGAATTGTGGACAGTTGGGAATGTGAGTCTCACGGGAGGCGTGCAAGGGATAAGTCCCTCCTGTCGCGCTATTCATCTGTGTCCTCGGTGGCTCAGATGGCTAGAGTGTCTGCCATGTAAGCAGGAGATCCCGGGTTCAAGTTCCGGCCGGGGCACACATTTTCAGCTGTCCACATCGAGGTATAACAACAGCACCTGTCGGCAGCTGAGGTTGTCCGTTAGTCATCATTTAAAACATTTAATGACAGCATATTACTAACACAAATCAGCTTCTCGAAGTTATCATGTTATTTTTTGGAATCATATACCATATACAAAAGGCACTGATTACAAATTAGAATAGCTGTTACGCTGTCTGTACTTGCAGAAATCTGGTCAGTCCAATGACGTCACAAGTTTTCATTTATTATCTCTTTTCGCCTAAAGGCCAAACAGCTATCTCTCAAGGCTTTGGAGTTTTAAGGCCTGTCCACAGGCAATGATCTGTTTGTGCAGTTAATTGCGCAAATGCTTATGCCTGCCATAGATCGCTGTAACCCTAAAGTTTCGTTCAAGTGAAGCTATCATAACCAAATGCAGCCATGTTCAAACTGTCTCTCATGCGCATGCATGACTATGTGACAGCTTCAACCATCAGAACCCATTGGGTTTACTCGAACGCATATTTCATATTTTTCGTTGTTTGGCCACCTTCAGCGCTACTTGACACCTTTGCTCTCTCCGCAGATGTGCTTTGGTGGTTACTTCCCACTTGTGCTTAGCCCTTCTTGTGGTGTGTTCACACAACAATCTACTTCTCACCCGCCGTCGGTCGGCATAGAAAAGAAATTTCCGTGGCAAGTGAATGCACTGTCAGACAGTAACTTTAGAGTTTATTTCATTTATTCAGTAATGGAGGAAATTTTAGAATGGTTTGTGTTCACAACTTGTGTTGTGAGAAATAGAAAGCCAGATCAAAATGGTCCACACAGTGCCTGCTTAAACGAAGATGTTTTCGCACATAAATTTGCATTATGAGTTACATGGTGAACTTGATGATTGGGAAATTTTTTGAGGAAGGATTTAGAAAAGTGCGTTATATTTTGACAATCATAATTCCCGGTATATAAAACTTGTTTGAGGACAGCGATTTCGCTGCATAAGCAGCTGATGGTGAAATTAAGATTTCTGGAAACAGAAGCTGCGAGGTCCTAGAATGTGCTACTCCAGTTTCAAAACAAGCATTGAGTGAAACAAAACCCAACACATGTGATGCTATTATCGTTGTCCTGAAGGACGGTTTCATGAAGGCAAGTGAAGTACTGCATCTCAACTGCGTCAAGTTACAGATAATATCTTTTTCAGTTTTAGACATGTTATAGAAACAGTATATTCTAATAAGTTATATACATGGTCAATGAGTTGCAGTTCAGTTTGTCGAGATTTCCAATTCCCTGTCTGAAGTCTACCAGCAAATTTTGCGCCAGAATATAAAATTCTATTCTGTGTAACTGGAAAGTTTTGCTTCTCTTATTCTGGTAGTAAATTCTGTAGTTCAGCTATAAATCATTCTTGTTATGAACCACATATTATATTATGAAGTAAAACAAGTTTAATAATAACTATGTTCCTGAAGGCATGGCTCCAAGATCTTCCAACATCAGCTTAACACAATAATCTGACTGTACTCTTCTTTAGAACAAATAGGATCTACTTTTTGCTACTCTGTCACAACTCACATTAAATTATGGCATAAGACACTACTGGACGAGAGTACACTAGTAGTCTCCTTGGCACTAGATCGCAAAATTCATTGCTTTGCTAGCTTTTTGTGGTAAACAGCCAGCACAGATTTTTTTTTTTTGCTTTGTGCTGTTTCCCTGTTTGCTGTTGGGTCAACGTTTCACAATTTTTCTGTTAAAGAATTATAAACAATTGTCATCTTATCCATATCGCTGTAGTCCCTGCTTTTTATTTTCCACTAACATGTATACATCGTATACATTTCGATAAATTCACCAATGAACTCTCTAGAACATTGAGGATGGAGGAGTTGCCACATTCTTCAGAATAGCCATAAATTTAATGACATAGACATTCAGAAATTTTCCCTAGAGCAGCATATGGAAGCATGCGCAACAGAAGAGGAATTTCATAATAAATCATCCATTATAGTAAGTGTATACCGAGTACCATTAGATAATTTTAATCTGTTCATAAATCATTTTGAGGCTCTCTTGGCCTATTTAATAACAAAAAAGAAAGAATTAGTAGTTGCTTGTGATTTTAATGTAAATTTTCTTGAAATGTCTTCTGCTACGAACTTATTGCAGTCAGTAGCATCGTCATTCACCTTAATTTGTACCGTTAACTTTCAAATTAGAATAGCTAAGGGCTCAAAGATGGCCATTGATATCTTTATACAAATGTCCATGGAACAAAATTATATTACAAAACCATTAATAAGCATGCAGTTCCTTTTGCTAAATGTTAGTACTGATTAGGAGATAAAATCTACCAAATCTGAGTTCAAGAGGGTAGTCAGTGAGCCAAAAATTGGTTGTTTTAGGAAACTCCTCAAAGACATGAACTGCAGTGGTGTTCACTACTAATAGCACGAATGAGAAATATAACACATTTATTAACAATATGTTAATTTGTTAGCATAAAGCATAAATGATACATGGCTAACAGATGTGTGCAGAGTTGCTGATCTTTTCAATAAGTGCTTCGTAACTGTTACTGAAAAGATGGGATTGTCAAGTTTTTTTGATGATGCCAAGGAATATCTCAGACCATTCACTACAAATAACTACAGTAATATGAGTATGAACTCACAACATCAATAGAAGTAATGTCCACCATAAAATCCTTAAAATCAGAAAATTCTAGTAGCTATGATAACATACCAACAAAGTTGATTAAACAGTGTGCCTCTGAGTTTAGTAATTATTTGTGTAACCAGTCTTTTATCAGTGGAAAATTTCCTGAATGGTTGAAATTGGCTGAAGTTAAGCCTTTGTATAAGAAAGGAGATAAAGACATACCACCCAACTTCTGTTCAATTTCATTTTTGTCTATATTCTCAACATTTTTAGAAAATATAGTATGCAGTCGTCTTCTTAAAAATCTGATCAAAAAAAACATTATTCAAGCCACAATTCTGATTTATAAGGGTTCCGATTCTGAGAAGGCTATCTACATATACAGTGAGAATGTATTTCATCAAAAAATAAATTATAGGCTACTGATATATTTTGTGATCTGTCAAAGGCGTTTGACTCTGTGAGTCACAATATCCTTTCAAGTAAATTACAATATTATGGTGTAACAGAAAATGCTACAAAATTGTTCAAGTCCTATATCTCTGACAGACAGCAAAGGGTATCAATATGAAAGAGAAATGCATTAAGCTATCAGGCATCATCCAACTGGGGATGAATAAAAATATTCCATTTTAGGGCCATCACTTTTTCTTGTATATATAAATGACCTTTCATCAGTAACATTACCAGATGCCAACTTTGTTTTGTTTTAAGATGATATAAACATTGTAATAAATAGTAAATGAAGTTTAGCCTTAGAAAGGTAGGCTAATTAAATTTTCATGGACTTTAGTAAATGGTTCATAACCAGTTGTCTGTCACTACGCTTGAACAATGGTATCATAGGTTACCCATAGATATTATGTGTTTACTTTCAAGCCATAGATAATAAATGGGTTGTCTGCTGTGGATGAGTGCCATCATTGCACATTGGAAATATGAATGTATTTTAAATTTTGTTGTGTGCATTGATTTAAATAATTGGTTGTTTGCAATTCATTTGGTACTTAGTTTCATTCCTAGTAAGCATGAGTAATTTGGACAAATAGTTTTTTATTTTAGGAGAATTTTTAGTTTTTCATTTTCGTTTGTAGGTATGAGTTTATCTGTTGCAATGAATCTGGATAGCTTAAAGGAGGCTATGGTCATAGACATGATGGCGACCATTCGATTTTTACAAATGTCTTATCTTGTTGCCGATTACATTCGATGTCATGAGTGCGGCGAACATATGCTCCTGACAAGTGTGTCTGCTCATCGTACTCACAGCTTATTTGTATGGAGGGGTAGCAAGGATCGGTTATGGCGGTCAATTAGATGAGGAGCATGGTTTGAGAAATCTAAGCCCGCCTTGAGGGATATTATAAAAATTACATACTGCTGGTGTTTGAGGTATAATGTTTGGCTGTGTGCATGAATGTCGTGTGACTGAGCGTACCATAGTAGACTGGTACTCTTTTCTTAGGGACGTTTGTGGGGAATATATAAAGTACAGTGGCCATGGGGGGGGGGGGGGGGAGGGTGCGCTTGTTATAGTCGAAATCGATGAGTAGCATTTTAACAAAAGGAAGTACAACAGGGGGAACCTGCAGTAGGATTATGGGTTTCGTGGACTGTAATTCCAAGTCCAGAATATGATGATGTAGTTTTTAAAGTAGTTCCAAATAGAACAAAGGAAGTTTTGGTGAAATTAATTGAAGATCATATTACTGAGGGTTCCTTAATTATTTTCGATGGTTTTTCTTCATATGGGGATTTGGGGAATAGGGGTTTTCAGCATCTTGTTGTTAATCATAATGTCGAATTCAGATCTTCATCAACTGGTGCTTGTGCCAGTAGTATAGAAGATCATTGGTCAGCCATAAAATCTGTTGTAGGTAGGGGAAACGACGGATTTCGACACTACAGAGTCACTTAGATGTATATTTATGGAGGTGTAGTGTATCCGATACATATTACCCATTTGCATGTTTCCTTAAACGTTTGGGCAAATGTATCATCCAAAATTTGTTAGTTAATTACAGATTGGGAGGGGGGTGAGGGTAACTGACAATTATTGAGGAGGGTGGGGTTGGTCGATACGGTTAAAATATTGATTTGGAATTCTTGATGTTCAACTGTCATTCTTCATTTTCTTGTGTTACGTAATTTTCTTCTGTGGATTTTTTTAACTTGTTTTCGTTGATATAAATGTGTATGTTTGTGTATGTGTGTTTTTTTGTAATGTTGTGTGTCTTGCGTATGTGGGTATGTGATTTTTGTTGATGTCTTTCTAGGGGAGCTTCGGTTTTTTTGCGGAGGAGTTTGCATGTAGTACAGTTATTTTTTTTATTTTTTTGTTGTACTGAATTCGTTTATTTTGATGTATTCCAATGTTCTATTACATTGTTTTGCTTTACGTATCGGTTCGCCAGCTGCAATATGTAACACAAATTTTGCAACTGTTGCTCTTTTTCCCTTTCGCAGCACTAGTATCACTACGATTTTTCGAGTCTATACTAGCACTACTAAAAGCGAAAAGACCGACACACGTAAAATTTGTATCCCGTACTTCAGTTGATGTATACAGGTCAACTGAAGTACGTGATACTGGTGACAGCTAGACGAAAAAACCGATATACATAACATTGATGTGATTTATCTATATAGGTCAACTGAAGGGCAGGATACAATTGTTCTGTATGGCCCTATTTTTCGCCTTCAGAACCACTAGTATTCTATTCTTCAGTTGATGTATACAGGTCAGTTGAAGTACAACAGACACACATTATAAATATAGTTATTTCCCATTGGTAGCACTAGTATTCTATTCTTCAGTTCACCTCAATAGCTCAATTAAAGACTGGGAAATAATTTTCACTGCTGTTGGTTTTCTTGACGTAGCTAGCAAGACTATGATAACTTTCAGTCGATACTATTAGCATCGAAGGCAAAAAAAAAAAAAAAAATGTGTATCCCATACATCAGTTGACCAAATGCCAATGTAATGTACATCGATTATCTCGTTTTTTTTAGCAATAGAATCCTATTCTTTAGTTGATCTATATAGGTCAACTGCAGCATGGGATACAAATATCATGTATGTAGATCTTTCCGCCTTCAGTAGTAATATTATCTACATAAGATCAGACTATTAGAGGTAGCGCAGGCGAAAGAAACAACACCTGTAAAATTTGTATCCCGTACTTCAGTTGACCTATGTAGTTCAACTGAACAATAGAATACTAATGCTAACGAAAAGGAAGAAGTCAGTGTGTGTTACATTTTTATCCCATACTGCAGTTAACCTATACAGCTCGACTGAGGTTCGAGATACAATTGATATATATGTTAAGTGATGTATTCGATGTTACCGCTATTTCTATCCCTTTTCTCCTTTATTTTTTACAGAAGTACTAGGACTCAAACAAGTTATATCCTTAACTTTACGGTCGAAATAATACTGGCCGCGATAAATCTCTGACATCGGTTTTCTCTCCTGCATTCCTTTGTTTACGAACACTCGTCTTTGCTGTTAAATCCGTGGAGGTAAGAATAAGGGGACCCCCCACCCCTCTTATGGGTCATCATCCTCCTTCAGCTCCTTTCCCGGTTCCCCCCTTCGCTTTTACTCTCCTTTCCCCCCTTTTTTGTTTTCCCATCTTCTGTCCAGTTTCCCCCCACCTGCTCTCGACTGTGGTGTCACATTTGCCAACTTTTTAGTGCAGTTTTCCAGTGACTATTCAGTGTTGTTTGTCTTTCTCGTGTTGCGAACAGAAACCATGCTGTCGCTATGTGTGAATTTTATGTCCTTTGCGAACAGAATCCAGACTATCGCCGTGTTTTTTTTTTTTAATTGTCTATTGTTTTCCCTGTCTGCTTCGTATGTATTTTTATTAGCGTCATCATCCCTGTGTTGTTGTTTTAAGTTCCACGATTTCTTTTCGCCTTGTTACTCTCTAAGTCTCCGATTTTATCGCCTGTTTTTTATTATTTGTTCTCTTGATCTTTGTCACAAAATCTGTCGGCTGAAGAGCGGCATACTAAGCTGCTGCCAGCCCGCCCCCTTCGGGGGGGGGGGGGAAATTGAAATTCAATAAAGAAAAAAAAAAAAAAAGGGGGGGGGAGATGGCGCTACGTATCCCAGCCGTAGTACGTTTTGAAGCCATGGGGGCGTGGCTCGCTGCCATGACACTGTGACCAAAACATTGCCAGTGTGCTATAGCACTGCGTGTATTAATGTCGCTAATTGCACCATATACGCATGTAACGTCATCAGATTGGTTGTTTCAAAGTTTTTGTTTAATAAAATCTCGTAAAGGCGAAATTCCGCGTTTCTTCTGATGAAAAATAGTTTTTAATGTAATATTACGAATAGCTAGTCTTCAATGTAAACGATACAATTTTGTTAATTCAGTAATCAACGTGTATCACAAGCTAGGGTTCTTACTTTACTTATTCTTACGATCATCTGATTGGACGAAGCAATGCCAGATTTACGAAAAGTGACGACGTCTTTTCCGATTTTCGTGACATACAAACCAAAACTTTTCAGTTGTTTGAATTCAGAATGATGTATTGTAGCAGCTATTTACTAATGTGTAACAGACTGATTGCGGTTCTGACCACCGCCTATATCTGAAGAGGTAACCAAATACTCTGTCTTTGTTGTTAATTATTTAAACAATGAAGCAGCAGATAAATAAGTCTGATAAAATAACTCAATGTGAGTTAATGTTTAGCCAACAACCTGTCACATTGTGCACAACTTCATTCTGTTGTCAAGTGGAATATAACTGCGGAGAATCCCAAGAAATATAAATTATGTGTTTGTTGTACACAAAACAGGTACTTTCAGTTTGGATAACATTGACCCTGAGGAAGAAAACAAAACTCTTTGCCATACAGTTCATACACACTTCAATATATACACACATTTCTTCTCTTAAGTGACATGCAGCAGCTCTAATATGAGGCAAGGGCACTTTTTTTAGTAACTAACAAATCAACTGCAGCAGCAGCAGCACTTAAATGACATGTCTGTTAGCCAAGGCAGTATAACAGTGTTCCAATTTTCATCTGCTATGGTACACATTTTAATATTAGTAAGGAGTTCTACTTATTGCTTACTTACCTTAGGTTCCAATTTCTTATTTTGGTATGGAAGAGATTTCTTAACAGGGCAACAATGTCACAGTGTCTTTAGGTAGCTTAGGCATAAACCATTCTTCATTGAGCTTTGTTTATGTCATTCCCTATTTTATAACTTTCATTCTTTTAAATGCAAGCCTCCCTTGTCAAGCTGACAGGTATTTACAGTGGTACAAAATGAAATGATGAAGGGCTTGAGACAGATCATGGAGCAAAACTTTACATCATAGTTTGAGAAGTGTGGAATGTCTCAATCAATAAGCAGAAGCTTCATTGCTTGCCAATGACAAAGTTTTACCAACATTGAAACTAGGATTTGCTTTTTAAATCCTTGTCCTAATAAAAATATATGCTATATATTCCTTATTCATTCATAAAAAGTATGGGAACTGGGAATGAAATAAAGCATAAATATTAGGTACTATATTCAGAATTTTATTCCAGCAAAAAAGCTTTTCTTGATCTGTTGTTATCCACTTTGTTGAACTGCTTGTTACAGGTATACAGAAAAATTATTACAATGTGACTTTTCAGTTAACTGCCTTTTTCACAAGATTGTGGAATTTAAAAATAACAGTTCTATGTAAAAAAAAAAAAAAAAAAAAAAAAATATGAAATTGTAACAAAGTCCACATCATTGCTTGTTGAGAATGACCACATCATTGCTTGTTGAGAATGAGAGAAAGTCTCAGTCTCCTGACTGATACAAATGTAATACTATTTACCATTCCACATACATATGATTTATCACAGTGGTTTTGCATAAACCAGGAAAGTAGTCAAGCAAACAAACATAAGAAAATATGCAATCATTTATAAAATGTCTTACTAAAGATATAAACGTTGTGGGCTGTAGTTTCTGTACAACACATGGGTTACATTTCAATGGATTAGGGGAGAGACTGCTAGAAAATTTAGTGCCCAATGAAGTAGTGAAAAACCAATAACGCCCACCTGCGAACACTACTATCTCTCATTTTTTGAGAGTAAACCACTGTTGGACTACATCACAAAAAAATATAATTTGTAATGACACACAAGCAAAAACCATAACATACCACACAATGATGGGAATGTATTTCAGTGTGCCAAAAATGAGGCAATTCTATTTCTCATTAATATGTTGTCACTCGTGGAAACTTAATTAACAACACTGGCTACAACATACTACAGCATACTCTGCCAAACAATGGCTAAATATTTCAAAAAGAAATGTATGTCCCATTTGGAAGCACACACATCACAAGCTATTGCAGAACCAGTACTGCATACTGGTATGGTGGAGTATCAATCACTTGGAAACACACTACATATAATGTAGTTACAAATGTTGGTTTGAGGAAGATATATTTGAAAGGTATTACACACACACATAAAATTATAATTGTCTGACTCCATCACACACCAGGAACAAATTTTCATAGATACACTGAATATGCTAGTACTAATAGTTTTAAGATACAGACATCACAAACATTTTGTAGCTGGTTATAACAACATAGACATAACGGAAAAGGAAGAATGTGCATCATTTATTAATTACAATAAGGTTACATTCCCAGTTTGCCTCAATATAATGAGTGCTTTATACAAGATGCCTCACACACTAGACATCTGTGTACAAATATCAGTTACTGACCTTTAAAGAGTACCAGTTTTGTACAGGTTGTCCTGGTTTTATTTTCATGCAATGCATCACTTATTCTCTTGGCTGCATGTTTCTGCCGTGTCAGGAGGTATCGTGTGGCAATTGCTTTAATCAGCAGTATCATGATTGTCCAAGGGATGCTGATTTTTCATGTGGTCTGCTAACTCCTTAAACACTGGCTTGAATATGAATTCGCTAAGCACCTCAGACACACATTTGGAAAACTGATTTTTCAAAGGAACTTTAGAATTACTTGGAGTATAGCACCTGAACATTTTTTCTGTACACACACACACACACACACACACACACACACACACACACACACACAGATGTCAACAACATCATTCGATGGTAAAACCAACCACCCCCTACTCTTTCTATGAATGAGAGAATAAGCAAAATGGCTACCATCCCCTCTCAACACGGATAAACATGGTTCACATTTTAAGGTTTTCTCTAAGTGACGCACCACAAATCCAGCTATATATACTACAACATGGACTGCCACTTCAGAGAGATAAATTCCAGTAGCAAAGTAATCGTGGTCGTTGTCAGTTGTCGCTGCACTATTTTCCGTGCTTAGTAACTGCCACCGTTCCGAAGTGTTATTTATGTGATCTTCAACATTGGAACTGCTGAAAGTAAGAATGGGAATATCTTCCAAAGTTATACAATTCCCTCTTTCTGATCCACAGATCTCACTATGAATTAGTAGCATCTTGTATGCTGCAACAAACTGGCGAGCAGTGGGGTTGTTATTCCAACCACAACGACTTCGGATGGCACTAAAAAACATTTCCAAGTGGTCCTGAGAACATTTGTAAAGAGGCAGAAACTTCAATAGAGGAGCATGAGTTTGCGTCCCCACTACTTTGCTATACATGTGTAAAACACTGGATATACACACCAGGAATCCAATAAACCCTGTCTTTCTATTTGAGTCAACAACTCTCATTGCTTGAGGATTTGGACCAACAGTGAGTTCCTTGATGTACCTCTGTGCCTTTAAAAGAAATCCCTCTACAGCACTAAAATTTGCTGTATTTAATGCCTGCTTGAAACCACTTTGTAAAAGTGTTCTGGAATTGCAGGCATCAAAGACAGTTGAAAATGCGTATAAATTTTACTGTTGCAGATGCCTGTTCAAAACCTGGGAGTTCCATATCACAACAGTACTGTATGGCATCTGCCACAGAATTGCTAAGCAGCTGAGTAGCCAGTTTCACCTTCATTTTATTTAAAAAAAAATTTAGGTGACTGGCAGTGATCTTGTTGCCTATGTGGAGCTCTTCCTTGACCTATAATTTATGTAACAGTTCCAAAAAGTGCCAAGAAATGACACCACCTTTCTCATCCCAAAGAAATTTTTTATCTCCTAAAGCGTTGCGCACAAGTTTCAACATATGTGGAGGGTCTAGGAAAAATGACATTTCATGATCATTCCCTTCTACTGAAAAAGTACTTTTCAAAGTTTCAAAATTGAGATTGCAGCCTAAACATGTAGCCATTGACAAATTGCTAGCTGAACCATCACATGTGAGCGAAACAACTTTCACACCACTTGAATTGGCAAGATCAATGCACTGTTTAACTATCTCGGCTTTTTGCTCACCAGTTATACCAGCAGTCAGGAAATACCCAACTGGGAGCTTCCAAGAAGCATTAATAGCCACAAGCATGAGCACAAATGCTTCTTTGGCAATGGGCAAATTATCTGTGTCTACAGATGACCCCATGTCAACATAACCGTAATAGCATGTACCATCAAATTCTACATGTTGCTTGATGGCAATTTCATCAACTACCAAGCTACATATAGTTGGAAACTTTGTTTCACGGTGACAAGCTTCTGCCATAATTACCTTAAACGCCTCTGATGTGAAGCCAGGTGCTCCACCCACACACTGGTACCACTTTGTTAATGTTCTGAGGTGTGGCAAACATGTATTAAAACAGTACCTAACATAATTATATGCCCTGTGGGAATAAAAATGCAGTGTTAAGGCAAAGGAGCGCAGTTCTGGGCTGTATGACCTAGGTACAGCCTGTGCCCCAGCTTTCGCAGTTTGTCGCTGCAGCAAGTCTCTCTGCATTCCAGGTATGCTTTCTAGTATATTTAGTGAACTTTCATCCACAAGATGCTTGTCCTTCAGTACCTTAATGATAGCACTCAAAGAATCCACTTTCTCCTTAAGTCGTCGCTTAGACTGCTGAAGAGTTTTAATTTGTTTTTTGTACTGATCAGTTTTTCTTATGAGGTGTTCACATTTCGTCTTCAGTTCCTCACTTTCAGAGGATGTCTGACTACGTTCTGGTGGTCCTGCAGTGTACTCAGGAACAAGAGCAGGAACTTCATCCTGCACTCTGCTGACGGCAGCCAAAACTGAAGATGGAAAGGAAGAGCTCTCCTTCTGCAATGGTGGCTTTCTCTTCTTGTCTCCCTAAATGAAATAAACGAATGGAAAACATTAAGAACTGTTTTTAACAGATGGTTGAAGGTGTTACAGTCTTTGTCATGAACAGCATGTTACAGCCCACTAATTACTCCTATTCTTAGTCCTTTCCAGAAATATAAATTCTATTTTTCCAGCAACTATTTATCTTGTTCATAAAATACTCATTACTCTAACAAAAACGGTTGTTGTGTTCAGCAGACAACTAAAAATATAAACTTTGAACATGTAAAATATTTCTGCTGCGGTGTCTAGTTTAACTATCACACTGTATCGCTATGGGTGCTGTCAGTTAACAAGTTCTCAACACAACTGGCCCAACAGTTAATGATATAAAATTGTGTGTTATATCTAATTTTGCATTAGTGGTTGGTGCATATTCAATGTTCCACAGTAGTGGATAATGTTAACAAGAAGGTACTGCCAAAGCTTTTTAATCAATGATATCTTTCAATGGAGAATGTCAATGAATAGTGCATCAAACAAAAGAAATGTTCATTTGCTGTGCTTAACCCAAATACATAGTTATATTTAACACAGCCCAAGTGTTAATTTCTGTGACTTCACTAAATAATTATACCAGACAAACTTGTTAGCTTCAGTAGTCTTATAATCTAAACAGCGAACCTGAATTTTCTTCTCAAATATTCTCTTGTGTGCAGAGGCTGATGCTCATCAAAAAGGAGTTTCATAAATTTGTTTCTACATGACAATGTGGAGAACCAGATTATCTCTTTATAACATACTGTGTAGCTGCAGAAACACTTGAGTGTTCCAGCACCTCCCCTGTTAAATTCTATATACAGCATGGAATCATTCCTAGGCAAAAGCTATGTGTAAGGACCTAATAGGTGGAAAGTGAAATTAATGTATTCAAATGACCTGAAGGAATCCTCCAAAATAAACATATATAAGTAAAACTAGAGCTGTATCAATTACTCCTAAAACATAACTGCCATTAACTAGCAAAGACAGTGCAATAAAAATGTTGTACAACACAGTAGACCAGACAAAGTGAGATGTTCACAAACTACTCTTATTCACATAACTGATATAATTTACTTCACATGTGTATGCCATTACTTTCGGAGTTAGAGCTAAATAATAGAAACTGAAAACTAAGTTAGCTATACCCTCCCTCCAAAGCCCCAAAAATCATCTTGTTTGTAATACGTACTGGGTCATTTCAGTTAAGTTACACTACTGGGGAAACACTGTTCATTACCACCAATATTTACTGAAGTACGGTACATAGAATGGCAAATCTACAGTGTCCTGTTTAGGCCTATACTTTACGCCAGTTAATGTAGTGTTAGCTTTTAATCTGGTACATGATGAAGACAAAGTGAGTTACTCAACACTTCGATTATCGACGATACGTACGTATTATACTGAAACGTGAACTTGGAAACTAAGAATTTAATTCTTTGAATTAACATACCTTTTGCAAATGTTTTGGGTGTGTAGGGAAAACTGATGGTACAGCATTTTCTCGGAGCCTTACTGTTGAAAGGGAAGTTCGGTCTATGTCCTCTTCTCGGGAATGCTGAGAACATATAGTGCTCCATTTAGACGCACGCCAGTTCTTCCTCCTCGTGGCATTCTCCCACAGAGCTTTCCGACTTTCATTTTTAGGAAATCTAAAATCATACAGGAGAAAAACACGCTATAGTACAAGTACCGATGTAGCACACGTTCATTCACTATGAAGTTGTAAAATCACACTTAACGAGACACCTTACACATGAAATGTTATTCCCTTCGATTTCGCATCACAATCAGAACGATTCGTACATCCGAACACGACACAAGTCACCATAACAGCGCAAAATCCTTCCAAAAGCGAGCGACAAGCCCATGGTTAAATCACAGGCGGCCGTGGTTAAATCTGTCCAACAATTGATCTCTGACAAATTCTGACCTCATTGGTCAAAGCTGACGAGTTGTATCCTGTTCTTCAGTAGTCCCAAAAAGCTAGTGTACTATGCTTACTTTCAGTCCACAAGTCAACTTATTTTCTGGGATAATTTATTAAGCCGAGCTAAAGTTTTCTGAGCCCAAAAACCTGTAATACTAATTATTTGTGGTGTGAACTCAAGGACGTCCTGCCAAGGGCTTTTTAAGGAACTAGGGATGCTAACTACTGCTTCCCAATATATTTATTCCTTAATGAAATGTATCATTAAAATATATGTCTTTTTTCTTAAACAGACGGCTCAGTGCACGGCCTCAATACAAGAAATAAGACTAACTTTCTCAAAGATTTAAACCACTTACTTTTGTTCAGAAACGCGTCCACTCTTCATCAGTACACATTTTCAATAACATGCCAACACCCACAAAAAGTTAAGCTAATAGAGTGCTGTTTGAAAAGACTCCAAGTGATTTATTCGTGACCAATTCCTTCTACTCCATTGATGAATTTCTTAGGAGAACTGACTGATGTATGTATGTCATTGATAATATCACATGAAGTGAATACTCCATACAATGTGAGTTCTCTACAAATTTTGTGCGGTCATGCGATCGTTGTGTACAAGTGCTATAAAATGTTTTGTATTTTTTTTTTTAATTTGATGACATGTGGTTACATCAGCCTAAGCATTATCATGTGCACCTAGGTCTATGGAACATTTAATGTTTGGTGACAAATTCTATATCTTCTGAAATGTAAATAAGCTTAAGATTTTTGTTTTGATCGATTCCACATTCACAACGACAATTTTATTTGGGATCTGTGGAAGATAATATAGCATATCTGTTGTTATTTTGTAAATATTTATTGTGGATTCTTGTTTTCTGACATGTCTCATATCCCAGAGGATCTACTCACTATGGATCACTTGGCATGAAAAATACATCTTATCTACGCCCATCTGACGTGTATCTGTAATTATAAAATTTGCTATGCACACACAGACATGAAAAACCTGACTGAACGAACAACCGACTCAAACACGTTCTAGCGCCAAATTTGCGGCGATTTCCTGTCCACACGCCCGAACTTGTCTCCGCAGATGTGATTTGAACCCACAGCTTACAGTAATTTCACTCAAACCACAAACTTCAACTTCCAGGTTTGGGTACATTTCATATTTACCCAAATCTGATCACATGCAACGTTCTGTCTGCGCAAAAGTGATGTTTGCAGAACTGATTGTTGCGTGTTGAGCCCGGTCCACACGCAACGATCTGTCTGCGCCATGGAGGTAAAAATAAGAGGAGTTGTCATGACGTCACAAACTTGAAGCCGACCCAAGTCAAGATCCGCCATGTTAGCTACCCCAAAACATTCGCTTCTGGTAGTTTGATTTCGTGTAGTTGTGAAGTGTTTTGATAAAAAAATGCCGGCTTGCGTCGCTTACTGGTGTACTAATCGGTCTGATTGTAGTCTAAAGTTTAAACAAATCACATTTCATCCCTAAGTGGACTTATTTAATCGCTATTTTCTTATATATACTTGAAATTCTGATGCACTGTGAAGTAATACAGTATGGTTTTATTTCTGTGATTTGACTTTAGATTTCCTATCAGTCCAATGCGAAGAACTCTCTGGAGGTGAGCAATACACTTGGTTTTCATTGTTTGGTTATTCCCAAGTAACTGAAAAGTCCTGGCAATAAATATCCTGAAAATGTAGACTAATGTTTTAAAATGCGATAATTCAATATAAAAGTAGTGTAACTTCATGTAGTTAATTATATCTTCAGTAAAATCTGTGGAACACATGTTACAGTGGTTAAATTATGAGTACTTAAAGGTTTACATATTTGTTAAAGCAAAGTTCTCTATCAATGTCCAGGCTACTTAGATCATTATATTAATCACTGTGTTGTCGTGTTAACCTGTAAATTGCTGTTATTTGCCACACTGAATGTCACTTGGTAGGTACAATTTAAAAACAAAGTAGATGTGTAAACTACGATGGGCCTGACAATCTTAAATTCCGTTCTTTTCCTTCGTAATTTAACGAACCTTCCACTTTGTTGACATGACAGCTGGCTTGTTTATATCGTCCCTGCATACATCTATGGGACACCAAAGGAAATAAGGCAAGTTTCTTGCAAACCTGAACATTTGAAAATGCAACGAATACAAATCGGTGCCTGCAAACTATCAATCATTGTTTTGGAGTTCTGGCTTTATCAATTATCGGCACACACACAATGAAAGTGAACAGAAATGTATTATGAAAGCACGCTTTTCACAGCACATACTTCTCTTCTCGGTTATTCGTTGTATAAACAAAAAGGAATTACAGTACTGAGGCCAGAAGCTTCATATTTTGGTGTCGTAGTACTGCATCGAATATGCATTTAAGATCAGAAAAACGATTGAAGTTGCGTTCCTTATGCTGTGTTGTTCACTAAAACAGTGTAACATTTACTATATAAAATAAATATCGCGTGCACACGACCGAAATAACGAACACGAAAGAACTGTAAACACTCGTCTGCTAATGTTTTGGGGGATCCAAGATGGCGGCAGGCCCCACCCACTGGCTTCAAAACAACGTACAGCGTAAAGTCTGTAGCGCCATCTCCCCTTATTCTACCTCCATGGTCTGCGCAGACATCGGCGCAGATGTCTGTACATGCAAAAGATCGCTGCAAATGTGGTGTGTTCACACGACACAAACCCCAATCTACTACTCGCCCGCCATCTGTCGGTGTAGAAAAGAAATATCAGTGGCAAGCGACTACGCTCCCCGAAAACGTCGAAATTTAATTCAGTTATTTTGAAAAATAGAAATGGAGGAAGTTCTGTTGTGGTCTGTGTTCGCAACTTGTGTTGCAAAAAACATTCAGACCAACCGCAGGAAACAGAGAAAGCGGTCAAAATGGTGCAGACAGTGGCTGCTAAAGCGAAAGCAGTTTTGTCACGTAAATTTACTGCGAGAGTTGCAGGGCGAACCTGTTTTGTTTTACATAACCTCGTGTTCCATTTCCTCGCACATTGGCACTCCAATTTCATCTTCAATTGTACTCCTGCTTGGTCTTGGCGTTTCTTGATCACTAAGAAAGCCAAGTAGATCAAAATACCATAACGTTGGCTGGTATACTTGATCTACTCCTACACCAGATCTTCTAGATTTCTGAACTTTGGATAACTCTTTTCGGTAAACAGTTCGCTGACAGACTAATTTACTTGACTTGCCTTCATGAACTCATCTTTCAGGAAAGCGTAAATAGCTTCACATGTGTTGGGTATTATTTCACTCAATGCTTGTTTCGATATTGCAGATGAAAATTCTAAATCATTGTAGCTCCTTCCTGTTGCTAGGAATCTTAATGTTACTGCCAGGCGTTCATGAGGAGAAATTTCCCTCCTCATACAAGTATTTTTCTCATAATATGAGGGGTTACATGCTTTAAGAGATAATTATAAGTTTCGACATCCATCCGCAAATAATTTCGCCAGTTCGCAACGAAATTATTTTTTTATTACCGTTTCTCTGTTTGCCGAGGCGCCAACTGCCCGCAATTTTTGAATTAGAGCATTGTATGCTGCTGTCTTTTTGTCTCGGTCACTATATTCTTTACTTTTAATCTTCCACAAACATGGGTGGTTTCTGTATATTTCAATGAATTCACTCGAGAACACTGACGAGTATCACCCATTTTAATGCCCTGTGCACACAAATACAAACACTAGACTGAGCAAACAGCTGTTTCGCGCCAGATTTGCGACGATCTCCTGTCCACACGCTCCAACTTGTCTGCGCAGATGTGGTTTGAACCGACAGATTTGAGAGGTTTCGCTCAAACCTCCAACTCCAACTTCCAGGTTTGCACACACCTCAGGTTGGTGCAAATCTTCTGTCCACACGCAACGATCTGTCTGCGCAGATGTGATGTGCGCAGACATTTGCGCAGACAGATCGTTGCGTGTGGACGGGCCTTAAGACAAGGATTACTTCGGCAGCGATTCCGCCACAGTTCTGCTCCCAACAGCATATCTGTGGAAGTTCTAGGTTGTTGTTGCTCCTCTTCACGACTGTATGTTTTGGTTTTTGTGATCAGCGCTGACTGCTGAGCGCGTGTATCGAAATATTGTAGGAATTTTGACAGAATTGAAAAATGGCAGAGGCTATGAGGCAAACGGTGGGAGATATGTTAAAGGGCGTTGACAGGTAAGCAATTTTTTTATTGATGTAATTTTAATGATTTATAAATTTCCTTTACAGAATCTTTATTTGCTTTCGATATAGACCATATTGAATGCAAAGTTTGGAATTGTGTATTCGATAGCATATTTTAGTGCATTGTGTTGGGAGTGCGAGGATATTCATTTCTTTACCTGTGTTGTGTGTTCGAAGTCATATAGATATGATTGCAGGTAAAATTAGCCGCACTATTCCAGTAGTCACGTTTTTTTTAATACAAACAATTGCTTAAAACTTCGTATGTGCTGAAGCTGCTCAACACACCCACCTACCAAATCCAGAAGTTTTAGTTTTCTGTGAACGGGATTTTTTCCGACACTCTTCACAGAGACAGGATGTTTATATTGTACGATGAATGTTGAAGGTGGTTTGTGCATGAAACCACTACCATCATCAAACTATTTTGTAAACTCCCTTCACCTTCTGTCCTCTAACCTGTTTGGGGAAACTGGTTTTTAACAAAGACACTGTGTGTCAGACATGTTACATATAGTAACTTCTTTTCAGGTACAACCCAGAAAATCTTCCTACTCTGGAGAGATACGTAGAAATTCAGTCTCGTGAAAATGCCTACGACCTGGAGGCGAATCTGGCAGTCTTGAAATTGTATCAGCTGAATCCATATACGTACAATCCAGATATCACTTGCCAAATTCTATTGAAGGCACTAACTAATTTCCCTCATACAGATTTTATCCTTTGCAAGTGCCTCCTCAATAGTAAACAGGTAAGTTGTGTGGTTAGTGAGACTTAAGTTACACATTTTCAGGAAGCACACACACATGCACAAAACAGTTTGTCAGAGTTAAAGGACGATAGTTCTACATACATACAATGGCCAGTGCATCTTTGTGATTTTACATGGCATCTATAGAAGAATCTCTTACATAAGGATTTTGTATACTTGCATCTAGGAACTCCATCACACTGTAGCAATAGCTGAGACCTTGTGGCATCTTAAATTTTGTTTTACTGTCAAGTGCTTTTAAATTCTGCATGGAAGTTTGTTATAAAATGTACATGTGGATAAATATTTCAGAATCTTTGACACGTAATTGTATTTGTATACATGTGGTAGTTACCTTTGCACCTAGTGCTGTAATTGTGTAAATTTTTTGTCCATCAAAGCTGTGCAGTTTATTTTTAAGAACATAATTGTTTCACATATGTACAGAGCAGGCACTATCAATGTTTGGAATTTTCTAACTTAATTTCTGTAGAAATCCTCAGTGGTAGGTTTCCAATGTATTTAATAACCTTCTTTTGCAGTTTAGATGGTGAGTGTGTGAGTGCACGTGCGTGTGCCCGCGTAAGGAGGGGGGCAGGAATGAACTGTGTGAGTGAAATACTAATTCTCTGACCTATTCCTTTGGTCAGCTGGACAATATAAATGATCCTGGTAGTCATATGTACACTACACCACTATTTTCACCACTCCTGATACGGGGAAGGCATGAAATGCTACATTGGATTTGCTAAGTGATAAATGCTGGCGAGAGTTGCAGTGGCGACTGAGCATCACTAATATTGCTGAAAATTGTGTACTTTGGGCATCCACAGTTGTAGTGTATCATAAATGGTAAAGGGTGCTTCAGCTGAATTATAAATATTTGCTTATGAACCAACTAATTTCATGGTGTTAAGCCAGATATTCAGTGCGGTATCTGTATATAAAAAAATTAGAGTAAACATATAAAAATGTTGTTTCAGTTAAAATGTAGTTGAATTGTAGACAAAACTATATAACAAAATTATATTTTCACATTTATTTCATAATTTTAAGCGATAGCCAGTGACAACTCAACATTCTATGTCCAGTTGTATTAAAAATGTTCATCTGTCGAGAGGCCAGTAGTCAAGTTAATGTACGGCAGAATGCAGGAAACATTGCAGTGAAGAAAATCACAGGTATAATATTGTTGTTATGACATGAGAGACAGACTGCCAAGGCTGCAACTGAGTTGAATCGGGGACTGTGCCGATTGGTGTTAGTAACTTGCTTCCACTCTGGACAGCAGTTTTGTTAGTTTAAATGTAACTGAATAGCTTAAATATCACTTTGGATCAGTGTCAAGTGCTCCACAAATCCATATGCATACCTCAAAATGTGCTGTGCACCTGTGTTCCTATAGAGAACACACTGATAGATATTCACACAGTTTATCGCATACGTCTACGATAAGAAACTGGATGACAACAGAAAAATTAATTACACCAGTTACTCATTGTGGCTTAATGAAAAAACATGAATCCCTGATGAAAAACACATGAATAATTGCTTCTAAAAGGAAAAGAGGGTATTAATAACAACATTAAACAGCATAGTGAGGTATTCTGATTGGGCTGCTGGCTATGAAATTAATTTTGAGCTATGCTCTTGTCTTGCATATAAGTGTAACACAACACTCATTATGTAAAAATGAGTTGTCTGCCTCGATTGCTATCAAATATTTAATGCAAATCGTAGACTTTTTGTGGGGCATCACTCAACAACAGTAAGGAGCATTTTATAGTTACCTTCCAAAACAATATTCACTTAAACATACTAGAGGCACAGAAAGCACATTAGGAATGTAATTATACATTGCTCAATTGCCAGCATGTAGCTACTAACATGGTCTGTTATTTTAAATGAGTGGTTTTACTGATGTGCCAAGCCCTGGATTCAAGGGCCCTTAATTTTTATACATGACTAACAAATCGTTGCTATGTCCTGTGGAAACAGTTTTTACCGAATGAATTGCTAATGTAAAGTTTGTTTGTCCTTCTGAAGAAGATGGGTTTAAACAAGTTGAAACTGTGGTCAAGATTATTTGAAAACCACAATTTTTTGCAACTAGATGCTTGTCTTTTATTCCTGCAGATGAAATATTCCTACAGAGGTGTCTGCTGGAGATAGTATCACAATCCAAGTAGTTAGGATTTTGTGCCAAAGCTGTGTCAAACCTATTCACTATGCTCTGTCCAATATCATCTCTAACATCAGTCGGCTTGCAATTGACTTTCTCAACAATTTTAACAATTTCTGTAAAGGCAACCTGGTACTCTTAATTCCACAATGCTGCTGAGAAGGAAGCCGAAGTTAAATGTGGATACATGCTAGAACATTGCCGATTTTATAATTCAGTGAAAGCATTTTTGTTATCATAATGAAACTGAAGATTCTTTTGGAAATAAATTAATCATAGATTTCATGGCTGGAAAATCTTCATTATAAAAATAAACATCTATAGTCCATTTACACCACCTCGTTAGGACAGGCTCATGCGGCAGTGCTATGTTCAGCAGCAGTTCTCTGTAGAGCAACACAATTCTGAACTTCCCTGAAGTATGAAATTATTTTATTTACTTTTGGGTAGGTGCTGTGCAGTTCTTTAGTGATATGTTGTAGTGCATGGATAGAAAGATGAAGTGGATTACATGTGGATGCAATACGCACAGGGCACTTGCCGCCATCAAAATGTAGGCTGTAACATCCGAATACATGATGAGAACTTTTCTTATTTGAATTCCCTCAGTCACAGTGCTTTAAAACTGCCATTCACAAAAGAGGTACTGTTGAATGATTTGTGAGGAAATCAGTAACAGCTTGAGAGGGTTGTTCTCTGTCAAGTATGCCAACCGTGCAATTGCCAGTGAAACATCCTCATACAGCTGTCATTTCATTATCTGCTATCCTTATGATGGCTATTTAATAGCATTGCACATTTTTGAGTGTGTCTTGGTTGGAAAAATAATTTTTTCTCAATGCTGACTCATCAGGAGTGTTGCCCATAGTATTTTTATAGGAACACGTGATGTTGAGCACTGGAAGTATGTATTGTGGGATTTTTGCAGCAACCATAGCGGATCACATATCATGAAAAAAGTCATTTGTGAAGTTTGCAGGTTTTTTTTGCATTTGACTCAATAATATGTACTTCTTGGATACTTGCGCTGCTTTGTTCTTTTTGTGTTCACTAAGTTGAATTTGCTGAAGTTTGGGGGTTTCCCATAAGTAATGAAAGAACCGTTCATCATAACCCTAGATCTTAATTTAGATGTTAATTTTGATGCATCAGAATGCATCGTGAAGAGAAACAATCGAGAATTCTTAAGAAGTGACAAGGAAATAACAATGGCACTTGAAGTGAAAGGGGGAAAGGCACCAGAGCCTGCTGGAATGCATTCTGAATTCCATATAAATTGTTGTAAATACACCAAAAAAAAGGCTAGCAGAGTTCTTTGTTGATATTGTGATGATAGTTAAAATCCCAAACGGACTGAACAATCTAACCTCATCGCTAGCCCAAGCCAGGAAAACCAAGCAAATAGCTGAAAAAGCTACTGCCCAATAGCCCCTTTAAGCTCAATATACATGCTTTTTGGAAGAGTTGTCTACAAAATAATCTTGGCTATAATACATGAGAAAATTGCAAATGAACAAGCTGGTTTTGACCCAGAAAGATGCTGTACATGCCAGATAATGTCACTCATGACCTACATACAAGCAGGCGTTCAAAAGAATTTAAAAATGTCAACTGAATGTAGATCTCTCAGCAGTTTATGACATAGTATGGAGACATGGTATTCTTTTGAAGAAACTGAAACATCTTAATGTTTTATCTGGCAATAATGGGAACATATTTTCGGAGATGGAGACTGATGCCAAACCCCACTAAGACAGTCAGTTTGCTTTCATTTGTGCAACAGACTAGTGAATAGACAGCTCCAGGTCTATTTGGAGACAGACTAATTCACCACATTCAGCACTGAAAATATCTAGTGGTTACATTGGACCAGGCACTGTCCTATAACAAGCATTTGGAAAACTACACTGTGAAGATAGGCACAACATCCTACGTTAGCTGTGTGGAACAACCTGGGGCTCTGCTGCTGAAACTCTGTGCACTTAAGCATTTGGACTAGTCTACTCTGCTGTGGAAAATAGTGCATGCATGCTCAGATGCCCCCTCCCACCCACCACCCATCCACACACATAGACACAAACTCTCTGCGTACAACTAACAACACAGATAATTGTCAGTTGTACACTAAGATCAATCTCCATCAAATGGCTGTCCATATTGAGCCACATTCTTCCCCATGGACTTCAGCAGGGAGCTTCTTCACTCCGTGAGTTTTAACACGTATAAAGCAACCTGCAACTACCTACCCATCAAGATGCAGTTTTCTTTGAAAGAAACTGGCTGAGAGAAATCTGCATCAATAAAGTAAACCATCCATGTAAACAGCCATGGAACATCGTCTCAGCTCAACTATAGACTCATGGGAACGAGACTGGACAGTGGCTTACCCTCCACATTGCTAGAACTTGCTCTGTATGGGGAAGAAAACCCCTGCCTTTTACCTTTCGCAAAGCACATGGACAATATTTAACAGGATATGCACCAAACGTGCCAGAAACATGGCCCCTCTTCATAGATTAGGTAAGGCTCTATCTCCAAAATGCAGTTGTGGAGCAGCCAGGCAAACAGTTCATCACATAGTTATAGCATATCCCAACAGGGGCTATTGTAATACTTTCAACGATTTCCTGATGGCACCAAATGGCATAATTGATTATATAAAAAATTGAGATACCTGTTTGTAAATTGTATGCTTTGTTTGTATGATATTTAATATTGTTCCCAGTTTAGCTTTTCAGCAATCGGAATGAACCACATACTGATTATGAAAACATTTTGCACATACTGCATTTGATTCGCATAAAACAATGAATGTTTCTTTGAAGTGTCATATGTTGTAGACAATCTAGGGAGGTCCAGTTAGCAGGAAAGTCATGGTCTGGGTATAAGGGAGACTTTGGATAGTCCTGAAGAATCACACTGTTGGCACTAATGGTCGCAGATGCTCTACAGCACTGGGTCTGAAATTACCCAATGAGTTGGTTTACAATGTTGCCCATAGGAGTGATGTGTGGTTGATGAGTGAGCAAAGAAATATTGTGTTTGTGTAGTGAATCCCAGCTGCTAGACGTGCTGCTGAGTTTGGATATTGTGTGAAGCTGACATCGATTGCTATTTTCAGTCCGTGATGCAGGAAATGTGGTAAACTCATCCTTTTGTTCATGAAGATGATGCAGTTAAAGCTGGAAATCGAGGGAGATTTGAGCAAATTGTGGTTAGTGATGAGATCTGATTCTTTGTGGAGTATTTGTCTTTTCAAACTGCAGCGTCCTCCAGGAGTGGTAATTACTGGTGTAAGATATCAGCAACACTATAAAATACTGACTCATTGTGTGTTGAACATTATTCTAACTGACAACAGACCTCTGGTGTCTGAAAAGTACAAGCAAGTGAAGTATTTAGTGTGACTGATTTCTGAGGGACTTGATAATTCAGTCCAGAGGCAACAACATTTAAAATTATGTATCACATTGGGTGTGAGGAGGAGACTGAGTGTGTTTGCTCCAGTTTTATAGAGCTTTTGTTCAGTCCCAGGTCAGTTATGGATGTATGTTGTATGCCCCTGCTAGACACGAATCTGCTAGACCTGTTATTGCGAGGGCATTAGGTTGGCCAGAGGTGCACTCAGATCGAGACCCATTTCCAGCTTCAAAGCTGGCAAGCCACCACTACCCAATCAGATAGCACTACTCACGATGTGACAGTTGTACAAAATATATTCTGTACCCCAGAAACATGCATACCATAATGTTGCTCGATCATGCATGGAGCAATTTTTCAGCAGTGAGGCGATTTGGGATTTGAGCAGAGGGGTACCTTTTAGATATAGGTGTGGTGAATGTTAACTTTTCACACCACTAATGGAGTACATCACCACCTTGGCTTTTGTTTTACAATGAAGTTTTGGATGAGCATCTCAGTTTTAAGATTGATTGTGTATACAGATAACTCAGAACAGTGACAATTCCTTGGTTGCTCTATATTTTCCCCAATTGTCTCTTCAGAATCTGTCTACTAGGTATGTTTACCATCTATCATACTCAGCAGTACATAATTCTGAAGGCACTGGAACACATGCAACACGAACAAGAGGCCAAGCTTCTTACCTGATCAGTGCTTTACAGACCCTTAGTTGAGTTAGTTACATGTTCCGTATGTCATTTGAATGATTCTTTTATTGAGATGATGTGGGATGAGCCATTTTACAGGATATATTTACGGGATTAGTGTTAACAATAAAGAACACTTTTTAAAGACCGACTCATGCAACTCCACTTCAAAAGTAATTGTTTTTTATTATTTTATTTATCTATTTTTTAAATGTGCTACATATTTTTGAACAGAAATTTGTCAATGGAATAGAAACAGTAGTCCAGGAGAAATGGTTTTAAGTTAGATTTAAGACTTGTTTTGCTATCTGCCTGTTGAAATCTTTTTTTGAGCCACTGACAGGTAATAAAGGTAATTTTTTTCCCCTCTAGTGGTGTAGGTATGGATGTCATTGTTGTTCTCAAATTGTGGTGGATTATTTATAGCAAATTTTGTCAGCATACAGGGTGTTTGGAAATTCCCATTACAAACTTCTAGGACTTGTAGGGGGAGTGAGTAGATAATATTCTGATTTGGAACCCATGTCTAGAAACCGTTTCCGTGCTGTAGCTGTTTGAAAACAAGTTTGCTGGGTGGGTAGGTAGGTAGGTGTGCAACAGGGTAGTCATGTTGGGGGCATGCTTACATCAAATCGGCTGACATCATTTGATATCCATCCTGTCTCTCTGACCTGCTTCAAGCCTCATTCAACTGTCTGTGAGTGTTAGAGCAATATAACTGAGTACATGTTTGCAGAGCACAAAGACATGGTGAAACTCATGGTACTCAAAGAGCTGCTCATCACCTTTGTCAAGATCATTATCCACAACATCCGACTACATTGCATACCCTTTTCACCACTATTATGAAATGGGTTTGTGAAAGGACACCTTCGCCAACAGCGGGTGTAACTGTGGTGCTCCAAGGAGATGTCACTGTAAACAGCAGTATTTGTGAAAACGTATCAAGTTTACTTTTTGTTCTTTGGTTATCAATGAGAGGAATTGTAAAACAAGTGATGTACTGGGTCTCGCCTAATCAATTTCTTGTAAAATTGGTCGCATTACCAACATGTTTTCAAATAGTTGTAGCACGGAAACTGTAAATTTCCAGGCATGGGTTCCTATTCAAAATATTATGTATTCACTCCTCTATACAAGTGTCTAGAAATTCGTAACAGGAATTTCTGAACACCCTGTATATTTGTATTGTGATGGCGCAGTTAAAATGCGTAGCTCCTTGAAGAGGTACCTCCATTGCATATCTGGGTAAACACCACATATCGTTCTTACTGTTCCCTTTTGTACAATCAATACTTTCTTCCTAAGTGATGAGCTACTCAAAAAATTATTCCATAAGGCATTACTTGTCCCCCCCTTCTAACAGCCGTGTGCAGCAAGTCTCTAGAGGAATGGAAGGTTCCAAATGATTGGAAAAAGAGCACAGGTAGTCCCAGTCTTCAAGACAGGACGTCGAGCAGATACGCAAAACTATAGACCTATATCTCTGTGACATCAATCTGTTGTAGAATTTTAGAACATGTTTTTTGCTCGCGTATCATGTCATTTCTGGAGACCCAGAATCTACTCTGTATGAATCAACATGGATTCCGGAACCAGCGATCGTGTGAGACCCAACTTGCTTTATTTGTTCATGAGACCCATAAAATATTAGATACAGGCTCCCAGGTAGATGCAATTTTCCTTGACTTCCAGAAGACGTTTGGTACAGTTCCGCACTGTCGCCTGATAAACAAAGTAAGAGCCTATGGAATATCAGACCAGCTATGTGGCTGGATTGAAGAGTTTTTAGCAAACAGAACACAGCATGTTGTTCTCAATAGAGAGACGTCTACAGACATTAAAGTAACCTCTGGCGTGCCACAGGGTAGTGTTATGAGACCATTGCTTTTCACAATATATATAAATGACCTAGTAGATAGTGTCGGAAGTTCCATGCGGCTTTTCGCAGATGATGCTGTAGTATACAGAGAAGTTGCAGCATTATAAAATTGCAGCGAAATGCAGGAAGATCTGCAGCGGATAGGCACTTGGTGCAGGGAGTGGCAACTGACCCTTAACATAGACAAATGTAATGTATTGCGAATACGTAGAAAGAAGGATCCTTTATTGTATGATTATATGACAGCGGAACAAACACTGGTAGCAGTTACTTCTGTAAAATATCTGGGAGTATGCGTGTGGAACGATTTGAAGTGGAATGATCATATAAAATTAATTGTTGGTAAGGCAGGTGCCAGGTTGAGGTTCATTGGGAGAGTCCTTAGAAAATATAGTCCATCAACAAAGGAGGGTGGCTTACAAAACACTCGTTCGACCTATACTTTAATATTGCTCATTAGTGTCGGATCCGTACCAGGTCGGGTTGACAGATGAGATAGAGAAGATCCAAAAAAGAGCGGCGCATTTCGTCACAGGGTTATTTGGTAAGCGTGATAGCGTTACGGAGATGTTAGCAAACTCAAGTGGCAGACTCTGCAAGAGAGGTGCTCTGCATCGCGGTGTAGCTTGCTGTCCAGGTTTCAAGAGGGTGCATTTCTGGATGAGGTATAGAGTATATTGCTTCCCCCTACTTGTACCTCCCAAGGAGATCACGAATGTAAAATTAGAGAGATTCGAGCGCGCACAGAGGCTTTCCGGCAGTCGTTCTTCCTGCAAACCATACGCGACTGGAACAGGAAAGGGAGGTAATGACAGTGGCATGTAAAGTGCCCTCCCCCACACACCGTTGGGTGGCTTGCGGAGTATAAATGTAGATTTAGACTGAGTGGGAAAATGCAAAATATGTCAGGAGGTTAACTTGTTTGTTTCAAAGATTAGAAATTATACAAAGAGCAAAAATAGCTGAACTTAATTGTTTTGACAAAATTTAGGGAGAGTCTGCTTTCTGAGAACCACTTTATAATTCTTTGAAAAATATCATTACAAATAATTATTTTGAAAAATATCATTCTTCCATTGATTTTTCTCTAGTGGGATTTATTACAACACTAGTATTGTCTGCAAAAACTACCAGTTCTACTTGTTGAATATTAAGTAGGTTATTCACACGTATGAGAAATAGAACTGACCCCAAACTGAACCCTGTGTGACTCCCTTTGTTATCTCTCCTCAGTCACTAAAATTTTCTACCACTTCAGTATTGTTTGAATTATTCAGCATGGCATTTTGTATTCTGTTTGTTAAGTTTGATTTGAACCAGATGTGCACAAAACTGTCAGTTCCTTAAAAGTTAGTTTTCTAATAGAACAACGTGATCTATGCAATCATACACCTTGGAAAGATCACTAAAATACCAACCGGCAATATTTTAATATTTCAGGCTTGTACTATTAGATGAGTGAATGTATAAGTAGCTTTTCCAATCGAGCAAATCTTCCGGGACCCAAACTGTGATATGCTAAGTAAATTGTTTGTACTCAAGTGTGAGACTACTCTTGTGTACATTACTTTTCTGAATATTTTGGAAAATGATCTCAGTAAGGATATTGGACGATAAGTCTTTAAGTCTGTCTTGACATCTGTCAAGAGATTTAACAATTGAATATCTTACCTGTACGGAAAAATTCCTTGTGCCAGTGATACATTACCGTACTTCACTAAGGACATTACTTAATAAGCTGGAACAACTTTTCAGAATTATGTTTGAAATTCTATCAACACCACATGAGATTCTGTTTTTTAGAAATTTTATATTTCTATTAGTGTCAGCAACAGATGCTGGTGCTACTTCTAGTTGGTCAAAGTTATGTGGAATGACTTTTTAATATATTCTCTTGCCCCTATGACTGAACCATTTAATCCTATTTTTGCTACTACTTTTATTAAGTGATTCACAATGTATCAGTGACAACATTGTCATTTAGTTGAATTGTTATGAATCTTGTACACTGCCTGGCTATCTGTCCCCTGTTTAACAATATCCCATAAAGTTTTAATCTTCTTATATCTTAACATTTTCTCTATCATGAGGTGCATACTTCTGGACGTTTTAATGACTTTCCTTAAACTATTACAATTTTTATGAACATTCTGAATAAGTTCTTAGGAAAGCAACTATTAAACATTGACACAAATTTACCATGGAATAAATTGAATTTGACATAGCATCTCCTTCTATACATACCTCATCCCATACCACCACTTTTAACTTAACATTAAATCATTGAATCCTGTTCTCTTTAATAAGCCTCAATACTTTTGTATGAAACTGCCTCAGGGCTGTTATGTACTGTATTATTTCCATTAATTGTGCATCATGATCAGATGAGCCATTAACAATTGGGTACACATTAATTGTGCAGCCTGAGCACTGTCTGTCCAACTATCTTGCTGCACTTGATTCGGAAAACTGGCTATTGAAATTAGATTGAAACACCCAAATAATGATTATAGTTCATTTTTCCTGTCTGTATCTTTCAAGAAATCTACATTTAAATCTCCCCAAATTATTAACTGTTTCTTCTTGTCTGACAAATATCTCAATAATCCATCTAGATTTCTCATAAATAGCTGACAGTTTTTGAGAGGGTGTCTGCTATGATTAACAAAAAAGTATTCTGGTAGTAACAACTGATAATCTCATGCTGCTAGGTTCTGAGCAACAGAAAAACTAATTATTTGAACTTTTTTTTTTCTTTGTGTCTAATTATGTTGCAAATTCTCCGTTTTCCTTGTTAACACTACATGAAAATGATGCTAGTCTATAGTCCCTGATATTTAACATATCGATCTCTGTAGTTATGTAGTGTTAAGAGAGGCACAAAATATCTATTGCTTAAGAATTTCACACACCTTATAGACATACAAGAGCTCATCTATCTTATTATTCAATGCCCTTAATATTCTGATGAAACAAATTATTTTTCTGGAAACTGTGTTGCATATATTGTGGTCATGTCTGCTTTAATTTCTTTCAATGCTGTCTCTCTGTAGCCTGACTTGACCTAAAAGTGTGTCCATTTGACTCTAGGAATCACAGGAATTTTGTCGTGTGTGCTTGTGGCACCCTTACACTTTCTGCAAGATGCTTACCTAATCTAGCCTTTCCCCTTCTGTTCACTTGTATGCCATGATTTATGTATCCTCATCTCCCATGATGCTTGTTACTTGGTGTATTCTACTCCTAACTTTCCCTGTAGCAATTGGCCTACCACTTTCCCGTGATTACTACCTAGCAGCAGGCATCTTTCCTTCCTATATGACTTTTCTCCTGACCTGGCTTTAAAGTTGTTCCTAAGAGTCTGCTTCTCTTCACTTAGCTCAGAAATTGATTGAGGCTCTTCTCCTACTTCAGGTTATTAGTCAAACTTATTGCTAATAGGTATTTGAAATGTGATTTCTGAGGTTCTCTCCTTTTGCTTATTACTTGTCACCGTCTACGAGCTCCTGTTGTATGTTTCCCCCTTCAACCTCTGTAATTCAAAATATGCCCTTTCTAATCCTGCCTGAAGGGCACAAATTGTTCTTCCATGTTCTAAGATGTTCTCATCTTGACTATATAATCTGAAACCCTATGGAAGAGCCTCATCTGACACTTAATTTGCTTCCCAAATGCATTCAGCCCAGTGAAACACCAACACTCAATCCTGACATTTTTCTTCCACATTAAGTGACCTACGATGACATCCACATTTGTCACACATGCAGCTACTCTGACAGTAAACAAAAAAGGACTACAACACACTTGAACTGTAGCAAAGTAATAATTAGTAAACACTTATCTTTCACTGAGTTGTGCAAATGACTTCCAGGTATCAGGTGGACAGAGAATAACACAACAGATGTTTGCTGAATGAAAGCTTTAGCTAGCAGAACACACGAAGTGACCAAAACTAAAAAGTACGATATGTTCTTACAACAATCTTAAACTGATGCTATCAGGAAATTTTGTAAAGCACTGTAATGAAGCCCAAACAACATGTAACAATTCGACGGCAAGGAGATGTTGACAATAGCTTGTAAACATTCCACTGATATTCACTGAATGTAAGTTTTAAATCACGGAAGACACGGAATGGATGAAAACTCGAGAAAGTACGATATTTATAACAACAGTATTAAACAGCCACTATCAAAAAATTGTGGAAAGCACTGCAGTGTATGTGTAACAATGTGTAGTGCTCTGCAACTGCTGGTGTGTATGCTTAAGTGTGACTATCCACCATGTCTGCCAACTGCTAATCCTTCACCAAATGTACCCAGCAGAAAAGTCATGCATGATACACAAGATACTCTACTTCCGCTGTAACAACATGAGAAAGTGGTGGTACTCTGCTGAGCTGCTGAGCATGAGGACATGGAGGGAAATCAGTAAGCTGATAAAACAATAAAGGAGAGATGTAGGGTGACAGAGCTGAACAGTATGCCATGCCCTTTGATTGTGAACTCACTATTGAGGTAGAACATTACCCATCAGTGGGAGGAAGAGTGGCTGGAAGTGAGGGATACCATTCTGCAGACTGTGAAATCCATTACACGTCTGTGGCTTTCCTCCTTTTCACACAGGTGGAATGAAGTTCTCACTCATCTCTGCATAGGACATAGCCCCCTTACACATGGGTTTTTTTGCCTTGTTTGTGGTGCCTGCATCATAAATATTATAGCACATCATGTTTTAACAGAGTGCATATTGTATTATGGTGATAGGGCAATAGTACGTTTAAGTGAGGATCTGCCCACCATTTTGGTAGACGACAAATGTGGTACATGTTTTAAAATTTTGTGAATTGTTCAGGTTCTACCCTAAACTCTTAGCTTAGAGCTTTTAGTGTGTTGTAGAGTAGCACTGGCTTGTCTGTTATTCTTCTAGTGATCAGCCCATCACAATTTCTTTCATTCAGTCTTTTCTCTTTTAATTGGTTGTTGTAGAATTGACCATTGCATTGACGTGTGTGTGTGTGTGGGGGGGGGGGGAGGGGGGGGGGAAGCTTGACTTTTAAGCAAATCTTTGTAAGGATGCTAAATATCCTAATGTCATGCATTCAGCAACATATATCATTATTAGAATTGTCCTTTGAAAAGGGCATAGTCAGTATCCTATCCCATTCTTCTCAAATCAGAGGTTTTGATCCCTTTTAAATTCATCGATGACAAGATATTCAAGCTTAATCTCACTTCTTTCCTGAGCAATACAGGATACATACAGTGCATGATCTAGCCCATTCTGCTGCCATGCCAGCTAGGTCAGAAAGAATAGTGCTTGAGGACGCTCTTCAGAAGTTGCTCCTAGTGCTCTTAAAGTTTGATTAGTTCCCTAACAATCATCGATCTGTTGTACTATGTGGATGTTTGGAACATCATATGGTGGTGACTTGTCTGTGTTATTGGGAACATCTTTTGTTTGTCTGTGACAACAAGAGGGACTAGTGTGAAACAACATTTCAAGGTGACATTCAACATCTTTGTGATTGTGTGTAGCTCATTGCATTGGAAAGTGTATATATATATGATATTGAAAGTGGTACCATTCACCGAATTCCCTTATACACAATGAAGGAAAATTCAAGATGGAAGCTTGACTGGTAAGCATTTATTTTCTGTGTGTCTGCCTGCTGTGTAATTTCTCATCCGAATAATATTTCAATTACTGTTTCAACCCTTAATTTACCTTCCAAAGATAAAATTTCAGTTTCTTCCAATACACTCATTTAAAAGTACAAAAATCTATGCCTCTCATTTGGAACAGGTATTTTCTGCCTCAATGAGAAGAGGGGAGGTTTGAAAGAAGGCAGGTCACACAATGCCCAAATCGGGGAGGATTCCACTGCTTTTTTAACTTTTTAAATACCATGTTTTTTGGCAGTACTTGAAATTGTGTCTCCTAAATGTCATTACTTCATGGGCATTATGTCTTGTAATATTACAGTTTTCTCAAGTTAATTTTTGCTTTGATACAATTGTCCATTAATTTTAATAACACAATTATACAACATAAGCCTATATCGGGATTTGTTTTTGATTTTCCACTAGTGTATTAGTGGGTGCAGTAATGGATTTTGTATGCTGCAGTGGGTGTGAAGTATGCTCACTGTTCTGATGCTAACTGTACATTTTACCACATTACATTGTTGTGCATTCATGTACACTTTTATTTTGCTGTCATTCAAATAATGTAGCATAAAAATATTTCAGCTTATGCAGAGTCCACTGAGTGAGATAATGCGTTTAGCAGATATACTGGAATGCTGCGACTTTCAGCGCTTCTGGCATCAAGTTTTGAATGAGCCAGAAATTACATCTAGAATTACGGGGTTTAATGACTCCATAAGAAAATTTGTTTGCCATGTTGTTGGAATTACATTTCAAACAATTGACAAGAAAATGCTTTCTCAACTTCTTGGTGGTGTTGATGGTAAGTGAAAGGATTATTTTTTCCTTAAGTTAAGTTTTGTTAAATCAATACATTTATTTGCATGGCCATCGTCTGTAGCAGCTGTTAAAATCGGTTATTATTGGTTTTCTGTCTTGAGTTTACTGCAGTTCAGTTTAAAGAGAATCTCAAGATGTGTTTCACTTTTATTTATAGAGCATCATGCATGATTATACTGAAAATTGGATACATATGTTTGTACATCTTTGGTTGTTTTAAATTAAAACCAATGTTTCATTTATAACGTTGGAGTGCACGTTATTTATGGTGTTTCTTTACATATTCTCCAAACCATTGCTTCTTCCCTCCTTGTTAGCAGTGGCTGTTGTTGAAAGGAATATAAATAACCCAAATGCAGCACAAGAAATACTGCAGAATGGCAAAAATTGACAAATGCATATGTGGGCCGAAGTATTTTGATAACAGCCACAGCTAACAAGGAGGGAAGAAGCAGTACCTGAGAGTTCAGGTTGGCACCATTCTCAGTCCCAGGAGAATGGCATTCCATGGGGCTCCATATTAAGTGTCCTCCTTATTCGCATCCCTATTAATACATTTGTGTCCTCTGCCAGACCATCAGTCACCCCTGCTTTATATGTGGATAAATTCTATATACGGGCTAGCTCTCTCTCAGTAGCATCTGTGGAATGACAGCTCCAGGGTGTTACCCGGTGTGCTTCCACGTGGACACCTACCACCCCCCCACCTCCGCTTTCTCTGTGACACATCCATGGGCAGATTTGCAGCTTTACATCAAATACCTATTTTCTCAGTCATGGGCCAACTCTAGGGAGGCTAACCCTGCGTATAATAAACTTCGCATAATCAAGGAGACTCCCATCATATGGCGTTCTCCCCTCTGCTTCTCCCGATAGGAATTTACCATCGTCTGCCATGTTCATATTGGCTGTACTAGTTTGGCCCATGGTTTTTAACCCCACAGTGAGCCAACCTCCCTTTGTAGTTGCAGGCCCCTGCTCATGGTGATCTGTATTTTGCTATACTACTCCTGCCTTTTGGTCCTTTGCACTAAATAAGCGCTACCACCTTCCTTGTCCTGGGTGTTTGCAGATGACCCTTGCATGGTTACGTCTGTCCTCTGTTTTCTTCGTGAAAGTGGTTTGTCATCCCAGCTTTAAGTCCTTGACTTTGCCTCTGGAATTAGTGTCCCTCATTTAGCATGAGCTTTGCCTCCACAGCAGCTGGGTTCCCCCTCCCCTTTTTTGTTGCGTTTTGCCTGGCTTTTTGTGCCATTTTGTTTCCTCTTCTTGTGTCATCTTCCTCCAATGTTGCACCCCTTGTGTCATGATCATGTTATGGTATGGGGATCAGGAAGCGCCGGTGGCAGTGCTGGTGCGCATAGCATTTCATGGGTTTCCCTATTCTCACCATTTGCTCAACCCCCCTTGTTCTTTCCTCTTCCTGCTGCCCCAACATCCCTTTTACCTCCATGTTTACCCATTTTCCTTTCCCCTTAACTGAGTTGTTTCTGCCACCTTAGATCATGTGGAATGATGACCTCACTGTTTGGTCCTCCATCCCATCCAATTAACCAACCAACCAACAGATTTCAGTTGGCAAGAGCTGATGGTAGGGTTAGAATGTAGTGTGAACACATGAAGCCTTGGACCTAAGTTGTCAACAAGGCATTGTGCAAGCTGGTGGTGACTCCATAATAGTGTGAGGTGTGTTTACTTGGAATAACCGGGTCCTCAGTTCCAACTGAATTGATTGTTGACCGGAAGCAATTATGTTAGACTACTTGGAGACCATTTGCAGCCGTTTATGGACTTTGTTCCCAAACAACGATGTAATTTTTAAGAATGGCAGGATTTCATGTCACTGCGTGATAGTGTACTATGTCACTAGGCTACAGCCTAGTGTTAGTTTGAAGAACATTTTGGAATTTCGAACAAATGATTTGGTGACCCAGATTGCCAAGCATGAATCCTATCAAATATTTATGGGACATAATCGAGAGTTCAGTTCATGCACAAAATCCTACACCAGCAACACATTCACAATTATACACAGCTATAGAGGCAGCATGGCTCAATATTTCTACAGCAGACTTCAAACGTGTTTGAGTATATGCCGCATAGAGTTGCTGCACTATGGGTAAAGGTCTTGACACTATATAAGGAGGTATCTCATGAGTTTTGTCACCTCAGTGTAAAATCAGCTTTTACGTTCTACTCTGGAACAAATCACAAAAGAAATTAAAATATAGCTTTTGCTATAAACAGGATGATTAAAAAAGGATACAGATATTGATGGAATCACGTGTTATCATGCAATCATTTGGATGAGATGATGGCAGACCTTTAAAAAGAATTACAGACGCTGATAAAAGATAGTACATTTCAGTGCAAGATGTGAAAAGGGAATTTTTATGTGAACGTAGGACAAAAACTAAATAACACTCCAGTGGGGAAATTTGACTTTCATACCAGGACCGACAAAGGTCATGCATTAGTAGAATTCACTAATAGCAGCAATGTTTGTTCTTCATGCATTCTCCTAGACTAGGCAAGTACAAAAATGGAACTAAAAGCTGACTGATCGTATTTTATCAAACAGTGATGAAACTGTACCTGTCACAATCCTAAACCACTTCAGAATATCAGTTGGTGATAGACTGTTGAAGTGTGTGTATAAAAAAAAGATAGATTGCATCAGATTCATCAAGTAGTAAGTAAGAAATATGCATTGACTGTTTGTTTAAGAATGGGAAGGTAAAGCAGATTAAATTAAGTAATAGGTACTAGCATCATAGAAAATTAAGCTTATGTAGACATAAACCAAAAGGCTGCTGTGTAACATATTTATTAAAATAGCAAAGCGTGTCAATGCTAGAATGACAAGCAAAAGAAAATTTTTTAGACGCAAAGTAATTGTAAGAGTCTCAATCAAACAATAATGCAGATTTGCTAGAATTTCTGAATTAAACTAAATGTATTCTGGACAATGAGATATACAAGGAAAATACGGCAAGACAACAATTGATGATAATAGTATGAAGAAGACAAAACAGGAATATAACATTGAGTAAATGAAACATTTCATCAGTTAATATGTGATAGACTAACAACAGAGGGGAAAATCCAGCATTCAGAGACTTGCGTACATGTTAAGAGAATCTAAGAGGCGAATTAGAAACATAGTTGATAATGAAAGTAATGATATTAAAGATGTCAGGCCAGATGAAGTGTGTAAAACATTGAGTTGTGATGAAAAGGAAGTGTCTGGAAATGGTTATTCAGCCAAAACAGTAGCCTGAGGCATAGTAATACATAAGAAAACTGGAAAATTGTTGGAAAAAAATGGGACATTGCTGTTACTAGGAAGCATTAATTCAACATCTAATAGTGTACTGAAAAGTATATGCTTCTGTCACACTTCATCATGATAGGTGAAAGAGAAGTTAGGGAAGGAGATTACATGTATTATATTCAGTAGTCCTAAAAGAAGTTTGCAGATCTCTTAACAGAGAAAATTATTTGTGGAACATTCTTCAGCCACCCTCATTTTTATTATTTGGTTTCAGTTGCTTCTAGTGTAGATAAAGCAAGATACTAGAAATAGCCCGGAGTACTTTCAGTAAGTGAAATGTTTTCAAAGTTAAATATAATTTGTATGAAAGGGAAAACTTGCACTCAATGTGTTTAATTTTAACTTATAGTAGTGAAACATGGTTTTTAAATATGAAAACCATAGCAAATGGAACAGTGGACAGGAATTGTTCTTCTTCCATACCTCATTTCTTCTGTCTTTTGGGATCGGCCCTCTAGTTTTTCTATGCCATTTTGAACATATTTTCATGATTTCAGGGTGCAATCTCATCGTTTTCAGGTTGTTCTTTGGGGTCCTAATCCATGTCTTTGGTGAGTGTCAGAATCTCTTTTTGCTTCCTTTATATCAAGTACTGTTCTTGCCATGTGGTTAGGTTCACAATGCTTGACTTGCCCATACCAAAGTAGGCATTTTTATGAAGCTTTTCTACTTTATTTATTATCTTAAATGAGCCTTGGATGTCGTTTCTTTCTAGCTGTCTTTTACAGTCACACCTCGAGGTCAGTGTAGCATCCTTGACTCTGTAACCAGTAGCTTCCGTAATTTGATTTGCACATTGTCAAGCATTTTGATAGAGATGGTTGTATCATTCATTTGTATATATTTCTTTTGATCACAGAAGTGGAAGATATAATTATGACTAATGAAAATTAGAGGTGGATGAGACGTGTAGCCATCCAAATGGATGGTAGATCGACCATAGGTTCCAAAAGATAAGAAAAGAGAATGATGGTCTGTTGGCTAATTGATGGGTGGCATTAGAAAGCAGGGAGAAGCAACTTGGATACATATGAATAATTAAAGACCATAATGTATATCACAGCCTAAAAGAGTCCTTTTATTCAGCAGTGGATTTCAAATGACAGACCCATGCTCTTTATAATGTTAATTGAATACAGTTAAAAGCCTCAGGGGAACAGTACTTTGGAGTGGTATGAAAGGATTTTTAAGTGGCTTCTTCACTTTATGGGTTCAACATTCTAATAGTTTTTACAAATTTACCAGGTACCTACAGTCCTGATAATTAGATCTCTGTAGTTGTTTAGTGATGATTATCTCTTGAAAGTAACATTTCAGCAATTTGTTATTGATGGTGATTCTGTTTTAATGTCTTATGATTTAATAAAAATAAAGAGAGACTGTAAAATGTGTGATGTGTTAATTCACTTGTGAATTTAGCATAGTATTGAGTCAGCTGCCATTCTGAACAAAATTTTTATCTAAAAATTTACCTACATTAAAATTTATTTTTTATAGTGGCAGTTCTCATACAGAACTATGACCAGAAGGTATGCCAGACTTTTGGTTCTGATTAATTCCTTTGATGGTGACACAATTTTATTTGCAGTGAAGTTTCTTGCTTGGTCTTGTAAAGCACATAGTTATTTAAGTAACTATGTGAATGTGAACAAGAGGTGTTAAATAGGAATACTGTAGAGAATGATACTTCAGTCTCATTTTTAGATGTTAGATGAATGCTTTAAGGGTAGATGTTGCTGTTGAAATGAATTTCATTTGTAATTGAAGAACCTACAGTCCATGTTGAGTCCGACTTTGTTGCAGGAAATTGTCAGATGCAGCTCATATGTATTCAAGAACAGTAGATAAACATTCTGTAGTTTGTGTGAATGTATTGGCATCAGAAGGTAGAATTCTAGCACTGACAGTAAATGTATTGAAAGTTGAAAAGTGTATCGACGTCTACACAATTATTCTGTTATTCACAATAAAGTGCCTAGCAGAGCTTTGGGGCTGTAGGTTCCCTCCTGAGGAATACTTCTATTGTTTGTGTTATGGCTTAGTAAATCTACTATTTACACATCACTAATTTCTGAAATTTTCGGAGCCCGGGACATCTGTTTCTGGTGGGGGTATCTCACCGTTTAGCATCAACAGTGCCCAGACACTACTCATCAGTCGCTTGTATGAGAGTGGAGAGTCGTCATTTGGGATTGCAGCCATTGTTACATGTGGATTATCTGAAGAATTTGTTAAAGAGTTTGAAAGGATAAATGTAATTCACAATGTAGTTTATTTGTGGTAAGGAGCACAGAATTATTTATGGAATTAGTAGATGACGTAGCATCATGGTTGTTGATCAGTAATGTCAGCTGGCAGAACATATTGCTGTTTAAAAATAAATGAAAGGTTTCTGTGAAAAGTGGTAACCTGATAAAATGAATGTGGAAAGGTGATGCAGCAATGGCTATTTCAATTTGAAAGTGAAATAAATTCAACTGTTAATATATGTGTGTGTATGAACCTAGGCATTGTTAGGCTGTGTTAAGTGTATAAAGGACAATAAAATGAAGTATTGTTATTTGTACCTCTGTTATTTCAAAGTGACATTTTTTTTCCAGTTGAGAAACTTTGATATTGTTACGTAAAGGATACATGTTTTCATGTTAAGCAACATTATCAGTTTGTCAGTAACAAACCATGTTCTCTCTGTAAAGCTTCCATACTAGAGTTTGAGAGCTGCCGAACTATTAAAAGAAATATGTTGGGAGCTTCCGCACTCCCTCATTCTCATATTAGGTGGATCTCCCTCTCATCCGGGAGTCTTAGTAAATTGCCCTTTCTTCATAACTCTTCCAAGAACTATTCTTCTTTCCTCCCTAACAAAGGAACTATCTGTATGGGAGCTAGGTGTATATTTTTTTTCCTACGATATTGCCAGCCATAGAATTTCACCTCCTGGAGGAAAGTGGGGACTAACCATACTGTATAGCTGTAATTTTAGTTTTCTTAAATAATTTGCCTTCCGATATTTTTTACGCATTGATATAACGAGTACCTTTAAATGTTTTCAGAGACAACATTGATGCAGTGGGTTAAGAAATATGGCTGGAAAGAAGAAGATAAAGACACAATTTTCATAGCCAATCAAGATGAAAACATTAAAACCAAAAATATCACTGAGAAGATTGATTTTGAGAGTGCTGCTGCCATAATGGCTGCATCTAGATAGTGTAATACATTATAATTTGTTTTTGTATGTTTCAAATATATTTGTCTCCAATTTTGTTCTGTATTTATCTAATTACAAAAATTTAAAGAAAGCCTTTTAAGAGTTTAGCCCACATTCCTTCATTTATTAATCTTGAAAGTAGTAGTTACATGCTGTTATTTTAAGTAAACCAAATCACATTTTACAGCAGCAAGGTTTAAAAATTGTTCTAGGACTGTTGTAGATACAAAGGAAAGTAAATCACCAGAATCTGCCTAATGTTTGTAGTATTTAGCAATTACAAGTGTCTCATTGATAGAATATTTCAGTGTCATACTTCAGTCAACAGGTGCCTCCAGGTAAGCTTTGCTCCAAACTTTACAAGTCTCAACTGGTCTACTGATGTATCTGCAGTACTCTCTATGTAAATGAACTCGAGTCATATGTCACAAATAATCTCTCAGCCAGTATGGCCTTCGTTTCATGGGACACACACACACACACACACACACACACACACACACACACTCACACTCACACTCACACTCTCTCTCTCTCTCTCTCTCTCTCTCTCTCTCTCTCTCCAGTCTCTGGCAACTGAAGCCACACTGCTAGTAACAGCAACAGTGCGTGATGAGTGGCAAATGGGTGGGGGTAGGGAGGAGGCTGGGGTGGGGAAGGGTAGGGATAGCTGAGTAGGGTCGAGGGACAGTGAAGTGCTGCTGGGGACCCCACAGGGATGAGATGGAGAGAGGGTAGGGCAGCTAGGTGCAGTTGGGATTTTAAGACTAAGGGCAGGGTAGAGGTTGGGGGGGAGTGGTTGCGGAAAAGGAGAAAAGTCAAAAGACTGGATGCGATATAAAAGATACCAACCATTTCCTCCACTGACTCCACAGTTCCTGTCCCTTCACCACTCTGTGCCCTGCTCATCACTATTGATGTCACCTCCCTTTACACTAACATCCCTAATGCCCATGACCTTACCGCTATTGAATACTATCTCTCCCAATGGCCAACAGATTCCAAACCAACAACCTCCTTCCTAGTCGCCATGATGAACTATATCCTCACCCACAATTACTTCTCATTTTTGGTTCACATTAACTCATGACATCTTTGCTATCTGGATTGAGGCTGAGGACACCCTATCCACATTCCTCCAGAACCTCAACAGCTTTTCTGCCATTTGCTTCACCTTCTCCTATTCAACCCAACAAGCCACCTTCCTAGATGTTGACCTTCACCTCAAAGATGGCTACATCAGTACCTCTGTCCATATCAAACCTACTAAGCACACGCAATACCTCCACTTCGACGGCTGCCACCCATCCGTACAGGCCACCCATGGCAGTCGCATCTGCAGTGACAAGCAGTTCCTTTCAAAATATACCGAGGGTCTCACAGAAGCCTCCCAGCCTTGTACAAAAACAAATCTCCTGTGTCTTATCTTTCCAGTCTCCCACCACCCAAAGTCTCACAGTCCGGCCACAGCGGAGCAGTCCCCTTGTAACTCAGTGCCACCCAGGACTGGAGCAGCTGAATTAAATTTTCCGCCAGTGTTTTGACTACCTCTCGTTGTGCCCTGAAACAAGAAATGCCCTGCTGCCTATCCTTCCCACCCCTCCCACAGTGGTATTCCGCCATCGACCTAACCTACACAATATATTCGTCTATCCCTACACAGCCCCTGCTCCCAACCCCTTACCTTATGTCTTGTATCCCTGTAATGGACCTAGATGCAAGACCTGTCCCATACATCCTCCCACCACCACCTACTCCAGTCTGGTCACAAACATCACCTATTCCTTTAAAGGCAGGGCTACCTGTGAAACCGTTCATGTGATCTACAAGCCCAGCTGTAACCACTGTGCTGCATTCTATGGTGGGCATGACAACCAACAAGTTGTCTGTCAGCATGAATGCCCGTGAACAAACTGTGAGCAAGAAACAAGTGGACTATCCTATTTCTGAGCATGCTGCCAAACATGACAACCATCATTTCAATGACTGCTTCACAGCCTGTGCCATATGGATCCTTCCCATCAACACCAGCTTTTCCGAATTGTGCAGGTGGGAACTTTCCCTGCAATATATCCTACATTCCCATAACGCTCCTGCTCTCAACCTTCATTAGTCATTTTCCTCACCCATCCTTGTTCCTGGTCCCATTCCAGCACCACACAGCCCTCATTCCAACATCGTGCCCAGTTTTCTCACTTCTCTCCTTTTCTGCAACCTCTTTCCCCCACCTCTCTCCTGCCCATGGTCTAACCTCCCGATTGTACATAGCTGCCTACCCTCTCTCCACCTCGTCCCTGCATGCTCCCCAGCAGCACTTCACTGTTCGCCACCCCTACTCTGCTATCCCTCCCCACCCCAGCCTCCTCCTTACCCCTACCCAGTTGCCACTCCCATCATGCACTGGTGCTTCTGCTTGCAGTGTGGCTTCAGTTGCCGGAGACTGCATGCGTGCGTGCACTTTTTTTATGAAGGCCATACTGTTGAAAGCTTATTTGTGACAGTCTATCTGCGATTCAGCATCTCTGCTATATGGTGAGTAGCAACTTTCCTTTTTGTAGTATTGTTATGTAAGATTAGGTTTAATTTACTTCAGATATTATTAATCTGTAACAGTGTTAGCAGAATAGTTAGGGATTTATAATAGTTCTAACAATGTTTTAGTTAAGTGTAATCATCTACATCTATACACTGCAAATCAATGTGAGGTACATGGTAGAGGGTACATCCTATTGTACCAATTATTAGAGTTTCTTCCTGTTCCATTCCGATATGGAGTGTGGGAAGAACGATCGTTTGAATGCCTTTGCGCGTGCAATAATTATTGTAATCTTATCTTCACGATCCCTATGTGAGTGATATGTATGGGGTTGTAATATATTCCTACAGTAATCATTTAAAGCCAGTTCTTGAAACTTTGTTTACATTTCTGAACATATGAAGGAAGTTGCCAATCTCTGCACCACTTTGAAATCTTCTCAAGATCGGACTGGATAGTCATGCAGCTTCTTCTGACAATGACTCTCCATCCAAGCTAACATGTTGTATCCTTCCTACCAAAAAGTCCTCAATCCAGCATGAAATTTCACTTGATACTCCAGATGATCGAACTTTCGACAGTAAGCGCAGGTGTGGTACAGAGTCAAATACTTCTTGGAAATCAAGAAATACTGCATCCTCCTGAATGCCTTGATCCAAAGCTTTCATTACGCAATGTGAGAAAAGTGTGAGTTGGATTTCACACGATCGGTGTTGGTTGGCATTGATGTCATTCTGTTAAAGATACCTTATTATGTTTGAGCTCAGAATATGTTTTAAGATTCTACAACAGATCGATGTTAAAGATACTGGACAGTAGTTTTGTGGATCAATCTGACAGGTATTCCATCGGGCCATGGAGCTGCGTTCAGTTTTTAACGATTACAGCTGTTTCTCAACACCAGTGACATTAATACTTATTTCATTTGGCTTTTCAGTGGTACAAGGCTTAAATTGGGGCAATTCTTCTTGGTTTTCCTTTGTAAAGGAACACTAGAAAATGGAGTTAAATATTTCTGCTTTGCTACCTTCAATGTCAGTTCTGTCTCATTCGCTAGGGACTGGACACTAACTTTGGAGCCACTAACAGACTTTACATACAACCAGAATTTCTTTGGGTTATGAGAAAGATCACATGACAATATTCTGCTATGGTAGTCATTGAAGGTATCTTCTGTTGCTCTTTTGACTGCCAAATGTGTTTCATTCAGCAACACTCTATCCACAGCTCTATGGTTTGTTTTACACCTATTATGCAGTAATCTCTGTTTATTTAGAAGTTTTTTTACAGTGACTGTATACCGTCGAGGTTCCCTTCCATTATGAACTGTTCTACTGGGTACATATCTGTCCAGTGCATGGTCAACTATTCTTTTAAACTTCAGCGATAGTTCGTCTACAAGCTCCTGCCATGTGCTGAAAGTTTCCATTTCCTCATTTAGATATGGCACGACTGGATTTTTTTATCTAGTTTATTGTACGTATTTATCTTTCTGCTTGTTTTAGTTGTACTTTGTTAATTGTTTTTGTCTCAACCACGTCGCTGTCACTGATACCAGTTTCGATGTGGACGTCCTCAAAGAGATCAGGTCTATTTGTTGCCATTAGATCCAATATATTTCCATCGTGGGTGGGATTCCTAACTATCTGTTCTATGTAGTTTTCAAAGAAGGCATTTAGTAAAGTTTCACCAGACGTCATATCACACCCACCACTAACAAAAATGTAATTTTCCCATTTGTTGGATGACTGAAGTCTCCACCATTGCAGAGTAATGTCCCGAGCACAAGAGACATATTAAACAAAAGGAGCTTGACGAGTCCTTCATAGCTCAGCATTGCCTGGAAAATACATTTTGAGAAAACGAGAGCCTTAGCTCATGCACTAACATACTGGGATTCCGTTATAAAAGAGGCAGCTGAGAGTACAATGAACAGCAACAATTTTAACAGAGACCAGGGGTACAAGCTGAGTGAGCATGGGGGCGAGATTTGGATGTGGAAAGGAAATGACTAAGGATACTTAATGCTTGTAAGGAGGTGGAAGCGACAGTTTCAAAAATGGGGCTGCCCCCCACAGCGCCTTATGTCAATCATCCCCACAGCGGGCCGGAACTGCTACGAGCTGCCCAACTCGCTTTCCGTGCATGCATTGTTTCAGCCCCTTCTGATTGGTGCCGGTGGCCGTAATCATGGGTATATAAGTGGAAAATCTTGCCAGCCCCGGTGCACAGTAATTTTACTTCTGATGATGATGGCAGAGGTAGCCATTGAAAGCTCGAGGATTTTTTTCAAATTGATGCAGTTTGAAAATCGATAAGATTTTATTTGGTTATTCATTTTGCCAATTTTTTATTAGAACCAAAAACAAAAAATGAGATGTGTTTGTTGTGTAATAGACAATATTTCCTTTCCATGTATTTATGAGAACATCTTTGAAATTTTGAAACAATCATACAAAAAAATATGCATAATTTACAAATGTGTTAAGTACAGTATCCCAAAATACAAATTCTTTGTAATGTTTATTTAACTCAACTTTATTATAAACAATATTTCTAGTTACATGTCCAGTCACCTGGGAGAATCTGCTTCACATGTCTACAACGTGATTTTGTAAAAGTCTCAGTGGCATCATCTCCTCATAGCTTTATAGACTATCGTTTTCACCAACAGCTGTTTGCACTTCATAGTCAAAAGTGCTGCCAGGTGTCAAGAATTTAGCTAAATTGAGCCGACTGTAGGAGTGTCTTAGTACCAAAGAATAAATGGATTAAAACTTCATGCATCTCAGTGTTTGGCATCATGTCTCCTGAACCATTTGAGCTTAAATCAAGCAATGGAAAATCCAGAATAGACTAATGACAATATTATGAAAAGGATAGTTGCTACTCACCATATAGCAGAGATGCCGAGTTGCACATAGGCACAACAAAAAGACTGGCAGGCAAAGCTTTCGGCCAAACAAGCCTTTATCAGAGAAAACACACACGCAAAGGCAACTCTTGCACACATGACCAGTCTCTGGCTGCCAGAGTTTGACCTTGGCAGCCAGAGACTGCATCGTGTGTGTTTGTGTGTATGTCCATTCTGATGAAGGCCTGTTTGGCAGAAGACCTTTTTGACAGTCTTTGTGTCGTGCTTATCTGCAACTCACATCTCTGCTATATGGTGAGTAGCAACTACCCTTTTCACGATATTTAAAACTGTGTGTCATGCCACATTATGATTTTGTAGCTGCATATATGGATACTGCCTGCAAAATTTATCGCAAATAGAGTAAAGAGGTAATAAATTTAAACGTCAAGCATGATGCAGCAGTTTTTTCACACAACTCACTGTTCATGATGTCATATCTCATGAACGAGCACACTTTCAGTATTTTATGTATTTCATACTTCAGTGTGTTATTCAAGGGTATATTTTGTATTTATAAATACACTATGTCATGAAAAGTATTCCGACACCAATAAAAACATAAGTTTATCATATTAGGTGCATTGTGCTGTCACCTACTGCCAAGTACTCCATATCAGCAACTCAATAGTCATTAGACAATGTGAGAAAGCAGAACGGGGCACTCTGCAGAACACTCGGATTTCGAATGTGGTCAGGTGATTGCGTGTCACTCGTGTCATGGATCTGTACACAAGATTTCCACACTCCTAAACATTCCTAGGTCCACTGCTTCCAATGTTACAGTGAAGGGACATGTACAGCACAAAAGCATACAGGCCGACCTCGTCTGTTGACTGACAGAGACTGACAAGGCTCATAATGTGTAAAAGGCAGACGTCTATCCAGAACATCACACAGGAATTCCAAACTGAATCAGAATCCACTGCAAGTACTGTGACAGTTAGGTGAGAGGTGAGAAAACTTGGATTTCATGGTCGAGCAGCTGCTCATAAGCCACACATCATGCTGGTAAATGACAAACGACACCTCACTTGGTGTAAGGAGCATAAACATTGGACGATTGAACAGTGAAAAAATGTTGTGTGGAGTGATGAATCACGGTACACAATGTGGTAATCTGATGGCAGGGTGTGGGTATGGCAAATGCCCAGTGAATGTCATCTGCCAGTGTGTGTAGTGCCAACAGTAAAATTCAGAGGTGGTGCTGTCATGATATGGTCGTGTTTGTCATGGGGGGGGGGGGGGGCCGGCGGCTTGCACCCCTTGTTTTGCACGGCACTACCACAGCACGGGCCTACATTGATGTTTTAAGTACCTTCTTGCTTCCAACAGTTGAAGAGCAATTCGGGAAGGGGAATTGCATCTTTCAATACAATCGAACACCTGTTCATAATACACAAGCTTTGGCAGAGAGGTTACACGTCATCATCATCATCATCATCATCATCCCTGTAATGGACTGACCTGCACAGAGTCCTGACTTAAATCCTATAGAACACCTTTGGGATGTTTTGAAACACCAACTTTGTGCCCGGCCTCACTGACTGACATCGATACCTCTCCTCAGTGCAGCACTTAGTGAAGAATGGGCTGCCATTCCACAAGAAACCTTCCAGCACCTGATTAAACGAATGCCTGTGAGAGTGGAAGCTGTGATCTTGGCTAAGGGTGGGCCAACACCATATTGATTGCTACTAATTAAATGTAATAACTTGACACACACAAATACACTCCTGGAAATGGAAAAAAGAACACATTGACACCGGTGTGTCAGACCCACCATACTTGCTCCGGACACTGCGAGAGGGCTGTACAAGCAATGATCACACGCACGGCACAGCGGACACACCAGGAACCGCGGTGTTGGCCGTCGAATGGCGCTAGCTGCGCAGCATTTGTGCACCGCCGCCGTCAGTGTCAGCCAGTTTGCCGTGGCATACGGAGCTCCATCGCAGTCTTTAACACTGGTAGCATGCCGCGACAGCTGGGACGTGAACCGTATGTGCAGTTGACGGATTTTGAGCGAGGGCGTATAGTGGGCATGCGGGAGGCCGGGTGGACGTACCGCCGAATTGCTCAACACGTGAGGCGTGAGGTCTCCACAGTACATCGATGTTGTCGCCAGTGGTCGGCGGAAGGTGCACGTGCCCGTCGACCTGGGACCGGACTGCAGCGACGCACGGATGCACGCCAAGACCGTAGGATCCTACGCAGTGCTGTAGGGGACCGCACCGCCACTTCCCAACAAATTAGGGACACTGTTGCTCCTGGGGTATCGGCGATGACCATTTGCAACCGTCTCCATGAAGCTGGGCTACGGTCCCGCACACCGTTAGGCCGTCTTCCGCTCACGCCCCAACATCGTGCAGCCCGCCTCCAGTGGTGTTGCGACAGGCGTGAATGGAGGGGCGAATGGAGACGTGTCGTCTTCAGCGATGAGAGTCGCTTCTGCCTTGGTGCCAATGATGGTCGTATGCGTGTTTGGCGCCGTGCAGGTGAGCGCCACAATCAGGACTGCATACGACCGAGGCACACAGGGTCAACACCCGGCATCATGGTGTGGGGAGCGATCTCCTACACTGGCCGTACACCACTGGTGATCGTCGAGGGGACACTGAATAGTGCACGGTACATCCAAACCGTCATCGAACCCATCGTTCTACCATTCCTAGACCGGCAAGGGAACTTGCTGTTCCAACAGGACAATGCACGTCCGCATGTATCCCGTGCCACCCAACGTGCTCTAGAAGGTGTAAGTCAACTACCCTGGCCAGCAAGATCTCCGGATCTGTCCCCCATTGAGCATGTTTGGGACTGGATGAAGCGTCGTCTCACGCGGTCTGCACGTCCAGTACGAACGCTGGTCCAACTGAGGAGCCAGGTGGAAATGGCATGGCAAACCATTCCACAGGACTACATCCAGCATCTCTACGATCGTCTCCATGGGAGAATAGCAGCCTGCATTGCTGCGAAAGGTGGATATACACTGTACTAGTGCCGACATTGTGCATGCTCTGTTGCCTGTGTCTATGTGCCTGTGGTTCTGTCAGTGTGATCATGTGATGTATCTGACCCCAGGAATATGTCAATAAAGTTTCCCCTTCCTGGGACAATGAATTCATGGTGTTCTTATTTCAATTTCCAGGAGTGTAGATAAATAGAATGTTGAATATTTCTTTAGTTGCACTAATTGAAATTATGCTTCTGCAGTCATTTCCAATAAGTGCTTTTATTAATACCCTGTGATCAAAAGTAACCAGAGACCTGGCTGAAAATGACTTAAAAGTTTGTGGTGCCCGTACTGCTGGAATTCAATACTACAATCTAAAGGAATAGACTGAGGGCAGTACTTCTCAAGAAAACCTCTGAAAATAGGGTTTTCTAGTTTCCGAAAGAGGATGTTTGCTGCCACAAATCACTGTGAACTCGTTCAACATTAGCTTTATGTGCGATTCCATCTGCATGCTGAGTTAAGTGAGATTTCTTAACACTCGAAACCTGATACAAGAGAAAAGGGAAATGCAGTTTAGAATCGCATATAAAGAGTATTTCGTATTACTGAAGGATAGCGATAAAAAAGAATCCTAAGTGACAGGAAAATAAGAAGTCTAAGAAAAACATCAACTAACCTCCTTGTTGCATGCTTGGCAGAAAATAATTTTCCCATCTCTGGTATAATGCGGAAAATCTTGCAGCCACTGCCTTATATGAGTAGACTTTGAACTAGCTGTTTTCAGCATGGCGTAGTATTCTCACACAGAAACTAGAATTTATTTTGCACTTAGAATGTCAGTAATACTTAACACATCGGTCGCTACACAATGTACTGATTTGTTTTCGCTGGGAAAAAGTGAACGATGACCTTTTTCCTTTTACTGCGGTGCATGGGAGCGGTAGGGGAAGTACCGTATTGTTGCTGGACATATGACACATGACAGATGGCCGCCCCTTCTGAACAAGCGAATGGAATCTACCAGTGCTTCAGATGAAAACATCTCACTACTGGCAATTATTTTTCGAACCGGAAAATTCACACATAATAGCAGCGAGAAAATGCGTTAAGGGCAGTAATTTAGCTATAGAGGGCGTCTACGATTAACATTGTGATTTTTTAATCTGTGCTCAGCATAAGGCCTATGAAACCGTTTCTTTGCGATACACAACTGGCCAGAATCCTACAAACGAAATATTTCCATAATTGGAGCTTAGGAAAAAAAATAGCTTTTAACCTAAAGATACGTGATCTATTTTTTACATACGAACAATAAAACACCTATAAAGAGTATTTGTATTAACAGGGATAGTGATATAAAAAAAAAGACCGAAGTGTTAGGCAAATACGAAGCATGAGCGCATATCAACTAGCCACCTTGCTGCACACTGGCAGAAAATATTTTTTCCCATCTGTCGTACAGTGTGGAAAAACTTTGGAGCCACTGTCTTATATGATGAAATAGGCACTTTTTAGGATATTAAAGCCGAAATAGGCTTTTTTTAGTTCCTATAGAATTTACGCTATTAAGTGTAAATAACATTGTAATTCTGTCAGAGAAAGCAAAGGACTTGGAAGAGCAGTTGAATGGAATGGACAGTGTCTTGAAAGGAGGATATAAGATCAACATCAACAAAAGCAAAATGAGGATAATGGAATGTAGTCTAATTAAGTCGGGTGATGCTGAGGGAATTAGATTAGGAAATGAGACACTTAAATTAATAAAGGAGTTTTGCTATTTGGGGAGCAAAATAACTGATGGTCGAAGTAGAGAAGATATACAATGTAAACTGGCAATGGCATGGAAAGCGTTTCTGAAGAAGAGAAATTTGTTAATATCGAGTATAGATTTAAATGTCAGGAAGTCGTTTCTTAAAGTATTTGTATGGAGTGTAGCCATGCATGGAAGTGAAACATGGACGATAAATAGTTTGGACAAGAAGAGAATAGAAGTTTTCGAAATGTGGTGCTACAGAAGAATGCTGAAGATTAGATGGGTAGATCACATAACTAATGAGGAGGTATTGAATAGAATTGGGGAGAAGAGGAGTTTGTGGCACAACTTGACAAGAAGAAGGGATCGGTTGGTAGGATATGTTCTGAGGCATCAAGGGATCACAAATTTAGCATTGGAGGGCAGTGTGGAGGGTAAAAATCGTAGAGGGAGACCAAGAGATGAATACACTTTCAGAAGGATGTAGGTTACAGTATGTACTGGGAGATCAAGAAGCTTGGAGAGGATAGGGTAGCATGGAGAGCTGCATCAAACCAGTCTCAGGACTGAAGACCACAACAACAAGTGTAAATAGTCATGAAATGCATAAGTACAAATTTTTATGCAAATAGGAACTCATGACCAAAATAGGTTTTTACCTAAAATCCGCGGTCTAGTTATGAAGCACTGCATAGTTTTCTTAAAGCCTTTGACACACTTTGTTGTTGGCAGATGCTTGTATGAGCACCGTGTTTTGTTGTTGTATATGGTGCATTTCTTTTGCAACTTAAGTTTTATTTTCGACTTTTTTCCCCCTCTAGTTCATGTTTTGTTGCTGCAGTATTATTCAGCAGTAGAGGGTTACAGTACTATCCTTTGGTACACCATTTGTTCTTACCAGTCAGAATTACAAAAATTTAATTGAGAACTAAAACAATGGAAACATTCCTGGAATTATATTTAAAAAAAAAAGGGGGGGGGGTGGTATCTCTTCACAATCACCACCGGATCAAAACACAGCCAAGAATTCCAACACGGCTGTGCATAGCAAATGGCTGAAATTTTTACTATGTATTCTCAAAATCCCGATCTCGGACACACTTGAAAATTCGTAAGGTAACTTCATCCGTGTCCAAGATACAGAGGCTCAAAATTACCGTATGTCTGCATGTAAAATCCGGTATGAGACAAACTGTAAATAGTACATAACTGCAACAAATTGCTCAAATTTATCTACAAGAGCCATTTCCAAGTTTTCAAAAATAATTTATCCGTTATTGAGAAAAACCTCTACTTTTTTTTTGGGAACTAAACCACAGCTGTGGATTCCGACAGCTGTAAGTTTTATGATGTATTTCTAAGATGTCAATCTCGAATTAGCTTGAAAATTTGTGTCATATCTTTATCTGTTCCTGACATATAGGTCAAAGTTACTATACTGGTACATGAAAAATCCGGTGTGAGGTGAAAATGTAATTTTTAAAGTGGCGTGACGTGGAGAAATATGCTGTAATGTGTCTTTGTTGCCATCTGGGAACTCCATGCTGTGCTCTTGAAGCACATGCAAAAATTTTTTTCCACGTAAAATCCAATCTTAGATGTAAAATTAGTTTAGCATTATTTCCACTTCACAAAAGTAAACTACTTGGATTTTACTGACCAATATATTTCTTTGCGTATGAGTTACATGCCCTGCTGTAGCAGGGAAAGGAGGGGAACCAATGTAAAAAATGCTTCTATCAGAGCACGAGAAATGAGAATATATTCATGTTTATTTAAAAAGACTTGTGCTGAAAAGGGGGGTACTTTTTTTTTCTCCAATAGGAGCATTTTTTTTTTTTTTTTTTTTTTTTTTTTTTTTTTTTTTTTTTTTTGCTAATATAAAACGTTTCCCTTATAGGTAAACAAGTTTTGCTCTTTCTAACAGGAAACTCTTGCCTCTGATAATTATGAAGAAAGTTCTAGTATGTATAAAATGATGAGAATAATTGTATAGATTTGTGTTCGTGCATTTAAACCATACTTGCATCAAAAAATGATCATTTGGTTACATAAAAGAGCAAGACACACACAAACAGCGTTATGTACTTATAAAATGCAACTTACATTTTGTAAGGATATACGACACACAGTGGACTAACACTGAACGATGTGTCATGTATGTATTGTACCATAACTACAGAACCATAGTTTTGGTAGAGTGGAAGTCTAGGGATGAAGAATACTGCACAAATTAAAGTTCCATCCCTATGAGTTACACAGGGTGCCCCACTCAAAAGAGGCCCCACAAACATGTGTGACAGTTCCACTGAAAGTGCACCATGTAATTTGTGACGTTTGACGTGGCAACACTACACACTGCAACTTCGTTTGACGCAACTATGTGTTTCTGTGCATTGGCGTGGCTGGGTCTCGTGTTCAGTAACAATCTATCACTATTCTGTCAAAGAGCACGTGTTTTTTTGTGAAACAATATTGGATTACTGGTTCCATTAAGACACCAGCAAATGTTTGTTGAACAGTTTGATGACCAGTACATACTGTGTTAAATGCTGCATACAAAAGTTTGTGAATAAGATGGAGAGCAGTGTAACGGTGTTGGATCTTCACAGCGGATGATGGCCGCTTTTTGGAAGAAAAAGCGACTGACTTGAGACGGCGATTGTTGGGCTCAATTGCAAAGTCTGTTCGACATCTCAGAAATGTAAAATGTTACGGAGCACATGTATCAGAGTTGCGAAGAAGGCCGGCATGTATCCGTACAGGTTTACAGTTGTTCAGGAACTGAATGTCAATGATAAAGACAAACACATTACATTTTGCTATTTTCTCAGCAATTGATTGCTCAGAGGCCATGAATATTGCAGTACACATGATTCAGTGATGAGGTGCTGTTCCATCTCTCTGGCTAAAACTTTCAGGATACACATTTGTGGTGTAATGAAAATCCACACACATTTGTCAAAAAAAAAAAAAAAAAAAAAAAAAAAAAAAAACACCTGCATTCCCAAAAGACTGGCGTGTTCTGTGCAATATCACAGTGTCACATTATTGGACCAATATCTATTTATTTATTTTTCCTTTGAGTCTACAGGGACAAGTGCAGTTAACATCGAAATGTTTTGGGAATTTGTGAACCAGTTGGACGATGAAGAACTTACCCTCAGGTGGTACCAACAGGATGGCACCTTGTGCAACACGTCTTAGAGTGGCAATGGCTGAGACCGAATCATGTTTCACTGGCAGAGTAATGCTAGAAACATTATTTACATTGAGACCACACAATTTTAACATCGAAAACGTGGTTTCAGGAGGACGGATCAGCGTCACTTAATGTTCCTAAAGGTCATTGGTTTAGCTGTGGAACTGTAAATATGCCTGAATGAGTAGTTGACGAGATAATGCTTGCATTCAGTCTGCGCAGCAAAAATCACGCTGACATCTAGACGTATTTTTGACACAACAAATGAAAGAGTTTTATGTTGAGGACTGTGACAACTGATTATAGTAGTCAGCTTTGTTGATAATTCACAAAGAAAAAAAAATCAGTCCAGCAGTACTGTAGGCTCTTATGAGTAAATAGGACTCATTAAGCTGCACTGTGTTTTTGAGTACATGTTTAACTGTACTCTTTAACTGGCTGTAGAAATCAGTTCAGAGGTGGGAGCAAGACAAGGACATACTTGATGACTAGTAAAGCATTTCAGCGTTCAAAGCAATTTTCAGGTTGAACACAACTTTACCTGCATTACAGTGTAACAAATGCAACGAGGATGGCCATAGCAGTTAGAACTACCAACGTGGCCCAATTCGCACTGCACTTGCCACCACTCCTCCCTCCATCTGCTAACATGCAGAAGTGCTCTATGTAAGTAACCAAAGATGAGAATGCAGCCAACAAAAGCTCTTAACCATCCTCCACAGTTTCAATATCACCAACACCAATGGATATGGGTGCCCTGTTGGTCTCCTAAATGTTTGTGGAATGCTGCTCTGAAGGTTCAGAGTTGTCCAAAAATGTTTTAGGATTTTTTTTATCCAGAAAGTGTCGAGATGATGAAGACTTTTTTCACCTTTCTACATCAACTGCAATTACTGCAAAAAATGCCATACCCAGATATTAGATACAAATAGTTCACATGTATTGCTGTCCACAACCACTGGAGGCTTACAAAAAAACGACAGGCATAATTATAACAGACACAGAAATGTTGAAGAAATCGACTCATGAGTTTAAATGATGTTATGAAGTAAAAACAAAACATGTTTGAATGTGATCTGGGAGTTGAAACTAAATCACTGGAATTGCAACATAGTTATTTGCCAAAAACTACAGCAGAATTAATGATTTCTCAGTTTTTGCTGAAGAAGATTGCGATGTGTATTGGCGCTGTCTCTCTCACACTGCAGCTATGTGCGGACTGCTTGGACGGGCCATGCACCTGCAGGGTTCTAGCAGAGGTACCAATACCCAAAGCAGCAGATGGTCATAAAGCATGGGAATGGTAGAACACTATCGTAATACAACATATAAAGAGAATGGTGATTTACCTCCTAGGCTCAGTGCCAAGCACTGTGATTATTTATAATTACTGTTTAAATTTTTTTATATGTCTCAATAATACTGATGACCTTGTCCACAATGACAACTTTCTAGCTATAATTTCAATAAATCTTTGATTCATATTCAAAGCTTAGTTAAAAATTTTATCCCAACACCATTTTCTTACTGCTAGTAGATGTTTCGTGTTGTTCAAATTAAATGGAAATGTTATTCTGCGTTGGTAAACATTTGTGTATGGTCTCTTACAGATATCAAAATCATGTGGAAATGTTTTTGTGAATTTTATAGTGCTTGATAAATGACTATAATTCGTGAACTTTGGTGCTATAACTGGCTCTCAAATGATTTACCATTATAATGATCATTTTCCTGATTTTGAGACAGATAACAATAAAATCTGGTGCAGCCTGCTGCAAAGAAAACCAGTGAGAACATTGGTACAACTTTAGAAGACACAAGATAAGAAAACCTCTACTTCTGTCAAGACAGGGAAGAAGGAAAGTTGCTAGATCTCTTGAGTGCGAATTGGTCAGTGTTGCCCTCCACATGTAACAATTCGCTATGAACAACTTGTGCTGTTAGCACGTATGACACAGTTCTGTATCTAATCCTAGTTAGTTAATTTACACTGAAGCGCCAAAGAAACTGGTGTGGGCATGCATATTCAAATTCAGAGATATGTAAACAGGCAGAATATTGCGCTACAGTTGGCAACACCTATATAAGACGACAAGTGTCTGGCACAGTTGTTAGATCGGTTACTGCTGCTACAATCGCAGGTTATCAAGATTTAAGTGAGTTTGAACATGGTTTTACAGTCGGTGCATGAGCGATGGGACACATCATCTCCGAGGTAGCGATGAAGTGGAGATTTTCCCATACGACCATTTAATAAGTGTACAGTGAATATCAAAAACATCAAATCTCCAACACCGCTGCGGCCAGTAAAAGACCCTGCAAGAACGGGACCAATGACAACAGCAGAATCGTTCAAGGTGACAGAAGTGCAGCCCTTCAACAAATTGCCGCAGATTTCAATGCTGGGCCATCAACAAGTGTCAGCATGCAAATCAGTCAACGAAACATCAAAATATGGGCTTTTGGAGCCGAAGGTCCACTCTTGTACCCTTGATGACTGCATGACAAAGCTTTATGTCTCGCCTGGGCCTATCAACACCAAAAGTGAACTGTTGATGACTGGAAACATGTTGCCTGATGAAATGATTCTCATTTCTAATTGTATCGAGCAAATGGACATGTACAGGTATGGAAACAACCACACGAATGCATGACTCTGACAGGTGACACATAAGTATCCTTTCTGATCATCTGCATCCATTCTTGTCCACTGTGCATGCCAACGGGCATGGGCAATTCCAGCAGGACAATGCAACAGCTTACATATCCCGAATTGCTACAGGGTGACTCCAGGATCCCTCTTCTGAATTTAAACACTTCTGCTGGCCACCAAACTCCCCTGACATGAACGTTATTGAGAATATCTGGGATGCCTTGCAATGTCCTGTTCAGAAGAGATCTCCACCCCCTCGTACTATTACGGATTTATGGACAGCTATGCAGGATTCATGGTGTCAATGCCCTTCAGCACTACTTCAGACACTAGTCGAGTCCATGTCACGTTGTACTGCGGCACTTCTGTGTGCTTGCAGGGGTCCTACACGAGATTGGGCAGGTGTTCCAGTTTCTTTGGCCCTTCAGTATATTTCCACTAAAGTACTTACACACTGTCATAATGCCATTTGTGTAATACTTGCCATGTATTATTTAATGAATCCGTTGGCCGATGTGGCCGAGCGGTTCTAGGCGCTTCAGTGTGAACTGCACGACTGCTACGGTCGCAGGTTCGAATCCTGCCTCAGGCATGGATGTGTGTGATGTCCTTAAGTTAGTTAGGTTTAAGTAATTCTAAGTTCTAGGGGACTGATGACCTCAGATGTTAAGTCCCATAGTGCTCAGAGTCATTTAATGAATTCCCTTCAACAAGGTATTGTTCCAGACAGAGTAAAGTATGCTGATGTGAAACCACTATTCAAGAAAGGGGATATAAATGATGCTTCAAATCACCACTCAATTTCTCTTTTAACATGCTTTTCCAAAGTCCTCGAAAAACTTATACATAAGAGAATGTGGAACACCTGTACATCAACAAGGCTCTTAGGCACTGTCAGTTCAGATTCTGAACAGGCCTATCAACTGATAATACTATAATTTTCTTTACCAATAATGTTTTAGAAGCACTGAACAACAGACAGACTTCACTTGGTATAGTCAAGTGATTGAACTAAAGCCTTTGACTTTGTGAACCATGAAATCCTCCTCTCAAGAGCAATCTGATAAGGTTTAAGTGGCAAACCGGGAATGTGGGTTGGATCGCACCTGACTGATAGAAAGCAGAGGATATCACTAAATCACAGAGATTGCACAATAGCTCATGAAGTCATGGATCCTGCATGTCAGCAGGGGACTGTTCAAGCTGGTGGGGGCTCAGTAAAGGTGTGGGCTGTGTGGAGTTGGAGTGATATGGGACACCTGATATGTCTCGATACGAGTCTGACAGGTGACACATATGTAAGCATCCTGGCTGATCTCCTGCGTACATTCATGTTCATTGTGCATTGTGCATTCTGATGGACTTGGGCAATTCCATCAGGGCAATGTGACACTCCACATGTCCAGAATTGCTTCAGAGTTGCTCCAGGAACACGCTTCTGAGTTTAAGGGGGGTAGGACGTCAAACGGGCCAACTTGGAGCAGGAGTGGCACCACAGGACATTTTAATTTCCACTGTCTATAGTTTTATAAATAAATTCATAAAGCTTTGTCAGCATGACCAGGAAGGGTTCAGGTTTCAGACTCATAGCAGTGGAAGCTCAAAAACATAGCAAAATAATTTTTTTACTTGTGAAATTTCATCATTTTTTCATGTGCCATTGACTGCATTTGTTGCTGTAGGTACACTTTTCTTCATAAGTAAGAGAGATTCTTTGATGAATTGTGCACAGCATACAAACCATACTGACAGGTGTATGAAACTCTAGAATTTATTTAATTTATGAAAAAATGAATGAACTGATACATTTTAAACTTCATGTTTAGAAAAAACTCAAATTGTATAGTTAATTATCACAGTTTTTAATAGATTTGGAAAATTGTAGAGTTTTGCATTAAGGAGTTTGTGTTTAATAAGCAGTGCAAAATTCATCGAAGAATTTCTCTTACTTATGAAGAAAAGTTTACCTATAACAACAAATGCAACCAATAGTAAATGAAAAAATGATTAAATTTTATGTGTAAAAACATTTTATTTTGTTATGTTTTTGAACTTCCACTGCTATGGGTGCGAATCATGAATCCTTCCTAGTCATGCTGACAACATTTTATGGATGTATTTGTAAAAGTATAGACAGTGGACATTAAAATGTCCTGTGGTACCTCTCTTGCTCCAAGTTGGCCCATTTGACGCCCTACCCCCCCCCCCCCCCCCGCCCTCCCCCCCCCCCCCCCCCTCAAACATTTCCGCTGGCCACCAAACTTCCCAGACATGAACATTATTTAGCATATCTGGGATGTCTTGCAGTGTGCTGTTCAGAAGATATCTCCACCCCCTCATACTCTTACGGATTTATGGGTAGCCCTGCAGGATTCATGGTGTCAATTCCCTCCAGCACTACTTCAGACATTAGTCAAGTCCATGCCACATCATGTTGCAGCACTTCTGCGAGGTCGTCGGGAGCCTACACGATATTAGGCAGGTATGTGAGTTTCGTTAGGAAAGAATATTGAACCATTACATGTCGTTTTCCTTGGTGGAAACAGCCAATATACGTTGAGTAACTGTCGTGGCAGGAAACAGTGAATATAATGTGGAAACTTTGGGTGTCTTGAAGTTTTCCTGGCAAATCAAATATTCCATCATTTTTGGAAGGCACCTGCAATATTATTAACTCTTGCACTGATATTTTGGCTGACAACTTTTCAGCCCCTCTCTAGGTGAGTCGTTTGCAAGATTTTTATTGTGTAAGGTACTGTAAAAACCTTGCAAGTAACTCACCTTGAGAATGGTTGAAAGGTTGTCAGCTGAAATAAAGGTACAAGAGTTAATACAAGGGGTGCACAATAAGTAATGCAAAACTTTTTTCTGAAAACTGGTTGGTTGTACTCAGGATTCCAAAACAACATACTATT